>NC_080025.1:124550178-125800178 GCF_030020395.1 Manis pentadactyla
GGTGCTAAGTAAAATTTGAAGGCTACTATGTCACATTCAACTATTTATTAAGGCATTAAAGTCAGGTCTTCTCAGGGGTGTTTGAAAGTTTTTCGTGATCTTGTCTCCCCTTGATAGTTCTAGCTTTTATGAGGCAATTTGGGAAGAAATGATTACCTAAGGTTTCACAGAGTTTGAAGTTCTCATTAAAATATGAGCTTTATAAAAGCATACAGTACTTTGAATAGAAGTAATTAAAGCTAGGTGGTGAGTAAAAATGTTCATGATCATATTTAGAAATATCTATATTAATAATTTGAATAATGGTAATAAGGACTTTGAATATGAATAACATATGGAGCATCTTTAGTAAAATTCAATGAAACTGATTTCCTAGTTCTCCAAAATGTGTCAAAGATTAGTTTTGTCTTAATAAAATGAAATACCAGTATAATCTTGCACTATAAAACCATCCTTTAGTTCAGAAAATTGTTCCCTACTTACTAAGGCATCTTTTTTTTTTTAATTTTTTTTTTTTGGTATCATTAATCTACAATTAGATGAAGAACATTATGTTTACTAGGCTCCACCCTTCATCAAGTCCCCCCCACACACCCTTTCATAGTCACTGTCCATCTGCCTAGTAAGATGCTATAAAATCACTACTTGTCTTCTCTGTGTTGCACAGCCCTCCCCGTGCCCCACCCACACTATACATGCTAATTGTAATGCTCCCTTTCTTTTTCCCCTGCCCTTATCCCTCCCTTCCCACCCATCCTCCCCATTCCCTTTCCCTCTGGTAACTGTTAGTCCATTCATGGGTTCTGTGATTCTGCTGCTGTTTTGTTCCTTCAGTTTTCCTTTGTTCTTATACTCCACATATGAGTGAAATCATTTGGTACTTGTCTTTCTCTGCCTGGCTTATTTCACTGAGCATAATACCCTCTAGCTCCATCCATGTTGTTGTGAATGGTAGGATCTGTTTTGTTCTTACGGCTGAGTAATATTCCATTGTGTGTATGTACCACATCTTCTTTATCCATTCATCTACTGATGGACATTTAGGTTGCTTCCATATCTTGGCTATTGTAAATAGTGCAGTGATAAACATATGGGTGCATCTGTCTTTTTTAAACAGGAGTGCTGCATTCTTAGGGTAAATTCCTAAAGTGGAATTCCTGGGTCAAATGGTATTTCTATTTTGAGCATTCTGAGGAACCTCCATACTGCTTTCCACAATGGTTGAATTAATTTACATTCCCACCAGCAGTGTAGGAGGGTTCCCCTTTCTCCACAACCTCGCCAACATTTGTTGTTGTTTGTCTTTTCGATGATGGTGATTAAGGCATCTTTTTAAGTTGTAAAAAATATAACAAGCTTTATTACAGACATGTAATTTCACATGAGCCTAAAAAACTGGAAAAAACGATGTAAACAAGTTTTTGATTTTGACTCTCACTTTGAACACATAAAAATGACTTACTCCTTGAAATAATAGAGTACACAATCATATCCTAAATATCTTGCAGTATCTTTTAGGTTTTAACATAATTTGGAAAGATAACTAGGGTTGAAAACAAACCTGATGTTGTATCACTCGTGACATGACAGATTATTTTAGTTTGGGCCCAGGAACACATGTTTTATATAAGCAAAATATGTTTATTTTAATGCAAATTAGAAAAAAATATGAGTCAAACTTTACACACATGATATCATAGCTTCTATTACTTGGGATGAGCATGAAGTTAGAATGTAAGTTCTAGAAACTGAGTTGACTTAAAATAATATTCATTGAGTGTAACCAAAAATGTCACATTAGATGAATAAAACCTTGAAGGTCACATGTGAATAACTCAGTATGAAAACTAAATAACATGTGAATAACTGATATCAGAAAGATATGGATGTCATCCATTTGGTCTGCATTGTTATATAAGAAGCTAAGGACCAGAGAGATTAAATAACTCACATAATTTGATAAAACTCTTAAATACAAGAACAAGTCAGAATACCTGCCTTGTAGTACAAGTACCTTTGCTTCAACGATAAACTGCCTCCCCTCTACTGTCCCCTTCACAACTGCACCAAATAGAATAAAATTGAGTGGACAAATTATGAGTGCACTCCTAATCCTTTTAAGAAAAATTTTAGACACTGCTCCAAGCAATCAACTCAAACCCAAACTATCCATATGTACATAATACATACAGTGGTACTTTCTAGAAGTAAAAGGAGTGATACATTGTCTTATCTTTGTGGGTTTTCAGTGTAAGAGTGCATGATCATTTTTACTAAATTTTGACACAATTGTTCTTGCATTAATTTTCTTACTAAGTTAAACTTTTAAATAAACATTTGTTTAAAACCTGACCTCCCAACTTTGTTCCTTTTTTTTCCTGGTACTTTGTATGCTATTCCATACATAATTATGCATAAAATGCATTTCTTAATTCAAACAATGATCAATCTGAATTTAATTTACATATACTTGTTCCTTAAATGTGTTACTTAAGCAGAGCAATTTGGGTTGTGCCTACATTATTGAGGTGTTCTCTCCAAAATGAATACAAGACTCAAAATTCAATAGGTGGCTGGTAGCATTTATCCTGCATTTTCTATAAAACTTCTCCCCATGGATCCTAGAGGTATTCTTTATAAGATAATTTTTAAAGTATTTTGCTGTTTGTATTCCATTCCAGAGGATTCATAATGAGCTATGCTTTCATAAAATGTCTCTCAGGATGAGCAACCCTTTTACATAACCAGAAATTTTGATTATTGATTGATTCCCACATAGTAGAAATCAGCAAATTTTAATATAAATAACTTGCTCTCCTTTTTAAAGTCCATAAAAATAGAAACTTTTAATGGGTATTCTTTTATGTGTCTAAGAACAGATACATAAAAGAATTTTATCTGTTCTAAGGTCTGTTACCTGTCTGTCCCTCATTGTCAGGGAAAACATTCTTAGTTTACACATATATACCTTCATATGTGTGTGTGAAGCATATAAAGAAAATCTGCAACCTGTTTGGCAATTTCCTGAACATTCAAAATCCAGCTATGTAAGTTTATTTTGAAAGCCCTACTCTTCCCCCTCCTCCTCCTACTCCTTCAGTTCTATAACCATTTTATGTTTGACACATCCATAGCAGTGGGAAGGAAAAGACAGATGGAATAAAAACTTAATCATATTATTTGATTACTGTCTGATTTAGCATTTAACTAAACTTTCCCAAACTAAAATGAAGGATTTTAATGTAAGAATTCAATGTGAACTATCCACAGCCTCTTTCAGGAGGCCAATTAAAATTTTATAGTAACTAATTAAAATCCTAAGATACTACCACATACCTTTTAGAATGGCTTTAAAGATAAAATGACCATAGCAAGTGCTGACAAAGATGTAGATGACTAGAACTCGCCTACCTCATTGATGGGGATATAAAGAGGTATAGCCACTTTACACAAGTTTTTCAGTCTCTTGTGACATGAAACACACACTTGCCATATTACCCAGAAATTTCCTTCCTACATGTGGACCCAACTGAGAGGAAAAATTCTTCACTAAAAAGCAGTATATGAACATTTATAGCATAGGACTCCACTTAGGAATGGATAGATGTATGGATAAATACTCACTGATGGAATACTACTCAGCAATAACATTAGTATAGCACTAATGTTATGCCCGCACTGTAGGTGAATATCAGATGTGCCATGTTAAGTGAAAGAAACCAGCCTTAAAAGGCTGGGTTTTAATAATTTTATCTCATGGGTTTATTATGAAGATGATAATGACATCACAGATATGAAAGTGCCTTAAAAAAGAAGCAGACACTCAATAAATTTGATTTCCTAAAATAGTAGGGTGATGAAGCTATTCCACTCTCTGCATCTATGAAATGCAAACAACTCCAGCGTTTCTACAAAAATGATGGCCTGATAATAGATGACAAATGGTAAATAATGTTTTGGTGAAATCACCTACATTTTATTCAAGAGCACCAACTATGTGAACACTGAGTTCTACTTAGCACAGGAAATAAGGAGGGACAGTGTATTTTAGGCTTAGACTAAAACTAACCTACAAGATTTGAATTTTTATTGCAGAAACTGATTCTGCTTCATGTTCCCACAGAATAGGACACATTTTATAATATTTAGCAGCCTGTTCAGAAAGATATGTCTTATATTCTTACCACTTGGAAATTTACCCAATATGCTAAGTAATTTGTCACTAAATAAATGAATTGGTCACTAATTTAAGTTTTTAACTGCACTATGTGGTGAACTTTGAATCTCCATATTTACATCAGTGTCTACATTTGTGAAGCCATTAATTCCATCTGCCATGCTTAAAGGGAAAGTCAAATAGAACTTTGAATTTTATTTTGAACTTGCTACAAAAAAACCTTTTTGGTGCTCTCCTGAAGCAGGAGAGTATATTTCACAACTCAACATGTGGTCTTCCACTGGACTAAATACAGTGTGATCCTTTTATTGAATTTAATACTGAACAAGTAAAACATTTTACAGCTCCAATCAAGTGAGGCAATGTAGCCAAGGCAACATCCAGGTTTTGGGAATTTTTTAAATTAGCATACTTCCCCCAGTGAGGTAGTTTTATAACTATAATACTTTACATTATTGTTCCAAATCAGAGCAATAAATGTGTCTTACAATTTCTTAGGATACAAATTCAATGTACAAAATGTATTGTGTTTTTATATTCTAACAATTTAGAAATTGCAACATTTAAGAGAAAAGTACCGTAAATAGCATTAAAGTGATTTTTTAAAGGGATAACTTTAGCAAAATATGCACCAGACTTGATCAATAAGACATACAAAATATTTCTGAGAGAAATTTCTAAAAACATGAATAAATGAAACATTAAAAACATGAGTCAAAGACTCACTATTGTTAAGATAGCCTTTCCCAAAATGAACTGTATATTAAACAAAACCCAATTAAAATCACTTTTTTGTAGAAATTCACAAACTAAGACTTCATATATAAATGCAGTGCATTTAAAACCAAATAGCAAAAAAAATAATAAAGTTGGAAAATGTATACATATGAGTTTAAAACTTACTGATAAACTACAGTAATCAAGACGATGTCTTTGATGTAAAGAAAATGATGATATAGCCAAGTGGAACAGAAAAGTATTGACTAAACAAAAATAATTGCATAAGAACATAAAGTGTATGTCATGTTAAGATCAGATTAAAGACAGGCAAAACTGAATAAAATAGTGTTTAGGGATATACACAGATGTTATAACTGATAATTGCAGACAGTAAGTGATAAGGAAACAAAGTTATAAGTGCCTCTTAGGGGAAGGCATGAAGATGGAATTGGGGAAGAGAATATAGTACCTTCAACAAAAAGTAATGTTTTATTTTTAAAGTTGGTATTTATTATTAATTAGAATTATGATTCACAACTGCATATGTTTTATGTATGTTATCTATGTCCTATAATAGGTTCATTTAATCTTGGGCTAAGCCTGACATACTACATTGTCTGCTGCCATAATGATACATTTCCCAAAGATTTTTGAGTAGAGGACTTTGCATCTTCTTTATAGTCTGCTGAGACTGCATATAGTCACACTTATTTAAAGTGGGAGGCATCATGAGGTAGTATCATATATGGTAAGAGTTCCCTAATAGTATGATCAGAGAAGAACCCATATTGGAACCATATTGGATCCATAGTGGATGTAGGTGATTTTCTTCAAAAACCAACATAATATACATAACTGTAATATATGCCACACAATTGTCTGTGGCTCTTAGTACATTAGACTGAACCATTGAACTCACATTATTTCTTTCCACTGTTCTATTAATCTCTTCTCTAAGCAAACACAAGCAGTGGCTAACATGAAATATGCCCAGAAATTACACCACCAACATCTATTTTTGTGGGTGGAAAAAATCAGAAGCAAATTAAATTTATCATTCTACTTCTCTCATTTTGGCTTCCAAGTGGTACTTTTTAGACCTTTGCAGATTCATTTAAGCTCTGGTGATGCAATGCAGGATTTATTTTCATGACTGCCCTATCAAATTTAACAATCAGGCAGTAACAAGAGACTATATATTTTCATGGCATTCTTTCAGGATATTGAAATATAATAACTTTCAATTCTGACCTTATTTTCAAGGTCAGATATACAGTTCATGAAAGCATCTTTATGGTTCTGTAATAGAATATTTGATGTTAAACAGAAATAAAATACTCTGTAGATTTAAAAAGGAATCATCATGGGTGTATTTTAATTTCATAAGATCCATTGTTGGGTGCAGAGTGATATAAAGACTATTATTTGATATTCAACCTCAGGGGAATGATCGCAATTGAAATTTCGGCAACATTAGTGATGTTCTTTATTATTTTCTGATTACCTAGCCCTTAATTTTATTTTGTATTGGATTTAATGTCTTTCAAGCTTAAGACAGCTTTGTAAAAGAGTTAATACACTCCACCCTTATTATTAATGGAACCTGTAGGAGTCATATATTTTGATTGTAATAAGTAGGGTGTGTTATGTTAAGGACAATTATCATTGACAACTTAACATGTTTGGAAGCCAGTAAAGAACAAGTGGTTTTATATGATATAAATGCTCTAAAAGGAAAAGAAATATGTTCTCTTTAGTTGATAGGACAACTTTTTTGAGTCTCAATAATAAAATAAAATAAGAAGAATTATAGCTTAAAATGTGCTTGGGTTTTTTTTTCGTGTGCCATCAATAGAATAAACCTACTACCTATGATAAATCTACTGTTATTTTACGTTTTTATAATAAAAACAAAGGAAATACATATAAAATAACAATTTTATATCAAAATACCATACTTAAAACACTGTATCATTAAGAAGAATACTATTATTAATTACAGGATATCCCCATATTTTATTTTACCTTCCATGGATACAGATAGTAATAACAAATGATGAATTTTTAAAAATTACTTTTATGTTCTAAATATTCAAAAGAATCATCCATATATGTAAAATGTCTCTAATAGTAATTATATAAGAATTATAAACATGTGGCCCTTTTGGATGTAATACTCATAGGACATTACCTAGAAGACCGAGGGTCTCTAAAGTTTAGAGATGCCTATGTTCTATAATTCTGGTTTAAGGAGAAAAGTTATTATAAAAATAACCCTTCCACAAATATTGCAGTTACTTCAAATAGGAAAAGATAAAAAAAAATACCACATTTAGATGCTAAAAATCTAAAATGGTGAAGAATGGATCATTTTCTTACTAATACAATAATCTCAGCACTTTCAATTTAGGGACCCTGAACTACACTCCCCATTCTTCCATGATGTGTCTGCAGTTTGTAAAAAATGATATGAAATCCCTGAGCCTTGTTGGGATGATGTTTTTCACCCAGTCACTAGTGTTCACCAGACACATAGATGACAATTTGGAAATTAGATTGCAGTTCTATCCTAGAGTTACATAAGCTAAAATGAAATCGAAGAAAATAAGAGGTATGAGGGTTGGAGTGTAAAATGACAACACCGGAAGTTTCAAACTTAAGCCTATTACAACTACTCTATTCTACGTCTCAGTGAAACAATTGTCTCCCACTCTTGTACCTCAAAAATATTATCCAAAAAATACAGCTTCACTGGTTAATAAATATGTACACAATTGAAAATGAACAATTTGGTCCTACCTTTTTCTAATTGGTATTTCTAATTTGAATAAAATAAGAGGGAAGCACATATAATGCCAAGTACAAAGGTTCTATCTGAGCTCAATTGAAAAATAAAAATTTTAGGGTAAAGGCACTAGGAAGACATTTTCCTGGGTGTTCACCTTAATTATAGCTTGCTTGATTCCTCACCTTCCCCTCTCCTCCCAACTTGCCACACTTGTGACAAGATAAACCAGGAACTTCAAGGTTTTCCTGTAAGTATGTGATGGGGCACAAAAGGGGTGGCCCTGTCATCTCTGAATTGAAATCATTTTCCCTGGTAGCAGAACAAGTCCAATATCAGGCATGCGGTCTGAAGGCATGCAGATAATTATTTTCAAAGTAGACTTACTCCTAAATAAGCTTTTGGAGACTTGCCTCTCTGAAGGGCACAATATGAAAAACCCTAAATTAAGAGCATGGCATGGGAAGAAAAATAAATGACTTGTGTCCAATTCATCCTTCATGTTTTGATTGTTGTATTTAAGAAAAGTAAATATACTTCAAAACTTCTACTTTAAAAATTAGATTTTAGATGCAATCCCTATGAAACTAACAGCAACATTCTTCAATGAACTGGAACAAATAATTCAAAAATTCATATGGAAACACCAAAGACCCCGAATAGCCAAAGCAATCCTGAGAAAGAAGAATAAAGTAGGGGGGATCTCACTCCCCAACTTCAAGCTCTACTATAAAGATATAGTAATCAAGACAATTTGGTACTGGCACAAGAACAGAGCCACAGACCAATGGAACAGACTAGAGAATCCAGACATTAACCCAGACATATATGGTCAATTAATATTTGATAAAGGAGCCATGGACATACAATGGCGAAATGACAGTCTCTTCAACAGGTGGTGCTGGCAAAACTGGACAGCTACATGTAGGAGAATGAAACTGGAGCATTGTCTAACTCCATATATAAAAGTAAACTCAAAATGGATCAAAGACCTGAATGTAAGTCATGAAACCATTAAACTCTTGGAAGAAAACATAGGCAAAAACCTCTTAGACATAAACATGAGTGACCTCTTCTTGAACATATCTCCCTGGGCAAGGAAAACAACAGCAAAAATGAACAAGTGGGACTATATTAAGCTGAAAAGCTTCTGTACAGCAAAAGACACCATCAATAGAACAAAAAGGAACCCTACAGTATGGGAGAATATATTTGAAAATGACACATCCGATAAAGGCTTGACGTCCAGAATATATAAAGAGCTCACACGCCTCAACAAACAAAAAACAAATAACCCAATTAAAAAATGGGCAGAGGAACTGAACAGACAGTTCTCCAAAAAAGAAATACAGATGGCCAACAGACACATGAAAAGATGCTAAACATCGCTAATTATCAGAGAAATGCAAATTAAAACTACAATGAGGTATCACCTCACACCAGTAAGGATGGCTGCCATCCAAAAGACAAACAACAACAAATGTTGGCGAGGCTGTGGAGAAAGGGGAACCCTCCTACACTGCTGGTGGGAATGTAAATTAGTTCAACCATTGTGGAAAGCAGTATGGAGGTACATCAAAATGCTCAAAACAGACTTACCATTTGACCCAGGAATTGCACTCCTAGGAATTTACCCTAAAAACGCAGCAATCAAGTTTTAGAAAGACAGACGCACCCCTATGTTTATCACAGCACTATTTACAATAGCCAAGAATTGGAAGCAACCTAAATGTCCATTGGTAGATGAATGGATAAAGAAGATGTGGTACATATACACAATGAAATACTACTCAGCCATAAGAAAAGGGCAAATCCTACCATTTGCAGCAACATGGATGGAGCTGGAGGGTGTTATGCTCAGTGAAATAAGCCAAGCAGAGAAAGAGAAATACCAAATGATTTCACTCATCTGTGGAGTATAAGAACAAAGGAAAAACTGAAGGAACAAAACAGCAGCAGAATCACAGAACTCAAGAATGGACTAACAGGTACCAAAGGGAAAGTGACTGGGGAGGATAGGTGGGTAGGGAGGGATAAGGGGGGGAAGAAGAAAAGGGTATTAAGATTAGCAAGCATGGGGGGGGGAGAAAGGGGAAGGCTGTACAACACAGAGAAGACAAGTAGTGATTCAACAACATTTTGCTATGCTGAAGAACAGTGACTGTAAAGGGGTTTATAGGGGGGACCTGGTATAGGGGAGAGCCTAGAAAACAGAATATTCATCATGTAAGTGTAGATTAATGATTAAAAAAAAAAGCAGTTCCTGTGTCTCCAATGAGTTCTACACAACGGTATAAAGGGCATATAAAAGTGTAGGCAAAGGGTCTGTTTGTGTTTATACAGAGGAACAAAGCCCAATTTGGCTATCCAGAAAATCAACTAAGATACGATATGAAAAAGAACTTCCAACATCAGCACTCTCTGGAAGACTCATACCAGAAGATGATCATCAAAAAACCCCAACAAAGATCCACGCACTGCTACAACTGTAGATGCACTCATCCCACCAGTTCCTGGACTTGCCATGGGAATGAAGAAGGAGATATCTAAGCTGGCCTGTGCATACAGTAAAACAACAAACTTGACTGGATCTATACTGTTGGAACTCAATGAAGAATTAGGAGAAGTGCAAATTGTATCGCTCCAAAATCTTACAACTACAGACTATCTAGTGTTAAAAGAACATATGGGATGTGAACAGTCCCCAGGAATGGGTTGTTTTAATTTGTCTGATTTCTCTCAGACTGTTCAAGTTCAGTTGGACAATGTCCACCATATCATAGATAAGTTTTCAGAAATGCCTAAGGTGCCTAACTGGCTTTCTTGGTTTCACTGGAGATGGCCGTTAATTATAGGTCTGCTTTGGTTATGTAACTATACTCCTATTATGTTAATGTGTGTGCACAATTTAATTAATAGTTTAAAACCTATACATGCTGAAGTTACTCTACAAGAAGATATGTCAAAGAAATAATCAATCTTCCCATGTTTTCTTCCGCCTGCTACTTCTATAGCTTTTCTTCTTCCTTCCTAATTACAACCCTTATATAGAATTCCTGCCTCATATTGAATTTACCCAGTATCATAATTCTTCCAAGTGGTAAAGATACCTCAAGACAAATGCTGGGCATAGAAGCCATGGGGCATTAATATGCAAAGAAGTACAAAGCTAACCTTTTCAAACAATAAGGCTTCCCTCTCACTTACCAACTTTACATTTCCCTGTATGGCCCCGGAAGATGACTGGTTAGCCAGAGGCGGGTAAGATTCCTCAAGGGAGGAACGACCTAAGACAGGCACAGTTGCAGGGGGGCCATCAGGTGAGAATTCGGGATCAACAGAGGTGAGGCTTAGAACCTCACCCCCCCTGTTCTGAGAGAAATCTTCTGCATCCGTGGAGGTTTTATTGCCCTTGTCTAGCTTGGATTAACACATAGTCTACAGGCACACACCTGATCATCTACATTTGCTCTCTTACAACACTAAACTATGTTTTCTACCTTTATCTTGTATCTACCTACCACTTCAGCATTTTATTAAAAATAATAATAATAGTGAAATGTGGTATCCATATATAAATCAAGTATAAAAATCAAACGAATATTCATATTTGAACTGATTGTTTATAGTTCATAATGCGTGAGCTAAACCGAAGGTTTCTGTGATGACTGCCCTTGCACTGTTCACCATGTAACTTATTCACGATGTAAGAATTTGTTCTCCATGTAAGAACTTGTTTGCTATGCTTTAGAAGATTGGAGACTGAAGAGAATTAGGCTTGGGGTGGATTAATGGTTGTACATTGAGCATTGACTCCCCTATACAGAATTTTATTGTTGTTAACAAACATTTGATCAATAAATATGAGAGATGCCCTCTCAAAAAAAAAAGTACAGACTTCCAATTGTAAAATAAATAAGTAACCGGGATGTGATGTATAGCATAAGGAATATAGTCAAAATATTGTGACAACTTTGTATGGTGATAGCTGGTAGCTAGAATTATCATGTATATAAATGTTGAATCACTGTGTTGTACACCTGAAACTAATGTAATACTGTGTGTCAACTACCCTTCAATAAAAAATAAAAAATAAAAATGAAAAAATAATAAATTAGATTTTAAATAATATCAAAAAGTACCTGCCTTATTAGGAATTTTCTAAGTTTGAAGACTTGCATGATAATGTTTCATCTACCCATTTTTGTGCAACTTTTATAAAGAGTATAGACTTGGAAGAGTCAGGTGCATTTTGTGAAAAAGTAAGTAATTCACATTCAGATCTTATTATAGATATCTTATGATGAATAACAACTACAGGGTAAATAACCAGATATCTAAGAGACTTGTTGGAAAAGTCATGACAATTATTAAAAATTAAAAAAAAGAAAATAGAACTACCCTAGACCTGCTTGTATTTTGCAAAAAAAATTAATCAAATTCATCTGATAATGTACCATACCACAGCAGGTATTTCTGGAAGAGTCTATATAAAACTGGGCACAGAAAGATTTTTGTTGCTCCAAGGCACATTAAAATAAAATTTAATACATCAGTAGAATCTATTTTTCATTGTACTTACTATATCTCCCCTAAGATAATGAACATTTTGATAGCTTAAATCCAAAAGCGTGGATGAGCGCCAAGGTGGGAGGACATAGGAAGGCAAGATGTAGGACGAATGTCTTTGTAGGTTAATATCCTGCCAAAATCTTACAGAACTGTCTGACGGGTTTTAGGGTATCAGAGCCAGTTCTCCTGATGCTGACAGAAATCTCTGTGTCTCTAATTGTTATATAATTGTAGAGGAATAGTATCTCCCTGCTTTGATTTGGCCAATGGAGTTTTCTCCAGCAAACTCTGTATCAAGGTTCAAACAGCTCTACAGCTCTTCCGTGAACCAAATAAAGGCAGGCCATTAAAGCACAGACAAAATCCCACACTTTCTAGCTCCTTTGAAACAGAAAAGAAGCACTTTCTTCCTAATGTGAATCATGTGATGTTCTTGCAAGGTCATTTTCAGTAGAATAAAAAAATCAAGTTACAGGGGGATTTCTTCAGTTTTCTCTTATGATGATCAGCATATAAATGACTAAAACTAAGCTGAGAACAACAGTCATCTCTAGTGTTTTAAACCCACTCTGCCCACAGTGCCTCATGTATTATCAATTTATAAAGCCCTCAGTCAACCAACACAGACCCCAGTAGAGAGGAGCCCTCAGTAAATGTGCTGACTTCTTTTGGGACTTCTTTTTTTTTTTCTTAATCACACTTGCTGAACTTTTCAGCACAAGTAAGAATTTTATTAAACTACATTTTAAAATTTTGGATGGTAGTGAATGACTTTCAACAAAAATGTAGGAAATATTAGCACTCCCCTGCCCTACCTAATGTCTCCAAGATTCTTGATTTTTTTTTAAATTATGGCTTTGGCATTAAAAGTAGGTCTCAATTAAATAAGAACTCAAGTCACAAATTGTGCATTTCTCAGGGTTACAGAAAGAGATGTAATGCAGACCTTTAGCTCCAAGAGCCTCATGTGGAGGAGAACAAGTAGATTACAAGAGCACATGACCAGGACCAGCTGAGGTGGTACAGGGCTGGTCAGCTTGTGGAGTGTGTGAGACTTTCCACCCCAAGATGCAGAACGCTGTGTTGCCATGGCAAATAGGACTGCATAATCCTAATTATTGGTATGAAATGAGAACATGTCAGTTCTGACCTGTGCTCTTTTTGAGGCTGTAACTCCCAACTTTAGAATCTCCAACCTCTCTATGAATCTTTTTGAAGAAAAATGTGTGGAGAACTTGGAAACTTAGAGGGCAGGGAGACTAACTTTTAAGTCAGTCATGTTTATAGATGTGGAATTTATCCTCACACATGTCTACTTGCATGGGATT
Source organism: Manis pentadactyla (assembly GCF_030020395.1). Lineage (NCBI taxonomy): Eukaryota > Metazoa > Chordata > Mammalia > Pholidota > Manidae > Manis > Manis pentadactyla. The sequence continues at coordinate 124,563,761 of NC_080025.1, forward strand.
CTTTGTATGGCCAGAAGGGCACCTGAGAGGAGGGAGTTCTTCTCTACATAGCTAGGAGACCGGGTGAGAGCATACTAGAGAATGGATAGTTTTCCACTCTGTACAGCATAGAAAACCCTCTAGGATTTAAGTATCAATGGAAGCATTGAAAATGCAGCAGCGGTGAGCTGGGGTTTGGGGGAGGAATGCCCACTGAAAGGTGGCGGCGGCTGTCTTTTGCTGAACATCAGAAATTTCTGTAAAAAGTTACCTTGTTCAAAAGAATGCGTGAGAATACTCAGACATACTTGTGAGTGGGGATGCGGAAACTTCTCTAGTGGCCAAAAGTCCTAGAGTTGAGCTGGTTAGAAGGAGGAGCTGAGAAGATAATAGTCTGAAGGTAAATGCAACCTCATCTGTACCCACAGGCTAGCGGTAGCTGGGGAAATTCGAGTTACTTTAGAAAGAGTCAGGTAAAGCTTTCTTTCTTTGATCAATTTACCCAGGGACTTAATTAGGTGACTAAAATATGCAGTTGCCTAAAATGATATCTGGATACTAGAGGAAGTACAAGTGGCCTCATTTCACTAACTCCAGGGAGCTCCAAGAGAATACTTTCCAGGAGTACATATGTATGGAAATATCGGCCAAAGAATCAATAAAGTACCTTGAAAATTAACTTTCAAAACTTTTTGCTGTAGGATGTACAAAAATAACCTTCCATAATTCCTTTAATTGGTGGATCTAGACTTTCAACTTGAAAGGGCTTTTAGCTCTTTCATTTCTCTTCAAAGTAAGACTTTAGGTATAATAGGTATCATGTTTTAATAGTGTATCTTTCTTTTGGTATTTTGTTAAAACAGACTTCACAATCACAAAGAATAGTATACAAATTAGAACAAGCGAAAAGGTTTTTATTTTAATAAAGAGATACATATTCTGCAACTAATGAGAAAGCACAAAATTAAAATACTCAAATTATCATATAGGTATAGACAGGGGAGTTAAGACAAAATTGTGATGTAGTATATGCCTGGTCACAAGTAAAAAACCTAGTTGTCATCTTCAAAACTGGAGCCACACCCAAGGTGGCATCAGCAAACTTTGCCAGTCACACTGAGTGATAGACACAGAAGTATTTGCAAGGAATCCAAGTATTGGCAGTCCACACCTCAGAGCATCCTGACATCTCTTTGGTAGTTTGATTATGCGAGCAGATCCTTAACAGCAGCTCAGATAGTAATTCCAATTCAACTACACTCTCCTCTTCTTTTTACCACCTGCAGCCCGAAAGCACCTTTCAGGCTCACCAGAGACAGCATGCTGCCAGAAAAACCATTCACAGGAGAACCATTCAGGTTTGTTAGCTCCAAGGTCCTGACTTCATAGTTGTAAACAAAAGGTGTTGCTTGACAAAAAATAGGAAAGCGTATACAATATATGTCATTCTCACTCATTCCCTTGTAGTCAGAGAAAAGGAGTGCTAAGAAAGAAATATATGGAATAATTGTAATAAGAATAATATATGGAAGTTAAAAAATAGAAATAAGTACTTATACACATTTCTTGCAAAGGTGGAATATCTTTTTTGTTCTGCATACGTGATCAAGACCTTATACATATCACATTTGAGATCCAAGATTGGCAAGACACAAGAGAAAAGTTTCAATGTCTTTGGTATTGAAGGGTGATTTATATCTCCTTTACTCTTGTCTGTCCATTTTCTGTCAAGAAAGGAACCTCAAATGTATTTTCCTTATAGAAATGGCTACCTCAGAACACCTTTGGAGTATCAAAAAAAGGTTTCTGAAAGTACAAAAACTAAAAATTTTCATGTTTTTGTTACCAATCACTCCTCCCCAAGGAAGGAAGGGGATCAGCATTTATTGAAAACCATTGGAAACTACACCTGGAAAAATACTATAATGCTTTTAGTAGCAAACTTACAAAGGGGAAACTCTCTAGTGCAGTAAACAGCCAATAAAGGTCAATGCAATTTGCCTTTTGGAAAAATAAATCACATGGAAAACCTCCCTTTTTCTACTTTCCCTTGAGCATTTTTATAAGAGTGTTCCATTGAATTTAAACAAGAGGATTTGTGCAGGTAAGATGAGACTGTTTAAACAACTTTGTTACAAAAGATCAATTGATGTCAGTTTGTGAAATAATTTTAATATTGTGGAGGGAATTAAGGATGAGAAAGGATGTTTGCCTATATTGCATGTATCCTAAAGAATTGGGAGAAGTTTTGAAGGGACAGCCTTTCTTTATTAATGGATGAATTCACTCTAGTAACATTACTGAAGCCATAATAATGTGTTTGATGAAAACGTGTTAAGTGATAAGGTTCTAGATGAGTATTGTTTTGGATGAGATGTATTTAAAAGAAATGGAGCACTGGGTGGAAATGGCATTCTGTCACAGAAGGAGTTAATTTCTCACTGGCCTCTGTATATCTTTCAAAATGATCCTGCAAATAAATTCAGAGTCAGAGGCTTGCCTCTTCCCAGAAACAGAAATATTATATCTTATGCAATAGAGATCACCATCATCATTCTCTTATTCCTCTTCCTCATCTTAACGTCTACCATTTATTGATTATCAAGTGAGCTAGCAGCATGCTAAAGAGATATCGTACATTGTTTTAGTTTTTTAGTTCATTTTCACAACATAAAGCCAATACTGTCATCTTCAAAATATCTCTTCCTTAATTTCCTCCAAAGATAATAGAGCTGGTCATTGGGGATAATCATGGCTCCTATAAGGAAGGGTTAACTTACAGGTTGACTTAGAATGATAAATGGAGATCCTGAATTTTGTAACCCGGTAAAATATGACTGAACACTGGCAGTCAATATATTACAAATTAGCCAAAAAGGCATGGCAATAGAGATTTGTATTTAGAGTTTTTATATAGTTAAGTAATATTCACAAGATCAGAGTACCTGGTGCATATTGGAGACTTCCATTGCTTAGCTTAAAAATATTATTCCTATTCTCAGGTATAAAATATATTGTTTATACAAGGAGTGTGGAAAAACAAAGACTATCTCACAGTCTACCGGCAGAACCTTTATGACCAGAGATGTAATCTGTTCTCTTGAGTATATGGTAGACACTAGTTACATGTGACTGTTAACCCTTGAAATGTGGCCAGTCTAAATGCAGATGCACAAGTATGCACAGTACACTAAATTTTGAAAAATTATTATAAAAATATAATAAAATATCTCAATAATTTTATATTGATTATACACTGAATGATAATATTTTGGATATACAAGTTAAATATATTTAAAATTAATCTCATCTGTTTATTTTTACTTTTTAATGTAGCTGATAAACTGTTTAAAGTTTTATATATCATCCACATTTGTGGCTTGCATTCAAATTCTCTTGGATAGAACCGTAAATACAGAGATAGAAGATTCTGGAATGAAAATGATGCCAATGAAGTTGGATTAATGAAAATTCTAGTTGTCCTGGGGAATACTTTAGGATGAGACTGTCTAGTTCAAATGAGAATATGAAACATGACATATTAAGTCAGAAGTATTTTAATAAATCCAACTTAAGACCATATAAATAATGAATCTTTATTTAGTCTGTACACTTTTTAAGTGGTATTAACAGTAGCTATTAACACTGGTCTTCATTCTGTGATTTCTTGCACCAGCCAGCCATTTCATAGACATATGTCATAAACAGGAAAGAGCACATATACATATATACACATAATTATATGTGTATACATATATATATTGTGTATACACATATAATTTATTAAATACCTATTTATTACTTATTGAATATATAATGCAAATATAAAATGTGGCATAAAATATGTATATCTTACAATATTTATTTATTTATTTACTTATTTGGACTGGCTCAGGTTGTAAGGAATTTCTGTACCTTAAGAAAGAGCTTGGATTTTACCACATAAACAGTAAGAAGGACACTGAAGGACTTAAACACAGCAGCAGCATGATTAGATTTTATTTTATTTTGTAAAGATCAACATTGCAAAATATTGACTTCATAGAGAACCATAACCAAGAAGACAACATTTTGTAATGGTAAAAAAAATAAAATAAAAAAATAGACACACACACACACACACACACACATATTAACTGTTAACCCTCCAGAGATTTTGAGCCCAGCTATTTAATCTTCCATGCACCACCCCCACTGCTTCAGCCTCAGATCTTACAAATATCTTATGTGGAGAGCAGTTGTGTATTAGAGGCACACCCCCTCGTTCTAGATGGGCTTGGTCTCCTGAGAGCAATATGGCTTGGAGAGGTTTAAGTCTTCCTTTTGGGAGCTGTAGGTAGATTGGAGCCTCTCATAAATAGCACCAAACATAAAATATCCCATGGGAAAAGTGGCTTTGGTTTGAGGTTCCCAAAGTTTCCAGTCTGTCTTGCCATTCTGTGTAACAGCCAGAAGCCTTGATGGATTTTTCTGTCCCAGAGACCCCCCGCCCTATGTATGTGTCAAGCCTTCATACTAGGATTTAAAAGAAACAAAAAAAGGCCAATGGTGGTCAGCTTATCTTAAAAGGATCCCCTGTTTCTGGAATTTCAACTCATCTTGTGGTCATTGTTTCCATAACTCTTTGCTGTCTTTAAAAATATGATTTTTATAATTTTCCAGCTTATTCGAGCTGTCCCAGAGGAATATTGGCCACCATGGCCTCTTTTATCCCACCCAGAAGCAAAATTTTTAACCATCTTTTGTTTTTATACTTCCTGCACAAAGAATGTCAAACTGACTTCATTCTCTTTGAAATCAGAGACTGTCATGTCTTTTTTGTTGGGCATCTGGAAGATATTTACTAAAGTTTGATAAATTAATGAATGACTATATAAACACATAAAGAAATGGGTGACCTGTTTGACTAGAACACTGCTTTTGCTCTAGAATAAAACTGATTTGGAATCTGTATCATCCCTAAATAGGGTTGGACTTTGGATACTAATATAGCCTCAAATATTTCAACTGTATTATTACCTTTATTAAAGTAGCTCTTATGTGAACTAAATGATATCATGGCATGTTAAAGATTCAGAAGATAGCTTGGCATTATCATAGATGCTCATTATTTAGTAGTTCTTTTTTTAAATGTTTTATAATGCTTTTATTTTTTTTTTTATTTTGGTATCATTAATCTACAATTACAGAAAGAACATTATGTTTACTAGGTTCCCCCCTTCACCAAGTCCCCCCCACATACCCCTTCACAGTCACTGTCCATCTAGGTAGTAAGATACTGTGAAATCACTACTTGTCTGCTCTGTGTTGCACAGCCCTCCCCATGCACCCCCCACACACTATACATGCTAATCGTAATGCCCCCTTTCTTTTTCCCTGCCCTTATCCCTTCCTTCCCACCCATCCTCCCCAGTCCCTGTCCCATTGGTAACTGTTAGTCCATTCTTGGGTTCTGTGCTTCTGCTGCTGTCTTGTTCCTTCAATTTTCCTTTGTTCTTGTACTCCACATGAGTGAAATCATTTGGTACTTGTCTTTCTCCGCCTGGCTTATTTCACTGAGCATAATACCCTCTAGCTCCATCCATGTTGTTGTGAATGGTAGGATCTGTTTTGTTCTTATGGCTGAGTAATATTCCATTGTGTGTATGTACCACATCTTCTTTATCCATTCATCTACTGATGGACATTTAGGTTGCTTCCATATCTTGGCTATTGTAAATAGTGAGGCGATAAACATAGGGGTGCATCTGTCTTTTTCAAACAGGAGTGCTGCATTCTTAGGGTAAATTCCTAGAAGTGGAATTCCTGGGTCAAATGGTATTTCTATTTTGAGCATTCTGAGGAACCTCCATACTGCTTTCCACAATGGTTGAACTAATTTACATTCCCACCTGCAGTGTAGGAGGGTTCCCCTTTCTCCAGAACCTCGCCAACATTTGTTGTTGTTTGTCTTTTCTATGATGGCTATCCTTACTGGTGTGAGGTGATATCTCATTGTGGTTTTAATTTGCATTTCTCTGATGATTAGCGATGTGGAGCATCTTTTCATGTGCCTGTTGGCCATCTGGATTTCTTCTTTAGAGAACTGTCTATTCAGCTCCTCTGCCCATTTTTTAATTGGATTATTTGCTTTTTGCTTGTTGAGGCATGTGAGCTCTTTATATATTTTGGATGTCAATCCTTTATCGGATCTGTCATTTATGAATATGTTCTCCCATACAGTACGATACCTTTATGTTCTATTGATGGTGTCATTTGCTGTACAGAAGCTTTTCAGCTTGATATAGTCCCACTTGTTCATTTTTGCCTTTGTTTCCCTTGCCCGGGGAGATATATTCATGAAGAAGTCACTCATGTTTATGTCCATCAGATTTTTGCCTATGTTTTTTTCCAAGAGTTTTATGATTTCAGGACTTACATTCAGGTCTTCGATCCATTTGGAGTTTACTTTTGTGTGTGGGGTTAGACATTGACCCAGTTTCATTCTCTTATATGTAGCTGTCCAGTTTTGCCAGCACCATATGTTGAAGAGACTGTCCTTTCCCCACTGTATGTCCATGGCTCCTTTATCATATATTAATTGGCCATATATGTTTGGGTTAATGTCTGGAGTTTCTATTCTGTTCCACTGGTCTGTGGCTCTGTTCTTATGCCAGTACCAAATTGTCTTGATTACTGTGGCTTTGTAGTAGAGCTTGAAGTTGGGGAGCGAGATCCCCCCCCACTTTATTCTTCCTTATCAGGATTGCGTTGGCTATTCGGGGTCTTTGACGGTTCCATATAAATTTTTGAACTATCTGTTCCAGTTCATTGAAGAATGCTGTTGGTAATTTGATAGGGATTGCATCGAATCTGTATATTGCTTTGGGCAGGATGGCCATTTTAACGATATTAATTCTTCCTAGCCAGGAGCATGGGATGAGTTTCCATTTGTTAGTGTCCCCTTTAATTTCTCTTAAGAGTGTCTTGTAGTTTTCAGGGTATAGGCCTTTCACTTCCTTGGTTAGGTTTGTTCCTAGGTATTTTATTCTTTTTGATGCTATTGTGAATGGAATTGTTTTCCTGATTTCTCTTTCTATTAGTCCATTGTTAGTGTATAGGAAAGCCACTGATTGCTGTGTGTTAATTTTGTATCCTGCAACTTTGCTGAATTCTGATATTAGTTCTAGTAGTTTTGGAGTGGTGTCTTCAGTGTTTTTTATGTACAATATCATGTCATCTGCAAATAGTGACAGTTTGACTTCTTCTTTACCAATCTGGATTCCTTGTACTTGTTTTGTCTAATTGCCGTGGCTAGGACCTCCAGTACCACATTGAATAACAGTGGGGAGAGTGGGCATCCCTGTCTTGTTCCTGATCTCAGAGGAAAAGCTTTCAGCCTCTCGCTGTTCAGTATGATGTTAGCTATGGGTTTATTATATATGGCCTTTATTATGTTGAGGTACTTGCCCTCTATGCCCGTTTTGTTGAGAGTTTTATCATGAATGGATGTTGAATTTTGTCAAATGCCTTTTCAGCATCTATGGAGATGATCATGTGGTTTTTGTCCTTCTTTTTGTTGATGTGGTGGATGATGTTGATGGATTTTTGAATGTTGTACCATCCTTGCATCCCTGGGATGAATCCCACTTGGTCATGCTGTTGATACTCTTGATGTATTTTTGAATTCGGTTTGCTAATATTTTGTTGAGTATTTTTGCATCTACGTTCATCAGGGATATTGGTCTGTAGTTTTCTTTTTTGGTGGGGTCTTTGCCTGGTTTTGGTATTAGGGTGATGTTGGCTTCATAGAATGCGTTTGGGAGTATTCCCTCCTCTTCTACTTTTTGGAAAACTTTAAGGAGAATGGGTGTTATGTCTTCTCTGTATGTATGATAAAATTCTGAGGTAAATCCTTCTGGCCTGGGGGCTTTGTTCTTGGGTAGTTTTTTGATTACTGCTTCAATTTCATTGCTGGTAATTGGTCTGCTTAGATTTTCTGTTTCTTTCTGGGTCAGTCTTGGAAGGTTGTATTTTTCTAAGAAGTTGTCCATTTCTCCTAGGTTTCCCAGCTTGTTAGCATATAGGTTTTCATAGTATTCTCTAATAATTATTTGTATTTCTGTGGGGTCTGTCATGATTTTTCCTTTCCTGTTTCTAATTCTGTTGATGTGTGTTGACTCTCTTTTTCTCTTAATAAGTCTGGCTGGAGGCTTATCTATTTTGTTTATTTTCTCGAAGAACCAGCTCTTGGTTTCATTGAGTTTTGCTATTGTTTTATTCTTCTCAATTTTATTTATTTCTTCTCTGATCTTTATTATGTCCCTCCTTCTGCTGACCTTAGGCCTCATTTGTTCTTCTTTTTCCAATTTCGATAATTGTGATATTAGACCATTCATTTGGGATTGTTCTTCCTTTTTTAAATATGCCTGGATTGCTATATACTTTCCTCTTAAGACTGCTTTCGCTGTGTCCCATAGAAGTTGGGGCTTTGTGTTATTGTTGTCATTTGTTTCCATATATTGCTGGATCTCCATTTTAATTTGGTCATTGATCCATTGATTATTTAGGAATATGTTGTTAAGCCTCCATGTGTTTGTGAGCCTTTTTTCTTTCTTTGTACAATTTATTTCTAGTTTTATACCTTTGTGGTCTGAAAAGTTGGTTGATAGGATTTCAATCTTTTAGAATTTACTGAGGTTCTTTTTGTGGCCTAGTATGTGGTCTATTCTGGAGAATGTTCCATGGGCACTTGAGAAGAATGTGCATCCTGTTGCTTTAGGATGTAGAGTTCTGTAGATGTCTATTAGGTTCATCTGTTCTAGCGTGCTGTTCAGTGCCTTGTGTCCTTACTTATTTTCTGTCTGGTGGATCTGTCCTTTGGGGTGGGTGGTGTGTTGGTCTCCCAAAATGAATGCATTGCATTCTATTTCCTCCTTTAATTCTGTTAGTATTTGTTTCACATATATTGGTGCTCCTGTATTGGATGCATATATGTTTATAATGGTTATATCCTCTTGTTGGACTGAGCCCTTTATCATTATGTAATGTCCTTCTTTATCTCTTGTTACTTTCTTTATTTTGAGGTCTATTTTTTCTGATACTAGTATTGCAACACCTGCTTTTTTCTCTCTGTTGTTTGCATTAAATATCTTTCTCCGACCCTTGACTTGTAATCTGTGCATGTCTTTGGTTTTGAGGTGAGTCTCTTGTAAGCAGCATATAGATGGGTCTTGCTTTTTTATCCATTCTATTACTCTGTGTCTTTTGATTGGTGCATTCAGTCCATTTACATTTAGGGTGATTATTGAAAGATATGTACTTATTGACATTGCAGGCTTTAGATTTGTGGTTACCAAAGGTTCAAGGTTAGCTTGTTTACTACCTTACTGACTGACCTCACTCGCTTATTGAGCTGTTATAAACACAGTCTGATGATTATTTCTTTCCCTTCTTTTTCCTCCTTCTCCATTCTTCATATGTTGGTGCTCTTTTTACAAGTGCTCCCATCTAGAGCAGTCCCTCTAAGGTACCCTGTAGAGGTGGTTTGTGGGAGGCAAATTCCCTCAACTTTTGCTTGTCTGGGAATTGTTTAATCCCTCCTTCATATTTAAATGATAATCGTGTTGGATACAGTATTCTTGGTTCGAGGCCCTTCTGTTTCATTGCATTAAATATACCATGCCTTTCTCTTCTGGCCTCTAAGGTTTCTGTTGAGAAGTCTGATGATAGCCTGATGGGTTTTCCTTTGTAGGTGACCTTTTTACTCTCTCTGGCTGCCTTTAATCCTCTGTCCCTGTCCTTGATCTTTGCCATTTTAATTATTATGTGCCTTGGTGTTGACCTCTTTGGATCCTGTCTCTCGGGAGTTCTGTGTGCCTCCGTAGTCTGAGCAACTATTTCCTCCCCCAGTTTGGGGAAGTCCTCAGGAACTATTTCTTCAAAGACACTTTCTATCCCTTTTTCTCTCTCTTCTTCCTCTGGTACCCCTATAATGCGGATATTGTTCCTTTTGGATTGGTCACACAGTTCTCTTAATATTGTTTCATTTCTGGAGATCCTTTTATCTCTCTCTGCATCAGCTTCTATGTGTTCCTGTTCTCTGGTTTCTATTCCATCAATGGCCTCTTGCATCTTATCCATTCTGCTTATAAATCCTTTCAGAGTTTGTTTCACTTCTGTAATCTCCCTCCAGACATCTGTGATCTCCCTCCAGACATCTGTAATCTCCCTCCAGACTTCATCCCTTAGGTCTTGCATATTTCTCTGCAGCTCTGTCAGCATGTGTATGATTTTTATTTTGAATTCTTTTTCAGGGAGACTTGTTAGGTCTGCCTCTGCAGATCCTTTCTCAGGTGTAACTATTTTGGTCTGGACCAGATTTTTTTGCCTTTTCATGGTCATTGCAGTGGCTGTAGGCAGGTTGTGGGTGTGTCAGCTAGGAGAAGAAAGTCCTTTCCTGCTTGCTGGATACCTTGCCCTTCTCTGCTGCCTGTGACGGCTACCTGCACTCCTGGAGCAGCCACCAGGTTAATCTCCTAAGCTGCTGTGGTCGGGGTGTCCGTCAGTGCAGCACGGAGCCCTGCGGGGAGTAGCAGGCATGCCAGGTGCGCTCCTCTATGCTAGCAGTGACCCTGCCAGGCAGCTGTGTGGCAGCAGCAGCCTTTGGGTCTGGCCCAGGCGGCTGTGCATTGGGCTGGGATTCCGGTTGGCTCCTGGGAGTGCTCCTGCTCCCTCTGGCTCTGCTGCCAGTGCACACGGGGCTTTTCTGAGCAGACTTCTACCGGGCTCTGTCTTCACTGCCACCGGTGCGCGCAAGTCGCGCCTGGGCTATTCAGTAGTGCCACTGCGGGCTAGCCCTATGGCACACGGATCTGCTCTCAGTTCCTTCTAGCGCTTCCGCCCCCGGCGTGCACTCCCACTCTCCTGCTACTGGGCCCGTGTGTCAGGGTCTGTGCCAGTTGGAGGAATGACCGGCAGGCTGCCTAGTCCTGTGAGGGGCTTTAGAGCTGCACTGCCTCTGTTTAGGGTGCCTAAATTTCCCTGGTGTTCCCAGCTGCCGGGACAACTTCGTCTAGCTAAGAGGTACCTGTCTCTTTAAGACTTGCAGAAAGCACTCACTTTTCTTTTGTCTCAGGGGCGCCGGTTGTGGGGACCTGCCCACAGGTTTTGCTTTTCCGTTTCTCTAATATCCAGCACCCCGTGCACCTTGTGTCTGCGTTCCGGGTGCGGATTTCTAGAGCTGGTTGTTTAGCAGTCCTGGGCTTTCACTCTCTCCCTGTTCTGACTCCTTTCTTCCCGCTGGGTTTGGGGTCGGGGAGCGTTCAGGTCCCGCCTGGCCGCAGCTTGTATCTTACCCCCTTCGTGTGATGCTGAGTTCTTGCAGATGTAGATGTATCCTGGCTGTTGTACTGCATCCACTGGTGTCTCTTTTAGGAATAGTTGTATTTATTGTATTTTCATAAATATATATGTTTTGGGGAGGAGATTTCCTCTGAACTTCTCACGCTGCCATCTTCCCGTGATCCTTCAAGTAGTCATTCTTATTATTAAAATATGTGCCACTCACTAAACATCCCCAAAAAGACATTAGAATCTTAACAGAATTTTTTAGATGAGATTCACCAGGTCCAGTAACTCTCTTAAAATATTCTGACTTTCTTTAACCTAGAACTTAAAGACAACAAATGAGGATAATATACAGTGATAAAATGTTAATAAATATAATATTAGTTAGAGTTAATCTAGCCAATGTTATATGCAGTAAGTCATAAATAATATATGATTTACCACATTTCCACATTTACCACATTGCCAGTTCCATGTTATACTCTAGAGAATATCGACCCAAGTATGAGTAAGGAAAATGGTTCTCTTCTGGTCTAGTTTGTATCTACTTCTTCCCTCATCACCCATTCCTCTTTTTAGTCACACAGTGTAACTCATGCAGTCTGACAAAACAGTCATCCCGGTTCATCAGTTTTGGTATCAGTTAAGGTGAACTCTCAGTCTCTCTATTCTCTCCTTTCATATTTCCAGTGCACATCAACTGGCTACTCTGTCCTGACTTGTCCTCACATGGAAGTCTTCCTTTTTTCAATATGCCTATAATTGCTGGCTGCAGAGTAGTGGTCAGAAACTAGAGTGCAGGAGGCAGAGTGTGTGGATTTTAAGATCCTCTCTAAATTGTATGACTCCTCAGAAATTACATAACTTCTCTGTAGTTTAGTTGCTCCATATGAAAGATGAGTTTAAAAATAATACCAGGAAATGCAAATCAATTTGTGGTTACCATGGGGAAGGGGTTGAGGTGGGAGGGCAGGGAGGGTGAGGGGGATAAAGAGGCACAAAAATCTCAATCATAATATAAGTTGGTCACAGGAATAGTAAGTACAGCATGGAGAATATTATCAGTGATTCTGTAACATCTTCCTATGTTGACAGATAGTGATGTTATGTGTTTTTGACCACACTAAAAAATAACTTTAAGAAATAGTACCCAGGGAGTGGGGGGACAAATAATAATAACAATAACAATAATAAATAAAAATATTATCTAGCTCATGGGGCTAATGTGAATGTTCAATAATACATGTAAGTGTTATATTTAAGAACAATGCCTGACATGTTATTAGTATCCACTAATTCTCAATTATTAATACTACTTTAGAACTGAATTTCTGCTTTGTCCGCCATTCATCTTCTGTCAATGCTGTGATTTGCTGAACAACATGGCTTATTGAGGCAATGGAAGAATTTTATACATATTTGCTTTTATAATGGAAGAATGCTTCCAGGTTACTCCATCTAAGAAATATACCCAAAACAAGCATAATTCATGTCTTAATTCCCACTATCAGGAATTTCTGGCTCCCCCACACTTGGATTTTTGCTGTAGAACCATTTCATTTATCTTAAATATAGGCTACAAAAATCCAACTACACAAAATAAAAATGTAACTCATAATACATATTTTCTGTGTGATATTTTCCAAACTCACAGTTTAGAATGGGACTTAAATAGATCACTTCCTTAAAATTACCTGAATATTACTACAGCAATATGTGGACAAGGGGTGTTTTTATTTTCATTTTTTATTTCTCCTTTGAGATATATTGTTCTTGACCACCTTCTGTCTCTTCACTTATAATTTATGGGAAAAATAGATAAAATCAAGATAAAAGTGTTTTTCATGTGTGTAGAGATTTGAGAAAAAATTGCAACTATCAGACATAGCTGTGATTTCTATCATAATCTATGTCTATATGTAATGGCAGAATTTGCAGTTTTGCCTTACGTGTAAGCTTACCAAGATTGCTCTTTGCATATGATTGAGAATTGCTTTGAAATCAGTCACTGTGCTACAGTTTCCTGAAGCCTGTACTAGCCTGTCACTCTCTAGTCTGTTGCTCTGAGCAAAATACATACATAGCTCTGAGACATGAATCTTCATCTTCAGTGGTGTGATGGGCTACAGATGAGTAATCTAAATTTTTAAGATAAAAAAAGCAAGTAAAAACCTATTCCACAAAATGTCATAACATGCTGTATACCTGAGAAAGAACTTTTACAGAGACCCTTTGTCATTGTAGCAGCTGTGATTGTAATCATTTTCAAATGTGTTCCACTAAAAGGAGTTGATCACATACTTTATGCAAAGTTAGAGTACCCGAATATATCTCCTTGTCTTGTTTTGTCATCAGATGAATGAAAGCTTATCTTCTACTCTTTATAACATCTACAAAAATTTCTGTACACCTCATCAATGTAAAACAGCTTCTACTCTTGAAACCTAGCCCTGAATTACTCAGCTGTGATCTATGTGTTTGATGTGTTTCTTAGAATAACAAGCTATAAAAACACACAAATGACATATGGCTTTTAAAAAATGTATAGTAACTCTAAAACTTCCTAACTAATTACGGCAATATCCTGTTGTTAATAAATTTGAATTAATATATGGATGTGGTATCTTCTTTTAAAATGTTTCTAGAGAATACCAGATAGTCTCTCTTATCCATAAATTGGAATAAATTAAATCATTTTTGTCATGGTAAGGACACCACCATTGTGTCATTTTGAAAACTGTAATGGGGAAATAAAGGTAGCATGTCTACTACATGTCTATTGTATAGATCTGGAGAGTATAACTTCACCAGAGAATGAAGACTATTCTTGATGCATCCGTAAAATCATAGATATTTTTTCTGTAAGTGTTCACACAAGATCCACCCCTATAAGAGTGGTCCACACCTTTGCCTTGAGAAAGTTAAATGTACCCACTTCTGGGTTTCAGCACTTCCTACACTCAGCCTTCTTTTGGCACCAGCCACAGAGGTTATTATGTGGTTATCTTTAACCACATGTCACAGGACGTCTAATTCTAGATATACCAGAACACCCTCCTCGAGTACCTATATCTTCCCTTTTGGTCAACCCCCATAGCCTATTTGGTTAGAACCCAGAGTCACTATTAACTTCCATTATTTTCCTTCTCTTTGATGTGAATTCTGATTTAACTTTGATTTAAGATGTGATTTAAGATTTAAGATGTGAATTCTGATTTAATTTTCTACACACTCCTGACAGCCAATTTTCCATTGGCAGAGAAATCGTGGTAAGAAAATCCATGTAAGACAATTATCACTCACAAAACTCTCAAACTTTCAACTGTCACCCAGCTGCCTACTAAACCCTGCTTACCTGCTTACCTGCTCTGCATAACACAGCTCCCTGTGTGCTGAACCACCTGACTCTGCTCTTCTGCTGTGCTTCAGAGTCTTAGTAGGTTATTTCAGTCTATTCCTAGAAGCAGGTTGCCACTGTCATCTCTGATCATATCTTCTTGATGGAGTTGCATTGATATGAATACTCTCCATACCTCATGCTTACACCTGTCTGGTGGCATGAACCATAGGAATAACAAATTGTTTAAATTGTACAGTTTAAATTATTGCAGATCTCCAAGAAACTCTCCAATGTATTTATTGAAAAAAATTCACATGTAAGTGGACCAGAGCAATTCAAACCCATGTTTTGCAAGGGTCAACTGTATATTTGGTCTTGTCCCTGTTTCTGGCGCAGAGCTCCTAAACCACTGGAATTTCCCAAATGCTGAGAGCTGTAAAGGTGTCTTTTGTAATATTAATGAGGTAACTTTTGGAAAGAATGAGGGCTAGTTGCCAAAGTAATTTTGTGAATGGAGGGTTGAAATTATCAGTTCCACCCCTAGGACCTCCAAGGAGGGAAGAGAACATGTCGAATCAATCACTAATGGCAAATTATTTAATAAATCATGCCAATGTAATGAAACTTCCATAAAAAAACAAACAAGCAAAAAGGACAGAGTTCAGAGAGCTTCTGAGTTGGTGAAGATGCGGAGATTAAGAGTGACATGCTTGGAAAGGTCAAGGAAGCTTCCCACCTTTTCACACATACCTTGCCTTCTTCTATCTGGCTGTTGATTCATATCCTTTAAAATTCTTTGTAATAAACTGGTAATCTAGTGAGTAAACTGGTTTCCTGAGTACTGTGAGCCACTCCAGCAAATTAACAGAATTCATGGAAGGGGGTCGTGAGAACCTCTGATTTGAAGTCAGTCAGTAGCACAGGTAACAATCTGGACTTGCAGTTGGCATCTGAAGTGGAGGATGGTCTTACTCTGTAAGATCTGTCACTACATCCAGGTGGAAAGTCTCAGAAATTAGCTGAACAGTAGTGTTGGGATGAAACTTGGTTTGTTGCTGCAGGGAAGTCAGAGTGAGACATGAAACCAAAGTCAAGAAAGCAAAGCAAGTCTTACTAAACTCTGTAACAGTGGGCCTGCCTGAGGTCAGACAGGCCCCCGACTGTTTACTGTGAGGCTTCTTTTATGGGGTTTTTGGCAGAGAAAAAGAAGTCCTTAATTGACAACGCCTGGCCTTGGAGGCCAGATCTAATTGGTGAAATGAAAATAGGCTGTGCTCTGATGTTTGCAGTGCCTGTGCTCTGAAGTTTCTCATCTGGGGCGTGCCTGTGCTCTGATGTTTTTCTTTATCTGAGGAGGGGTTTTTCATCTGAGGAGCATCTGGACATGTCAAGTCACTCCTGGACCTTGAAACTTCATCTCATTAACTCTGTGAGTCCTTTCCAGCTTGGTTTTATCTGATTACCTCTTTAAGTCTTTTAGTCTCTTTCCACCCTATTCATGTCTGTCTTTCTGTCTAAAGTAGGACACCCAGCTAGTGTTGGAGAGTTGCTTGGTGGTATGGGGAAAAAAACACACTCACACATATTGGCATTAGTGTCAGATTCTTTAGCAACTATATGTGATTTTTTACATGAATTAATTATTAATATGGAAGTAGCAAAATGGTTTTTCTCACTGTTAATTCTCCCATATTTGTTTTTAGCATTTTATTATAAAAAATATACAGTTTTCTCCTTCCCCTACATAAATGTGTTTGTATACAGTATTTTAATGACACTATAGATTCATAGATTACACTTTAAGTCGATATAGTATAATACATTTGCATTACTCATTTTGATTCTTTCTCTCTTAGTCACCCAGATTGCCTACTAAATCCTGCTTACCTATTCTGCTTATCACAGTTGCCTGCCATTGTAAAGATTTTCTATCACTATTTTTTTCTTTCCTCTTTTTTTTTTGGTATAATGTATATAAGATAAAATGCAAAAATCTTAAATATTAGTTCAATATGTTTTTAAAAATTGTATGTCATTATCCAACACAGAATATAAAACATTTCCATCAAGCTAGAGATTTCACTCATGTCCTTCTGGGAAATTTACCTCTTCCAGAGGCAGCCACTTTCATACTTTGCTTAGCATAGTGTTTGGATAGAGCTAGCTGTGTTAGTGTGTGTGTGTGTGTATATATACATATTATATTCCTTTTCATTCAACAGGGTGTTGACATTGATCCATGTTGCTATGTGGATCACTAATAAATTCCTTTTCATTGTCAAGTATAGTTTCATTATATGAATATAACATAATTTGTTGAGTTATTTTCTAGATGAAAGATATTTGTGTTGTGTTTTGGCTACCATATGTAAGGCTAGTATGACCATTCATGGGTAAATACATAGAAGTGGACATGTAATTGTTATATAATACAATGTGTTTCATTTACAAGAAATTGCCTATTTTCAAAAATGATGTGCCAGTTTATGTTCTTGCTAGTTTTTATGGGGTTCTAGCTATTTCATTTTTGCCAGCATTTGCTGTTGGTACTATTTGATTTTAACCAATTTTATGTATTTTGATTTGTTTCCCCTAATTAATGATTAACATCTTTTTCATGTGCCTATTGGTTTTTGTGTATCTTATTCTTTTAAATATCTATTCAAATTTAATGTCTTTTTGTGGGTGTGGTTGATCTTTTGATGTTGATCTGTAAGAGTTCACTATATAGACTAGATATAAATCCTTTCTCAGAGAAATGTAATGTGAATCTTTTTTCCAGTCTGTGACTTCTCTACTTATTTTCTTAATGGTGTATTTTAGTTCAATTGCTCACTTTATCTCTGAAAACCTGGTTTTAGGTTTTTCCCACAGAGTATTACATAGTGCAAAGATCTTGGCAGGTTCTTGGGAAAAAAAGAAGGGCAGGTGAGGGCAGCCTGAGCACTTCCAATCCTGATTGAACCTAGAGGTATAGAGTCACTTCCACTCAAGCAGCCTTGGCTTGAAGTAAGTGCTGACCTCCTAGAACTACCCAAGATCCACAGTATAACAAAAGAATGTGCCTAGCCTTTATTACTCGTGAATTGCTAAAATAAACTTACTAGTTTCAAAGCACTGTTTATGCAATTGCAATATTTAATATTAAATAATATTTGTGACCATATACTGCATATCATCAAAATAAATAAAATGATATGGAGGTTTGTTTTTCATGAAGTTTATTCCTCTCTTTCAAGTAACCAAAAAGAATAAAGGAGTATTAGGCATGTGCTAGTGAGTTGTTGGGTTTCTGTGAGATCAGCT
This sequence comes from Manis pentadactyla, assembly GCF_030020395.1. Classification (NCBI taxonomy): domain Eukaryota; kingdom Metazoa; phylum Chordata; class Mammalia; order Pholidota; family Manidae; genus Manis; species Manis pentadactyla. The sequence continues at coordinate 124,581,714 of NC_080025.1, forward strand.
TTAGCCATAGGAGTGACTTTCTTCCTTTTTTTTAATCACTAAACTTTTTCTTATATAGCCCTGGTCACAGGTGAATTTGCCCTTTGTGTCCTCCAAGCAGGACTACTGTGAGGAATTCTAATCAAGGGTTTCTAGAAGAGCTTTCTGTAAGTTTCCTGAGTTGCAACCTGGGGAAAACACCTTGTAGAGCTTGTTAACTGCCTCCCATCCCTAACAATGTGTGTCCTGAGGGAACACTGAGGAGTCAGCCTCTGAATAATGCCTCCAGCTATGTAAACCTCCCCAGGAGCTTCATTTGATATTAATGGCTGAATCAAAACTCCTGTTTACTGGAAATCCTCTTTTAGTCACTTAAAAATGGAGAATTTAAAAGCATTATTAAAAAAAAAAAACATTTTTTAAAAGCTCCTACTTTAGGGCTGTTCCATTTTCCATATTTTATCCATTTCAATTTGAAAGTCAAACTCAGGTCAGCTTGAAAAGAAAAGGTAAGCATGCATATTCCAACCACCTCCACTCTCTTTTTTAAACCACAGGGACTGCTTAGTATTATGTTAGTCTTAAGACAGAACAAGCAAACAGAATATATTCTTAGAACAATTAACCTTAAATATCCATCTCTTTGAAATATATATATGTGAAGAATATACATACTTATGTTTATGTATAATACGTAAATATATAGTATCTTAAATACACACAAATGGCAAAGATTTAACAATCAAAATTATAGCCCCAAGTGGCAGAAATTAATGGTGTTAGTTATAACACATTTTGGCACAGCTATCCTGAAGCCATTTGATGTTGGAGTACACAGACCATAAAGCTGAATATTTATAGCCTATGCCTTGCTTAGCTTCCATGAATGAGGAGAGGATAAATGGAAAGTAAAGCTTGTTCTCTAACAGATACTTTACTTTACAGGGCTGCTAATAAGAAGTCATATACAGAATGGAGTTTTATCCCAGCTCACATCCCTCCTTCCAGCTCACACTCCGATGCTAATAAGCACTGCAGTGGCCAAAAGGTCCGTTGTAAGAGCCAGAATAAAAACCTAGGATCCTAGATGATGGAAAAATTTGAATAAACGGTTCTTGAACCAGTCAAATCATTACTTAGGTTGTCGTATATGAGCCATGTTCTGTTTGCAGCAAAGAATGTAGCTCAAGCTAACAAGGTAGTTTATTAATCCAAATTCACAAGGTTGTTAATCTTGTTTGTGCTTTTGTAGGAAACAAGGCATTCTAGCCCTCTGAAGACTACTAAATAGTACATCTTTGATGCTTTATATTTGTAAAATACACCGACATATAGAAATGTCGTTCGATCTGTTTGGCAGTGTTTTTTTCTTTTGTAATTCAGGAAGCTGAAGCTCAGAGAAGTTCTGTAGTTCTTAATCTTACACAACTGTTAAATATCTGGTTATTAATTCAAACATGCTTTTTAATCTGCATTTATAGTAACTATTTATATGAACAAACTTTATTTATAATATCCATATAACGATAGTGCCAAAAGTTGGATCTTTAATAGTTAAGATATTGGCAAAAGGAAAACAGAGATCAAAGAATTGGGGGTTGTAACTCCAGGCAGGAAATTTATTCCCAGCCTGGAGCAAATAACTTTTGAAGCCAAAGTTATTCAAAGGGAGAAATAAAGTGGGAGAAACCTGTTTATTGCTCACAAGCAGTTGTCCACTTCTGCTCGCCTATGTCTCTCACAACCAGGCTGCAAAAAGGGGACCCCAACCAACCTCTCTGGTCTAGATATGCCCTCGCTCCCCCTTGTAATTACCTATTGATATAAAGATGGAGCACTTAAACACCTATTGATATGGAGATGCACTAAGGCCAGGTGAGAGATTCTGATAGTATTGCAATTTTACCCACACAGAGAACTGTCCAAGCAATTGCACTAGAAAGGAATGATGAATGCACTTAAATTCCTGGATCTGATTTGGAAGATAGAGCCCCAAACTGGAATTTCTAAGAATGTGCATCATGCAGCAGGGCTAGATTCTAAAGAGAGGAGTGTGAAGGAACAGAGATGTAGGTAGGTAGGTTTCTGGGCCTCATCACATGTTTTGGGCCTAAGGACAGGTTTCAGCCTAACTGCTATTAATTGAAAAAAAAAAAATCAGAAGCCAATTTCTATGAAAGCTGACAATGGATTGTTACGAGAACATACTCCACATGCTTAGGTATAAATAGTTGGGAAATGTGAGAGGACTGAATTTCAGATATACTGATGTGATAGAGATACACCATGTAGGTATGTAGTTCTCAATTCTTGACTCCTCAAAAAGGTCACCAGAAAAACTTGATGATCAAAGTTAAATTATTAGATATACTACAGTAAGTGAGAATACAACTTTGGTAGTCTTAAGAGTCTTGAAATGGCTAATTAAGGGAAGATATTTGCAGAGATTTACAGACTGAATTGGGTGACTTTAAGAGGAGTCTTCCAAGACTAGAAATTAGTCAGAATTTGGTAGCATTTAAGACATCTTAACTTTGGACTGGTGGGTACATAGAGAGGCAAGGGTCTTAAAGCAAGTCTTGATTAGGAATCTGTTAGCTTTGATAAGTAATCCGTATAGTTGGTTCATACTCTTATCTTCTAGAAGCAGGTAATTCCTGGAGCATGCAGCTAAATTAATTCTGCTTGGTTCTAGCATAGTTTAACACAAGGCAGGGAATTATCTTAGATTCAGTTCCTATAGCCTAGAAGAATTGAATTCCAGTGGCTGTGTGTGTATGTGTGCGATTGAGAAAGAGAGAGAAAGGAAAGAGAGGAAACAATAGTACCTAAACCTTGAGGACCCAGTGAAAGACAGACTAAGGAAAGATTATAATTTAATGAATATTGATAATCATCATCCCCCTAATTGTTGCTGAGTTGCTGAGAAGCAAATCATAATTCTGATATTCCTTCAAGTATCTCAGTCCTGTATGTTGAGCATATGATTCACATATCTAAAGTGTTTTTCATAAATTATGATTTATAAACATAAAAACGGATGGATCTGGTGAATCAGTTGGCATAAAAGTGAAGGAATGGAAATATCTTTCAATCCTGGAAGGCTTAGGAAATTTTCAAAGATCAGTTTCCTGTTGTAATTTTCACCTCACATGTTGATCATAGAAACCCATCCTGCATTAGTTATCATTCAGTGCACCAAAGCCAGTGGCACTGGGCTCTGGTGCACTGCCTTCTGCCGTTTAGGGAAGCCCACCCAGAAAGGAAGTAGGTAGCTGGCCTTAGGGACTCCAGCTAACAGATGCAGAAGGGGAAGCTCACACCTGATTATTTATAACCATCACTAAGTCTTACACAAAGAGGCAGACAGAGGTAAGGATGGTAATGCTTTCTGGACAGAGGAATTTATTGGAAGGTGTGGTAAGCACCAGCAGAGTACGTTATGGATGACTATGGTGATTATAAATCTCTATCATATATTTGATACTCCTATGCTAATGGTCAGTGTCTCATATATCATTCCAAGCCTAGGGAAACAAAATCAAATATTGAAGCATTATAAAAGCTTTTATTCACAGTTGCTTCATGTGCCCCCAAAATATATACTACCAAATTTAGATAAGCTTCTTCTTGCTTCTAGGTCTCTGACCTCCCTTTCCTTAGATCATTTATTTTAAAAACCAGTACTTATAAATTCTGACCCCTTTGAAATATAAATTTTTAAAAGCTTCCTGTCAGTTTTACAATCCAAGGGAGATGAGGGTAACAGGGCCACCGGTGTCTCCTTATCCATCAGGCTAGTCCAGGGTTGACTATATGCAGGTGGCAGAGTTCTGACAAGAAACAAACACGACATCTGGACACGTCACACTTGCTACATTCTGTAAACACAAGTATACCTTAAGACTAGCCCAGAATGGAGAGGTCAGGAAGTTTACTCTAACCTCTTTATATGAATGTTGCAAGGTCATATTTCAAGAAGCATGAACACAGAGAAGGAAAGAATTGTGGTCACTGTATGGTTGGCCACAGTGGTGATACAGAAGGCTTCTCTGAGATTTTAGAGTGAGGCTTCTTTAAAAAGAATACTCTTGCAGGAGCAGGTAGGTTCTATCAGTGGAAAGACAGTCCAGGGTGTGGGGAATAATGAAATGTTTAGTCTAGTGTGGTTGGTCAAGTGTGGTAAAAAGAGTAGAGGCCATAGAAGAAAGAATGTACAAGATTGAATAAATTATGGTTAATAGGAAGAATAAGGTTCCTACTAAAATTCATTGGAGCTGAATTATATTTAAATATGGATTTGATTCAAATTCATTTTAATTGGTCAATTAATCTATATTTAAATTTGGCTGTTGTTAGGGATTCAAAGAATCATTGAATATTAGTCTTTGAAAAAGGCTTCAAGGCCATTTAATCCAGTACCCTTACATAAAAGATAAAAAGATAGAATATATTGCTCAATTATACATTGAAGTGATGTCTTTTTAATCCATAAATAAGAGCATTTGGCGTAACACAGACTATAACTCAAAGAAGTCTACAGGTGTTATAAAATCCAATTTTCATCATTAACTTCAACCTATTTCTTTTTCAAGTCTTTAATAACTGTTCTACATGTTACCCTAAATCATAATATTTGAGAATGGATGAAACCTTGGAGAAAAATCTAATTCAGTGGTAAAACTATGTTTTCAGGGCTTTGCAGTTACACCCTATGTGCTGCTGAGAGGGCAGAACATAGACTCAGTCTAGAACTCAGAGCAGTTCTCCTGGTAGCTGCCTTACACAGAGGGGTTTATAGAAGGTTTTTTTAGCAAAGGTTTTTTGAGGGTATATCTGCTTTTTGCAAAATAAACCACACAATGGTGTAGTCCAACACACTTTTATATGGACATGTTGGACAGAAATATAAGTAGTCACTTGCTGAAGGTAATAGAGCTGGCTGTTGGCAAAGCTGGGGCAACGATGCACTTTACCCAACTCCCCAACTCTGGTGCCTTCCTCTGCTTGAAGCAGGCAGAGGAGCAAAAGCAGGGAAAGAAGGAAAATAATGAAGGGTACTCAGAGGCAGAACATGAACCCCAGAAGATTGCCTGGGATATTTGGAAATAACTGCAGCGAGAACATACATTTGTCATGTAAATACAGTGATATGTGCAGTTATAAACACAAGCACATATTGTGTGTGAATGTCACTGACCATTGTCTGTGCTTTCTCATCATAGAATGCAGACCTTCAGATTCATAGATCCATGGAAAGAATCACTGTAAATCTTTTATCATACCCATTTTGGCCTTATTTTCTTCCACAGATAGTAGGTAGCTAATCAGAGTTCTTTTTAATCAGGTATTCTGATTAATAGTAGCTGTGCTACAGGTAATTAAATATTTTACAGGTAATTAAATTTCCAAATATTAGAATTCAAGTAAATACCTTTGACATTAAGCTTAAACCAAACAAAATATAATTTTTTCTTGTTGAATCAACAGCCCTAATAGTTCAGGGTTATTATGATGAGCATCATTATCATCTTATTGCTGAATTGCAAAAGGGTCTGTCCACCAAGTTCATTGAGCTCCAGAGTACCACACAATAGGCAGATGGTGCATAAAAGAGAAAGAGAAAGAAATTTCCCTTTCTGTACATCCTGCATCGAGTTTCCTGTTTCTGTTTATAAATTTTACACATTTCCAAATGTTCATTTTGGATTGTATATAAAGACTGAGGGAGAAGCAGCCTACAGATCTTGGTAGTTAACAACAGATGGCGTTAGCCATGTGGGAATGCTTGGAACACAGAAAAATAAATTGTTACATAGTGGGGGCTCAATTCTTGGTATAATTCTTGATGTCATGCAAATAAATTACTTCTTGTACTATTCTTGATATAATGCAAATTCTTGACATAATGGAAATCAACTACTTCTTGTAGTATTTTAAGATGAAAATCTTGGTTACTAAGAAGTAGGAAATAGTATAACAAAATTAAGTAATAAGCATGTAAAATTAAGTATTTATTCCAGATGTAAACAGAATAATAGAATTTAGTAATTCTCAGTCTTTAAATATCTTTGGAAGGTACATTTGAAAAGCAGTATGATCTTCAAAGTAGGCAGTTTCTATTAAAACAACAATTTTATTCAAAGAAGCAAAATTTCCCTGTGATTAGAGTATAAGCAGCTAGAAAAACTGCAAGCCAAAAAGATCATTGAAGACCAGTTTCCCTCACAAGGCAGATACAGGAATAATAGGAAGAATGTCTCAAGGTTGAAAAAGAAGAGTCATATATATATATATCATTTTCAAAAATGAAAAATAAAATTACAATGGGATCTTTCTAAATTGAAAAATAAGGCTATTTCTAAGAACATGTTTTTGCTTATGTCCAAGAATAAGGGTTTTTCTGTAATTTGTAAGTTGTGATTTGGGAAACCTTTATGTTTTTTTGTTCCTTTTAATCCACCAGTCATTACTAAAGCTAAATATTTAAAATCAGTATAATAATTTTAGGTTACCCAGATCAGACATTTTTGTTAGTCATCCTCCAGGTAAAGTACCAATAGAAATAAAATACCTGATGTCCTCTGCACATAAACTCAACTTATAAATTCCATAAATGGAGTGCTGGTTATTTTGGTCTGCCCATTGGTCTTCAAAAACTTTGCTTATATGCCTTTTCTTAAAAATATTTTTAAACCCGTGAATTCTAATTCTATATCCCCAATTTCTGTTCTCCCAGGGCCCCCCTGCAGCTCCCACAGAACTCCCAAGATCCCACAAATTCAGGCTTCCCCTGGGAAGAGTGGGTTGGGGCAGCTGCTCCTCAGGTCTGATTCTGCCATTCTCTCAGCTGACCCAGCATTCCATGCGTCCCAGTCCCTGCTCCCCCTACCCCTCCATCAGGACCCACACTTATTCCCCCACCACCCAAAGCCACATACCACAGTCCATGGGATCCAGCTGCCCCCTGCTTGTCTTCTTGGGAAACCCCACACTACAGTCACCCAGATCAGGCATCTGCCTGGCAGGTGGCCATCTGCCATGGTGTGTGCAAAACAAAATAATTACTTCCTGATGCAGGGGCTTGGGTGAAGAGGCCAATCCTCCATGGCAGGTTAAAAAGAAGTTACAAAAATGTAATTTCTTTGGAATCGTAAAGAAATATGTCCAAGGGTCCCTAGTAACCACAGAGAATTGACACCCATCACCAAACATTTTAAAATACACATGATCAAGGTTACTTTTAATGGTCAGAAATTACATCATTCTTTTTCTCCTTTAACTTATATTTCTATTCCACTTCCTTCACAGACTTAATGTAATATGAATGCAGTACATTTTTATTCTTAGGTATTTTTCATTGATCACCTTATTAGGCCACTGTATTGCCTAAACCAGAGGGCATCATTCACATAATACATATTATTTCTTAAGTCTCTGAAAATAAAATATATTAATTTATATTTATTTCTTTAAATTTCCTGATTTCCTGTGACTGTAGTCCCTAAGATTTTAAAAAGTTTCTTTAGAGGTTGAGTTATGATTACAGCAATGACTAGTACACAAATCATAAAAACAATTATATTACATATTATGATAATTTAAAATAAAAACAAAATTATATTGAAAATTAATTTTAAGACAACTGGGCTTTCTTTTATAATAAATTACATGCCATTGACTAGTACCATAATTGCTAGGATATGCAAGAGTTCAGTAGCTGTTCTGGCCTTCCCTCTTCTCACCTTCAAATGTGAGAGCTGAGATATCTTGTTTGCATAAATAAGTTGATGGGTCTTGGAAGAGTTTTGCAACTAAATTCTCTAAAGTACCGAGTTACATGCCCAATAGCAACTGGACAATTTTCATCAGACCTAACTTTAATTATCTGTTAGTGGATAGTCGATTGGTTTCTCCCTTTAATTTTGTAGGGACAAATGAAGTAAACACACCTGAAATGGAACATTATTGTTCCCCATCATGAGACTCATTCACTTTTTCAAAACCAATTCTTTACTTTAGTGCCTACAAGATTTTCTTTCATTCCTTGAGAGACACCCTTATCTTTTGTACAGTGTGAGATGAATATCTCAGTTTGACTAGAAGACTAGTCTCAGCTGTTCTCTGCCCCCTTTGCCAGTAATGTGCTGAGAAGGTATTGCTATATAGGCCCTATTAACCTCACCCATTCCAATATGTGCAAAGACAGTGAGGATATGATTACAATGGGAATGAAGAAGTAATGAAAGGGTTTTCAGAGAATGATGAATGTTGCATGAGATAAACAGGATAAAACATTCCATGATAGGAACCATTCTAAAAAGCAGAGTGCAAATCACTCAAGAAGATAGCTGTGCCTTACTTTACAATAACCAGAGACAAAATGTATAAACTCTTCTTTAACAATTGAGAACTTATGAATAATTTTTTGGAACCTAAGCCATTATTGGTATAAAAGCTTCTGTATCTCCACAAAAATAGGGAATAAGAAACTGTTCATTTTATGATAGCCAGTGCCTCTTATTCCCATATTGACTCTTTAGTAATCTGAACTGGAACAAATGGCTTAAAAAATAGCTAATGGGCTTGTACCATTTCTCAGATTTAAATATTAATGCCAATAACTCCCAAGTATCTAACAACTTGTGTGAGAGAAGAAAGAAAATATAAACTGGCTCAAACTATGCCCAATGAGACAAATCTAGGCTCAGCTTTGCCCGTTTGCTGTATGAGTGTGGAGAAAGACACTGAGGTCACCATACTCATCTGCGGCATCATTCAATGTGGAATAATCCTGCTAACATAAAGTTGAGCTAGCAAGTGTTTAGAATATGACTGAATTAGGTATTTCATTCTATTAAGTAGGAATGAGAAGATGTAGAGAGAATCACCCCAATAATACAAGACAGTAGATTGATGTGTGTACAAAGAATGACCAACCACTTCCATTCCAGGCATTATATCCGGCTGCCCAAAATGCTAACTAATAGCCAAATGTGGGTGTTTAAGTTTAAATTAATTAAAAGTAAATAAACTTAAGTGTTCAGTTCTTGAGTCACACTAACCTGATCTCAAGTGCTTCATAGCTGCATGTGGCTAGTGGGTAACACATGGGATAATGTACGTATAGAACATGTCCCTCCCTGGACAGGGCAGGTAGAGAGCACATCCCTCCCTGGACAGCGCAGATAGAGAACACGTTCCTCCCTGGACAGTGAAGGTATAGAACATGGCCCTCTTTGGACAGTGCAGGTATAAAGCATGGCCCTCATGGCAGGAATATTGCGCTAGGCAATCATGAAATGGGTGCAAAGCCAGTTTCAAATCTTTGTACAACAGATGCATGGGTTCTTTGTAATGTAAATATTATATGACTAATATATGACTCATCCCAAATAGAAAGGAATAGATAATATTTTAATGGATGTTAGCATCTTTAAAATCACATGAATATCAATCACTTAAAGTATGGAAAGATGAGATTTTAACTCTACCCCAGTGGCCAGCCAGTTAATAAGCTTCCAAAATTGAGCAATTTACACTCTTGTAAATAAGAAAAGCTCAGATTTCTTGTGTTTAAACCAGTCTTATTATGTGAAAATAATTTGTACTAAGTCCTTCATGTAATATAGGGAAATGGAAAATTTAAACAGATCATTGTATAAATAATAATTTTAATCTTGACTTTAAGGCTTTAAACAGATATGATTATTATATCATAGTATAGATGTATGTGTGTGTATGCATGTATGTGTGTGGCTGTGTATCTGTGTGTGTTAGGTTTTTTTTAATCAAACTTTATGCTTTACAGTCTTTAAGTGAAGGCTTGGTGAATTTTGATAAGTGCATGACTGTGTAATCATACCACAATCAGTTATAAAATATTTCCATTGCCCCCAAAGCTCCAGTGAGCCCCTTTGAAGCAAGTCCCAGGCCAACACCAGTACCTGGAGACCACTGATCCACTTTATATCACTGCAGATTAAATATGTCTTTTCTGAAATTCCATAAACATAGAATCATACAGTAAATACTCTTTTGTGTTTGGCTTCTTTCATTCAGCATAATATTTGAAAGAATAAATCATGTGGTTTTGTGTATTAGCAGGTGACGCCTTTTAATACTGAGCAGTGTATGTTGTATGCCATAATTTGTTAATCATGACAGGGTGATTGACAGAGTGTTGTTTCTGGTTTTTGGCTCCTACTGAATAAAGCTGTTATGAACACTTGCACACAAGTTTTTAAGTGGACATATGTTTTCACAACTCTTGGGTAAATAATGGAGAGTGAAATTTCAGGATTATGTAATAAGATTAACATTAAAGACTATTCCAAATTATTTAAAAAATTGTACTATTTTCATTTTCAACAGCAATATGTAAGACTTCTGTGCAGTGGTATGTCTTCAGGTTGTAATTTGCATTTCCGTGATGACAATAGAAGCATCCTTTCATAAGTCCTTGGTCATTTGTAAACCTTATGTGAAGTATGTGTTGAAACTTTCTTGGATTCTCTTATAACTCAGTCATAAATATTCCTTATTCTTCACGTATTCTGGATACAAAAATATGTTCATTGCATAAATACTTCCTCACTGTCTGTGGTCTTTTTTTTTTTTGCATTTTCTTAAAAATGTCTTTCAAAGAGCAGACCCGCAGACTGTCGAGTACACAGCCTGAGCCATCTTGCTCTTTACTGATGCCAATGGGGGTACAGGCTCACCTCATTGCTAGAACCCACTGACTCCACCTGGGGAGGTATTGGAGCATTGCCTGTTTCTTCCAGGAGGTGAATGGAAGATTAGCTCTTGTTTAGCCTTGGAGATACCACCCGGCAGGGGAATCTGAACAGACGTTACACAAAAGTTGTGTTCAAATGGTCCATAGTATACAAAAAGGTAATGCAATACTGCAAAACACCCACCAGAAAAACTAAGTTAAAAGAAAAAATGGACAATGACCAAGTATTGCGAAAGTTATTCAGCAACTGGAACTCTCATGCACTTCTCTGAGAAGTTTGCATACACCACATTGGAAAACTCTTTTTATCATTATCCACGAGTATGCACATTGTCTGTGATGCAGCAATTCCATCCTATGCTATATATCTCCCAAAATATGTTCACGTCTTTATCAAAACATATATAAAAGAAAATTCATAGGAACACTATTTTTAATAGCCTAAAATCAGGAACAAGTACTCACATACATATTGTGATATCCATACAAATACATACTGTACAGAAATGAATTAAAACTATAGCTACACCAAACAACATGAATTAATCTCACAAATAGGCTTGAGCCAAAGAACCTTACCCAAAAAATGCATACCGTAGACTCCATTTACACAAAATTTTAAAACAAGCATACTGATGTGTGGTGTTAAAATTCAGGATGATGGTTTATACTGTGCTAGCGAGATTTTATGAGCAGAGAACATAAGGAAGTCTTCTCTGCACTGGTAATGTTTTCTTTCTTTATTCAGGAGCTCATTATGTGGGTGTGCTCAGTTCTGATTTATGTGTGTTTGTGCTATACTTTAGTACATTTATTTGTGAATGGGTGTGTGTGTGTATGAATTTGGTCACCCCAACATCTATACTATCTTTGTGGTTCAAGTTGTCGTTATCCATTGCCTAAACATCTCTGTCATTCTACCCCTAACCCATCCCACACTGTATCATTACTTCTATCCCAGCTTCTCTTCGGTCTAGTGCCTATGAGCAGACAGATACATCCTTTGAAGCACAATTAGATCATTGAATTTCTCTGCTCAAAGCTCTTCAACAGCTGCCCATTCTACTACAAGAAATAAAATTAGGCTAAATGTTCCTTACGTATTTCTACAAGCTAATTTCCTTCCAATTTCTTCACTCAGGCTCCAGATATTTAGGCTTCCTTGCTACTCCTCAACCACACTTAACTGTACTCCTGCTTCAAGGCACTCACACTAGCTAACTTCTGCCTGCTGTGTTCTTCTTCCATATATCTGAGTGGTACACTCTCTCACCTCCTGCAGGTTTCTGCTTAAATATCACCTTAGCAGAAATGCTTTTCTTCATGCAATAAAATTACCACCTCACTCCTCCCAGCTTTCCTTACCATCCTTAGACTGATTTATCTACTACTCAGCAATACCTAATATATCACATCTAAATTGGTTCATGAATTTATTGTTAGTTCCCCATGACTAAAAAGTTTTACGGGGGAGAGAGTTTTGGTATTTTCATTCATGCTTTATCCCCAGAGAAAGAACATTTAAATAGCACTGGGCTCAGAATAAGAACTATATAAATATTTGTTGACTTAAGGAATCAATATCTTTACATGGATATGTGAGTGAACAATGTTTAGACCTTTTTCTCCCTGGATTGACGTTATAAGCTTGGAATACATATTCAAGAATCCTAGGCGTATTTTTCTTCATCTTGCCTCCCTCAAAACCTCAATTACTATTAAGTTCACTAACTTAGTCATCACAATTCTAAGATTCACACAGCCTTCCAAACTCTGACTGGAAGGTAAAATGGTTAGCAGCAGGAAAGGAGAACATTGCCTAATACCAGGTGACCAGAGTCCACCCATTTAATTGATCTCTTCTTTCATTTGCCTGGTGTGCTTACTGGAATTGCATTGAAGAGCATTGAATTACAGGGATTCAATAGATGAAAAGCATTAAAAAAAAAATCAAAGTAATTCTTAAACCAATCACCATGTCAGATTTTAGATTAGAAGAATCAAAAGAAAATTTCAAGACATAGCAATCTTTTTGTGAAACACAAAAAGAAGGAAAAGGAAAAACATAGTGCCAAAAGTTACACTGTCTAGGTTTGTAGCCTGGCCAGTCTGCGAGAATAGTAAAAAGCAGGCACTGTGAAATGTGAATTGGTGCAGCCACTAAGAAGAGCAGTATGGAAGTTTCTCAAAAAAATGAAACATAGAAATACTGCAGGACCCAGCAATTCCACTTCTGGGAATCTACCTAAAGAAAACAAAATCACTAATTTGAAAAGACATATGCACCATTATGTTTGTTGTAGCATTATTTATGATAGCTCAGATATGGAAGCAACTGAAATATCAATTGATAGATGGATGGATAAAGAAGATGTGATACATATAAGCAACGGAATATTACTCAGCCATAAAAAGAGTGAAATCTTGTCATTTATGACAACATGGATGGACCTAGAGAGCATTACACTAAGTGAAGTAAGTCAATCAGAGAAAGACAAATACCATATGACTTCACTTATATGTGGAATCAGAAAAGCAAAAGAAACAGAACAGAAATAGACTCATAAACACACAGAATGCACTATTGGTTACCATGGGGGAGGCAGAGGTACTGGTGAAAAAAGGTGAAGGAGATAAAGAGGTACAAACTTCAAATTGTAAAATATATTAGTCACAGGGATGAAAGTACAGCATAGGAAATCTAGCCAGTAATATTACACTTTATCTGTATAGTATCTTTGTATGTTAACAGATGGTAATTACACTTACTATGGTGAGCATTTAGTAATGTGGAATTGTCAAATCACTGTGTTGTATATCTGAAACCAATATAATATTGTATATCAACTATATTTTATTTATAATTTTTAAAAAAGAAAAAGAAGTGCCACCATAAAGAGTGATGAGCCACTGTGGCAACATGAATGCAAGAAGCTCTACTACGTTTACCTTGTTTTTCTGGTACCTGTGCTATTCCAAGCAACCACAACCATGTTAACGAACATTTATATAAGGGGCATATGGAAAATTATAGCTCAGTGTGTCTCATACAGACAGAAATTAAGTCATATTTGGCCCATAAATATGTGTGTATATGTACATGTATGTGTGTATGGTGTGTGTACATGTGTTTTGGAAGGAGGAGATAGTCAATATATCCATATGTGTGTATCATTTTTTAATTGACCTAATAACTAACACTAAAAATTGAATGGTTTTGCATAAAAGTTTGATTTCTGAGTTGGTTTCAAAAATTAGAATATTTTCAAAGCATATTTCTGCTTGGAAACAATAGGCTGTAATTGAGTAGCAGTCATCCTTAGAGAAATATGTTTTTGCTAAGTTCCTACACATTCCTCACTCCTTCACCCCTGTTTCTGTTATAACCAGTTTCCTTTGCTCAGTTACTTTTTCCTGCTTGATACTGATAGGACTTTTTGTTTGAGAACTTCAAGTGAATATATATGTCAAGTAATATATTATCTTCAAATATAACTAACCTACTTTCTCTTTTTTTTTCTTTAACCTCTTTTTAGACAACTCTGGTTTATGACAGAATCACTCTTAAAACAAAATAATAAAAAAATCATTCAGTGGTCATGTGGAGTTTGCAAAATCTAAACAGTTATGTATCAAGAACTTGAATGTAGATCTCCTCTTTGTAATTTATAAATATTCTTTTTTTAATATGATACAACTCTTAAGAATCCCAGCATCTGGCAGAACTTGATATTCTCCATATCTTTAAGAAAGAATTTTAACAAAAAAATCATTTTTCTGTAACAAAGTATTTCTGTAGAATGTTCCCCATCCAGTTTCCTGAAATTCTGTACTTAAATAAAATGCCCTTTATACTTTTAAACCATTACATCCTCATAACTGGGTCAGTTTCTTAGTTTTTCATCCAGAAGAGTTGTGAATGACTTGTATTTATAAATTCACCATTAGGGACAATTACACATTACAGTGGATCTGAAAATTATTGGATTTTCAGTAAGATACAACAGGCACTAGATTTTAAACATCCCTTAATGCTCATCATATAAAGCAAAATAACAATTTACAAAAACTTTAGTTGTTCTTATGACTTGTTAAAATTCAAGTCTTACTAAAACTAATTTCTTATAAATATTTGCAGAGCATCGGTTTATAAGGATGGCCATACTCTACAACTATTAAACTTCATTAAGAAGATATTAAGGTCTCTTTTACAGAGGTAATTAAATTCAGTTCTCACTAGTATACATTTGTTTTGCAAGACTGATTAAGATTTGATAACTGAAATGCTTTTTGGAGAGGCTTAATCAACTCTAAAAGGTCATCAAGAGACAGGCCCTGAGCACATGTGAGTAAAATCAATAGTTTCCCACGTTGTGTGATTTGAAATGCTCAGCAAAATCAGTGCATACAAACCCATCCCCCATTGATTCTACCAGCAGAGTTGCAATCCAGAATCCCCAGATATTCAGTTAAAGACTGGAGCTCTGTGTGTTGAGGTATAAATATTGCCTGAGAGGATATTATTTTAAGTCAACTTTCAGCTGTTTACTTCTTATTACATTGATTAATTAAGCACTTGGCAAGAACCCAGAGACTTGCCCTTAGAAGTAATAGATTTTGGTAGGGATAGAAGAGGTCCAGAGTATAATATAACAGGCATCTTTGGGCATTGTAGCCATGAAGGCTGAGCACTCAGAAGCAACCTCAGACCAACAGGCAGAAAAAGTAGATTAGAAAATAGGATATAGAAGAATGGAAATAGAGACCTTAAAGTAAACTCCATATGCTTCAATGCTGGGACATATTTTACTATTACACTGATGTTGCAGGATCTTTTTTAGAGATGTTTATGGATTCATCTTTTCAGGCTATATATGCAGGTCAATATTCATTGAGCAGTTTGATGTTGCATTTATACCATTTTTGAATCTATAAAATTTGCCATATCATAGGGGGAATACTAGTTTGTTGTTTCACACAACAGGTTGGTTGCCCAGACTCTACTGGATAGGGGAGTCTCCTGATTCATCTCTGTGCATTACACAGATATGTTTATGTGCTTGATGTCAATTAACAGAGACATATACAACTGTATGGAACTTATTATTTATCATGGCATACATATATCGGTATTTGGATTTAAAAAATGAGACAAATAAATCCAAAGTTTGTTTTTAGGGTCATTTCTTTTTCCCAAC
The DNA here is from genome assembly GCF_030020395.1 of Manis pentadactyla. Classification (NCBI taxonomy): domain Eukaryota; kingdom Metazoa; phylum Chordata; class Mammalia; order Pholidota; family Manidae; genus Manis; species Manis pentadactyla. The sequence continues at coordinate 124,597,632 of NC_080025.1, forward strand.
CAAATAATTTTTCTCCCCTTTGTGTTCTATAGATAGTTAAAAATGTGGCCTTTGGGTCAAAGGAGAGGCAAGGAGATACTGCCATGTCTGCTTCATCTCCTTTCTCACAGTGCGGTCAGTTAAGAAGAAACTCAAACCATATTGACTGCTGCCAGGAATGCCCTGGGCAAAATAATTTCATTAACAGCATTAACATGCGCAAGCTGACTGTTCAATGCCCATTCTTGGCCATATCATTTTCTATGCACAGTAAAATCAAAGCAATTAAAGTCTCTATGTCACATTCAAAGTATGTGTTGTGCTAGTGTGAGGACCAGTGTGCCTTCCTCCCAGCTTCAATGGAGATCGATAAAGCCTGAAATATTTTTGTGGGGGGTGAGGGTTGGTAGTACTTAGTATGGTTCAATAATAATATTGATTATTCTTATAATTTCATATAAATTACAAAGCTACTTACTACTGGAATTGTGTCATACAGTCAAGGGGTAAAAGAAGAAAGTTTCTGATCTTCTGTTCTTGAAGCAGACTCTTACTATCTGCAAAGTGAATAGCAAAGAATGGGATGCTCTAAATCACTGGGAGGGAAGGGATAACTTTAAAGGAAATGTGTTAATCTGTAGACACTGTTCTCAAATACCCATGCAAGCTATTGTTATATACGAAATTAAAACGATGTAATTAAAAAGCTGAAAACGTACTCTGCTTAGCTTGGGCATGCAGTTCTCAGAGTCAGTGGGAGTTTTCTTTCAGGGTGGGGCTCTAAATCAATAGAACAAATGTTATTCATAGAACAACAAGGACAAGAAAAAGCTGTCAGCTGTACAAGCAAAAATTTGTGCCAATAAAGCTGCCAGGCTATCTGCAAATGAATATTTATTGAGAATATTTATTTAGGAAATACTTATTCAGAAAAATTTATTTAGAATACTTATTTAGCAATTCTCAAGGTACTGTAGACACTGCCACTTGCACTCAAAATCTGATCCCATAGTTGCTGCTACTCCATCTTGACATGAAGTCCACCCACAGATAAATGTCTGCTATCTACTCATTTGTCTTCCTTTCTGTGACACTAACAGAGCTGTGCCAAATTTTATTGTTAATATTTTTATTTAGTATTTACCATGTAATGTTTTGCTTTGACAAGTTTACCTTCATTACTCAATTAATTGCCATAACAATCTTATTAGACAGATATGGTTGTTAAACTCATTTTATACAGAAGGATAAACAACAGAAGAGTAATTTTCCCAAAGTCACACAGTTTATAAGTATGAATCTGGGTATAGAATCCAAGACAAGTTTGACCTAAACTACCATGTCTTGCTGCCTCTTTAGTACCAGCCCATGATGGATCAAAGATGAGTGAAAAGTGGAAATATTATTGTAGTAAATTCTAAAATCCTTACTGAAGATGAATGTTATTTGTTCATCTGATAATATCCTCAAAGGATATGACTAATAGGGAGTCTACCTGAAAAGGATAAAATACGGTGTTTCTTAGGGATAAAGACACTACATGTTTTCCCAATAAGGACACAAATTCTCAAAAATTATTTGCAGTGAACAAAGTAATGACAGGGTTTCTAGTCCACAATGTAAAAACCTTGCAGGTCACCAAAGTGAAAAATAAAAAGCTGAATGGGTTGAAAGACCAACAATTCTTTGAATGTGTAAGAGAAGTGAAATCTCAGGGCAAACTTCTGCCCCCCAAATTGGAGCAACCCATGGGTGAATGCAGAGAATCACAACTTACTTGGAGCAGAAACCCGTGAATAGGAACTGGTGCTAGGGAATGAAAATACGGACTATAATTAATGAGTTGCTGGAACCTCAGTGTGGACAACTCTGTGATTTAAAAATTCCAAGGGGAGGGGCAGAGCCAAGATGGCGGCATGAGTAGAGCAGTGGAAATCTCCTCCCAAAAACACATATATCTATGAAAATATAACAAAGACAACTCTTCCTAGAATAAAGACCAGAGGACATAGGACAACATCCAGACCACATCCACACCTGTGAGAACCCAGCGCCTCACAAAGGGGGTAAGATACAAGCCCTGGCCCAGCAGGACCCAAGCGCCCCTTCCCCCAGCTTCCGGAGCTGGAGGAGAGGAGTCGGAGCAGGAGGGAGAGGGAGCCCAGGACTGCTGAACACCCAGCCCCAGCCATCCGGACCAGAGCGCAGACACAGTGCATGCACGGGGCCCTGGATACTAGGGAAACAGGGCAGGAAGAACAGTGAGCGGGTACCGGAGGCGCGCGTCGGAGGACAAAAGAAAAGCGAGCGGCCATTTTTTTGTTTTGTTTTTTTGTTCCTTTATTGTTGTTCTGTTTTAGCGAGTGCTTTTTGGAAGTCTTAAAGGGATAGGGACCATAATACTAGGGAAACAGGGCAGCAAGACCGGTGAGCAGAGGCCTGAGGCTGGCGCTGGAGAATCAAGAAAAACGAGCGGCCATTTTTTTTTTTTTGTGGTTGTTGTTTTGTTTTGGTGGGTGCTTTTAGGAAGTCTTAAAGGGGCAGGGTGGGACACTTAGTCCAGAGGTAGGGAATCCGGGGATCTCTGGGCACTCTAATCCCCTGGGCTGCAGGGAGCAGGGAGGCCCTTTATGGAGATAAATAGCCTACAGGCCGCTCCCCCGCCAACGCAACTCCACCATTTTAGAGCAGCCGCCCGAATCAGGCCACGCCCACAGCAACAGCGGAGATTAATTCCATAGCAGCCGGGCAGGAAGCAGAAGCCCTGTCTGTGTGCAGCTACCCAGCACAAGCCACTAGAGGTCGCTGTTCTCCCAGGAGAGGAGGGCCACAAACCAACAAGAAGGGAAGTTCTTCCAGCCGTCACTCGTCCCAGGTCTGTAAACTATTCCTATCACCAAGAAAAGACAAAATTACAGGCAAACCAAGAACATAGAGACACCAGAGAAGGAGACAGACCTAACCAGTATTCCTGACAAATAATTCAAAATTAAAATCATAAACATAATGGCAGAGATGCAGAGAAATATGCAAGAGAAATGGGATGAAGTCTGGAGGTAGATCACAGAAGCCAGAAAGGAGATCACAGAAATGAAACAAACTCTGGAAGGGTTTATAAACAGAATGGATAGGATGCAAGAGGCCATTGATGGAATAGAAACCAGAGAACAGGAACACATTGAAATGGACATAGAGAGAGATAAAGGGATCTCCAGGAATGAAACAATGTTAAGAGAACTGTGTGACCAATCCAAAAGGAACAATATCCTTATTATAGGGGTACCAGAAGAAGAAGAGTGAGGAAAAGGGATGGAAAGTATCTTGGAAGAAATAATTGCTGAAAACTTCCCCAAACTGGGGGAGGAAATAATCGAACAGACCACGGAAATACACAGAACCCCCAAAAGAAAGGATCCAAGGAGGACAACACCAAGACACATAATAATTAAAATGGCAAAAATCAAGGACAAGGAAAGAGTTTTAAAGGCAGCTAGACAGAAAAGTTTACCTATAAAGGAAAACCCATCAGGCTAACATCAGACTTCTTGACAGAAACCCTACAGGCCAGAAGAGAATGGCATGATATATTTAATGCAATGAAACAGAAGGGCCTTGAACCAAGGATACTGTATCCAGCACGATTATCATTTAAATATGATGGAGGGATTAAACAATTCCCAGACAAGCAAAAGCTGAGGGAATTTGCTTCCCACAAACCACCTCTAGAGGGCATCTTACAGGGACTGCTCTAGATGGGAGCACTCCTAAAAAGAGCACAGAACAAAACACCCATCATATGAAGAATGGAGGAGGAGGAATAAGAAGGGAGAGAAGAAAAGAATCTCCAGACAGTGTACATAACAGCTCAATAGGTGAGCTAAGTTAGGCAGTAAGATACTAAAGAGGCTAACCTTGAACCTTTGGTAACCACAAATTTAAAGCCTGCAATGGCAATCAGTACATATCTCTCAATATTCACCCTAAATGTAAATGGACTGAATGCACCAATCAAAAGACAAAGAGTAATAGAATGGATTAAAAAGCAAGACCCATCTATATGCTGCTTACAAGAAACTCACCTCAAACCCAAAGACATATACAGACTAAAAGTCAAGGGATGGAAAAATATATTTCAGGCAAACAACAGCGAGAAGAAAGCACGGGTTGCAGTACTAATATGAGACGAAATAGACTTCAAAACGAAGAAAGTAACAAGAGATAAAGAAGGACACTACATAATGATAAAGGGCTCAGTCCAACAAGAGGATATAACCATTCTAAATATATATGCACCCAACACAGGAGCACCAGCATATGTGAAACAAATACTAACAGAACTAAAGGGGGAAATAGACTGCAATGCATTCACTTTAGGAGACTTCAACACACCTCTCACCCCAAAGGATAGATCCACCGGGCAGAAAATAAGTAAGGACACGGAAGCACTGAACAACACAGTAGAGCAGATGGACCTAATGGACATCTACAGAACTCTACATCCAAAAGCAGCAGGATATACATTCTTCTCAAGTGCACATAGAACATTCTCCAGAATAGACCACATACTAGCCCACAAAAAGAGCCTTGGCAAAATCCAAAATATTGAAATTCTTCCTACCAATTTTTCAGACCACAGGTATAAAACTAGAAATAAATTCTACAAAGAAAACAAAAAGGCTCACAAACACATGGAGGCTTAACAACATGCTCCTAAATAATCAGTGGATCAACGAACAAATTAAAATAGAGATAAAGGAATATATAGAAACAAATGACAACAACAACAACACAAAGCCCCAACTTCTGTGGGATGCAGCAAAAGCAGTCTTAAGAGGAAAGCATATAGCGATCCAGGCACACTTGAAGAAGGAAGAACAATCCCAAATGAATAGTTTAACATCACAATTATCGAAACTGGAAAAAGAAGAACAAATGAGGCCTAAAGTCAGCAGAAGGAGGGACATAATAAAGATTAGAGAAGAAATAAACAAAATTGAGAAGAATAAAACAATAGCAAAAATCAATGAAACCAAGAGCTGGTTCTTTGAGAAAATAAACAAAATAGATAAGCCTCTATCCAAACTTATTAAGAGAAAAAGAGAATCAACACAAATCAACAGAATCAGAAATGAGAATGGAAAAATCATGACAGACTCCACAGAAATACAAAGAATTATTAAAGACTACAATGAAAACCTTTATGCCAACAAGCTAGAAAACCTAGAAGAAATGGACAACTTCCTAGAAAAATACAACCTTCCAAGACTGACCAAGGAAGAAACACAAGAGTTAAACAAACCAATTACGAGCAAAGAAATTGAAACGGTAATCAAAAAACTACCCTAGAACAAAACCCCCAGGCCGGACGGATTTACCTCAGAATTTTATGACACACAGAGAAGATATAATACCCATTCTCCCTAAAGTTTTCCAAAAAATAGAAGAGGAGGGAATACTCCCAAACTCATTCTATGAAGCCAACATCACCCTAATACCAAAATCAGGCAAAGACCCCACCAAAAAAGAAATTACAGACCAATACCCCTGATGAATGTAGATGCAGAAATACTCAATAAAATATTAGCAAACCGAATTCAAAAGTATATCAAAAGGATCATACACCATGACCAAGTGGGATTCATCCCAGGGATGCAAGGATGGTACAACATTCGAAAATCCATCAACATCATCCACCACATTAACGAAAAGAAAGACAAAAAACACGTGATCATCTCCATAAATGCTGAAAAAGCATTTGACAAAATTCAACATCCATTCATGATAAAAACTCTCAGCAAAATGGAAATAGAGGGCAAGTACCTCAACATAATAAAGGCAATATATCATAAAACCACAGCCAACATTATACTGAACAGCGAGAAGCTGAAAGCATTTCCTCTGAGATCGGGAACTAGACAGGGATGCCCACTCTCCCCACTGCTATTTAACATAGTACTGGAGGTCCTAGCCATGGCAATCAGATAAAACAAAAAAATACAAGGAATCCAGATTGGTAAAGAAGAAGTTAAACTGGCACTATTTGCAGATGACATGATATTGTACATAAAAAACCCTAAAGACTCCATCCCAAAACTACTAGAACTGATATCAGAATACAGCAATGTTGCAGGATAAAAAATTAACACAGAGAAATCTGTAGCTTTCCTATACACTAACAATGAACCAATAGAAAGAGAAATCAGGAAAACAATTCCATTCACAATTGCATCAAAAAGAATAAAATACATAGGAATAAATCTAACTAAAGAAGTGAATGACCTGTACTCTGAAAACTACAAGTCACTCTTAAGAGAAATTAACGGGGACACTAACAAATGGAAACTCATCCCATGCTCATGGCTAGGAAGAATTAATATCGTCAAAAATGGCCATCCTGCCCAAAGCAATATACAGATTTCATGCAATCCCTATCAAATTACCAGCAACATTCTTCAATGAACTGGAACAAATAATTCAAAAATTCATATGGAAACACCAAAGACCCCGAATAGCCATAGCAATCCTGAGAAAGAAGAATAAAGTATGGGGGATCTCGTTCCCCAACTTCAAGCTCTACTACAAAGCCATAGTAATCAAGACAGTTTGGTACTGGCACAAGAACAGAGCCACAGACCAGTGGAACAGACTAGAGACTCCAGACATTTATCCAAACATATATGGTCAATTAATATTTGATAAAGGAGCCATGGACATACAATGGGGAGATGACAGTCTCTTCAACAGATGGTGCTGGCAAAACTGGACAGCTACATGTAGGGGAATGAAACTGGACCATTGTCTGACCCCATATAAAAAAGTAAATTCAAAAAGGATCAAAGACCTGAATGTAAGTCATGAAACCATTAAACGCTTGGAAAAAAACATAGGCAAAAACCTCCTAGACATAAAGATGAGCGACCTCTTCTTGAAAATATCTCCCCAGGCAAGGAAAACAACAGCAAAAATGAGCAAGTGGGACTATTTTAAGCTGAAAAGCTTCTGTACAGCAAAAGACACCATCAGTAGAACAAAAAGGAACCCTACACTATGGGAGAATATATTTGTAAATGACAGATCCGATAAAGGCTTGACGTCCAAAATATATAAAGAGCTCACATGCCTCAACAAACAAAAATCAAATAATCCAATTAAAAAATGGGCAGAGGAACTGAACAGACAGTTCTCCAAAAAAGAAATACAGATGGCCAACAGGCACATGAAAAGATGCTCCACATCACTAATTATCAGAGAAATGCAAATTAAAACTACAATGAGATATCACCTCACACCAGTAAGGATGGCTGCCATCCAAAAGACAAACAACAACAAATGTTGGCGAGGCTGTGGAGAAAGGGGAACCCTCCTACACTGCTGGTGGGAATGTAAGTTAGTTCAACCATTGTGGAAAGCAGTATGGAGGTACATCAAAATGCTCAAAACAGACTTACCATTTGACCCAGGAATTGCACTCCTAGGAATTTACCCTAAGAACGCAGCAATCAAGTTTGAGAAAGACAGATGAACCCTGTGTTTATCACAGCACTATTTACAATAGCCAAGAATTGGAAGCAATCTAAATGTCCATCAACAGATGAATGGATAAAGAAGATATGGTACATATACACAATGGAATACTACTCAGCCATAAGATGAAGTCAAATCCTACCATTTGCAGCAACATGGATGGAGCTGGAGGGTATTATGCGCAGTGAAATAAGCCAAGCAGAGAAAGAGAAATACCAAATGATTTCACTCATCTGTGGAGTGTAAGAGCAAAGGAAAAACTGAAGGAACAAAACAGCAGCGGAATCACAGAACCCAAGAATGAACTAACAGGTACCAAAGGGAAAGGGACTGGGGAGGATGGGTGGGTAGGGAAGGGTGGGGGTGGGGGAAAGAAAGGGGGTATTAAGATTAGCATGCATGGGAGGGTAGGAGAAAGGGGAGGGCTGTACAACTCAGAGAAGACAAGTAGTGATTCTACAACATTTTGCTATGCTGATGGACAGTGACTGTAAAGGGGTATATAGAGGGGACCTGGTATAGGGGAGATCCTAGTAAACATAATATTCTTCATGTAAGTATAGATTATAGATAATAAAATAAAAAGAAGAAAGAAAGAAAAGGGGGATTACTCCCTGATAGGATAAAACTAACTGTAAATCAATGATTAATGCATGCTTTAAATATCCTTAATTTTGATCACTTAAAGGGTGTCAGATGATCGGCTATGGAGGTACACTTTTCTGATAATATTCCTTTCTCTTAAAAAAAAAAAAAGGCAGTTCCTGTGTGGTGACCTTCAATGAGTTCTACACAATGGTATAAAGGGCATATCAAAGTGTGGGCAAAGAGTCTGTTTGTGTTTACACAGAGGATCAAAGCCTAATTTGGCTACCCAGAAAATGAACTAAGATATGATATGAAAAAGAACTTCCAACATCAGCACTCTCTGGAAGAGTCATACCAGAAGATAATCATCAAAAATCCTCAACAAAGATCCAGGCGTTGCTGCAGTTGTAGCTGCATTCATCCCACTGGTTCCTGGACTTGCCCCTGGAATGAAGAAGGAGATATCTAAGCTGGCCTGTGCATACAGTAAAACAACAAATTTGACTGGATCTATACTGTTGGAACTCTACCAAGAATTAGGAGAAGTGCAAGTTGTAGCGCTCCAAAATCTTATGACTACAGACTATCTACTGTTAAAAGAACATATGGGATGTGAACAGTCCCCAAGAATGGGTTGTTTTAATTTGTCTGATTTCTCTCAGACTGTTCAAGTTCAGTTGGACAATATCCACCATATCATAGATAAGTTTTCACAAATGCCTAAGGTGCCTAACTGGTTTTCTTGCTTTCACTGGAAATGGCTGGTAATTATAGGTCTGCTTTGGTTATGTAACCGTACTCCTATTTTGTTAATGTGTGTGTGCAATTTAATTAGTAGTTTAAAACCTATACATGCTTAAGTTACTTTACAAGAAGATATGTCAAAGAAATAATCAATCTTCCCATGTTTTCTTCCGCCTGCTACTTCTATAGCTTTTCTTTTTCCTTCCTAATTACAACCCTTAAATAGAATTCGTGCCTCAAGTCAAATTTACCGAGTATCATAATTCTTCCAAGTGATAAGGATACCTCAAGACAAATACTGGGCATAAAATCCACAGGGCATAAATCTGCAAAGGGTAAGATTTACAGGTTCCTCAAGGGAGGAACAACCTAAGACAGGCACAGTCGCAGGGGGGCCATCAGGTGAGAAATTGGGGATCAACAGAGGTGAGGCTTAGAACCTCACCCCCCCTGTTTTGAGAGATTCTTCTGCTTCTGTGGATGTTTTGTTGCCCTTGTCTAGCTTGGATTAATACTTAGTCTATAGGCACACACCTGATCATCTACATTTGCTCTCTTACAGCACTAAACTATGTTTTCTACCTTTATCTTGCATCTACCTACCACTTCAGCATTTTATTAAAAATAATAATAATAATAATAATATGGGAGAAATGTGGGATTCACATATAAATCAAGTATAAAAATCAAACGAATATTCATATTTTACCTGATTGTTTACAGTTCATATTGCGTGATCAAAACCGAAAGTTTCTGTGATGGCTGCCCTTGTACTGTTCACCATGTAAGAACTTATTCACTATGTAAGAATTTGTTCACCATGTAAGAACTTGTTTGTTATGCTTCAGAAGATTGGAGCCTGACAAGAATTAGGCTTGGGGTGGATTAATGATTGTGCATTGAGCATTGAGTCCCCTATACAGAATTTTATTGTTGTTAACAACCATCTATTCAATAAATATGAGAGATGCCCTCTCAAAAAAAAAAATTCCAAGGGGACCCACTCATAGGAGGCCCCACACTTTGCTTAGTTTAACCTCCACGATCTTCCCTATGTCTTCACAGAAAGTACATTCCCTTGTGCTGTTGGGAGGAGGAGGGGGAAAGGAATACTCTTAATATGCTTGAACATTCCTTTCTTCTTGACAAGGTCTGCCTTCAGGAGAAACTATTTAATTAAAGCCTAGCCTGCTGGGGTCAGAGAAGGTAAATAAATACCCTACTCCAGCCACTGTTGGCCTTCTGTGCCACTATGGAGTGGGGGTACTGAAAAGCACGTGTGAAGTTTGCAGCCCAGAAGCACAGATTCACTAAAAGACTAAGACCTAATTAATCAAAGGACTATAGAGTGATTCCCCTCCTCTCCACTTAACTACCACGTTACTAAAGTCTATTTATAGCAGTTCATTTTACCCAGTACATCATGCCTTGCTTGGCTATCAGGAAAAAATTACAAGACTACTTGAAGACAAAAAATACAGTTTGAAGAGACAGAGCAAGCATCACCACCAGACTCAGATATGCAAGAATGTTAGAATGATCAGATTAGGCATTTAAAACAACTATGCTTAATGTGCTAAAGAACTCTAATGAGTAAATCAGCTTGCAAGAACAGATGGGCAATGTAAGCAGTAAGTTCGAAATTCTACTAAAGAACCAAAAAGAAATGCTAGAGACTAAAATGTTTTAACAGTAATGAAGAATGACTTTATAGGCTTATTAGACTGTAGATGGCTGAGGAGAGAATTTGTGAGTTTGAGGATATCTCAAAAGACACCTCTAGAACTGAAAAATAAACAGATAAAAGACTGAAAAAATCAGAACAGGATATTCAAGAACTGTGGGAAAGCTGCAAAAGGTGTAACATACATGGAATGAGAATACCAAATGGAGAATGAAGGAACACTAAAAATATTTGAAAAATATGACTGAGTATTCCACAAATTAATGTTAAACACTAAACCACAGAGCCAGGAAGTCCAGAGAAAACCAAGCAGGAAGAGTACCCAGCAAAGAAATGCTACATCAAGGTATATCATTTTCAAACTACAGAAATTCAAAGATTTAAAAAATCATGAAATAAATCAGAAGAAAAAGACACTTGAGAGAAAAGAAGACCAGAATAACATCCAACTTCTCAGAACGGTACAGTGAAATATTTAATGTTGAAAAAAGAAATATCAACCTAGAATTCACTACCCTATGAAATTACCTTCCAGAAGGGGAGACTTTCCCAGACAAGCAAAAATCAAGGGAATTAGTTGTCAATAGACCTAACTTGCAAAAAATGTTAACATAATATCTTTAGGCAGAAGGAAATGATATTAGTCAGAAACTCAGATCTTCATAAAGAAAGGAAAAACATTGAAGAAGAAATAAGTTAGAAAGATAAACTTAAAACATTTTTTAATGTTTGATTTATTAATTATATAACAGTTGAGCCATGGAGAACAACCTTCAGAAATGGAAAAGTTTTAAAACTGAAATGGAAGAGAACACAGGGATTAAAAATATTAGATTGATAACAATAGAGACACCAGATAGTCAACTTATACATAACAGGTGTCACTAAGGGAGAAAAGTAAACAAAATGGAAAAAATAATATTCAAAGGTACAATTAGGTAAATTTTTCTCAAGCTTAGATTTAAAAAATGGAAAGAATGTAACATATCCAAAGGAAAAAATAATACAATCAAGTCAAACCAAGGTATAAATTAATAAAGATATGGGAATTCAGTGATTCAAAAAAGTCTTTGGATGTCTGGATAAAGATATTAAATCATCTAAATGGACAATAATCACATTTTTCTGAAGAGTTGGAAAATGGTAGGATAATTATTTCAAAGTCCTCAAGGAAGAAAGTATGAACCTCTCAGAATTTTATATCTAGACAGTAAGGAAAAGGGCAACAGACAAATATTTATACTCATTCACAACACCTTGAATTCTAGAAAAGACTATAAGGGGACACACCAGCTGAGTAAGAGATGAACGGAAAAGCTATGCTGAAGGATGCATAGTAAACATTGAATTCATTTAAATACAGTTAAGCCTATACATATTATGGGAATTTTTCTTGCATAAGATAAAATTTTATAATTCATAAATTTATGACATTCTGAAGTTTACACTCTGAAAATAAAAAGCAGGAGAAGGAGGGAGTGTAAGAAGAGACTAACAAATATGACACTTGAAAATGATAAACTGAGCATTACAAATACAAATATGTATTTTAAATATAAAGGAAACCACTAGTGGACTAGAATTGTAACAACTTAAGAATATAAATACCAGTCTCAGGAAGGGGAGGAAGGGAGGTAAAAAGGTACTGTAAGTACTAATTATACCATTACATATGGTATATCATGTATGGTATATCAATGGAGAGTCAGTACATACTCTCTAAAAGGGAAAATTTATACCCTGTAATATTTCTGTTATAAAGTTAACCACAAAAAGGATTAACTGAAATTCTCTGAAAGAGCTCATAAGCACAAAACAAGCAAAGCAAACACCATCTCATACAGTGAAAGAAAGAAGAAAGGGAAGAATAAGAGGAGAAAAACAATAAAAGCAAGAAACAGCAGCATAAAAGGATAACGAAAAGGAAGATAACAAAAAAGCCAAATGCATCTGTAATAAATAAATAAGGTAAATTCATTGCCATAATATGTAAATGGCCAGATTGCGCTTAACTCAGAGGACAAAACCAAGCTCTGTGTTTATGTAAGAAAGGATCATGATATGGACATGGACACACACACGCAGTCCTAGTACTACATCCTGTAAATGCAAAATAAAATATGCATTGTCAGGAAAACTCACAAAGAAGAAACAATGTGCTTTGGACCTCATTCTCTTCCCATGCTGTGGCAAGAAATACATATGTATCTGGGCACCATGGAGGGGGTTTCAGGAGAGGGCACTTGCCCTAGAGCATGTTCCTATTTATAGAGAGAGGAGGGAAGAAAAAATGGGGAACTTCTAATCAAAAGTGGCCTTATTACCAGGGGCCTCCAGAGCACTACCCTGACATCAATTTATTTCTTCAATAAGATAAATTAAGTATTAGAAAATATAAATAATTATTTTAACTCAGCTTGAACCAACTCAGAGCTGCTAAGCCCCTGTGTGCTCAGCTGCCTAAACATGGAAGAGAATGAGCTTACAGGGCATCTGGGTTTGTCACCCCTCAAACCCATCTAAAATAAGATTAGACAAAATAGTTACAAATCAAAGGATGGACCTAATGAACAGATACTGAGAGCAAAGTCCAATACCACAAACCTTGGTACAATACCGTGGTTTAAACTAAGAGGAAAACACACTAGGAAACAGCTTATAAAATTTATAATAGTAAGAGTATTATCCACAATAAATTTTTCTTACACATATGTTCAAGTGTCCTAAAACATTTGCAAATATCAACCACATATTAAGGTGTAAATAAGTCATCAGTTAATTCAGCAAAGTAGAAATAATACAGATGCCATTATGTGCTCATCATCTAAGGAAACTGGAAATTAATTAAAATTATAGGTCAAAGAAAATGAACATGTAGAAACCCTACCATCTGGAAATAATGATGATAATGATGATGATGATGTAAACCCTGAAAATTATAAAATATTTAGAAACTTTTTGCCTCAGTTGGGTATATGAATTTTATGTAAGGAATTTTATGTAAGGAAATATAGGTAAAGTGCTCAAAAAATACCTAGCATTTAGTATTTCTTCATAGATGCTAGTTTTTATTATAAATTGATGATGATATAGATGATTAGCACTGTGAGATAGTTGACAATTTTTTGTAAAGTTTGGGTTGGCAGCTCATTTCACAATTTTTCATCATTGTTAGAGATCATAAGTATTTTGATAATTTTTCCAGAATCCTGAATATGCCCAGGAACAGAGTCCTGCCCAGAGTGGCCGACTGCTGGACAACAACATGTGGGCTAAAACAGAGTAATTGGCAGTAAATTTAATTCTCCCCCTTCATTGTGTTTTAATTACCTCATTAGAATATTTTTTAGTTACGCATACATATCGTTTTAGATATGCATTTGTGCATTGAGTGAAGCCCATGAGAGCAAAGACAGTTAATTTTTAATCTTTTTATCTCCAAAAGTTAACTCAGTATTCAATGGGTCAGAAGGAAATGTTAAATATAGAATAAATAATGAATAGAGAATTTTAGTCAAAAGAACCACTCTAACTTGAGAAAATTGTTTGCTGTCCATAAAGAAGATATTGACTTACATTTGTTCTGTTGGTTTAGACTCCACATGTAGGGGAAAGTGGGGCAATAATACCATAGATATAATTGAGAAGGGCCCAACTCCAAACTCCCAGCTCTCCACTCGCACTACAGGGCATAGTGAGCCAGGGAGATCAGACTGCCAGATGCCTTTGTGTTTTGGTCTGTGTCACCTAGTACAATGACAGGGACCTAACAAGAGCTTGGCAAATATTAATATAAACAAATTTTTAAAAAAAGAATAAGTGTTGACATTGATACATGCATTCTGATTCTCAGGTGTCAAACTAGGTATGTGTCATTGACTCTTTTACATAAAAGGCTGAGCCTAATTAACTCAGGTTTGGAAATGCATCTAATAGTTAAAGTGGAAATTTACATTAAACTCATAAATAAAATAAATGTATTCATCTGCTTTTATATACTCTAAGCCCAACTTGTTTGGTTGAGTAATTTGCCTACTTTAGACTATTTAATAGTTCCCTCATGCCTCTCCCCCTTGACCTGACCCCAAAGGTCATCCTATAATGGGGCCAATGCTTACCTCTCTGGCTTCTGTTTACTAAACTTACTTTAGTCCTTGCAACTGGTGTTCTCTCTGGCAGGAATTAAAACAAATATTTGTTGAATGAGTGAATGAATGAGTGGGCTTCTAAGAAATCTATTTTCTGCTTAAAATATAAAATTGGGATAATTCTTTATGTTTTCAAAATGCCCATCTCTTGAGTTTTGTTTATTAACTATCTCATTGCGCACAAACCAGCTTAGAACTTTTTTAAGGTTAATATTGCAAACTACAATTCTAGTCATAATATCACCATGCAATTGCCTGTCTTTTTCACTATAAGTGAGTGATATTTCAATGCAATTATCAGGAAATGTGAGAAAAAAAGACAACTGTCTGATGGGGCAGCAGTGTGGGATGGAAGGGATCTCTTGGGATCTGGACGGTGACAAGTCTTTTCTGGAATATGGCAAAGGGCATCATCATGCAACTTTCTTCAATGTTTTTAAAGCAGAAATATTTGAATAATTAGGACAGCAAAAGACTGAAACAGAAACATTTTGACTTAAACTTTCCACTTAGAGTAGAAATGAGTTAATTTTGCAAAACACTGGAATGCAATTTTTGGTGTTATATTGAGATAAACACCCTTACTGAAAGCTTGGACTATAGAACAGCCCCTTAATTGCCATAAATTAAAGCAAATTGTCTGCATTTTTACTGTGATAAAATACTCAGCAAGTGCCAATCTCATGGAAGTGACCCCAGATTGTAATACAATAAGCTTACTTTTGCTTGCTTCACTTTAATTACTATTCTAATTGTAAGAAAGAAATATGGTATTTATGGGTGATGCAAAAGAACATAAGAAAGAAACAAATCCTACCATTTGCAATAACATGGATGGAGCTAGAGGGTGTTATGCTCAGTGAAATAAGCCAGGTGGAGAAAGACAAATACCAAATGATTTCACTCATCTGTGGAGTATAACAACAAAGGAAAACTGAATGAACAAAATAGCAGCAGACTAACAGACTCCAGGAAGGGACTAGTGGTTACCAAAGGGGAGGTGTAGGGGAGGGAGGGAGAAGGAGATTGTGGGGTATCATGATTGGTGCACAAGGTGTGTGTGGGGTCACAGGGAAGAGAGTGTAGCTCAGAGAAGACAAATAGGGACTCTGGCATCTTACTACACTGATGGACAGTGACTGCAATGGGGTATGCAGGGGCACTTGATAATAAGGGTGAATATAATAACCACATTGTTTTTCTTGTGAAACCTTCATAAGGGTATATATCAATGATACCTTAATAAAAACATATTAAAAAATAAACATGTATTGGTTAAAAGCTTAGGTTATAGAATGAAAAGCATATATCACTGAATGATTAATCACTAGAGTAAGAGGTGAATGTGTCTCTATTTATAATTATTTAAACTTGATCTGAGCAAAACACTTATAAACTGTCTGAACAGCAAAATCTCTTACATAATTGGTTTTATCAAAGTGTAGCTCTTACTCCATGCCGAATTCCACCTATTTTTGTATTGGTAAAACTAATAGGCTATTTAAGCTGAGCATCATCAAAGCAATTTATATATTCTGGTTATAGTAAGCAGGTAAACAAGTTTAAATGATGGTCATATTAGTAGCAGAGCAACAGTTAATGTTTATTAAGCACTTACCATGTGCTGCTTTATTAAGAATTTTATATCTACTAATTTATTTCTCCTGTTATATTCTTCTCACACATGCCTTGCCATACATATTATTATCCCTCTTTTCCAGGTAAAGGAACTGTCTCCTAATGTGCCCAAGCTCATGTAGCTAGTAAATAGGCTACTAATACAGAGTGTCGGACCCAAGAGCTGCCCTCTTAACCACCACACTGTACTTAATTGCACAGTGTATACATGTGTGAAATGGTCATGAGAAGCTAACTTATTATAGGCAAACTCATAAGAGAATGATTTGCAAACCAGCGCAGATTCATTTATTAATAACCTGCCAGCACACTTGGTTAATTGCACCTGTGCATGGCTCTTTCTGGTGGAGTGTTCGACAAAACCCCAAATTAGGTTGGATCCTAATTGTTTTGTGAATATAGAATCAAAACAAGGGAGGCTAAACATTATTAAGGGACATTTCTACCAAGTTTCAACAGTCTGATGAACTGGTCATTCATCCTTGGGATGTTTTTAAAAGAAATAGCGCCCTTAAATCTATGGTTATTTCTGGGTGATACCCTTATTCTTGATATCATGTCAGTATTTTTCCCCTGACAGAGATACACTTATCACTTCTTTAAAATAAGTGATGAAGGATTTTTTTCTTTTCTTGCTTTAAAACTTTCCACTTCTGGCAATAGAATATGAATTCATTTTTATTAACAATAGTTTTAAGTATCATTATCTTTGACTCTAATTTTCATGGTACAAAAACTGAAATTATGCTCCTTCATACCTTAGAAAGAAATTATAATTCTATAGACTATGGATGAAATTCAGAAAATAATGAATCTGAAGAATGCAGTGAAGAATTTCCTGAATTACCAAACTAAACATCCATTAATGACTCAGAATCTCCAAACATCTCAAAAGTTAACAGAGATTATGGGAATGCAAAATTACTAAAAAAAAAAAAAAAATCAGAAACACAGACAATTCTATTTAGTAGAATAAATCAAATAATATAAGGAGTTCAAAATCCCATGCCAAATTCTGAATCACCTACAACATAGCATGTGGTCTCCTAAGAGGAATGGGAGCAACAGCCAGAGAAGGGTAAAATTAAGTAGCATTGATGAGATTACCACTAATTTTTCTTTCTTCTAAATT
This sequence comes from Manis pentadactyla, assembly GCF_030020395.1. Taxonomy (NCBI): domain Eukaryota; kingdom Metazoa; phylum Chordata; class Mammalia; order Pholidota; family Manidae; genus Manis; species Manis pentadactyla. The sequence continues at coordinate 124,615,069 of NC_080025.1, forward strand.
GAGATGCACTTTCAAAAAAAACCATGAGCTTCCAGGAACATCTATTAATACTTTCCCTATTCCCTACAAGAATCCTCTCAGCAATGGCTTCTAGTCATTAACTTCAATGTATTTTATTACCATTGTCAAAACTGTACTTTCTATTTTAACCATTTTTTTTCATGTTATAAAAAATGAAAACTGGAGGTTTGGGGAAATTTTAAAGTGGAAAATTTAAAGCACTTATATTTCTTTAACCAACATTAAACAAATTCAAAATTTTAATGTACTTCCTTTTTTACATTTAAATTAATGCTTGGCTTATACTTCACATGTTATATTATAATTTGCTATTTTTCATTTTAACCTAATTTTCTAAATAACTTTCTGTGCTACAAATCTTCACAAACAACCTGTAGGGTTTTCACTGAATGAAAAGATCATTCTTTGAGCATTTTCTTATTGTTAGGTTTTTTTGTTGAGTACAATTTTCGTATCTGAAACTAATAATACAGTGATTGTGTTTTAAATCCATAGTTGTACACATCTCAGATTATTACCTTAAAATGGATTCTTAGAGATGTAACTAGTGAGACAAAGGATATGCATTTTTTTTTCCCCCACACAAGAGATTTTACTAACTGAAAGAGAAAGTGGCTGGCCCCAAAGAGAGGGAGCAGCAGCTCGTAGGTGAGGAAGCACATTTTTAAGGAGTAGGGGTGGGGTGTGTTCTGCATTGGTGATTGGATCTTAAGGGGTGGGGGTCTTAGCGCGCCAGAATTTGCCTTCATTCCCATCTTTTTCTATTCTTAATTGGGCCTCTGGGGAACTGGGCATAGAATCTCATTCTCTAGCTACTTCCTGCTGGAAGGGGGCACAGATTCTGGGGTTAGCCAGGCCATTGCTGTATAGTTGGGGAAGGGCGGGCATCCTGGGATGATTCGTGATGTCATCTCGCTGGTTTCGTTATTCTTCGTGAAAACGCCTTGATAGCTCTCAGAACCTCAGGAGACATGGGTCCACGCAAGAGATTTTATTATCTGAAAGAGAAAATGGCTGCCCCCAAAGAGAGGGAACAGCTGCATATTTTTTGAAATCCAGTTTTTTTTATTATTACATGAGAGTTGTTTTATTCCACACTCCTTCCTGCAGTATATGAAAGTTCCCACACCACACCTTAACTAGCATTGAATATTTGTATTAGAGTTGTCCAAAGAAATGAAATACATACACATACACAGATAAAGAGATTTATTGTAAGAAATTGACTTGCGTGATTATGAAGGCTGAAAAGTCCCGTACTCTGCCCATTGCAAGCTGGAGACCTGGGAAAACCAGGGGTGCATTTCTAGTCCAAATGTGAAAATTGATGGCATAAATCACAGTCCTAATCTGGGGGCAGCAGAATACTAATGTTCTAACTCAGGCAGGCAGCATGAACTCTCCCATCCTCGGTCTTCTTGTTCTATTCAAGCCCAACAAATTCGATGATGCCAGACCACGCAAAAGAGGGCAATTTACTTTACTCAGTCTATCTATTCAAATGCTAACCTCCCCAGGGAACACCCTCCAGACACAGCCAGAAATAATTTTTACCCCATGATCAGTCAAGTTGACACATAAAATGGACCATGATAGCATTATTTCTATTTTTCTCTTTTCTAACTTCATGGGTAAAAGCTGGTCTTATATTTTTTTCAGTTGATTTTATTTTATTATAGATCATATTTTAGTTATTAGCATTGTGTTTCTCTTAGTTGAGTCTGTACTCTTTTCTTTCTATCAAGGTGTTAATGTTCTGCTTATTTTCATTAATTCTTTGGATTCTAAATGCAACGTACAATGATGTGTGTCTAAATTTTACTTTCAGTTTGTTTGACATCCCAAATAATTTTTATATGTAATTTTAATCGATTATATTTTAAGCATGGCTGCCCCCAAGGAAGAGTTAATCTTCATTTCACCTGAACATTGCAGAATAAGTAATGTCTGGTAACTTCTGAGAGTAGTTAACTCTATTCGGAGAGTGTGGATCTGTGTTCATTTCAGTGTTGACTTTGTCTCTCCATTTTTCTTTAATTCAGCTTTAATAGTTTTAGTCTCCTATTCGTATTCTATGAAATCCATGCCACAGAGGCTACTTTCAGTTTAGACATAGTCACAAAAGGCAAAGAAAATCTTCACACACAAGAGTGTGTAGAGGAAAGAGGATGCTCATTGGTGGATGTAGACTAAAAAAGCTGACAATGGACTAACTGACCTGAGGCCAGTTCAGTCAACCTCTGAGAAATGATCCATGGATAAACTCAGGCTTCCAGTGTACGCTATAGCATTACCCTGCCTTCTCTTCACTCTCTTTCTTCTTCTCAAGTAACAGTCAAAAATTCTCTCAAAATATCTTGTGTCTTCATTTCACTGCAAAGCATTTATGTAAAAAAATAAAGCATAATATGTATTTTGTAGAAGAAAATTAATGCTTGTGCCTGAGAGGACAATGGAGTTCTATAATCATACCCAAAGAAAGAAAAACACAGATCAGTCCTACTCTTCCACATAATTATGAGCTCTAAATTTCTTCACATATTTGTGGCTTTCTATTCTTCCTGCTTGTGTTGGTTGTCTATGCACATAAGTGTAATTTGTTGCTCGTGCAGCAAAATTGCTGGCATGGCTCAGCAGACTGTGTTTACTTAATTCCAACATGTAGTCAGTGAGACATTCCCAGAATTATTACGAAATGGCCAGTACTACTTGACATTTATGCCATTCATTTTCCACAGCTTGCACTAAACCCTCTGGGGTCACTTAGAAGGAGGCATTTTCCACAGCAGAACCTTAGTGAAATCCAGAGAAGGATGAATCTCTGCTCAGGTGACCAAGGATGCCTGATTTCAGGGCACCTGTAGGCTTCCATGACAGGTACCTGCATAATGTCATTTTGGAGGAAGAAAAGAAAATCTTGAGAGTGAGCTTTAACTTCTCCCCCTGTTTTAAATATTTTCATTTTCTCAAAGCAAATTGTACGACATACCCCATAGCTGTTTAATCAATAACTAATGCTCTTTAACAATTCCTGTGATAATGTTTTCCATAATATAGCTGAAAGCATACACAAAAAGCTTTTTATTTGGTAGATCATTCAAGAAAATTTTTGTTCACATTGATGTTTAAAATAGTAAAGCCAATTGCTAAGCTATCAGGCTTTAATGTTTATATGTGTAGATAGATATAGCTATAGGAAAGCCAGTATTTAAAATGAGAGGTGGGTTATGTGGCATGAATTGATGTTATCAGGAAGTGAACCAATAATACCTCCCCCCTTACCCCCATTCTACAAATGCCTGATGCTTTACTATTAAACCTCTGTTTTGTTTGTCTGTTTAATTTAGATGAAATAGAAGCCTCCTGCTGCCTTCATATAAAGTGCAAACATGTTGCTTTGGCATACGATATACCCATAATAGAGTCCCTGCTTACCTTTTTAGCATCATCATCCTTTTCTTTCACATTTTTTTCTATGCTCAGAGTGATCATATAATATCCAGACATGGACATTTGGGACCAAAAGTTAGTACTGTTACTAATTATGCCAGGGTAACAGGTGTGAACTAAAATGATTCCAGAAAATTCAGTACAGTTACCTTGTCACATGCTCCAGACTTCATGTATCACTTGCACTTTCCCGAATGTATCACAGCATCCTCACCCCTGTATCTCTAGCTGATCCTAGGCTGCTCCTTCTGACTGAATTGCACCCCTCCTCCCCCAATTCAGTATGCCCATATGGCAAATCTCCTTCTATTCTTAGTTCAAGTGAAGCCCTTCCTGTGCCACTACTGTGCCCAGTACGTAACATCTCAATGCACACGTGATATGGGGAGTAGATGGTAAGGTGTTTGTCCAATAAATAGTGTTTGTATAGAGGTGTCCAACAAATAAGTGGATAGAAACACATTCCGTGCATTTAGAATCATGAGTCATCTATCTTAAGAGTATTGATAAATTTACCTAGTCTCCCTGAGAGAATACTTTAACGAAGAGAAGGAGAAGAAATGTGGGTGCTGGGTGCCTTGCAGAAAAAAGAAATAGTGGCATCAATTTAAAATGGAAGAATGTTCAGTCAAACAGTCAAAAGGCTTTGCCTCCTTCCATTTCACAAAGGTCCAGCCCCATCCGAAGCTAATCATCCTAGTTTATTGTTAGAATGAAGTATTTTGTTTTAATTGAATGAGCTTAGTACTCATTTTTCATTTTAGAATAGATTTCTAAATTAATTATTTCACTCCCTCTTGACATCTGAAAGCATCTAAGGTAATGCAATTTCCAACAATTTAAAAACAAATGCTTCAATCCAACTGGCCATATTTTATGCCTTTTAAAAAATTAACTGTTATCACAGCTCAGTGTGCCAAGTGTCAACCTTATCAAATTTCTCAGTGCCCGAGAAAATGAATGTAATTGCTTCCTCTCTATGATATATTGTATATAATTGGCTTCCTATCGCAAAGCAGTTGGAAAATATTCACAGATTCTGAAAGAAGTATGCGTCTGCATGCAGATCATAGGCTCATATGTACATTTTCACTTCAATGTAAATTGTGACAAAAGCAAAAATTAAGTTTTGATTGATATAAGGGAATGAACAGAAACAAATAGAAAAATCCATTCATACTTTTGAAGAGTTCTATTTTTATATATAAATAAAGCTGTTGAGGTCAACCCTATAAGGTCTCTGACATTTTATATTCCTATGAATGTAACTGAAATTGCATGTCACTTCAGATGTTTTAACCCAAATAGGAGGGCTCCTATGAAGATTTAGATGTTTTCTATAGTACTTGGAAACCTGTATGGAACCTTGATGTCAAAAATGACATTTTTTCAGCTATAATTTGTGGAGCACTTGTAGTTCGTCAAGTCTGCTGCATGAGAGCTTGCACCCCTTATTTGCTTGATTGTGCCCCCAATTAACTTGCATGCTAATGTGTGTTTTGAAGTCTGTTTTCCTGGAAACCCAACCTGCTGCAGTTGGATCTGGAAGTGGTTAAGGAGAGCAGATTCTAGGATGAGATTCTGGAGCTGGATCGCACACTGCCCGCCTAGCAATGAGGACCACTGGCAGTAGGTGGCACACCAACATACGCTGGAACAAGGCAGTGATATGATTCTTAAAATTATCATTAATGGTAAACTCGGATGGTGTCCTGAAGGAAGAAAATGCACTGGTTAGTAAAATGTATCAGATGGTTGAAAAACTAGTAAGCTGACCAGAGACAAGCCAGCTCTGCCGAGGGAGGGAGGGAGTGGGGGACGCAACACTGAAGGCGCTGCGGCCCCCAGCCGTCTTGTAGGGGCGGGAATCATGGAGTACACAGGGGACTGGATTCTGAAGGTGCTGGAGGAGGAGGGGAGGGAGAAGATGGAAGTTAGATGAGGGAGAGTTTATCAAGGTGGAAACGCTCTCCTAAGATCTGGATTCAACCTCCTGACATGGACCCTAGGAGACACCGCCAACATGCTGGGAGAAGGGCTCCTAGAAGCTTGGAGAAAGTGATGGCCGCACCAAGTGACGGAAATGCCCGAGCTGCGTGACAGCCGGGGTGGGGCGGGAGCAGACCAGTCTCTGGCTTTTCTTCTTTAGGTTGTTCAAGTACACAAAGAAGCCATGAATTCTGGAAAGAATATGGAGATAAGTCAGTCCAACATCCTCCCAAATGGAGGTATTGTATATACATCACATACATTTGTTCCTGAGAATCTACTTAACAGTAAACTTAGAAAGTATTATTTATACTGAAATGTGTGTGTTATAGTGAAGCAAAACCCGTCTCTGTCTTACAAATGATGTTTCTTTGTAGTGAATGTATATTAATAATCTGCTGGTAAATCAGATAACTAACTGTCACCAATCGTCTGTTTAAGTCAGGATTTACCACTGATACACCCCCCCCCCCACACACACACACGAGGGTGTTTCTCAAGAAGTTAAACCTATTATTCTTCTGGAAAAAAGAAATAGAGTGTTCCTGTGGCTAAGTGCCTTTTCCGTGCAGTTTGCCAGCCAGAAAGTTACAGGTATCACTTTCTTCTTATTGGCAAGATTAGTCTGAACACAAACAGAACCAAGGATTCTCCATTTCCGTGATACATTCGCATATCTTATCTTGGTGACACTGAGGAGGAGCTCTTTAGTAATGCTTGGAATGTGAAAGTGAAGGTGATGATTGAAGGGCCAAAGTACAATGACGGTGCCTGACATAAAGGACAGCTACGGAGTGTGAGAAGATAAGGGATCCGAGGACACTCAGTGCAGGGCATGTCCTTTGTCTCGCCCCACGTCTGAACGCAGGATGGGGAAGCACCAGCCTGAGAACAACCGGTGCCGTCCTTGGAAGTTAGCTGCCAACAAAAGCATATCTTGTCCTCGAAGACGAGCCAAGATGCCTCACGCTGAAAATAGGGAGACCTTGAGGACGTGTGAAAACAGCACCCCTGCTTACTAAGCAGATTCTAAGAAAATCAACAAGATGTTCTGGCCTGTCCCCCTGAGAAGGGAAAGATGAGGATAGCACTTGGCTGAGGTCCGAGAAAGGCAGTATAAAAACAAAGGTGCTGCGCCACGTCGGGGATGCAGCCATTGTCTGTCTATTTGTCTGTGTTGTCTGTGTTTTTTGTTTGCTCCCATTTCACCTGAGAAAACAGTGAAATGAGAGGCATGCAACACTCAGCTCTCACCTCAAGTAGCTTACTGGACACAAATACAATCAATCATCAGAATCATCAGCCAAGTCAGAGAGAAATTTGTTGAGGCCAATGCCTGGAGAAGTCTTGTGAGAATCACCAGATCTAACTGGGCTTAAAGAACTTCACAACCAATCCACTTTACCTCCAACCATCACACATGCATGTTTGTGCATGTGTGCGCTTGTGCGTGCATGCACACACACACACACACACAATGTCACACATCTCTCCAACTATAATAAGGTGGATGGTTACTACTCAGAGTAAATAATTATCTATCCTCATTGCCAAAAACCTGATATAGTAGAATCTTCATCTGCCTTTATTTTCTTCAATATATTTAAATTTCTTATTTTGAAAAGTGTCTCCTTCTACCTAAAAGAAGATATAAATATAATTATCTTTAAGTCTTAATGAAATAGTCATATGCTTAGTATCATTTCAAATAAAATCTCTTATTTAATGTCAAAATAATTTGGAAATACTGAGATTAATTCAGTAATTAAGCATGTCCAAATAAAGAGATGCAGAGGATTGGAGAAAGTAGATCACAGCTGAACAGTCACTGGCATTTGACAGTCTGGAGATCAATTCAGTTTCAGTGTTCTTATCAGAACTCAGGATTTTTCATGTATCTCTTGAATTAACCCTTTTTTATAGCCCATCTTATAGTCCCTTCCAACAATGTACTGCACAGGATAGGAATATTTTAATTAACTGCTTTATTGTTTTAGTTGTAAATATTTCCTTAAAATTTTATATAATATTAATTTGAAAGATGAGATGGAAAAGCAGACAGATTACTGCAACTCGACATGCCTCATTTTCCTTGACTATAAATTAGAGATAGTAATAATTCCTAGTTTATGAAGTTGTAACAAGAATAAAATGGATCAGTGCATGAAAGCATGTAGCCCAGTGCCTGAAACATATTAGGTTTTCAATAAATGTTATCTTTTATTCCTTAGTTTAAAGCATGAGAAAAGATCATGTGCATACCTGCTCAATAGGAAGGAACAAATAATTATTAAAAAGTCATTCTTTGTTAAATACACTCTATTCCTGTCTCTTCTATATCCAAGATTCATTAGCTCCATAATACTGATAAAGAAACTGATAGCTATAGAGGGTCAGGCGTCTTCCGAAGAATCACAGAGAATACGTAGAGCAATGAGGGTTCAAGCCCAGGTCTTCCACACCGAGAAGTTCTCACCTTTTCACCATCTCTCATCGCCTTTCACATTATGTTGACAATGGGGATGAAAATCACCATGGACTGAGAATATTTAAGTGCCATATTTTCTGGGATATGAATTTCAAAGTCATAAATATGGTTCTTTACGTCCTCTCCATGGCAGACAGTTTACCCTAAGGATCAATTCATATGTAACAAAGATCCCAGGTAAATGGTTTGTAGCTTCTTTAATGTGTCATGATTATTTCTTCCCCTTTTCTCCCTTTCTGCCCCTGAAGAAAACATTAAAAGATGAAAGGTGGGACAGGGAGGTATAAAGAATCTGTAGATCACTCTCTGCTGGCATTGGAGAAAGACAGCCTTCACCGGGATTGGCTGGACCCCAGGCAGTGCCAGACTGCTGGCAAGAAGACTGGATGCTAGCATTCTCCTTGGGGAATTTCAACATGAAAATGGTTATGATACTGCGCCATCCTCTAGAGGCTTGGAGAAGCATTAGAAGCCAGCTGGATTCAGTCCTGTCTCCTTAGTGAAAAATGCCAGCTTATCTGATCCTCCACACCCTTAGGAATGCCTCAGCCATCTCCTCAGTAATCTGGACATCCTGCATGGACAGATGGTTCTTGCTGTCCGCACATCCATCTGCCAGGAGTGAACGCTTTATACAGATTAGTTGACTAAAAAAGCAATGAGGGGAATAATTGATGTATTTTGTGAATGCTACCGCCCACACACATGCATACGTTCTGAGAGCATACAGTAAGGTATATCTGTGTGTATATTTGTTAAAAACACATCAGTTCTAAAAACACATCAGTTTGCTTAAGTATGTCATTCCGAACTCTTTTCCTGAACATTACCAATAGAAATGACATTCTGAAAAATTCTTTGTACGTTTTTTGGGTTTTAAGCATAATGAAATATATCTCAAAATAAAAACAAAATTAAATTTCTGCCTGTTTTTTAAAGATGTTGAATCAACTTGAAACATCTGGATGGCTAATTAACCAAATTTGCATGATGTTTATAGAACAGGACATGTAGGGTGCTCATGATTCTGTTCCAAGTATTCTAACTGGGCACCTCAGAGAAAGAAGCAGTCATTTTTCAGAAAATGAAAAATTTGCTACTAAGGTGTGTCTTCTGACCTGAGGTGACACCCTATAAATCATGACTGACTGTGGTTTCAACTACAAACTCCAAGCCTTGATGGCTGGCTGATCCTCCAAACGTGGTTGCTGATTCGTAATCAAGCCTCTTCTGACATGGACAGCTCTATATATTGCACTCCTGGCAGCCCAGGCTTACCTATTTAATGGTGGTTAACAATAGTCTCACAAAACAGTAGGGATTCCAGGTAAGTGGGGAATCAAATTAAATTATAAATAAAATAGATCATGGTATTTACACTTTCTTTATCTTCCATCTAATATAAAATATAATTTCTGTCTGACACTTTTCTAATTCCTTGAATAACTCCCTCCTTCTCTCTTCTCTTAGGATCAATGTTTGGCTTGCCCATTTCATAGAGGATACTCGGGAAAATAACATCAGGAAGAAAAAGAAGGAAGCTCTGAGTACAGGTAAAGTTTGGGATTCTGTGATTGTAAATAAAATAAAGGCACTGTCTAACTCCACTGCAAGCCTGGGGCTTTACTGTTTTGTGTTGATGTAACAAGAGTTATTGACTCCTCTAGAATCCTAGAGGATTTGTGAAGAAGAATGGAAATTGTCGATGTAGGTTTTCTCAAAATGGCAGCATGTATTTGACAAGAAAACTGGAAATTCCTCCTTAAACATCTCCTTCTCCAAAAAGTTTCTCACTCATTGTAGTTGTTTAAAATTGTTCACAGTATCTCCCTTCTTTCAGCACTGCTGTCTGGAATACAGGCTGTCCTGAGGCGCTCTCCCTCCTTCCCTGTGCCCTCGCTTTGGTAAGTACACAGTTCTTATGCTTTCCCCCCGGGGAAGAGCTCCTCTCCCTCTCATGATCCTCTGAGAGGACTCTTTCTCTCATGGTAATCAGTCTTCTGCTGTCAAACCACATGTCTCCACCCACATACTTCAGAGTCATTTATTTTCACAGCCCTAAGCAATATTTCCTTTGGTTCCTCTTGAGTTGGGTTATGAAGAAAATGCTTTTGGAGTATGTAACATGCTTTCTCTCTCTCTCTTTTTTAACTTTTCATTTTATTGTAGTCATAAGACTTATGAGACCCATCATCTTAACAGGTTTTTGAGTGTACAATACAGTATTCTTCACTAAAGGCACAGCATTATATAACAGGAACTCAATCTGGTCTAACTGAAACTTTGTACCTGTTAATTAGCAATTGCCCATTTCTCCCTCCTCCCATCTCCTAGCAACCACCATTCTACTTTCTGCTTCTATTAGTTTGACTATTTTGGATACTTCATATAAGTGGAATCATGCAGGGTTTCTCTTTCTGTGACTGGTGTATTTCACTTAGCATAATGACCTCAAGGTTCATTTATATTGTCACATTACAAGAGTTCTTTCCTTTTTGAGACTGAATAGTATTCCATCAAGTATGTATGCCACATTTTCTTTATTAACTGAAACAATCTTTAGGTTGTTCCCATTTCTTGGCTATTGTAAATAATGATGCAATGAACGTGATGTGCTAATATCTCTTTGAGATCCTGATTTCATTTCTTTTGGATAAATACCCAAAAGTTGAATTGGTGGGTCAAATGGTAGTTTTATTTTTTAATTTTTTGAGGACCCACCATACTGTTTTCTGTAGTGGCTTACATTCTCTCTATCTCTCCTACCTTAAAAAAAAAAATGTATGTCATGTGACAGTTTTACCAATAAGCTACTAACAGCAAAATGAAAGTAAATATGTATTATGATATTATTATAGTATATGTATTTTATACATCATTCATTACATTTATTTATTAAACACATGTTTATTAAGTGTTAAATATGTACCTGGCATGATTTAAGGCTCTGGAAAAACATGAGTGAAAATAATAACAAAAATCTCTGTGTTTGTGGAACTTCCATTCAGTTGGGGAGAGTGAGGGGAACACTGGTAATAAAATAAAAAGGGGAATTTATAGTATATTAGAAAGTGAAAAGTGCTTTGGGGGGAAAATGAAAAATAGAGTAATGCAAAGATAGAAATTTTTTATTCTAATGAGGGTAGTTAGGGCAGGTTTTACTGAGAAAGAATCACTTTAGCAATGATTTGAAGGTGGTGAGGGAACTCTTTGGGGGGATCATATTAGAGATAGAAATAACAACTTGTATGATGTCCCAAAACAAGGCCACATCCCAGGGACAATAAGGAGGCTCGTGTCACTGGTTCAGGGTAGCAGGAAGAGGGTAAGAAATGTGATCAGAGAGGAAACATGTTACTGGTGGGGTAAGGCATGGTGATGTGCATCAGGACCTCGTAGGCCCTTAGATAGACTTTGGTTTTCACTCCAGATGGAATGGAGTGCCACTGGCTCACTGGCTAGTTCATAGGGAGGCTGGCAGGATCTGATTTATGTTTGAATTAAGTCATTCTGGGTCTGGTTTGAAAAGAAACTGTAGTAGCAAGAATGTAAGTCGTGAGCTCAGTTGAGACTGTGCTGCAATAATGGATGTGAGAGACGGAAATGATGGTGACTGGCCCCCTGATGATAGCAGTAGCGGAAAGGAGAAGAGCTCATGGTACAGTTTTTGGCCTAACAGCAGGAAGTGTGCAGTTGCCATGATCTGTAGTGGGGATCACTGCAAGTAGAGCAAGTTTGGGGGAGAGTATCAGGAGTTCAGTTTTGGAAATGTTATAGAGGCATCCTCTCTTCACATGGTAGTCTGGGTCTGTAAAATGACCATGCAAGCTGGAACAAGGCAAAACAATTGAAAAAAACAATGGGAAAATTAAAATTGTGTCAAGTTTTTATCAAAACATTTAAAAACTCTCACTGTTATAAATGTAAAGGGAAATGACAAAAGTAGTAAAAATCATATTTAGTGCACTAATTAGAAACATTGAAAATCAAAATGTTCTGTAATATAAAACATTAGAAACACTGAAAATTAAAATGTTTATTTTCTATAGAAAAATACTTACTAAGAGTGCTTACTTTCTCTCAGCATGTAACTTATATGCTGACTTGGAAAATTGTTATGTTCTTTTCCAAGTTTGGACCCTTTGAGCTTGCAGTGTTGTGACATTTCTGTGAGAATTTCCTTAATGTTAATTTCTTTGCTGACATCATTTCTTCTGAGACATCTTACTCTTTTCTATTACAATCACTTTCCTCATTTTTGTTGGTAGGTTTCCCTTTACAAAGCTCCTCTGGCTGCACACCTAGAGTCTCCCAAAGGCAGATAATATTAACATTCACAAGGTCAACTCTTTTTTTCTATAACTCCATTTATGTTCTTTTCTGGTTTCACTTCTAGTGTTATCAGCCATGATTTTCTTTGCTATGATTCCTTCTTTGTTAGCCAATTTCCTTTCTCCATTGCCCCTTTTTGCAAAATAGAGTCCAGGTTTATCATTGTGAGACAAGTTGTTAGCACAGCCACATGCTTTGCTGTCTGTGCATGAGATGAATAATGAATGCACAGTGACCAGTCACTAAAAGACTTTGAAAGAAGTGGCATGATCAGTCACTGATAATGAAACATGCCTCTTATTTATATACCAGTTTGTGGCCAGATCAGCTAGCAGCAAAGTCTGTACTTTATGTCATCATTTACAGTGAGTACACTATGGTAAGTGGAATTTAAACTGTGTTGTTAGGAGAGTGACATAATTTAACTAAAATGTGGTGAGTGAAATTTGGGTAAACTGGGACCATGCAAAGCAAGGACTGCTTTATGAAAGACGTCTCTAAATAGCCTCATACAGATGTCAAGATAAGTCTGAAATTCAGGAAAATAATCTTGGAAAGCGATGAAAATTTGGAGTCATTGAAAGCAGGAAGCAGATGATGTTCTGGAACAATATTAGGATCTTCTATTATGTGTATACTGCATTCCAAATACATATACTTGGTGTTTTTTTCCAAACTTTAGATGCCAGGGGTCTTTATCTAACTTGAACACTATCATTTCCCAGTTTACATAGTTAATACAGCACTTAATGATTTCTAGCCAAGCAGTTAGTGGTGAGCCTCACAGCCCCTAGATTTATACCTTCTTAATTGATTAGACCATAAACCAACCTATGATTGTCTAGGGTGATACTGATATGAAATATGTATTAACTAATTCTAGGTCATTTTATTTGTTGGTATAACACTTCATTTGAAGAAATTACATTTAATTTATTTATTCCCTCAAGGTAAAATTCAAGAACTTAACTGAAATACTCTAAAAACTTTTCTCCAAATGTGTCACTGAGGAGAAATCCTTCATATCTCCATAGCATATTAATTCCAAGAAACATGAGCCCAAAAATCATGTCACACTACCTGTGTGTAATAATTTTCATAAGAGCTATTTACTGTAAGATTTAGGGAAAAGTAAAACCAGATATAAGAAACTACTTTGCCTTAATTTCTGGTGGGCATAACTATTTAAAACTCCCTATTTGAATTCTCTGATTCAAAAATTAGGAGTAAAGTTCCTGTAGGTAGGCTGATACTAAGCTAAATTAATATTGAAATGTATCCTTATTCTTACACTAAGAAATTTACTTTGTTTTATCTTAATAAGTTAATTCTTAAGGATCAGAGTATATTAAGACCATGGTCTGTAAGACCTTCAGTTAGAGAAAAAAATATTCTGACTTTTTAGACAAGGAATTTTGTTATTCTCCCTACTACCTGCCCCTTTTATGGAGCATGTAAATTCTGGGCACCACTTCCCAACACACTCTCTTCAGCATCCTCCTACTTCCAATTTTACCATGTCTCCGTCCTCATGAGGGTGCCTCTTTCCCCTGGATTCCCAAAGATCTTTATAAACCACCCCCCTTCCTGTGAAGCTATACCTGGTCTTTCTCCTCCCATATTCTGTATCTTCCCTCCTTCATCTGCTCTCCTCAAAATGTACCTTACTTGTCCCAACACTTGAAAATAGGTGTAATAAATTGATAATACCTAATAATAGATTAGTACCTCTATGGAGATTTGCATTTTAATCAGAAACCACTATATATACACTTCAATCAAAAGGAATTTTGCTCGGATGGTGGTATTTCCACCACCATGCCTGACTACTTGAGAAGATATTACTGATTAATAACCTGAATCACTGTGCAGCTGGTTTCCTTGGCAACCACTGTAGTAAGCTCTTCCTTGAAGTTTTTTTTTTTTTCTCCCCATCTAAACTCTGACAGGGATCTTGAACAATATTTGCTTTTATAAGGACACTGGTAAAATTTTTCCCTGAATCTGAAATCATAGATTTCAGAGCTTCAAGGCAACTTTAAGGTCACCACCCTTTAATTTTACAGGTATAGAACTTGAGACCCAGATAGACTAGATGATTTACACAGGGCCCCAAAATTTCCTAATAGAATTGCTTCTTAAATTCTTGGCCTCTCTCTACTGTGCCTTTCTTAAATGCAGAAATGATGTAAAACATGTAGTTTAGATACAGAGCTTTAAACAATGCCTCTGTCGTTGCCAGAGGAGTGTGGAATGTGGCAGGCTCTCAGCAAGTGGTTCCTGAGCAGTTATCTGTGCACCTCAGCTTCAGCGATGGCTTAGGATGGATTGTCCCTGTAGTGGAGAGCTGCCACCGCTCAGCATTGCTTTAGGCTGCACAAAGAGGAAGTCATTTCGGTCAGAATTTTCATTTTCAACAGTTAACAGCCTGAGCTTTGTCTTTAACCACAAAGTATATAAGGTGAGTGAACCAATGGTAGATTCCTGAAGAGTGAGGAAGATGCTGAAGGCAGGTTGGTATTGGAATCAAGAGCTCATCCACACAAAGAATGGCAGCAAAACCTTCCCACATCCAACAGTGAGCAATGCGAGACAAGACTATTTTTCCTGAAATGCAAAACACGCTAAAGGTATTTGTAGCATGTGAATGCAATTCTAAATTGTTTAGGCTACAACTTGTTAACTCAGAGCACACCATACAACTAATGAGGTCCAGGTCGCAAATTCACGCCTTTCAAGACAAGTTTAATTTCATTCCATTCATGCCCTCTGACTGCCAACTGCTATGGCTCTTAGGGAGCTGGAGGAACGCTCTACTACTGGGAAAAATAACTTGAGACTGCATTCCTGTCAGAAAAAAAAACAGGATCATTTACATACTGGCATTGGGTTCTTTTCTTTTGCTGAATAAACCATTTAATTTATACCCAAACTCCTATGAGCAGGATGTTTAGTTTCACTTCCTTTGAGTCAGTCAACCTAGTTGTATAATGTAAACTGTATGCAATAATTAGAAGGAAAAATCAAATTCTAGTTTTTAAGACTAAATGAATACATAGGCACTTATAAATATCTTACTTCTGACTCCAGGATCACCTCAGCACATTTTTTTGACTCATCAAAAGTGCAGTCAAGACTGACATTGCAACTGGATTTAACAAGTGTTTTAAGTTCTCTTTTTAATGGCTTAAATCAATTGCCGAATGAGGAAGATAAAGAGGATTAGAATCAAAACAGGATGAGAAAGAAGAGGAAAAGAAAAGATAAAAGTCCCAAATACAGTCTTTTACATTTTCTTCTATTAACTTCATAGTTTCATCTTGCTTACCTGCAGATACCTTAAAGGGTATTCAGTCTGGAGCCTACTTATATTAGTTTAGGTAGGAAACCAGTGATAACTCATGAGCCACTTGCCCACCAACATCTAGCAAACTCTCCTGCTAATGTTTTAGTTAACTGTTCACATGCTCTTCACTCTTCCATGTACATTTTATGGAAGCTTATCAAATCTCACAAAACAATCTCACTGAAAATCTTGAATGTATGGAACAGGCATCTTTACAAAGTCAAATGGTACTGTCCAAGAGCATGACTGTCTGCATTTGTTCAGACCATTGCTTATGTCCTTTACTATAATTTTGAAGTTTTCTTCATTCTCTAAGATAATTCCCTGTGGTTTGCTTTATACAAATATTTAGGCTTTAATATTTTAATATGAAAATACATTTTCTATCACCCTTATATTGCTTTCCAAACTCCTACAAGCTGTTGGTATAATTATTAAGCCAAACAAAGTTGGAACATTCTTTGAATAATTATTTTAAGGCTTTACTACATAGACTGAGCCCGAATGTAGGCTGTACTCTTTGGAATACAATACCTAAGACATAAATCCAGTACAAAATCCTGAAGCCTTCACTGATTGCCAGTTTGCACTGCATTTGAGTTGCATCAAATCCCTGGTTTGGGTGGACACTTTATTGCTAATGAAGAGCAAATATAGTTCCTGATAAAATTAGCATAATATAAGCCTGCATGCATCTGTACAACTGATGTGAAGATGGCTAATTATAGGCTTGGATTGGGGAAAACATATGTATCTAGATATATTAGAAAATACACAAGTAAACATAACTGAAGTGTAAATCCAGTCAGAGAATTGAAAGGCAGGTGCTTGAAATAAGACCTATATTTGATACCTTAATACTTTCAAAAGTAAACTGACAAAAAGTGCCTACTAACTGTTATTGGGAATAAAAAATAAGGATACTTCACAAAAATCAGTGCAACTAAATCCCTGAGTTGAGCTAGTAAATCTCCAATGAAAGGGTCACATAGCCACATACTTCAGTATCTTACAAAGTACTTGGCATCATAAAATAAGCAAAATAAGTGATTACTAAATTTCTTGAAATAAAGCAAAAAACAAAAATGCTAAATACATGTTTTGTAGGGTAATAAGGTAATTATAGAGATGCTGGCCTTTAACCTCCAGAATTCTAAGATACTTCCCTTTAACTGCAATTTTCTTACTTGTCCCAGTTCTCCTCCATTCAGTTTTCTAATTAACTCCTACTCCTTTATCAGATATCAGCTGAGATTTAATTCCAACAGATAATTCTTACTAAGAACTCTTGCTTGATGGCTAACCTTCAATCAAGATTTGTTGAACAAATGAATGAATGAATGAATAAATGAATACCAAGAAGGGAAAAGCCCAGGAACAGACTCATAATTCTTTTTCTCCCCCTCCTTCTATATCTCTCTTATCAATACACAAATCAAATTATCTAGTATTATGATTGATCTCATCCAGGTTATGTCAAGACTATTTTACAAACATAATTAACTATGTTAACATCATTTAAAGATCGCATTATGAAGCATGGAAAAATTATGGATGCACTATATCATTCACCTTGTAAAGGTATATTAGACTCAGAGGAAAATAATGCATATATCAAAATAAATGAAAAATGAATAGGGAGCAGAAAGTAAGCATGGTAAACTGGGAATAGTATTTCAGTTGATTACTTCCCAATATCAGTAAAAAATGTATCTTTGTTTTTAACATGAATTAAGGGACAAGAGGCAAGTTTTGGATTGATTCAAGTTGGGAAGTGGAATGAGTTGCTCACCTAAAGCCTGAATTCTCAAAATAATGATCTCAGTAAAAGAGCAAAACAGCTTAAAAACATATTCATGGGGGTGCAGGAAATGGGGTGATATTGGTCAAAGGGGACAAAGTTTCAGTTATGCAGGATAAATAAGTTCTTGAGAGCCAATATTGCATAGTGACTATAGTTAATACTGTATTGAATACTGGAAATTTGCTATGAGAGTAGATCCTGAGGGTTCTCACCACACATAAACAAAAATGGTAACTATGTGAGGTAATGGATATGTTGCTTAACTTGACTGTAATAGTCATTTCACAACATACATGTATATCCACAACTCGTGTTGTACACCTTTAAAGTATACAGATGTATAATTAACGAATGAAAACTCAATATTGTAAAGAAACATTCTATCCAAATTAACCTACAAAATCAATTGAATTGCCATAAAAATTCTGTTAGTCTTCTTTATAGAATTGACCATGGTGATTTTAATTTTATGTAGATGCAACAAAGGACCAAGAATCACTAAGGTAATTTCGATGAAGTGGAACAAAATAGGAATACTGGCCCAAACAAATATCAAAACCTCTTATATAATTACTGTGAAGACAGTGTGGCATTGATGGAAACAGAGGTACTTTGTCCAATGGATAAATAAAGATCTCAAGGAGAGAACCATAGGTAAAGTTAATATGTGAGTGAGATAACTGCATTAATAGGGAAATAGTGAATTATTATATAAATGCCTCTAGGCAATTGGATGTTCATGCATAAACTTTTAAAATTGAATGTCTTATAAAACTTGTAAAAGTCATTTCCAAGTAGATTAAAGTATAGTTTTCTCTTACTTGGTAATACTGAACACTGAATGGTATAGGACCCAAAAATTCTATTCTAAATTATATACTCTAGAAGAAAATCTTGCACAAGAGTATACAACTAGTTGCAAGAGAGTATGTTTTTGAAATAATCAAAATAGGAAAAAAGGGAAATATCTATGAACAGAAAACTGCATAAATGAAATGGTCTATTTAGAGAATGAAATAATTTGTAACAATGAAAATGAACAAATCTGAGCTACAAGTAACATTTTGAATAATAACATAAGTATAAATATAACTAAACCAGAAAACACCTTTCAGGAAGGATAATGCAATAAAATGAAATTTATATAAAGTTTTAAAAACTTATAAACCATAAATATATTTGGGGAGGTGTAAATATGCATGCATATATGCATGAGAAAGATAAACAGTAACATCAGGATAATACAGTCATTGCTGCTGTTCACTAATATTTCTGGTTCCTTTGCCTTCCAAGTACATGGTGGGTCGGCTCTTTCTTGTGCGTTTTTGCTAACGGGATCACATCATTTGTTCCAGCAAATGATCTGTGAGTGCAAGTAACAATTTCTTTTCTGGTAAAGCATTGAATTGAGTGTGAGTCTCTTCAGAAATCTCACTTTTCTATCATGTGTCTGTAGAAGTTCAAAATGGTGACTGTTCTGTCATTTTGGATTCCTGAGTGCCTACTCACATGGACTTTTACCAGGAGTAAGAAATAAACTGCAGTTGTGTTATATGAATAGGACTGGGGAGATAGTTTATTATCTAGTCTATCCTGATTCATGTACAGATGTTGTTAGCTCTGATATGACTGTAGAGAGATGTAAGATTCAACTATTTGTTTAATGTTTTATTCCTTTAATCAAATAGTTTTGATTATTTTTCTCAATTATATTTGATTTGATTAAAACATTTATCGCAAAATAGCAAAGTGAAATATTTGATAAAGCTAGCTGTTAAAAAAAAGTTGATAAGAGGTAGGCTGTGTAGTGAAGTGGAAAATGCCCATGGTTTTGGAATTAGCATTTCTGACATACATTAGAACCTTATTCTGCTTTTTCCTTCGTCTCATTTTCCTTTCTGTTTCATGCAGTCCCTTCATTTCCCTCCCCCATACCATCTCCTAGGTTCAAGAAAATTTAGACTGAGCATTGCCCTACACTATGAGGCAGCATGTTCTTTCAATAGCTCCTTGTACAGGAATATGTGTGGGTCAACTACTGATTTGGAATCCACACAATTTCAAAAAAAAAAAAAAGATAAGGTAGATGATGATGATTCATAGACATAAACATGGTAAAATTTTAATGTATCTCATAGAGACCCTAAGGAGGGATTAGTCTTGAATAACATTACATAACTAGATCCCTTATTGTGGGTAGAAAAATAACCAACTTAAAAGTGCTTCAAGAAATAACAAAAGCAGAGAAAATATGTGAGTATTTCATATGCATTTCATAAAATGAATAGATCTTAAAAATCAAAAGCATTTTTAAGTCATGAAACTCCTTCCTTAACTCTGGGAACAAAGCTGAAACAATGTTAATTACTTGCTTTCTACTCAGAATACTTCCAATTTATTTTATAGTATTACATTATTGTGGTATCTGAGCTGAATAAACAATTGAATGTTAATTCCCCATGGTCATTTAAGAAATCACTAAAGCAATCCTCTTCTAAAAGAAACAAGATAAAAGCAGTTATCCAATCCATTAATGAATCATATTTATCTGCTTCTCAGGAGGGACTTCTATTTAAAAATCAATAGTTTATTCTCAATGTGCACAGTTACCTAGAACTTAGGTATTTTGTGCAGGAAGATTTTGTCATAGAAATAATGTAGTAGTTAAGTGCATAACTTTGGGATCTAACTAACAGATACTCTTCCTATCACTCATTTGCTATAAAACCTGAAGCAATAATCTTTGTATACTCAAATAAGCAAGTCAATAATTAATGTATTTTGCAGGTTAAATGGATTATACAAAATGTTAATCACAAAAGCTGCCACAAAAGGGCTAAATAAATGACATCAGCATCAGCATCATCACTGACAGTGAATTAGACGTTATTATCAGTAGTTTACATTCAAGGACATTGAGGCTCTGAACAGTTAATTAACTGGTTCAATTTCATACAGATGTACAGAGAAAACACTGGAGTTGCCAAATTCTTCTAGGTCCTTATAGAGCCAGATCATTAGTTTGTAGTGTGAATACTCATCTAAAACTGTCAGTAGTAATTCTAAATATGCAAATTCAAATATATACAAGTGAGCACATTAAGTATCATTTTCTGAGGAAAAAACATCTGTGTCCATTTAATCCCAAACTTTGGTTGGAAAAACCTGTAATTCTTACTTAGCAATCTAAATCAAGGTTGAAATATTAAATTTCCACTTCTTCAAGTCTTCCTTACTTTTAAACTACCATTTAAATAACTGGATACCAGGGGAAAAAAAAAAAAGAGCACCTTCAATCCAATGATAGAAGTCTATCCCAAATTAAATCTTATCCAAGTGCCTGGAAGCACCCATGTAACCTTTTGTGGTACGTGTCATGGTTCATTCATTTTTTTTTCATTCAGTAAATATATATAAGAAGTCAAAAAGCATGACAGTCTGTAAGGCCCTGGGTGCACAGAGACTACCCCTTCCTTGGACTCAATCCTTACCTTTCCAAAGTCGGAGGGCAATCCTGAATCAGAAAGCACAATATACTCAGTAGCCCCATGACAGAGGTAAGTGTGTGCTTTACTTCCTTCATGAAGTAAATGTCTAAAGTGCTATGAATGTATTTGAACAAAAAGAATATTATGTATGAAGGAATGGAGGTGGGAAACAAAATAGTACTTTTAGAGGAGGACAGAAAGCCAAATGGTGGAAAATAAGCTAGGCACTATGTGAAAGAATGGTGAAAACCGACATAAAAGATGTTCCTAAATCCCACCTCAGGCAGGCTTCATATTTAAGGCCACAGAGGTAAAAAATAAAAACAAGAATAAAAGTGACATGTTCAAATTGACATTTCAAAAAATAACTATGACTAACCCTGAAGGATGGCAACCTAAATACATCTTTCCAGTCATACATACAGCCTTTTATTCACTCATTCATATGCATATTACTCAAACATGTTTTGCTCACCTATGACACATGGAACAACATAACATATGTTGGAGGTACAGTGAAAATCAGCATTCATTCTCTTTCTCCCACCTTTCATCTTTGTCTCCCTCCTTCTCTCTCTCTTGCAAAGTTTATTGAGAAATGTTGGAGACTGATAGTAAACAAAGATGGATAATAAACAAAATAATCTACTACATTAATATAATTAAGTAGATTTGATGGTGAATGGTGATGAAACAAATTATGAAGGTTTGAAATAAATCTGTACTAATAGGATTGGAGGGGCCTGAATAGATCAGAAAAGTATTTAGAAGGTAGAATGTGTGGGACCTGGAAGCAAATTGAAAAAGGTAGAGGAAAGAAAAGTTAAAAGGACTCTAAGGTCTCAATTCTGTCATTTTGATGAAGCCAAGACACTGGCCTATTTTGTTCCTTTACTAGATAATCTAAGTAAAATTGTTTGGTGCAATTTAAGACACCATTCTGAGTTTCAGGTATTTATTTACAGGTAGCCCTTCACTCATTTGGCAGGATTAGAATCATTAGCTCATGCTGTTGACCATTGCTTACAGAGGTATATTAAGAAAGGAAGTGAATGCATTTGAGTTTCTTGTACCAACTCTCATTGGCTCACATTTTCTGAAGATACTATGGACCCAGCACACAACTTGCAAGTCTAAGACCACCCCCTAGCCCAAGGCGAGGGAATCAGACTCCTATGTCAGGATCAAGTTTGTGGTGGCCAGGGGCAGTAGGGAGAGTGGGAATTATAGAGCATTTAAGAATATCAAGTAGGTGAAAGGAACAACCGTGGTGGAAGCCCAGAGCATGGTCTATGCACATAGGTATTCATAGAGGTGTGGGTTTATACGGTGGATATCTCTTCTCAAATAAACACAGCCTGGAAGCCAGGAATCTTCAAATCGCCCACATGGTCATGTATGTTAGTAAATATTTAAGTTATGAATGATAGCCTTAAATATGGCACCTTTGTGCAGTGTACGCACCACTGAGGCAGTAGTCCTAGAACCAGATACAACTTCTAACTTCCTGATTTCCTTCATAACTTGGACTGTAAATTGTTTTCTTAAGAAAAATCTTTCTTACTGAACTAAAAAAAATTCTTTGACAAGCTCAAATTTTGGACCCAGCTTTCATCCTTTTTCAATAACTCTGCGACTTTCACATCAGCCGCTTACTCCCAAGCCGAAGAAGCAGAGATGTACAATTGTGCGGCTTGCTTTCCCCTCCTCTTCACTTCTCCCCTGTCCCGCATACCACCTTAGGTAAAGTGCACCCAGGTCCTGAGCTGCTATCTGTGTAGGGCCAGGAGAGTGCAAAGGTCTTTGAGTTCCTGTCTGAGGTCATTCAGGCCACTTTGAATGGAGCACGCTGCTCTAGAGCCCGCTGCCTTCCATCATGGTCTCCTTGCTTCCCTCCCACTTCGTCTTCAATTTCTCCTGCCTTCCACAGAGCCCTGAAAGCAGATTGTCAGGTAGCCAAAGGACATACTGCTACGTTGGTACCGCACGTATTGTGGGATTCCTTCACTCAAACCCCTCTTCCAAGGAAGAGCAAATAGCCGTCTGTCTCAGTTCTTTGGCACGGTGATATTCAAGAGCACAAGTTGCTAGCGCGGTTTCTAGAATGCATGTTCAGAGTTTGGCTACCATTTCTGAATGGTCAGGAAAAGTCCTTAGAAAGAAAAAAAATAGTGACAGAAATATCTGAGAATAAGATACAATAGTACCCAATTTTTGAACTTGAGAATTAAGGACTTTTTATAGAGAAATTATTGACTTTATAGATTAAATGAGGGGTAGAAACATGCAGAAATCATATATGCAAATATAAACAGGAGATACAACCTTTGTGGGTGCATCCTAGCTATGATAATTAATACCTTCAAGGTAAATGGCCATCAGTATGAGAACCAATTTCCTAAATAGAATTTTAGAAGTAACTGATCTACATTTACCATAAAAATGCTTTATTCAGGTTCAATGCACACTTTTATACTTTCATAACCTGTTTAATATATGGTCAAAGACAGCCAAACACCGTAAAATGAAGTGACCAAATGCTGATAAAGTGAGCACACCAGACAGAGTCTACAGGGGGTATTATCTCCCTAAGACCTTCCCTACTCTGTTCTAGACCCGGCTAACATTTCAGTCAACCTGGGTTGCTTTGGGTCACAGTAATTACATTAATTAACAAAAGCTACTGCAGCCTTTCAAATATGTGAAAACAATGTATCAGCTCACAGAACATTTTCCAGCACTCTGGCTGCAGACAGAGCACATAAATAAAACAATGTAACAGTACCCCTCAGCAGTGGGGCAGGTTGGGGTGGGGGCAGATGCCTTTTTGTTTATCATCTACTTAGAACCACTCTTCAAAGTGAGCCTGACCCCACATAAAACTTGCAGGGTTTTCTGTTTGTATTTCTTCACAGAAACCTAAGAACAGTTGTCTAAAAACATTCTTGAGTCACTTTGAGAGAACTTTTATTAGGAGCATGCATGACTTCTTGTGGGTATCCGTGCATTTAACAATTACACAGAGGTGTCTACTTTGCTGAGAATACTATGTATTGGGGCTATGTAAAGGAGTAACACATTTAAATTCTGCCAGAATGCATTTCTTTCATATGTACTAGTAAGTACACCAAAGACTATACAAACTATAGGAAAGATACCAACATGTGAACATTAAAAATACAAAATAAATATTGAAGAAATGTAATAAGGCATGTATTTAAATGACATTATAGGAACTAAATTCAGAAAAGCAGAGATTACAGCAGTAGAGGGCAATCAAGAAAACTTAAATCAACAAATACATATATAACTGTAACCACAGTGAGTGTAAAGGATTATGCCAGATAACATTGATTGTAGAAAAATTTACCAGTAGCTTAATTTTGCACAGGATATAATCAGTGTCAATGAACAAAAACACAATCAATGTATGATAAATGCATAATGAGTGCAAGGGACATAATTTCTACAAAATTTACAAGAGACAGGTCACCAGTTACAATAATGAAAGTTTTTATGTAGGAGGTAGGTTTGGTTTAAACTCTGAATAATGGTTATAATTTGATAGAAATGGGACATTTTATTTGGAAGGTCTGTTTCCAGCAAAAGCTTGTTGCATTTGAATGAAAGTTCTGTAAAGCTAGCATTTGCCTTGGAGATGACACCAGTAGTAGTGACTAGAACCTAGGCTTGGTTCCACATGTTCAGAAATTTGATTTTGTCAGCCTTCCAAGAGTAGGTCTGCTGCTGACGATGAGACTCACATTAATCAAGTTTGAGAGCCTGAAGTATAAATGACAGTATCAATTTATTAATTTACAACACAAGCAGAAGAACTTGGGAAACCAACTTATAGGAAGTTTGCTTGGTAAGCAAGAAGCCAGAGCGAGAATATAAGAGGATTTTGTTGTAAATAGTCAACACTGGGTTATGTTAATCACTTACCTCCATCTCCAGAAGAAATAAATTCCTGACAAAATTAATTGAGTCTATGAGCCTGCAGGTCAGCCTTGAGTGGGGAGGGGCTGCTTGTGGAATCGCACGGTTGGGCTGTGTTAGTCTTCGTCTTCCTCAGTCCTGTTTATCTGTGCCTCCACATGTCCACTCAGCCGCCTACTGAAACACATTCTTTATTGGGGAGGAAATGTGTCTAATTTTATTCCAAATTTGATAATGCTAGGCAATTCAGTTAGAACTGTAGAATATTACAGCACTCAATTCACCACTATATAGTAAGTAGTCTTAACAGCAATACATGTTTATTACAAAAAATTTCAGGAAATATTTAAGTATTCAAAATAAAAAATGAAAATCTCCTATCTCTACTCACTGCTGTCTTAATTCCTCTCCAGCTGTAACCATTGTTAGAGGCTGGGGATATTTTTTCCAACCCTTCTTTGCATGCAAATGCAAATAAAAGAGCATGTGCATACGCTATTTTTAATGTAATCAAACTACATATACTGATCTCTAACTCGCTTCTTTCACTTAAAAATATAATTATGCATAATGTTCCTATGGTAAAACAGCCATAACTCACTCTTCATTGATAGCTCTGCAGTATTGCATTGTAAGTATGTAACCTTATGCACACAATCCAATATCATTCCTGTTGCAGTGAAAATTCTTGCATATTTAATGAGCACTTATTGGAATAAATCTTATCATAGATGGAATTCAAACGACATATATGTGTTTTATATTTTGAAAATTCACAAAGTTTCCCTACAAAACTTGGTATGAAGCATCTATACACTTCATACACTTCTGGCAAAGGGGGAAACAGGGATGGCAGTACTGATTTCTCATGTTTTAAATAGCCTGGAATTTTATAAATGTTTACAATATTTTCCCAGTCTAGTTGGTGAAAAGGCAACTAAATTTGTTTTAATTGACGTAATTTAGTTAAGTGAGGTGAGCATTTACACCTACTATTACTCATTTATATGATGTGTGTGTCGGGGTGTGTGTGGGTGTGGTTGTGAGAGAGAATGAGAGCAAGAGAACTGGCTTTCCAGATCCTGTGCCCATTTTATGCAGTTTATATTTTTAAATAAATCATTAATACTTTTTTTATAGATTTAGCGATTTATGCTATGTGTATTATAAGCATTTTTAAGAGTTTATTTTCTGTTTTCAAATTTTGCTGACATGCATCATTTGGAATTGTTTTTCTTAAGAAAGGTAAGAGTCCAGCTCTTATTCTGCAAAACATAGCAAGCTACCCTAATCCAATATATTGAGTAATCTGTTTTTCCATCACTGAGGTTTGAAAACCTGTAATTATCATGTACTAAATATCACATATAAATGGTTCTATTTTTGTCCTCTCTTCTATTGATTTGTCAGCCCCTAAGCCATTATTGCATGGTTTTAATTAGTACAACTTAGTATATACTTAACAGGAGTAATTCTCTACCATTAAAAAATCTTATTTGACTTTTTCTTATTCTTACACATTTATTTATATGCAAAAATTTTAGAAAGTTTTTTTCAAGACTGAAACCAAGAAGTCGAATGAAGAGGAGGGAGAAGATAATGGAGAATTATAATAGTAATTGGTTTAGGTATATTCAATTTACATTTTCATTTACAATGAATTGATGTGCCTATTTCTATGCAAGAATAAGATACACTCTCTAGTTTTTAAAGTTTTCCTTCATGTACTAATAAAAAATTAAAGTGCATTTACATACATCCAGCAAATTGATTAGGTTTCTTTCTAGGTGTTTTGTGCTTTATTATCATTTTAAAAGGCATCTTTTCTATGTAGGAAAGCTACTTTTTGGTCAATTTGACTTGGTCACACTACTTACTGCTTTCAGCTAATGGCCACCATTAATGCCACTCTTTCCCCATACCTCCCGAATCCATGACTTGGCTAGTTTTCCTACAAATGCCTTCTAAAATTGAAACTCGTTATCATGTATTCTCTGGACTACCTCATGTTCAATTTCATCCTTGACTGAAGTGTTGAATCTGTGTATTTCAGTTCCATCCATAACATTCTTCAGTAGTTTCCTATAACATATATAAAGGAAAAAAAAATCCAGGTTTCTTAAGTTTGTATCAGAGTCATCCTCA
This sequence comes from Manis pentadactyla, assembly GCF_030020395.1. NCBI lineage: Eukaryota > Metazoa > Chordata > Mammalia > Pholidota > Manidae > Manis > Manis pentadactyla. Next base: position 124,642,071 of record NC_080025.1, read on the forward strand.
CTCTTGACTTTCCTTAATTCGCATTTCCTATGCCATAAACACCCAATCAGGCTCCGTGAAGTTTCTGGGTACTCAGAACTTCCTAGAACACACTGTCTGTCAACTCTCCCTTCACCTGACTAGCTCTAAACCTCCCCTTCTAGAGTAAGCAAGGACCTTCTTCAAAGTTGCCCCAGCCCCACACTGAGCTGTATACATTTTCTCAGTGTTCCCATCCATCACCATGCACAAATTTATTTCATATTACACTTTGCATTATACAATTATTTGTTTAAACGGTGTCAGCTAGCTACATAGAATCTTTGAAAACAGATTCTGTTTCTCATTTCTCTGACAATTTTTTGTGTGTGAATTTATTTAAGCAACAGATGAATGAATGTAAAGATCAAATACTACTGAAGGCCTATTATGTTAGGCACTCAGTTCTAGGTTCTGTATATACAACAGTGAGCAAAACACAAAAATGCCTGCCCACACTGATGTTGCATTCTAGTGGTTAAGGGCAGTCAATCAAAAGTAATTAAGTAAATATATAGTATATCGGGGATTTGTACAGCTGAAATAAATGGAGACTATAACGTCATGGAGAGAAAGTTTCCATTTTGTAATGATCAGATTATCTCAAAACTGATCAGTACATTTTCATTTCAATTTTTAAAAATCCAACACTTTTAAGAATTGAGAAATTGATTATATTTCATAATAAAAGTAAAGTTGAAAATTTCAAAAGGTGGTGTAATTAATGGATTGTGGATCTTGGGGATTTGAAAAAATTGTCTTAGTACAGGTAGTAGAAGGAGTGATCTGGAAAACACAAGTTAAGTATTTTTTATTATTACAAGATTTAATGGGTGTTTAAAAATGGGTCTGTCTAATTGCTACAAAAGTGTGTAAATGACCGCTCTTGATTTCTACTCTCCTCGCTGTGGACGAGGTAAATGAAGCGGTGAGGTAGGAAGATCACCTGGGTTTGCCTGGGACCTTCCGGGAGGGCAGAGAATTGGGATAATTACAGATACTGATGATGACAGATTTTAGAACATATCCACAGAGTTGGAAGTCTCAGGAAGAGTCAAGAGCAAGATCATTAGGGGTCAAATATCTGAGAGTCCCATTTTTCAGGAGAATCACCTACATAGATATTAAAATCACTAAGAACCATGACAGGAGCAATTGTAGAGAAAAATAACAGAGGACCAGGAGTTTAAAATCTTTAAAGGATGAGGAAGAAAACGCTGAAGCTATGTGAAAAAAATGTCCTGGAAATGGTGGTCCACAGCTTTGTGCTACTCACCCACACTAAGGGAAGAGCAGAATTTGAGAGCAGCCATTTACACACTTTTGTTGCAATTTGACAGGTTTTGTTTTTTAAAACCCATTAAATCTAATAATAATTTGAAAAACTTAACATATGTTTTATGCCTATTTTATTTCATTATCTGTACTTTATTTTTTTTTATTTTGATTGATCCAACATTGATTGAGGTGGAAAAAGCCCGGTCCTTCCCCACAGATTGTTTGCTAAGCACTGGCGATTTGACTGCAATAAGAAGAGGTTTTGGTTAGTATTCTAGGAAAACATGAGAAAGCTGGTGGTATATATGAAGTATGGTGAGTGGTCCAAATGTGGCAGTGAAGTAGCATTTTCACCTCATCCAGATCTGCCTGGGGATTTTCCTGGTTACAGCTCTGAAAATCCCAGGTCCCAGGGAACTCTAGGTCCCAGGAAAACCTAGACAGGAGCAGGTGACATCTACTTTACCTCCCTACTCAATGGTACCATCAATCAGGGAGAAAGCACAGCCACCCCCTACAACCTTCTAATGCTATTACTAGTAGTGCTTGTATCCAGCTGAGAGTTGTGGTGGGGCTGGTCTCATCTGGGAAGCCAGGAACTGTGTGACTCCCTTTCTAAGGCTGTGCACAAGTTCTTCCTTCCTGTGTCATAGAGACACGGGAATGGCTTCCCCATGTCTGGAGTGCCCTGCTCCCTTCCCACTGCTGCCAAGGACAGGGTGGAAGTTGGGGAGGCAGTTTTACCTGGAGCATATACAACAAAATTTCTCTCTTAAAGATGGCACAGATCAAGCACAATAGTAATTTGAAGTTCTACATTATTATTGACCAACAAATAGTTGAATTGGTTAAGGAGTTAACGCTGATAGGTTATTTTAGGCCAGCTCTTTTAGAATGTTCAACTTGACCTCAGCTACTCCTCATCCATTGTCCAGTGTCTTAATTTTAGCAATTTCCAAACCTATAGGTCAGCATGATAAAAATTCACACCACCCACATTTGCCCAAAGAGATTTGCAACAGAAAGCCATTTAAAGAATTTATAACAAGGACTGGATTTATGTACCATCTGGTTAAATGCATCTTACCAGTTGGGAAACTGACCTGAGAAGGTGAATTAAAGTAAGAAAAGGTTGCCTGATGAATTTGGGATCAGAACATGGGTAGTAAAATGGCCTTAAGCAGCTGTTCATCAAGCAGTGGTTTGGTGAGACATTGTCTATTCTAAATAGATATTGCTGTCCAGTGCAGGGAATATTTCTGGTGACTGGTGATGACACCTTCTCCTCTGGATGGTGCTAAAGAGACAATGATAGATTCTTACTTTCTAACTCCTGTTTTTTTAGGGTCCATGGGGACTATCACCTTTCAGTTTGCTTTAGTTATTAGAGCATTATGCATTCCACATTCTAACCTACAAGTTCCAAGTTAGTAGATTGTTTCTCATCGATTGCATTTTAGGATGGCTGCTGCACGGTGACATATAGAGGATGCACTTAATCTCACCTCTAAGCTGCCTCAGAATGGCACCGTGCTATCGGCTGCCTGTGAGAAGCTTTTCAATAGATGGAATTGAACCTCATAGATTGGCAGGTACTTTCACACATGCGATACACCAGCAGTCGTATAAATTCCTATCATGACAGTAGCACTGTCTGCCTTGTCCCTAAATGGAATGTCCTATTGTGATACCAATGTAATTACCTCTCCATAAATAATAAATCCCCATATGTGCAATTCCCGCCTCCAGTTCATCTTGTTAAATTGAAAGCAAAGCTGTCGCATCCTGTCTCAGGTTGCACCCTACAGTACTTCAATGCTGATATGTTGGCAGTGCTTCTCAAACTTTAATTCATAGTTAACTTATCTCAAGATCTTACACAGATTCATAAGACTTGTTATAATGCAGATTCAGTGGAAATGGGGTTGGCCCTGAAATTCCACATTTATATCAAGCATTGGTGATGCTAGTCTGCAGACAATACCTTGAGTAGCAAATATTCAGGGGCTTTATAATCAGCATCTCTGAGTAATGCTTTTATGCAGGTTTCATACTAGCAGTGGGTTCCTCCAGGGGACTTGTAGTCTTGATGGTTCTCAGCAGCTTAGTCTCTCTGTGGCTCTCTCCTGCTATCAGCTTTCTCTGTCAGGTGCTTCACATCTCTTGCCTCTATGATAAGTGCCTTTGAGCAGATGGGTTGTTCAGGGCAGCACAGTTGTTAAGTGCCTGGGCACTGCGATTTAAATGTAAAGTAACTTTAGGCAGTTGTCTTAATATGTATAAAGTCTCAGTTTCCTCAGTTATAAAGTGGATGAAATAGTAATATGATAATAATAATCATCATATACTTCCCAGGAGTGTTAGTTATCAGGATCAGTGAGATGATGCATATAAAATTCCAAATATGTAGCTCTCAATACATATACATTTCATTGTTACTGATATTATTATCACTGTTATCTGATTTTGTATTATCTCATGGAATCAATATCACAGCTGCCTTTTGATACTTCTCTGAATTCTGAGGCATCTTATCCAGCCTACCTTAGCCTAATGTGAGGTCTCATTCCCTCACTGGGCTGTTCAGCAGGCATATACGTAGTATCATCCATACATCTTAGCAACATCAGAACTCAGACTTCAACAAAACGAGTTACAGAATCTCCTTCATATTCTTGTCCCACTTAAAAGCTTAGGGTATCCCTGCACATTAAATTTGAGACATTCCCAAAGTTTCCAAGGTACAGCTACTACATTTCAAGATAATTAGGAAAAACAATTCTTTACTTAGAGCAGAAGCCGTCATTCGAAGTACACATTTGGCAGCTGCTGGGTGGATGTTAAGTGAGAGAGGTGAGTGAGCATAATTCTTTTTCTTAAGAGTGTTTGCCTATGATTAGTTTGATCTTTTTCTGTATTTAGCAACTAAAAAAGAACTTCAGGAATGGCTTAATTAATCTTTAAGTCATGTCAATTTTACCCTCCACTGGATAGGCACTAAGAATTTGTATTTAATAAAACTCTTTCTCATATATCACCTGCTGATTTCTGCAGGAGACCTACCTAACGCGGTAATTAGTATTCCTATTTTTAAATTATGTAGAGCCAACATTAGGTGACTCTTGTTAATAGACATCTCCAGGTGCGGGAACAAAGGGTGTCCTTCCATTTAGCCGCAATGCACACTTCTGCTCTCACCACTTGCGTGCGGTCCGGAGCTCATCGGTTTGCTTGCTTATCTGTGTACTTCCTGAAGGGCTCCCCTTTTTATCCTAAGTGAGGCACATCATTTGGGATTCGCAGTGTTTTAGATAGTACAGCATTTAGTTTTTCTCAAGTTCCATCACTTTTGGTCACAGCTGTTCCTGGCAAGGACAGTGGTCATTTTCCTAAATAAGCAATAAATTACCAGATACTCTGAGATATCCCACACTGTCTCAACTAATAACCTACATCAGAGTTGTTCACTTTCTGTGGTGAATGAAGAAATCAATACTATTAAATGAGAGACTTTAGAATTTAGGCTGGGAGAGGTGCAACTGGCTCGATTCACAGAGTGACTGAGGAAGTCCTAAAGCAAGTGTCACGGGGGTCACAAGTCCTCTCAGACTTTGCATGCAACCGATGGAATGCAGAGAACTGTCCAACAAATCCTCACACATAAGATCAAGTGCCCTTTATTCGGTCCCCATCTCCCAGCCAAATTTATAGTCAAATTAGTCAGCCAGTGAACCCACAGAGAGGAATTTTACAGAGGTGGGACCGTGGTGTGATAGCTAAGCAGGGAGGCCTTGCAGATGTGAACCTTGTGTTTTGATCTTACCGAGAGTCAGCATCCCATGTGTCAGGGCTGGAAAGACGAGGTTACTGCTGGTCCAAAACTACTGTCATTGTATTTTCTCAACTCTAAGCCCATAAGCTTTAGTCAATGGACGTCCTCAGCACTACTTAGAACATTTTCTTTACTAAGGCAATTGTGGAGTCATTTTAGAACACTGTGCAACAATAAGTACCACATTTATCACAACTGGATACTCAGCATCTAAAAGGGAGTGTTTTTCTGAAACAAAATTATTTTTAGTGAACTAGCCATTCATTGTAGCTATTCCAATCATTTAACTGAAAACACATTTTTTTCCAGAGAACTGTTACTGGGTTTTAGGATGTTTTGACCAGCACATCTTTTTAAGTCTGCTATAAATATCAGTATTCTCTTCCAGAGAGACAGGAGCTGAGCATCCCTGAAAAAAAATGCCAGTCACGCCTATGACTGTGTAGGTTACACATACAAACTGGTTGACTTTTTTGAAAGATTTGTCTACTGGAAGGGTTCAGAATGATCCAGCTGGTACAGTCGTCAACCTAAGTATCAAATGTTGTCGGGCTTAGTTAAAAATTAGCGTACTTTCTTAGCATCACTAACAGCTTCTTACTACAGCTGCTACACTGCCAAATATACCTCCCTGGTGTCTGAGATGCTGATGTGCTGGAAGGACTTATGTTATAGATCTAGAAGAAATGAGAGAAATACCACATGGGACATTAAAGGAATTTGCTGTTTTCTCACTGGTACTTGATAAATAAGCTATAAGTAATCTCAGTCCTTGTTCTACCCTCAACAAAAATTATGAGGAAGATGTTTGTGTTAACCCTGTAAGGGGTGGATGTGTGTGTGTGTGCTCAGAACTTTGGAATTAAAGTTGTACTTTCTTGAGTTCTACATGAATTGTGTGATTCACACATTTTCTTCAAAGTACACACACACACATTTACTTTAGGTGAGAGGTTTTGTTTGATAGAGCCATTTCTCCCAAATCTGATAACACAGAGTTCAGCACTAATTAGGCAGATTTTATCATTTCAGCAGCACTTGTTCATATATTGTCTCAAATTATTTTCTAAAATTACTTCAAATATCTATTTTTCTTATCAACAATGAGATTTAAAGTCTATAGTAATAACTATCTTCCACATTTTTTTGTATTCCACAAGCACTGAAAAATGTGTTGAGCACAGAGTAAATTGTGAGCTTGATAAATAATAAATACATACAAATGTATTTATTGAATGTTCCTATGTGTCACATATGGGCATATGCTTCACCAAAATGAACCTACATATTCTTTCATATTAATATCCTACATATTCTTTCTTCAAACACACACACACACACACACACACACACACCTGTAAAAAAATTATCTAACAAGACCACTTAATATACAGTTATGCTTCTTTATTTAAATAAATAGATTGTCTTCCCATGTCACTATCTACATATCAACTTCATTCTATTTGATGGCTGAGGAGTGTTATATTGTGTCAATGTTCTGTAAATTACTGAACCAGTTGTCTTTCACTGCCATTATTTCCAAACAAAGTTATAATAAAAATCCTAAAACAAATATAATGGCATAGTATAGCAGGTGTATCTATAGATAATTCCTATCCATAGAATTGTTGTCCCAAAGAGTGTGACCATTTTTCAATCTGATAAATATGGACTGTCTGCCCTCCACACCATTTATACTGATTTAAGTGCTCAAGGTGCAACTCTACTCCCCAGTGTTCACATTCTGATTAACTGTAGCCCAACTGATAAATTTAAACTATCAGGGAATTTCTGTCAAGATATTTCTGGATAGCTCAAATCAAGATTTTATAGAGACCCCACAGCAGAAGGCTTTAACTCTGCACCCAGGATCCCTGCACACTGCTCATGTGGGCACTTTCATTTTTACCCAAGAAAAAGCCCATAGTTTCTATTAGCCTTTCAGATGTGTTTATGACCCTCTCCCACCTACACTCACAAAAGTCTACCTATTTCCAGAAAAAAAAATTAAGAAATGCTATCATTTGATTCATTTCTACTAAGTCAATCTAATTGTGACAGTGATTAATTTTTACTTTTTCTAAATTCTTGATTCTTTAGTCTTACTGGTAGGAAGACAATGCACCCCCCCAAAAAAGAATGTGACATCATTTTGATCATTATGTAAAGCCTTTTTAAATCTTAGAAAATGCCTCACTGGTTCCAACAATACCTAGACCACACTGACTCCCATGCAGGCGCCCCCTCTTCCCCCTTTTCCCACCCTCACAAGCCTGTCCTCACGACCACCTGTGTCATCCCTTCGGCCTTTGCTGGCAATGATGCGTTTGCTGTTCCCAAGTACTCATTTAGGTGATATAAATGTCAAATGGGACAGTCATCTCATGGTGTGACTTCAGGGTAATCCTGATTATTTGGGATAATTACTATGCTCAGTAGCGATAACCCTAATATCTCAGTTGTTAGAAAACGTCCAGTTCATTCAGGCTGCCTGAGCATATGTCTTGCAATCTCTGCGGAAGGACCGCAGAGAGTGCGGAGAATCAGATGCCAGCTCTTCAGTTATAGCTGATTGGTCAGAACTCAGCATGTGCTCCTGCCTGACTGTCAAGATATTGGAAAATACAAGACGCAAATGTAATATTTGAACATAATTACTGCCTCTTCCACAAGCCTCCTTCCAAGGGATTTTTAATTACGAATACCTAGCACTTAGGATTAGCATGTGTCCGATGCTGTTCTAAGATACTTGCATGGATTATCTCATTTAATCCTCATGGAAATCCTACCTTAAATCTGAAAATTGAATTACATAACTTGCTCAATACCATCCAGAGAGCATGTGGAAGATACAGGATTCAAAACCCAGTAGTGTGCCTCTAGAGCTCCTGATTTTACCCACAATTCATACCGCCTTTTTCAATTTTTCAAATATTTTCAAAATACACAGTATTTCTACAAATACTTCCTAAGAACCTGTGGTGTATATGGTACTGCAGTGTGTGCTAATGATACAGCTGGTCCTGGTCCTGGGGAGCTCAGATCCTTGTGGGGCTCACAGGTCAATGGGGGTGGGCAGGCCTTCAAGGTGAAGAGACTGGAGTATGTCAAGGTGAAGAGAAGGAGTGTGTTGGGGGCCTAGGGGAGCCTGAAGTGCGGTGTGAGGGGAGGAGTGACAAGACAAATGACTAGAAAGATAGGACCAGAACATAAGAGTTGCTATTGCCTGGTCTTTTTTGCATTGCTCGGTTAAAGTCAAACTTTCTTAGAGGAGTAGCCTCTCTAGGACAATCATGTGGACTGTCCCCCTGCCTTGATTTTCTTGAGGCACCTTCCCTTAGAGAAAACACTTCTTACTACTTCTCCGTGGTTTGGGGAAACTCATTTATGTCTTCCGATAGACTGCCATGATTGAAGGACTTGTGGCCATGTTCATGCAGGCATCTACGATGGAAAAGCCAAAATGACATGAAAGCTCCTTATTTTTACTCTCTCCCTTCTCCTAAATGACAGGATATTTCCTCAGCTGCCTTAGTCTAATCATAAAACACACTTGGCCCTTGAACAACATGTGTTTGAACTACCTGGGTCCACTTATATGAGGATTTTTTTCAATAAATATATTGGAAAATATTTTGGAGATTTGTGAAAATGTGAAAAAAAATTTCTTTTCTCTAGGTTACTTTATTGTAAGAATATGGTATATAATACATATAACATACAAAATATGTGTTATTCAATTGTTTATGTTATTGGTAAGGCTTCCGCTCAACAGTAGGCTATTAGTGTTGGAGAAGTTAAATGTTATCTGCTGATTTTCAACTGCACAGAAGTCGGTGCCCCTAACCTATGCATTGTTCAAAGATCAACTCTACTGTTTTAGCACGAAAAACCTCTTTCTTGCTGCTAGAATTTGGTATCATAGAAAATATTAATGAGTAAAAATATCCAATGTATTAGCTAGTCTTCAATCATGGAAAGAAAGAGAGTAAGATAAATAGAGGCCAAGAAAAATTCACACTGCCTAAAATACCTATCTCTGAATTTAATGAGATTTTTTTACTCTTCATATACAAAAGAGAGAGCCCTGTCAAGTTATTCATCAAATAAATATTTTGTAAGAAAACTGAAGTTGTAGGTGCTTTTCTGAAAGATCATCTCCTGGTACATCATTAACCAGGTATATCTCTTACTACTCATCAATTCCTAACCTGAAAACCTTACCCCAAATAATTGGGATAAGGAGAAAAAGATTCTCCCTTAGATATCAGCACCTATTATGTTCTGAAATATCAATAAATGTCAAATAAATCCAAGGTTGCAATTTAAATTACTTAACTTGTCTGTTGGCCAGAATGAGCGATTGCATTTTCAGGTACTATGAACAAATACAATTTTAAATCGTCTTCTTCTGCCTTTTAGTTTTAATCTAATTTTCTTCTCCAGTGTATTTATTAAACCATCAAAGACTTAAAAAATAATTCTAAAAAATAAAGCACCTGAACTCCCAGTATCCCTGATACTCTACTCTTCGGCCTTCAGTGACCATGTCACAGAGGTGACTGCTGCCTCATGTGTGGTCTGTGCACATATTTACTCAGCTTCTGACTTTGGAGACATCTCTGTGGAACAGAAACCTGAATTGTATTGAGCCTGTTACCTCCAGCTGATTTTTGTGTTAACGTGACATATCCTTCCTTTTATATCGGGTTGTTTTCCCAGTTTCTGTTGAACTGTTTGAGAGGGAAATCTGTTCCTCTTGGCATCTCTTTTTATCAGGAGCGTAAACATAACCACAGTGTGGGCACCTTGTCTCTCTCGGTCTCACTTCAGTTCATCTGAACAGTGTCTATGTGCCTGACCTTTGCCACTTCTCATTTGTACTCTTCTACCTTTATAAAACCTAGTGAAGATATTCCAATTTATGTTACCCCCTAAGGGTTTTCCAAGAAGGATCGTAAGGGATAAAATGCTGCAAACTTGCCTATAACTTGGTTTGCTGATAGGTTTCTTTAGTGATAAGCTGCTAACTAGAGAGTCTTAGCAGTGGAAAGGGCTAGCAAACGTGGAAACAGCAACTGCATTTTGCAGATAAGTGATCAATGCCCTGGAGAGTTTGGATGACTGTACACAGTCCCGTAGTGATGCAAGGCTGTGAACAAGAGCCCAGGGAGGCAGTCACTGCCACCCCCACACCATACAGCTTTCCTCTTCTGGAATTGCCTCTGGTAGATATGTAAGGTAGTTTTATGATGGCCAGGATTCATTGTCATGTACGTGGGAACCTAAAGGTAAACAAGAAGCAGATCTTGTCTTGATTGAGTCTTGAGGGAGTGAGACAAAAGGAAGGGTCCGTGGAGGATCTGTTATGGCCCCCAGGGGACTGGAGGGTCTGTGGTGGTGTGACAGGAGCTGAGAGCACAGGAGTCCAGCAGCAAAAGAGTAAGTAGAGGGGATACCAGTTGCAATGGCAACCGGCCCCTGGTGGTGTAGGGTAGTCTGGGCTCTGCCTTGCTTGGCTCTTGCCGTAGCCTGTGTCTGGCCTTCCTATAAGCTCTGTGAGATTCCCCTGCAATTCCAACACCCATTTTATATTTAAGTCAAACAGATTCCATTCTGTGTTTTGTGACTAGCAGGGCAGCTATAAAAAACCCTGTAGGGATACTGCTGCTAATTTCCTTGGCACAAAGACAATTTCTCTGCCCTCTTGTGTATTGTAAGATCTTGCTTTTTGTTTTTATTCAGATTAAACCCCCTGTCTATTTCACAGCACTTGATACTATAGAAATACTAAAACAGGGGCTGTAGAAGGAGGAATGAAAGGAATAAAAAGGGAGGAAGGAAAGAAAGGAGGAGAGAGGGAAATGGAAGTAAGTAAGCAGGGGGAATGGGAGGTAAGAGAACAGGAGGTCCCGTGTTTTCCCTGTTTGAGGCTGACCTTCAGTGAGGATCAGCGACTCTGATCCAGGGGTTCCTCACTGTTTTAGGATCGTGTCTCATCCTTTATCCTTTTTTTAATCTCTTGCTTCAGTGGTCCCTTCCTGTAAACTTCACATGGATTCAGTTCTTTCCCATTCCTAAAAATAAAATCTTCTTTAGCTTATCACCTTCCTAAATTTCCACTGTATTGTTTTTTTTTCTCCTTTTCAAGTGCAAAGTCTTGAGATATTAATCAGTATTTCTGACATAACCATTAAATCTCTACAGACTGCCTTTGATCTCTACTATTCACCCATTCTTTCATTCACATAACATATATGTATCGGACATTTACTGTGCCTCAGACATTGTTCTACACACTGAAAACCCAGTATCACTGCTTTTTTATAGATGACCCTGGATGGAGAGAATAAATAAATAAAAAATACTAGTAATACACAGGAAAATACAATGACTATACAGACAAATAAAACTGGGTGGCCATTCCTGTCCGAGTGGTCAGAAAAAGTCTGTATGATATGATGACAAATTAGCTGTAAAAGATCTAAAAGGTGAGTAGTTGCTTGTGGAAGCCATAAAAGTATGTATAAGGATATTGAAGTCATCCATGCAAGATACTGTGGGGTGTTTTGGACTAGGAGGATAGTACATGAGACAGTAAGTAATAGAGGAATTTAGAAGATATTTCAGATATGAAGGCCTCAGGACCTAATGTGGGATCTATTGGATAACATAAAGTAAGAGCGGTGCAACCAAAATTACTCATGGACTTTTGGCTTCGGAAACTGGATGGATATTGGCTGGAACTGAACTAAGGGGAGACTCAGAGAGAAAAAAATTATAGGTGGCAGACAGGACACAAGCAAGTCAAAGTTCTGTCTGGGGTGTGGTAAGTCTGGTTTGCCTACTTCCAACCATCTAGCTCCATCAGGTTAGTGCTTGGGTAACTTTTTATTACAGACAGAGTTTAGAAGTCATCAGCCCATTGATGACATTCTAAACCAAGGTAGTGGACAGTATTACCTAAGGATAAAGAGAAGACAGCAGTGGTAGGGCGGCCAAGACCAAATCCTGGGAACATTCCTACGTCCACATTCCAGGCAGGGGAGGCAGGTCCCATACAGAAGACCAAGAAAAAGCAACCACAGGGGATGCTTCCAAGATGTGTTTGCAAAGAGAAACTCAGGCCGGGTGGTACCCACAGACACGTTGTTAGTGTGCCCAGTGGGGGCTGAGATCTTTGTGTGCCCCTAACCCTCAGGCTTCTTCTGTCATTACTTCAGTGTCAGCGGGCCCCAGTATTTTATTTGCAGACTCTTTATGATTGATTTTACTCACTTTGATTGCTTTGATGAATTCATACACCGAATTCCAGCTGCTTCCTTTCATCTAAACACAAAAGTCTCCAAACCCCTCAACCGTAACAGCCTACAGTGTCAGGACAGTCTCACACCGGCTCTTTCATGGGGTCCATACCTTGCCGACAGGAAATGCTCAAATCTTTTGTCCTGACAAATCCTGGGGGTGGAATGATGATGATTCATTCCCATATGAGCAATTTCTCCTTTGTCCTGTTGGTTACAGATAGCCAGCTCATCTCTCAGCTTCTATGTATATTTTATATAATAGGAATAAGACACCAGTCCAGCAGGTCTACCCTCCGCATCTTCAGGAGGCACTGTCACAGTCTCCTCGTGGTCTCAGGAAAGCACCTCTCTACAGTCTTGAGACGAGTTGCTGGAACTTTCCACGTGCAGCACGTTTTCCTCCTTCATGGAAGTGATGAGGGTGGAGGGCTTACAACACATTTCAGAAATCATCCTCAAAAATACTCTTTTCCTACAGTCTCTGGAGCTCTGTATCTAAGGTGGCAGAATGTATTCAAAAGCCCTGTAGCCTTTTCTTAGCTAAAGCCTTAGAAAATGTCAGTTATTTGGGAAGGAGAACCTCTTAAAACAGTAAGAAAATAAATCTGTGTTATGAAATATAAAAAATTACCACACACCCACAGACACATAATAACATTAGAACTATTATGTGGCATCTATTGCATTTCTCATTATTACAGAATTATTGAAACTTTAACCAAAAGTGACTGAGAAAAATGTATGTTCTTATTTGTTTCTCCTTCAGCGAGGCACCGTACTGTTATGTATATACCATTTAATCTATAACAAGATGACTTCATTGACTTAGAATTTCCTTTTATTCATAAAAGTGTTAGCCTCCTATCTATTGTTACTCAAAGAGCATATTTGAATTATCTTCAACTGTTTGTCATTCTATCTCTGTCTTATTTATTGCCAATTAATTGATGCAATACTCTACTTCGAAAAAAAAAAGCAAGATTCTTCAAAAAGGAAAGAAAGATTTGGACCAGGCACCAAACAGATGAAGAAGAATCTCTCTTTCTAGGCTGAAGCTTTCTGGGATGATCTGTGAATGCCATTCATGACTCATTTGTTTCTGCTCTGAGCTGCAGCAGGGGGATGGCAAATATAGGCATTCTTGGCTTGTGATATTAAGATTTTCAGTCTGAATCCCCCTGAAGTTATTGCTCCTATACTGTTTCCTGTGTCACAACGTGAAATGTAGTCCTCTATGAGGGAGCCCAAGATTTTGCCATTAATCACCAGCAATGGCTGCCATAATTGTTGCTTCTTTGCTTAGATGGAAAATAAGAAGGCAAGTTTTCCTTCCAGCCTTCTACCCTTTTCAGGAATGAAGGGGCTTGGGACTACTGCTTGGTAAGATGATGGACTTTGAAGTAAATTCTCCAACCTGAAGCAAGAGTAAGAAATCTGGAAAAGGCTTCTGAATTCATCTTTTAGAAGGACAGGAACTATTAGACTCTGCACAAAATAAATAGCAGTGACAGAATGTATGGAGGACTCGAGGTTGGATTCGAGATGTCAGAAATAACTAAGGTGTTCATTTAAGGGCTACCAGAGGGAAAAAAAAGGATTTGAGTTGTTTGTCTTAGCTGAAAGCACTTTAAATGGAGAAAAGCAACTTGAACACTTATTTATAAGCTTAGGTAAAGAACTAAATTGAATTTCATTGGGTCCTGTGATAGCTCTTTCCATGGACTTAGCCTATATTTTATTGGATTTCATTCTAAGACCACTTTTTGACTAAATGAGCTTTTCCAGAATAAAATATTTTAAAGTAGCATCATCCCTACCTTTCTCTAAAAGATGTTTTATTCCTGTTTACTACCGTAATGAATAGATCCATTTTTCATCAACTCCCTGGAAACAAGTCACACTGCTTAGTTACATAATAGTAATAATTTTTTTTATTGAATGCCCATGTGTTATGCACTGCAGATGCATTATGTCATTTAATCTTCACAGACATTTGGGAAAGGTACAATATTTTCTGCAGTTTATTAATGAGGGTCAGAAAGGTTAAGGGAATTGTCTGTGGAAAGAAAACTCCTTGGAGGCAGTACCAATGCCTGAAGTCAGGACTGTTTTGATTCATGGTGATTAGCACTCGGGAGTAAGATTTAACCAAGCATGTATATCAGAATTGCATGAGAGGATTTACAAAATGCATAGCTCAGGCTCCACCGCAGACTGAGGACTAGAACTTTAGGAAAGCTGCTTGTATGGCTAAAATGTCTTCTCTATGGGAGGAAGCCAAGTCTCATCCGTGCAATATCCTTGCTCACACATCATTCTGAAGGTGGCACTCTAGGCCACGCATACATACACAGGTTATGTGACAGGACCTCTGGCTTAAGTCCTATTGGTCTTATCACAGTTGAGTGCCTAATGAGTGTAAATCAAGCAACAATTTCCTTTACCACTGAAGAGTGGGCAGAGCCAAAGTGCTGGGGCCAAGTTTTATTTACTCCATCCAGGAAGGGAACCAACAGCCTGTGCAAAAGGGAAGTCTCAGAAGAGATTGGAAAAAGTTATTTTTTGAATAGCATTCTGGGAAATAAGAAAATGCTAGACTGGTCTTTCTTTCTGGAACCATCGTTTCTGATTAAAGTGGCCCAAGATGGCTTGAATAGCATGGTCCGGAATGATCACTGGGGCTGTAAGCACTGGAGAGAGGACACAACTAAAAGAAGGTACTGAATCATCCCAGGGGAGCACCGTGTAGTTGAAATCCCCAGGGGTGTACTTTAGTAGCAAAGAATGATATGAAAAATTACTTAAGCAAAAGACAGTGAGTCATCTCTGGTAGCTTCTCCCAGAGGAAACAGTTCCAAGTAGGGGCAGTTTATGCATTTATTCATGTATTAAGCAAGCATTTACTAAATATCTTTGTGATTATACTAGATCCTTAGGATGCAAAGTTGATTAATGAGCCCGATTTTCAGGGAGGGAAAAAAAGCCTTTTAATAAATGGGTGTGTTAGGAAGGAAGCAAGGAACTCGGCTAAGTGTCACAGGGAAGTCAGATGCAGTGAGACAAGAGTCCAAAATAAAGAAAGCAAAGAAAGTTTTAATACACTCTGTAAATAATAACAAAACGAGCCTGCCTAAGGTGAGACAGGCCCTGTGCTCATTCTGAGACTCCTTTTATGTGGTTTTGGCAGAACAGGGAAGTCCCTGATTGACAGGTACTAGTCCTCTAGGCTTGTTGTGATTGGTGAAATGAGGACATGGGCTGGGCTGGGTCTGTGCTTCTAATGTTTCTTATATGGGGAGCCCCGGACATTTCCTGAGTCACTTTTGGACCCTGTGGCTTCATCTAATTAGCTCTCTGAGTCATTTCTGGCTCTCTGGTTCTATCTGATCAACTCCCTGAGTCATCTTTGGGGGGCACCCTCTCCTTTTCATCCTGCTCTTTCCTATCTTTCTGCCTAACAGGTGTGGCCAGTTTTTGAATAGCTGATAATTCATCTTGTACTTTTGTTGTTGCTGTGTTGGCTTTGAAAAGAAGCTCTCCTGCACATTTGTGGAGGTGGGAAATGTTTCAGGAAGCAACAAAATAATGCCTACTTCCCTCTAGGGTGGGAGTCAAATCTTTCTGCTTCTCAAAACTAGCTGATTAAGGCTTTGTGCTCTAAAAGCTGTGGTATCTTTATGATGGTTGATCAAGTTTTGTTCTTTTATTTTAGATGAATCATCAAGCCCAATTAAGGGAAGGAACAGAATTATGGGAGGAAGGTACTTTTTTCCCCATTTGCTCTTGCAATATACTGGGAAAAAATTACAGGGAAAATAAACTTGGGTCCTAGAATTTAAATATGTGGGTGCCATTTCTGTAATAGCTCAGGCGGTCTGGGAGTGGGATTAGGAAGAATTTATCAGGAGGATAGATTACTCTCAGTGACGGGGCCGGGGTAAATCATATTTTCTACTGTGTCTGGAGTGGTAAGGTACCATGACTGTCAATACAACCAGACAATGACTAGAACAGGGCGAAGAGGAATGGTTTCCCAAATAAACGTCTGTAGGGCAAATAGGGATACTGGATAAACTGGTGTTAGGTAGACAGTGAACTCAGTTGGAATTCCCTACATTTCTTGCCAAGGTATTTGAAATTATCTGTCCATTCATAAAAATACAGAAAATATATTAGTCCTTGATAATAGCTTAATAAATATTAATACAGTTAGTGTAAATTGAAGCTAAAATCTTTTAGATATATGCAATGTGTCCCTTCTTAAACTTGAAAACTTTGGTTTGAGGTAATTGTTTTTTAAGTAGCATATTAAAAGTAGACATAGAGTGTTCAATAAGTGGTGTTAGAACACCATGACCTGTAATCACACCTATAAAGTCTCCTTTCCAGGGTAAATTAACATAGTCACAGGGTCCAAGAATTAAGGGTAACTCTTCGGCAGCCATTATTCTGCCTACCAAATACATATCCATGTAACTGGAGTACTAATGTTTCCTCAAAAATTAGGATACATTCTTACAATAAAAAAAGAAAACTAGTGCCAGAATTATATGTAAAATCATCAATATTGATTGCCTGAAGGAAAGAGGAATACCCAAAAACTGCCAGGCCGAATTTTCCCTGTGTTCTCTTTTGTACCTTTTGAATTTTGAATCATGTAATTTATTATCATACAAAACCTAGACGTTTTTCGAAGGATAAAATCAAGCCTCTTTGCAGAGCATAAAATGGAGATACACGTAGACTGATTTCAGTCCAGTCAGGAACTATGAACCCTAGTATTTGATTCCTAATACATGTGGCTTAGAAACCCTCCAGGGCACTCATGGAGGAGAACCCAGTGGTGAATAAGCTCAGGGAGCAGCAGGAGAATGTGGCCACCAGAAGAAGGCAGGAAGAGCGGGGGTTGCCTCACTGATCTGGTCCTGCTGCTCAGCTCTCCCTGTATTTTTATGTCAGCAATTCCATAAGAGCTTGAAGAAAAAATTGCATTACATCTGGTGGCAAGAGAGAAAGAGAAAAGGCAGAGGGAGATTCCTCTAGTTTTATTAGCATTTTCCCATTCAGACTCTGTGCTGCTGGGTGGTCTGATTACAAGAGAAGACTATGGAGGCTGGATTATGAAAGTTGGTCCCTCTCTCTAGTTCTTAATACTTAACAGGGTACTGTTCAGTGTATTTCTCTCATGAAAGAAAAATAGGGTATATGTTAGCTTATACAGAAGAGTCTTTAAAATATTATTGAACATTTGCAGCTACCTGAAGTGAAAAAGGAATTCCTCGTTCTTTTATTAGTAACATTTGTGTTCTCTGCTTTGCTACTAGTAAACTTGTTTCAAAGAAATAGTATCATATATCATACTTAATAGTAATCTCTGTTTATATGAAAGTGAAGATTCATGTTTATGACCTGCATAAGGGTATATATGTGAAGAGGAGAAATTAAAGAGTAGTGTCAGTGCTATTAGGTACCATTTCAGGAATGACAGGGTTTGGCGTTTTTTCTGAAAGCTTTGAATGCCACATGAGAGTGTGGGTCAAAAGAACTGGAAGCCAGGAACTCTGGAGCTGATCAAAGTTATGGTGCCATCTTCTCTTTGGTATTTTTCACTTGTGTTATGAAATAAGGACTTTTATCTTATTGGTGAATAAGCTTTTGCCTAATTTGTGAAAAACATCTTAATAAAGTATTTTTAAAAAAGAAAAAGAAAAAGAAAAAAATCCCTAAGGGCTGGAGACACAGTTTTTTTATATAGGAAGCTAAATACCAGTGAAATTATAGCAAAAGGTCTTCTGGAAATTTGGTTTGTTAACATTGACTAGAGATATTTTCAAAGTAAAGAATGTAGTAAAAAATAACAAATAATTACAACGACAAATAGAAAGTTAGGTGAAAATGCCAACAGGAAATTCAAAGTTGTGAGAACCTGAATGGCTAAAAGACACATGAAAAATTTAGCTACAATTTTAGTGAGAATAAAATGAAAATCCAGGTAGAAAGACCATTTCACACTCAGTAATCTGGCAGTTTTGAAAATTTGGCAATTCTAAGTGTTGCTATGGATGTGGTAAACTTTTAACTTTATAGTGGAATTTGGCAGAAACTACCAAAGGTGAACACACATATACACTATGACATAGAAATTCTACTACCAGCTACTTAGTTATGAACTTGTCCTTTGTCTACAAAAAGATGCATCAAGGTTGTTCATAACATTGATTTTTATGTGAAAAAAATAAGAATAATATACATGACCATCAAAGTGAAAACAGGTAAATGAATTGTAATATAGTACCTACTGGAGTACTGTATCGTAGTGAAAATTCATGAACAAGAGGAAGGAATGTCATCAAGGATTAATCTCAAACAATCATAAATTAGAGAAAAACCTGCAGAAGACTACATACAGTTGGGTGCCTGTCCTTTTGTAACAAAACACTATAGACTGTGACCTAAATAGTAGACATTCATTTCTCACAGTTTTTTAAAAGCCTTTAAAAGGCTGGGATATACAAGACCAGGGTCCTGGCAGATTCAGTTCCTGGTAAGAAACCTCTTCCTGGCTTGCAGATGGTGTTTTTTCATGGTGTCCCCCATGGTGGAGAAAGAAAGAGAGGCAGCAGACTCTTTGGTGTCTCTTTTTATAAGGGAACTAATAGCCACGATGAGGGCCCCACCCTCATGACCTTATCTAGAGTTAAGATTTCCGTAAGGTCACATATCCAAATGCAATCACACTGGGGATTACAACCTCAACATATGAAGTGGGGCAAGGTGGGGAACCCTGTTCATGCTATGGTAGTGCTCTACCTATTAAATTTAAAAATCTGAAACAAACAAACAAACAAACAAACCCATATTATCTAACTTTGTCATAAAAGTATGATCACATGCATGGGAATGATGAACATCAAAGTCAGAATAGTTATTCTTCCTTGGAGACTGGGGCATGTCAGATGGGCAGGGACAAAGAGATCAGTAAGTGATAAAGAAGCAAATTCAAAAGTAGTTGAAATATCTTACTCTCTAAGTTTGGTGGTTGTTTTGAGTATTTGTCATATTCTTAATATCTTTTCCTATAATTGAAATATTTTAACATGCTTAAAAAACACAAAGATTTCTATTATTATTTACAGCTATGTCTCATATTCTAATTTTAGTAAAACTTTATGGAACCAAACACAAGTGTTTCACTGAAAAAGGAAACTAAAACATGCTCCTTCTGTTTTTTTGCTCTGCCACCAGAAGGAGCTTATCATGTGATACCAACTGTCCTCTGTCTGGACTGTCTAACCTTCCCAGTAGCATAGAAAACATACAAGACTGTGACTTAACCAAGACTAAGATATCAGTTTGTTTTTTCTCACTGAATGATAAACTTAAGCTCAGTATGTTTTTTAGTTTCTTTTTTCAGTGAAACTGAGAGTTATGTTTGGCTCCATAGATTTTAACTAAAATTAGAAAGTAGCTGAAGAAGTGAAAGCCAAATATGTCTTCAAGATATTTTTCCACTTCTTCAGCCAAGTCAGCTGATCCAGCTTCAATGCTACATCTATGTTTCAGCCAGTTACTAGAAGGAAAATAGAAGACATGCCATTTTCCTTTATGTACTCAAGAAATTTGAACACATTACTACTACTTGCATCCCATTCGTCAGAACTGTCACATGATTTTCCCCACCTGCAAGGGAGTCTGGGAATAGTTTATTCAAGGTAGTTGTGTTCATTGGTCTCAAATGTTAATTGCTGTTGCTGTTATGAACTTTATAAAAAGATTTATTATATACATTTATTATATATTATATGTATTATATGCAATAAAATATGCATAATATTACAGTGACTATGCATATTAGTACAGTGAAAATGCATAATATATTTTAACCATCTAATATGTAACATATTTTTATCTTCCTGTCAAATATTTATTTGTTCTTCTAGATGAAGTTTACAATCATATTACAAGTCCTTCCATCCAACCCTCCCTAGAAATTTTCATATACTTTGGGGGATTGCATATATTTTGGGTTTAAGTTTTTGCATCATTTATTGCAGATGATATAGCCCAGTACCTATTAAAATATATTAGTATATATCAGCAAAAAAATGTTTTTTCTTAAAAAATCCTTGATATCTCTTTTTCAACTTTAAAAGAACATTAAAATTTTCTATCTTATTCACTTTGAACATTTGTCAAAGGCTAAGATCCATGCTAATATTTGTCTTCCACAGCAATATTTTCCTGTATTCCTTATATTACTATGTGGTCTATATAATTTTATTTTTAGCACATAAAAGTTCATTAAATGGATTTTTACTTTTATCAAAGTGAAACAAATTGCTGTCACTTTTTATGCAGTTTGCCTTGAATTCAACTTTTTCACAAATAACAACCATTGTTTATGTATTTTATTTATAGGTTCCTGATTAACCTCTCTGCATCCTTAATTTCCAACCTCTAATTTTAATAACAATCATTGTTTATGTATTTTATTTATAGGTTCCTGATTAACCTCTGTATCCTTAATTTCCAACCTCTAATTTTTCTAGATGTGCTTCTTATGAGCAGCCTATAGTGAAATATGTTTTTAAATATTATATTCATAGAAATATTTCCATTACCTATGTAGGTGGTTATATTTCTCTCACCTAATTTTATTTCTTGCTAATTTCCTTTGTTTTCTATACTTTGCTCTATGAACTATGCCTTGATTCCACAGTGATTTGGAATTCATGCACTTAAAATTCTTTAAGTGACTTCCTTATACTTTTCTCAAAAACATTGTTCAATATATACTTGTCAAATTAATCAATAATAAGTCATCTTTTGCCTATTGTTTACAAAAGAATATAAATCTAAAGCCCTTTATTTTTATCCATTTCACCTTTTTTCTCCTTTCTGCCAATCCAAACTTAATCTTCCTTGTAACAGAATAATCATTAATACACAAATAATTTCTATTAAATGATACCAAGTGACATATTTTCTTTTTAGTTATCCCATTTCCATAACTATACATTATTATTTAAACTTATTATTTATATTATAAATAATAATTATTATATATAAAATTATTATTTAACAATAATTTTAACCTTATTTTTAATTTGTTTCAATATCCAGCTGCCTTTTATCTCACTGTATTCCTATTCCTGTGCTTTTAATCTTGGTTCATGTTTTGGTGGGCTGAAGTAAGTTTTTTCAAGGTCACTGAAGCCATATATTTCTGAAATATTTTATGTCTAGGATTGTCTTCTATTTTCTATCTTACATGAAAGCAATCCTCCAAAATATAAAACTTTTTGCTCATAATCTTTTTATCTTGAATTCGTACTGATCCATGGTTCTTAAACTTTTTTTGGTTTCAAACATCTCTAAGAATTTGATGAAAAGTACAAGCCTCTACCTAGAAAATATTGAAAAAAGGATTTATCTATTCACAATATTTTTATATAGGATTTTTATAATTCAAGAGCTGCCTGAAGCCGATTAATTAATCTTCAAGTTAAGAATTTCTTAAATAGATGTTTCTAAGGGACATTGCACACTAATCTTCCAGTCCTTTGTGGGTAACATATTTTACCTACCAAATTGTTTATTTACAAGATCAGAAAAGTTCATATTTTCTCATTGTTTTTGTTCAAGTTGTAATTTGGTTTATTTTAATTTCTTCCACCCTGTATCTTGGAGGCTGATCTAACTTACGGGCACTATACCAATAGCTCCCTTGCCCTCTTGATTTTCAGCTGGATTCTACCTAAAGGTGCACCAATAGGAGATTGGAGAATAGGAGCGAATGGCTATGAGAAAGTACCCCCCAAGCTCACTGACCCATGCTGTGTGGCTGTAGGTTGGCAACATCCCTACACTACAGGCAGCTCTGGACATTGGTCCTTCTTCAGAAAGCTGCTCTCTTTGGGTTCTGATAGCCACTCCCTCCCTTCCCTTCAGGCTTAAGGCAACTACTCTCCTGTTACCACCCAATGTTCTTGGTCTTATCTCATGATTTCTGCTACTTTGCGTCCTCTGTTGATGCTTGCTTTCTATTGACTACATTTACTCTGTCTTTTCCTTCTGTCCTTCCCTCTGACTGCTTTGTTCTCTGTGTATTTCATAAGGGAGAACTTGAGCTATCCATAGATATATCCACCATGGAGCAACCACCTATTCCCACCAGCCTACAAATGGATGATAGGGAGACAGCAGTCACTGACGCCGTCTCATAAAGAGAGGTGAACAGGGTCATATAATAGAGTGAAACACTGAATAAGCAGCTTCTCAGAGTTAGCCTAAAAGCATGATGGAAGCACTGCAAATGAAAAGAATAGAGCACATGAATATCAGACGTCCTGACCCGCTTAAATTACTCTTTTGATTTCCGATATTAATCTGAGACTCCTGATTTAGAGTTGGATTTCTGTGTTACTTTTGCATTCTCTAAGGTTCTGACCACCCCTGCAGTGACCCTCCCTGTTGCACCCACACTCACACACATATACGTGAGTGCACACATCACCCCAAACAGAAAAGCCTCCTCTCAATTTACCTCGCTGTCCTAAATTTTGAAATGTATTTAATCTGGTTTTTTTTTTCCCTATTTTAAGGAACATAGCATTTGGATTGTAGCCAGAGATATATGAGGGTTTTTTCCCCATTGTTTTTACACAGAAACCAGAGAAAAAATTTTTAGTATTTGAGTGATTTTGGCTTTGTTGTGATTCATATTAGGATTTTTCCAAGTACAACTTGATTATTGCTTCTTTTCCAAATTTCAGATTTTTCTTCCTTCAGAAAATGTATTCTTCCTAGTTCTGATCTCTGTCCTAGTTCTGATCTCTGTCCTCCAAAGTGAAATTTGTCTTTCTCATTATTTTCTTCTTTCCATCTTTGGTGAATTTATAGATCAGTTATGTTGCTTACAGCTCCCAGTGAAGATTTCAAGCCCATCATCACATTTTCAGTTCCTTTCAGACCTTTCTGTCTTCTTTTTCTATTCCCTTTTAATCTCAGCTTTGCTGCCTTTTCATGTTATTTTGTGCATTTTTTTAAAGTTCATTCTATTGTATTTCATCTCAGTAATTCTTTTCCTAATGACTTTCTATGCCAGCTTCATGGGTGCCTCATCTTAATTAACTTAAACTTTGTTCTAATTACTGATGGACTAATAATTTTTAGACTTACATTTTTCCTGTTCACTATGTAATATAATATTTTCCCCAAAACTTCACACATTTAGTTGCTGCTGTTTCTGTTTGCTTTTCTTCAAAAGAGATGTTATCTGATTCAGAATTTGCCAACCTGGAGAAAATTTAGATTGTTTTGTCCCTACTCCTTTTCCACTTAGATGCTGATCAGATCTTGTTCTTAGAGTTGGGGCATGGATATTATTTCCTTAGCCCAGTTCTAGTGTCTTGCCAGCTTTCATCTCCTGCAGGTCTGGTGGACCATGATGGAGTCTTTCTGGAAGCTTCAGTCTCCACTTTGATGCAGGCAACTGGGGAAACGTGGCCATCTTAGATGGCAGCAGATGTTGAGAGGGAGGGACATCGAAGTGGAAAGAAAGACAGCAGCATAGAAATATTTCCCGTGTAATAAAGAGAAGACCACCCCATTTTCTCATGGGTACAATTCTGTCCTTATGAGTAACTAGGCAGAAAGTGGAAGAAGGCTAAATTGTCCTCTCCTATATTCTTTATAGATGGACAGATTGCTCTTTTTATGAGGTCAAGCCTAGGCAAAATTGCTTTTCTCCAACAACATCTATCATTTATACTTAGTAAAAGTCCTATGAGAGTTGAGGCATTTGGTTAATTTCTAGAGTTAGTTGATATTTGATTTTTGCTTTTCTTATCTTGAGTTTCAGATGAAATTTTAATGGTTTCAAATGAAAGTCAAGGTCTAATAGCTAGGCACAATTTTAGAAGCAACTGAACTGGAATTCTTACATAAAAACAATGTATTTGTGCTGGACAAGTTAGATGATAGCCGACAGATGGACAGATAGCTAAATAAATAGATGATAGATACAGAGGTATAGATATTCTCCTTTCTACCAATCACTTTAATTTAAATTGTATTTGTCTTATAAACTTTTATTATCTTAAAGAGTAGACTTGAAATTTCGGCCAGGACATGTTATCATGTCAGTAGAGCTAGTGATTTTTAGAGTGCCATGGTATAGGTATAGACGTAGGCCACTAATGTTGCTGCTGTGTAGCAGTAAGTTTTACATATAAAGATAATTTAAACAATTATAAGAAATTGCATGAGATTTGTACTAAGTGATCTGAAGATACATGTTTTCACTCTGGTTTTGTCAGCAACTAGCTGTATAAGCTTGGGAAGATTGCTTCACCTACAGATTTATCAATTTCTCCCCTCTTAAAAGTAAAAGTACCTCCCAAAATTATTTTCCAGAATTATGATCATATAAAACAAAGTACAAAGGGGTTAATAACTGGGAACTAAAAGTATTGACTGAATAGTCATTTATTTCAGATATCTGTAAGTGCCATTATGTACCATTTGTTTATCTGTTTAGTGCTTATTTCTCCTAACTAGAATCTAAACTCTATAAAGACAATCTTTTACTGTCTTGGTCCCTTCTATATCTCAAGACCTAAGGATAGTTCCTGTCCGATAGCAGGCACTGAGTAACTGTTGAATAAATAAATGAATGAGCCAGCAGGGCACTGGTGATATAAACATAGTTTACAGTTCTTGACCTGTTGAGTCTCACATATAATTTATGAATTGTAAGTTTAGAACTTTTCATGTAAATGTATCCAAATGAAAGTTCACAAATATAGCAATATGCTCATTAAGAACAAATCCAAATTCTGAGAATAACAATGCGAGCTACTGGACCAATCCCTCTTTTTTCTTTGGAATAATTTTATTTTGATTTCCATTTCTCACTTAAAAGTCCAAGTCAACTGCTAACTACTCCTTGTTTAAAAGAAATATATTACCTGCTTCTTGAAAATTTTATTTACCGTATTTATGTTACTTCTGTGCATGATTCTTTCATGTTGTATATCCAAGAAAGGCTTGAAGATGAATATCAGGCCTACCCTTATATTATTTCACTCTGAGTCCATATTTAATAGAATGTTTTTGATCTGAATCGAACTTTCCTTAAGTGTAAACAGCTCAGTCATTATTATGTTGTGAATTTTATAGTTGTTCCACCACTTCCAAATCCTATCAGGTCTTTGAGAGAACTCAGCTTGTTTCATATCTAAAGGTTTGTCAGTTTGAAGTGGAAAATTAACCTCAAATTTTGAAAAAACATCATTCTCAATTAATTATGAATAATATATCATCCAAATATATAATGTAAACCAGTATGTCCTAGAGCCAAATTGCTGGGTTTCCAAATCCTGACCTTCAATTCATACAGTTATTTATCCTCTCTAAACCTCAATTCCTCATCTGCAATTGGAAATAACATTAATACTTCCCTCACAGTGTTTTGTAAGGCTCAAATGAGAAAATGCAGATAAAGAACAATAGTTCATAGTAATTGCATTTTGGAGCACTTACTTACTTACTGCAAGGCACTATTCTGTGTCTCTCTCTGTCATTCACTTAATCCTCACAACCTTCCTTTTAAGTAGGTACAGCTCCTATACTCCCCAGTTTACACATGAAGAGCTTGAAGCACACAGGGTTGCACAGCACATAGTAAGGTCAGGGTGTGGGCATCTCGGAGGGAACAGTATTCCATCTACTGCACATACTGAAGGTAAAATGCAAAGTACTTGGTGACTGATGAGGTGAGAAAGGAGGGAGTGAAGGAAATGGAAGATGATTCCTAGGTTTGTAGCTAGTGGAAATATTAAATAAGTTATGACAAGGGTCTAAAAATGCTATACACAGAGCAATGGGCCAAAGACCATGGTAACTTAGAGTAAGAAACCATTAATTGCTGGTGAGACCTGGAGAAAGATTCCCAGAGGAAATGGAATTCTTCCTGGCTCTTGAAGGGTTACTAGAAACTTACCAGGCAGAGAAGTGTGGGAAGGATACATTAGAAACCAACTGGGTAATGCCAGGGAACATAATGCAAGGTACCAATCCCCTATGCAACTCTAATTTTATGTTTAATCTGGTTATTCGTGAGCTTTGTTAAAATAGAGTTTCCCTGAATCTTGAATTCATACCCAAAGCAAATAGTGAGCTATTCTAGGGACACCAAGACCAACATTACACATTCCATATGCTCCATTTCACTACAAATGAGCAGCTTTACGACCAGGCTCCCTTGAGAGTCTTCAAATAGAGATTTAATTAGAAAGCATTAGAGAAACTCATCCTATAATAACAAAGGCAGTGGTAGCCATAGGAAGACATTACCCTGGTGAGAACTTGGAGCACTCACTGAAGATTCTATTAAGAAAATTAACAAACGAGAAGATAACCTCCCAAGACAGTGATTGTGATCTTGCCATATCACAAGAGGGATTGGCATATGTAATTTACCTTAGGATGATATGTATTTTTTTAATGTATTTCATTCAGAAAAACTTAGTTTAATTAAATTCTGCATTTTCTATAGAAACACATCAAAAAGAAGACTGTAGGACCGAGTAAAACAGAAGCAAGCTCTCTGAAAATGATGATTTCTTTCTTTAATTATGAGTACTTTATCACAATTAAAAATATGCACTATATTAAATTACCAGCATTATAGTAAATACTTACAAATATGATCTAAGCTTTTTGATTGATAAATGACTGATACAGCTATTGATTTTATTCTTACTTCAGTACAGTTGATCTAATTTCTAAGTTTAAATGATCTCTTCAGAGGCAAGTATTCATTATGCAAACAGGGCTAAAATACATATATGCATGAGGTTGTAATTACTATCTATTCCAGAATCATATATAAGCTCTATTTGGGGAATAACTGATTTTTTTAATCTAACACAGGAAATAAGGGATAATTATCTTAAATCACTTATCCTCACTTGTATGGTGAAACTTACCTGTGGGCCATACCATTTTCATAATCCTGTTCTAAACAACAGTTGCCAAGAGCTTTTAATTCCTAAGCATATTTATGTGAATGTCTGGGGATGATGAACCCATATTTGAAGTGGAAGTATTTCTTACCTACTGAGCCATCAGTACAACTTAGGATTTGGTAGGAGAGCTAATGGAATAATACATGGTAAGAAATAAGGTAGGTGAGAGTGGTTCTGAAGATGGATGATAATCATGGGAAGGAAAGGAAAAAGAGGGAAGGGGGCGGAGAAAATGGAGCAGTGGTGCACAGACCTATTAATAATGAGGAATTATATTATAATTATCATCACAGTTCTAAGTGAGCAAGCTTTCACATTAAACCAGTGCATGAGCATCCACTCTGTGCCAGGCGCTGAGGACGCAGCAGTGAACATATGTCCGTGGACTCACGGTGCTTACAGTATGTGTGGGGAGACAGAGGGAACGGGAGGGAATCTGCATCAGGAGAAAACAACCCAGATAAAGATCACAGGGAAGTGAGAAGCGAGGAGGAGAAGCGAGGAGCAATGTCCCGGAGGCTCCTCCAGAATAAGGGAGCATCACGATAGGGACACATCAGCAAAGATGGAAACAGTGATAGCGACCCAGGAGGGTATTTGAGGACAGAGCATTTTGGCAGCCACGGAGTAGGTACCCCAAAAGTGCCCAGATGTTCCATAGCTACAGGGCTGGCGGTGAGTAGGTAAGGTGGAGAATGGTAGAGATGAGGTCACGGCATTTATGGGAAGTGAGGTTATGGAGAGTCTTGCTGATTGGACCAAGGGCCTGGGCCATAGGTACTACAGTCACTGACCAAATGTCCCTAGGGAGCACTTGAAATGTGGTGAGCATGACTGAATTTTCATTTGCTTTAATAATTGATACTGCATTTAGTTATTGGGAAACTTCTCAATTTGTTTCAAACAACTTGGGTATGTGAATATATTTTTTAATTGTAAATTTAATAGAATCTAAACAGGAAGCAAGTTTGATTATTAAAATTCAGTGTCTGAATTGAGATGTAGTGAATGCATAAAATACACACTGATTCAAAATTTAATACCAAAAGAAGAACTTTAAATATCTCAATTTTTATATTAATTATATGCTTAAATGACAATAGGTGTGATATGATTATAAACCATCCTAATAGGCAGAGGGGTATTATTGTGGAGAAATGAATACTGATAAACTTCTATTGGGAGTGTATACTAAAGCACTTTCCACAAAATAATTTTTGAGAACATATAGCAGAAAACTAAACCATGAGCCTAACTTATTTATCAAGGAATTTCAAATATAGAGATGGATATACAGAAATAAATATTATAAAAATAAAGCTGTAAATGTGATCCTTACAACTTATTTGAGATAAACCATACTAACATTGTGTTATATTCATACAGTGAAATACTAGGAGTCATTTAAATTATAAGTGTATATGTATCATATGTAAGGGCAGCCATAAAATCAAGTTGGAGAAGCTTATTACCAAACAGTCTGTACATACAACATACTATAAAATTTCATAAACTATTAATAATTTTATAGAAACACATATTCAACTTAATTTCTATCTATCTTTTGAGGGGTACATGCCAAAATTTTAACAGTGGGTTTTTATGTGTAATAATAATACTGGTAGTTATTATTTTCTACAATTTCTTATACTCTAAAATTGAATACATTTCATAAAGATCTTAAGACTGTCATAAGACCTCAATGATAATTAATGAGAAAAACTACTTATTATTTTGCTGAGGGACTTCAGGAGTACAATTTTAAAAAAATGAAAATATGTCTCAAAATCATAGATGATTGTTGAAGTTTAATGGTCTCCTTTCAGTCATAGAGATGAAATTTTAATAGGTGCCATCACTGGTAATGATCCCAGTTTTTTATAGTTGAATGAGTTTTAAAACACATTTTGTTAAATAGCCTTTGTATATATCAATGAAGTACTAAGGGAACACTTCTAACACAATAAAATATAAGCTATTGTATAATAACGTAATATAGGTTATATAAAAAAAGAAATAAAAATAACAAAAAAGAATCAGTTTTTAGTTTAGGAGAATTCCATGGTGATTAGAAGAAAATCATGAGCTCGATTTTAAGTGAATGTTGTAGGCTCCAGTAGACTCTACTTTATTTATGGCCCATTTTTAAGTTTTGCTGACCATATTAAATGCAATTTTCAGGTGAGTAAAATATCATTACAACTTTTTTAGTGGGGAAGAAAAGGGAAAATTCATTCAAGGTATGGAGAATATTATTAAAGGTAACAAGAGGCAGAAATGAACAGAATACAAGGAAATGACATTAATGTGGCCTGCACCACAATTTAGAGTGAGAGAAAAAGCATGGGCAGATCCAAATGGTTAATAGAGGTCCTTGAGGACCAGCACTGAGGAACCTGAGTGTGAAGAGTCCAATATAATTATTACAAAAACCCTTGAAGACTCCTGATCAGGGGTAGAATATTGACAGTCTCTGACAGTCTTTGGAGGTGGATGCTACCACTGTCAGAGTCACTGAAATTAATAATGCCTAAAGACATCTTTCAGAACTTGGAGTCTATGATTTTTAGGTATTAACATAGGGGCACATGCTCATGCTCTATCCAGTTCCACAAACCTGACAGTTGTACAGTATGATAAGCCAGGGGTTAAATAAAATGCTTTATTTTATTTGCAATAAAGCCCTTCTATTGTACTAGTAATACAGGCCAAGGATTATAAATGTAGTGATAGGCCTTCAATAAAAGAAATGCATATTTTGTACACACAAAGCTTATGCAGTTGACCTTCAGCTTAACCCAAACAACAGGACAATGAAATTGCTTTTATTAGGATATGTCTTTCTGATTTTCCTTAGGTAAGTGCTAATGTCTTCTAGGGAAAATCCTTCAAGATTCTACTTAAGCTCTCTTGATCTCCTTTACCTTGGTGATCTTTAAAAAAAAAAAAATCACTCTCTTTGAACCACTCCTAGTGAATTATGTAAACCACATTTACAGTGTAGGACCAGATTCAGAATTCATGACACTTAACACATCTTAATCTCAAATTTACTAAATTGTGTTGAAGGTTAATAAAGGTACTAACATAGATATCAGTCAAGTCAGCAAAAATGTTTAATCAGAAAAAATACATAGTTTAAATTACAGTCTTGTCCCATGAAATTTTTCTACATTTTTCTTTAAGGCAGAGGCAAGAGAGTGAAAAAGGGACTTAGACCTTTCAGTCCTGAATGTGGCTATGTCATTTGCATGTAAAAATGTAGAATAAACTTGGGGTATTTTCTATAGTTTTGTTTATGACATGGCAAGGCATCAAACTAAACGACCTTGCTCAAAGACTGGATGAGCCATAGCAAGGTGCTCACAAAAGAAAACACAGGAAATTACTAAAAAATGGAAAGGCTCAAGCATGAAGGATCCCTGAAAGGCAAGCCAAAGCCTTCAGAAGGGCTAAGGAGAAGCTTTGGCTGTAAGTCTCTGATATTAAAATGACCTCTGTCCTTGCAAGCTCCAAAAAGCTATGGGTTCAATTCTGTGGCGGAATGACTTCATTAGCGGCTTGAGTCAGACCAGAATTCTCACCAAATCCACAATTAACTTTTACCATCACCTTCCCAACTAGTGCTGGTTAAAAGGGCTCCAAAGGCCTGTTAGCAGAAAATTAAGATAATGAGTTTTTCATCTTCCACGTTGAAGTAGTTCCTAATCGGTTCTCTCAGCTATGACCACTCAATCATAATATAGATTAAAATAGATTGGCTGTCTCACTCAGTAGCAAATGGGAGTTCAAATGAACTCTATTCCTGTTTGGTCCATTAATAATAATAAATCCACTGCAGTAGCAGAGACGTTATATAGATACTTCTTGTGGAGGAGCACAATGCATTTCACATTCACTGAAAAACATAACAGCAAGAAGTTTGCTCAGAAGTAGCTAAGAAGCAGTGTCATCAACATGGCATCACTTCACATAATTATTTCATATGTACATTCTCCATTACCTGTCTCATTTAGTGCCTTATTTCAAAGCATGTCAAATACATTCTCAGTTTCAATTCTACTCAAATTTTTCTCAAGTGAAATTTTACTAAATATTATTTATCAATGCATATAGATGATTTTACTCCTCTTCCCCCTCCCCCCTGAGAAATTCTGGTACAGTCTATTAGCAGATTACACCTTTTATATGTGAACCAACTATATGTAGAATCTAAAAATGCCAAACTCGAGAAACAAGGGAGTAGAAAGATGGCTACCAGGGGCTGGGGGTGCAGGGTGGTGGTGGTGGTGGTGGTGGTAGAGGGATTAGGGAGATGTTCCTCAAAAAGTGCAAACTTCCGGTTAGCAGATGAATACATTTTGAGAATCTAATGCACAGCATTGTAACTGTAGTTAACAGAACTGTATTGTGTACTTGAAAATTGCTGAGAATAGAGCTTTAATGTTGTCACCAAAAAAAGAAAAAAAGAAATGATGGTTATGTGATGTGAGGGAGTTAATCATATTGCAATACGTAAGTAATGCTATGTTGGTAATATTGTCATATGTAAGAGTATCAAATAGGTATGTCGTAGACCTTAACCTTGTACAGTGTTATATGTCAGTTACCTCTTAGAAGGAATAAAGAATCACCCTTTATATCTATTCTCTCATTTTTTGATAACTCATCTGCTCTAAGTCAATGATCTCTTTAAACTAAATTCTCTGATCTTCTCTCATTAGGTTCCCTACCCACTAGGTATAGCAAGGTTTCTCATTTACTTCATAAATGTTTTGATCCTGAGCATAAGTTTTCTCCTGCACTCTGTCCCCACCATGGGTTCTGTCCTGTACTTGCTCAGCTCTGCTTACACCCCTGCTGAGAGCTGACTGCAGTCCTCTCTTGGACCAGCACACCAACCCATTTACAATATTCTATCTCTTCTGGGCCATCTCAGCAGTTTTATGCTTGAAGCCTTCTGACTTTCAGCCAGGCAATAGTTTCTCTGGACAGAGTTTTAGGTACAGATTCCCAAGGTGTAACAATTAAAAACATCGAAACTGTTTCACTGGTTTACAGATAATTGGCAAAATAATACATCCTCCAAATTCAAGGAAATCATGTGCTTGCTTTGAAATATAAACTTCCAAATACATTCTTCTATATTTATATCTACATATGATTCTAGAAGTGTATCCATAAATATAAAATCCCCTTTATAGCTATTCATTCTTTGACATAAACTGGAAGTACATAGGACTAAAAATGTCAAATATATTTAAAGGCAAATAGTCTGCCAAACCAACAATATTACATTCAAGGAAGACAATATGTTTGCTTGTTTAAAATACTGTAGTCCCTCTTATCCATAGCTTTGCTTTCCACCATTTCAGCCACCCACAGTCCACCCTGGTCCAGAAATAGGTGATCCTCCTCCTGATGAATCTCAGAAGGTCAATAGTAGCCTGACATTCACCTCACTTTATCTCATCATGTAGGTATTTTATCATCTCACATTATCACAAGAAGAAAAAGAAGGGTGAGTATAGTACAATAAGGTATTTTGAGAGAGAGATACCACATTCCTGTAACTGTTATTACAGTCTATTGCTAGAAATGTTCTATTTTATTATTAGTTATTGTTAATCTCTTCCTGGGCCTAATTTATAAATTGAATTTTATGATAGGTATGTATGTGTAGGGAAAAACATTGTATATGTAGGGTTCACTACTACCTGTGGTTCAGGCATCCCCTGGGGGCTACTGTAAATCAGTACATACATCACATACATATGCTTGAATAAATAAAATCAATTATTCAGCATCTCTCTGGGTATCTAAACATTTTTTGAAAGCTTATTGTCAAGTTTCCCCTAGTATTCCCAGCTATTTCCTAATTTCCAAGTATTACAAATTATTGAGTCTAAGATTCTTATAGATATGTATGTTGTAAGAATATGTGTCGAGGGAGCAGAGAAAAACCTCCAAAATACAGATTTCTTTCATATGGAAAAGCATAGAAACTATAAAACTAATTTTTGTTCTGTTTGTTAACATTGCTTTGAGAGTCAGGCCACAAGTTTGGTTATTGAAGGAATTCAATTATAGTTGGTATTTTTATATGATGCTGACAGATATTTATCAACTCAGAACAGAACTGCACATAGTTATAATTCAGCCTTCCATTAAAATTTTAGAGGAGCTAAAGCTCATTTTTAGCATTACCATTCCTCACAATCTGTGTTTTTTTTTCCCTTCTCGGTAATCAACCATTATCTGCTTCCTTCCACAAATACTTACTCCCCTGACAAGTACTCTCAATCCATTCCAGACCCTTGGATTTATACATATTTATTTATTCTGAAACTATAATTTGGTAAGTTTTAAATACTCTGACTTGCTGGTAACTGTCTCTGTGTTACCTTCTGCCATATGCTACTGAATTTAACAAATGAACAAAGATTTCAACTAAAATAATGTAGCTCTGAGAGAGAACTCTCATGTTTTAGTAAAGGGTTTGGGGATGGGATAGTAAATTAAGTAATTTTCCTGCATCTTTGGAATAAGGAACTCTACTACGTATGTACCCAAAGCCTATTTCTATCTTACAACCTGAGGCACAAAAGACTGTTTTATGATAATACTTTAAGGAAATTCTTTCCCTCCAAGCACATTTTTTCCTATCTCATGAAAAGATATAGATCAATAAACCATGTCAAGATTTTAAATCTTTCGATTTCATATAAAATCATTTTTTTCATTTGTGAGACAGGTAAACACACAGGCATAAAGTATGTATTATGGTGCTATGAACATTTAATAAGTGACTTTAAAGTGCCGTGTTGCATAAATGGTAACAAAGCATTATTCACCGGTGTTAACCATCATATCAGCCTAAAGTTTATTTGCTTAATTAAGAAACCATTTCTCTTTTCAAACATTTTCTTCCTTTTTATAAAAAACTTCTTTTCCTTACTGTAAGCACAATTTCATAAAAAAGAAGTGTGTTTGCAATAAAATGAAAGCAAATTTCCTATGATAGAGAATGGAAAATAATGAAATAAAAAGATAAATTAGGGACTTTAGGTTTCTTTACTGATACAGCATATATTTTACATATGTCTAGGCAAACCCGGTAAACTCATTTCGGAATGCTTTCATGAGTGTAGAGGAAAATTCCAGCTTCCGGTGACTTTCAGCATTCCTTGGCTTATTATGACCACAGCTCTACCTCGGTGATCACAGTGCCTTCTCCTCTTGTGCGTGTGTGCGTGTGCGTGTGTGTAAACTCTTTCCGCCTCATTCTTATAAGGATTTAGGACTTAG
The DNA here is from genome assembly GCF_030020395.1 of Manis pentadactyla. Classification (NCBI taxonomy): domain Eukaryota; kingdom Metazoa; phylum Chordata; class Mammalia; order Pholidota; family Manidae; genus Manis; species Manis pentadactyla. Next base: position 124,676,846 of record NC_080025.1, read on the forward strand.
GGCATCTCTCCTCAGCAGTCATTCTGACTTCCTCTGATAGGAAGAGGCAAGGGATTAAAGAACCACCTTCATCTCTTATTCTAATTAGGAGAAAGGATGTGTGATAGACACAGTTACACACCTCCGTGCCCCGCCCGAGCCCCACTAACCTAGTCCCTCTTCTTTGCTAAAAGAATCTCAACTTGATTCTAGGGATGATACACCTCGTCCCAGATGGAGAATCATGGTTTGTCAAAGCCAAAGCCAACCACGGGGCTGCTGGTCCCCGCCCACTTCCCCAGGCTTCCTGCAGCCACATTAGACCCCTGCATATTAAGGGGGTCTGCAACAGGTCCTCCGGGAAAGGACTGTGCTTTCCTAATAACAACTTCAAGCTCAGAATGTGCATGTCAGGAGAGACAAGAGGTAGGCAGAGGGGAAAGTCAAACATTTTTACCTGAATTGCTGCTTTTCACTCGTTAACACTTCTGAAGTTTATGGTGCAGGGATATATAATTTACTGCCAAAGAATTGCTTTTGCTTGTGTTCCTAATTGATAATAGTTTTGTGAGGTAATTGAATTAAGAGATTTTTATGGTCTTACCTTACTCCTCCACATTATGATATAATGTTTGGATGTTCGTAAGGAAATGTGTTCTGGATTTTCACTCTCAGAAATAAAGTGAAACAATAGTAAACTAAAAGGTAAACAAAGCTAAATGCTGCAATGGAGCAGTATGCAGGTAACCTAAAGGGTATGTGTAGTATATATATATGTGTGTAGTATATAAATGTATATATATATACACATATATATGTGTGTGTATATATATATACACACACACACACACACACACACACACACACACATGCATTCTCTTTTCATGTTGTCTTCCCAAAATCAGATAAAAATTTAGATTAAAGAATCCAATTATTTTATACTGTCTGACACAGGGTAGTGAAGTCTTAGTGATCTACAGTGGTGCTTTTAAAATGTAAGTGCTTTAGTTGTGTAACACTGAAGAAACATGCATAACAGAACCTGTTTCTTTAAAACAATAAAAAAAAAATCACTGAGAACTGTCCCTAATGGCAAAAAATCAAATGATGCTCAGAAAGTAAAACTGAAATGACTTGGGAAGTCCAGAAATCGCAACTGAAATTCAAAAGGATTTGTATTTGCTGCGTAAGTTGGCTGATGTGGCAAATCATGTTTAATGCTGACAACTGTTAAAAATAATGATAAATGAAGACCAAAAATAAGCAGATAAATGAAGCAAGGAAACCAGAATCACTGAGCTCCATGACACAAAGCTCTGACATGGGTTGAAATCATTTGAATGGTAAGAAATGTGGGAGGGTGAAGGAAGCCGATTTACAAGTCTCATGAGTTTGAATTGTGAGTGTGTATATTGTTTTCACATTAAGATTTTATCCATGTGCTCTGCCTCAAGTCGTGGCTGAAGTGGTACTAAAATACAGATCATATACCTTTTTAGATAAAGAAGTATTCATATTTATAAACTTATAGACAAAAACTAGTTCAAAAGGACAATTGTTCAGTCATATATTTTTATTTTGGTGTCATTAATCTACAATTACATGAAGAACATTATGATTACTAGGCTCCCCCCTTCACCAAGTCCCCCCCACATACCACTTCACAGTCACTGTCCATCAGCATAGTAAGATGATGTAAAATCACCATTTGTCTTCTTTGTGTTGCACAGCCCTCCCCGTGCCAATGATTTCACTCATATGTGGAGTATAAGAACAAAGGAAAACTGAAGGAACAAAACAGCAGCAGTCATATTTTTTAAAAACAAGTTTTCCAGCAAAGGTTCCAGAGTAATTGGCAAACGTTAATGCTGCCTCCCACTCCATCCTAAAATACCTAATGTCGACAAATACTGCAGTTAGAAATCTTGTCTTACAGTTCTTAAGGTTAAAAGAGCATTCCAAACTTGATTCATATTGAGGTGAGTACTACACCTGGCTGAACATTGTCTTTCATATACATGACCAAAGGAAGATGTTTTGAGGGTGCAAATGGTTTTATGAGTCAACTGAGCATTATAACAGGAATTAACTATAAGCTTTTTCTATCAGTTCTACATAGGATATGTTGCCAAGAGAGTGTATCAGATGATGGGCATACATGCTAGAATAACTGCAGGTCTATTCAAATATAATTTCATTGGAGAAGACTGCATATTTCTACCTGATAGATCAAATGTCTTAAATGTCTATGAAAGTGCTTTACAAGGTTCAAGTTGGTTATCAGTGTGAAAGAGCATATGCCACAAATGATTCTGGGCTGGTTCCTTCCAGCCAAGAACAACCTTGCCCATTTACCCTAGGTTGCTAAACAAATATGATTATTTCTACATATGCTATAATGTCAAAATTGGAGAAACAACAGATCATCTAACATAGGATTGTATAATTGATTGGCTTCATCAACAGAATACTTAGTCACAAGACCAAGATTTGGCTGACAGTACAAGATTGATCATTGCTGCTAATAGTTAGCAATACAATTTATCTTTGCATTTTTATCCTATATCCTGCCAGCCTGTCAAACATGTTAATTCTAGCAATGTTCTGTAACTGAATTTTGTTTATATGAAAATAATTCTATCATATGTGATAATGGCAGTTTTGTTTTTTCCTTAACTAATCACATATCTTTTTTTGTCTGCTTAACTGTTATTAGTATGTTTGTTGACACCTCCAGTAAAATATGAAATAGATGTGGTTATAGTTGATATCTTTGCTTGGCCTGAGTGAATGAGAAAGCCTTCAGCAGTAAACAGAATTTTGCTGTAGAATATTGGTCGAGAGTTTAACAGGTTAAGGAAGTTTCTTTTCTTCCTCAATTACTAGCCATTTTTATCATGAATGTGTGCTGAGGTTTATCAAATGCTTTTTCTATACTTTTTAAGGTAACAGATTATTTTCCTTTCATCTGTTTCTATGATGAAATGTCATTTATAGTTTTTTTTAAAACCACTTTTGAATTCCTATAATATACCCATCTCAGTCATGATTCTTGATTTTGTTTCCTGTAAATTCCTAGATTTAATGTTTTCATATTTTGCTAAGGAGTCTTTGAACAAGTTAAGGTGTTTATTGCTCACCTTTCATATATCATCCTTACATGTTTTTAAGGTTCTATGTTAAGCCAGCTGACAATTGAGTAATAGTTTTTTTCTATTTTCTGTACTTTGTCAGAGTCTGTATGGTACTAATCTCTGATATTGTTGACGCTTGCATGATGGCCATGTGCACAGTTTTTATGTGTATTTCTTGCATATTCGACAAGAATATGTCTTGTCTAATAGTTGCATGCAAGGCTCTATATTGGTCTATTAAATTAAGCTTACAGATTGTCCTGTTCAAATGTTCAATTTCTTCACTAATCTGTGCTGTTGTTTTTAAGGTGATTCTTGGCATGACTGATAATGAATTTGGCAACATCTCATCATTTTATCAGTATTAGCTTTATATATTTTGGTTTTATTTGCTATATTCCAATTTAAAATTTTTATATTATTCTGGTGAGCTAAAATAAACACTTTATTATGTGGTTTACCTCTTACTCATACACATTAGGCCCCACACTTGGGTGTATGGTGACTTAAAGATACAGATTGCTACAATACAGTACCGACTTCTCATTATGTGACTTCATTGCCATTTCTTGAAGAAGCAGTAGAGAAAGAAGGAGAAGGTTCACTAGTGTCAGCTGGAGGGGGCTCATGCCATTTCTGCTCATACTTCATTGGCCAGGGTGAGTAACATGGCCGTTGAGGGTCAATGAGGGGCTTAGAACCATGGTATTCTCCCTGGGGGTGGAGGGAAGCTCCGTTTCTAAGCTTCTTTAATTGTGAAGGTATAAAAATGAAAGATGAAAAACTGTGTATTAACTTTGAAAGCTTTCACCTGGAAGTAACACATTTTCCACGCACATTCTATTGGCTAAAAAAAGTCACATGGCTATGCCTAAATTCAAATGGGGTAGGGAAATACGTTCTTAATGTGCCCAGGGAAGCAGACAGCTCAAAATACTTACTGAACATAACTATTGATTCACATTACTTAACAAATAATGATTATATGGACTGAGGAAACGGCAGTGATGGGCATACATGAATTTATTTTAATATATTTGCATGTACAAGCAACAGAATGTGCTAAGTGATTAGATAATGACATAAATGACTTTTCCAGCATGCCAGCTGGGTGGGTGGTTAATGTCAGAGTTTGCAGTGTGGAAGAATGGAGAGAAGCAGGTTTTATTCTCATGGAGGCAGGGGAGAGAATCAACATTATTTTTAATTATAGAACTAAAGTTAAAAAAATGTATATAACCTTGTAACCTTGTATCTACTTTTTTTCTTTATTCTTTTTGAGGCAAAGGGAGAATTAAATTCATCTTTAATTATAGAAAGTCAGAGAAAAATAACAGATTGTATAGCTCTATACATGTTCTTATCTGATTGCATCTGCTTTTATGAGTTTGGATACCCAAAGCTCTCTAAGAAATTATAACTAAAAGGAAAAACCTGAATTCTTTAAGTAGCTATAGGATGAAGGAGGTTTTTTAAAAATGAAAATCTCCCATATTATGCCCAAGGCCACATCAATGTCTATTGGTTGTTCTCCTAGTTCAAAGTCCACTTTTTCTAAGCCTCTTTAGGAGGCACTTGTCAGTTTAAATTTCTTGGCTGTCAGATACAGTGGTGATGTGTTTCATCTGACTGTGTCAAGCACATCACTTTATTCTTGTTCACAATGAGAAGATTTTAGCTGGAAAGGCATGCTTTGGTAAAGATTTCAAACCAACTAAAACCAGACTTACCTTTTACAAAGATTCAAATTAAGTTTGATATGAAGTATAGCATCCTGGACCATTCAGATCACAATTAACTTTGACACTGTTCAGTTGATTACACTTTCCATTGTGATTGTACATATTAAAACTTTCAGAATGTTAGTGTCCAAAATTTAGGTCTTCTTTATTTCTAACTGCAAGGGCATATAATTTGACATTTGTCATAAAAATTATTTGTTCCTCACATAAAAAATCCTAGATGTCTCCAGAATGCTTAGAGGAAAACTTTTAGCAATTCAAAATTAATCATTTTCTTAGCTCAAACCATACTTTTCAGCCCTTTTTTTTTCTCCCAACCACCACACATGCAGACACACATCCACATATAAACCCTCTTAATTTCAGTTTAGCGAGCCTTAAAAAGACAAATAAGTTCAGAGTGTTATCAGAGTTCCAGTTCTGTCTCTTCTCTCATCCTTTCAGCAACACCTCCCTTCCTCTAGGGACTCCAATCAACCTGTCCCTACTCAGGGTAGCATTGCAACGTACCACCCAGAAGAGAAACATCACTTCCAGTAGCTTCTACAGAAAGGAAATAAAGCTCATATAAGCCAAATATCCAGAGAACATCTCCTTTAGTTTATTTTGCCCAAGCTGGGTTGCATGTTTACATATGAGTCATTCTCTGCATTTGGAGCATGAATTTGGCTTTACTCAAAGTCACTGTCAACAGAAAGTGGGCGTGACTGAGGTCCGTCTGCATCAAATGTGAATAAGGAGAAAAGGCTAGAGATTTTTTAAGAAATTATGGTCAAACCCTTCCCCAAACTGATGAAAAACATTAACATACACATTTAAGAAGCTCAACACAGTCCCAGTAAAATGAGCTCAAAGAGATCCACATGCATCATAATCAATTTGAGAAAAGCCAATGACAAAGAGAGAGTCCGGAAAGTAGCAAGAGAGAAACAACTCATGTGCAGGGAGCCTCAATAAGATTAACAGCTGACCTCTCATGAAAAACCGTGGTGACCTGCAGGTAGTTTTTTTAATCAGTTCAAGCTGCTATAATAGAATACCATTATTCTATTACAATGGCTTACGAACAACAGAAATTTATTTCTTACAGTTCTGAAGGCTGGAATGTCCAAGGTCAAGGTGCTGGCAGATTTGGTGTCTGGTGAGAGCTGTCTTCCTGATTCCCAGACAGACAGCTTCTCACTATGTCCTCCTATGGTGGAGGGATGGAGAGTACTCTCTGGGGTCTCTTTTATAAGGGTGCTAGTTGCATAATTAAGAGCTCCACTCTCATGACCTAATCATCTCCCAAAGGCCCTACCTCCTAACACCATCACACTGGGGATTAGAATCTCTGCATATGAATTTGGAGAGGGGGGTGGGGCACAAGCATTCAGTCCATAACAACAACAGGGTGACATATTCAAAATGCTGAAAGGAAAAAGTGGCCAACCATGACTTCCTAAGCTCAGCAACTCTCTCTCAAATATAAAGGACAAAATAAGCATTTGCAGAAAAACAAAAATTTCAAATGATTTTTAGACAAGACCATTCAATGGGGAAAGAGAAGTTTTTTCAACAAGTGGCACTGAGACAACTAGATATCCAGATTCAAAATAATGAATTTACACCCTTACCTTATATCATGAAAAATGAGCTCAAAATGGATCAAAGACTCAATATAAGAACTAAATTTAAAAACTCTTAGAAGGGCACATAGGCTTAAGTCTTCATATTTTAGAATTAGGCAATGATTTCTTAAATGTGACATCAAAACCTTCAGAATATTAAAAGACAGCCTATAGAATGGGACAAGATAATTGCAAATTATATATCTAAGAAGGGCCAAGTATCCCAAATGTATACAGAATTCTTATAGCTGAATAAAAAATAATAACCCAATTTAAAAATGGGAAAATGACTTGAATAGACATTTCTCCAAAGAAGATATAGTATGGCTAAAAAGGACATGAATCAATACTATAAAAAAAAAAAAAGACAATAACAAGTGTTGGTAGTGTTACTGAGTATGTGGAAAAAATGGAACCCTCAGACATTGCTGGTAAAAATGTAAAATGGACAGTAACTATGGAAAACAGTTCAGCAGTTCCTCAATAAATTAAACACAAAATTACCGTACAACCCAGTAATATCACTCTTAGGTTTATACTGAAGAATATTGAAAAAATATTCACTTAAAACTTGTGCAGGAATGTTCATGGCAGCATTATTAATAATAGTCCCATAGTAAAAACAATCTAAATGTCTATCAGCTCTGATGAATGGCTTAACAAAAATGTGGTGTTGTCCACACAATGGAATATTATTCAGCCATAAAAAAGGAAGGAAGATAGCACTGATACATGCTGGGTGAACTTTGATGCCGTGCTAAGGGAAAGAGCCAGACACAAAAGACCATAAATTGTATGAATGCATTTACATGAAATGCCCAGAACAGAAAAATCCATAGACAGAAAGAATAGTGTTTGCCACAAAATGAGGCAAGGGTGTGAATTGGGAGGTTAGTGTTTCTTCTTGGGGGTGTTAGAAAATGTCTAAAATCAGATAGTGGTGATGGTTTCATTACATTGTGACTATACTAAAAATCACTGAACTGTACAGTTTAACATGGTCAAAAAATTTGCCCTCAGATGATCAACCCCCACCCCCTAAAATGCATTTATGGTCATGTTTGGGAGTTATCCTTGTCCAGAAGGATCCTGTTGCAATGAAAGATGCTCCTGTGTAGGCTGGTGCGTTAAGTCCCACCATGGCAAATATAATGAATCAACTGCCCAGAGTCAGGCAACTGTACAATAGCAGCTGTGTGGATAGTGAAATGGCGATGAGGTCAGCTCCCAGACACATAATCAGTTAACTTCTGCACAAGGAAAACATTGAATGAATGCAGGGGTAGAGTCAAAGGCAAAGTGCTGCAGAAAGAAGCAACATTCTTTTAATAGAGCATTTTAAAGGAATCTTGAAATCTAAGGAAAATGAAATTGTGAAGTAAAGAGGGAAGGACATTAAGAGTAGAGGCAACAGTGTGAAGACACATGGAAGAATGAAGCAGTGTGACCAAAGGAAATGACACAAAGAATATATATAGTGAGAGGAAGCTGGTTAGATCAGCTCCTCAAAATGGACCATGAATTTAAAGGACCATGAAAAACTCAAACCATAAATTTAGATTACATTTCTTATTACTAGTGTTATTCATATTGTTGTTATTATTATTACTAACTTAATTACTATTTTAAGCAAAGAATACAAAATACTTTTACAATCGCTTCATTTTCCTAGTGGAATGTCACTCTCATCTCTAGGATGTGGTGGGCGACGACAGTCAATTGCCAATGACTGTACCAGAAAAGCTGGAAATTTTTAGGTCTGAGAATCTTAAATTTTTGCTGTATCCCAGTACATTTATAATTTGGATTCTCATCAGTTTTCAGGAAAAAAAATGTATTCAATCATTTTATGCTTTCAATAGAAAAAATTACAGGCAGCTGGGCTTTCTTACCCTATGCTCAACTTAACATTGACAGGATCAGACTCTATTTTAGGGTAAAAGCAATTTCAGTGCCTGGCATTCCTGGTTTCCCTTCTACACTCCACAGCTGTCCAACCTTCCAGAAAACTATTTGCCTTCAAAGTAAGGATGAAACCAAATGACTGAATACCTTGAAAGTTACCCTAGGAAGTTAAATTCCTTAAGTAATGGTAATTGGGAAGATTGAAGAAGGGGGTACTATGGCTCTACATGTGGATCTGAGTACACTGACTTTTTAAAAAGCTGTATGAGTATGTGTTTCAAATGGAGTCCCAAACCACATGGGAAGATTGAAGAAGGGGGTACTATGGCTCTACATGTGGATCTGAGTACACTGACTTTTTAAAAAGCTGTATGAGTATGTGTTTCAAATGGAGTCCCAAACCACATGGTATTAGAGATATTGCACTGGATTTGCTCCTTATAATAAAATCATTACGATTAAGTACTTTCTTTGGGCCCTTTGATTCTCACTACCCAGCTGGAGAAACTAGGTTACTGGAAATGTAGGACTATCTAAGGCAAGCTGGTCAGCTGAAAGTCAGGTAAAGTCTCTTTCCAGGACAAAAATATTACTGCACTATTTTTGTATCTGCTCATCAAACAAATCACATTTTGTTTGATCAGGTACTTCAGATTATATATTATTCAAAGATCATGTTACAACACAAACCAGTCATTTTGAGATAGAGGAAGCAAATTACATTGTAATTCAATACAGGCTGACAGGTTTTAGATCAAAGACTGGTTCCTGGCAATTTTTGTAATTAAGAAAATATCTATAAACATGAGGCTTGCAATACTTAATTTGAATTCAGCATGGACCCCTTTCTCTTGGTGCATACATAAATGTGTCACTTACTTTTAAATGAATAAACATGAACTTTAGTAACTTAATTCTTGCATCAAAGATGACATGCTGATTATTCTTTTAAAATTACTTTTATTTTACTACGTTCAGCTGGTTAGGTCATGGCACTCATGAGAGTCAGACACCTAGTGTGGGCCAGTTGGTTTCTCTTTGCTCCATGGTTTCACACAGCATGCCTAAGCCTGGCTTGTTACTGCAAAAACATTATGACTGGTCCCAAGGAGGAACAGGTTAAAACCTTACATTCTTTAGTAAAAGTTCAGCCTTTGGAAAGGAAAAAAAAGATCAGTTTACTATGGAAAACCAGTTTATGTCCCTAACCCAGATAAATTTCCCCTATTGCCCTGTCATGTTTTACATACTTGGTTTTCATGTTTTACTGGAATTGAACTTTAACTGAGCAAACATCGTGAAATGTTGCACTGGGAACAGATTTTTTTCTTCCTTATGCACTCTTTAATTGGAACAAATACTGAGCAGCAAGGTTAGAGAAAGTCATGTCGTATTCCTATTTTGTTCACCTGGGAAATACAGTATCAGCAGTTTCCTGAGATGCTGGTACCCAGACCAGTTTTTATCCTCTTTTATTACACTTTCAAATGCCAAAGGAACCTGCACAGTGTCAATAATCACCCAGAGTGATTCTTATTGGGCATTTAGTTCCCAATGCTTTAGGCTACTGGGAAGAAAGCTGCTGTGAGTAATGCATCTGTAATCAATACTTTGGTGTTCATATTTTTTTCAATCAAGACAACAGAATCTTACTTCAAAAGAATAGTTTGTGAGGCTGACTTGAAGAATTAACTTATGAGGTGGGAAATGACAGGTTTAGTTGACTTTGGGCTGAGGGTAGAGGAGGGAATGAAGGAGTTGGGAAAACAAAAAGATGAGGCAGGGGAGTGAGTCTGAAAAAAGCATGGCAGACATGCTGTATTGTCTGTGAATCTCCCTAAAATTCTTTGTAACCAACTAGCAAAACCCCAAAGTTAATGTACAGCATTTATAGTTTGTGACATGCTCTTCTCCGTGAACTCCAGGACACAAGAGAGAGGGAAAACGTCACCAACAGACTCAAGACACGGGGGTGTTGGCCTCTGCGTGGGACGGAGCAGAAAGAAGCAGAAGTACGCGAGGGGCCTGAGAACAGGAGAACGCCGTGTTAGCCAACATGCCTGCCCCGGGCAGCTCATCAGGGCAGACTAAGGCCAGCAGGCTAGACAGGAAAGGTTAGATAGATGCAAGGATGCATGGGGCTCACTGTGGAGTGGGGAGCTGAACACTTTACATCCCGTGAGCTCTCAAAACTGACCAGCCAGGGCTCCCTTGGCAGGGACGGACAGTGGAAAGTCATTTCTGGGAATATGATTAACATTAAGCAGGGTTGGAACGTGGAGAGGAAGGGAGGGATGATCCAGGTAAAAGCAGAGAAGGGAAAATCCTAGAGAGTCAGGAAATCTCAGAAAGCTATTATGAAAAACACCTCTCTCTGAAACTTTAGGAGAACTAGTTTTTCACACACAAAAAAAATGAGCAAGAAAAAGGATTTGAAGTCAAATTCCATACAAAGTTACTATAAGAAAAAATAAAATAAGGAACACACCCACAAAAAAGTTAAAATAATCTAACATTTTCCAAAATGAAATAATAAGATGTTAAAAAATGATACCAAATATAAGAGAATCACATAAATCAAAATTTCAAAACTCAGAAATAACAACTCAGGACAGGATTACAAATAAAAGGACAAAATTCAGAAATGAAGTATAAATTAGGAAGAATGCATTAAACATTCTTTAATTAAAAATAGAAAGAGTCAAGACAAATGCTGGGCATAGAAGCTACAGGGCATAAATATGCAAAGAAGTAAAAAGCTAACCTTTTCAAACAATAAGGCTTCTCTCTCACTTACCAACTTAACATTTCCCTGTATGGCCCCGGAAGATGACTGGTTAGCCAGAGACGGGTAAGATTCCTCAAGGGAGGAACAACCTAAGACAGGCACAGTCGCAGGGGGGCCATCAGGTGAGAAATTGGGGATCAACAGAGGTGAGGCTTAGAACCTCACCCCCCCTGTTCTGAGAGAAATCTTCTGCATACATGGATGTTTTATTGCCCTGGTCTAGCTTGGATTAACACATAGTCTACAGGCACACACCTGATCATCTACATTTGCTCTCTTACAACACTAAACTATGTTTTCTACCTTTATCTTGTATCTACCTACCACTTCAGCATTTTATTAAAAATAATAATAATAAAGAGAGAAATGTGGTATCCACATATAAATCAAGTATAAAAACCAAATGAGTATTCATATTTGAACTGACTGTTTATAGTTCATAATGCATGAGCAAAACCGAATGCTTCTGTGATGACTGCCCTTGTACTGTTCACTATGTAACTTATTCATTATGTAAGAATTTGTTCTCCATGTAAGAACTTGTTTGTTATGCCTCAGAAGATTGGAGACTGATGAAAATTAGGCTTGGGGTGCATTAATGATTGTGCATTGAGCATTGACTCCCCTATACAGAATTTTATTGTCATTAACAACCATTTGATCAATAAATATGAGAGATGCCCTCACAAAAAAAAAAAAGGACAGACTTCCAATGGTAAAATAAATAAGTAACCGGGATGTAATGTATAGCATAAGGAATATAGTCAAGATATTGCAACAGCTTGGTAGGGTGATAGCTGGAACCTAGAATTATGTATATAAATGTTCTACTACTGTGTTGTACACTTGAAACTAATGTAATGTAATACTGTGCGTCAACTACCCTTCAATAAAAAATAATTATATAAAAAAAAAAAAAAAAAGAAGTTATGCAGAATAGAGATTTGTTTAGCCTTAACTAAAAAGCATTTCCCAATCAAAAAAAAAAATAGAAAGAGCAAATAATTATTTCAGAGAAATAAAACCATGAAAAGTAACAAAATACTAAAATTTAAAATGAAGAAATAGATGAAAGTGTTCCAAAAGAAAAAAATATATATAGAAGGTATACACACACACACACACACACACACACAAAAAACATTTGGAAAATGGATAATTGGGATACCTGAAGAAAACTAAAGAAAAATAATACTAAAAATTATAACTAAAGAAAACTTGCCTAAAATTAACAATAAATAATTTTGAAATTGCATATTCTCTGCATAAAGAGATCAATGGGTTCTAGAAAAAGTAAAATTGCTGGGTTCTGCAGAAAAGGGAAAACAATGCTTTAGGAATCTAAACAAAAAGAGCAAGTGATATATAAGAGACCAGGAATTAGATATGTGATAGTTTCCAAAAAAAGGCCCAATAATTCCTGTCCTCGGTCCCCACCCTTAACTTCAGACTTCCTATATTTGTATGTTGAAGCATGCCGTCTCTTGCTGCTCTTGAGAACCCTGTGACAGTTGGGATGAAGCCTGGGCGAGCCTGCTGGGTGATGAGTCACATGGCCCAGTCATCCTCATCACCTAGTTGGCGGAACCAAAAGCTAGACACCTGACTGAAGTTGCAAGTAGCCAAATATGGGGCAGTGCGAACTCCAGTAAGGATACTGATTGCAATGAACTAAAACCACTGTTATGGACTGAATGTTCCTGTACGCCCAAAATTCATCTGTTGAAATCCTAACCACCCTGCAGTGTAATGATATCAGGAAGTGAGGCTTTGGGAGGTTAGGTCATGAGAGTGAATCTCTGATGAATGGAAATCATGTCCTTACAGAGACCTCTCTTGCCTCTCCCACCTTGTGAGAAGTCCTCAGTCTACAAGCTGGAAAAGGGCTCTCCCCAAAACTGACCCCCTGATCTTAGACGTCCCACATCCAGTGCTGTGAGAAATAAATTTCTGTTGTTTATAAACCACCAAGTCCATAGTATTTTGTTATAGCAGCACAGTCAAGGACTAAGACACCCATCAACTAGGTTAAAATCAGAGTTGATAATGGTGCAAAAAAGATATCTGCTAGTTTACTTACAGATGGTGGTTGGGTACAAATTCATTATTGCAATAATTGGGAAATAAAAGGAAAGAATAAAACATGTATCCAGCCTTAGCAGTATTATTGGGTACCAAAACAGTAGTTGAGGGAGAGTGTCTGCGTATAGAATTATTCCAGCCAGTATAGAAAAACAAAGGACAGCAATAGGCTATCACCACTTTACAACTCCCATCAAATCCATGGATCTAGTCATAGCTGCTCACATCACAGAAAGAAGGACAACAAAACATTATGTTCTCCTAATAAAAGAACACAATGCAATTTGCAGTGTTGCCAAAGGGACTGAGCCTGAGTCTAATCAGACCTCTGCACCAGCTACCAAAATGTGGGAAATACAGAGGACAAAGGAGTATTCAAAACTACAGATCAAATGGACCTCATTCTTCAAAAACTAAATTATATGAAGTAAGGGATGGAAGGAAAAACTATGGAGTCATAATGACTTAGGAGACACATCCAAAATATCATCAAAGGGGAAAAAAAAACAAAAAAATCTGAAAATGGTTGAGATTAAATAATAGTTTCGGGATGCACATGTGAGAATACATCATTAATAACTTACCTTGTTGAGAAACTTACTGAATACATGAAATTGGCAAGGTCTGGTTTAGTTCACTAGAATGATTAGGTGATAAAACAATAAAGAAAATGCAAAGAAGTAATAACTATAAAAGTAAAGAATGCAGCTACTTGAGGGGTGGTGATTGTGATGGATGGAGCATATGCATGGCCTTCTGGGGCTCTAGGCAGAGTTCTGTTTCTTGACATGAGTAGTAAGTACTAGGTGTTAGTCTCATGATAATTCTTTAAGCTGTATGCTTGTTTTTTGTATTTTTCTGTATCTGTGGCATACTGACATTTCAGAAGTCAAAAAAAAAGAAGACTCTATAGGCTAGGAAAAGTAACTCTATGGTCAGATCCAGAAATAAAGCAGGAAGCTGCCATTTTTACTGCCTTGACCTTTTCTGTCCTGGATGACATGGTCCCTCTGCTGGTACCCAGAATTGAACTCTCATTTCTTGGTTGATTACCTGCTTTAGTTTTCCTGCTCTATCTCTAGTGACCAATACAAAGACTAGCACATAGTAGGTGCTCAATAAATACTGGATGAATTAGTATTTAGGTTTGAAGTTTTTAAAAACCTCTTAAAATTTTTAAATCAAAAAAGGATGCTCTTTTGATGCCAGCTGAGAAAAAACTGTCCTTTGCAAGATTGAAGAGGAGCTGGACTTTAATTCGAACTCTTCATCATAATAAGATATCTATTAAGATGCTTTCGTGAATGTGCAGTTCTTATTTTCCTGATAAGTTTCCACATCATCTTTATTACATTACCTTTTGCTTACATAAGTAAAAAAGACTAAATCATTGTTTTTATGTTAGGTTCATCAAACGAATCATGGTACAAAATGTCCCTTTTTCAAAGCTAAACAAATTATAGCTGAAATCCTGGCAAATATACACATCAGAGGGTCAGAAAACATTGAGCCAGTGACCAATGGTGTGTCATTATTTAATTTTTAAAGTCATCTTATTTTCAATTTTGTGATGGGAAGATTTACTGTCAAATAAGTATATTTTGTTATCATTTTCCAATATCACTTCATATACATAGATATGAAGTTTCTTTTTAATCCAGGTGGCATTAAGATTATAGCCAGTATTTCCAGGCTATTAAAAGTAAATAAAAACAAAAGGCCAATATGCACTGGTAAACATTAACTATTTCCTTTTATATTCCCACACTGAAGCCTATACCCAGAACAAAATGGTAAGTGGTTTCAACAGAAGTACATACACTTTTAATAGCTTTGATCATATCCAGAGTTTCAATTTCCCATCTCCTAGAAATAATGGAACAAGGGCATAAATGGAAATTAAATGAAAAAAGTCAAAGCACATGTCAGAAGCATCTTTTCATAAGAGATCAGTAACAGTTAAAAAAAAAAACAAAAATCAACAACAACAAAAAAAACAACCTCCAGGCAAGGTTGTTAAAATCTCTCTAACTATTCAAAACACAGGTATACTAGCTGGAACCCTTAGGGGAATCAAGGAACCCCAACACTGAAGGATAAGCCTCTACAGGCTGAGTGATCCTTGCCCTATCAAGCCTTTCTTTGTTCTCCCAAAGATTCACTTGTGTTTACATCCTGGTCATTGTGTGTCAGTCCACAGATTGGGCAGTCAAATTTGCTTCCTGCCTGAAAAGTACACAGCATAGGAAAACAATTAAAGCATACGTAAAAGCCTTAAAATGGCATTGATGACTTGCAGTTGCTGAAAGGACAAGATGGGGTGAGGCCAAGCTCTGACTTTCCTGAGCAGTTTCTGGCCTTTGACTTTTCATCTAAGTGGATGCATTTCTCTTGCTATTTGTCTCCACTTGTCATAAAGTTGACAGGCTCATGGAATGACAGAAAAATCATTCAGGCCCCCCCTCAATGGCTGACCCATTTAGTGGGTTTCCACTCTCTTTACAAGGTTATGCAACTTCTGAGGTACAAAGACACTTCTCAGTCTCCCCAGATACACAACCTGTTTCAAATCTATTGGATAAAACTCCAGTAGCAATGTAATCTGAGTCCAAATGTATCCTCAGTGAGGATACTGTAACTTCTGATTGATGGGATTTAGAGAGTCTACTTGGTTTTTGTCACAATTTAGCAACTACTAGCACTATTGCATTAGGTATAGACCACTCCTTAGTGATTTCATCCTGAATTATTTGTTTACTTAGAAAATAAGTGTGATCAGAATTCTATTTTGTAAATCATTAATGTGCTTTCTTTACTGCATTTCTCTTTGACCTTCACCTAAGGCATCCATCTTTCTGGGGCAAGATTAGGTTTTTCGGAATGCTTAGGTAAAGAAATGAAATCATATTTCTTTTTTGGCATTCCAGATAAGATTTGCAGTGAGACAATGACCCTGCAAACAAGGACATTTTCTTGAGAGATGAGTTAGTTTCCAGTTTCTTCTATCCTATTCAATACACCAAGGGTTAAATCTGGGGGACTTACTTCACAGAGTTTTCCAGTAATGAAGTGGTGGGTTCTGAGACCAGGAGGTCACCAGGCCTGGAGATCAAAGGGCAGAGAAGGCTGAGGCACAGGTGAAAGGCAGAAAAGAAAAAGGATAAAACAGACTGGCCCTAAGGCAGAGTACAGAGGAAGGTTAAAAAGTCTGATGTGATGGTATAGACTTACCACACACATGTGTCTGCAGCTTGGACAGAGAGAAGTAACAATTAAATAGCTAAGGGGGAAGGAAGCATCTTGACTTCACTCCTCATTTGGAACCTTGAAAGGAGGCTGTTCTCATTGACCTTAAGTTCAGGTTGAAATGTAACATGCAACAAGATGTGTCCCAGTCCTCACCCTTCTACAGCTAAGCCTCAGGTCTGGCCAATACCTTATAGCTGATTGTTCTCTGATCCAACAGCTTGGGACAAGTATTTTATTTCTGAGCTTCAGCTCCAAGATTAGTAAAGATTGTGCAAAATTCTTTTTAATATCCCCTGCAGATTTAAAATCCGATGATGGGTTTACTTGAAAAAAAAAATTATGTGACTTTAATTTGCTATTGAAAAAGACGCTTCTGATAAACCTATATATTTTTTTCTGTTGTATCCCCCTATTACTTGCACTTATCTTTTAACAAACAATGGAAGTTAGCTGAATATATTTTGCAAGAAAGAAAATATTTATGAAAGTTATAGAATCACAATTTTTAATAATAAAAGAAACATTTCTTCAAGAGTCTTATGAAGTTCTAAAGTAGAAATGGGTCAACAAATCACATAGATTACAGAGAAAATAAAATAGGATCTGAACAAAATTAAATAGATTATGTAAAGTTATAAATGTGAACATCTAAATTCTGTCTGTGTCTTACCATCAAAAATGTTTTTCCTCTAGAAACCACATATTTTGGGGGAAATTTCTCTTTGAAGAGCTTTATGACCATAGTTGGGGAAATTGAGTTTCTACCTTTTCTGAATATTACTCTCTGCATGCAAACAAGAGATGAAAATCACACACTATTAGGTGTTGGGTTATTTTCCTCCAGTTTAATACATTTTCTTAACTAGAGCAGCAACTCTCTTTTTCTTAAATTTCTGCATGATTGAATTGTCCAAAGTCTACCTTGTGATCTACTCAAAATAAGTGATATATTTTATCAAAATCTAAAGCATTCCTACATAAATATCTCACTTCATTTAAATTATTTAAGCACTTGACTTATTATTAACAGCAACAGATGACTTTCCTAATGGCCACTGCAATGATCTTGAAGACCAACTCTGACCTTGCCTTTACGAGGAAGTCCAACTCTCATTCTTACAAAGATGCCCTTCTCCCGGTTCTTGGGCTTCCAAGGAGGAGAAAAAGACATAGCTTTCCTAGGGCTACACTTGTCTGACTCATACTTACTTAAAATAGCACTTTCATCCACCACTTGTTCTGGTCAGAACAAACAGTAGTAGAGATATACTTAGTTGAAGAAGCTAAAGGCTAATTAGGATATGTATAGACAAAGTAAATGAAAATTTTATGGAGAAGATAAAGTGTGATTTAAGACAGGAAAATCAAGGTCACAATCCATGGGTGGTTATCATTGAACTTATTTATACAAATTAGAGGAAGAAAGGGGAAAATATCAGATCATTGAAATGATACATATTTTATGGGAAAAATCACCTCCCAAGAACAACAGTTTTTGAATGAGCACCAACAAAGTTAGGGCATATGGTAGAAAACCTTTAGAAATTAAATATTAGATATTTAGAAATTAAAAATATAGATAAAAAATTAAATAAGTCAAGAAAAGTGACAGTTAATTCAATTATTTGATGATTAAGAAC
Source organism: Manis pentadactyla (assembly GCF_030020395.1). NCBI lineage: Eukaryota > Metazoa > Chordata > Mammalia > Pholidota > Manidae > Manis > Manis pentadactyla. The sequence continues at coordinate 124,694,975 of NC_080025.1, forward strand.
AATTACAGACAAAAATACCTGCTGTTCAGGAAAATAAAAAGATTTCCTCATATTATCCAGGTTGACTGGCTACATTAATCTAATTCATTGGATTGATTAATCACTTAGCTTTGTTTTTACCAGCACAGCCTGGATGTCCTAAAGCCTTACCCTGTGGGTATACTTTAGTCTCATTCTCTTCAAACTGAATCTTTGAATCGATTAATCACAAAATGCTATAGTGCTCCATGGACTCTTATCTTACAAATAATACATTTGCAATTAAGATGTATTTTTCACATGAAATCAGCCCACCAAAAGAACATTATTTCTTTTTTGAAAACTTTTGGCTCCATAAACAATAACATTTATTAAACATCTACTAATTATACACTAGCTCTTTATTCATTTAAGTAATGACCTTTTTGAAACAAACAATGCAGTTCAATTTAATAATGTATCTGTTTAACCAGATATTCCTTCGTAAGCCATCTTCAACTTCTCCAGCCTTTGAAGTTTACCCTTTTACTACCCAAATTGCCTCTGTTATATTTGGTCCGAGGAAGCCAAGTCTTTGCCCCTTTCTATTTTCTATTTTTGAGAAATCCCAATAAATGCATTTGTTTTGTGCAGCTTGATGTTCCCTTACTCCCTCTTTTCTCATGGTCCTCTGCTCTGCTGGCCAAGTTCAGATATCCAGTCCCTCCCATGCTGTGTCATCCTCAAGGACACACCCACAAACCCTTCTGTTAGGTCTCCCAAGAATTCATCACACCTCACTATCACTTTGAGCAAAAATTCACCACAATCTTAGGGATAATGGAAAGATAAATGCAAAAGTAGATTAAGGGAACAAAACATGGATTGACCTAGTCATGTACCTCACAGGTTCTCCTGCTGGATGGAGGTGGCTCTTGACCACACGCCTATCATTTCAAGAAGCCACTTCACCAAACCCAAAAGAGCAACCCCTCTCCCATGCTACCCTGCCTGAAGTCTAGACCCGCATTCTTTCTGAAGTTCCTATTGAGGAAGCAAGAGCCTTCCTCTGTTATTTCATGTTATTTCATTGTTTTTATTTCCCAGAATGTAACCCATCTAAAAGATGAAACTTCATATAAAAGAAAACAAACTTATCATTATTGTGCATTTTTTTCATTAATATTTAGCTTTTCCTTACCTCAAAATATTCCCTTCCAGACTAGGACATTGGCTTTCACATGAGAAAATCAAGAAACCTACAAAGGCTGTTCTCTTCTCCCCCACAAAGTTAAGATGCAGACTGCTTTCAAAATTGGATTCAAAATGTCATATTCTAGAGAATATGGAGGGAAAATTAACAGTTTTGAAGCTGCTGTTTTTCCGCCACAACTAACCACTTAGCCTTCAATGAATACTTGGGTCCTGTCCCAGCTAGAGTTCTCATACCACATTAGAAATTACTTACTAGGTAGTCAGTATCCAGTTATTCCTAAAATTAATAGTTGTACATACGAATGAATCAGCAGAGAATTTCTAAGCCAGTATGCATGTGGAGTTCAGTAATACTTTTGAGTTTATGGATGTTTATGGAGTTTTTTGACAGTGTCTGTTATTGGCCCCATATGCTGGAAACTTGAAAAATGCAGGATGGATATTGACTTTAGCTGAATATTGCTGGTTATATATGGAGCTGTTAGGTCATTTATTATCTAGCTAAATCTCACCTTTATAAAAGCACCATGTGGGAATTTTTCAGAGCACATTAATTATTTTACAGAATAGAAAAAGCTCTATACACATAAGACATTGAATTGTTCATTTAATTTCCTTTCCCCAAGGAAGAAAAAGATAAATCATCCACAACTTTCCATGTAAGACAGAGAAGTACAATTCTTTTAAAACCTTAGATATTTTTGGAAAAGTATCAAACATGTTGTCTTGTACCCTGAAAATAGCATGCATCCCACACAATATAAAATTCTCCAATTTACATAAAAATGAAGTATGGATTATTCCGTGAATAAAAGGCAGAATCTAATTGGACCCTAATCCAAAACTTGAAAATAGTTTTTGGTTGGAAATTCTTTTACAATTAGCACAGAATATGACGGTCAACTCCTCAAAACTCCTGAATAAAATCCATAATTTGTGAGTGCCCTGAATAGATCAGGTGCAAACATAATAGAATTTATAGAGCTATTGCTTTCTGTGTCATGATTGTTAGAAATTTCTTAAGAATCACATTGGGAAAATGAAGAGACTAAGGAAAACAAGAAGGAAAATTATACAAAGTGCTCTTTAACAATGAGGAGTTAAGAATATTTGACTCTTTTAAAAGTACAAATATGTACTTTCCAAATACCCAGTTATTTGTTTTACTTGATTTCCTCAAATTAGTTTTTGTTTGCACATAAGCCCAATGAAAGCTTTTCTTCTCTGGCAATCTGTTTAGATTTATGATAGATTTATAATTTTTCTCACCATGACTTGTCCTTTCATCTCTCCATACCCAATTTCCCTGGAAAGTACTTATCCAACCTTGCTCAAACCCTGTGCTGTATTTAATAGTTTATTATTCTGTAAAAGGCATGCAGAGATTAGAGCTAGCTTGGCAACAAGGGGCAAGCTTCTAACACCACCATTATTTTCTTCATACATACATTTACTTATTCACTCAATGAACATTCATTGAATGAGAATGGCGGTACCACTGAGTTTATTTTCTGTGTTCAAAAAATAAACATGGGAAGAACAGGACCATATCTGTTAGATGAATGTCATCGTTTGTCAAGGGATTCTTAGTGGTCTAAGTATTGAAATTTCTACATATTAAGTATACTGAGAATATTGACATCCTATCACTAACATTACTACTAATATAACTAAGTAATGGGGCAAATTAAATCTTTTCTCTTTGTTCTCTTTAGTGATTGTCTTTCTTGTATTTCATCATAACTAAAACAGGTTAAAAAACAGACATGACTTTTAGGTAGCTGTATTTTGCTTGATAGGTGAAGAACTTAATACTTAATTGGAATAATCATAATGTTTTGTGCTGTGAGGACATATTAATCCATTCATTGGAATGGATTACATCTTCTATGATCCTTACATTTTCTAAATAAACTTCCCTATTAGTTAAGCAATACATCCAGAATTAAGTTGGATGTAGAGGTGCAATATAACATCCTATACTCCAGAACTATGTGATATATAATTAAAAGATATTTAATGTAAAAACCTTAATTTGGGAGTCATATATAATTCTAATTAAGAGGAATGAAATGTGATGTAGATAAAGGGATGAAATCTGCATGGTGTAAAATGATAATCACAAACCACCGATGCTTACCACGAAAGATGATGCTGTGAGTGTCTGTGAGAGGAGAACACAGCAGGGCAGCTTTTGGGGACCAGCGGTGCTCCTGAGAGGGCCACTTTGTATTGTAAAGTACACACCACCAAGGATTTTACCCTAAACACAAGTGTATTGATAGGACAGTCTTTTGAACAAGATCAGTTTGTTAAATTACACTTTCGTAAAAGGAAAAGGATGGGGTATCAATTAAAAGGTGTATATTAAATTTTTAAATGTGTAAAGGGGAATGTATGAAAGAGGACGCTCTGGGATCTGGATGCAATATCAAATCAAAGCCACTCAGCACTCCCAAACATTGTCTTAGTCCAGAGCCAGACAGTTACACAGCTCAGGGGGAGGTGAGTTTCCATAGCATGGGTAAGAATCCGTGGGCTCTTGAAATTAACTCTTCTCATCCCAATTACACTCTCATGTTAAAGAGAGAAAAACACATAGTGTATATATTAGTATTACAAGTATGATAATGAAATTTTTTTTGAGGTTCTAAGACTTTATTCAAGAAATACAGTGACAGGTACATCAGAAGCAGGATTAGAATCTGAACTAATTTAACTCCAAAATTACCATGGGATATAGGATGAATTCTATTTTAAAATCTATACTAAGGATATACATATATAAGTGGACAGCCACTTACCTGACCTGCCTCATAGAATCTTTTTTTTTTGGCTTAATTAATAGACAATTACATGAGCAACATTGCGGTTACTAGATTCCCCCCATTATCAAGTCCCTACCACATATCCCATTACAGTCACTGTCCATCAGCGTAGTGAGATGCTATAGATTCACTACTTGTGTTCTCTGTGCTACACAGCCCTCCCCATATCCACCCCCCTACATTATGTGTGCTAATCATATGCCCCTTTTACCCTTCTCCCTTCCTTCCCCCCCACCCTCCCCAGTCCCTTTCCCTTTGGTAACTGTTAGTCCATTCCTGGGTTCTGTGAGTCTGCTGCTGTTTTGTTCCTTCAGTTTTTTTCTTTGTTCTTATGTCCCACAGATGAGTGAAATCATTTGGCACTTGTCTTTCTCTACTTGGCTTATTTCACTGAGCATAATACCCTCTAGCTCCATCCATGTTGTTGCAAATGGTAAGATTTGTTTTCTTCTTATGGCTGACTAATATTCCATTGTATATATGTACCACATCTTTATCCATTCATCTACTGATGGACACTTAGGTTGCTTCCATTTCTTGACTATTGTAAATAGTGCTGCAATAAACATAGGGGTGCATATGGCTTTTTGAAATTGGGCTCCTGCATTCTTAGGGTAAATTCCTAGACATGGAATTTCTGGGTCAGATGATATTTCTATGTTTAGTTTTTTGAGGAACATCCATACTGCTTTCGACAGTGGTTGAGCTAGTTTATATTCCCACCAGCAGTGTAGAAGGGTCTCCCTTTCTCCACATCCTTGCCAACATTTGTTGTTGTTTGTCTTTTGGATGGTGGTCATGCTAACTGGCATGAGGTGATATCTCATTGTGGTTTTCATTTGCATTTCTCTGATGATTAGCAATGTGGGGCATCTTTTCATGTGCCTGTTGGCCATCTGAATTTCTTTTTTGGAGAACTGTCTGTTCAGCTCCTCTGCCCATTTTTTAACTGGCTTTCTTGCTTTCTGTTTGTTGAGGTATGTGAGCTCTTTGTATATTTTGTATGTCAACCCCTTATCAGATGTCATTTATTAATATATTGTCTCATACTGTAGGATGCCTTTTTGTTCTACTGATGGTATCCTTTGCTGTACAGAAGCTTTTTAGTTTGATACACTTGTTCATTTTTGCTTTTGTTTCCCTTGCCTGTGGAGATATGTTCATGAAGAGTTTGTTCATGTTTATATTAAAGAGAGTTTTGTCTATATTTTCTTCTAAGTGTTTTATGGTTTCATGACTTACATTCAGGTCTTTGATCCATTTTGAGTTTACTTTTGTGTATGGAGTTAGGCAGTAATCCAGTTTCATTCTCTTACATATTTTTGCCATATTTTGTCCAGTTTTGCCAACACCAGCTGTTGAAGAGGCTATCGTTTCCCCATTGTATATCAATGGCTCCTTTATTGTATATGATTGACTATATATGCTTCGGTTAATATCTGGCTCTCTATTCTGTTCCACTGATCTATAGGTCTGTTCTTGTGCCAGTACCAAATTGTCTTGATTACTGTGGCTTTGTAGTAGAGCTTGAAGTTGGGAAGCAAGATCCCCCTGCTTTATTCTTCCTTCTCAGGATTGCTTGGCTATTCAGGGTCTTTTGTGGTTCCATACGAATTTTAGAACAATTTTTTCCAGTTCATTGAAGAATGCTGTTGGTATTTTTATAGGAAATGCACTGAATCTGTAGATTGCTTTAGGCAGGATGGCCATTTTGACAATATTAATTCTTCCTATCCAAGAGCATAGGACAAATTTCCATTTATTAGTGTAGTCTTTAATTTCTCTTAAGAGTGTCTTGTAGTTTTCAGGGTATAGGTCTTTCACTTCCTTGGTTAGGTTTATTCCTAGGTATTTTATTCTTTTTGATGCAATTGTGAATGGAATTGTTTTGCTTATTTCTCTTCCTGCTTGTCCATCATTAGTGTATAGAAATGCAACAGATTTCTGTGTATTAATTTTTTATCCTGCAACTTTGCTGAACTGAATTCAGATATTAGTTCTAGTAGTTTTGGAGTGGATTCTTTAGGATTTTTTATGTTCAATATCATGTCATCTGCAAACAGTGACAGTTTGACTTCTTCCTTACCAATCTGGATGCCTTTTATTTATTTGTATTGTCTGATTGCCATGGCTAGGACCTCCAGTACTATGTTAAATAGAAGTGGAGAGAGTGGGCATCCTTATTTTGTTACCAATCTTAGGGGGAAAATCTTTCAGCTTCTCACTGTTAAGTATGATGTTGGCTGTGGGTTTGTTGTATATGGCCTTTATTATGTTAAGGTACTTGCCCTCTATACCCATTGTGTTGAGAGTTTTATCATGAATGGATGTTGAATTTTGTCAAATACTTTTTCAGCATCTATGGAGATGATCATGTGGTTTTTGTCCCTTTTATTGATGTAGTGGATGATGTTGATGGATTTTTAAATGTTGTACCATCCTTGCATCCCTGGTTTGAATCCCTCTTGATCATGGTGTATGATCCTCTTGATGTATTTTTTAATTCTGTTTGCTAATGTTTTGTTGGGTATTTTTGCATCTATGTTCATCAGGGATATTGGTCTGTAGTTTTCAGTTTTTGTGGTGTCTTTGCCTGGTTTTGGTATTAGAGTGATACTGGCTTCATAAAATAAGTTTGAAAGTAATTTCCTCCTCTTATGTTTTTAGGAAAACTTTAAGGGAATGGTTATTTTGTCTTATTTAAGTGTCTGATAAAATTCAGCAGTGAATCCATCTTGTCTGGGGCTTTTGCACTTGGATAGTTTTTTGATTACCAGTTCAATCTCATTGCTGGTAATTGGTCTGTTTAGATATTCTCTTTCCCTCTGGGTCAGCCTTGGAAGGTTTTTCTTTTCTAGAAAGTTGTCCATTTCTTTTAGGTTATCCTGTTTCTTAGCTTATAGATTTTCATAGTATTGTCTAATAATTCTTTGTATTTCTGTGGTGTCCATAGTGATTTTTCCTTTCTCATTTCTGATTCTGTTGACATGTGTAGATTCTCTTTTTCTCTTAATAAGTCTGGCTAGTGGTTTATCTATTTTGTTTATTTTCTCAAAGACCCAGCTCTTGGTTTCATTAATTTTTTCCTTTGTTTTATTCTTCTCAATTGTATTTATTTACCCTCTCATCTTTATTATGTCCCTCCTTCTGCTGACATTGGACCTCATTTGTTCTTTTTTTTCCAGTTTCAGTAATTGTGAATTTAGACTATTTGTTTCTGATTTTTCTTCCTTCTTTAAATAGGCCTGGGTTGCTCTATACTTTCCTCTTAGGAATGCCTTCCCTGCATCCCACAGAAGTTGGGACATTGTGCCTGTTGTTTTCATTTGCATCCATATATAGCTTAATCTCTGTTTTAATTTATTCATTGATCCATTGGTTATTTAGGAGCTTGCTGTTAAGCCTCCATGTGTTTGTGAGCCTTTTTGTTTTCTTTGTACAATTTATTTCTAGTTTTACCTTTGTGATCTGAGAAGTGGTTGGTACAATTTCAATCTTTTTGAATTTACTGAGGCTCTTTGTGGCCTAGTGTGTGGTCTATTCTGGAAAATGTTTCATGTTCACTTGAGGAGAATGTGTATCCTGTTGCTTTTGGGTGTAAAGTTCTGTAGATGTCTGTTAGGTCCATTTGTTCTAGTGTGCTGTTCAGTGCCTCTGTGTCCTTGCTTATTTTCTGTCTGGTTGATCTGTCCTTTGGAGTGAGTGGTCTGTTGAAGTCTGTTAAAATGAATGCATTGGGTCTATTTCCTCCTTTAATTCTATTAGTATTTGTTTCACATATGTAGGTACTTCTTTGTTGGGTGCATAGATATTTATAATGCTTATATCCTCTTGTTTTACTGACCCCTTTATCATTGTAATGTCCTTCTTTGTCTCTTGTTACTTTCTTTGTTTTGAAGTCTATTCTGTCTGATACAAGTACTGCAACACCTGCTTTTTTCTCCCTATTGTTTGGATGAAATATCTTTTTCCATCCCTTCACTGTTAGTCTGTGTATGTCTTTGGGTTTGAAGTGAGTCTCTCGTAAACAGCATATAGATGGGTCTTGCTTTTTTATCCATTCTGTTATTCTGTGTCTTCTGATTGCTGCATTCAGTCCATTTACATTTAGGGTGATTTTCAATAGGTATGTACTTATTGCCATTGCAGGCTTTGGATTCTTGGATACCAAAGGTTCAAGGGCAGCTTCTTTCTATCTAACCGTCTAACTTAACTCATTTATTATGCTATCATAAACACACTGTGATGATTCTTTTTTCTCTCCCTTCTTTTTCTTCCTCCTCCATTCTTTATATGTTAGGTGTTTTATTCTGTACTCTCTGTGTTTACCTTGACTGACTTTGTGGATAGCTGATTTTATTTTACATTTACTTAGTAATTAATTGGTCTACTTCCTTTACTGTGGTTTTATTTTCTTTGGTGACAGCTATTTAGCCTAAGGCATACTTCCATCTAGAGCAGTCCCTTTAAAATACACTGTAGAGATAGTTTGTGAGAGGTAAATTCCCTCAACTTTTGCTTATCTGGGAATTGTTTAATTCCTCCTTCAAATTTAAATGATAGTCTTGCTGGATAGAGTACTCTTGGTTTGAGGCCCTTCTGTTTAATTGTGTTAAATATATCATACCATTCCCTTCTGGCCTATAATGTTTCTGCTCAAAAGTCTGATGGTAGCCTGATGGGTTTTCCTTTGTAGGTGATATTTTTTCTCTCTCTGGCTGCTTTTAATACTCTTTCCTTGTCTTTGATCTTTGCCATTTTTATTATTATGTCTTGGTGTTGTCCTCCTTGGGTCCTTTTTGTTGGGAGATCTGTGGACTTCCATGGTCTGAAAGACTGTTTCCTCCCCCAGATTGGGGAAGTTTTCAGCAATTATTTCTTCAAAGACACTTTCTATTCCTTTTTCTCTCTCTTCTTTTTCTAGTACCCCTGCAATGCAAATACTGTTCCATTTTGGTTGGTGACACAGTTCTCTTAATATTCCTTCATTCCTAGAAGTCCTTTTATCTCTCTCTGCCTCAGCTTCTCTGTATTCCTCTTCTCTGATTTCTATTCTATTAACAGTCTCTTCCACCTCATCCAGTCTGCTCTTAAATCCTTCCATTGTTTGTTTCATTTCTGTTATCTCCCTCCTGAATTCATCCCTTACCCCTTGAATATTTCTCTGTAGCTCCATCAGCATACTTACGACTTTTATTTTGAATTCTTTTTCAAAAAGATTGATGATTTCAGTCTCACCAAGCCCTTTGTCTGGTGTTTGAGGGATTTTGGACTGAACAAGCTTCTTCTGCCTTTTCCTGGTGATGGGAGTGGTCACCGGTGAGTGGTGCGTGTGTCAGCTGGGGAAAGAATCTCCCTTCCTGCTTGCCATTCACCTTGCCTGTCTCTGCTGTCTGTGCCAGTCAACCCCTGCAGGGAGCAGCCTCTGGGATAATCCCCTGAGCTGCTGTGGGTGGGGCAGCCCTCGAGATGGCCTAGGCACTGGCAGGGGTCACAGGCAAGCGGCTTATGTTCTGCCATGAGAAAAAAGACCCTTTGTACCTCCCGGACTGTGTACCAGTCTCCATTGTCTGTGCCAGTCTGCCATGCACAGAGAGCAGCCTCTGTGTCTGAACTGGTTAGCCACACACAGAGAGAAGCCTCTGTGTTAAGTTGTGTGGTTGCTGTATGCAGGGCTGCTCTCCGGCTGTTCTGCAGCAATGGCATGTCAGCCAATTTGCTTGCAGTGCCAGCAGGGGGTTAGGAATGGCAGTCTGCTTATTGCTGTGTGGGGTTAGGAGCTGTGCTGCCACCCACGGGGTTAGGGTGCCTGAAGTTCCCTAATGTTCTCAGCCTGCTGGGCTGAGTGTACCAGGACAATTTAAATCCTTTTCCCTTTAAGACTTTTAAAGCATCTGCTTTTCTTTTGTCCCAGGGCAGCCGGTTGTGGGAACCTGTTCGCAATCTATTTCAGATTTTGCTTTTCCACTTCTCTAATATCCAGTGCAACATGCAATGTGTGTCTGTGCTTCTGGGGCAGATTACTAGGGCTGGTTATTTAGCAGTCCTGTGCTTCCACTCCCTCCCCACTCTGATTCTTTTCCTCCCACTGGTGAGCTGGGGTGGGGGGAGTGCTCAGGTCCTGCCAGGTCACAACTTTGTATCTTACCCTTTTCATGAGATGTTGAGTTCTCACAGATGTAGCCTGGCTCATGTACTGTATCTTCTGGTCACCCTTTTAGGAATGGTTGTATTTGCTGTATTTTCCAAATATATATGGTTTTAGGAGGAGATTTCCACCACTGTGCTCTTGCCGCCATCTTGAGAATCTCCTGGTAATGGAATTTAATCATGCATTTAATTTTTTATGATTTGTTTTTGTCACTCCATGACCAGGAATGTTTTATTTCAACTTTTAAATTTTTGAAATAATTGTAGCCTCAGACTCACAAGAAGTTGCAACACTAGAGTAAGGAGGTCTTGTGTATCTGTCACCCAACTCCCCCCAGTGTTGACATCTTACATAAATATAGAGCATTATCAAATCCAGGAAATTAATTTAAAAGTACAATTAAGTAAACTGTAGATTTAGGTTTCACCATGTTTTGCACTCATTTTTTGTATGTCTTTATGATTAATTCTATGACAATTTATCACATACACAGATTTGTTTAACCATCACTATAATGAAGATAACAGCAGTTTCCATCACTAGAGTGCTTCCCTCTGTCACATCCTGTCTCCTCCTCCCTATGCACAGGCAACACTAATCTGTCCTCCATCTCCATGATTTGCCATGTCAAGAATGCTTTATCAATGGAGTCATACAATATGTATATTTTTGAGACTGGCTTTTTTCTGGCAACATAGTGCCCTTAAGATTGAGCCAATATGCCTCAAGTTCTCTGTTCTTCATTCCTTTTTTTCCAGGTAGCAGTCCATTGTCTGGATACACATAATTTGTGTAACTAACTACTCTTATTGAAGGACATTTGGGTCATTTCCAGTTTTGGGCTATCACAAATAAAGCTGTAATAAATATTTATGTACAGACTTTTGTATAAACATAAGTTTCATTTTCTAGGATAAATGCCCAGAAGTACAAGTGATGGGTCATATGGTAAGTATATGTTTAACTTTGAAGAAACTGCCAGATTAATTTCCAGAGTCGCTGTGTCATTTCAATTTCCACCAGCAATATATGAGACATCCAGTTTTTCTTCACAACATCATCAGCATTTGACATTATCTGTCTATATTATTAGTTTTTTTAGCTATTCTATAGATCTGTAATAATGTCTGATAGTGGCTTTAATTTGCATTTCCTAGTGACTATGTTGAACATCTTTTCCTATGCTTATTTGCCATCTGTATATATTCTTTGATGACGTGTCTATTGAAGTCTTTTGCTTATTTTCTAATTGGATTATTTGTTTTCTTATTGTTGAGTTCAGAGAGATTTTTATATATTTTGTGTGTGAGTCATATGTCAGCTAGGAGATTTGCAAAAGCTTTCTCTAAATCAGTGGCTTATCTTTTCATTTCCTTAACATAATTTTTCTGAGCAAAAATATTTAACTTTGATGGAGTCCAATAATGTCATTTTTCTTTTATGGTTCATGCCTTTGGTGTCCTATCTAAGAATTTGTCACCTAACTGTTGGTCTTGAAGATTTTCTCTTATATTATTTTTTTAAAGTCTTAACAGTTTTACCTTTTACACTTATATCTATGATCCATTTTGAGTGAAATTTTGTGTGAAGTGTGGACTTTAGGTCAAAGGTTATGTTTTCTTTAATCGATGCCCGTTGTTTCAGCATCATTTGTTAAGAAAACTCTCTTTTTTCATTGAATTGGTTTTCTTCTTTATCAGAAATCAGCCAAGCATATTTTTTCACATCTGTTTAAAGCAGCAAAAAGGTAAAGAAAAGAAAAGAAGGTCCATGCTAACACGAGTTACAAGGAGATAAGAATTGCGGTCTTTATTATAAGTGGGCATGTGTCCAACTGAGAACTGGGGTGTCTTTTACTGTAAAAGAGGATAAAAAATATTCAGGGACAATTACAAGTCTCAGACAGAGCAGCCAACACTTAAAATAAAAAACAAAGTTTGGCAGGTTTTCCTTCTCATGGAAGTCTGGCAGAGAAGTGACATGGCTGATGACGTTGGGGGCCAAAGGTTCCCAGGTCCTTTCTGCTGCCTCACCATGCAAACTTCAGTATTTAATTCCAGCCCTGTGCCTCCCTCTCACCTTAATTATATGCTGACTGCAGTATCCAGACCCAAGCTTGGTAAACCAATCTTCATTTCTTACCGGGGACTGTTTCACTCATGGTTTGTGATCTATTTCTGCCTCGATTCTGCTCAAGTTTATATGACATATTATCTAACAACTTGTCCTTAAAGTCCAATATTTTTGTACTTGAGATTACTTGGTTCAGATAAAACACCATAAAACTACTCAAATGGAAGAGCCATGGTCCCTGTCCCTGAACATTGACAGTTACGAGAGAAATGAGTGGTACAGTTGGAAAGTAGACCTGTACTGAATCAGAGGGCAAGCACACACTTACCCCAAGAAACCTTGGGCTGAGGCTATGGGAGGCTGAGAGAGCAGAATTTGATCTTTCTTGTTTTTATTGGTACTGCTTGTGCACCGCTTCATGTTTAAATGGTGCTGAGGGATCCCACATTTTTCACTCAGGTGAGGAGCAACTGAACATTATTAGTAAATCTTCCCTGTTTAATCATATGTTGAGTCCTCTTTGGTACCAGGAAAGGATTCTGCTGCTCAGCATCCAGTTGGTTTGGCACCAAGGTGCAGCTGGAATGGGAGCTTAGAACAAGGAATGAATGTTATCAAAAGATGAACCTGATTGCCTGGGACCCATTGTGTGAAAGTTGATATTCTTGTTTCTTTATTATGTGTTTTCCTTCTAAAAGGGTTAAATTTTGTAAATGTATGCTAAGCTTTCACATGAGTGACAAATGGAGAGGTAGATCGACACAAGAATTCCCAAAGGTGCCCTGGAAAGATGACTGTAGCTCTTTTTTTTAAGTAAGGCAAGAAGGAATATTTATAGACCCAAGTCCTTTTTAAATTGCAGAAAACTGAGAAGTTAGATCATCCAATAGAAACTATATCAGCTTTAATGCTGGTTTATATGAATATGTCAAAAAAACTCACATACATATCAATATCAACTAGCGTATCTTATCATTAATGGCAGATGCATTTTGACACATTTGTCATTGAGCTTTGACATATATCTAGGGAAGATGTTTCACTATCAACTTTTACTTACACTTCACTATACTAAAAAGATGAGTGTTAGGTAAAGGGAAATGACATAAGCTGTGAATGTTAAGTGGTTATGAGTGTGGGCTTTGAAGTCAGAGGACTGAGTTCTAATATTGGTGTCACTATTTAAAAGACGGTCACCTTCACAGAGTTATTTACAACAGTCAAGACAACCTAAGAGTCCATCAATAGATGAATGAATAAAGATGTGGTATATATATATATACACAATGGGATACTACTCAGCCATAAAAAAAAAGAGATCTTGCTGTCTGCAGCAACATGGATGGGCTTCAATGGTATTATGCTAAGTAAAGTAAGTCAGACTGAGAGAGGCAAATCCCTTACATGATTCCAAGTGTGGTGAAATCTAAAAAAAAAAGATAAATGAACAAACAAAATAACAGAAATATAAATCTACAGAACAAACTGATTGTTACCAGAGGGGATGGATGTTGGGGGATGGACAAAATAGGTGAAGAGGATTAAGAGGTACAGTCTTCCAGTTACAAACTAAATAAGACATAGGGATGTAATGCACAGCATAGGAATTTATTCAATATTGTAACAGCTTTGTATAGTGACAGATGGTAACTAGACTTATTGTGGTGACCATTTCATGATGTATATAAATGCTGAATCACTATATCGTACACCTGAAACCAATACAATATTGCATGAGAATTGTTCTTCAATAATAAAAATGATAACCTTAAATGAATTACTTAATCACTTGTGCCTCACTTTTTTCACATGCAAATGAGAGTTATATTATTAAATACCAAGTGCAATAGTTACAGAAAAATAGATAATCCATACAAGTTGTTTGGACAATTGTAGACTATTTTATTCTTATACTCTGATATTTCATAAATATTTACTCATTCATTCATTCACTCAATAAATATGTAAGTACCTAAGTACTTGCCATGTACTTCTTGATCTCATAGGTTAGAATTTACCTGTGAATAAAACAGAAGAAAACCTTTGCCCTTGGGAAGTTTTTTTGCATTCTTTCTTTTAATACTTGGAGTTCAACTGAATATCCAAAATTTTGCTTGACTTAACTGATTTATTGTAAAATGGCTCATTTTCACTGCATCTGAAACAGTTGAACTTCAACTTGCACATTATCATTTGCACTTAATCACAGTCTTCATTTTTCAGAGATGATCCAGAGCAGTTAGTCTCAATTCTAATACTGACTCTACTTAATGGCCCTCTCCCCACCCCCACCACCCTACCCGCTTGCAAAAGAAAGCCTTTAGAAAGGTGCAGATCTCAGGACAGAGGCATGTAGTGACACCAACTTTCATTCCTTTGCCCTTGACTCCACAATAACTGTTTTCTCCACGCAGCATGTTTTTAAAGAGAATGGAACAGTGTGTCCCTAGCTGCATTCTGTGCTGTCACTTATGTCATGATGATGAGAGTCAATAAACCTGCAACTTGTCTTGAAGAATATAAGAAAAAAAGTTAAGATTAAAAGGTTAAGAGAAGATTAAAAGCTCTCAGATGTGCAATGGTAACTGCATAGAACTGTTTTTTGTCAAGAGACCTATTTTTAGAGAAAACCATATGTTGTTTATTTTTTATAGAAACGAGTCTTTTTTAGCAGTTATTTAATTATACTGCCAAAATCTGACAACTGCACAGGACTTTGATTTCTATAGTACCATCTTAGTTTCCCTTTTAACATGTATAAATAATCACTTCTTTTATAAAAATTAAAAAGTCATTTTATCACCAGTTTTAACATATTAGTGTAAGATTTTTCACACCTTTCATCATTGTTCCTTTTCACGAAAAATTTCAGTGACCCACTGAAATTTTCAAAGTATTTGCCAGCAGATCCCTCTCTCTCTTTTGTTCTTGAACTGCACATGTATTTTGAAATCGGGTAAAAAGTATAGAAATTACTTCTAGGGTCTTATTATAATGTTTTAGTTTCTCCAGATAGAGTAAAATCACTCAAAGTGGCTCCTCACTTCCTCATGTCCTCTTGCCACATCGATTATCACTACATTTTTTCTTCTTTCTCTTTCCCATGCCTCTCTACTGCTGACGCTCTAATACAGCATGAAGGAAGAGCCAGGCACATTTAATTCAGGCAGTAAGCAGAGGAGAAAGCTTCATTTCCCTCATCTCAGGCCCACAACGCAGACATATATGTAACAGTCCATCAGTTTTAAAATTGCTTTGTTAAATACTTTAATTTTTCTATGATAATATGTTACCCAACACAAAAAACTACCTCCTACAATTTACAATCATTTATTCATAATTAATTTGCACAGCCAGTTCTTGATAGCTTCAAGAATCCTATTACTATTCCCAAAAGCAGTGCAACATTTTGTCTCTCACTAGCAAAGCAGAATATACTGAATTCACTAAGTCAGGTATGTTTGATCCAAGACTTTTTTGGGTTTTTTTGGCCAAGGCCATCTAGACTGGCTGTATCCATAGCTCAGAGGTGGCTGGGAAACTGGACAGCCCTCTGTTTTGACAGAGTAAATATTGACAGTGTTAGCATCACTGGCAGTTCTAGGTGTTTTATTTTGGCAGGGAACAGGAAAGGTGGTGGATCGGTGGAGTCTGTCATTTGATGCTTACTCAGATTGCCAAAATATCTGCACTGAAATTGGATAATTTAGTTTTAAACCAATCACACCAATCTCTACGTATTTTCTTCTGTCATAGATGAATAGGGATTAAGCTGAGACATGCGGCTGACTCCCTAAAGCCAGATTTTGTAGGTTAACAGAGCCACCTTGAGCATTTGGGGCTCCTTCTTTAACTTACAAACCCACATACAAGGAAAAATGGTCAGGTGACCCACTGCTAGATTTTAACATTGAGAAGATTCTCCACAGCCGTATTTTCCTTTAGGTCAGATGGTATCATTGTTACACTGTAAGTTATAGTCAAAGACGAGGTTTGACCAAAATATTCAAGTCATTATGACCATCTTTGGCTCATTTGCCTCCTATTGCCACTGCTCAGTTCAGCCCAAGTCCAAGAAATGGGTGTCTTATTTGGTAACTTCATCATATTTAAGTATCTGAATCTCCACTTTCTTAGGCTCCGTCCTACAGCTCCCCTTCATAAACACTGAGTATTTAGTATTATAATGGGCCTCAACAGTGGATGATAATATATTTCAAACATATTAGTTTTCTGCAATTGTGTTTGAATTTCTGTCATTTGAAAAAGTAAAGCAGAAGTAGGCTTTAAAAATATTTTTCCATCTAAAAACAAAGGAACATAACTTTGTACTATTGTCAAGGGTTACTGATGTGAAGAGAAATATACAGTCTAATTTACTTGCATTTATTTTGACCCTGCTATTTTGTGTAGTGTTTTATTCTTCCTTTTTTGGTTGTACACCATTTTCATGCAACATTTCATTTTCTTAAATGAAGAAAGAGATTCAGAGAAGCAGTCATTCCAAACAGTCTCCAGAACACAGTTTCAAGCTACTGGGCCAAAGTATTTGACACTATAGGCAATAATTTATAATCCTCCGTTAGGCCATGCCATTTGAAGTAATCACAGTTTTGTTATTTTATCTTGAGAATTGTGTTCCCTGGGACTGCCATTCAAAGAAAAATGTACCAAAATGTAGATAAAACCAATATTCTGTCATTCCCTGCTCTGCATCTTAGTGGAGATGGTAGTGACAGATGAAAATTCTTTGAAAGAAGGATTGCCTCTGTATATCATCAACTCAAATGTAACTTGTTTTGCATTGTCAGATAACAATGCTGACTGGAACAATGAAAAAATAAACATGGGCAGGGGCAACAGTGGAAAAGTCCATCACTCAATTTCTCCCAATAATAAATAAATGGAGAAAAAATATATATTCATTACATGGTTGAAAGATCCGAAGCCCATAACATTTAGAAATGCAATTTCCAAACATCCTGTGAGCGTTTTCAGACACTGTAGCTGAATATCAATAGGATTCGTTCGTCCCCAAAGTCATGTTGCTATTTTTTTCCCCCATGTTTCAGTATGGCACGCTTCCTTTACTGATCCCATTAGACATAAACCTTTATAAGGTGTGGATCAGAACTACCGTAAAACTGACAGGCCTGTTGAAGAGAGAACTGGTGAAACAAAGTATCTATCATGGGGAGACGACCCATATTAAAGTTAAGGCAATTTCAAACCTTTCAAATTAAACAAGTTTTACTATTGGTCAGCTGACAATAAGTCAAGGCTCCCAAAGTTTTGCAGCCATGTTAGCAAGATGCACTGAAGTGTCCTGGAATGACAAATGTCAGACAAAAAGTCATAAAATCATTGGCAATCCTGTGTTGTATTTTGAGGATTGTATTCTGGAACTAAATATAAACATTAACTGCATTTTTTGACTGATCTGAGTGGGCTGACCAGTAATAGTCAGAACAATACTTGAAATGGAGAAGTCAGCCTTTGTAAATTAGATCCAGTCTTCTTCAAAATCTGCCAATCGAGTGACACATGAGGGCAGAATTCTTAATAGACAGTGGGTACATTTTCAATTCTAGCTAAAATGAATTTATTTTCTCTACCTACTGTTTCATTTCCCTCAAAATGAAAACAGTCATCTGACTTCCAGGATATCCATTGAGTATATACATTTTGCAACTTAATGTTTACAATATCATTCTCAGAATTTCTTTCTACACCTTCCCTGTTTTATAACATGAAGCAAAACAAAAATTGTCTCAAGGTATAGAAGCTCCTGAGAAGTCAATTGAATCTGGAAATAGGTTGCTGCTTTTCAGCTCCCTGACTTTGTTTATAAGTACCCCATGATATCGGGCCATCCGAGGACTAGCTCTGCCTCCCACAAATGTTGGAGAGACTCCACTTTGGGACAATATAACGAATTTCACCAGGTCACCTGTCATTAACATTTTCACAGGAAATTCATATTTAGGAGCATTCAAGCTTAACAATGCAGGCTGAAAAGCACTGGCTTCTCATCTTGTTCTTGCCAAGAAACGTCTCCAGGTCAACAACAAGAAAATGGGAATTGAGAGTACTGAAGAATTTTTGTGTGTGTTATTTTCTTGAGGTATAAAATTTAAAAAGCAATATGAAAGATTTCAGGTTAGATATAAAAGTAATCATTATCAGAGAGATTTTCAGTCACTTCAAATGATAGAAAGCAAAACATAAGAATTTTGCTCATTTTAGGTTTGAAGAAACAGGAACTCAAAAAGAAAAGGGCTCTAATACCTAATTTCCTTTGGGTTGATGTTATATGTTATGTATAGATTACAAGGAAACTAAACCTACACATATAACAGCATTAGAGAAGGAAGGCCCCTCAGAGAAAGAAGGTTTGAAGCTCCTTCAAACCCCTCAGAGAAAGAAGGTTTGGAGGTCGGAGAGGTTGTAAAAGTCACTTGAGACAGAACTGGGACCCAACCATGTATCTTTCAAGTATTCAGACTGAAGATATTTATCAGAGAAGAGTGGTATTAATTCGGTTTCTGCTAATGTGAAATGCTATTCTTTGACCTGGTCTTTATTCAGTTCAGTTTTATACTTTCTCTTAAAAAGCAAAATGTAAAGAATATTATAGAAAATATGTTTGACCCATTTGAAAGAATCGTATGTAACTACTTTATCACATTAATTAGTATTATGTAACTAGATGCTGCTACTATAGGTCAGGATCTGAAAAAATCCTCAAAGGTCATCTGGTCTAGCACTCTGCCTTCTAACCGGTGAAACACTCTTCTATTCATTTTGCAGGAAAAATCTGTTGATTTAAAGAAGTCACTCAGTACCTGGAAAGATCTCATGAGCAATTAGTTTTGTTTGTCATCGCTTTGTTCTGAGTATAACATGACCATGTTCTCAACTTACTCAATAATTCAGATTTTTCTCCCAGATTTAATTATCTTGCTTCCCAATTCATAGTTTGGAGGAGTCCTTCTCTGTCTGTGCTTGTTTTTACTCAATTATTATGTACAGAATTAGACCCTAACTTGGATAAGTCATTGTTGCTGTGTTTTTACTATTACATTTAGAGCTGTAGTTGATTATTGTTTTATAAATGATCAAGGCATTTTAATTTTTACCTGATATCTTCCTGGCCCATGCTGTGACATTACATTGTACACTATATGAATGACAAGTAACATAAATCTGACATGGAAAATGTGTGTAGTTACAAGATACTGCTATAAGTTAATGAGATTGATTAGATATGTAATTTAGGAATCAAGTTCTATAATTTTATAACCATCGTTTATATGGTTATAGATTCATTTTTCCCCAAACAGTTAATATTTACAGGGAAAACTGCCCTTCCGTCTCCTCAGAAACAGAGTTGCTGATAAGTAAATTCAGAAATATAGCACTGCTGACACTTTGCAATCATCCTATTCCAGGAGCGGATCATGTAAATTGGACTGGACTGGCAGAGCTCATAAAGGCCTTCAAGCCAAATAAGCAAAGCAAAAAAAAAAAAAAAAAAGCTGTCAGGGCAACTGCTGGTATTTGCTAAATGATTTTCACTTACTATTCTATTTATTAAAACTGACCCCCTTACTCAGGCGCAGCTCTTTATCCCATGCTCATCCGAGAGAATGGTTATACAGAAACTGGGAAGATAGGCTGACCTTCCACACCTATTAGGCAAATGGCCCCTGCTTTCCAGAGTGAATCAGTACAATGACCAGGAAGGAGAGACAGTACAGTAAGTACAATAAGCTCAAGGGACAAAGGAGTTCAAGGCTGTTGCCTAGTTATGTTTGCTTAATGGAGTTCACGTATGACTGCGGCCTTGGATTACAAAGTGAAGGAAGGAACCAGGTAGAGACTGGCAGGTAGCTTGGTGGGAAGAGGCGTCAGTGGCTCTCTGGGTGATGGTGAGGCAGAAGCTGACAGCAGAGAGAAGCAGTTATTATGGAGGAGTCTATCATTATAAAGCTGTGTCCCTGAAACACCTGAAGGCCAGTGGGGCAGGATTCCCTTCACCCTCTAATTGACCTTCAACTCAGAAGCAGGCATTCTATAGGTGACAGCGTCACTTCCCTGTTATGGGATTTATTCTTGCTTATATTAGATTATCACCACTCCCTCCCTGCTGACTCTGTTACCTCCAGCTGTATGAGAGTGCTTTACGTTTGCATTGTCCTGGATTGCAGCCACTGGGCCACATGTGGCTCCTGAGCACTTCAAATGTGGCAAGTGAAACTGAATAACTGAATTTTTAATTTTAATTGATTTAAAGCTGAATAGAAACCTATGGCTATGGATTGAAAATAGCACTGATTTGGGTATATTACTTTGCACAATTTACTAGGGCGTACTGAACCTCAGTTTCCTCTCCTGTACAAGGGTGACAAGGTGCAGCCCTCGAAAATAGACAGCCTGAGTAGGAAGCGGTGACCACCTCTAGGGGGAGCTCGAGCCCTTCTCTCATAACTCACTTCCAGGCAAGGATAAAACCATTTCCTAGTTAGATTCTCTACCAGATGGGATCAAATATTAAACAGGGTTGAGAACACAGATGTAAGCATGACCAGTGAATATGGAGCAAAAAGATAATGGTGGCAGCGTCTTTCTTTGCTAATATCCTCAGAACCTGAACAGTAAGGAGACAGCTGATGCTCGATGCCCAGAAGGGAGGAGACCTGCCCTCTACCTCTCTTTGCTGCCCTGTTACCTTTACTCTTGGACAAGAGAAGATATTGAGAAACCCTACACACTTAAACATTACGGCTTTTCATTCATGTATCATTATTAAATGAAATGACATTGAAGAGTAAAATAAATGTGAAGAAGGTCCTCAAAGTTTTTCCCAAAATACTGTCATGCTAAGCTCGATGGGGCGTCTGCCCTGCAGGTAATCAGGGACTTGCCTGTCTCCATCCCAAGCACTTTTTTTGTCAACCCAACAGCTAGTGCCTCCTAGAAAGACCTCTTGGTCGTAGGCAGGCAGCCCAGACCAGCAACCCGCTAGGGGCAGTGAAGTAAGTGCTTTCCCCTATTTCCTCTCTCCCTTCTTTACCTCCAACTTAGGATCTGTGCCTTCCCCCTTCCTGACTGCAAACCAACGACCTGGGATAGACTTTGTACAAAGTGGGGAGGGAAGACCTGGTGGCCATTGTTCTTGTTGGTCCTTTAAGTCAGGGATTCTTAACCTCATGCAGTACTTCACAGTCACCCAGAGGGCTTGTCAAAATACAGACTGGTAGACTCCGCTCCAGAATGCCAGACTTAGGAGGCCTGGGGTGAGTCCTGAGAATGTGCATTTCTACCAAGTTACCAGGTGATGCTTATGCTGCTCTGAGGACCATACTTTGAGAACAACTGCTTTAGGTTTTGTTTTAGAATTTAGGGTTCAAATGCCAGCTGGTCGGTGAGTTGCCTCTACTGCTTTGCCAGCGCTGCCATGCTTGTTTGTATGTGCATGTCTGTATTCCCTGGGAACTCTTACAGGAACAGCTGTGGCTGTGGGCAAGATCCAGCATTTCTGATTCTCTAACCAAACACAGCCTTTAAAATAATTTTTTAATGACCCCCAAGAGCAGGACCCAAATATTGCTTCTATTTTCTATTAGCTCTTCTTTTATGTTGCCATCTTTCATGAACTCTTCTTTGGTAGTCCTTTGACTCTGAGATACTGCACAGGAAATTAAAAGTCAGGGATATGGGCTAAAAAAATGAACAAGTCAGCCGATTGCTTCTGTTTCAGTGTGCCTGTAAGAGATAGGAAAACCGAACTGGCCCCCGGGACATCGCCATTTTTTTCAGAGCCTGAGATAGCTGTTGCTGTGTTTATGATAGCTCTTCACTACCAAACTTCTTTCTTTGGTCTGAAGGGGTTAAGGTTTAATTGGAGGTTTTAAGTAGTTATGGAAAAAAAAATATGAGGCCACCTAAGACCATTTCCTAAGAGGAAGAATTACCACTGGGAAATCACCTGCTCCACCAAAGCTCATCTGTGAATGGGCTGCTCTCTGGAGTGCCCTATGGGGCTTTCTGAAAACACAGCAGCCTGGGCCTCTCTCCTGGAGGGTCTGATTCAGTGGTCTCATTTCTTACACGAGGGGCCTGAGAAAATTTAATTTCACACGTACTGGCATTGTTGAGTTTGAAATTCAGTTGTCTGAAACAACCTGTGCTTTTTCCACATCTGCCGCCTCTCTTTAAACTGGATGACACGAATGATTCTCCCAAAACAGAAAAATCTGTCTCCATCCCCTCACTTTATAATGGCTGCATCGCTGGTGGCTGGCACTGCTGGGGAAGAGGAATTTTAGCTTTCTGAGCCTACCACAATGTCACAAAGCTATAGAAACAAGAAGAGTGTACTATGCTTACCTCTTCTGAGTATTCCACTTTTGTAAATAGTCCACATATCTTAGGGCTCCGAAGGCACACTTTATAAACGTCCAGATGTTCACAGACACTCTGCAATCAATTTCAACCTTGGATAATTGCACTCTTCCGGTCCAAGGGCAGCTTCAACAGGATGTGATATATTTTGTTTTGGCTGTTGGAAGTACCAATAGCTCAAGAAGTGCTGTTATAATGACCCACTTTACCCCAGCGAGTGCTGATCTCCAGGGAGCTAAAAACATTTTATTATTAGTTCCGTATTAGTTATCAAAATTGAGGTCTCTCTGAAGGAGATGAAAGCCCCATTACTTCCATTTCACAGATAAAGCAGGCAAGACCCAAAGGCCAAATGCTTGTTTTGTAGCCTCACAGAATCCGGAGCCCTTGTGATTTGGGAATCAAGAGGTCTAAGATCTGGAGATAAAAACAGAAACAAAATCCTGTATGAAATAGCTTGTCTGGTCATCGCCTAAGCCTAAAAAAGAGTGGAACTAACCTTCTAGAAAAGTCATCATAACTTATACTTAATTCATGGATAACAAAAGCATTTTTCTTTCTCCTCCCATTTTTTGCTGTTTTAAAAAGTAGGTTTAGGCATGTGATGTTAAATTTCAACTTTAAATAAAGTTTACCTTTTATTTTTCTTTTGTATTAATCATCAGTCATATTCAGATAACTCTCCCTGGATCTGGAACTTTGTGAAAGCCTATGTGGGACTTGGAAACCCAATGCTTCTCCATCTTTATTCTGTCCTATGTTTGTGACAAGTGTGACCATATGTAAATATTGACAGTCCAAGAAGAAACTGCAGGTTGGGTGCCTCCTATTTGTGCCCAGAGCTCCTCATTCTGGCTTCTAACACAGTGCCCGTCTGAAGCTCATTTTTTACTTGTCCAAGTTTCTGGAGGCAAGAATCATTCCCTTTATCTCTGCCCCAAATACACAGAAGAAAACCTTGTACATAGAAGGCCCGTGTGCCTCATCTCTGGAAGCACTTTCTATCTTTACACACTGTGGTGGGCGCCTGGTAGGCGGACCTGCGTGGAAGCCGCCAAGGAGCTCCCTTGGGTTCAGGAGCAGGAGGCCTCAGCAGGAGAGCCACGGGCGGAAGGAGAGCGGGGTTGAGGCGGGTCTTCCTCTATCCCCCGCTCTTCTGGGTTGCCTGGGTTGGTGTTAGCCAGTGGCTCCAAGCCACATGACAGCATTCAGAAACATTTCATGATGCTTTGTTTAGAAATGACAGCCATGGACTTTTAAGAAAAGGAAAAAAGGATAACAAAACAAAAACGCATACTACTTAAATGATCTTCTTTCTAGAAACTTGAAATTTGTCCTAGACTGAGTCAGAAAACCTTTTAAGGCAATTGATACCGTTTTCTGTTAAAATACAGATTGAGACTTTTAAATAAGTTCTCATGTACTCATAGTTGCATTTTCACAAAGTTTATTATTAGTGAATTATACACGTGTACCTGAAAGAGACCAGCTTCAGACTGAAATATGATGAGCCATTCTGAGCAGATCATTTTTTAATTGTTCTTTCAAGACGCCCTACAACCTCCCATACTGCCTGTACCAGTCTGTGTGGTCAGGACATATTTTTAAAGTCCTAGGGGACTTCTCTGCTATCGAAAATGATTTGGTTCCAGGTTACTTATCATTGACAATTTTGGAATCCTTGTTTTATTTTACTCAGTGTCACAGTATCAACTGCATGACAAATCTCAAAAGGCACACATGAATCAGAGATTTTTAGAGATGAAATATTTCCCAACTTTGAAACTCCATAGGATTTTTTAGCTTTTCCTTTCATATCTGTCACAGTTCAGGACACAGATGGTGTCTTTATTCCTCTGGGTCCTTTGCAGCCCTTGGCAGAGTGACTGGCACATTATAGATATTGAGCCCAAAATTGCTGGAATAATCTCAGGGGGGGTCATCTGATCACACCTTATAATATAAAGCAAGAAACTTAATTTCTTAGACATGGTCATATAGTGGCCATCCGGAATTTTGTTACACTGCCAGGCAGTTCAGTCCTTCTTCTAAGGGTAGCTCATGTACCTGGAGCCAGTTATCTTGCTTTTTATCTTTATTAAGTTGACTTTTCTAACTTATCACACTAGTTGTTTTTTGTTTTTTTTTTCAAAACTTCCTACAGTATAATGATTTCAATTCATAGTCATCTCATTGTACTTCGGTTTGTCACTCCCTCTCTTCAACTATGATCCAAAATAGAACCTACAGATTTGGTCTGATTACTATAGGTTGTGGCAAACCCCTCCTTTCATGTTCTGAACACTGTTCTCATTTTAATGCTGAATGAGATTCCATTGCCCCCAAAGGGTGAGTCATGCATTATAGTCACCTCAATGAAAAGGCAACTGTTAGCATTCCTGAGAAAAGGCAGTGGTAAGCCCAATCACACACCATTATCCAACTATTCTGCCAGCGAAGAGGTCCCTCTTCAAGAGGGTTTACTGAGGTCTGACTTCTCAATAGAGAGAGCGTCTGTTGTCAAAATAACTTGTAGCCTGTGTCACTGAGAGGCAACGTGCTGAAAAAACACATTGTGAGTACATTAGTTTCTTTTTTATTTGTGCAAAAATGCATTCCATAGACCATTGAAAAAAGATTGGGGACACGAGGCAGTAAATGTGGACCAAGAAGAGAGATGACATTAAACCTACGTTTGCACACAGGTCAACATTTTTAGAATTCTTAAAGATTAATTTGTAATTTCCATAAAGTGGACTCGCTATCTATTACTGTTGTAGCCAATAGTTAGAATTGAACAGATTTTGCATGCCAAATTTATTCCCTAGGAACTCACAACAAGACAAATTATATCTACTTAATTTTTACTGCTTGCTTGAGATAGAAGACCATAATATTGGTGGGAGGATGAACTCTATTTTTCTTGTGATTGTTTAAATGCAGTTTACTGGTGGGGGGGTGGGTAGAGTAAGACCAGAGGAAAGTCTTCTCTCGTTTGCCAGACTGAGAGGTCGATGCTATTGGCCCTAGGATATAGTAAGTAGAGAAAGGTAAATCACTACTGTAAAGACTTTTCATTCAAACTAGAGAAAGGCCAAGATAGAGTCTTCATATCAGATAGGAAATATAAATGGTCATGGCCATTTAAAACTCTACTATAATTTCACAGTCAGTGTAAAATTATAAAGAAAGTAGAGGAAAACATCACTTCACACCAGTCAGAATGGCCACTATCCAAAAGACAAGAAATAGCAAGTGTTGGCGAGGATGTGAAGAAAAGGGAACCCTCCTATACTGTTGGTGGGAATGTAAGTTGGTGCAGCCACTGTGGAAAACAGCATGGACATTCCTCAAAAAACTAAAAATAGAAATACCAGATGACCCAGTAATTCTACTTCTAAGAATTTACCCAAGGAAACAAAATCCCTGATTTGAAAAAATGTACACATCCCTATGTTTATTACTGCATTATTTACAGCAGCCAAGTAGAAGCAACCCAAGTGTTCATCAGTAGATGAACAGACAAAGAAGACATGGTACATATATGCAGTGGAATATTATTGGGCCATAAAAAAGAGAGAAACCCTACCATTTTTGACAACTTGGATGGACCAAGAGGGTATTATGCTAAGTGAAACAAGCCAGGCAAAGACAAATATGATTTCACTTATTTGTGGTATATAAAAACAAAACAAAGCAAAATGAACAAAATAGCAATAGACCCACAGACACTGAGGAGTGACTGGTGGTTATCATGAGGGAGGGGTTGGGGTAGGTGGGTGCAGAGGGTGAGTAGGATAAAGTTGCACAAAAACCTCAATCCCAATATAAGTTGGTCACAGGGATGGGAGTGGAGAATTTAGCCAATGGTTCTGTAGTTTCTTTCTATGCTGACAGATAATAACTGCACTAGTTGGGGTGCAGATTTAATAATGTGTGTAACTGTGGAACCACTGTTTTGTATGCTTGAAACAAATATAATATTGCGTGTCAACTGTACTTCAATAAAGAAATTGCATGTAGATATGCTAGTGACCTTTGCTCAACCTCTGAATAGAATATCTCCATTAAACACGTCAGCTCCATAGTATGGCTGAACTTTGTCATTCCTCCACTTTCAAAGTGATTTAAAATATTTATTTAGCTTAATTCAGCATGGGTCATTTCATTCCAGGTTTCAATGCTAACCTCAAAACATATAATAATTGAAAGAAGAAATCATTATGTATTAGTGGTTAAAAAGAAGTTAAAATATGTTTAACACACAAATTTCTAAAGCTGACAGCAATAAGGAATATAGTAAGACATTTTCTCTTTATTATCCATATTAAATATGCCACTTTTATGTTCTGTAGGCAGAATGAGGTCCATGAATGTGGTAATTATATTTGACTACTGTGAGGTCAATATACTTAGAAATTAGGTTGAAGCAGCTGAATTCTTCTCTTACTGGTTACTAGTAAAAATAAATAAATAAATGCCCCCTCCATGGGGGACAGCTGTGGCTGTTAGGTAAAAATCCCAACTGTATAAATTGCTACTTAGGTACTTTCTGACAAGTAAGGTTTTGGCTACAATAGGCTATTATAGCTTCTTCATAACAGTTAAGGCCTATCACATAAACCCTTCTGTGTTCTGGTTCACTGACATACTTCGTGAAGTCATTATGGACCCAGCAGCCCCAGGGACCCATTAAAGATCCATTTCAGATCTCAGATACCTGCTGATGAAGACACATATTCTCAAACACCAGCTACAAAGCACAAATATGCATGATGACTTTCAAATTTAAAAATTTTACTCCAGCTGGTCTCATTTTTTTTTCTTAAAAATCATCACAAATGTTAGAGTGTATGTTGGTCAGGATAGTGGAAGAGGACTGGCTAGGATTCAGACTGTCACAATGTCAAAACACCTGGAAAACCTTCTTCCTGTACTGGCTGCTAGATTACATATAGCAGCAATGGTGATTGTCAGAATATAGACGACTTCTGATAGCAGCAATTCTACAGCTGTGGGCCCCATAAATAGTTATTACATAATATTAACATTCGGTCATAACAGCGTTCAAGACAGAATGATGACGGCTGGGGTCACTGTGGTCTAGGAGAGGAGGTATTAGCCCGGCATTGTGGATTACAAGGTTCTATTCTTGGCTCGCTGACTGGTGGCTGATTTGACACTAAACTTTAACAATCCTCAGCCCTGATTTTCTGTCTGGATAATGTCTATATCTTATGAAGGTGATCATGCACCAGTTACCAAAGAAACTATTTGTGCATGAAAAAAACAATCATGGCTTGCCATCTTAAGGGTAAAATAAGAACACATTTGCAAATGATTTGAACAAACTTCTGAATAAAGTTACTTTAAATATAGCAAATTATAAAACTAGGTGTGACTTTAACACTAAGTTGTAAATAAGTCCCTCAAGTAGTCTTGCCATTGTTTTTTCTTTTATTGGTGGATGAGGGGGATAAAGAGGCACAAAAATCTCAATCCTAATATAAGTTGGTACAGGGATGAAAGTGCTGCATGGTGAATACAGCCAATGATTCTGCAACATCTTGTGTTGACAGATAGTAACTGTACTAGTTGGGGTGATAACTTAATAATGTGTGTAACTGTTGAATCACTGTGCTTTACACTTGAAACTAACATAATATTGTATATCAACTATTCTTTGTTTAAAAAAAGAGAAAAATTTTAAATGAGATAAATCATGAACCATGGAGGAAAAGGCTTATATTCTGTAACTGGTCTGGTGATATGCATGGATAACTTTAAAAACTGCACATCAGAGGCAACTCAAAATTAAAATGAAAATTCAATCAAATGAAAAAGTTGGCACTAACTACAATATATCCAAAGACTATCCCTCCACCTAAGTATTTTTCCCAAAATTTCCCAAGTATATAAGAAGTTCAATAGCTGTCCTAGACAGGAGGTAATGCATGATATGCTGATACCAGAAATCAAAGCAGGATTTCAGGAACTTTTATAGACTTGTGCCTAATTTTCCAGCTGACCCATATAGTATTTTGTCCTGCCTCTCAGCTGACACATTCTGTCTGATGCGCAGGTCTGCCCAAGTTCCTGACATATGTGTTGTACGATCTCCAGCAAGCTAGCTAGCCAATCTTTGTCTCCATTTCAACAACTATAAACAGGGTAATTACCTGTCCCACAAGGCGGTTGCAAGATTTACTCCAGTTTAGCACTTAGTAAGCTGTCTGACATAAAATAAGAACCCTATAATCTTAACTATTATAATTTTTATTATTATAGTTATTGTAATTGCTATCATTATTAGGTGTCTTACCATCTCAACCAGCTCTTTGAATCTCTACACTGCTACACTACACTACATCTCTACATTGCTCTTATTGAAAGAATGAATAAACAAATGATTGAGTGAAATAACAAAAAAAAAGGCAAACCCATGAGTGACAGGGAGCTTGTATACTAGAAGGCAACATAACCAAAATAGTGTATTCCTGCAGTCCCTTAATATTTATGATTTCAGACCCTATCCCCTTTCTTTACTTATTCTGTTTCAGGCAGATGGTTTCATATGCCTCTTGAGAAGGCAACTGACCTTCTTGGACAGAAAGAGAGTCTTGATTGAGACAAAAGATTGGGGGTAAAGAATAATTTTTCTGGGGTTGATTCTGAGAAGCACCATTCTCTTTTAAGTAACTCAGAAGCCAAGGAAATAGAAAGGGATTAAAGTTGACACAAGGACTCAAAGGCCATTCCTTGGGGGAAAAAACAACACAATATCAGCAACAACTACAACAATACTAAAAAATTTTAAAATAATCACAAAAAGTGGGTTAGGCCTCAGGAGGTCGGTAAGTGATGCAAAGAGAAGCTAGGAAGAAAAAAAAGTATAAACTCAGGACTTAGTCTGTGAGAGAGGGGAAATGATCTGAGACCTTGCTGAAAATATCTCAGAAGAAAGAAAGGCTCATTCTCATAGTATTTCTTATCCATAAATTTATCCTGGAATTCCAGAGTTATTCCAACCAGTGATCTGCATCTTTAAAAATGCAAGGTAAGAAGCCTGAGGGGGAAAAGATACTGGACATTCACACTTTAGTATGAATTATATTTCTCTCAACTCTTTCTTCTTCACTCCCCCATCGCAGTACAGAGCAGCACCATTCATTCAGTTGCTCACATCAAAAGCCCTGGAATCACCCTTCTCTCTCAATGCACATATAATCCATCAGCAAACTAGTAGACTCTTCTGTCAAAATATAGTTTAACCACTTTTCATCACCTCTTCTAGTGCTTTTAGTCAGCCTAATCTGCATCATTTCTTCTCTGGATCATCAGTCTTCTAACTGCTGTCTGTGCTTCTGCCATTGTCTTCTTGAGGCTAATTTCATCTCACTATAGCAGTCAGAAAGACTTTTCTAAAATTAAGACCCATTATGTTACTCCTTTGCTCAAAATTCTGTGATGCCTCCTTCACTCAGAATAAAAGTTAGTCCTTTCACTAACCTATAAATAAGGGCCTACAAGATCTTGTCCTCCAGCCCATCCTACACCCTTCACTTTACCCTGGTCTAGATATACACCTGCCTCAGAACCCACCTCCTTGCTGTTCCCTTTGCTTACTCTTCCAGTCAAGCCCTTGCTTTTTTTTGTTTTTGTTTTCAGGTCTTTAATCAAAGCCACTCCTCCTAAAATTTCAACACTGTATTCTACAAATACTACTTCTTAACCAATTTCCTATTGACATTCTCTGATTTTTGTTTCTTCTCAGCGTTTATCACTATATAACACACTTTTTATATTTATATATTGATCTTGTTTACTATTCGTCTCTCTTACACAAATAAATGCCATGAGGGCCAGAGCTTTTTTTTTTTTTTTTGCCTCCTGTTTTGTTCTCAGCACCTACAACATCTGCTACATAGCTGCTGGTCCTCAATAAGTTTCTAAATAAAATGAATGATTAAGTTATCTTAATTATATGGTTGTTACTTAAAACCCAGATGCAGTAGCTTCCCCAGGAGCCTTTATATGCCTCATGATATCTGTGTGTGTCGGTGTGTGGGGAAAATTTTGGCAAAGAAAAGTAGCTGGGGTTTGAGGCATTGGAGCACAGGAAAGTATGAGCCCAAACGTGGAAAATGGGAAAAGAGGGTCTCTGAATACCTAGAATGTACCCTGAAGATACTAGTCAACTGGGTGATATTTTCCAGAGGTATAAAGCTCAAGGGCATTATGAGAAAAATAAAAGCAAAGCAATCAGTAAGCCACATTTCATCTATTTCATAATTTTGCCTCATACAGGCTGCCTCTGCTTCCTTCTTCCAGATTAGTAAATATTCTCAGAAGAGACAGTTGAGCTGAATTGCTTCTAGCTCCATTCAGAAAGTGGATTCCCTGTGGGAAGAGAGTCCCATGGCTGTACTCAACATCAACCAACTCTGTAGAACCTAGGGTGCCAGGGAGAAGTGAGGGGTGTTCTTAAACTCTAGGGTATTTCTGGAAAAGCAGAGCTCTATTCTGTCCCCTTCCTGCTCTGCCTTTTGATTGAGAAGAATTCATTCTTGCTTCCCCTGCTTGCAAGATGCCAGGGGCAGGATGTGAGAGGGGCCAGGTTTCCTAACCACTGACACATGGAAGTTATGCATGGATATAGGGTAAATTATCCATGGCTTGTCATCTACAGGGATATTCTTGAAAGCGTAGCTTCCCCTTTCAGGGAGAGAAGACGCCTGTTAGAGCTGACAGCACCTGGGAGGCAGAAGACGCCACACTTCCTCCAATTATTCGTGGAACTGCCAGAGAGGGAGCTGTTAGCTAAAAGCAGCTACACATTTTTTTCACATTTATCCTCCTTAGCATCTTCTTCATTCCAGCCTCTGACTTGGAGCTTTGGTAAAAAGTAAAGATAGGAAAGAGTAATTAAAACCTTACTCCATCCCAGAGCCACCTTGGATTATCTTAATATGATTTTAGGTGTATTTGTGACTTGTATTTGAATACTGGTAATGTAATGCTTGAAATGAAGGGAAGTAGAACAAGGAAGTATCACTTACCAGAAAAATTATCTAAAACTTGGAAATAGGCAACAGATATTAATGGTTATTCTTTGTTTACAGTGCTGCATTTCAATTTCCATCAACATGGCTACTTTACAGTTGTGTAAGTATAGGGGTTAATTTGTCATTATTTATCCAGTAAATTCAAATAGTATCTGTCCAATGGAATAGGTAATCTCAATGTTTATGGTTTATTATACGGTGAGACACTAAAGTAGTTTTGTATCCAACCTTCTGATTTATCCAATATTTATTTATTAGTTAAAGAGTTGAATAAAATCCTTGACTTTTTCATTTTACCTGTATGAGACATATTTTTAACTCTTTAAAAATTATTAACACTCTATATTTTATATTTTTATAATAATTTTCACTAGCTCTCAAATACCACCCTATGTTCTAGTTTACTTACCTAAGTGGACTTAGTTCATTGGTAAATAATTTCTTATATTTGCTTCAAAAACAGAAAAATATTACACTGATGATTTTTCTTTCCTGTTTTCTGTAACCACATCACCTACCTCCCATCCAAGTCATTACATGATCAATACTTATTTTTTCACAGATCCCAAACCATGCTTAAAACTTCATGACTCTGTAACAAGTCATTTGTCTGTTAGCTTTGCCTAAGCTATTTGATTAAGAAGAAGGCAATTAGAGAAAAGTATTTAATAAATCAGTCCTTTTTCCCCTATCCTCATCACTCTGAAAACAGATATGTAAGTCAAAATATGATATGAGATGTTACATTGGTAATACACTGAGTTCAACTGGCAGAAACATATTCTCAATGTCCTAATGAAGGGTTTAGTTAAATGGGAAATAATGGCCACCCAAATTAATAACACCATTAAAGGTTATGTTGGAAAAAAAAATTAAAAAGGAAAAAAACTGAAGTTGAACAGTCATAAAAAATAGTTTTTAAAAACAACTATTGTTCAACTTTTTGCTACTATGTCTATAATATGACACTTTCCAAGAGTGACAGCAAGTTTCTGAACATTCATAGCCATCATTTCTTCTTACAGAAAGCTTTTCTTCTAGCTGTGGTCTAGCTTTTCTTCCTTATTCAGATCTTCATTAAAGGGAACCATCACAAAGGCAAAAGAAACATTTCTAAAGATAATTATATGTATTAGAATATTCTATAATTTGGTACTATTTCTTACTCATCCTTTCATGCAACCTTATTCTTCTTTTTAGCAATTTTATTCTAAAAGATGATGAAAATACTAACATTAAGGGAAATTAAATAAATGAAATGAGAAAAATAGGTAAGGTTGTATAATAGAGCTTCAAATGCCATTTTGTTCCACTTGCTGATTGAATAAATGTCAGTGTTGGCTAATATCATTTAGAAAATTGTTACTATTATTTTTATGCTGTCATTGGTAAATAATGGAGAATATAGAGTTAATAGGGGGAGAAAATATAAATAATGCAAATGCTGCTCCTAGTGAGATTTCCTGTAACATGGTATTTAAATTAAAAAAGTAAAATCCTGTTCACCTGAGATGCCAAATTTTCTCTAAAAATTTCTGATAAACTTTAAAAATTAAGTTAGCCATTCAATTACTATTCATGTCTCAAAGGACATCCTTCAAGTTTAAATACATTAGTTTTCCTTAAAAATTAGTTTATGATAAATCAACCATCTCTGATTTAGATACCTTTAAATGTGAACTGGTAATAAGCTCATTTTTTTTAAATGAGGTCAGATTTGTCTCAAGGTCACATTAATGCACCTCTCATTGTCTACTAGTGACATTTGCTGAATATTACCTTGGGCTACATTTTTAGCATTCCTTCTGGCAAACTAAGATTAGATGTGACATTTCTTGGTCAGAATGAAACACAAGGACAATTCTAAAGAATCTAATACAATATTTTTTCCATGCACCTTTGCATTTGCTTATCTATAGTACACAGGCAGTTCATTTCAGAGTATGGACTTAGGAACCACTGCTAGCACATGCTAAACCGTTCTCCTCACAGGATGCCTCCCCACATTGTCCCAGACTGTTTCACCACCCCTGAACCCTCAACAAAATCCCTGAGAAAATAACCACAGTCGAGGTCAGAATTCTCCAATGCCTACTGTACTAGGTTGAGGGAGTTTATCCTCCCACTGCCAGGTTCATCAAGAAGCAAGTTTCCCACTGAGATAATGTTGTAAAGGATGACTGGGATATGTAAGTCCACAAGAACTATTATTCAGCTTACAATGAGTTTAAATTTTGTAGAACACCGAACAAGTATCAATTATTTATAAAAGTAATTATGGAGAAAAATTCCATTGGTAAGTTTGTAATAGGAGTAACGATTCTGAAATGTCATAAATTATGCTTAATATTTCATTTTTCTTCCTAAAGCCTTAAAAGAAAAAAGTTATCATTGTCATAACCCACCTTTAGCCACAGCACCAGCTCTGCTCTCATTATCACCCTGTTGCATCCTTACCCTGATTAGAGTCAATGAATAATGAAAATATAAAAATATACCTGAATTTTGCTCTCTGAGTAAAAAGCAAGGCTTCTAAAATTCAAGCATTTTTTTCAACTAAACATATGAATACTAATTAAAAAGTCAAAAAACTTAAAAACCACTAACAATCCCCAACATGAAGAGAACTATCAACTTAAAAATTACACTATGCATATTACTTCTCTTGGTAGCATGGCTATTAGTTCTGAGCTATATGTCACAGGAAAATATACTGAATATGCAGTGATGCGTTTATGTTGTTTTAAACTAGGTTTTATCTAGAAAGGCACATCTAGAGGTGGGATTAAGATCCTGACTACAGGATTGTATTTATCAATAATTCAGATTATCTGAAATTTTGAATATTTGATCTAAACATTATCTACAAACAACAAATGCTATTAGGAGGAACCCAACCAAAGGTCAATAAAGCACACATTTCCCTGTGTGTGCGGCTTTCTGTCTGTGTAGATCCCTAGGAAATGTTACCATGTGCTACAGGACTCTGAGCTATGCTACTTCAACCCTCTCTATTAAATAATGTGACTGTCAATATCTGGGTTGAAGTTACAGAGCACAGATAGCTCTTTCTTTTTATCTATAAGGAGTGCAATGAGGCATCCACGCTAACTCAGCAGAGAGAACATTTACTAACAGAATGATTGGAGAGACCCATTGACTTGATGGATGACTGGGATTGTACAGAATAGAGGAGCCCATGACGAAAATGCTAACAGATCTGAAAGCCTTTAGTGGCACTTTTTATCTCTCCTAGCGTGGGTTCTTAGCATGACGCAGGCTCCCTGTTTTCTCTCTTTAATGATACTGTTCTATGAACCAGTGAATGTTTTCACTTGGAAAATAAGAAAGCACTGACATGTTATCTGAACTGTGATTTCTTTAGTGATGCCAAGGGAATAAATATGCTAATTCTGGGCTTTGAGGAATGTACTGGGTAAGGCCCATTACTCCACTGATTTCAGTAAATACTAGGTCCAGGTGAGAAAAGGCTAATAGCGCATACCTTGGAATATTTGATTATGCGAAACTTTTGACTTAGAAAATGAAGAGTTTCAGCAACACTGTATATACCCTTAGATGCTGATTTGCATATTACATGCTCCCAAGTGAAGTTTACCTCATCATTTGTTAATTATAATACCTGAAGCAATTTACCTCAAGCTATTGCTTGATTCTTCATAAAAAAGCAATTACTATGAAAAGTTACCACATAAATTTTGAAATATTCGCAAAATCTTACACACATAATGCTCTTTCATATAGGAAAAAAAGACAATCTTCTTCATATACACATGAATATACAAAAACAGATTCCTCAAGGAAAACCAATTTCCCTGGAACATTAGGGCTTTTACATAAAGAGTTAAGTAACAGCAGAAGTGCCGAATAAAGAGTTTTCCCTGGCTTTAAAACTGGAACGAAACAACTCTCAACATTTGCAAAACATTCCTTTATTATTAGAAATAAATTATTTGTATAAAAAATTGCATGCGTCAACCATTGCATTTATTTTTAGCACAACCCAGGGCTTCAATCCGGTCAGCCATTACAAGAAACAGATCCATTGTCTTATACAAGTTGAACAATGTGGGACAGGAACGGGAGTTCTCACAATCACAGAAAAATACTTACAAGAATAACATCAGACATGGTTTATTTCAACAGTATTTTTTTTCACAAGCTAACATTAGTTTTCCTTTTGTGATTTTTTTTTTTTTTTAACTGCTCACAAGTACGCAATACTTTAGCTTGACACTCATTGGTTGTAGTGTATGATACGGGATTCTTCACTCTGTTCTTGATACTTTTGGCTCATGGCTCCTTTTTGTTCCTTAAAAGACTGAGTATTGATTTGATTGATTGTAGTCTACGGAGATCCCCAGGAGTGCGTTTTTTGGCTGTGTCATGTTCATTGTTTAAGATCACACTCCAGATTTCTTCATATTGTGTCATTTCGTTGTTTCAGATTGAATGATTGCTGTAACTGATATATGTTGTCTTGGTAGAGGAAGCTGTTAAGACAAATTAAGACAAATTAACAGTATATAATAAATTATCTTGTGAAGATGATTTTATAATTCAAATCCTGTAAAGACTTTTTATGAGTCAGTTCTTATAACATTGTAACTTATTATTTTTTAAACTATGTAGTAGGCATTCAGTGCTCATAGGAATGAAATTGCCACAGCAGTTTTAATCTGTAAAACCAGTAGTCTCATTTATAGCATAGGGATTTGACAGAACACTGGATATTTTCAAGTTCTAATCTTTAATAAAATTAGGTGAAATTCAGTTTAAATGTGTGCTTTGAGTAACAAAGATTTACAATATGAAAAATGGAAGAGCAGATAAATTAAGTATCCTAAAAATACAAGAAAAAAAATTTACAACCTAACTTGATGACCTCAATTATTTGAGTCTGACTGGATGACCAAGAAAGGGTCAGTAATTAATAACTAGCTGTGCCTTGAGAATGAATGTATCCTCCACTTAAAAATAAAGAATACTTTTAGATTCTAGAAGTGAACATAGTAAAATACCAAATATACAGAATTTTTGTTAATATTAAAATAAATATAATATTGCCAATACATATTTGTGGTCTGGTTTCAATCAAAGGACACAAATGGAAGTGTTTAAAAATAAAGACTCAAAGGAAATAAATATTAAATTATTATGGTGCCAACTTAGTATGAAGTAAAACCCATTATTGTAAGATGATTAGAAAGATAAGAATAACAAAATATTCTAAGTCAAGTTTATATTCATGCTTAAATTTTCAGAGAATATAAATCAATACAAATAATTCCTTTCGGTCTTTTGAAAGGTGTGACAGACTAAATCACATCTTTTCTAAATTTTAAATACGATGGCCTATTTTTCAGTAGAATTCTGAAGTGAATAATCATAACACAAAAGATATGAAAGTAATATTAAGTACATATGTATCTCACTACATAAATCCAATTCAGAGTGAAACAGATTTTTAGAGAATTATTTACTTTTTGAACATTATACAAGGGAATTGTATTTCCATTATATTAAAAAACTCCTCCTCTGAAATAACTCATAATCAGACTGATTCAGTTTTAGTTAACATCAACACTGGGATTCACCAGACAAGTTTTCACCAGAGAACAAGAGCATACAAAGTTCATGATCATGAAAAGAAATGCAGATAGACCAAGAAAGTGCTAATTGTATATGCTTTTGCTATTTTTTATTTCATTGAATATTAGGAGCTTTATGACAAAAAACAGTGACATCCTGGCTCACATTATCTACACTGCTCATACTTCCTCTAGGTTATAATTGTGGCCCAGTGAAAAGGAAGTAGAGGTTTTAGATTATATTCAGTTTCCTACAAAGTGGGTGAGAAAAGGTTACTGAACCAGGTCACTGGGCCTCAGTTTCACCATTAGTCCAAAATCCACAATCTTGGGTTTTGTGAGGATGAAGACAGAGTAGATTTGTTGCAGAATGACTGCTGTTTGGAAGAACTAATATGCAGCCTAGTTTTCTGTTTACCCCTTCCAAAAGGTTAGATGTCTGTTATATTTGGTTTGGTGTGAAGTGAACTACAATGACTTTTATGCCCATTTTTATTTTTTTATTTCTAATTTATATAATGTTCTCATACACCTCTACATTTCCTCAAAGAAAATAAAAACTGTACTTCAACTATGTTTCTGAAGGACTTTCATATAATCTTTAGAGACAAGATCAAGACAATTTCTCATAATAGAAAAATTATCCCTAAAAAAGTTGCTCGACTTTCTGCCCGATTATCTTCAATAATAAGTAAAGATGGGGAGATAGCTGTCAAATGTGTAAATAGCTAGAAAGAAAAGTATGAAATGATTTTGAAATAGAGGAACAAGAGCCAAAAAGACCTTGAAGATGATATTGAGAAGATCTTCACTCAACAGAAGGTGATTTGGATCATACCATCTTCAAGCATCATTCCAACTTTGAGACTCCATAGGTAATTCAAGATTCAAATTTCTTTTTTTTAACTCTTACAAGTAACTTCCAGGGAAAAAGATGGGAGCATTCTATTGAGACTTGAGACCATAATTCACGAGAGGAAAGTAATCTTAATTTTTCAGTGGTTACCAGAGGGAGTACAGGGTTGCCAGTATGGATGAATTAGTCAACGTGAAAACATGGATGAGAGGAAACTGGAAATGGCAGATATCTTGCAAGAACCTTTATCCTGGAAATACTACGAACAAAATGGGTCACAGATGTACATATGAGCTACTAAGGAGTTTTTACAGGGGCAATGAATATGCTTATGTGAAAATCAGTTTCTGAACACAGCAGCAGTGCATTTCCTGTGCACACCACACTGTTCATAAGCCCTAGAAAGCAGAGCTTCCTCCAGCAGCAGCTGTCTTTATGAATTATTCATGAACATAGCTTAAGGAATACCACGTTACAGCATTTGTTAACTGGTACAGATGATCAATTCATACATTTCAACTTTGTTTCTAACTCCCTTACCACACTTATGTGAAACACCCCTTGACCATTTTTTGTGTGAAGTGTAGTATTCTGCAAATTCAGTAATTAATCTGGTCTCATTGCTCTCCCAACTTCACATTACTTATTTTTATTCTCTGTAGCTTTTGAAGCTCTAAAACCTTAAATGTGTGACCGGAATTTCTGGTGTTAACAAGTCATCTTTAAGATGAAGTTTCTGACTTGTAGAGCTCCATGGCCATGAGGAAAATTATGTACATCAAATATACAGCTAAGTGGTCAGAAAAAAAATAATCCAACATGGAGTGGTAGCCATAGTCATTAAAACCCCACACTATTAAAAAAAAAAAGAAGAAAGAAAGAGGCATACTAAAAAAATAGCTTTTGAATTTTAAGCCTTTTCTAGTATGGACCAATCTATATTTTCATGGCAGCAATGCTACATTTGCCTTCATACAGTGATTGACAGTTTACAGAACACTTCCGTGTACGCCATTGCCATTTCCTCGTAGTAACGGGGATTTATCAAAAGCCTGGTAGCGTAAAGTATGAGAACACAGCAATGTGGGTATGTTCCAGTGGGTTAACCAGCCCTCGATTTATTGAGAATAGGCTCCACCCATTTTGAGAGGTGTTTCAAATCTGAGTTACAGGTAGCTGAATGAATGACAAAGGCTTTTCTAATATGCAATTACAGCTTTGAAGATATAAGATACTCAGAAGAAAAATATTGCATTTAGGTTATTAAGGTCATTGATACTCATTTTAACTCAATTATAGCCACCGTACATGTTGTAAAGGTAATAGAGACGCAAGGAGGAGTCCGCGATACCTAGTCATGTGCACCGGAACAAGTCGGCAGCGGTTACCTGGAGTGGGGCTGTGGAAGGACATGTCAAGTTTTCATACATTTTCTCTCCTGCATGTGTAAACTATAATCACTTTATCTGTACCCAGTTTATTAAAATTCAAACTACTCTTGTAAAAGATGAATACACCAAAATCTCCAGAATATGATTTAACATTCTTTCAAGTAGTAATTGACTTTATCTGGATGCCCCTTTTTAACTTTCTTTTCCTTTTCAAAAGTGAGCACCTGACTCTTCCAGAAGATTATAAGCTTACCCTCCATAAAGCCCCACATTTATAATTCTTCTTATAGAATAAGAATAAATTTATTTTTATTTCAGACAAAATAGGGAAATGCTTGCAACACGACTTCTTTTTCAACATCAACAGAAAATGATAGAAGGAACACAGAAAATATACAAGACATTTCTATAATATAGAATTAGTCTTTATCAATATTGGGAATATTCCTCTTCAGGGAACCTATTTATTTTTTAAAGGGATGGAAAATCTCTAATAATTTTTTTCCTCACAACTTTCCAGAGATGAGTCTGGGATGACTGGTATTTGTTTCACTATATATTTGGTTCTTCTCATTTGCAATCATATTAATATGAAGTTTCCTGGATGGCTGCTAAAAAACAAGTACAACCATAGACTCTGGTGAGTTACACTGAGAAATGCCAATGTTCAAAGCATATCACTGGCCAATAGCACTTCATTGGCATCCCACTGTAGGTTCTAACTGCCTGCACTGATGCTTTCAAGGTAGAAAAATACAGATGAAACT
The DNA here is from genome assembly GCF_030020395.1 of Manis pentadactyla. Lineage (NCBI taxonomy): Eukaryota > Metazoa > Chordata > Mammalia > Pholidota > Manidae > Manis > Manis pentadactyla. The sequence continues at coordinate 124,735,298 of NC_080025.1, forward strand.
ATACCCTCAAATCCAAGCATTCCACTCTGATGCCTTTGATGGTGGTTATACTCCATCTTTTGCTAAGAGCCCAAAATAGGCCCATAATTACTCAGTTGCTTACCTACAATCAGAGATGATTTTAACGATTTGTTACCAAAACCCATCCTTTTCATTTCTTTTCTTACAATTCAAGGGCTCCATGGTTGCAGAAAGGTGAATATGTGGGGTGTGTTTGTGAATTCTTAAAAGGCTGAAGGTAATCTCCCTAGAGGGTCTGATCAATAATTCCAAGAAGTCTGAGAGTAATTGTAGCCAATTAAGTTTAATTAATCAATACTTCTATTCTAAGGATGTTCCTGCATACAGGGCATTAGAGCAGACAGTGTTCATCAGGAAATCTTGATGATTTGTAAATCTAGTGAAAGTTTGTAAATCTAGTGAAAGCTGTAAGTTGTTATAATAAATAAGTTAGACAAAACCATCTCTTAATCTTTCCTGTATTTTGTGTCAAAAGTACAGAGAATAGGGGATAGAACTTGCTAGAGGAATCTGAGAGGAAGAGAATATTTTTGCATAGGGTTTTATCCTTAATTACTAAGTATCTGTGTTATATTCCTAATGGACAGGAAACCTAACGTCTAAGGCAAGGATCTAAGCTTTTATTTATTTTTGACCCATGTACAGAATCTAGTAAAGGTTGTATTTCTTTTTGTTACTATACTCAGCTTTCTGTTATTTTACAATATGAATCTTGAACCAATATTCTACTCTTACACAGATGCCAGGATAGACTCGAATAGATCAATTAAACTCTACTGGATTAGGTGGGTGCCAGTGTATCACGATCGTTGGTTCCTCAGGATAATTATAGAGAAGAGGAAGATGCGTGAGAAAAGGAAAAGTGGGATGGTGGCTGTGGAAAGGATCCCATTTTTGGGGTCATGAGGTTTTCACAGAAGAGCTCTAATTATCTTCTATCTAATGTATCCGAGAAGGAAAAATCCAGGGAAGCCAAAGAAGGAGGTCATTTGAGGGAAACAAGTATTAACTATGACTTCACCTAAATGTTAGCTAACTAGTTTTCTCATTTCCCTAAATACCTAAATAACATATCATTTATTGGTGTGAGCTCTTTGACAGCATGCTCCATAAATATCAGTTAACTATTCATTCTATAAAAAGCAACCAATATTGAACGACCACAGATTGGCGAGCAGTTCCTCAGTGTTAAGGTTTTAAAAATGGAAGGACAGTTCCAAGCTTCAAGCTCTGAAATGCCTCAAGAGAGAGACCTGAGTGTGACACTTGGTAAAAGAGATTTGTGTGTGCACGGGTATGCTGCGGAGAAGAGCCACTCGCCTTGCGGTCATCTGGTCGGAACCAAATGCTCCCACTGCTGTGATGGCCTCGTGGTGTGCGAGTGCCACCACGCCCCTGGAACCAGGCAGCACAGTCCCCAAGACTAAGAGAAGAATGTTCAACGTACATCCGTTAGGAAGCGCTCCCGCTCTCGACCATCGCAAAGTCTACGGATGACTTACTGTTGGTTTCAAGACTCTCACAGAGTTCGCTTTTCACCTCTCCGTTTGGTCTGTCATTTCCTTTTTGGATCAGTTTGCTTTGCATGGTGGCCGCTGTCACCACAGCCTTGAAGCTCCTCTTGCGTTTTTGAACGTTCTGCTCTGGATGAAAAATTATAATATAAACCTTGGGCATATAGAGCATGCCCAGAGACACCGAAGCACTTAAACTCATGGAGACTGTAAGTGTTGTTGTCTGGATGTACATCTGAGGTGAGGGGGAGAAAAAAAAGAAGAATCAGTGTTGGTGCCTGATTGGAGAGAAAGCAAATCATATAACCATTTTCTAAAATTATTTCAGCTTCTCTTCTCCATGTGTATTCGAAGCTACGGTTAGAAATCGCCCTTAATCACAATGAAGCATTCCTTTATCCCCCTGCAAATCCGGGTAAGGTCATATTGTTTATGAAGCCCAACTCCTTAAAAAAACAAACAAAGCTGACAGAACTTCAGTTCCCATTTTTAGATTATCATTAAACATATATAAAGAAGGAAGCAAAACCCATCTGGCAAGACTAACTTTAATGCCGCACAGCCCTTCTTCAGGGAGGTATCACAGTGTCAGGTGAAATTCTTTTAACAAAAAAGTGAACCTAGAAGATCCTTATACATAGTGGAAGTAGAGGAAGAATGAAATATCCCAGAACATCACTATTGCACACCATTGGGTGGAGAATGCTTTCGTTTGCATTTTCACATCATTAAGTAAATTCCAGCTATCAAACCTGATAAATCATGAGCATGCTGTAAGGGTTTTCTTTTTTTGACAGCCCTCCTAAAGAACAATTGCTGACCATTTCTCGATGGTCATGTCCAATCAAAATAAATATGGGTGCTTTTATAAAATATGCAAGGTTTCCTACCTCCAAGATTTAAATATACTCTCTGGAGATAGGGTCCTGGCATCTGCACCTTGAAAATTCTCCCCCTCTGCCCATTCCTTACCCTCACTGCACTGAACTGACTGCTCTGGTAGGTTCAGAGAGAGGGCTCTCTGGGTGATTTCTCCTCCTGCATTCTAGAGCTTAACAAGCTGAAAAAGCTGAACTTCAAAAAGCTTTTGACTTTTATGATATGAAAACAGGATAGTATTTTAATCTTTTTTTTCTTCCTCAGTGTTATTGATGTATAATTGAAAAACAGAAATTGTATATATGTATATATATATGGTATAGAACTTCATGTTTTGATAAACATATAGTGAAATGATCATCACAATCAAGTAACTAACATATACATCAGCTCACAGTTACCATTTTCTTTCATTCTTTTTTTTCGTGATGATAATGCTTCAGATCTACGCTCTTGGCAAATTTCAAGTATACTGTACAGTATTGTTAACTCCAGTATTGCTAACACCATGCTGAGCATTAGATGTCCAGACTTATTCATCCTGCATAATTGAAACTTTGCACCTTTTGGTCAACAGCTCCACGTTTCCCTTTCCCCCGCCCCTGGCAGCCATCTTTCTACTCTCTGCTTCTGTGAGTCTGAGTATTCCACACGTAAGAGCATGCCGTCCTTGTCTTGCTGTGTTTGGCTAATTTCACGTAACACAATAATTCTTACAGGTTCATCCATGCTGTCACAAATGGCAGGATTTCCTTCTTTTTAAAAGATGAATAGTATTCCATTGTATGTATATATCATAGCTTTAAAAATAAAAACCATTGCTCTCTTTCCATTTTTCATGTCCTGAGTTCAAAATATAATTTCTCCCAAATAACATGGAAGACTGAGGCCACAAAGAAGCCATGTATTACATTATGAAGAGCTCCCCTTTATCACTTCTAATTTTCACTGATACCTGTTCACTCATATACCTCTGGAGATGTTAAGTTGTCAACTTGTATCTGGCAATCCTCAGGGCCCAAAGTAAGTGTGTCTTTTTAAATGATGGACTTAAGATCATTCACCTTCAAAAGTTGATTCCTGAATCAGCTTCAGGTTGCCTTTTCCTAGGAAAGGTGTTTCTCTTAGATGACAGAACTGTCCACACCAGGAGGAGAACTTCAGGCACCAGCAAAGAGACTGTCCTTGTCTGTGAAATCATACCATGTAGGATATGGGGTTTTCTGTTCAATTCATCTACCACTAAGGCTGTCCTTCACATCGTGAGCATGGGAATACCCTTTCTCAGGATGATAAAAGATTGCTTTGTTCCATAGTTCACCTCCTTCAGGATGCTTTCCATGATAAATCCTATCTAAATTATGTTTTTTTATTTTGTTTCTAAGCACTATGCATCAAAAAATGAACACAATGAAGCACTTGCTAATGTGTACCAATGTGATGATAACCACCTATGTGAATTCTGTAGTAAATTATATGAAATATACAACTGGGGTATAAACTTCCCTAGAGTGTATGACCTACATGTTTTTCCTGTATACCTCTATAAAACTACATAAGATACTAGACACAATAGTTACTCAGAAACTGCTCATTACTTTTAAGTATATGAAGGTTTATAAGAACATCTGATTTAGATAAGATTTGATTTATAGATTCAAATCTTATAGAATATATGTTCCATAATTTTTCACCTTATCAAATGGATGTCAGTAATGGTTATGACACAGGGTTGATAATGTTTTAAGTAAGAAACACAAAATGTAGAGATATAAATCCAGATTCTAAATTGAGGTCATATATAGTGGGCTCATGCATATCAGCCTTAAAAGAGACATGATTCAGATACATCTTTCAGTAAAGTGATGTCACTATATGTCATGACCTTTTATGCTACCTGCTGGTAAATGAAATTCCATGTTAAATTTGAGAGAACTGAGGATTTACTACAATTAAGAAGGTGCTGATAAAATGAAGATATGTGTGCCTTTAAGCCTCATAAATCTCCCTAAGCTTTGCCACCTACTTTTAAGCAACTTCACATTATGAATACTGTAAGATTCTCATATTTTGGTTAATCTCTCTGAATTCCTACTTTTCTCTAGCTAGCGCTGTTGTGGAAAGCCTGAACAGAAAATGGCCTTCAGGGAAAGGACATAAAGATAAAGAAAGCATATGGCTGTATGCCAACCACACACATAAATATTCTAAAGTCACTCAGATAGGTAACCATCAGTTTTGTCCCAGTCAGACTCTGCCAAGTAAATTTAGCTTAAAAAACAAGCAAACAACAAACAAAAAACCTCGAGAGGTCAAACAGCCATGAAATAATGAATACCCACACTGATCGGTTGGACTGTTTTATATGTCTTAATCTATTGATTTTGTTAAAATGTATAGTATTAGTCCATATAATACATAAACAGCTTTTGATTTTGTAAATCTTGTAAATCTTCTCTAGTACCATAAATATTATTGATATTTTCTTCCCTTATTCAGAATACTTTCTGTATTATATAGTAAGCTCAATCTTGCTAAATATTAGGCAAGAAGATTCTGGAATATTAGTTTCCATATTAATAGTAAACATATTAGTGCAGTTTATCCTTTTGGCAAACCAATTCAATAGAAGATGCGATAAACATGACATGGGATTCAGCAGTATTTGGCAAACCAATTCAATAGAATTGGTTTCATTGATGGATTCATTGATTTGGCAAACCAATTCATCAATTGATTTGGCAAACCAATTGGGATTCATTGATTTGGCAAACCAATTCAATAGAAGATGCGATAAACATGACATGGGATTCAGCAGTACCATGCTTGGTGTTACAAGGTGTCCATTAGACACTACGCTTTCAAATTACACCAAAACGCTGGCCTTACTTGTGTGCTCTCTAAACAGCTTCTGAAAAATTTTAATGTAAATTTAATACAGGAAAAACATCTATACAAAATTTTACCCTCAAATCCAAAACCTTACAGTGGCCTGCAGTGTGAATAGACTAAGTTTTTGGACTTTGTCTTTGAATATTTGTCATACAGATCATAACCTCAATGAAAGCAACAGCAGAAAAACAAGCATAGAAATAAAAATGCCATCCTCTCTCATTCTAAGAGAAACTAAATGTTTAGCATCATGGATTATAAGATTCTGAGTATCTCCTACATTTAGGAAGAAATAGGAGATTATATTAAAAGATTAAAAATGAGTATTTGAGTCCCCAAACCACCACTTATAATGTTGTTTTATGTTGCTTTTTAAGATAAGAAGTTTACAGTGACTAAGGAGTTGTCTGTAGGGTAATAGAAGTTCCAAGTTGACTTGCTAGGTGACAATCCAAACTCTAATAAAATTTCCCTGGCTATTGGATGATGGTATGATCTTTTCCTGTCTGACTTTAATTCCTTACCTATGATGTAAGGGGAAATAATATTTATCTCATGGAAGCTTTACAGGGTGGAATGAACATAATATTTATAAAATATCTCAAAGGCACAAAATAGCAGTAGCTCCATAAAGATTATTTGCCCTACAACTTTGAATCTAAAAGGATACTAACAAAGCATCCTTCCAGGTACAGAGGATAAGAGAAGGGCCTGTGAGCCAGTTATCCAAAGCAGTTTCGTTCACTGGATAGCTGGCAGCTATGCTCCAACTATATGATGTCAAGGAAAAGGACTTGGTAATCTTACATCAAAGCAGGCAGAATAAAATTTTGCCCAAAGTCAACTCTATTTGCTGGTGTCAGGGTCATAGTCAGTGTCTGTGCTACACTCCTAGAATAATACACTGGCTCTCTGTATCCAAGTTACAGCCCACCAGGTATGGGAGGGAGCAATATTAACTTCCTTTAGACAACACAAATCTATGGAGAAATGCTGACAATAGTATCAGCTATGTTAATGTAACCTTCTTCCTTGCAACCATTTTTTATGTGCCACCTTTTGCCCCCGGGTCACTCCAAAATAATAATATCTGGAGGAAGAGGAGTATCTTTCCTACGACATCTATTGATAGTCTGTCACTTCCTCTACCTCCACGCCCCATGGCCAATTTGAACCTGAAGCGGTCAGATGCACAGAAGCAAACTTGAATGATCTCTGGATAAGACACGGAGGAACTGGCACAATGGAGTAAACTAACATGACATCTTTTCTGGGACCGGTCACAGCTCCTTCTTCACTCTCTGAAGGGGTCATTTGTGTATGTCCAGGGTCTACTGAATATAGGCCATGGCCTGGAATCATTAAAGACTCCAGGAAAGGTTAAGGGGGGAGGAGATTATGTTAGTCCAGGAGAAAGGTCAGTCTTTTACTTTTAACCAGCTATCTGCACACAGAGTTCCACAGACTCTGAAATCCAACTTGGTAAATTTTCAACCTCTTAGTAATGAAGGTACCCTGTTATAAGACCTACCACCCAAGGCAGATTTCTGTCATGTAATAAGAAACAAATTCATTATTTACTCCTGAATATTTCTGCCTTGCCCTGATGGTCAAATCTCCCGTTTTGCTAGAGTCAGTCAGATTCCGTTTGGCTGCTTTGTACACTCCGACCAGTTAGAAAGCTACATTAACACTTGAAGCCTGCTTTTCTTCCTTCTGTTACCTATTCCCTCATTTTTATGCAGGGTTCCAGCCAATGGACTCCGACATCTCATTAATGGCTAGAAGTGATTTAAAATGTTTTTAAAAATAGACAAGTTAACAGATAAACTCTGGAGTTGCCTTGTGGGTGGTAAAAGCCCCAAATCCAACTCAGGCAACAATCCAAACTCTATAATCAAACTCCCCTGGCAGCTGGACACAGCGAACACTAGAGGCAACAACAGCAGATCTTTTGGCTGAGCCTGGACAACAGCGAACGGCCAGCAAGTCCCTATCAAACATTTGACTGCTATCTGTTTTGCTTAGTTCAAACACCTTGCAGGTTTCTTGTCAGTTCTGAGGGATCCTCCTCCTCTCTCTAACATCTGTACACTGATGTACCCTAGAACTCATTCCTTCCACATCCATCACCCGTCGGTCCAGCCGTCCATCCACGTTAGTCTCTCAGTCATCACATTTGGAACCGTGGCCTGAAACCAGGACTAGCTTCCTGCGTGTGCTGCCTCTACCGAGGCCCCTTGCCCCAGAAGGGCCTCACACCTGTCTGCTGTTGCTGTTTTGAAATTTTTAATACTTTTTAAACAAGTCGGCTTGCTTTTTCATTTTTCCAGTCTTGCCTTATAAACCATTTACATGTTGACAAACTCCAGGCTCCTCGCAGGAAAGCCACTTGCCCTCTGGGTAGCTCCCCTCGGATGCCTGATGCATACCTACAGCTGAAAGCATCTGAATCACATCTTCATTTCTAAACCTGCTCATTCAGTGGTCTTCCTCGTCTTGTTAATTCCGTTTTTCCAGTTGTTGGGACAAAAACCTTGCAATTATCCTTGAGTCCTCTCTTACCTTCCTCATCTATGAAGAATCCTGTAGGTTCTATTTTCAAAATTTGTTAGGCCATTTCCCATTATCCCCACTGGTACTACACTGGTCTAGGCAAAATCATCTCTCATGTGGATCATGGCTACAGCTGTTCTACTGATTTCTCTTCTTCTGTCCTTGTTCTCTGTGCCAGATCATCTGATGGATCTTAACATGGCAGTCAGAATAATCTCATTATTCATGCATTGGGTTAGGCCACCCCTACTCTCAAATTTCTCCAATGACTCTATCGATGGTGACCCTCCAGTGGCCTCTGAACTGATCTGGCTTTACTCTTTCCCTCATTCATTCTCTCCCCCACATGCTGCTCTCCTGGCTGATCTGGGAACCTACCAAGCATGCTTCCACTTTGCGGCTTTTCCATTTGGAGGCTTGTTCCTTCACTTCCTTTAGGTCTATCCTCAACTGTTCTTTCTCAGTGGAACTTCCCTAAACATGCCATTAAATGTTGTACCTCCCACCCCTCCACCAGCATTCCCTAGCTTTATTTTACTCCTCAGTATCTAACATATTCTAGAATAAAAGTTTATGTATTTTACTCATGTAACTTAAGTATTGTCTATTTCCCCTAACTAGAATAAAACTTCCATGAGTATAGGGCTTTTTACCCGATTTTTTTTTTTACCACTGTAAACTCAACACTTAGAACATTGCCTGGATGACATAAATTTTCTATATTCTTTGAGGTGTTGTAGATCCCTACACTTGATTTGACATTTTAAGGAAATAGCCCATACAGTTTCAAGAGGGAAATAGTAAATCAGATTCTAAAACTAGAAAAGAGAAAATTTGAATTCCCCCCCCTCCATATCAATGTCTAGGCTGGAACATAAACTCTTGGACAGATAAACATGATGCTCTTTTAAACTGTAAATATGATAATAATGGGTTGTCTTGTTTTCTCAACCTAGCAATAGAAAATGTAAATTATAAGTCAACGGTCCTCACTCAGGAAATATGAGAGCTCTGGGCTGGCCCTGGATCCCACTCCCACACAGGAACTGTGTAACTAAGGATACCACACTCACACAATTTATAAACTTCCATAGACTTAATTCACAGGGTTTAAAGAGACAGTATATGCAAAATATTGGCAGAGTGCCTCACATATGTTAATCAATAGCCAGTACCTATTACTGTCATCCCTTGATCCTGTACCCCATTCATCCTCCTCATGCCTCACACAGTACGACTTCACAGCATTACTCTTTCCAAATCAGCCTCGAGTATTTTGGGTTTTTTGGGGTTTTTTTAGCATTTTTACAGATAGAGGCACAAAATATTTATTCAAAGGAAATATGTTTTGTGCTTGTGGAAAGCTCTAGGGTCAGCACATTTAAAGAATCATAATCTAGTTTCATTCTGGGAAAAATCACCAACCTGAGTGTAGTGTTTTTCTTGTTAGGTAGAAATCATAGTGTTGCTGAATCCATAGGTCAGAGACATTACATTGGGTTTTCTTTGAAAGACATATAGGTGGGTTTGCTGCGATCCATTTGCAGCCTCTCGTTACATTCCTTTTCAGTCAGGACACATGCTAGCAAAATGAAGAGTCAAATCAATGGATACAGAGCTAGGCTAGTTCACACTTGGAGTCTGAATCTTTAACCTTGGACTTACAGGGTATGGTGGGAACCAGATGCAGAAAATAATAAAGCTTCACCCAACAGGAAGAACCCTTAGGTAGGAAAGGACAGATTTTAGGAAACTCAAGATCCTCTAAAGAGGAAGAACAGATATTGGCTTTATAATGAGTGTTTATGATTAAATATACATGATATTTAATATTTGGATGATAAATCATTTATTAAAGCCTGATAGACATTTCATAAAGTACAGCATTATTAAATAAAGTATAGTCTTTAATTTTCAATTACTCTATGTAAGTATTATTTATAGAGCACAATAAAAAACAACTTCTCAAACAATGGTGTTGCATTTTCCACCGTGACATGCAAATGAATAGGAGGCATCTACTTGCTGGGTGTTTATTGATTTCTTCTTTAAAGGTATTTTTCTCCATGTTTCTCTCTGTAGACTCCTGCTTCCATGCTGCCTTTTAGCACCTTTAATTTATTATTTTGCACAGCATGGTCAGAACTGAGAATAAGAGTAATGGAGATATACCTTTAATTATTATGATTTGAACAGATACAAACATAATAAACATAATATGTACCTGAAGAGAACAAATGAATAAAAGTTATAAAAATGTTCAAAAGAAGCAAGGGAGAGGAAATAATTACTGCAAGAACAAAAGTTACCTGTAAGTTACATATTACATAGCAATCAGGGAAAAAGTAAAATATTTTGAATGTTATAAGTTCCTGTCTGGAGATAGAAGCTTTGCTGAAATTTAAATTTTAGAAGAAATTTGTTATTTAGATTATATTATTGAAGGAAATTTGGTCAAATAATAGAAATGGTTTCAACTATAATTTTGTAAAGGACATTAGTAACTCATTGCTCAGCTAAATACTTCCTGTATAACCCTTTCTAAAGACAAAAGAATTGGATCAGTGGGGCACTGATGCAGGTGGTCCCAAGCCAGTCTGGTGTCTTTATAAGAAGAGTAGATAAGGGCACAGAGAGTCATAGCAGGGACGTGTATGAACAGAGGAAGGACCTTGTGAGGACTCAGAGAGGTGGCCATCTGAAAGCCAGAAAGGGAGGCCTCAGAGGAAGCCAATGCTGTTGACACCTTGATCCTTGACTTCCAGTCTCCAGAAGCATGAGAAAATAACTTTATACTGGTTAAGTCATCTAGTCTATGGTACCACGTTATGGCAGCCCTAACAGGTTAACACAAGTGGAGAGTTCGTATCGCTCAGGGTTCTAAAAGTTCTGTGACTGTAATTGGTTTGTGCTTAAATGTACTAACAGTATCTCAAAGATGTTTATGTTTATTAAAGAGGTGTATTTAGGTCCTGTATTATAATTATAACCATAATATCAGTTATTGAGGTTGAGATATCAGCATTATGCTAAACATTTGATGAACATAAACCTCTAACAGTAATCTTCTAAGTTAGAAATGTGTCTATTTTGGAGGATTTAAATAACATTTTCAAAGTCACACAATTCATGAAGATAAAGCCAAGATTTAAAACTGAGTTCGTCTGACTTGAAAGCCCATGTCCTTCCCACACACATGTGGCTCCCACAGATACCCAGAGATGTGAAAGAGCAGGACCGCTCTGACTTGAATCCTCACCAAATCGGCATATCATCCTTTTGCTAAGAGAGTTGACCAATTTTCTTAAAAATAACCAAGACTCAGTTAAAACACTTTAGTTAAAATTTAATTGAGAATTCAAAAGTTTGTGTTTTGTTTAAGATTGCTCTCATCAACCAGCTACCCCACTCATAAAAACCTTCACTGTGGATCCTAAAGGAGCTCTTAGAACTGTAATTTGTTGTGGTTGACAGAATCATCTAGCTGGAAATATTGACTCAAACAGCTGGATAAATACATATTTTTAAAGGAAGATATTTGGCATTGAATTTCCACTGGCCAGAGCAGTGAAATCGCTGATGGAACTGGTGACAAGCAAAGGACAAGGATTCCCTTCACTCAGAGGACCCATGGCCAGCACACAGTTCCTGCATGGGGAGCACTCCAGGTCCACAGCCACCAGAGGCAGGCAAACTGGGAATCACAGCTACAGATGATTAGATGAATAATTAGCAAATACTTACGGAGACCCAGTACTATGAGAGGGAAGCATCACATTTCACAAAGAGAATAACAAAACCCAAGGTAATAGATCCAGTCAAGTTAATGGAAGAAGACCTCAGAGATAAAAATAATTATCATCTTCATAAATTTTAAAAGAGTAACGCATCCAGAAAAAGTATCAAAAAAGTATTGCGGGAGTTTTTTACCATTAAAATTAAAATCTCAATAGATGAAGGACTTCGTATTTTTGCTATGAAGGAGTAGCTATAATCAAATCAGTCCACCCACTGAGAATACACTGAGAATATTTTATAAAGTATTGGGTTATAAAAGAATCATAGTTATAAAAAATAAAAGCATATTTGGAGGCATGAGAGAGGAATGAAGGCAACAAAGACTCATGAAGCCAAGATCCCAGGAAGGAAAAAAAAAAACACCTTCCTGATATGATCCAGGCATTTCATCCACTGCTTTCATCCGCAGGGAATGCGCTCGTTTCAATGTACAAGCATTAGAGTGCTGAATGTGCAGGCAAACGGCAGCCTCGTGGGGCTGGGGAGACAAAATACTGTCACTTGGGGTTACCAGTGCAACCAGGACTTAAGGATCCAAGATTCCAGGGTGCTACAGAGACGTGAACCTGGTATTTTACACCAGGTTTTTTTTTTTCTTGAGTTTTTGCTGAATTTCAAGTGTGAGGAACAACAGAAAAAGCAAAAATAAAAGGAATCAAATATAATTGAAATTCAGAGGCTAAAAAAGCAAAGTATGCAGCAGTATTTCAGTGCTTAGAAAATAAAAGTTGGAATTCAGATCCATTAAGGAAGATGGGTAATGATAAACATCTTGGACTTTTAGCTAACATAAATTGACTAATAATTTTCTGTTGATAAAAGAAATATCAAAAACAGACAAACTCATAGAATGCCTGAAACCTGGTCTCAAATTATCCCAATCCTCAATTATAGCAAGATGAACTGCCTCTACTTTAACTGCTGATTAATAAGACATTTGAAGCTTCTCTGGAGGAAAATAAAACATCCATAACATCTGTATTTTTTTTATGTATAGTGTCAGGTATTCAATTACAGATTACCAACCAGCCATGCCAGGACACAGGATCATAACAAAAACCGAAAGAAAAAAAGTCAGGATGTAGAAACGGTCCACTAGATACAGGACTTTTTAGACAAAAGTTTACAGAAACTTGAACATAAATGCGTTGAAAAAAATATGTAGTAAGACAAGAGACTTTCATCAGAAAACTGGAATGTATATATTTTAGAAGTCTAATAAAAATAATAACACTAAAAAAATACACTAACTGAATTCAATGGTGAGCTTAACAACAGAGTAGACACAGTAGAGCACATGACTAATGAACTGAATGGTAGGTCGGTAGAAAACATCCAGGCAGATAGTAAAGCATGCAGAGAGTAAAGAATTCAAAAATACAGGAAAAAATGATATTAAACATGATGCAAAATTTGAATATAGGTCAATTTGGAGTCTCAGAAAAAGAAGAGAGATATAATAGGTAAAAAGAAAAACTTTTTCTGGTTAAGGATTTTCAGAACTGATGAAAGATAGTCTATTAAATTGCAGAAAGAAAATTGAGTAAACTAAAGCCAGAGACATAACTAATAAAACCAAGTCATACTTGGTAATATTTGATTTAAAATGAGCAATGAGATACTATTAATATAAAAATTGTAGAGGATATAAATATAGATACAAATTAGATTTTCAAATTATGAGAACATATTATTCATAAATCTATGCCACTAAATATGCACATCTAGAAAAAAAGGCAGTATTGCCCAGGGAATAGATTTCAGAGTTGAGTGAAAAAAAAAAAAAAGCTTGATAGATGGTAAACCACGGGGGTTAAAATCAGAAAGGTGTTCATGACTGACAGTATAATGCTTCCAATACACCTTGGAGTCAAGACAAGGGAAGCGCCCCCTCCCGGCTTCCATTCCGGCCCCACCTCCCACCCAGTGATGTATTTACATCAGCACTTTTACGGTGCTTTGATCTTGTAACAGCTAAGGCCTAAGAACTTAGGAAATTTACAGTCCTTTTCATCATTGGAGATCCAAGTGCTCAGAAAATACATTGGCAGGGACAACTTTTCTTATACTCAGTCTCCTCCTTTGGTCTCCTGTAGGGCCTCATGGCTGTTTGGAAAGGAAGAAATGGTGAGCACCTCTTCCAGAGTTGCTGAGACCAGCTACAGTTACAGGACCTGCCCTCACCCATTACCCACAGACTATCTCTGGGGAGCCGGAATATTAAGACTGACCCCTTTATGAAGATGGTCCTAAGAGAAGGTGATTGTGGAAAAAGAAAATGGAGTTCCTCTGAAAGGATGGAACTCCACACCCAGCTCAGCCTCAAAACCTCCTAAGCCCCTCTGGGTCCCAGACCCGGTGAGTGGCATCTGTCATAACTCAGGGATCACGACTCCCTTGTCCCAGCATTATTTTTACCTACTCCTGTCATGTGCATGCCTAGATCCTGGCAGTTCTGGACTCACCACACCACCATTTCTGAGACAGTCTATAGAAGGATGTCTTTGGGTGTCAGGAAATCTTATTCCTAGAACTGGTGCTTCCAGAAGATACAAATGATAGTAGAAGTAGCCAGATTTCTATGGAGGAAAAACCTCAGACCTAACATTGTTTTAGACTCTGTGCAACTACCCCCTATCCTGCCTGATATAGAGACATGGATCTGCACGCATATCAGCTACAACTGAAATATTCAGGAGAATTAAGATTTTACCCACACATACAGTGTCCTCCCTCAGTAACCTCATGTTGGAGATTCAGTTCTTTGTGGTAACAACAGCTTTTTAGTAAACACACTTTAAAGAAGTGTGGGGGCCAAGTGAGAACCAGTGAATGGTGGAGAATGCATTCAGCAGGCTCACATTTCTGGGACACACCTGAAGGTCCTCTTCTTACAGATTATTCCAGAACCTCTACGATGTGAAAGAGAGTGTGGCTGCTCAGCAATCTCACCTAAAGCTGAAAGCTCCCACAGCTATAACAGAGGCATATACTCTGAATGAAGCACCAGAGGTGCTAAGATTATCACAACCAGGCACCTGAAGAGGCCAACGCAGACGGTGAGGAAGAGGAGCCTCCTTACAGTCTTCCATGAGAAACTAACCCAAGGTCCCTCCCACAATGCTTTGAGCCAGCCACCAGGACCCTTCCTGGACATTCACATAACACTCCTGGCAGTTCTGCAAATGAAAAAGAGGCTTGTGAAGTATGAGTTAGAACCAAGAAACTTGTAAAACATAGTCTAGAGCCAAGAATCAGCCAGAAACCCAAGCATCTAAATCTCCTGGGAGAGTGAACCCAGAGGTCATCTCAGATTTCCCACCGTCTGAAGAGTGTAGCTCCAGTGGCCTCACTGATACACTGGATGCAGCTGTCCCATTTTGTCCCCCATTCAGGTCAGTTGGGCCACTGCCTAGGTCCTGAATGGCCTGACCCATTGGTAGCTGACCATGCCCTCTCAAACCAGGGCCCTAGGTTGTTCGGTGGAGACTAAAGCCATTAGATTACTCTGTGATCCTCCATCAGCTTCCAAAGTGATGCAGCTTGGCGTTAAATGTTCCACAGAACCGTCAAACGAAGACTGAATGTTCTTGAATTCCATCCAGCTCTTTCCCCTTCCCTAGCCTGTATGTCAGTTACGGCCTGCCTGTAACATGGTGCTGTTCCGCACACACTCCATCCACAGCCTCTTCTTCCTGCCCCCACCCTGTGGTCCTAACTGAAACCTGTCCACTCCTGAATAAAGTATTGTTTCCCCTCCAGTCTCTCAAGTGATGGCAGTTCTTATTCTCTTCATCCATATCCCTCAGGGAAGACGATAAGGTTGGAGCATTCCTTCTTCCCCTTTGCTGCTTTTGGGTCATTACAGATTCATCCTTTTCCTCAAATATCCTACCTTATAGACTATCTTAACATTCAACTGCATATCCTCTCTCATCCTTGTTTCAGTAAACAATCTGCCACCATTTGCCCTCATTCACTGGGGTATCTAGCCCTTGCCCACAGTCTTGCTCTCTGTCCCAAACAATGTGATTATTTTGGATGAAGTCTAGATCCATGTAAATGACTGTTCCACTCCCTCACCTGTCATGTCCTTAACCTCCTCATTTCCAATGATGTTGCCCTTTACTCCCATCTCAGCCACTCACAGTCATGATCACAGTGCAGATCTTAAATATTCTTTGCAATTTCTTGTAATAAATTATATAAAATACTTTTGGTTTAATCTAATGGTAAGAGATTATTTATAATACCTTTTATTTTCCTTTAGTCATTCCATCTTTCACTCAGAATAAATATAGAGCTATGTTCACAGGCTTCAGTGATGTGAGCACTGTTGCCCAGGAGTGACAAGTAGCTAATATCCAGAAGGCTTGGGTATTTCTCATTTCTCATAGTGCAAGTTTCTGTATGAAAATGGCTTGCCAGGCAGCTTATTAAGGTACTAGAATTAATGTAAATGTGTATAGGGACGTTTTGCAATAAAGCTGATTATGATTTGTTTCAAGTATTTTAAAATTGGGGCTGTTAACTTTGACCATACTTCACTATGATAGAATGTGGACTTTGCCAAGTATAAATACACAAGTATTAAATGGTATAACTTGTATTTTCCTCAGTAATAAAAATGAAAACCCAGCTATTATCAAATAAGGTATGTGTAGTTATAATAGCTGTTATATGCATTATAGCATCAAGAGTTTTAATTAAATATTTATATTCAGAAAATGACTTCTCATTTCTAGCATTTTTAATGTTAATTACAAACTTCACAACAAAATATTTACTACAGTTTCATTGCAAAGTTCCTGCATCTTATTTAGGTGATAGGTTAAATAGACTATTATGGATGGCATGAAGATAATTGCCATATGCACTACTGTATGTAAAAAACAGTATCTCAAAGACCACAAATCAATTATAAACAGAATTTTAGAACACAAATTATCCTTAAGATGGAGGACCATCTGGATGCTATTATTAAAACTGTGTTCCTCTGAGTAAGAGTACAGAATTATGTGGACAAATTATTCCATTGGTAAATCTGATAGACTAAATTTCAGGTATGTTCAAATTACTGAAGACTGAAATTTTCATAATAACTGCACTCAAGTGAAACCTTTAATGACCACAGAAGAAACAACATTGAGTACTCTTTCTTTTAATGTTATGGAAAAAATGGTCTTGTACTTTTTTTCCCTTTTATTATCTTTGCCAATCAACTTCAGGTCTGAAGTTATAAATATAGAAGCTTATCAAGGAGAAAATTATGGGGAAGAAGACATTTTTAATTGGGAAAATGGGTGTGGCATAGGTATGAAACTGTGCCCTCCTTCCATTTTATGGAATTGTTTCTGGAGAATGCCTGACCAGACAAGGACTATTGTGGCTAGAACTAGTGTAGCCATCTGACTAGTTTGCAACCAATATAATGGGAACAAAAATGACAAATGGCATAAAAGCGGTTTGCGAAATTTATTACAAGAAACCAAGAAGTGTGTATACATTCTCCATAAACACTTTCCCTATTTGCTGACCGGGTGTTTATGATAATGAGGCACTAGAGGATTGCCCAAGTATCACATACAAGAAACAGGGTTCCTGAATCACTACATGGAGGGGAGTAGCTGGTCAACCAGAAATAGTCTCAGATGTTATATGAGTGGGAAATAACATTGTGTACAAAGAGCATATACTTTGAATTATTTTCTACAGGCGGTTTTGTATTGAACAACTGGTTAGTCAGCCCCTCTGGCTAATGTGCAATGGCTGAGCAAGGAGAAGGTTAAGGTATACGGCTATGGAAGAAAAACAGTTACAATATCCTCAGATGGATTGTAACAACTGACCTTGTTCACATCATTACTAAATTCCAAAGGAATTGTCATCTAGTCTGTCATATATAATCCTAAACCATTAAATTTATTCCTAGGTTCAGTGACCTTGGTCTTTGGTTAGGGAAAGAAAGAACAAAGCTAGATTTTCTATTAAACTTTCAAGAAATGTTCGGTTCAGGCACTTTATGTAGGCTTCAGTACCTGAGGGAGTTTATAGGAAAGGAAGCCTGTATAACTCTGCACTTCCAAAAGGAAGTTGAGCTGTCAAATTAATAGTCTAAAATTCCGAGTCAGCAATTTAGCACCGCCTGATGTACAGTTTTCTCTTTTGACCTCTTTCCCTTAGCTAGTTCCTGTCTGACACTGCCTCTAACCAACTTCTTTGTCACTGGAAACAACTCTGGCCAATCTCAGGATACCTAAAAAAAAAAAAAATTGAGCTACAGAATTTTCATTGAGAGTTCTTTCATAGAGTAAACTTTTGCCAAATTCCATAACTTTTTATTTCTTTGAACATTAGTACTTCTTTGTTTCTGCTGTAAAGACATTCCCTTGTGTCCTTTTAAATTCATAAATTTCTGTTGTATATTAGATTATTGCCCTAAATCATTTATTATATTTAATTATCTATTAAATTATGTATTAGATTATTTAATCATCTGCCCTCCCCTGTAACATCATTACACATCTTTGCCCATTGTCATATGATTTCCAGAACCATTCGTAGGGGAAGAGCTTTCTTCTCCACCCCAGCCTTGTCATGGTTTATCATGTGGTACATTTTAAACAGTGAGCCATAGACAGATCTAAAGGATACTATGCCTGAGCAGAAGCGTTAGGCATCAGAGTGGTTGCTGCTTGCTCTTTCTCTATGCCTAGAGAATGGTATACCCACATGGAGGCTATCCCTCAGGAGTACAGCTGTCACCACTGACAGGTAATGCAGGTGAGAAACAAGCCATTATGGGTTGCAAGTTCCTGATTTTTGAGTTGCTCATTGTATCAGCACACACTAGTAAAGGCTAACATAGTCTGGAGTCTTAATTTGGTGCAATTGAAAGATCATTTGATTGAGAGCAACAGAAAGTCAAAATCAAATGCTTAACTTTGCACACCCACCCCCACGCCCCAGTTATGGTAACTCCGGGCCAATAAATTAGCTTCTATGAGTCTCTTTCCCCCATATGTAAAATAGGAAAAAATATTCCTGACCAGACAAACTAACAGAGTTTAATATGACAAATGTATAAAAAACAAAGTGTGTCGAAGGTAGTGAAGTAATACACGCCAGCTGGGTGTTAATACATGCAGTATTGCCGTCTTCCCTCAAGTGTGTCTGCTTCCAGGCTTTCTGTCAAATTATAAGGGATTTAGGAACCTCTGGCTTTCCTAAAGTGATGTGGAGCAAGAAGACTACAAAACAAAGCCAAGCCAATAAGGTAATGCGGGGTAAAGAGCAGGTAGGTCATCTGGCCAAGACCATGAACCATTTAGGACCTCAGAAAACCCTAGTCAGGGTGGGGAAAGCAAAACTTTCCTGGCATACACACTGGGACAAAAACCCTAAGTCAGAGTGAGTACCTGAAGGGAGAAGAATCCTAGAAATCTAAGATTATATCTATTTGCAACAGTGTTAATTATGTGGCAGGCTCATTGTAAGCATTTTATATGCATTTTTACTTAATATGAATTCGTACAACTTTTTCAAGGAACTATGTTTATATGCACTTTACAAATGAAGAAATGAGACACAGAACTGTTAGGCCACTTGCCCAAGGTCAGAGGGTGAGAGTGGCACAGCTGGGATTCCAGCCCAGATAGTCTGGCTCCAGTCTGTTTACTTCCCTTTGACCAGATCAGTGACTCCATGGCTCTGAAAGGGAAAGGGAGCAATGGTCCATAAACTCTGGAAATAATTGGACTCCAGGGAAGAGTATGAAAGAAACTTGGTAATAAGTAAGGTAAACCTATCCATTCCTTGCTAAAGAAACCTTCCTGCCATCACTGCTTACAATATGAGGAGAAATGAAAAATGCTAACCTGATTATTTATCGTTAGTCAAGTCAATAATTTCCCATTGGGAATATATCCTATTAAAACAAATAAGAAATCAGATTTGTGGACAAAGATTTATTCACAAAGATGTTGATTAGTAATTATTTATAAAAAATTAAAAATTAGCATAACCTAGTGACCAAAAATAGAATGAATACATAATAATGGCACAGCCATGGGAAACAATATAATTTAAAGACTAATATTTGTTTAGACAGAACTGCATCTATGCTATGAGCCCAAGACATATTTATCTCTAAGACCAAAGTTAAAAGGAAATAAATCAAAACATTAGCCCTGACTGTTCTTATGAGGTGGAATTATGGGTGATGTTTATTTCTTTCTGTTTTTTGATGTAAATTTTTCACATTTTCTACAATGAATATAAATTGCTTTTACAAAATGAAAAAAAAAATAGCACCTAAACAAGGGAGATATGCTCTTCCTTTTACAGGTGTGCATGTGTGTTTTATGAAAAGCAGTTACGAGCACCTATTGATAAGGATATAAATGAGGCCACCTTTCAGTAGCTCCCTCTTGCCCCTGTGGAAGTGAGATGATGTAAACAAAGCAAGCTACGTTCACTCAATATCCTTTTTTAATCAGACAAATATAAATAAATGAGATTGTATTAGAATATGTGTGACTCTTTGAACATGACAAAGAGTAAAGTTAATTGCCCTCAAAGAGAATTATTCCTGTATTTGATATAGGGGTTATCTTAATGAATTCTAAGACAAACTTTTTAAATCTGTAGTTCTCTATTTAGGAATGCATTAATTAAATAGCTCTTTGAAAATATATACTTATGGACATATGTATTTATTGTTAATTTTGCACTCTTTTTGAACATTAGTTTGCATTTATCAGTGTAAATCCACAAGGTCAATAAACATTTCTTTATAAAATGCCTCTTACTTCAAAGAACTATACATTATATGCATTTGGTCCATTAATATGTATGTGACCTATTTTATATACTTATTTACATTTACTGCAAGACTAGGCAATATGAATTTAGAGTTCTACAACATTCACTTTCTGATGAATTTTGGTGTGCCAAAAGATATAGTTTGTTACCATATGTTTTCCTTTTATTTTAGGAAATCATGATCTTTTCATGAGTCTAATTTCCATTTTAACTAACTCATTTTTAGCAAAATACTTTCAGTTGTCACACTTTATATAATTATGTATATTTTATACTATATTTTAAATGAATATATGTTTTACATAATTAGAATACTGTGGATCTTAAGTATTTGGCTGCAGACATTTAAAAGTACACCTTAAATATTTTCCATGTTTATTAATCTAATTTTAATAGCTGCATAATTTAACCAGATTGACAACATATATTTTTTTAAAATCTTGATGTTATATATTTAGATTTTTGTTTCTAACTTGGGGCTGTATTACCTAAAATTGTACTCCTCATCAATCTCTATCCTTATTTCAAAGCCTGAACTTTCAGCCCCTCGTTCTTTCCGGCTTACTACATACCTTATACTTCAGCCACAATTTTATAGATTTTTTTTTCAGTATTTTTATTTCAAATACAAAATTTCTTTAGAATTATTCCTAGGAATGGATTCATAGTCAAAAATATGTGTGGATTGTATCAGCTAGGATTCAAGCATAGCAGCAGAACCATCTCCTAAGATACAGATAGAAGATAGATGGAATAGGTAGATAGGTAGATAGATAGATAAGTTGATAGATAAATAGATAGCCTTGGATATCCTTGCTTTACAATTTCATATCAATTTTCATACATAGGGCACACACACACACACACACACACACACACACACACACACACACACACCCCTACTGGGATTTTGATTGGGATTGTAGTCATGTATACATCAGTTTGGGTATCTGATACCTTTACAAAATTGAGTCTTCCCATCCAAGAATGGGCATGTTATGTATTTCCTTTTATTTAGGTCCTTTTAATATATACGTATGTTATTTTGTAGTTTCAGTGTAGAGGTTATGTATTTCTTTTCTCAGATTTATTTCTAAGTATTTGCTATTTGTGTTATTATACATGATTTCTTTTCAAAATTTCATTTTCTATTAATTGTTTTTATATACAAATACAATTAATTTCATATATTGTATCTTGTTAAATTTAATTATTAATTCTAGCAGCTTTTCTTTGAATACCTATATATACAATTCATGTCATCTGTAAACAATGAGTTATTTTTTTCCATTCTAAACTTTATGCCTTTAATTTTTCTTGTTATCTTGCAATGGATAGGAACACTAGTATGACACAGAGCAACAGTGATAAGGGACACTTGTTTTTTTTTCCAAATTCAAAAATTTTTAGTCATTCACCATTAAGCATGACATTTGCTGCATTTTGTGAAGTCACTAGCAGATTAGGAATGTTCTATTCTTAGTTTGATAATAGTTTGTAAGTTACAAATGGATAATGATTTTAATGAATGTCAGCTAATTTATGAATTGGCATTTTTATACTTTTTCAAAAGTCTTCATGTCTAAACAAATACATTGTTTATCTAAATCTTGCTTTCAATAGAGTCCTGTAATTTTCTTAAAACAGGAACTATATTTCCCTGTTAGAATTATTCTTGGGATTTAATGACTGTTATAAAAAGGGTATGTTTTATTCCGTTACATTTTCTAACTGATTACAGATAGGCTATAAGAAAAATGTTGAGTTTTGTTGGTTTTCTTTTTTTTTTTTTTGCTATTTATAATGTACCTGGTCATGGTATTGCACCCTAAATTTCTTATTAAGAAACACTTATTTGACATGTTTTAATACTCTAGGGATATGATAGTTGAAAAAAAAGTATTTTCCCCCTTCCTAGTCAAGAACTAGAACTCTTAATTATATTTAATGTCTAATTACACTGGCTTAAATTTCTGGAAAAGTTCTGAATAAAATTGATGGTAATAAGTACTCTTATTTTGCTGCTAATATTGTAAAGAATGCCTCTAGAATCTCATCATTATGAGAAAATTATGCTAATTTTTTGAGATACATATGCTTCATTATAAAGTGGGAGTGTTTCCCTCTTACTTTTCTCACAGATTCTTTTCTGTTAAAAAAGAACAGGTATTGAAAGTTTCATGTTTTTTTCATAATCCATTGATAGGATATTAAGGGTTTTATGATTTGATCAGTTAATTGGATACTCTGGTATATATATTATCTTCTCATTTTGAAAGGGTTGTAATGTTCTGTTAAATTGTTGTTCTCTGTATTTTATTTACTCTTTTATATCTACATTCATAAGAACAATTAGTCTTACACCTTTTAAATAACACATACATTTTAAATAACATATTGCCTTACTAAGGCATCATAAGAATTACTATATGTTCTTAAAAAATAAAAACATGTAGTGTTTAAGGACAAGACAGAGAAAAAAATGAAAGTGTATTTTATAACCAAACCAAAGTGTGTTATAGAATTTAAAAACAATACATTTTTTTATCATAAATTCCCACTGCATAAAAATGTGTATGTAATGACAAGGCTTTTATAAAACATCAAAGAATGCAGTGTGTATATTTGGTTTTGATACTTCATAAATTTTTTCATTTAACATTTTCAAAACATATCCATGTGGAATATGTTTCCATGGAAAACTTTGTCATTTCCTAACCACTCCAACTTTAGTAAATGATTTAATATCATCAAACTTCAATTTCTTCATCTATAAAACTGTTGTAACAATACTATCTCTAATTGCCTCACTAGATAACCATGAAAATAGAATGAGTTAATGCATGTGAAATTGCCTCATAAACCATAAAGGCCATAAAGTGCTGTAGGATATTTTGAATATGTGATGTTGCCCATAAAATTTCAATATCTGCCCTTGCCACTTGTCTAAAATCAAAAGACACAACTGCTGCAAATAGAATTAAAATGCTGAATAACAAGAAGAGATAATGTACCATTTATGTAATATTGAAGATTTACCAGACAAATTATTTCTCTCTTCCATATTGTTGTTGACATCAATATCTAAATTTACATTGACCCAATTCCATGGCTTCTCCATTTCTTGCATTCCTCACTTGCAATAAAAGAAAATTCTTCACTCCATTTGTCATAATAATAACTGCACACTTGCCAAAGTTTCAATTTCAAGCATCCTAGGTTCTGACCACTAACCCTCTTTCAAGCCTATTCCTTCTGTACCAATGTCAATAATTCTTCAACTTAATGATTTCCTCCAATACACCAGTACCTGCCCTCTCCTATTCCTCTGCTCTTTCCATCTGTCTTAGATTTCATCATCTATCATTAAAAACATGGCTTTGTTAATACCCTCTACTTACTTATTCCTCTCTCCTGTCATTGCTTATGCCCAGAAATTAGAATTCAAACCTGGTTTAAATATAATTCACTGCTGCTTTTATGCTTGGACCCACTAAAAAGCTAAGCAAGCTTGTTGTACATTAGCCTCATTTCAAATTGTTAATCATAAGCCTTAACCAGCTTCAGCCTTCAATTCTATTAGATTGTCCTCCTCAATTCACTATCCCATGCTTCAAGAACGTGACTAATTCACACCTCTTTCCTCAAAACTACAATACTGCTCTTCTGTCTTTCATCTGATAAGCAGTTCTTTTTCACTCAGAAAACAGAAAAGATCATTAGAGAATCCCCACACACTTCCATATCACTTTTAGTAACCTCCTAAGTTCTGCAGTAAGGACTTCCACCTTTCCTCTCAGTACTCTGTCCGGCTCACCACTTGGGCAAAAAATTCCATCTCTTTGACCTGCTAAAGGACAGCACTTCTGATTTTCTCTCTCTTCCCTACATTTTCTCTTTTGTCAGTTTTCCCATTTCTAGTGGATTATTCTCATCATTATAGAAACAGGCTACCATAACCCACCTAATGAAAAGCCTTCTGTGATAGCCTAATTTTCAAACATTGAAAAAAACATTTTCACCATTTTACAGTAAAATTCAGTGAAGTTGTAACCATTTGCTGAATCCACTTGCCTTCTTCCCATTCTCTCCTGAATCCCCTCCAATCAGGCTCTATGAAAACTGCTTTTTGTCAAGTTCACCTCCATGTTGCCAAATCCAAATGACCAGTTCTCAGTCTTTACCTTGATTTATCTCTCAGCAACATGCAATACATTTTATCAATCCAAACAGTTTCAGTTCAGTTATTGTCCTAAAACAATTAGCAATATTCTACTTTCCACATTCCAAAGTGAAGTATAGACCTCCAACTAAACAGGATTTTCAAGGGAAGTGTTCAATAATTGTATATATTTTTAATCCTTAGCTGACTACTCACCTTCATCCTCAAAAGGAGTTTAAGGAGGCCTAGAGATGGGCCAAAGGTTGGACAGAGAATTTTCTTGGAGAAAGCTATTGTGTCTCCACAGGTTTTTCCCTACTAGCTTTGTTGACAAGGGATTTTTCCCCTCATGTAAGACCAGTATAAGAGATACACAGAAGAATTATGTCTTTCTTGCAATTTGGGAGATGCAGAACAGAGTAGAGTTGTGCCTGACTTACACCTTAAGGGGCAAGAGGATGATTGAATTGGCCTTGGAAACCAGAGAAAAGGTTTGGGATTCAAGAAGTTATTAAACTCCCACCAAAAGTAGTCAAGAGTACACATTTTCTGTGAACCAGATATGAGAGAGAGAATAAAGAAATAGAAGAGAGAAATCAAGTTGCTTAGGAGCATCCTTAAAGGCATTTTGTCCAAAAGGGATGTCTAAGGAAGAAATGGGACTCCAAGGAAAGAAAGTCTACATGGAAAATGCCTGCACACACATAAGGGTCTACAAAAGAGTTATAGTCATCATCCAAAGAGGGCATCTCCTATGACGAAAAGTCCAGATGAGATATTCCCAGTGATGGAGAACTCTGGAGATTCCACATAAATGCCCCATGGAAAATGAGTCAGTGCAGAGTCTGGAGGGAGATCACAGATGCCAGGAAGGAGATTACAGAAGTGAAACAAACTCTGGAAGGATTTATAAGCAGAATGGATAAGATACAAGAGGCCATGGATGGAATAGAAACCATCTCTAGGCCTCCTTAAACTCCTTTTGAGGATGAAGGTGAGTAATCAGCTAAGGATTAAAAATATATACAATTATTGAACACTTCCTTTGAAAATCCTGTTTAGTTGGAGGTCTATACTTCACTTTGGAATGTGGAAAGTAGAATATTGCTAATTGTTTTAGGACAATAACTCATTTAGGAGCTCATAACAGTATTAGCCAAGTAAGACTTCTCCTGCAACAGCACCTCCATTCAATCATCTTTGGACCTATAAGGCATCAAAAATGAAGCACTATAAACAAAGTGGGAGGAGTAGGGAAGGAACTCCATTTAAGTGTTCTCAGTCATGGTATCAATCACTAAAATACGCAATGAAAACCAATTTTTTTTTCTCCATTCATTAACATCATACTTGAGCTAGCATGTGGCTGTAGAACATAACGCAGAAGAGCATGAACTCCATGGATAGATATACATACCTGAATAAATAAATAAATGGAGGAGAAAGGACAGCTCTTCCTTACATAAGAATTTCAACTAATGAATGGAAAAGGAATGAAGGAAATAGAAAATCACTTTGAGAATATCATAGTAAAAATTGCTGCAGGCACAAGATGGCGGCGTGAGTAGAGCAGCGGAAATCTCCTCCCAAAACCACATATATTTTTGAAAATACAACAAAGAAAACTCTTCTTAAAAGAGAGACCAGAAGACACAGGACAACAGTCAGACCACATCCACACCTGTGGGAACCCAGCGCCTCATGAAGGGGGTAAGATACAAGCCCCGGCCCGGTGGGACCCGAGCACCCCACACCCCAGCTCCCAGTGGGAGGAGAGGAGGCAGAGCGGGGAGGGAGAGGGAGCCCAGTACTGCTAAATACCCAGCCCCAGGCATCCGCACCAGAGCACAGACACACAGTGCATGTGTGGGGTGCTGGAAACTAGGGAAACAGGATAGTAAGACCTGGGAGTGGGTCCCTGGAGACGTTGCACCTGGGACAAAGAAAAGTGAGTGCTTTTTGGAAGTCTTAAAGGAAAAGGGACCTCACGGCCCGACGGAAGCATCCTGGGACACTTAGTCCAGCTGCAGGGAATCTGGGGATCTCTGGGAACTCTAACCCCTGGGAAGCAGGGAGGACGGAGGCCCCTCATGGAGATAAAAGCCTCCCGGCCGTTCCCCCTCCAACACGGCTCCACCATATCGTAACAGCTGCCCGAGGCAGGCCATGCCCACAGCAACAGCAGAGATAAACTCCATAACAGCCGGGCAGGAATCAGAAGCCCTTTCTGCGTGCAGCTGCACAGCACAAGCCACTAGAGGTCACTGTTCTCCCAGGAGAGGAAGGCCAAAAACCAACAAGAAAGGAAGTTCTTCCAGCCGTCACTCGTCCCAGCTCTGCAAACTGTCTCTATCACCATGAAAAGGCAAAATTACAGGCAAACCAAGATCACAGAGACAACACCAGAGAAGGAGACAGACCTAAGCAGTCTTCCTGAAAAAGAATTCAAAATAAAACTCATAAACATGCTGATGGAGATGCAGAGAAATATGCAAGAGCTAAGGGATGAAGTCTGGAGGGAGATCACAGATGCCAGGAAGGAGATTACAGAAGTGAAACAAACTCTGGAAGGATTTATAAGCAGAATGGATAAGATAAAAGAGGCCATGGATGGAATAGAAACCAGAGAACAGGAACACATAGAACCTGACACAGAGAGAGATAAAAAGATCTCCAGGAATGAAACAATATTAAGAGAACTGTGTGATCAATCTAAAAGGAACAATATCCATATTATTGGGGTACCAGAAGAAGAAGAGAGAGAAAAAGGGACACAAAGAGTCTTTGAAAAATAATTGCTGAAAACTTGCCCAAACTGGGGAAGGAAATAATCGAACACACCACAGAAATACACAGAACTCCCTACAGAAAGGACACAAGGAGGACAACACCAAGACACATAATAATTAACATGGCAAAGATCAAGGACAAGGAAAGAGTTTTAAAGGCAGCTAGAGAGAAAAAGGTCACCTATAAAGGAAAACCCATCAGGCTATCATCAGACTTCTCGACAGAAACCTTACAGGCCAGAAGGAATGGCATGATATATTTAATGCAATGAAACAGAAGGGCCTTGAACCAAGGATACTGTATACAGCACGATTATCATTTAAATATGATGGAGGGATTAAACAATTTCCAGACAAGCAAAAGTTGAGGGAATTTGCTTCCCACAAACCACCTCTACAGGGTATTTTAGAGGGATTGTTCTAGACAGGAGTACTCCTAAGACTAAACAGATGTCACCAGAGAAAATAAAATCACAGCCAAGAAAGCAGACCAACCAAACACTAACTAAAGGCAAAAAATAAAATCAACTACCCACTAAAAACAGTTAAAGGAAACACAAAAGAGCACAGAATAAAACAACCAACTTATACAGAATGGAGGAGGAGGAATAAGAAGGGAGAGAAGAAAAGAATCTCCAGACAGTGTATTTAAAAGCTCAATAAGCAAGCTAACTGAGGCAGTAAGATACTAAGGAAGCTAACCTTGAACCTTTGGTAACCACGAATCTAAAGCCTGCAATGGCAATAAGTACATATCTTTCAATAGTCACCCTAAATGTAAATGGACTGAATGCACCAATCAAAAGACACAGAGTAACAGAATGAATAAAAAAGCAAGACCCATCTATATGCTGCTTACAAGAAACTCACGTCAAACCAAAAGACATGCACAGACTAAAAGTCAAGGGATGGAAAGACATATTTCAGGAAAACAACAGAGAGAAGAAAGCAGGGGTTGCAGTACTAGTAGCAGACAAAATAGACTTCAAAACAAAGAAGGCAACAAGAGATAAAGAAGGACATTACATAATAATAAAAGCCTCAGACCAACAAGAGGATATAACCATTCCAATATATATGTACCAAAATAGGAGCACCAGCATATTTGAAACAAATACTAACAGAATTAAAAGAGGAAATAGAATGCAATGAATTCGTTTTAGGA
The DNA here is from genome assembly GCF_030020395.1 of Manis pentadactyla. Classification (NCBI taxonomy): domain Eukaryota; kingdom Metazoa; phylum Chordata; class Mammalia; order Pholidota; family Manidae; genus Manis; species Manis pentadactyla. Next base: position 124,763,897 of record NC_080025.1, read on the forward strand.
GACTTCAACATGCCACTCACCCCAAAGGATAAATCCACTGGGCAGAAAATAAGTAAGGACATGGAGGCACTGAACAACACACGAGAACAGATGGACCTTATAGACATCTATAGAACCCTACATCCAAAAGAAACAGGATACACATTCTTCTCAAGTACACATGGAACATTCTCCAGAATAGACCACATACTAGCTCACAAAAAGAGCCTAAGTAAATTCCAAAAGATTGAAATTCTACCAACCAACTCTTCAGACCACAAAGGTATAAAACTATAAATAAGTTCTACAAAGAAAACAAAAAGGCTCACAAACACATGGAGGCTGAACAACATGCTCCTAAATAATCAATGGATCAACGAACAAATTAAAATAGAGATCAAAGAATATATGGAATCAAATGACAACAACAACACAAAGCCCCAACTTCTGAGGGACGCAGTGAAAGCAGTCTTAAGAGGAAAGTATATAGCAATCCAGGCACACTTAAAGAAGGAAGAACAATCCCAAATGAATAGTCTAACATCACAATTATCGAAACTGGAAAAAGAAGAACAAATGAGGCCTAAAGTCAGCAGAAGGAGGGACATAATAAAGATTAGAGAAGAAATAAACAAAATTGAGAAGAATAAAACAATAGCAAAAATCAATGAAACCAAGAGCTAGTTCTTTGAGAAAATAAACAAAATAGATAAGCCTGTAGCCAAACTTATTAAGAGAAAAAGAGAATCAACACACATCAACAGATTCAGAAATGAGAATGGAAAAATCATGACAGACTCCACAGAAATAAAAAAATTATTAAAGACTACTATGAAAACCTATATGCTAACAAGCTGAAAAACCTAGAAGAAATGGACAACATCCTAGGAAAATACAACGTTCCAAGACTGACCAAGGAAGAAACACAAAAGTTAAACAAACCAATTACGAGCAAAGAAATTGAAATGGTAATCAAAAAACTACCAAAGAACAAAACCCCCAGGCCGGACGGATTTACCACAGAATTTTATCAGACATACAGAGAAGACAAAATACCTATTCTCCTTAAAGTTATCCAAAAAATATAAGAGGAGGGAATACTCCCAAACTCATTCTATGAAGTCAACATCACACTAATACCAAAACCAGGCAAAGACCCCACCAAAAAAGAAAATTACAGACCAATATCCCTGATGAATGTAGATGCAAACATACTCAATAAAATATTAGCAAACCGAATTCAAAAGTATATCAAAAGGATCATACACCATGACCAAGTGGGATTCATCCCAGGGATGCAAGGATGGTACAACATTCCAAAATCCATCAACATCATTCACCACATCAACAAAAAGAAGGACAAAAACCACATGTTCATCTCCATAGATGCTGAAAAAGCATTTGACAAAATTCAACATCCATTCATGATAAAAACTCTCAGCAAAATGGGTATAGAGGGCAAGTACCTCAACAAATAAAGGCCATATATGATAAACCCACAGCCAACATCATACTGAACGGCGAGAAGCTGAAAGCTTTTCCTCTGAGATCGGGAACAAGACAGGGATGCCCACTCTCCCCACTGTTATTTAACATAGTACTGGAGGTCCTAGCCACGGCAATCACACAAAACAAAAAAATACAAGGAATCCAGATTGGTAAAGAAGAAGTTAAACTGTCACTATTTGCAGATGACATGATATTGTACATAAAAAACCCTAAAGACTCCACCCCAAAACTACTAGAACTGATATTGGAATACAGCAAAGTTGCAGGATACAAAATCAACACACAGAAATCTGTGGCTTTCCTATACACTAACAATGAACCAACAGAAAGAGAAATCAGGAAAACAACTCCATTCACAATTGCATCAAAAAAAATAAAATACCTAGGGATAAAGCTAACCAAAGAAGTGAAAGACTTATACTCTGAAAACTACAAGTCACTCTTAAGAGAAATTAAAGGGGACACTAACAGATGGAAACTCATCCCATGCTCGTGGCTAGGAAGAATTAATATTGTCAAAATGGCCATCCTGCCCAAAGCAATATACAGATTTGATGCAATCCCTATGACACTACCAGCAACATTCTTCAATGAACTGGAACAAATAATTCAAAAATTCATATGGAAACACCAAAGACCCCGAATAGCCAAAGCAATCCTGAGAAAGAAGAATAAAGTAGGGGGGATCTCACTCCCCAACTTCAAGCTCTACTATAAAGCCATAGTAATCAAGACAATTTGGTACTGGCACAAGAGCAGAGCCACAGACCAATGGAACAGACTAGAGAATCCAGACATTAACCCAGACATATATGGTCAATTAATATTTGATAAAGGAGCCATGGACATACAATGGTGAAATGACACTCTCTTCAACAGATGGTGCTGGCAAAACTGGACAGCTACATGTAGGAGAATGAAACTGGACCATTGTCTAACCCCATATACAAAAGTAAACTCAAAATGGATCAAAGACCTGAATGTAAGTCACGAAACCATTAAGCTCTTGGAAAAAAACATAGGCAAAAACCTCTTAGACATAAACATGAGTGACCTCTTCTTGAACATATCTCCCCGGGCAAGGAAAACAACAGCAAAAATGAACAAGTGGGACTATATTAGGCTGAAAAGCTTCTGTACAGCAAAAGACACCATCAATAGAACAAAAAGGAACCCTACAGTATGGGAGAATATATTTGAAAATGACAGATCCGATAAAGGCTTGATGTCCAGAATATATAAAGAGCTCACATGCCTCAACAAACAAAAAACAAATAACCCAATTAAAAAATGGGCAGAGGAACTGAACAGACAGTTCTCCAAAAAAGAAATGCAGATGGCCAACAGACACATGAAAAGATGCTCGATGCTCCACATCGCTAGTCATTAGAGAAATGCAAATTAAAACCACAATGAGATATCACCTCACAGCAGTAAGGATGGCTACCATCCAAAAGACAAACAACAAATGTTGGCGAGGCTGTGGAGAAAGGGGAACCCTTCTACACTGCTGGTGGGAATGTAAATTAGTTCAACCATTGTGGAAAGAAGTGTGTAGGTTCCTCAAAATGCTCAAAATAGACTTACCATTTGACCCAGGAATTCCACTTCTAGGAATTTACCCTAAGAATGCAGCACTCCAGTTTGTAAAAGACAGATGCACCTGTATGTTTATCGCAGCACTATTTACAATAGACAAGAAATGGAAGCAAACTAAGTGTCCATCAGTAGATGAATGGATAAAGAAGATGTGGTACATATACATAATGGAATATTATTGAGCCGTAAGAAGAAAACAAATCCTACCATTTGCAAGAACATGGATGGAGCTAGAGGGTATTATGCTCAGTGAAATAAGCCAAGCGGAGAAAGAGAAATACCAAATGATTTCACTCATCTCTGGAGTATAAGAACAAGAGAAAAACTGAAGGAACAAAACAGCAGCAGAATCACAGAACCCAAGAATGGACTAACAGGTACCAAAGGGAAAGGGACTGGGGAGGATGGGTGGGTAGGGAGGGATAAAGAGGGGGAAGAAGAAAGAGGGTATTATGATTAGCATGCATAATGTGGGGGGTGGGAGAAAGGGGAGGGCTGTGCAACACAGAGAAGACAAGCAGTGATTCTACAACATCTTACTATGCTGATGGACAGTGACTGTAATGGGGTTTGTGGGGGAGACTTGGTATAGGGGAGAGCCTAGTAAACATAATATTCTTCATGTAATTGTAGATTAATGATAACAAAAAAAAAAGAGAGAGAAAGAAAAGGAGGATTATACCCTGATAGGATAAAACTAACTGCAAATCAATGATTAATGCATGCTGTACATATCCTTAATTTTGATCTTTTAAAGGGTGTCAGATGATCAGCTATGCAAGTACATTTTTCTGATAACATTCCTTTCTCTTAAAAAAAAAAGCAGTTCCTGTGTGGTGATCTCCAATAGGTTCTTCACAATGGTATAAAGGGCATATCAAAGTTTGTGCAAAGGGTTTGTTTATGTTTATACATAGGATCAAAGCCTAATTTGGCTACACAGAAAATGAATTAAGATACAATATGAAGAAGAACTTCCAACATCAACATCCTCTGGAAGAGTCATTCCAGAAGATGAACATAAAAAACTTCAACAAAGATCCTGGCACTGCTGCAGTTGTAGCTGCAGTCATCCCAACGGTTCCTGGATTTACCATTGGAATGAAGAAGGAGATATCTAAGCTGGCCTGTGCATACAGTAAAACAACAAATTTGACTGGATCTATACTGTCGGAACTCAACCAAGAATTAGGAGAAGTACAAGTTGCAGCGCTCCAAAATCGTGCGACTATAGACAATCTACTGTTAAAAGAACACATGGAATGTGACCAGTTCCCAGGAATGTGTTGTTTTAATTTGTCTGATTTTTCTCAAACTATTCAAATTCAGTTAGACAATATCCATCATATCATTGATAAGTTTTCACAAATACCTAGGGTACCTAACTGGCTTTCTTGGTTTCACTGGATATGGCTGGTAATTGTAGGTCTGTTTTTGTTATGTAGCTGTATTCCTATTATGTTAATGTATGTGCACAATTTAATTAGTAGTTTAAAACCTATACATGCTTATGTTACTCTACAAAAAGATATGTCAAAGAAATAATCAATCTTCCCAGGTTTTCTTCTATCTGCTACTTCTATAGCTTTTCTTCTTCCTTCCCAATTACAACACTTTAGAAGAATTAGTGCCTCATATCGAAAATTACCTAGTATCACAATTCTTCCAAGTGGTAAAGATACCTCAAGACAAATGCTGGGCATAGAAGCCACAGGGCATAAATCTGCAAAGAAGTAAAAAGCTAACCTTTTCAAACAATATTGCTTCTCTCTCACTTACCAACTTTACATTTCCCTGTATGGCCCCGGAAGATGACTGGTTAGCCAGAGATGGGTAAGATTCCTCAAGGGAGGAACAACCTGAGACAGGCACAGTCGCAGGGGGCCCATCAGGAGAGAAATTGGGGAACAACAGTGGGGAGGCTTAGAACCTCACCGCCCCCTGTTTTGAGAGAAATCTTCTGCATCCATGGATGTTTTGTTGCCCTTGTCTAGCTTGGATTAATACTTAGTCTATAGGCACAGACCTGATCATCTACATTTGCCCTCTTACAGCACTAAATTATGTTTTCTACCTTTATCTTGCATCTACCTACCACTTCAGCATTTTATTTAAAAAAATAATAATAATAACAAGGGAGAAATGTGGGACTCACATATAAATCAAGTATAAAAATCAAACGAATAATCGTATCTGACTTGATTGTTTATAGTTCATGATGCGTGACCAAAACCGAAAGTTTCTGTGATATGACTGCCCTTGCAGCACTGTTCACCATGTAAGAACTTATTCACTATGTAAGACCTTGTTCACCATGTAAGAACTTGTTTGTTATGCTTCAGAAGATTGGAGACTGTTGAGATATAAGCTTGGGGTTGATTAATGATTGTGCATTGAATCCCCTATACAGAATTTTATTGTTGTTAACAACCATTTGATCAATGAATATGAGAGATGCCCTCCCAAAAAAAAAAAAGAAAGTCCCTATTAAAAAAAAAGTGCTGCAGGCAACATCAGTTATGGGTGCAAAATATTTATTTGGGGAGATCTTTAAGACTGTGAAAATATGTTTAAGAAAAGTATCTCCTTCCCCAAAAAATTAAATACAGTGAGAAAAAATCATACCTTTATAGTGGGGAAACCTGGAAGAAACCACCTTAACCAAATGATCAAGGCTGACTCACCAGGCATAAGACATATTACCAGATATTACATAAGACTCAGGTCCCTGATATGCTGCAATAATAAGAGCATATTACCCATGTGATATTATTCCCAATAATGCAGAAATTCAGTATAATTCTGAGAAAAGTGAGGGACATTTTACATAAATAACTGCTAAGTATACTATTCAAATTTCTCAAGGTTATGAAAATTGAAATAAGGAACTGACACAGATTGAAAGAGACTAAAGAAGTGTGACAGCTAAAGACAAAGTGGGATCCTGGATCAGACAGAGAAAAACTGTTGAAATCTGAATAAAACTGGTAGTTTACTTAGTATGTTAATTTGTTACTTGTGATAATTTTACTGTAGTTATATAAGATGTTCACATAGGGAAAAAGCATATGGGAACTCTTTGTGCTGCTTCTACAACTCCTCTGTAAGTCTAAAATTATCTCAAATTAGAACTTTAGAGGGAAAAACAAAACAAAAACAAAAAACAACCTGATTCAAAAATGGGCAAAACACTTGAATAGACATTTTTCCAAAGATGTACAAATGGTCAGTAAGCATGTGAAAAGCTGTTCAACATCACTGATTATTAGGAAAATGCAGATCAAAACCAGAATGAGATGCCACCTCACTCCTTTAGGATGGCTATCCTCAAGAAAACAGAAAAATAAGTGTTAACAAGGATGTGGAAAAATTGAAACCCTTGCACACTGTTGGTAGGGATATAAACTGCAACAGTTGCTTTGAAAAACTGTATGGGAGCTCCTCAGAAAATTAACAATAGGATTACTATACTGTACACCAATTCCATTACTGGGTATATGCCCCCAAAAAATTGAAAGCAGGCCTTAAAGAGATATTTGTCTATCAGTGTTGATATTAGCATTATTCATATTAGCTAAAACATGGAAATAACCAGAGGCCATCCACAGGAGAATAGATACACAGAATGTGGTATATTCATATCATGGAATATTATTCAGTCTTAAAAAGGAAGGAAATTCTGATATCTGCTACAACATAGATGACACTTAGGACATCATGCTAAGTGAAATCAGTCAGTCACAGAAACATAAATATGTGATTCCACTTACAATATAATAAAGTAAAATGATGATTGCCATGCACTGCGGTCCAGAGTTTCCATTCTGGAATATGACCATGACCAAGGGCAGATATTTGTGAGATTATAAGTGTGTTTAGGAGTTTAATCTCAGAATAGAGTTTTAGTAAGTTCTATGAAAGACTCATGTGGCAATTGGTCTCATAACTTTGCTCTTCAAATGTTTTTCAACAGGGCTCACAGTAAGGAAAATATTAATATTTGATATATACACATAATTAAAATTTCATGAAACAAAACTTACCTTGCACTCCCTAAACATTCTTTTGCATCCGCCTCCTTCCTCCCTCCCTCCTTTATTCCTCTCTCCCTCCCTCTTTCCTCTGCCCACCCCTCTCAATGCTAATCAAGACTCTTTATTGAAAGAGATTTATGATCAACTAAAGGAATTACAACAACCAGTAATGTGACCCTATCCAAAATGTGGTCCACAGTGTAAGTAACTACTACTCATTATCTATTTATCAAATTTTCATTTTTCTAAAACCCTTTTATACAGACTGGGGCATCAGCCTAGCACAGTTTTTTATCTCAGGTACTTGAAGAGCACTCTGGCTCAACAATAATTACTTTATCAGAAAACCTCAATTTATAAAGCATTTAGTTACTCAGTGCTTATGACGTAAATGCCACAGTTCAAGTACCTGATGGAGAAAAATATTAAACGAAGTGCACTTGTTTTGAAGATAATTTCATTTAACATCTCCAAAGCAGGGCATAATTAAGTTAGCCTGTCATACAAAATGATGAAGTAACAGCTGGTTACCCCCGTGATGGTGCAATAGGAGGGCAGTCCCTGGCAAGAAAGCTGTGCACATTCCTCTCCTGTAGCATGCTAATAGACTCATATTATGGCTACAGAAATAGAAAAAATAGAAGGAAACCTGGAAAAGCAATCAAATAAGTCTCTGTAGCTCTAGCATGCACTTCACTCATTACACATTCCTTCTACACTTTCATGTGTAGAAATACTAATAATAAATACTTATCTGTCATTGCTTTTTTTTTTAATTGGAATAAAGTTGATATACAATATTCACTGGTTTTAGGTATACAACATGGTGACTTGATAATTATATACATTACTAGATGCTTGCCATGATATGTAGTTATGCCATTACTGAACCAAGATACTACAGTGCTATTGGTTATATTCTCTATGTTGTACTTCCATTCTTATGACTTATTTTACAATTTGCAGTTTGTACTGCTTTACCCCTTTGCCTACTTCACCCTCTCATTCCTATGGTCAAATGTGCTTCTTGTGTCCAGATAAATTTAAAGTGGTAGGGCAATGAGTACATTTGTTAGAAAGTGCCCTCCTTTAAAATGGTAACTACTATTTAAAGACCATATTCAATCCAAATAAGAAATTTAATTTATTCATTACTTTAATATGAGTACAGTGATTTTTTTAAAGTGTTATATGTTAACCCTATTCCAAACCAGTCTGATTTTTATTTCCTTAAAAGTCTTGCACAGGTTTTTGTGAAATCAAATTTGCAACAATGACCTAAAAATGTCAGTGTTGGCCTTCATAATAAAACAAATGTGCTATTAAAAATGTTAAATAATCGCTTCCCTTTTTGAAAAGCTGAGTGTAGGTTGGTTTCCCTGGATCTGTTGTTCAATTTTTTTTACAAAACTTGTTATTGTCACTTGATGCATGTTGGCAAGTTGAAAAAGGTGAGTTTGATTTATGTACTTGTTTTGTCTGTTTATCAGAATTATTTTTAAATATTATTGACCTTTCTGACTTGAAATCATTTCACAGCCAGTTACCAGATAAACTCTTCTAATCAATATTTTTATTGTGCCATTTTTAGCAAGACTGTATTATCATTTATTAAGCAAGCCTTATTAAATAAAGCAAGCATTTTTAGAGGACAAGCATGTATTAGTCACAAGGACTCTGTCCTCAAGTAGTTTACCAACCATGAGAGAAATCATGTGCGGAAGCAAGAATTGTCACAGCAATACGTCAAGGGCTAAAATCGAGATACAGAAGCATTAAAAGAACCAGAGGACCCTGGCAGGAAGTTCACTTGCACTTTCTTATGGGAGATGGGCCCAGTGGAGATCCTGACAGACAGTCAGACAGAGAGGGGAAAAACCTGGGCAGGTAGGGGGAACATGAAGGGTTTTCCAGGCCAGGGACACAGCAGGAGCAAAGGCACAGGCCTGTGAGACAGTGTAGTAGGGCTTGTCCTTGGTCCCCATTAGTAATTGTAATATATAATAGTAATAAATGATGTTACTAGGTAAACAGTAATATGTAATATTTGAAATGGTTAGTAGTATCTGGGGGAGAAGCTAAAGGATTTTCATAGGGGCCTTTATATGAAATATTGAAGAATGGTAAAGAACTTGGTCTTTAAGGGGATTTAAAAGAAATTGAAACCACAGTTCTCAACTGTACACTATAGGCTGGGTGTTAAGGAAGACAAAATGGAAGACTCAGAGAACTTCTGTGGTTGCCCGTCTGCCAAAGCAGAGGTTCTTAACATTTTTGGTCTCAAGAGTTCTTTAAAATCTTACAAATTATTAAGGATACCTAAGTGCTTTTGTTTATTTGGGTTCTATTTGTCAATGTTTATAATATTTGAAATGGAAACAGAAACTTAAAGAAAATCTATTTATGAATGTATTTAAAAATAACAACGTTTAAGCCATTGTATGTTAAAAAATAAATATTTTTAAAGAAATATTTATTCATATTTATTTAAAATTCAATAAGTAAATATGTATTTAATTAAAAACACTATTAAGCACTGACTTTTTGTTTTTTATTTTTGCAAATATCTTTCATTCCTGGCTTAACAGAAGACAACTAAATTCTATTTACTTCTATATTCAATCGATGGTCAAATGTTTTGATTATTAAAGTATATAAATAAAACAGTCTCAGACAGTTAATGTAGTTGGAACATGCAGGTATATTTTAATAATTATCTTTCAGATAATTATGGATATTCTTCTTTGATAATTTATTACTTGACTGTAGTAGTTTCTTTAAGATTAGTTGTAATGTAGACTGTGAAACAATGTCAACAAACTTTTCATAAACGTTTACAAAAATCCATTGGTCTGTTTTGCACTTTGAATGGATTTTTCATCCATGCATGATTTGGTAACACCATGTAAATATCATTGGGTAAATATTGGTTCACTGTTATTCAAGCCTTTCATGATGACACATTTTATTATACAATATCAAAAAATTACATTTGTTAATATCACCATTGATCTCATTAGAAAATTCTTTAAGAACTAAAAAGCTATCAAGCTCATGGTGATAGTATGCATTTTCCAAAATTCTTTTTCCTTGAAAGCTCAAATTTTTATCTGACAACAAATACTGTCAGTTGTGTTCCTTGAAGTGACAAGCTTTCCCCATTCATTTTCAAGGAAGTATCTGTCACATACCCAAGTTTGAATAACCATAATTTATCTGTCAGTCATTCCTTCAAGTAAAAATGGCATGCCATGAGAAATACAACTCAGCCTGCAACTCAGTATCCTAAGAGTCTTTCCCTGAGACAACCATCATAATTTGGTAAGTATTAGAAGTGCTTCTTTTTCCCCCATGTAGAATTTTGGTTAGTTGAAATTGAATAATTCTGACTGCTTTATCAATGCCATTAACAGTGCTCAGTTGAAACATTTTTGTCCTGTTTTTTTTTTCCTAAATGTAAGTGCATGGTGGCAAAGGATACAATGACCAATATACATGGTTTTGGTGTCAATGTCTCATCATGCTAAGATACCAGCACTTTCACCCAAAAGTGCTTTAGTATCAATAGTGTAAATAGAATCCCAGTGAAAAAGACAAATGATATTTTATCATTATTATAAAAATAATTTTTACTTGGCAGGCACCTAAACTGTTCTGTGGGGGTCCCCAGGAGTCTTCAGGCCACACTTGGAAAAATGCTATGCTGAAGTCTTAAGTCTTAATTCCTGTGACTAACATCCACATGTAATCTGGTTCCACTCAACTATTGAATTAAACCAATTTTTCACTTCTAAAAAGAATGTTTTTTTCTCACCTCTTAATTTCATGTCCTTTTCCAGTCTTCATCATATATAAACCTTTCTAGCTTTCAAGGTCTAGCCCAATTCATTTCCTTTTCACATTCCAGAACCCATTTCTATATTATCACACTAGGCAAATAATTGTACACCATGATTGCTAATTTTATGCATCAACTTGACAGGCTAAAGGATGCCCAGATAGCTGGCAAAACATTTCTGGATATGTTTGTGAGTGTGTATCTGGAAAATATTGGCATTTTACTCATTAGACAGAGTAAAGATCTCCCTCACCAATGCATGTGGACATCATCCAGTCTGTTAAGACCTGAAGAGAAAAAAGGCAGAGGAAGGATGAATTTCTTCTCTTTGCTTCAGCTGGGACATCCTTACATATCAGTGCTCCTCATTCTTGGGCCTGAGGATTCAGGACAGGACTTGAACCCTGCCCCTTCCCCATTCTTGGGCTTTGGATTTGGACTTACACCATTGGCTCACCTTTATTCTAGGCCTCCAGACTAGAACTGAATTATATCACTGAACTTCCTGGTTCTCCAACTTGCAGATGGCAGATCATGGGACTTCAAGGCTTCATAATCAGATTAACCAATTCCCATAATAAATCCCTTCATATATAGATATAGATTAGATATAGATATAGATATATAGATCCTGTTGGTTCTGTCTGTCTCATCTCTCACCTGGCCTTAGTGCATCTCCATATCAATAGGTGTTTCCAAAGGATGGAGAGAAGTCCGCCTCCATAACAACAGGTGATTACAAGGGGTGGGGGTGGGGTGGGGGGTGGAGCCAGGGCATCTCTGGACCCGGGAGGTGTGGTGGGGCCTTTCTGCAGCCAGGTTGCAAGAGACATGGGCGAGTAGTAGAAAACTGCTTGTAAGCAATAAACTGGTTTCTCCCACTTTATTTCTCCTTTTGACTGATTTCGACTTCAAAGGTTAGTTGTCCTGGGTTGGGAACATATTCCACCCCCACCTCCGGAGTTACATTGGGCAATCAATAAATATCAAAGATGTACTTAGTTAATATGGAATACTGGTTTATAAAACAATGTACAACTTATATAAATATTATTATAATGTGGCTATATATAGTGGAAAGAAAAGGATTAGCAGATAGAAAATCCACATTTACATGTCCACACAATATAGAGATAGAAAATCACATGGACTTAGAGCAGCCATAGAACTTACTTGAGTCCCAGTGGCTATAACAGTGAAATGCTCCTATTTACTGTGGTATTTAAACAAGAAATTTTAGAAGAAAGGTTTTTTTTTGTCAATAAAAGTAGTATACAAATGCAGTCTTCTAATGTAAGTATTACTCTGAAACTTGCATATTAATTGCAAACCACTATCAGAAGATGACAAGATGCACAGCATGGCAATTAGGAGAACTTTAGATCCATAAATGAGATCTTTGAGCATTCAATCCAAAAAGAGCTGAGGCATACAATACTCCACTTAGAGGATGACTTGATTATTGGTTAAGTACTGTGTGTGTACCATCTCATATGTAACCCAGGCAAAGCTGAGAGGATTTAGGATCCTGTATAACTTTGAAAGCTTGGAGAAATAACAAGTCTCTGAAGAGATGATGCAGCTCTGTACAGTGCAACACCCAGGAAGATTTCATAGAAATTGTTAGATTTCTCCTTTCTCCCTTTAAATTTTATCCTCATCCTTTACAACCCTCATCTCTCCGATAGTTACCCTTGCCAGCATGCTGTGTCCTATTTGATTCCTCTTTGTCATCCTCCCTAAGTTTTCTAATGTGACCACTCCCTTCACCTCAGCCTGGTCCCTGGTAAGAGCATTTTCCCCCCATGAAGACTATGATTCTCTTGAAAATGGCAGCAGCATTCTGCTGAATGAAGTCTTCCATCTTGCACAGAAACCCCTGAAGACTCAACAGTGGAAGCTGAGCCTTAGAGAGCTTTGCAGTCACTAACACAGCACCTTGACCAAAAAATGTATAAGCATGTGACATTTCTAAAAATGTTAGGAAAAAGAAATCTTCACAGAACATGAACTGTGCTATGGACAAATGATCTGGCTCTTCTGTTATGCAAATGGACACTCAGGGGAGATAGTTCACGGTCTCAGAGTTCTTAGTGGGAATGAGGCCCTCAGGGACTCTGGACAGACCCATTTGTACCTCTGCTTCCCTTCCTGCCTCAGTCATCAAGCTCCCTCACCCCTACCTCCTGACATTTCATTTCCAATAAACTTCCTGCTCTCAAGGCTTTGTCCTAGCCTTCTGCTTTCTGGGAAACCCACACTCAGACTATCACTATCTTTTATGGAGCATGTGCTACATTCTAGATTCCTCACATAGATGATCTCTAATCCTGCAATCATACTGGTAGATCTAGATCTGCATTTTAAAGATAAAGAAATAGTGATTTAGAGAGATTCAGTAATATGTACAGGGCCCCATACCTAACAGATAACAGAACTGAGACATGAGTATGTCTTTGGACCACTGAATTCCAAAGTTATACTATTTCTTCTATACTACTGCAATTTTGTCCCTAATCACAATATGAATTGAATAACTCTTACATGCAGTATCCTTAGGAAGGACAGTTCAAATGATTAGGGAAGTTTGTTTAATTCAAAGTCTGATGTTGGAAGTTTCTAACCACATTGACTTATCTTGAGATTTCAAAAGTAAATGTTGCTCTCAAGCACTAATACCATTTTATGGGTTCATGAAATTATAGACCATTTCACAGAAACACAATTTCCCTTTTCACAGAAAATTTTCTCAATGTAGCCCATCTTCTTGTTTTATTTAATGAAACTTAATCCGTCACAATTATAAATGTTCAAAAAGAAACAAGTCTTAAAAGTGTGTTTCTATTACCTTCATACTACAGACAGTAGATTGAAGTGAATATTGGTGTTTGTCATTTAAGTTTTCGTAAGTACTTTATGTGCATCTTCAAGGAGCTTCAGTTTAAGAAAGGACTTACAAATTTCGAGTACTTGCATTTTATAAGTAGGTAAAATGTAAATGTACAGAACTTACCAACTTTTATACAGTTTCATTGTGTTAGAAGTAATGGGGCATCATACAAACAATGAACTGGAAATGAAGAGCACGTGAATTTGCCTTCTTACTCCTTTCCTATAAAGTCCATAAACCATTGGTCAATTTCTTCTATTTAGTCTTAGCCTCAGGTATCTTATTTGTAAAATAAAGTTAACCAGAAGGACTGTTGGAAGAATAAAATAAGGTTGGAAATAACTTTAGAAATATGAGGAAATAATAAATCAATGGATATGGAAATATTCTCAGTGTTTCCAGCCTAGACTTCAAGAACATTTTTAATCATTCATGCAGATATATTTCTATGAGACTTGATGCCTTGTTTGTCTACCTGAATTGATGTTTAAATAGGGAAGCTGACTTCAGAGAGGAATAATAAAACAAGATACCCTTTCTTTCATGTATAGTATTAATTATGCTGGCTTTCCACAAGCCTTAAAAATACAGTAATTGCATAACCAGCATTTGTGAAGCACTTTTAATGTGCTAGGAACTGCACTAAGAACTTTACATTTATTAATATTCTTTTAATTTAATCAAAGCACAACCGATGAATCACATCTTATTATTCACATTTTACACATGAAGAATTTGTGCTATAAAGGGATAACTGATATGTGCAAAGCTGGGGTCACATGGCGAATCATGCGGCTGGCTTCCATCCCAGGCTTTCTGTCTCCTGAAGCTTTGTTCCTGCTACTTCATCTCACGCCAGTTCTTTATCAGTATGGTTGGGTCTTAGGAACTATAGGGTAATCTTTAATCAAATAAAATTATTTTCCATAAAATTTAGATTGAATTCATATATAGAACTTAGGTAGTTTAATTATACGATGATCATTGATTTCATAGATCAAGATGTAGATTTATAGGTAAGTATTCCTTATACATAAATCTCAAAATTGAGTAATTCTGCCATTATGTAAACTAAACATCATTTCAAAAATGCTCTTTTCCTTGTCAAATCTGATGTACATATACTAGAATTCTGAATATCTGGTAATCAAAATAGTAACATAAGCAGAAATCACAAATGAGTGTTTTAAAACCCATTTGAATACTGCCTGAAATACTTCTCAAAGTCCATAAAAATATTTTTGCTCAGAGAAGTGTAAAGCACATCAGAATAGGCACCAGCGTGAATGGGGAAAGGGGGAACTAGGAAGGTCTGTTTGTTCACTGATTTTGCTGGGGAATGTTGTGAAGCATTTTGTTCAGTTGTTCAGTTGGTGTTTATTAGAGAATGGATAAACTATTCTCATCATATACAATAGCCTGCTACGAAATCTCCTTTATTTTTATTTTATTTTATTTTTTTTGGTTATCTTAATATATTTAAGGAAGAAAATGAGGATTGAAAACATTTGACTTTAAGAAACCAGGGGCTACATTACAGAATGCAACTGGAGGGGTAACAGGAGAGACAGGGAGCCAGCGCAGAAGCACGGAACACAGAATGTCTGCCATGTGGTGAGAGAGGGCAGAGCGGGAGGCGAGGAGCAGGGCGGAGGACAGTGACCACCCGGAAGACTAAGGAGACCCTGACTGAGAGACCCTGACTGAAGTTTCATCCAGACCAGGGAAGCATAGTGTGCACCAAAAGATTGATGGGGATATACTGTTCTTTCCCGGAAGAGCAGATTTTAGCAGAAGGTAGGTCTGAGCTGTTGAGAAACTTCTGTGGCAGCTTCTGTGTGTGGAATGAGCAGATGTGAGCATTAGCACAGGTTTGGAGCTGTGCTACTTCTAAGGCAGTCTTGCTCACTGGAACCACTAAAGCTTTGCTCCACCAGCTACTCCATCTGTGACTTTGACTGAGTCCCTAATCGCCAAGAGGCTGCTTTCTCATTTTCTAAATTGGAATAATAAAGGCCATCTTGGAGTTTTCATCTACCAACCTATCTCTAGCCCAGACACCTCCCCTATGGTTCCCTGCGGAAGGGGAGTGATTTATGTGTATGGTGAGATAAGGTGAAGACACTAAGAATGCACAACTCAGCTCCTTCCAGGCTCTCTTTTGGAGTCAGCTGACTGTGGAAGGCACATTCCTCTCTCTGTGGCTGCTGTTGTGAGGAACTGCTTCGCACAGCATGACTGACAGGGGAAGTCTCAGTTCCACAGGCCTGCTAGCTCTTTCAAAATGAATCCCAAGATCCAAGACTTGATGGCCACTGGGGAAGGGCAGGGCATTAGGAAGCCAGCATTCAGCTCTCACATCCAAGCTGTATTTTCCAATCCACATTTACCATTAATGAAGGTGATCATATCCTTATTTATTTATAACTGTATTCATTTTGCAACTGGTTTAGCATCTACAGGAAGAGAGGAGCATGACTGTTATTCTCACACATTAACAAGTCTTTTGATGTAAACAAACTAGTGTAAGTCTGTCATCACTTTCTAAAGCAATCTAACTACTAACTCAAATAGATGGGCACACTACTTAGCATTACGTAAACTAAGCATCATTTCAGACTTTGAAAGTCTGCAAATCACGTGTGGCTTAATTGTCAATATCGTGCACTTGCTTCTAAAGATTTTTAAGACACCTTTAATAGCTCTTACCTTTTGCCACATCATGAATACTCAGGTCTTTGTGCTCATAATTTATATTTTCATCTCTTTAAACAAACAAAATCAGAAAAATATAAAGCAGTGGTATGGTAGCAATAGTAATTATTTGCAAGCACTTAGATAAGCCCACCTGAGGAAAATGCTGGGGGAAGATAGGTAAATGCACACTTTACTTTGTTTTCCTTTTTTTCAAAGAGACCCTAGCATTTCCTAAGGCATCACCAAAAAAATAAAGAAAAGAAAGAGGAAAACAACTCAAGTATTCAAAAATAGAATTGTACCTTTGAATGCCACTGCCACTGACTGAAAATGCAGAATTTCAAATTGTACTTTTCTTGAGAATACGTTGCCATTCTGCTGGCCCAAGTGACAAAAAATCACAAAATGCAATGTTTAAGAATGTACAAAATACAGTCCCTCCAAAGAAAGCTGAACACAGGAAAATGTTACCTACTTGGTTAAAAAGATGACTGCTGATGAAAAATACGCTCAATTAAGTTCACAGCATAAATAATTTCCTGTGAACATTTACTAATGGACTTTTTAGAAAAACAAAAACATTAAGTTAAAAATCAATTGAACAAATAGAAAAACACAACCTTTACATGTTATATAACTGTTTATTCTTTCAAGTGGATATGGCCCATTAATCATAAAAACATTTTCAAATTGTGCTACAGCACTGGGGCAGAGTCTGTGGCTTGAGTCAAAAGGCCAGGAAAGAAATGAGAATATGACAGTGCCACCAGCAGGACTCAGTGAGACATCTGAAACAATGTCTGAAACCCTCCAAAGCAGGGGTCAGTCGGTGGAGGGCTTTATAACAGAAAGCTGGGCGAGAGCCAGCTCAGCAAGCCAAAGTCATAAGCAAATGGCAAAGTCAGAGACCAAAAATGTAGGTAGGAATGAATAAGACCTAAATAATATAGAATTAAGTGAGGTAAGTAGATTAAAACCATTACTAGGGGTACGTTACTAAAACCACATCAATGATAATTCATCAGAACAGATGTGACGTGGAAAAGGATGAGAAAGTCTTGATAATTTTTCATTCTAAGTTTGATAATTGACTATATTTTAAGTAGAGACCAACTATGTGGAATAATATTTGGTATCCCCAGATTGAAGAAAGTATATGAATAGCCAGGGCTTGCTGAGTAATAAAAATTTAAAACTACCTTGTCATTCAGTCTTCTTCATTAGGGGTTATTAAAATACCAGAAGTTGTGTTAGCAAAGAGAGCGACCATCAGTTAAATCATGATACTGAGAACTAATGTGTGAAGATGGGCCCAGCTTATTCATGTGAAAACTGTTGACGAATACCTTGTTAATGAATACTGGCAAATGCACTTAGATTTCTCTACTTCATAAGATAGTATTTAGATGTACATAGATGTGTCTGTGTGTGTGTGCATGTTGTTGCTAAAAACTCACTCATGAGGTGACCAGGGATTAAAATATCTTCTCTCTGACTAGGCATATATGCACAGTAGCAAAAGTATTTGCACAATAACTTCTGGTCAGTTCAGTCATCCCTTCAGAGTGGAAGTCCCAAGTGAAAGACTTTAAAACTTGGGAGGGAATGAGTTCAGTGGCCTTCGAAGTGGGTTCCACAGGGCTCCTTAGTGATTGCTACGGGGCAGGGGTAGTCGGAAGCTGGAGTGGCCCTGTGGCCAGAGCCGTGCCTCTTCCCACTGCAGATGGCATGAATGAGAGTGCCCTCTCCTAAATGGGGGGAGCCCTGGACACCCAACCAGCCATGAAGGAGAACCACCAAGGGGGCATCTGCCAGTAGAGCCTAGATGGGGACCTCCTGCTTCTTGAATGGAACACAGAGTTCAGGGGAGTGACCGGAGGGCAAAGCAGTAGATTTCCGGGTGAGGACAAGGAGATCATGGCTAAGACAAAGAAATGTGTCCTAGAGGAGACAGGAGACAGATTTGGGAAATTTACAGAACTTAGGTACATGGTTAGACGATTTCATGATGGGAGGCGGGCTCTGAGACCATAAGCATGTCCGGCATTTCCCAGGGGCAAGGGACTGCTGTGTGTAGTGAGGGACGGCTTTGCATATTGAGGCTGCAGCTACTTTAAGAAACTCACTTGTTCTGATGCTATATTCTCACCTAGAATATTTTCTCTTATACTAAAAAAAAAAAAAAAAGCCTTGACTCTTCATGCATGCTTGAAGTAAAAGGAAAATTGTATCTGGGGCCAAAGAGAAGCCCGATCTCCTGATCAAGACCACAAAACAGAGTTATCAGCCTTTTGACCTCTGAACGTTGTTGGGGGCCTCAGGAGCTCAGCTTCCGGCGGGGTTCCATCTTGCTAGACCTCACCTTTCTGGCACACGGCCAGGGCAACTGAAAGCCATTTTCCAGAAAACACTCAGCCACACAGGAGACACTCTGTCTCCAGAAAGGTGGCGGGGATGAGCCTGCTGGCCGGCTCTATTGCTTTTGTCTGATTAATGAATTGGCAATCAATATTAAATATTTTATAGCATAATTTACTTTTTCACTTTTTCCACCTTACTTCTGTGCTGTTTTATCCCAATACTTCCAAGCTTCACTTTGGCAGTACCTATAAAAGCTGAGCTCTAATGGACAAAATGTAGCTGTGGTGTCAAATTAGGCCTTTTATTACACAAAATTTGATTATGGGTCATAAATTATGTATTTATCTTGCATTAAGTGATGAAAGTAACTTGCTAATTAGGAGAAATCAAAGTTATTGACCTATAGTGAACCTCTTCTACATTTACTGTTGGCATAAAACAGGATATTATGACATGAATACAAATGCATATTTATTTTGTAACTAGTCATATATCTTTTTTTTTTAAGACTCTGGAGAAACAAATGTAGACCTCTCCTCTTTGCAAGAGCATATGAGAAATTTACTCAGAATTTAGATTTATCATCTTTTCAAGTCATGACGTTGGCACCCCAGCTCCAAGTCCATCCTTACATACACTCTGGTTTCTGATGTTGGGGCAGGGTCCTGGTAAACTCCGTTCCTTCTTGTTAGCTGGATTTCTGCTTTCCTGTGCTCCCCTCTCAGAGGTCTGAGTCCCAGCTCTGAAGGCACCTCCCTGAATCCTGCGCTGCAAACCCCTCCTGCACCCCAACACCTGATGTATATCCACAGGGCCCCTCCTCCCGCTGCTAGCTTCTGATAACCCTAGTTACCCTAGCTGTTTCCCCTTTATTTCTCCAGCCCTAGGGAGTAGTAGCTGCTTCCTGAACGTATTACTGTATTACCTTTAAACTTTTTCTCTCTTAAGTATTTTCTGTGTTATAATTCCCACTCTTTCTATTTTCCTTGCACAGACCCAGACTGAGCAGAGCATGCATGTATCAAAAAGCTCTGTCAGATAATTAGATAAACAGTGCCCCAAATGAACAACTTTGATCTATCCAATATTTAACAGCTTTATTTTTGTTGATTGTCTTGTTTTGAATGGAACAGAGAACAGGATGAGGGTTGCCATCTTTAATAACTGGCTTCTCTATATCTCGGAACTGATTGGAATCTTCAACTTTATTTCTTTTGGTTTTGTTACTTTTTATGGGTGTTTAAGATAGATGGGTTAATTGATGTATAAGATAAACACCAAACATGCATAGAAAGTATTAATCTCAGATTTACAGCTCAGTCTTGAATGGAACACAAAGATCCACCCAGATCCAAATGTAGCTCATTTCCAGCACCAGTGCCTTCAAATTTCATAAGACTTCTCAATAGCAGATGATTCTTTACAAGGAGACAACAAAGGAGAACACACTCAGGTTAATGTCCAAAACAGAGCATAAAATATTTAGTGGTGTCAATGTGAGACTAGTTGTTTGACCGTTTTAGTAAAAATTATAACTGATATGACTGCCCTTCCCTCCCCACTGTAAGTTAAACAACCTTGTTCCTGTCTTAAAGCCATAGTGTTTAGGTACATTAAACTGTATTATCAAGGGAACTCACGAAACATCATCCATTCTTTCATTCAGGAAAAACTTTTAAAAATCCCCCTTTGTGCCAAGCATCAGGTTAAATATTAAGGACATCAAGATGAATCTAACATGGTCCTTGTACTGAATATAGCTCCAGTCAGTGGCAAATACGTATTCCTAAAGAGTGGTACAGACTAAGTTTGACAAGGATAAGAAGAATGAAAATAAGGAGTCTCTACGATATAGGTTTGGTGCTATCCAAAAAGAAGAGAGAACATGTTTTATAGAGAAAACATGTTCAGTAGCAATAAAAATTTCAGAATGGCTGAAGCATAAGGAGCGATGTGGACTTAGGAGGGATATAGTACCAGGAAGTTTGGACCTTGGGAAATACATGAAGATTTTTCATCCAGAAGGCTTTTCTTTCTTTCTCTCTTGTTTGATTTTTAGGAACATAACACTGGATGCAGAGTGGACAATAGACTTTAGGAGGCTGAGGGGACGAGTGTGGTTAGGAGACTGATAGATTTTTGTTAGTTTAGGTGAGAGAGAAGAAAACCTTGAACCTGAACCTGCTGGGGCAGTGATAATGGAGAAATAATGAGCAGATTTAAGAGGTTTCTGGAGAATTTGGAACTCAGAGATTTCAGTGACAGAATCCACATGGGGAATGAAGGAGACAGGGTCAAGGGCCCCTGGGGTCTGGGATTAAGCCATTAACAGATACTAGAAACTGAAGGAAAGGTGGTCATTTCCATTTTTGATTTGTTCTCTTTGAAATACCTTCCAGATGTTTGTGTCGATAACTCAGTGGTAACTGGAGATGCAGTTCTGGTGCTCAGAGGATAGGCCAGAGATCAAAATGATAGGTTTGGGAAACAACATCAGGAAAGGGGATAAAGGAGTTCACCCAAATAAAGAATACTGTGCTCGAAAAGTTGAAATCCAAGAACAAGAATATCAAAATCTCCAACTAAGGAAAGGAGAGAAGAGCCAGCAGAGTCACAGAGAAGGAATTTTCATAGAGGTTGGGAAAGAACCAGGTGAGTGTGATGCTCTATGTCAGACAGAGACAGCGTGGCAAGATGATTAAGAGTGTGAATCCTGGTGTCACAGCCCCTGGGTTTGACTCTATGCTTTACCACCTAAGATTGTGTGACTCTTGACCAGCCGCACTCAGATTCCTCAGTATAATATGGCATAGCGCTAACTACCTCCTAGGAGATTGGGAGGAATCAGTAAGTTACTGCATGAAGAATACTCTGAACAATGTTTGGCACATAGCAGTAAGTGTGAATAAGCATCAGCAATTGTTATGTACCAGAGGGTCCTTTTTTGCTAGTCATCTCAGAAGGTCTTCCTTATGTAGCTTTCAAGGCATTATAATATAAATTATGAGGTGCTATATCAAGCCAAAGGGTATTAGGCTTAATTTCATTGCATTATATCAAAGTACCATTGTGTGAATGTTTGCCTATTTTCTAGACCATTAAGTTATATGTCATCTGTTATGCTCTCCTTAGCTTTTGTTTATCAAACCATATTTAATTTTTCTGACCTTTCAAAAATAAATCATTTTTAGTACTGTACTTTATTCTCATAATTCCTTTCTGAATGCTTTCTATTCTGTTTACATCCAACCAGTAATATTAGACTAATTTGAATAATGGTAAGACTCTACTCACATCACATACTTTATGAAAGGAAAGTTCTGCATGAGTTGTTTATTTTTAAGGCAGGATAGTTAGGGAAGTAAATGTTCATGCATTTCCATCTTACAGATTTTAAAAATGAGTTCAGAGCTGGAAAATGATGCTTTAAAACTCATAGAATAGTCGAGGGAGCATGGCTTCATTATGGAGGTGCAGAGAAACGAACCTTCAAAAGCCATAGAATTTCCAGAGAAAGAAAAGTTGATCAAGGGAACAAAAGTGTTCCTTCCACATCAGACTACCCGTATGCTCACAGCTGAGATCTGAGGCTCCAAAAGTAACACTCGGTGTGCTGAGATTAGTTAACCATGTGAAGCTGAAGAAGAGTGGGGAAAATGGCAGCCAGTCAAAACAAAACAGGAAGAGCAAGTAGAAAGGAGACGGGAAGGCTGCTAAGTCAGCGGCCATGGCGGAGACCATATTTATTAGAAACAACATTGAGTAAAGGGCAGACTTAATAAAAGGGCAAGCACTTATTATGGGGTTGGGAGGACTCTGGACCGGATTCGGTCAAGTGCTAGAGACCCTGTAAGCTCATCAGGCGATCCGAACTCCAAACCCAGAAGCAGGTAAGGCAGGCAGGAAGCGGGTGTCAGAGAGTAATAGTCGGTGACGGCCAGCACAGGAAGGGGCAGTGCAGTGTCCCTGGGGCCCAGGAGCGATCAGTGCTTGGCAGATAACAAGTGTTCAGAAAGTGCCTTTAGGATTTGATGACTAGAACAGGTTAACTTTTCAGAGCAAGGCTGGATGGATTAGTTACCATATGACCTGGTGAGATTAGTTATAAACTGTCTTAATGGTGAAAAACCTGCCATTAAAGAAGTAAGTGACTTTCTCTTTAAATATTTGGGCAGCAGGAGCTGGGAATGTTCATTCCAAGAATGAAAAAAAAGGAAAGAAAAGAAAAAAAACATTTTTATAATTTGTCCATCAGTGGGGAATGGGAGAAAATGGAAAACAGCTCACTGCCCTTTAATGCAATAGTGGTGGGACGCACAATCAGCCTCCTCTACGGTAACAGCCGAAGGAACAACATAGTGTGGTAGCCTGTTTGCTAAGTACCCAAGCGTGGTGCAACCAAGCTGAACGTAGTTTAGAAATCTTCCTACAGAATTTGTTTACAGGAGAGGAGAGAAAGAAATTTCCAAAATTATCAACTTAAAATGTCATGGGTAGACCCTATTGTGGTTATTCTCTTTTTAATATACAAAACTGCTTACTATAGCATATACCAAAAAACTTGTTTTAAGGAGAACAATGAACATTAATACTTGAAGCAAAATACAAAGTTTGATAAAATGTTGACAGAAAAAGAAAACATTGGTTCATGTTCCAATCAGACTCTTAGTGAAACTCTGATGATTCTTAATGTTCTAAAATTATTATGTGTACTATATATACATATGACATATATAGATATACATGTATACACACATTTAGTGAAAAAGTCCAAAATAGAGCTTCAGATTATTCTTCTTTATGAGTTATTCTTGGTAAAGAATTTGAGAATGCTCTCTCCAATTTATTGCTTAATTAATACATTTGAGAAGTTAGAGACATAAAATGCTATTGACTGAAGGTATACTTTATAATAGGGAGTTTAGAGTGTCTAATATGGACATGGAATTAGAAGAATAGATAAAATTATCAAACATGATGCAGAGGAAATAGGTTGAAGGCACCTACTGGTTCCTCTGGGAACAGGCCTGCTCCGCGTTCCAGGTGGCTCCTGGTGCTGTCAAGCAATGAGCCCTCCCAGCCGGCCACCAGAGGATGATCCTGGGTCGCAAGTCCTTCATTATTCTTCTGGCCAGTGGGACTGGCTGCAAGTCAGGGAGTGAGCCTTAAGCAAGACCAAACAGAGTGGTTCACAGGAACATATATTATCAGATAAAGAATTTATCTTTCCACTGGAGTTGCTAAACTGAGAGGATGTGATCTGGGATCATAAACCCTCATCTCCTCCATGAGGAGGAATCG
Source organism: Manis pentadactyla (assembly GCF_030020395.1). Taxonomy (NCBI): domain Eukaryota; kingdom Metazoa; phylum Chordata; class Mammalia; order Pholidota; family Manidae; genus Manis; species Manis pentadactyla. Next base: position 124,788,105 of record NC_080025.1, read on the forward strand.
CAGCTGCCACCTGAAGCCCACAAGAAGAAAAGCAGGAATACAGCGAAGAGGGACAAGGTGCAGGACGGGGTCAGGGCGCAGGAACGTGAGGTGAGGCTGTGGCTCTGACCAACTGACCAGATACGAGGCTGTTCATACAACTGATTAGTCTAATATTTCCTTAACAAACAAAAGTTTGAGAAAGCAAAAGATGTCGACCAAATTACTTAGGTTTTTGGCACATCAAATATTGACATGCACCTAGCAGTAAAAAGCTAGAGTATCTGACCAGGAAACAATGACCAAATCCTGATTTTTCTTTTTCATGAAAGAGTTCCTTTTAGCAACCAAATACGGTGGTACTTTATCAGTAAATATTCCAAACCTGGCCTTTGTACAAACTAGAGTTTAAAATATTTTAGTTTGACATGTACTTCAGAAATATGAAGTATATATTTAATTGAAAACATAAACTATACATTAAGAAACTGTGAAATTAACCACCATGGCAAGAGACGGTTTCTACTCAGCACAGAGCCTGTGCTCCCCCACCGTCCCCAGGCTCCAGGCAGATAGTGGAGGATACGACTAGGCTGGACTCGTGACAGGGGGGCACAGGCGAAACACTGAAGAACCAGTGCTTGACCCTCCTGCTCTCTCTTTCTCTACCACGGTGACTGGGGAGGTTACACTCTGAGGCAGTGCATCCAGCAGGTAAGAGCACTTTTCATTGCAGAGCCACCATACAGAGGACAGTGGCTCTGGAGACCCAGCAGGCTCTGCATGAATGAAAAATAAACCTCTGTTCTGATAAGCCACTGAGATTTGGTGTTCTTCTGATGACTCAGTCTATCTTTACTAGTATTTCCCTTTTGAGTTCCCATTTCATTTTGCTCATGGGGCTTCGTTGACAATATCTGAGTAAGGCGTTTCCAAAAAAAAAATCCAAAAACTCTTTACATAAGTAACATTTTGGAAATGTAGATGTGATTTATGGAAATTCTATTTTCAAGGAATCACATAGATGCTTAGAGTTGTCAAATGTTTCATAATTAATTACTGATCAATCTATGCATATTACATTTGAACAAGGCACATCTTATTAAATTTAAAACGAAATATTTTAACACTCTAAGTTTCATATTTCCACATTAATTCAGGTTTTATTTTGGTAGTATAAGTCAAAACTTTTCTTTCTTTAGGAACATGAACTTTCTGCCCACTGATTTATTTTTTCCTATTCACTGCATTTATAATGATGATATGTATATACAGCATCAGTGTACTGATTTTACAGCTAATGACTGTTTTAATTTTTCATGTTTCAGTTGACACAAAACATTATGCTTTTCATCAATCATTTCACCAATTATTTTCCAATTATTCTGCTAAAACTACACATTTATGTAATAAAAATAAATTAACTATGGCATCAATTGATTGTCCCTAGTTCTCCTTTTTTTTCCAATAAAATATTTACCAGTGTTTACAATGATTAAATGGTTTTGTGCCTGAAACCTTACAAAAGGGTGCTGGAACAGAACTTCTTGCCCACTAATTTCCAAATAACTAAGTTTTTGTTACTAACTATAGTATAAAAATATCAAGTTCACAAGCTAGTGAGTAATGGGAACTAGTAGTGGAGTGAAATTATAGCGGTTTTTCATACAAAGAAGGAAAATCTAAAGGTCTTCAATTGTTCAGGTGGAGTCATTTTTCAGTTCCAAAGTGGAATAATGAACAGGAGAAGCAACTCTTGTCATCAGTTTGGTTTCAGATTGATGGATGTTAAGCAAACCCTTACTAGGAGTAAAACTGATTGTGTATAAGCAGACTTAGAGACATATAAAAACCACAACTATTCTTCTCTCCTCCTCTCGCCACCTCAGTTTCCTATAGTGTCTTAACTGTGTAGGCTTACTAATTAATCTAACCACTAATTAACATGAACATCAACTAGACTGGCCCCAATTCAAAATCTTCAGTGTCTTCTGGAATAGATATCCACAGGGCAGATTTTTCCATGAAATTCCTTATAGAATTTAAATATTGATAGTTTTTCCCCACACATCCCCAATCTAAAAATGGTTCCTATTCAGTGGCAACAGTCCAGGCTAGCTGTGGTTTCAGAACCCCTCAGAGCCTTGGCTAAGACAAGTGTTCCCAAAAATAAGGGGAGCAAGAAAAGAAAAATTGCTCAGCTCTGCAAACTGTGTTAATCTGTAGTTGAAGGTAAATAAGAGTCAAACCAGGAAAAATTAAGTAAGCAGAGCTTCAGTCTCAGTCTGCTCTTCCTGTATCCCCTGCCCCACTTCATAATGTCTCTTTCAAATGCGTCCTTTGTAAAACTCTTGACTTGGCAATATGGACCTTATATCTGCCTGGAATCTCCCTGAAGAGACTCTCCTATAAGCCCCTTTCCATCTCTGAAAGCCATACTCATCATTGATAGCCTCACTAATTCATTTATTCAAGCAACATTTCTTGAATGTGTTTCTGTGTGGCATCTGCTAAGTAACAAGGATAAATAAGTGGAAGGCAAGTCCTCCCTTCAAAGAAATAACCTATGGTGAAGAAAGATGCAAACTGATTGTAAAATACAATGCAATACATTACAGGGGCACAATATACAAAAGCACAAGGAGAGGGAGGTAATGCAACCCGAAGAGGTTCTCAGTGAAATCTGCTAAATGACCCGTAAGTCAGATAAGTGTTTGTCCCTCTTCTACTTTCCCCACATTATTCCTTGTGCAGTGTACATTGTGACTAAGAAACTGGTTCTGAAGCCAGACAGCATGGCTTCACATCCCAGCTGTGCTGCCTCTCTAGCTTTGTGACTTCAGGCAAGTCACCTCTCCTCTCTATACATAATTTTCTCAACCATTTCATCTATAAAATGGAATAACAACAGCACATACCTTATGGCATCAGTGTGAGGTCTAATTGGGTTAATTCATTTAGAACATTTTGTTAGATCAGTGCCCGGCCTTTAGTGAATACTCAACAAATATTGGCTATAAATATATCATTTTCCTCTGCAATCAATTAGATATTGTTATTAGTGTAATTATAACATTTAATAAATTTTCATTTCCTTTGGGGAACTTCTCTACATTGCCAAAATGTAAAAGCAGGAACTCACTACTTTTGATTGGTACTTTTTTTGCCGACACTCCTGGATTCTTCTCTTTCCTGAAGTCTAATTTGTATTTGTCCTTGACTCCAGCAGTACTAAAGTAGAAACTTCCGTTTGAGCAGGTCAGAGATGATGGCCAAGGCCTAGAGGAAGCATCTGTTCCTATTAACTGTTTTTATTGTTGGGGCCTGTCCCAGCTTTGCAAGACAGGCGTAGGGTGGCAACATGTAAGCATGCTTAACAAACCCTCATCTTAGAGTAATTAGTTAGGACTGAGGAAGAAAACTAAAGATTACATATATAAGGGACAGTTAAAGAAAATTTTACAACACTAGAATGGAATGAAGTATATAAATAAACTCTATGAATATATGTCCCACTGAATAAAAGGGACCATTAGTAAATAAATACCAGACAATAATTGTATTTGCAAGTACCATCATCATAATGAATGGAGGGCATCAAGGAGGTGACTCTACGTAGACCTGACCAAGGTGATCTATGTATGATTGTCTCTCTGTAACACAAACCTGGATGTCGGGACTTAACAAATTCGCTCATTTTCTAATGACTCCTAATTATCCTAGGAAATAGGTGTGGGGACAAACTGATCACAGAATAAATTTGGGAAGCATATTGGAACTCTGAGGACAGGGTCAGGAAAGTGAATATTTGAGTATAAAAGTTATTTTTAATGATATTTTCCTTATAATTTATGGTTAAAATACTGGAATAGATATGTGACTGCTGGAAGAGGATGGTTGGCTGCATAGATAATGTGATATTATGGGATTGTGATTTCTGGGAAGTTGTTATGATACCAGAAAGACAGACCCTTTGAGGACAAAGTACATCATTTTGGAAGATTCAGAAAGTATGTATTTGTCCAGAGAATGGCTGATAAGATAATAAATAATTTAAATTCAACCTGGAGGAGAGAGATGAATAAAAGCCCACATTAGGTTGTGAAATCAATGACAAATCAAGCACATTATGAAGATAAATACAATGTAGAAACCACAATATAAACAAGTAATAATAAGAGTAAGTATTATTGCCACTTATTGAGTGTTTGATAATTCCCAGGCACTTGGAAGATATCTAATTCAATGTTCCAATGTCCCTTTGAGGCAGGTAATTATTGTCTCCAGTACACAGATAGTTTTAAATGAGGCTTAATTAATTTAAGTCAACTACTAAAAAATCAAATGGTAGAGATAGTATTTGTTTTAGGGGAAAAAAAATCCTTTAGGAGGAATGCATACAGTCACCATCCTGAGGCTTTGAGTAATTTTCTATCTGAAGAACCGCAGCACCAGTCTGTGAAGAGGTAGAAACAGGAAATACCGCGTGGGGGTTTCCTCAAAAGCTGATGAAACTCAGGATACCCAACTCAGAAGTTTTACCTTCCGTCACTGGCTCTACCTGCTCCATTTCAGTATTAGCATTTGTTAAAGCAGGACTTGTTTGGGAAGTTCAGTGGGGCACTAACAAATCTGAACCAGTCCGCGGGGAACACCCTGCTCACACAGCCGCTGCACAGTTTGCGCTGACTCTGTTGTATAACGTGCGTTCATTCTTCACTTCAAGTTCCTCTACTGACTGTTACTGTCCTATTGTCACAGCCTGCTTTTTCCTTCATCCTCACTACTCTTCCCCTCTCTGTACTTTCATCCTTAGAAAAATGGATCTCCAGTGAAACCTGTTTTTCATGGTTATGAAATACAAATACACACTGAGAAAGTGGGCAGTACGAAGAGGAAGATTAGAGACCTGCTGGTCCGCATTACTTCTCCATCAGCCTACATCATTTAATACTTCTCTCAAATCCATCAGTCAGATGCATATATTATGGAACATACAAAAACTCTCTTCATAAATTAAAAGTGCCCACATATTGCTTTGTTCAACATTCACTTTGGGTGTTTCAAGAGCAAAATTTCAACCACCAGGTTCTAAAAATAAACAATGGAGAGAAAGAGTTGTTCATGCACTCATGCACTGGTTTATTCCTTCTAGAAAAGTTCCCTGGGTACTTATTATGTGTCAAGTCCTGTGCTGGGTACAGGAAACACAGAGATGAAGAAAACAGTCCCCCACCTCCAAGGAGCTCAGTATCTAGCAATCTAACCAGCCCTGGCAAGTGCTGCAGGTGCTGGAGATGTGGTTCATCTGTTGTTTTTCTCTGGTGGACCTGAAATTGGAGTACCAACAAATAATTGGATTTCACCCTCTACAAGGTAGGCGCATTTCAACTTCTCTCTGGTTTTATGTAGCCCAGTTCAATAAAGGTGTAGTGAAATGCTACAATGAAGAAGTCCAAACCAGTTTAAACAGTTCAGACTTTGGAAATGGCAGGCTTCAAAGCCAAATCTGTGTTTAAATCCCAGATTCACATCTCACAAAGTTCTGTGAAATGAAGATTTACTATGGGTAAAATAAGGGAACATTTATGATATGGCTTTTGTAAACTGTGACCAATTAAACTGCAAGCCCTGAGCTCAGTATCATACGCACTCAGTAAATGCTAGCAGTTTTCTTCTCTGACTGCATGCTTCTACTCAATACCTTGAAGACAAAGAATGAAAAGTTAAATGAGATCAGGAATGCAGGAAAATGACACATAGCAATGGGAACTTTGAGTATGACTTTAAAGTTTTTAGACTAAAGAAAAAAATCTATTCATAAAATTAAATAAAAAATGTATATGAAGACATAAATGAGGATATATATTTAGAAAATAAATTTTAAAGAAAAATTTGTATCTTTAGCCACCATACAATTTTTATTATACTAAATAAAATTCTAAATACTATTGGAAAAGGATAATAGTTCTGTGTCAACTGGATTCTAAGAATTTCTTATCATTACATACAATATTTGATAGTCCTTTTTAAAACAGGCTTAGAGATGAGCAAGAAAATTCAATATATACTCAATTAGCAACAAACTGATATTATAAGACTTAACATCTATTTTGTTCACCTCATTATGGTCATTATATGAAAGTCTTTAAAATTTGTCTGTTATTGTTCATTTTAAGTCTGACATATATATCATTTACAACTTTCATTTCACCTGTATTTTGGATTTGTTTTTTTGTTTGTTTTTGCAGTGACTATATATCATTATATATCAATTAAAGTTGGTTTTAAATTTTCCTTCAAAGTTATGTGGCTTACTAATCCATATCGGAGTTTTAAAGATCACCCTGTTCTCCAAAGTCAGTACAAATTGTAGTATTTGTTTTTGAGTTACAAGTTAGTGTGTGTGTGTGTGTGTGTGTGTGTGTGTGTCCAAAGGCTTACAAGAATGCATGAAACCTAGAACTTTCTACAGTGTTGATCTGAATTTGATTTGGTATCAGTAATCACTAAATCACATGTCATTTTGAGAATGTATATCATGATCCACAAAAATATTCTATTTTTTATTGTAGAGTTATTCGGGGAACTTACCCCGAAGTAACAGTGAAAATCATGGAAATGACTAAAATAAAGAATGTATTTCAAATCTATTTATAATAGTAAATATTCAGAGGAAACAATGTCCAATAACAGGAAAATGTTTAAATATCCCTGGTATACCACTGTCATGACTATTTGATATATTACATAATCTTTTTAAAAAAGTAGTTGAAGACCACTTTTGGAAGAAAACATTCCCAAAATATAGTAGTTGCTTTACATGGGTAGGATTATAAATGCCTTTGTGTTCCTTTTTTCTATTTTCCAGTTTTTCTGTAATGTGGATGTTTTATATTTATAATTAAAATATATACTTTAAAATAAAAGAGTATCGCACTAAAGAACTTAGAAAATATGGCAGACAATTCATATTTTATTGCAGTTTTCTTTTTTTGTTATATAAATTTGTTGAATAAACACATTTTAAAAATTTAGTATTTCTTTACCACTCAAGAAAGTGGGCCAATAAAGAATATAAGGAAATCTTGTATTAAATAAATAAAAGATTTATATATGAAAAAGAATGAAAAAATGGAACAGCTTCATTCACTATGCATGTGATTAAATGTAAATTCAGATGTTTAATGTAGAGCATATCAGCTTAATACACTGTTTCAAATTGTACATTCTTGTAAAAATATTTTAGGTATTAAACATTCATGTAACCATTATTATTATTATAAGAAAATTGGTTTTAAGGAATGGTATGCCATGTCTGAAAATGGCAGAAAATCACACAAGAGTCACCCGAAGTAATAATGTACATAGTACTTAACCTATTAATTAGTTCCTTATTGCTGTTGTAACAAATGACCACAGACTCAGTGGTTTAAAACAACATAAATGTATCTTGCAGTCCTAGAGGTCAAAAGCTGGCAAGATCTTTTTCATGGATAAATCAAGATGTTGACAGGCTATTTTCCTTCTGGAGGCCTTAGGGATAATCCCTTTTTTTTTTTTTTTTTTTGCCTTTTCCAGCTTCTAGAGGCTGCCTGCATTCCTTGGCTCAAGAACCTCTTTCAGTATTCATAGCTGGCAATTGCCAGTGGAACTGTCGGTAGTGGCATTACTCTGACACTGCCTTCCTCTCCCACATTTAAGGTTCCTTATGGTTACATCAGACCCACTCAGATAATTCAAGATAATCTACCTACTTAGAGTGAGCTGATTAGCAATGTTAATTCCTCTTTGCCATGTAACATAACATATTCACAAATTCAGGGATTAAAGTGTTCTTATCTTTGGGAGGCTTTTATTTTGCTTACCACAACCATTAATCATCAAACTTTATCCCATCTATTTAATGAACACTAGTCTGTTTGAATATATCTTTTCTTGTTATTTAAATTTGTATTTATACTGTTAATGTTTCCATGCCTTAAATGTATATATATATATAAAGTTCTATAAAATTCTTATAGCAAATAATTTTGAAGATTTTAACTTTATGTTCACATTCATCTCATAAATCTAGTCTCATCAACTGAGTCTAGAGTTGCCTGACAAAATGCAGGACACCTAGTTAAATTTTAACTTTAGATAAACAACAGATAATATTTGGAAATGTCACAGATATGCACAAAGCATATTTATACAAAATAATTATTCATTGCCTGCAATTAAAATTCAACTGATCATCTGCAATTTTATTTAGTGAATTTGGCAACCTTAACCTAATATTTTCTTAGAAGTAAGTTTGGGAAATGATGACTTAATATATACTGAGTTGAGATGTAAAATGGAATATTTTTTGCTTATCAGCCCTCCATACAAAAACAGAATATTTTTAAATTAAGAGTACTAATAATTTTCTTTCTATACACATTAATAATTTGCTTTACTATTCAAGGACACTGTGATTTCAGGATGTTATGATATAATTATATTTTAAAATAGAGTTATTTAACCCTTCTATTGATGTTATGATATATACAGTATTTAATTTCAATAACAGGATAGACGACTTGAAATGGACCAACTGTTCCAAAATAAGTAAAGTACTGAAATTGTGGAATAAGATATGAAAAAGGGAATTTAAACTATTGAGAAAAATTTGCAATTAGTTCCTTTGTAAGCTGCTCTTCACTGAAAAGAGAACTAAAAGAGGGAACTCTAGACATTGTTCCTCTGGGGAACTGAAAGAGAACTTGTGGGACCCTTCCAGGTTCTCAGACCCAATCGCAATGTGTGTGTTGGGGTAAGGGTTTTCCCATGCATGACACCATGCAATTCTCAAACACCAGCAGGGTGCCTGAGAATCCAACTCACTTCTGACACTATCTGCCCAGAGACAGCACCAAATTCCTCAGGTTAAGAGCTCCATCCACAAGACTACCTTCCAGCCCCTACTCCAGACACCAGTCTCAAGCTCCAGTCTGTTACCTGTGCTTCTGACCTTCTCACCAATGGCAACAGATTGGAGGTTCCAACCACCTCTGCCTTAGACTCGATTAATTTGCTAAAATGGTTCACAGAACTCAGAAGAACACTTATATTTACTGACTTAATAAAGGACACTGTAAAGCATTACACGTTAATAGCAGATGAAGGGACACATAGGGCAAGGTCCCAAATAAAGGAGCTTCTGTCTTCGTAGAGTTTGGGGCCTGCCGCCGGGGCACATGGAAGTGTTCTGGGTCCCCAAGCATGGAAACTCTCTCAGACAGGGAAGCACAATCCAAAAAAGGGAGAGAGGCAGAGAAAAATGCTCTTCTCATGGGTTTTTGTGAGGGCTTCACTTCATAGGCATGATCGACTAAATCACTGGCCACTGGCTGATTCAATCTCCATCATGCCTGTAGAGGTTGGGGGCTGGAGACTGAGAGTTCCCACCCTCTCATCACCTCATTGGTCCCCCTGGCAACCAGCTCCTACTCTTGGGTGGGGTCAGAAAGTGTCTCTGTTAACATAACAAGACACCCATTTGAACTTTATGGCCCTTTTCAGGAACTATGCATGAAATATATGTGAGAATATATTTTGGTCACCTGAATGACCAAATATATATTTATTATAACTCATTGTATCACAAGAATCATCTTGTAAGACCTCTTATGGGAAACTAAGACCCAAATATGAATGCAACTGATGATGGAATAGTTTCAAATAAAATCCAACATTCATATTTTTAAATGACTGGAAATAAATATTTGGTTACTAGGATTCAGAAGGAAGCAGGCTGCTATGGCACAGGGGATTAAACTAAACAAACACCTCTGCCTTCCTGATACAGAGCATGAAGCCAGTGGTAGAGTGGTGAGAAAAGGAACCCTTTGGTATAATACCAGATCATATAGAACAGCTTGAAATTATGGTAGTAGTCTGAAAAGAGAACATATGAAGCAACTTGAAAAAGAAGGCATGCTTTAGGAATTTATAACATGAAGAGTTTACACTGAAAAATGCTGGGACTTACATAAACCTTACTTCATCTAAGATATACGCTCCAGAAATTATGTCAAAGTGAACTTCACTATGTTGGAATATATTTTTTGCATGGATTGACATTAAATTGAGGTTGTTTTCCTCTAGAAAATATATTGTTCATGCTTTTTAATCATATATTCCAAATGAAGCAATTTCTTTTAAAAAACCACAGCTAAAGGTTATTTCCTGATAGAATATATTATTAGAGTGCGGAGAACAGGAAAAACAAAACAAAATTTACACACAAATTGTGCTGTAATAGCTCTTTTCTTTGATATTAAATACTTAGAATCTAGTCTATTCAGCCTGATGAAAATGTGAAACATTTAGAGACTGTTTGGGGCTAAGTCTATACTAAAAGAATAGGATACTACATTTAGGGAAAGTGTATGTAGAAAGAATATAAACTGAAAAAGTCTGATGTACCCAATGCACCAGCACAGATGGTAAGGAGGGAAGAGGATGGAGAATGTCAAAGCAAGTCAGGCTGGTTGGCCGAGGGGAGTGAGCTCACCATCATCACCATCATAGGCATGGAAGTAAGAGCAGTCCTCCTGAGGTAGGGAGGGGAATGGCAGGGTGAAGCATACAGGAAGTCGGAGGTAGCTTAACTAGCCAGACATGGGAAAATGGGCAGAGCCTCCTAAGACTGATAAACAAGATGTAACAGAAACTGGCTGGCACAAGAGCAAACCAAGATGGTGTCCACTTTGACCCAGAATAGAACTTTAACATCATTAAAATCTCATTTACATAATAAAAATCATTCCCATCAGCTCCATGACAGTTTATAATCATCATGACAAGCCCCAGAAGAGACCTAATAGGAAAAGCCCCCACTCCCCACTGTGGCCAGCTAAGTCCTCTAAGAATCTTCCCAGAGAAATCGTAACTGCTCCACACTGCTTTACATACCCACTCTACTTCCAAGAAAGAGCTAACAAACCACCAGGGAGGGGCCGCTCTGCCAGTGGAGTGCTCGGCTTCACTTTGCTGAATAATCTATATCTTCAATAAATCTGCCTCATGCTGTACCTGGCTTGTGTTTGATTTCTAACCTGTGAGTAGCCAAGAACCTTCCCACTGCCATGGAGGCAAAGGGCTAGGGCCTCCTGCTTTCCCCTGCAACAGTCTCACTTAACTCTAGCCAATTTTGTTGGCTAAAGACTGTTGTTATCCTCATTTTTCAGATGAGAGCTGAGGCTTACAGTAGTAACCTATGCAGCATATAGCACATGGCTGAACCAGGATTTATAATCCAGCAGCCAGGCTTGATATCCATGCTTGTATCTGCTACACCATGCTGCCTCCATGCAATTAGACTGAATGCAATTTCATCCAGGGTATTGTTTAAATTATTGTACGATTTATAACTATTGCACATGGTAGCCAGCTAGAAGTAACTCTAAAATATGCCCTTTATTTTTCTAAGTAAATGTATATTTCTCTGTTTTCACTATAAGGTTTTCAACCAACAGGAAGAAAACTCTTGCCACCTACATAGCTGCCATATTTGAGGTAAGTCTTAAACTATCAAAAATTTCTTTTCAATAAAGAAAATAACAGGAGGCAGGAGCCGAGATGGCGGTGTGAGTAGAGCTGCAGAAATCTCCTCCCAAAACCACATATATCTATAAAAATATAACAAAGACAACTCTTCCTAGAATAGAGACCAGAGGACACAGGACAACATCCAGACCACATCCACACCTGCGAGAACCCAGCGCCTTGTGAAGGGGGTAAGATACAAGCTCTGGCCCGGTGGGACCCCAGCACCCCTCTCCCCAGTTCCTGGCGGGAGAAGAGGAGTCAGAGCAGGAGGGAGAGGGAGCCCAGGACTGCTGAAGACCCAGCCCCAGCCATTCTGACCAGAGCGCAGACACAGTGCATGCATGGGGTCCTGGATACTAGGGAAACAGGGCAGCAAGACTGGTGAGCGGGTGCCTGAGGCCGACGCCGGAGAACAAAGAAAAGTGAGCGGCCATTTTTTTTCTTTTTTAAAAAAATTATTTATTTAAATATTTTTCTTGTTGTTATTGCTGCTGTTGTTTTGTTTTGGCGAGTGCTTTTTGGAATTCTTAAAGGGGCAGGGTGGGACACTTAGCCCACAGGTAGGGAATCCGGGGATCTCTGGGCACTCTAACCCCCTGGGCAGCAGGGAGCATGGAGGCCCCTCATGGAGATAAACAGCCTCACAGCCGCTCCCCCACCAATGCAGCTCCACCAGTTTGGGGCAGCCGCCCAAGCCAGGCCACACACACAGCAACAGCGGAGATAAACTCCATAGCAGCTGGGCAGGAAGCAGAAGCCCTGTCTGCGCGCAGCTACGCAGCGCAAGCCACTAGAGGTTGCTGTTCTCACAGTAGAGGAGGGCCACTAACCAACAAGAAGGGCAGTTCTTCCAGCCGTCACTCGTCCCAGCTCTGCAAATTATTCCTATCACCATGAAAAGGCAAAGCCACAGGCAGACAAAGATCACAGAGACAACACCAGAGAAGGAGACAGACGTAACCAGTCTTCCTGAAAAATAATTCAAAATAAAAACCATAAACATGCTGACGGAGATGCAGAGAAATATTCAAGAGCAATGGGATGAAGTCCGGAGGGAGATCACAGATGCCAGGAAGGAGATTACAGAAGTGAAACAAACTCTGGAAGGATATATAAGCAGAATGGAAAAGATGCAAGAGGCCATTGATGGAATAGAAACCAGAGAACAGGAATGCATAGAACCTGACATAGAGAGAGATAAAAGGATCTCCAGGAATGGAACAATATTAAGAGAACTGTGTGACCAATCCAAAAGGAACAATATCCAAATTACAGGGGTTCCAGAAGAAGAAGAGAGAGGAAAAGGGACGGAAAGTGTCTTGGAAGAAATGATTGCTGAAAACTTCCCCAAACTGGGGGAGGAAATAATCAAACAAACCACAGAAATACACAGAATCCCCAACAGAAAGGATCCAAGGAGGACAACACCAAGACACATAATAATTAAAATGGCAAAGATCAAGGACAAGGAAAGAGTTTTAAAGGCAGCTAGAGAGAAAAAGGTCACCTATAAAGAAAAACCCATCAGGCTAACATCAGACTTCTCAACAGAAAACCTACAGGCCAGAAGAGAATGGCACAATATATTTAATGCAATGAAACAGAAGGGCCTTGAAACAAGGATACGGTATCCAGCACGACTATCATTTAAATATGATGGTGGGATTAAACAATTCCCAGACAAACAAAAGCTGAGGGAATTTGCTTCCCACAAACCACCTCCACAGGACATCTTACAGGGACTGCTTGAGATGGGAGCACTCCTAGAAAGAGCACAGAACAAAACACCCAACATATGAAGAATGGAGGAGGAGAAATAAGAAGGGAGAGAAGAAAAGAATCTGCAGACAGTGTATATAACAGCTCAACAAGTGAGCTAAGTTAGGCAGTAAGATACTAAAGAGGCTAACCTTGAACCTTTGGTAACCACGAATTTAAAGCCTGCAATGGCAATAAGTACATATCTTTCAATAGTCACCCTAAATGTTAATGGACTGAATGCACTAATCAAAAGACACAGAGTAATAGAATGGATAAAAAAGCAAGACCCATCTATATGCTGCTTACAAGAAACTCACCTCAAACCCAAAGACATGTACAGACTAAAAGTCAAGGGATGGAAAAACAAATTTCAGGCAAACAACAGCGAGAAGAAAGCAGGGGTTGCAGTACTAATATCAGACAAAATAGACTTCAAAACAAAGAAAGTAACAAGAGATAAAGAAGGACACTACATAATGATAAAGGGCGCAGTCCAACAAGAGGATATAACCATTATAAATATATATGCACCCAACACAGGAGCACCAGCATATGTGAAACAAATACTAACAGAACTAAAGGGGGAAATAGACTGCAATGCATTCATTCTAGGAGACTTCAACACACCACTCACCCCAAAGGATAGATCCACCGGGCAGAAAATAAGTAAGGACACGGAAGCACTGAACAACACAGTAGAGCAGATGGACCTAATAGATACCTACAGAACTCTACATCCAAAAGAAACAGGACACATTCTTCTCAAGTGCACATGGAACATTCTCCAGAATAGACCACATACTAGGCCACAAAAAGAGCCTCAGTAAATTCCAAAAGACTGAAATCCTACCAAACGACTTTTCAGACCACAAAGGCATAAAACTAGAAATAAACTGTACAAAGAAAGCAAAAAGGCTCACAAACACATGGAGGCTTAACAACACGCTCTTAAATAATCAATGGATCAACGAACAAATTAAAATAGAGATCAAGGAATATATAGAAACAAATGACAACAACAACACAAAGCCCCAGCTTCTGTGGGACGCAGCGAAAGCAGTCTTAAGAGGAAAGTGCATAGCGATCCAGGCACTCTTGAAGAAGGAACAACAATCCCAAATGAATAGTCTAACATCACAATTACTGAAACTGGAAAAAGAAGAACAAATGAGGCCTAAAGTCAGCAGAAGGAGGGACATAATAAAGATCAGAGAAGAAATAAACAAAATTGAGAAGAATAAAACAATAGCAAAAATCAATGAAACCAAGAGCTGGTTCTTTGAGAAAATAAACAAAATAGACAAGCCTCTAGCCAGACTTATTAAGAGAAAAAGAGAATCAACACAAATCAACAGAATCAGAAATGAGCACAGAAAAATCACAACAGGCTCCACAGAAATACAAAGAATTATTAAAGACTACTATGAAAACCTATATGCCAACAACCTGGAAAACCTAGAAAAAATGGACAACTTCCTAGAAAAATACAACGTTCTAAGACTGACCAAGGAAGAAACACAAAAGTTAAACAAACCAATTACGAGCAAAGAAATTGAAAAGGTAATCAAAAAATTACCCAAGAACAAAACCCCCAGGCCAGATGGATTTACCTTGGAATTTTATCAGACACACAGGGAAGACATAATAAGCATTCTCCTTAAAGTTTTCCAAAAATAGAAGAGGAGGGAATACTCCCAAACTCATTCTATGAAGCCAACATCACCCTAATAACAAAACCAGGCAAAGACCCCATCAAAAAAGAAAACTACAGACCAATATCCCTGATGAATGTAGATGCAAACATACTCAATAAAATATTAGCAAACCGAATTCAAAAGTATATCAAAAGAATCATACACCATGACCAAGTGGGATTCATCCCAGGGATGCAAGGATGGTACAACATTCGAAAATCCATCAACATCATCCACCACATCAACAAAAAGAAAGACAAAAACCACATGATCATCTCCATAGATGCTGAGAAAGCATTCGATAAAATTCAACATCCGTTCATGATAAAAACTCTCAGCAAAATGAGAATAGAGGGCAAGTACTTCAACATAATAAAGCCCATATATGATAAACCCAAAGCCAATATTATAGTGAACGGCGAGAAGCTGAAAGCTTTTCCTCTGAGATCAGGAACAAGACAGGGATTGCCCACTCTCCCCACTGTTATTTAACATAGTACCGGAGGTCCTAGCCATGGCAATCAGACAAAACAAAGAAATACAAGGAATCCAGACTGGTAAAGAAGAAGTTAAAATGTCACTATTTGCAGATGACATGATATTGTACATAAAAAGCCCTAAAGACTCCACTCCAAAACTACTAGAAATGATATCGGAATAAAGTAAAGTTGCAGGACACAAAATTAACACACAGAAATCTGTAGCTTTTGTATACACTAACAATGAACCAACAGAAAGAGAAATCAGGAAAACAATTCCATTCACAATTGCATCAAAAAGAATAAAATACCTAGGAATAAACCTAACCAAAGAAGTGAAAGACCTATACCCTGAAAACTACAAGTCACTCTTAAGAGAAATTAAAGGGGACACTAACAAATGGAAACTCATCCCATGCTCGTGGCTAGGAATAATTAATATCATCAAAGTGCCCATCCTGCCCAAAGCAATATACAGGTTTGATGCAATCCCTATCAAATTACCAGCAACATTCTTCAATGAACTGGAACAAATAATTCAAAACTTCATATGGAAACACCAAAGACCCCGAATAGCCAAAGCAATCCTGAGAAAGAATAACAAATGAGGGAGGATCTCACTCCCCAACTTCAAGCTCTACTATAAAGCCATAGTAATTAAGACAATTTGGTACTGGCACAAGAACAGAGCCACAGACCAGTGGAACAGATTAGAGACTCCAGACGTTAACCCAGACATGTATTGTCAATTAATATTTGATAAAGGAGCCATGGATATACAATGGTGAAATAACAGTCTCTTCAACAGATGGTGCTGGCAAAACTGGACAACTACATGTAGGAGAATGAAACTGGACCATTGTCTAACCCCATATACAAAAGTAAATTCAAAATGGATCAAAGACCTGAATGTAAGCCATGAAACCATTAAACTCTTGGAAAAAAACATAGGCAAAAACCTCCTAGACATAAACATGAGCGACCTCTTCTTGAACATATCTCCCCGGGCAAGGAAAACAACAGCAAAAATGAACAAGTGGGACCATATTAAGCTGAAAAGCTTCTGTACAGCAAAAGACAGCATCAATGGAACAAAAAGGAACCCTACAATATGGGAGAATATATTTGTAAATGACAGATCCGATAAAGACTTGACGTCCAAAATATATAAAGAGCTCCCCCACCTCAACAAACAAAAAACAAATAATCCAATTAAAAAATGGGCAGAGGAACTGAACAGACAGTTCTCCAAAAAAGAAATACAGATGGCCAACAGACACATGAAAAAATGCTCCACATCGCTAATTATCAGAGAAATGCAAATTAAAACTACAATAAGGTATCACCTCACAGCAGTAAGGATGGCTACCATCCAAAAGACAAACAACAACAAATGTTGACAAGGATATGGAGAAAGGGGAACCCTTCTACACTGCTGGTGGGAATGTAAATTAGTTCAACCATTGTGGAAAGCAGTATGGAGGCTCCTAAAAATGCTCAAAATAGACTTACCATTTGACCCAGGAATTCCACTCCTAGGAATTTACCCTAAGAACGCAGCACTCAAGTTTGAAAAAGACAGATGCACCCCTATGTTTATCGCAGCACTATTTACAATAGCCAAGAATTGGAAGCAACCTAAGTGTCCATCAGTAGATGAATGGATAAAGAAGATGTGGTACATACACACTATGGAATATTACTCAGCCATAAGAAGAAAACAAATCCTACCATTTGCAACAACATGGATGGAGCTAGAGGGTATTATGCTCAGTGAAATAAGCCAGGCAGAGAAAGACAAGTACCAAATGATTTCACTCATCTGCAGAGCATAAGAACAAAGCAAAAACTGAAAGAAAAAAACAGCAGCAGACTCACAGAACCCAAGAATGGACTAACAGTTACCAAAGGGAAAGGGACTGGGGAGGATGGGTGTATAGGGAGGGATAAGCGGGGGGAGAAGTAGGGGGGTATTAAGATTAGCATGCATAATGGGGGAGTGGGAGAAAGGGGAGGGCTATACAACACAGAGAAGACAAGTAGTGATTCTACAACATTTTGCTATGCTGATGGTCAGTGACTGTAAAGGGGTTTATAGGGGGCACCTGGTATAGGGGAGAGCCTAGTAAACATAATATTCTTCATGTAATTGTAGATTAATGATAACAACAAAAAAAAAGCAGCTCCTGTGTGGGGACCTCCAATAAATTCTTCACAATGTTATAAAGGCATATCAAAGTGTGGGCAAAGGGTCTGTTTGTGTTTATACAGAGGATCAAAGCCTAATTTGGCTACCCAGAAAACGAACTAAGATACAATATGAAGAAGAACTTCCAACATCAACATTCTCTGGAAGAGTCATTCCAGAAGATGATCATCAAAAAACTTCAACAAAGATTCTGGCGCTGTTGCAGTTGTAGCTGCATTCATCCCACCCGTTCCTGGAACTGCCATTGGAATGAAGAAGGAGATATCTAAGCTGGCCTGTGCATACAGTAAAACAACAAATTTGACTGGATCTATACTGTTGGGACTCAACCAAGAATTAAGAGAAGTGCAATTTGCAACGCTCCAAAATCTTGCGACTACAGACTATCTGCTGTTAAAAGAACATATGGGATGTGAACAGTTCCCAGGAATGTGTTGTTTTAATTTGTCTGATTTTTCTCAAACTATTCAAATTCAGTTAGACAAAATCCATCATATCATAGATAAGTTTTCACAAATGCCTAGGGTGCCTAACTGGTTTTCTTGTTTTCACTGGAGATGGCTGGTAATTGTAGGTCAGCTTTGGTTATGTAACTGTATTCCTATTATGTTAAGGTGTGTGCGCAATTTAATTAGTAGTTTAAAACCTATACATGCTTAAGTCACTCTACAAGAAGATATGTCAAAGAAATAATCAATCTTCCCAGGTTTTCTTCCACCTGCTACTTCTATAGCTTTTCTTCTTCCTACCTAATTACAACCCTTAAATAGAATTCGTGCCACATGTCGAATTTACCATGTATTATAATTCTTCCAAGTGGTAAAGATACCTCAAGACAAATGCTGGGCATAGGAGCCACAGGGCATAAATCTGCAATGAAGTAAAAAGCTAACCTTTTCAAACAATATGGCTTCTCTCTCGCTTACCAACTTTACATTTCCCTGTATGGCCCCGGAAGATGACTGGTTAGCCAGAGATGGGTAAGATTCCTCAAGGGAGGAACAACCTAAGACAGGCACAGTTGCAGGGGGGCCATCAGGTGAGAAATTGGGGATCAACAGAGGTGAGGCTTAGAACCTCACCCCCCCTGTTTTGAGAGAAATCTTCTGCATCCATGGATGTTTTGTTGCCCTTGTCTAGCTTGGATTAATACTTAGTCTATAGGCACACACCTGATCATCTACATTTGCTCTCTTACAACACTAAACTATGTTTTCTACCTTTATCTTGCATCTACCTACCACTTCAGCATTTTATTAAAAATAAAAATAATAATAATAATAATAAGAAGAAGGGAGAAATGTGAGATTCACATATAAATCAAGTATAAAAATCAAACAAATATTCATATTTGACCTGATTGTTTATAGTTCATAATGCGTGATCAAAACCGAAAGTTTCTGTGATGACTGCCCTTGCACTGTTCACCATGTAAGAACTTATTCACTATGTAAGAATTTGTTTACCATGTAAGAACTTGTTCATTATGCTTCAGAAGATTGGAGACTGATGAGAATTAGGCTTGGGGTGGATTAATGATTGTGCATTGAGAGTCCCCAATACAGAATTTTATTGTTGTTAACAACCATTTGATCAATAAATATGAGAGATGCCCTCTCAAAAAAAAAAAGAAAAGAAAGAAAGAAAATAACAGCTTTTCTTTTTTCTAGTTACAGAAGGACTTTAAAGTACCATCTTTCTCCCAGGTCAACAGGATGAGTGGAATTAGGGGGGGAAAACTCAAATAAGAGAAAAATTCAAAGATGTACAAGGAACTTAACTTGTTTTTGCTACCAACACTGCAATTCATCACGAAAGGGCTGCTTAGTAGACATAATTTCCTTCTCTCTTCCTAAGGCATTGTGGCAGAGTGATTTATGATATTGCATTAACTGGAAGTACAAGGAAAATGTGGTAGAAGGGGATAAGGAACTCACTCACATGAGGTGAAATCAAAATCAATCTCTAACCAGAGATTACTTTACACATGAACTTCTCTGGGGTCACATCACAGTCTTCCAGCCAGTGGCTCAGCTCGGGTACTTCTAGCAAGGGAAAAATGGTTTCAATAATAATCAAGGAGTAATGATGAGCAGAATGTGCCAAAGAAAAGCCAGGTAACACTAAACTAGCAAAACCTGATGAACTTGGAGATGTCTACAGACAGCTACACCTTAGAGCTCACCCTTTTTTTTTTCAATTACAGAGCAAAGGCATTTAGAAATTAATATGGAGTGTTGAATACCAAGTGCTTTTTTCATTTTCCTGCCCAGGATATCTCGGTAAAACTGAAAGAAACATATGCTGTGAGTACATGCCCCATAGGGCTTTTTGGAAAAGTAATTCAGATTCTAGATCACATGTTTGTATCTTGCTATGTTAATGTGAATACACTTGATTAAGCTTTATGAGACTGATGACTGCCTCAAGCACATTTATGTCCTAAAATGCTTTGTGCATTAATTTGCATCCTTCACTACATATGCATAATAATCTTCATGTGCATTTGTTTAAAAATTAGGTCACTCCTCTGTGGTTGACCATTTCCTATATAATTGGCAATCTTCTTTACAATGAGAACATCTTAGAATTAGCCAGGGCCTTAGAGAAGTGTGATGAAAACAAAAAAAGGGGGCAATTTCATCCCTAGGCTCTAACATTCCAAATGAGATTTGAAGAGAGACTGCCTAGTCAAGAGTTCACTGTATTGGTGAGAGGACTGAGACTCAGAGATGATAACTTGTTTTACCAAGGCCACAGAAATGTGGAGACAAGAACCATTCAGTTCAAACATTTTCCCCACTTTTGCCTAACTCACTTTCTGGCACACACTGACTCAGAATTGGTTTAAAAATATTTACCACTTTCCTGTCCATCTAATTCAACAAAATCCTTTTAGCTGAAAACTATTCGCAATATACTTAGACAGGCATTGTGGGGCTAGCAAGGAGTGACAATGAGGGAAAACACAAAAGAATTAGGATTATTATCTCTTCCTGAAGAGTCTCTGAATGGGGATACAACCACAGATACAACCATGGATGCACAAGAGCCCCGAGAACAACATGTAACATAAATCTGGAGGTGTAAAATAATGGATACCTAGATATAACATGTAACTGTTCAGACTCTGTAAAGTTTTGTAAATTAGAGAAAACTTTATGGGTTAGTTGATTTGGTAGAAAATTGATTTTGCTGAAATGAAGGGCTATAGTAGAAAGACAAAATTTGAAAAGTTTAGGTTTAAGCTAATAGTCAAGAGGAAACAGTTTTAGTTTAAGAATGCCTCACAGCATCTTTGATAACACTTATAACAATTTTTATTAAGTAATTATTCTATAATTATCACTTTGAAATCAGTCTCCTCCAGTAGAATTCGAGCTCCATGAAGGCAGGCCACATCTAGATCAACTGACACTCTCAGCATTGAACACAGTAAAGGCATTAAATAAAAATGGTTTTTTTAAAAAGTGAAAGAGTAGAAGTGTGTGGAATAACTTAGGACAGGACTCTGGAAACCACTCCCAAGGACCAAATCTAGAACTTTGGCTCTTGCATCATCATGAAGCCCAGATTTAGACTAAGGATTTGACCTTGGAAGTGGAATGAAAAGATGGATCTAGGAGGAGTTTCAAATGAATAATATAATATGTTGACAGAGTACCAGTGGGGGTGAAGGGAAGAGGAAGTCTGTGTTAACTCTCAAGTTTGGACCTCTTAAAAACAGATAACATTGATAGAAAGGAGGAATTAAAATAAAGATTAAGCGCAGTGCAGAAATATAAAGTAGCAGCTAAAAGCATAAGACTTTAAGTCAAATGCAATTGGTTAGCCCCAGGTATATCTCATAGTAGCAGTATGATTGTAAAAATTTTTGACTTAACCTCTCTGCATTTGTGAAATCTATCTGTTACAGATGAAAAGAGACTGTTCATACACCAAGCGCTTAGCCTGGTTTTTGGCACAAAGGAGACATTCAGTAAATAGCGACCATTTCAAACACAATGTATTTTGGTTTTAGGTATTTGAATTTTACAATTTGGGTTTCAGATTGCTTTCAGATTTTGGTTTTGGATTGTTTAATTTCACAGTTTTGTATATGTGAAAAAGCAGGGATTGAGAAAGAAGTTCAGAAGCATGAATATAGCTTTTATAGCAGGTGAATGATGAATGCTTCAAGGGAACGCTGTCTGAGAGAAAGGCCAAAATCAGGGGCAAGTTGAGCAGAAGGAAGATGAGATCAAAAAGACAAAGAAGCAAAAAGATTCAAAGCAATATCAGTTCCCATGGCGTAGGAGAGGGGAAAAATGAGATGGGAGTATTGTGAGCAATCATGAGTATATGCATAAAATACACTATAAAATAATAAATGGGAGAGAAGTAAGTAAATTGAGGGCCTTCTTTGGAGACAAGTACTTTATAATCCTGTGGTACTGACTGACTCTATTCATTGCTGTTTTCTTGCCACCTTGTACATATATTTTTCTTTTTCATTCTAAACAATTATTTATTTCATGCTTGTCATTGTCACTTTAAACAAAAAGTAGGCAATATAACCAAATGTTCAAAGCATTGCAGTTTGATTGGACATTTTAGCAGTGGGAAAATGTTTTGTTGAACAAAGGGCAGTCCTACTACTACTGCTGACGTAAAGACTTCATGGTTTTATGACAGCCTCTCAATTCAATTCACGTGGATGAGGATTTTAGAGAAAACAGATGGCAGGAGAAACATATGACATTTAATCTTGCCGGAGAACATGAAATCTTCCATAAAACTATATGTATGTGTGTGTATGAAATGTCTGTGTTTGTATATACACAGGGTATATATGGAGCTGTATTCTACAGGTTTTAGGCCAACAGACAGCAGAAAACATTACATGCCTTTGTATTTTTCCAGAGATATACTTGAATGAACAAACAATTCAGTGAGTCTAAAATTCTGATGAAATCGTTCAACTGATTGCAATTGTTGAGCTAAAAATATTCTTTAAGAGAAGAATTACCTTAAATCATCTTAAAAACAAACAAACAAACAAAACCTACAATTAGTGTTGTAGGTTTTGGTTGATTTAAAACTACTTCTGCTGTGAACAACATTCAAAACACTGCCAAAAGGCAGAGCCTGGTAGATTACCTTCAAGGTACTAAATACATGACTTTTTATAAATTATTTTAAAGAGAAACAATATAATTCAAAATTAATTTATTCAGATTTTATATGCAAGGTGCCCAAAGTTACTCAAAAATAAGTTGCAAGGAAAAAATATTGAAAGAATTTGGTCATGACCATGACAAGCAGAGAAAGCCAATATTATCCTAAAATTTGCTCAAGATCACTAGAATATAACATCCATTTAACATCCAAACTTATATAATGACAATGGTGATTATAAATTTAAATAGGATTTGTAATCATTTAGAAATAATACACAGTTTATTTCTAAAAAGACTGCCTTCATTTCAACTACCAAAATCCATTTGAATTTTATTTAGCAGATTTGTTTGCTGAAAACCATAGTTTACCAAATAGTCTTGTCCTTGTATTCTTACTTTTGCTTTTAACCACACAAACTGATTTTTACCCCAGTGTTATGATTTTGGGCCCAAATACCCTTCTCCATGCTTAGCTAGGTGCAGTCATCAGCAATTAAGATGAATTGCTTTCTCTCCTTTAGCCTAGACCAGAGAGAGGGAAAGCTATGAGCTCTTTCTCGAAGTCTGATTAGATAAAGTCCTTATGGCAGCCACAGAGACGTTTCAGAATCACACACACAGCCACTCAGTCTTCTGTTCCCAATTCAGTTGGAAATGCATCTCTTCTTTCCACGTCGACTGCCACATGCCAGGCCCCCAATATTTCTTGCCTGGATTTCTTCAAATAATTGTGTTATTGTCTTTTTTATTTTCCTTGCACACTACATCTGACTCCCCACTGGCAGAGGAATCTCACAAAATGTAACCACATTGAGAATGCATCCATGCTCAGAAAGGTTCAACACATACTCACATCAGTACAAATGTGGCCCAAGTCCCACCACAGATGGCTGCCAGCTATCTGACTAGCATTATTTTGTGAGTAGCCATATAATTTACTGGTTATTCCCACTCTGGGAAATTCATTTTCAGAGAATAAGGAACTCTTATTAACAAAAGGGCAAATAGGGACATATGGTCACCCAGCTCTTCTTGTAAGTGAGCTCAATTCCAAATAGCTCTTCAGTCACAGGCTTTACACACAATGTCCTCATTCTGTCTTTCTGAAAGTTTAAACTCCTATTGCCTAGAAGGCTGCCTCTATCATATTTCCCCACCTTCAAGGTCTGTTTAATTCTCACCTCCTTCATGGAGACTTTCTTGACCCCTCAAAAAGACATGCTACCTTCCTCCTTCCACCATCCCTGGCCCCAAGACCTCATAGCAGGAACTTTGCCTCCATTCATTACTCACCCTCATACCAGTCATCTGTGTGCTTGGTTTGGCCCCTGCTTGACTTGAACAACTTGATACAAACTGTCTTACTTTGCATTTTTCCTAAATACCAAAGATCCTTGCATACAGCAAACATTTAATTAATATTTTTGATTAAATGCAATCACCAGCTAAAAGCTGATACTCAAAGTGGCCCTTAAAAAATATTTACTTAGTAATGGCATTGGCTCTAAAGAAAAAGAAATCCTTAAACCATTTGTGACAGCCAAAGGTCATAAATCATTTGACAAGTTCAGAGTCACAAGTTCCCAAAGAAATGGGTACATTTCTGCATCTCAAAGCTTTTCTCAAAATACATATTACACACCAAAAGTATGTGGCTATTCATTTATGTTGACTTACTGAGTTTTCTTAGAGACTTTCACTTAAACCCTCTGCATGCAGCAATTTCTATTTTTACCATAAAAATTTATTAAATAAAATAAAATATGAGTATTTATTAAATATAATCAAAACCCTCCATCACCTGTCTCCCCATAGCCTGATGCTATTCTATAGAATTAACATGTTTAAATAGATTTTGTTGTTTTTGCTTATTTAAATAATGCACTTTTTTCTCTAGGGTTATCTGTTTGGATTGTGCCTGTTGACTACTCAGTCTCTGAGGCTGCCCCTTCCCTCTTATAATCTCTATACAAATCAGACCCATCTGACTTTTATTTTTCAGGATTTTCTCAAATGGTTTTACCTAATGTTGGCTCTAAAAATATAATGACCTCATTCTCCCTCTTTTATCATCCTTTACTTCCCATTTTTCTTTTCTTTTCCTTTCCTTCTTTTTTCTTATTTTTTTCATTTCATTTTCACCTCAGAGGGAAGGGATATGTGTGCTTGTGTCGACCCCTATCTTGAACCAGAAGCCAGACTAAATTTCTTCTTTTATATTTAATGATGCAAATAAGTCTGCTTTACATTTATTCTAAATAGACTGGAATTTATCTTAATATTTGGTCAACTATTTTTCTCCACTTTGGGATGGATGGTATTGAGACAGGGACCATGGGTGTAGTCAGAGTAGGGTGAGGGCCTCTGAAAAAAACAAGGCAGGATATTTGCAGTCAGAGCAATCTAGGTACATGCAAGGAAACCCCCTACCAAAACTCTGTGTTAAACATTAAACTCTAGAGTCATACTTCAGTGAGATCAGTTAATATTCCACAGATAAAGGAAAGTAGCCCATGTTTTTATTATGCTAATCATTTGTGATCATGTGTAACATTCACTTTAGCATGCTAAAAGGCCCAGGCTGTCTTTCCTCCTTCAGACCTGATGAGGTAATCTGCAATCTGGGCAATTAATAATGGAAAGCAAGACCTGCCATAAACAACATAGTAAAAGGCAGGAAGGATTCCACCTTAAAGATAAGATTGCATTTTAATACCCAGGAAGTTAAGAAGATTCTTAACTTACTCTTTAGCAAACAGTCAATACCTCAGCCCACCATGGGGACTGGGCAGGCAGTGTTTGATATGCTCCAGACCAAGATGCTGTATCTCAGGGAGAAATCAGAGCAGGAAGTTCCTTGTGTTAAGTTAATTCCAAATATTCAGGGACCACTTAACAAGTCCACACCCCTAAGCCTTTTTACGTACCCCAAAATCCTCAACTGTCCATAAAACCCCTAGACAACGCACAACTATGGGCTCTCTTGTTCCCCCCTGGCATGAGCCAGGAGCGCTGTCCTCTCACTTTCTCTCTAAATAAAAGTCTCCCCCCTGGCATGAGCCAGGAGCGCTGTCCTCTCACTTTCTCTCTAAATAAAAGCCTCCTCCTGGCTCTCCTACCTTGAGTGTTTGCTACATTCATTCTTTGACTCCACAAACAAGAACCCAGAATCAGTACTAACCCATATGATACTGCATGCAGAGATTTTAAAAATTTCTCAACATAAAAATGTGTATATGGTTATAGCCCAAAGAACTATTTACTTTCAATCTGCTCTTCCTGTCACCCTGTGCGTTCCATGAGATATAAGCATCTACTGAATCATGGAAAATGCAATTTTAAGTTACACAAGTAAATTAGTCACTGCATTTTGTACTATCACCAGTCTAGGTCGTCATTAAAGTTCTGTCTATATAGAAAAATATTAAGTCTATTTATATGGCATTCCCCTTAAACATTTTGAAACAAAGTCATGGTCACTATGACTCTGAAAATATTCACATTTTAGTCTTAATCAAATCTAGTATTCTAGCATTTCAAATATATGAAGAAAGCTAAACCATTTTAATGAGATGTGTTAGCTCTAGGACTAGGTCCCTAGGTTGTCGATCTAATTGTCTAGTTAACTTATTATAACTTCAGCCTATGAAATCCAAACCCTTTGTAAACTCTATTTCAATTTAAAAAAATGAATGTGTAATACCACAGTCTCATTAACAATCAAATGTTTAAGTAAGTTAAGTAGCTCTGGACCTCACAGCTTCCTCAGAACCCAACAAAGTGCAATCATGGAATCTAAGCAAGGTTCACTGAGCAAATATTTCTTTGTGCTGTCAAATCAGATAGGCATGCCCCAAAGACTGCCCTCTGTGTGTAAACTGGTAGTTCTCTACAGTGGTAATACATAGCACAACCAGAAAAAATATAAATAAAATAAACCTGGCTAAGGCAGCATTCCCAAGGAGAGCTGCTTAACAGGTGTCTACACTGTGCCCTAGAATCTTCTTATTTCATTTTTTTTTTCTATATCGTCACAAGCATATCATTTTAACTGAGTGCATAAATCCAATTATGTAAATGTTTTCTTTCCTAGCTGTTTTTCCTTTCCCTTTTTGTATTTGCTTTTACCCTTCCAGAGTTGATCTCAACAATCTGATATGACTGATCTTTTCCAGACACAATCTACCACAATACCTGAAATAGTTCTATAACTTGGGGCACTGTGAAGCCTTCAAAGGGATCAGGTTCAAATGACTCTAAGTTGACAAGAACACACTGTACTGTTTGCAACAAACACTCAAGAAGGATACTGATCATCGTTGCCACTTGCTTCCTCTCTAAGGAGAAAGAGACATGTTAGGAGACAGGTGTGGCTGGAGAAGAACTACCTCTGGTCTGATCTCTTGTGAAACCTCCTTCCATTGTCATTGCCGTGATGCTGACACTCTCAGCCCAGGCTTCCCAAACTGTTCTTTTCTCACCTGGACTATTCCTTAAAGGAGGAATATTATTGTTCTTTTGAGCATGACCTCTCACGATTCTTGTTGGAGTTGTTTATGTTCACTTTTCAAATTTTGACATAAGCCTTTCAGCAACTGCTTTCTGATGATACTTTGCTTTCTTCAGTATTTTCTGCTAAATGTATGAAATCAGTTACCTACTGCCTCAGGAGGAATCTGTTCTCTTTCTTCTAGTCCTACAGATTTTTACAGCCCTCTTTAACTGTAATCTATATGATCTACACCCTCAGGCAGGTCCCTGTGTTTGAGAAAACACCTCAAGATGAGGTGCCACACAGATATGATCTAAGTGGCCGGAAAAATGGAGGCAATTATCTGGATAAGTTTGAGTATAGTCAGTCATTAAACAAATATTTTGGGGGGACCTTTTCTGGGCCCAGGCCTCAGTTAGGGCCATAGATATGATGGTGAGCAAAACCAAATGAGGTCTTTGCCCTTGTGACTTATAGTATAATAGTAATAATAGCTAACATTTATTGATTGCTTATTATTTATTCAATATTTTTCATGACTCATATCATGTAATTCAGCAAAACTAGCATGGGGTATCTACTGGGACAAAAACATACCATAATGGGAAGAGGGGTGGTCTTTTTTTTTTTAATTAAAAATGGAATATTATCATCTTTCTGTCTTATGAACTCTAGTCTGTAATAGATTGAGAGTAGGGCTGGCCTCAGATGGCAGGGGACTGCCTTGTATTGTTTTCTATCTCACTTTGCATTCTCCAGGAGAATTTATTACTGTCTTCCGAAGTATAGCACTTGCCCACATTTCTCAGCTACTGTAGCACAGTCAAGTTTGAACCCAAGTCCTCCTCCTCCAGAGCTTATGCTCGTCCACTCCTCTACCTCTGCACCATTCTCTATACTCTTTGCCCATCAATAGACAGATACAGTAAAGAAAAAAGGGGAGTCATGACACGGCAAAAGATCCAGACAAGCACATCAGTTGTTCTTTGCTTGTGTACTTGAGACAGAACTATAATTCCTTTTTGCCTTTCTCCCTAAATATTTAGCAGTCCTATTTCAGAATAAGTGACAATGAGAAAATTTTAAAAATAAATATACATGGCCCATCACTGAGATGGGACAACTTGTTTTTCAGAAAACAAAATTGCCACAGTGTAGCTTACATTGTAAATAATATTATTATATTATATCATTATTGTGTAAGGTACTCCATCCATTCTCCATACATCATTGAGAATGTACTACATGAAAGGCTCTATGTTAAGAAACACAATCATTCAGATATACATCAGACACATACTGCTTACCCTCCATGTATTTATAAAGGATGGCATTTGAAGGAGAAAAAAGGAAATTAAGTGGTGGGAATGTGTGGAGGGAAGACTCTAAGATGACTCCCATGTTCTGACTTGAGCTACAAGAAATGCTGTGCTATTCATCCAGAGGGAGAAGAAAAAAGGCTGGTTCATATGGATATATGGGGTTTTTTACATTTTTCAGTGTTATTATCTCTTCTGCTTTGAGGGTGCTTTGTTTTGTTTCCCTTGAATACTCTGGTTGAAGCACTCTACTCCTTGGAGCTCAGCAGTGTCATAAGCCTTGTCTGATTATCTTGGTTTTGTGAGCCCAATTAGGGATGGTCAAAGATATATTTAAGAGATTTCTGCCATCCTAACAACTCCTGGGAACCCCTGAGGATTCTTTTCCTATTACAATAATTATATGCTAATGTTTTGTCTTTTCAGCACAGTTATGAGAGTTTGTGTGAGTCCATGCCCATGCCTTGGCATGTCCACTCCCTCTTCACACCACTTTTCCATGGGGAAAAAAGTGCATTTATACTGTGATTTAGTAGAATGCAACAATTAAATGATGTCATTGAAACTTTTTGGAAAAAACATTCATCTTTATTTCAAAATTTGAAAAGAAAATGAATGTGGGGAAATTAAACAGTGTTTTATCATTGAATGAAGACATACTTTAGAGAACGCCTTCATGGATGCCCTAACTGTCCTTTTACAACTTGATTTTACTTAGAGGTGCTCCAAAACATCTGAATTATTCAACTAGTTTTACTTTTTATTCCAACTTCTCATGTAATTTCAGAGAAACCTATGTGGTTAGATGAGGTTTCCTGTATAGCCATTACTTTAAGAAGCATAATTAAATTCATATTAGAAGAAATTTTGCTCTTCTACTGTCTTCCTTATAAATTCTTTGCCATTGATGTATAGTTACAGGATGGAAAGCTCTCCTCTTTGTTTTCTCATCTCAGATCTGACTCCTAACCATCATCCCCCTGCTCTTGAGCCTAATCTTCTCCTGCCCTTGAACCTAACACCTTGCTGGTTCTGGCAGGTGTCAGGCCGGCACCTGCTGGGAGCCAGACTGAGCCTTAGAAGGCAGGCTCTGGGAAGCAGACTGACGCGGGCTCAACAGTTAGCACGATGCTGCACACAATGCTCAGTAAGGATCTGCTGAATTAATGGATGTGTGTGCTACCCAACTGTTGTAAACCCTTCAAGTTGAAAATGTGGGGCTAACTGGCTGAGCGTTATAAATAAGAATGGAGGACTGACCAGCTCTTTAGTCTTCCAAAGTCAATAGAACTTACTGAAAGCCTTGTTTTAGAGATACAGTTTTATTCACTCTTAATATCTGTGTCAATAATTTTACCAATGTGAAAAAACATTCTCAAACATTCTGTGCATTATCCTCAATAATAAGATACTTTGACAGAACATGGCAGGCAGCAAATTTTAATGTGAAGTGTTAGGATGACACATAATTGTGTTACATAAAGTATGTAAACAGCAAAATCTTAGCTACTCAAAATAGGCTTTTGATGCAGGGCTGGTCTAAATTCAGCAACTCTGAAATTAACTAAATAATCTGAGGATTTCAAAATGTTCTGAAAATTCCTCAGATTAGTGTTTTTCATTGATTTCTTTAGGTTTTTCCACACTGAATCCTTTCATGAAGATAAAATAAATTTCAATGAACATATTTTATAACTCGTCTTAGCATGTGCTTCTTTGACTTACTTTGATTCTATGAAGTTGAGAAGGAAAACAGAATTTTGTCTAGCATTCAGTCATATCACAATAGGCAAGGATATATCCACACCCATAAGTATATGCATGAACTCCAGGCCTGCAGCTGGACGATCAGCTGCAACGAGCTCAACAGCACCCAGTAGCTTCTACCCGCGAGCACATTCATGTGTCCACTTCATCCTGAAACTCTTACTACCTCTACTGCTGCTTCTAGGGGGCAGCTGCAACTCTGCAGAGTTCTTGTACAGACAGATGTTGATCATTTTTTTCTATTACTTGAAAAAAGCTTATTAGTATGGTGCATGTTTGAATGCTATGATGCTATCCAATACAGCTTGATGTAGAGCTACCATTTTATTGATCCTAAAAAGTCACTGAAAGAATTATCTGACTAGAAACAATACCTTTTTAGCATCTGTATTTGCCCCCACACACACCCTTGAAAGTCACAATATGAAAAGAGTAGGCTATCATTTATAAAATGTAAAGGAAGAGAAAGACAAAAAAGGAAGTTAGATGTCAGAACTCAGGAGATTTTGTTTGGGTCAATATTTATCATCCACAAGAAAGCAAAATAAACTACTTATGGCCCTTTCCAGATAAAACAGTATTAAAAAGAGGCAGTTCCTAGGTTCAAATTTAAATACAAGTACCACTTAAGTTCATGTTATTAATAATTCACATTCTGAATTCAGTCTGAAAAGCATTGTTTTGCCCGACGAGTCCAACTAACCAAATGAAAACAGACCCAAAAGTCTTTGAGAGAGGTCTTTTCTGGCTCACACATTCTCACCTAAGTTAAACTTATGAATCTGATCCTAATAAATTCCTGTCTGCATATGTCAAAATGTAATGTTATCTAGTTAATAGGTTTAGAGTCACAAACTGTCTTATTTAACTTTCCTGCCATGTGCTTGATCTACATAAAATATTCATGGACTTCTGTCAGGCCATCCAAGTCACGAAAGGGCACAAGTCTGGAACCCATGGCAAGTTTGCTCTATTCAGCAGGAAGTTGGCTGAAGTACATTTTTATCCAAATGTGGTGAAAGCCACATTGTTCTAACAGAGGATGAATGCTCAGACAAACGAGCTCTCCATGCCCTTCCTGAGTACCCTTTCCTCTGAATCAGCTGGGATTTTTAAGAGTCATGCAAGACCTCACTTGGAATGTTAGAGGCCAGGGAATGTAATCGTCCCCAAGATGCTTGATTTCATGACTTCTGATGATGGAGGTTGGAGCAATCTTGAAATCCTCAGTTGGAGAGAAACACTTTGTTATATATGTTCATGAGGGCTATCTATCCATTACAGAAAGACAGCATTTGCCTTTGTTTTATAAGATGGTCTGTGTCCATCACACTACCCAAATCTTGAAATTCAGTTAACATTACTTCTTTGCTTTTTGGTACCTAGAACTTCACATATCCGGTTCAGCACATATTCCCTTTCACATAGAAATGTTCTTTACCTGCAGTGTTTTATGTGGGAAAGGTTAATGGAAGATCAGCGACAAAAGAAAATGATTTGGATTCAATTGATCTTCACTTTTTAAAATATTATAAACTGCTTTTATAACTTTTATATTACTTGAATCCCTCACCATCATCTTCCACAAATGGAAAAATAAGAAGAATGGGGGCTGAGAGATAGTAAGAGAGTGCAGATTGAACTAAGCCATTTCAGTTTCTTTTTGTTGTTGCTGTTTTACTATAAACTCTGCTTGCATGATGAAAACCATCATAATTCTTAAGGAATAGCTTTTTTATGCAGAGTTATATTAGAACCAGAATAGGAGGCATTTGCCACACATTGGGATATCTCTGGGCTAGTTCACCCTTGTGAGTTATGTGGGCCATCTCTCCCTTCCTTTTTTAATTCATATTTGGAAAAGAACAGTTACGTTAGTAAACAAAAGAACTGGGAGGAGAGACCCAGAAAGTCATGTAAACCCTGTCAATCTTGAAACCTCACCAAGGAGGACACACTAATGTGTGCTTCATGGAAAATCAGCCTCAGTCAATGCATATTCAAAGCAAAGTGGTGTGAGGGTATATATGTGCGTGCATGCGTGTGTGTGTGTATATATATTTCTAAATAAGAATGACACATACTGAATCATCTTGAGAGGATGTAAGTGAACCAGAAAGAAAGGCAGGAAATCATCCTAAAGAAAGATGTTAAATTCAGGAAAAGGGCTGGCAAATACATTCCTCCTGCTTACCTTTTCTGCTGACTGGGCTGTACCAAAAAAGATGGGGATGAAAGCTAACCAAATGATGCAGGTGGTGTACATGGTAAATCCAATAGGTTTGGCTTCATTGAAAGTCTCCGGGACTCCTCTTGTTTTAATGGCATACACAGTACAAGTGACCATCAAGAGGATACTGTACCCCAGCGAACAAATGAGCGAGAGATCGGAAATGTCGCACTTGAGCACCCCCCTGGCGCTCTCTGGGTCCAGAGTCCGCTGCTCTCCATAGTCGATGATAATGTGCGGGGGGTCCACCACAAACCAGACACACACTCCCAGGAGCTGGATGGAGATGAGGCTGAAGGTGATCACTAGCTGGGATGCTGGACTGATAAACTTGGGTGCCGTGACGGATTTCTTGCCCTGCTCAAATATCCGGTGGATGCGGTTTGTCTTGGTAAGAAGGGCTGCGTAGCTGAAGCACATGCCAAGTCCCAGGAAGATCCGGCGGAAGGAGCAGATGATGGTATCTGGCGCTGCGATCATTAAAAAGGTGATTGAATAACAGAGAAAAATCCCTGTCAGGAGCACATAACTAAGTTCGCGTCCTGAAGCCCTCACAATAGGTGTGTCGTTATAGCGGACAAAGGTCACGATCACAAAGGAGGTGGCGATAATTCCCAGTATTGCCACGAACACTGGCACCACAGCCCAGGGAGAATGCCATTCCAGTTTGATGATGGGGATAAGCTGGCAGCCTGTGCGGTTGCTGTTTGGTCTCTGATCCAAAGGGCAGAGTTCACAGGAGAGCTCATCCACCTGGAAGTTGTAGCCTTCACAGCGCTCACAGTGCCAGCAGCAAGGGACTCCTTTCACCGTCTTCTTCCTCTCCCCGGGCTTGCAGGGCAGACTGCAGACAGACGCTGGGTGAGTGTGTTCTCTATTAGCCCACTGCATGTCTCCCACCTGTGGGTATAAAAAATTAATGAGCCTTCCATTTTTCCCCCATTTATAATATCCTAATCCTAGCCACAGGTTTGTAATAAATTACTGAATGTTGACAGTACAAATACAGTTTACCATAATAAGAGCCCAGTTTCTTTCCCTGATATTGACTTTATGAAAGTGTTAAATGATTGGATCCAATAAATCATTCACATCATCGACTTGATGAGTGTCATTAGTTTCCATTTACCTCCTCAGTGTTGACCGATCTGACATTTGGAGAAAGATTTATTGGCCCAAACAGTCTTAAAACTAAAAAAAAAAAAAAAAAAACCACATGGAAATATGTTTTAGAGCTAATCATAGGCATAAATGCCAGAGTACCTGACACACTGGCTCAGAGTATAAACATACATAGAAATGGTGATCCAGGTCTTTCCACCATATTTGGGAAAATTCATATCAAATTGTGTCAATTTTGAAAGGAAATGACAAAACTAGCTACTTTAATCTCTGATACTCCTCATGTGTTCATGGTGATAGCTATGTAATGTTTTCAACCTCTGTTTAAGTTTGAAATAGACTTTTTTCCCACAGTCTTGCATTTCCACAATAGGAAAAAGCTGAATGAGAGAGCTTAACGGTAATGTTTCCCATTAAACAAAAGTTGTCTAGGTGACCTGAAGCAGTGAAACTGGTACAAATGAGGGAGTTTCCCTTCTTGCTTAGAATCTGCTTCAAGGCCTTAAAGTTCCACCTCACTCTCTTAGATTAAATTACAGAATACCTCTATTAAAATAAAAATGCTATTTTAAGGGAATTCTGAATAGCATTGACCTCTTACCTTGAATTTGTTTACTGAAGGACTGGGCTCAATGTGTTTTGGTGGGAAGAGAGGTTTTCCCACACCACCAAGCAATTCTTGGATACCAGCCAGGAGTTCTACAAATCAACTCAATTCTGACACTATCTACCTGGAAATAACACTAGATCCCACAGGTTAGGCTCAGTCCTACAACACTGTCCCTCTCACTTTAGATGCCAGCTGCAAGTCCAGGTTGTCACATGTGCTTCAGATCGACTGGTTATAGACTGGAAGTTCCAGTGACATCTGCCTTGGGTTCATTAATTTGAGAGAGCAGTTTACAGAACCCAGAGAAACATTATACTTACTAGATTACCAGTTTATTATAAAAGGATTATAACTCAGGAACAACCAGATCAAAGAAATGCATAGGATAGGTGCAGAGCTTCCACACTCTAAGCACCACTGTCCCCAAATCCCCACCTGTTCAGCATCCTGGAAGCTCT
Organism: Manis pentadactyla; assembly: GCF_030020395.1. NCBI lineage: Eukaryota > Metazoa > Chordata > Mammalia > Pholidota > Manidae > Manis > Manis pentadactyla. The sequence goes on from NC_080025.1 coordinate 124,822,964, forward strand.
TCAAACCCCACCCCTTTGGGTTTATGCAGAGGCTTCATTATATTCAAATAAGTGTGGCTATTTAAATTATTGGCCATGAGTGACTGATTCAACCTCTAGCCCCTCAAGTCTTCCTGAGGTCTGAGGTGAGACTGAACGTTCCAACCCTCTAATCATGTGGTTGGCTTCCCTGGCAATCAGCCTCCAGCCAGAGAGCTTTCCAAAAGTTGCCTCATTAACATGAAAAAGAGACCTTTATAGCTCTTACCACAGAAAATTCCAACGTTTTTAGGAGCAGTGTGGTCAGAACAGGGCCAAACACTAAATTCATATTTCTTATTATAAATCACAATGCCACATTTACCTTATTAGAAACACAAACACTTTAACAAATGTTAATAGGATAAATCTGGAAATTATGGATCACAGGAGATAACTTATTGTGAATAGCAGCTACTACCAAAGCTAAGCTCTATGAAGGGAGTGATTTCTTTTCACCAGATGTGAACAGTGATTGACACACAATTTGCATTCAAATATTTGATGAATTTGTGAGAAAGTTAGGATGGGAAGGACACCACAGCAGAGCCCTGAGGGAGAAGGGGCCAACTTAAAAGTACTGGAATCTGGAAATCAAGGGTTGCTCTAAGTGTCACAGAAAGGGAAGTTAAAGGAATGTTTAAAAAACTAAACATAAAAAACCTTATTTTCCCAAGACCAGCTTTACTAAGAACCCAAGAGAAGAATGACCATATTCTGTGGTAGTCTGGCTCCATGATGGCCACCAATAGCCTCACCTCCTGGAATTTGTGGCTCATGTAGTGCTCTCCCACTTTTAAATGGGCTGATTTATGGAAAACAATGGTATATTCCAGAAATGAGTGCGTATTTCTGAGGCTACATCATAAAAGGCTTTAGCTTCTGCCTTGCTCTCTTTTGGATCACTCACTCCAAGAGAAGAACCACAGTGTCAAGAGAACTCTCAAATAGTGCTCTGGTAGGGAACTGAGGCCCTCTGCCAACAGCCAGCACCCACTTGCCATCCGTGTGAGGGAGCCACCTAGGAGCTGAATTGTCTGGCCCCATTCAGTCCTTCAGATGACTGTAGCCCCAGCTGACATCTGACTATAAATTTATGGGAGAGCCTGAGCCAGAACAACCCAGCTAAGCTGCTTCTGAATTTCTAATTTACCAAAACTGTGTGAGATAATAAATATTTATTTAAGCTGCTAAATTTAGGAGTTATTTGTTAGGCAGCAATAGAAAACTAACATAGCTTAAATTAAGCTTACCTACCCATTCCGTGACCACTACCAGTGAAGTCATCTATTGAGAATCTACTGAGAAGGCAGTGATGACTATCATGAAGCCCCTCAAAATGCTGCAAAATGTCTAGTGTCAGCAATATCCTTTCATCATTCTAGGGGTTGCTTCCTTTTTGGGGACTGTGTGACCGAGATGGTTTTCATAAATAGATCTATTACTTAAGGATGCTTTCCTTTCTTAAGTGTGGTGTGAATGGGTGAGGGCGGAGAATTGTAGTCCTGAAGTTCAATACTTGCAAAGGGCTGTCAAATCTCCCCAAGGTGGAGTACAGAATTCATGCATGTTTAATTTGAATATCCTCCCCTGACAAAGTAGATGGTAGTTCATGTGTCATAAGGGCAATCAAAACTATTAGGTCTATCCCATTTGTTCTCTACAAAGGAAAAGTAATCTGTCAAAACCCTGTTATTTTGCTGTTAGGTTTTAATGATGAGAAAAGTTACTTTATTTATGTATAGGACTCCATTAGGAAAGTAAAAGAGATCTAAGTTAGAAGCATATAGGGGTTTCTCTCAAAAATATTGAGAAAAATTAAATGTTCCACTGAATGATTAAATTATTGATTTTAGACCCTAATGGACTCTTATAAGGCAATAAAATACTCTTTGTGAAGGTTATGGTTCAAAGATAATTATTATAAAATGAAAACTGCATTTTGTTTAGACCTTCCATAGATTTATGATGTTACTGTAAAAAAAAAAAAGTAGCAAAAAACCTCAGAAATATCAAACTTCAAGATTGGTAGAGACCTTAAAGGTCAGCTTGTCTAACCACATGTCTAATTCTTTAATTCTCAATAAACTTTATTTTCCAGAAGGAAATAAGACTTAACAAAGAAATATACCTGTACCAGATAAGCCTCATTATATAGTATAAGTATTCATCATTATAAGCTAAATACTAAATTTTCTTTGGTTTGTTTTCAGTGTACTGAACTAAATGGAAAAATATTTTATATAAATAAAAAATGAAGTTATAAGATAATGGAAAATATCACAATTTTTAAAATATTTCTGAATATTCTTTAAGTAAAAAATATATTCAAGCAATGCATGTGACTTTTTTATTTTAATGGAGAAAACATTAAGTATGTTTTAATAAATATATAAATATACATGATCTCATTTTCTCAAGCAGTCTATTTATATATAACTATACTGTGTTTTGATGCCATAGTGGAAGTCTGGGAACCAACTGATATTTACCTCAAGGAAAGAGAAACAGCAAATATTTGTATCAGTATCTTGTAAATACATTAATATTTGAGACAAGTAATTTATTTTACATACATTGCCAAATGGCAATTAAAAACAATACTACTTGTGAGTAAACTAAACTGCCTAGTTTCACAACAGTGCTATAAAACATAAGCCAGGATCATTTAGCCCTTCTGCATTGCTATGTTAACAAGTTATGGATCTTTCATGAGTATAGAGAAGCCTTACCATAGAATTTCTCTCCCTCACCTTTGACATTATTCTGGTATCAGGATTTTTCTTTCCAAAATATGTAGTCAAATAAAAGGCCGATAATTACATAGTTAGATCTCCCAGGGACAAAACCATAGCCCATCCCTGTCCTGACAATGTTTACCAACAGTGATTCATTTTGTTGGCTCTGATCCAGTACATTTTGTTGGCTCTGATCCATTGCATAGAATGTGAACCATCAACTACTTTCTGCTGTCAAATCCTGTTATTACTGCAGATGAACCAACAACTATAAAACCAAAACTTTCTGAGTGAATGTGCTTTCTGTAATCTTTAATCTTTCCCAAACAATCCAGAGGGATGCTTCATAAATTTTTTAAATAGACATTATTTCTATAGAATAATTTTCTTCTGTGTAGTTTTAGTAAATCCTGAAAAAATGATTACAATGTTTCCCAATTAAAGGCCTAGCTATAATTAATTATTTCCAGTTTTCATTACAAAATTCTCAGTATAATTCTACTTACAGTGTTTTGTCCACATATTAAGTGGTATCTTAATTGATGTAACTACTATACATGTAGAAAAATTTAAAATATAATACTTAAAAGACAACTCATATCTAGTCATATGATTTCATAATTAGTTCTTTTCATCTTGCTCTATAAAAAGGCATAAATTAATAATCATTTTGTTGACTAGTTTGCCATGCCAGTATTCAAAAACACAACTCTTTATTGATTTCTATAATGACAGATTATGTGTAAACATTTCTGTGAAACTGGGCAATTTTTAAAAGCTTTACTAACTGTGGGTAAAATTGTAATATATCCAGAATCTCTTGCCAGGCCTTAGTGCATCTCATTTACCAATAATATTGATAGGTGTTTCCAAGGCATGGGGAGAAGTAGTCTATCTGCATATCAGTAGGTAATTACAAGGGGGAGCAAGGGCATATCTGGACCAGAGAGGTTGGGTGGGATCCTTCTTTTTGCAGCCAGGCCACAAGGGACACAGTTGAGCAGAAGTGGATGACTGCTTGTTGGCAATAAATGGGTTTCTTCCACTTTATTTCTTCCTTTGACTGATTTTGGTTTCAAAGGTATTTTGCCCCAGGCTGGGAAAATATTTTCCCTCTGGATTTACTTCCGGTGGTTGTCAGCAGGACCTCTGAACATGAAATGTGTCTTTATGGGTGTGACCCTTGGGCAGGCTGCCCCTAGAGATGGTGGGGAGATACCTCGAACCCCCATGGATGGTGAGGAGGCCCCAGTGGCTGCAATGGTAGAGGGTGTAGCTTCACCCTGGAACCCCCTATCTGTGGGGCTTCCAACTGGGGAGCCCCTAGTGGGGAACTGGTCTAGGGTAAAGCACCTCCTAGAAGGTGGGGCCTTCCCCAGAACTGGGGAAGAGTGGAGATAGTGGAAGCTGTGGAATTAGCCCTCCATGAGACAGAAGACTGCTTAGAGGCCTTGAGTGGCAGTGCAGCAGCCAGGAGTGTGGGATGTCTGTTTCTTAAGATAGTGGAAAGGGTTACTGAGGAAAAAGACACACTGCGGCATCATCTGAAGGAGCTGTAGAATGACCTATGGGATGCCCTTAAGAAAGAGAGACCGTTATCGAAAAGACAGGTTGTGCTCCTGGAAGATACATTAGCAGCAAGGGAGGAGGCAGATGGAGAATCCACATTGCAGGAGGTTGTGGGGAAGGCGGTGAGGGGAAGAGCAGTGCTTTCAGTCCGGGAGATGGTAGAGGAGATGTTGGGAGAGGATGAGGGGGTGTGGCAGTGGGCAGATCTGTTGCTGAGGACACCGCCCTAAGCATCAGATTCTCCCACATTAAAGACCTGCCTGGTTGTAATTAAGAAAATAAAACTCAACAACTGTGGGCTCCTCAGGGGGAGGAGATGCCCCCTCCCCAGGTTGTGGAGCAGCACTCCGTGCTCCACGCCAATACCCAGGTTGAGCTGGTGGACCTGAGCATCCAGTTTCTGCAGAAGCTGTTAGAACCTCTGTCTACATGACTTCTGTGTCTCTGGGGTATGGGGGTGGAAAACATTGTTATACCAGGTTCTGAAATGGTAGACTGGCTTCTCTGACAACTCGCCCTTCCTTCTGGCAGGGTTGCAAAGTGCCCACCATACCTCAGGGAATCAGGCACTTCTGGATTGGCTGACAGCAGACATCAGGGCAGTTTGACCTAATCAGGGTGATTTACCATACTTACCCACTAGCTGGAAAATGTAAGCAGAGCTCCAGCAGGTGTTGTAGGAGTTGGGCATGAAAAACATCACCTATAATATAAATCCCTATGATAATGAGTTGTTCACCATAGGAATGAGAAATGTGGTGCTCCATACAGCTTCCCCATCTCTCTTTGGGTCTCTAGTGACTATTCTTGTCCCCTACATAGGGCAACCTATAAGTGAGGCTACTTGTCCTTTAGCAGATCTAGGGGAGTTTTAAACAATAGGAGCATGGAAGGAAGTACGGGCTATGACTGAAAGGAGGGGTGCAAAGGGCCCCATGAATGTCTTGAGGACCCAGATGTAGGTTGATTTGATAAAGGCCATGGTAGTAAAAGAAAAATTTGATGGGAAGCCCAATAGGATCTTGTTGGAACTGTGGCATCAATTAAAGCCAGAGCAGCAGTTCCAGCCACTGAGGTCCAGGACATGGAAGCCAGAGGCAAAGCCCCATGTCTGGCCTGTGTCCCTTCAAGACTTCCTGGGGGACAGCACTCAGGGTCTGCCTGGGACCCCACCCCCACAAGAGGATGATTGGGCATTGCGGTTCGACTGAGGGAGGGTCAAGGCCCCTACTTTGGAGAAAGTGATGGGACTGGATGCCACATGTAGAATTAGCAATTTATTGTTCACCCATGAGTTTACAATGTGTCCTAGCAGTGGTGGACACAGGAACTGAATGTTCTCTGATTTATGGCAACCCTGAGCATTTTCCTGGGACTCCTGCTGTGACAGATGGCCATGGGGGTAAGGCAATCAGAGTGAAGAAACCCAAAATCCCATTGGGGATAGGGGGTTTACCCCCAAAAGAGTATATGTGTACATTTCTCCCAACCCTGAATATATTTGGGGTAGATATCCTGCAGGGCCTGGACCTGCACAGACCACCACAGGTGGGTTCAGACGGATGTTACATGTGGTAAAGGCAGTTCTGAGGGGACATGCTCAGCATCTGCCTGTAGTTCTGCCTGTACCTTGGTGGGTGACAAATACTAAGCAGTTTAAATTGCCTGGGGGACACAAGGATATTGGAGAAACTCTACAGAAGTTGGAGAAGGTGGGCATCATAAAGCCTATTCATGGTCCTTTTAATTCCCTGATGTGGCCAGTGAGAAAGCCAGACGGCTCTTGGTGTATGACTGTGAGTTACAGGGAATTGAATAAAGTCACAACCCCTTTTCATGCTGCTGTTCCCTCTATAGCAGCCCTTATGGACACCCTCAGTCATGAACTAGGGAAGTATCATGATGTAGTAGACCTTGCTAATGCTTTCTCCTCTATTGACATAGCACAGGAAAGTCAGGGACAGTTTGCCTTCACATGGGAAGGCCAGCAGTGGACATTCAGTATCCTTCCACAGGGATACCTCCACAGTCCCACCATTTGTTACGGACTTGTAGTCCAGGACTTGGCCACATGGAAGAAAACACAAATGGTGCAGTTATATCACTACATTGATGACATCATGCTCACATCTGATTCTCTTGCAGATTTAGAAGGGGCAGCTGCTAGACTGCTGCAACATATAAAAGAGAAAGGGTGGGCTGTGAGAAGCACCAAGGTTCAGGAACTGGTGTAAAGTTCTTGGGGGTTGTCTGGTCAGGTAAAACTAAAGTATACCAGAAGCAGTCATAGACAAGGTCCAGGTTTCCCTATCCCAATCTGTGGCAGTATTACACGAGTTTTGGGATCTTTTGGGCTTCTGCATAGAGTTTATCCTTTTATCACTTGGCACAAATTCTGAAGCCCTTATACCAATCAGCACAAAAGGGCATTAGGCGGGGCTGGGGTTACACTTCTGCAGATGCTTTTACTGCTGCTAAGTGAGCAGTCAAGGCTGTACAGGCCTTGAGTGTAATGGACTCAATAAGACCCTGTGAGCTCGATGTTCATGTAACCAAAGATCATTATGGATGGGAGCTTTGGCCACAGCTTGAACAGAGATGCCAACCTATTGGATTCTGGTCACAACTATGGAAAGAAGCAGAGGTCTGGTACATCTTGATAGAGAACCAACTGGCTACTGTGTACTATACCTTACTGGCTAAGGAGCCCATCACCGGAACATCTCCTATCAAGGTAATAACTACCTATCCCTTTGTGAAGTGGGTACAAGACAGGATCCAAAGGCCATAGAGTGACATGGCACAGATGCCTACACAGACCAAATGGGGTGCATACTTACAGCAGCATAGCACCCTCTCCAATAGCCCCTTAAGTGGAGAACTCCAATGCTTATTGGGGCCAGTGACATATACCAGCGGAAAGCAGGAAGAAATTGCTTTTGAGCCATGGGTTTAACACAGTTGAGTGGATGTGGCTTGGGAGCACATAAGAGCATATTATGGGGGAGTTCTGTTTTATCTTTATGGCCAGTGCACGTACCTTCCGTAGCTGAGAGTCCTTATCAAAAGGGAAAAGCCCCTATATCTGAAGATGCTTGGTACACAGACAGCTCCAGTCGTGGGCAGACCCCAAGTGGAGGGCTGTGGCTTTCCATCCTAAGACTGAGACAATATGGATGGAGGATCGAGAGGCAAAGAGCAGTCTAGCAGCTGAATTGTGGGCAGTATGACTCGTGATCACCCAGGAGCCCTCCCTTATAGTTGTCAGCACTGACAGCTGGTCCGTCTATCAGGGCTTTACTCTGTGATGACTGACATGATACCATGCCAACTGGATGGTTGGTCACTGACCCCTTTGGGGCAAGTGCTGTAGCAAGACCTATGGGCCTCTGGTAGGACTAATACTGTTACTGTATATCATGTGACTGGCCATTTACCTTTGGTATCCCCAGGGTATGATGAAGCAGACACATTGGCCCAGGTGCGTTGGCTAGAAGGAAAGCCTACCTCTGATGTAGTCCAATGGTTGCATCAGCATTTGTTGCACATGGGGCAAAAGACAATGTGGGCTGTAGCCCATTGGTAGGGCTTGCCATTGACCTTTGAAGAATGGGTGTAGCAATTGGGAATAAAATGGAAGTTTCATGTACCATATAACCCTACTGAAGTAGTCATAATAGAAAGGTACAATGGTTTATTGAAATCTGGCCTGAATTCGGACACCAATAGTCTACGGGGCTGGTCAGTTCGTTTATGGACAGTGCTACAGCGTTTGAATGAGAAGCCCCGAAAAGGAGCTGTAAGCCCTGTGGACATGCTAACACACATTGCTGCCTCTCCTATACAACTGTATGTGCAAACCAAAGAGGAGTTATTGAAGCCAGGATATGGCCAGCAGAGCAACATCCTGATGCCAACCCCTACTACATTAAAGAGTCTGAAGAGTCTGAAGAGACTGTTGAGTGGATGTGGCCCTGGACATTTTGACACATGGACCAGCAATGGTTGGTCCTTTGGCACCTTGGGAAAAGACCTGGAAGCTGGCCTCCAGTGTGTTCCTGGAATAACATCAGAGTGGCCCCCAAAGATCATGGTAGTGTACCCAAGACATTCGGAAGTTAAGAGCATCTTACAGGGAAGTTTTGTTTTATCTTTAAGGCCAGTGCATGTACCTCCCATAGCCCCATATATTGGCCCATCTGTAAATCCCACACAGAGGGGTGTGAAAGTCTGGTACAATAAACTACGACAAGATCCCATTCCTGCCACTGTCCTACCACAGGACCACTATCTTGCATGCACCTTACCTGATGGACAAGATTTGCCTATGCTGATGTCATTCAAACATGTATCTTATCACCCTTAAAGTTATTTTCTTCTACGGTGATCTGGACCCTTCCCCTGGCTGCAGCTGCCTTATGATGATTACCCTGAACTCCCTACCTATTCAGCTACTGGCGCCTGTGGAATGGGCGAGCCATGGATTTAATCTGCATAGGACTTTGAACCTAGTGGAATCCTTTGGTTAGGATTGAGGATTGTCATGATTTTATTGCTGTTGCTATTGTATGTTATTAGTCTGATTACAATGCTATAGTTATCTCGCACAAGGGCCATTGCATAAGATGGAAAGCAAGTAGATTGTGAGGCGAGATTTCTGGAAGGGTGGGCTGTGGGTAAAATTGCAATTTTCCAGAATCTCTCACCTGCCTTTAATTCATCTCCATACAATAGGTGTTTCCAGGGGGTGGAGAGGAGTAGTCCATCTTCATATCAATAGGTAATTACAAAGGAAATTGAGTGCATATCTGGACCAGAGGGGTTGGGTGTAGCCCTTTTCTTTGCAGATGGGTCACAAGAGACACAGGTGTGTAGAGGTGGATGACTGTAAGCAATAAATGGGTTTCTCCCACTTTATTTCTCCCTTTTACTGATTTTGGTTTCAAAGGTATTTTGCCCCAGGCTGGGAAAATATTTTCCGTCCAGAGTTGCACTCACTAAATTACATATAATCAGCAAGTCTAACAAGTGCACTTAATCAGCATGACTATTTAAAATGTCCAAATTTGGTATCATATTTTATGAACCATGATTCACATATGAATGAATATACATTGCACAGTTCATTTTATAAAGAAACTGAAAATTTTTTGATATAATATATACATATTCATATGTTTTAAAGAAATCAATATATACATATATTCATGTATAAATATATATTGCCTCCATAATATTCATCCATTTGCTTTAGGTCATGCACAGCTTTCTACTCCTATTCATGATGGCAAGTGGGCTTAGTGTCCTTTGAAAATCTACTATGTGTGAGATGATATATAGATTGAAGCCCTGGTTTTATGTGGTATCACAATTCTACATAACCTTTAATAAAGCAAAGACTTCTACATAAAATGACAATTTAAAATGAAATTAAGAAGATTTTGCTTACAATAGGATCAAAAAATAAAATACTTAGGAATAAACAGGTGAGGTGCAAGATTTTTTTTCACTAAAATACTACAAAGTATTACTTTAAAAAATGAGAGAAGATCTAAATAAGCAAAAAGAAATCCCATTTTCATGGATCAGAAAATTTAATATTGGAAAGACAGAAATACCCTGTAAGATTCAATATAATCCCTGCTCCAATCCCATCTGGCTTCTTTGCAGAAGTTGACAAACTGATCCTAAAATTCATATGGAAATGGAAAGGACTCAGAATAGACAAAACAATCTTGAAAGCAAAGAATGAAGTTGGAAGATTCATGTCTCATGATTTTAAAACTTAGTACAAAGCTATAGTAATCAAGACAGCATGATACTGGCATAGTAATAGACAAATCAGTTAAGAAAAATTGAGATCCCAGAAACAACCTCTTACATGTCTGCTCAATTGGTTTTTGACAAGGATGCCAAGAAAGTTTATAGAGAAAGAATAATCTTTTTAACAAATGATTTTGGGACAAGACATGGCACCAAAAGAATAAGCAACAAAATAAAATAGATAAATGGGCCTTCATCAATATTAAATACTTTTGTGACTGAACAGATGTCATTAGGAGAGTGAAAAGACAACCCACACAGAGTGGGAAAGAATATTTTCAAATTCTGTATCTGATAAGGAACTTGTACCCAGAATGTATACCTAAAAACTCTTAGCTTTAAACAGTTAAAAGAGAAATAATCTAATTAAAATGGGCATAAGAATTGAAGAGACATTTCTTCAAAGAAGATGTATGAATGGCCAATATGTATATGAAAACATGCCCAACATGATCAGTCATCAGAGAAATGCAAATCAAAATGACAGTGCCCACTAGGACAGTTATAATAAAAGATATAGACATTATCTAGTGTCATTGAAGATGTGGAGAAATTAAAATCTTTACATTGTTGGGGGCAATGTAAAATAGTGCAATTATTTCAGAAAATGGTTTTTCAGTTCCATGAAAAATTAAATATGCAGTTGCCGTATGACCCAGCAATTCCATTCCTCAATAATTTCCATCCAAGAAAACTGAAAACATATGTTCACACAAAAATTTGTACATGATTGTTCACAGCAGCCATTTTTCAAGTAGCCAACAAGTGGAAACAACCCAAATGCCCATTACCTGATGAATAGGTAGACAAAATGTGCCATATCTATACAACTGAATATTAAAAAGAAATAAAGGATTAATATTTGCTATAAAATGTATGGACCTTGAAAATATGCTAAGTGAAAGAAATCAATCACAAAGAGCACATATTATGTAATTTTATTTTATATGAAATGTCCAGAATAGGTAAATCCATAGACAGACAGTAGATTGGTGACTGCCAGAGGATAAAGGGAGAAGGGAATGGAGCTACTGTTCAAGGGTACAGGATTTCTGGGGTAGTAGTTAAAATGGCCTAAAATTAGATAGTGGTGATGGATGCACAATTTTATGAATATACTAAAAACCATATATGCACTTTTTTAAAAGGTCAAATTTACAGCATGCGCAATATCTCCATAAATCTGTTGTTTTTAAAATATGCAAATTATTAAAGTTGATACATTCAGGAAGTATTAACACTCCATCCTTTATTTGCTGTAAAAATTTAAAAACTGCATGTCAACTCTGTTCAAGACATAAGGTTCAATGAGGCAATTCAGCCGTGGTCACGACACGGTCCCTGGCCTCCAGAGATAGTGTAGGTGGTAAAGAGATCAGTGAAGAACCAATCACAGCTCAGCTTTAGATGCCCTAAAATGTGGTGAGGAAGTGGTGATGCTAGAGGGGCATCTAGCAGGGCCACCGAGCCCATTCTTCATGGATATGTCAACAGCAGCCTGAAAGACATGTAGGAGATAAGTCAGGGGAAATGGTCTCAAGGGTGCAACAGGCAAAAGGAAAAAGAAAAAAGAAAAAAGAAAGACATTAAGACCTAGGGGCAAGAAGCTATGAAAATGGAGAAACTAAAGATATAAAGAATGCAGAAGTGTAGCTTAAAGCACTGGAGTTCGGATGTTATCTTGGGAGCTGGGATCCTCTGAAGGGTTATAACAAGGACAGGGATGATGAATTTCATTGTTCACAAGAATCTATGGGCTGCAGGGTATAGAGAAAACTAAAGGAGACCAAGACTACACACATGTCAGTCCCTGGAGATCACTGTGGTGACCGATCAGGGAAGAGGGTGCTATAGGATAAGCATTAGGGGAATAATGTGATTCCATGCAAGAGTCTATGAACTATGTTAAAAGCAGAGGCTGCTGCAGAATTCCAAATGAAAGATGACAACAGGAATCTGAGGAATGACAGTGGGCATGAAGGACTTGGTAAACAGCACCGGGTTGTCAGGCTTTATTCTCAAGGCCATAGAGAGTGATTAAGGATTTTAGTGTAAATATGTGACATGATTTTATATATACCTATATATAATATATTTTATTTTGGAGATCACTGTGGTGACTGATCAAGGAAGAGGGTAATATAGAAGCAAGGATAAGAATTAGGGGACTAATGTCATAATTCCATGCCAGACAAGAGCCTATGAACTATGTTAAAAGCAGTGGTGATGAGGATGGGATGGATTTGAGATATATCATAGAAAATAGAGAAAAGAGTGGAGTGAGGGAAAGAGAGGAACCAAAAGGTGGCATTAAGGCCTCTGATGTGAGAGTCAGCTTAGCATTTCACTTACTTCCACCTGTCATGTCTAACTAGTCACCACCTACATGGCCGTGCATGACCTTGTCCCTGTCTAACTTCCAGGAAATGGCTGATGGTTACGTATCAGCCCTCCTTACCCCCATTATATATTCAACAGCACCTTGTACTGTTGACACTTTTACAGCATGTAATTATACATTTATTTGTTTGATTTTCTTTTTATTTAAATAAGTGGTTTCATAAATTCTAGGTTATGTTCCTCAGAATCACTGAAGTGGTTTCCTTAAAATATACGTCCCTGGGCCCCAGTTCTTAGAAATTACAACTCAATAGATCTGGGAAAGAACCTCAACTTGACGTTTTTAAAAGAGCCTCTCTTTTTCCAGGAATTCTGACCCACGGAATTAGTAAGCCATACCTTGTTGAGCACTGATTTAAATTTATTTTTCTCAGGAGAGTAAAAGCCAGGTCTGTTTTTCCATGGTTGCATCCGAGAGCCTAACTAACCTCCATCAGGCATCAATGAATAGTTGTTGAATAAAGAAGGAATGAAAGGATACAGGTGCTGGTGTTCTGCACTGAACAGGGGCACATAAGGTTTTGAAAGGTAAGTTATGACTTGGTGCCCTCTGGGCCCTGTGGAGCTCAGAGTTCCAGTGAGGTTTCCAAGCCAAGAGCTCATTAATTAGACGAACACATGAGCTGTGTTCAGGAGGCAAGTTTGTCAGAGGCAATGATTTCAAAGGCACATGCAAGGCAGTTGAGACCATGAATATTAGTGAATTCTCACCCACAAAAATGATGGAAAGTGCAAAGGGGAAGTGGCACAAATGGCACCCTGGAAAGGGCAAATTTAAGGAGCAGATTCAGGAAGATCAGTAAAGAAGGGGAAAAAAAATATGGCCCTGATGGAAATTAGGGAAGGATTCAGTTCTAAGTCCAAGAAGCCAAGCATGAATGAGGAAATGGCCCGTGATGGCCAAAGACACAGTAAAATTTCACCTTGACAGAATTTGAAAATTAAGAGTCCTCAGTTACCTTCATGTAAGAAAAGTTAGCTTTTCTGTGAAGTCTTTTCTGATCTACCCCAAAGCAGTCAGGTAGGTATCTTCCCTGTATTTTGTTATATTTCATTATGTATTTTATTATATCTTCTTGGCATTGTACTGTGATTATCTGCCCATGTATCCATTTCCCCACCACAGTGAGAGCACAGTAATCTCAGGGACAGATAGTTTTACCTCTCATTACCTGTCTTAAAGCCTAGGATGCAGGAAGAATTCTATGTTTGATACATACATAAATTGATTAATAAATAGAATGTGTGGTAATCTAAGTTGCGTGGCATGACTATTCCAAATTTATAATTACCCTCTATTTAGTGTTTGAAGAAGGTAGGGCCTTAGTCAGTAGGTAGATGTGACTAGTAAACATACTCTTTACTGAATCCGTGTGCTCTCTAGATTGTTTCAGCCATACCTCAGAGAAACTAATTCTGGGGAGACCATGCACTCTGACACATACCTCACAGATATGTTGGAAAGATCTAACAAGTTAGTATCTGTGAAAGTGTTTTGTGAACAGAACATGTGTAAGACAGGTAGAAAACCCTGCATATACCCTGATTTATGACTGAAAGGCAGACCTGGGAAGAAGATAATACTCTCCACCTATAATTAAATATAGCTGCTCTTCCAAAAATTGTTAGGAACAAAAAGCAAAAATCCTCTGTCTTTAGGATTTCAGGCAGATCTGCTATTTCTTACTTTTTATTTTCCTATAATCTCAGCTCTTAATGTCAGTTCCTGATAATTGCCACATGGATACTCCATGTGGCAATTTCACCTGGCTCTGTGCAAAGAAAACCAGTCAGGTGAATGCCTTCTGCCACGGCTGTGAGGTTGGGGAGGGTGGCACCTGTGAGTGTGCAAGTTGGGGTATGTTTGTGGGTGAGCAGCTTCAGTTAAGAGGGCAGAAAGTGAAACCTACAATACTTCGGATGAACAGGATGCCCTGTGATAGTTTCACCCCAACATGATGCATATGCAAATATCCAGGGAGTGTGAGGTATTTGTAACAATAGTATTGAAGCAGAGTAATTTTTTTTCCTTAATTTTAAATCTGTGATAAAGTTTGGGTTCCCATTCAGTAAGAATGGTCATTTTTAATCACAGGCCATTGAGTTACAATTGTGTTACTACATTCTTGATTATATTCTAAATGACCAAAGTTAGAGTTTCAGATAATTTCCTTAGATAAAATCTTTCCACTTAGGATTGATTCATCTGAATGTTTACTATAAAAATGACAATTTTAACCTCTCAGGATGATTGGGTATGATAGATCTTTTTAAAATATATTTAAAAGCATTCATATTTTTAATTTAAAAGTTAGTTAAATCTTAAAATATGATATAAATGAAATATATGATAGCTACATTAAACATATTATGCCAGTATTGTGTGATGACTAAATTCAACTGAGCAGATCCTTCATTGCTAATAATAACTAGAAGCAGGTAGTATGAAAATCAGCTCAGTACAAATACTCTCAATAGGCAATTCTGCAAACTCTTAGAATATTCCTTTTCATTATTCACATTCCTTATTTTTCCAGCACTAAGTCGATTACTAATGCATGCAGAAACTAAGATGATTCATTATAAAACATTCTGTAATATTTTGAAAAAAATAAAATAGACGTTCAGTGCAGTAACACTGCTCCATTTCGATATCAGCACCTGTCAGTCCACGTGCATTTAACTCAGTCCCTGGCAAGGTGCAGGAGCTTAATGCCTTCAGAATGTGAAAAGGTAGACCGAGGGGTTTGGGATGGTGAGCCACTTTATATTGTTAAGCAAACAAAACATGAAAGTGATGATGACGACGGTGACAGCTAACATTTATTGAAGGTGTACTGGGACTTAGGTTCCCCCACCCATGTGCCACTCCTCTGCCATTTTGTTTAAAGGGTTGCAGAGCACTAGGTAATGTGCTCCACCTCACCCAGTTATTCAGTTGTAGAGGGGGCCTGCAGGCACACACTCAATCATAGCATTTTGCTGCCTCCACATAATGGCTCGCAAAAGCAGCACATGGCATGTGAGAGCTGGTCAAAAAAAAATTTACATTTTTTATTTAAAACTGTCTGGACATCCAGAACAGGGAGTAGATGAGAAAGGAGACAGTGGAGCAGATATAAGGCATCTGAAATAATAGTCCAGGTGAGAAGTGTGTGGACTAGAGAGGAGAGGCCCTGGACAAGAGCAGAAAAGTGAGTCCATGGCAGTTGGTTTACTGGAAATGGAAAAGAAAGGGTAAGTCTAAAACAGATTTAGAAAGGAGAACCAAATTAATTTAATGACGATTTACTTAAGGGATTTGTTCACACCCAATGCAATGCAAAGATCTTAAGATAAACATTTGCTTCATGGTAAGTAGGCTAAGCCTAGTGATTTCTCTCCCCTCATAGCCATTACAGCGAAACGTTTCCAGCTAAGAGTCTTCTAGCTATTTCATTCCATATAAGAGCATCATAAAGGTAATTTTATCAGTTTTAGTATGCTTTATTCAGAGTAACCTTAAACTGTACTCTTCCTGACTGAAAGGTGTATATAACAATCCTGAATGAATGCATGCAAAATATGATACTTTATTTGAATTAAAAAGAGAAGACACCAATTTTAAAAAAAAGCTCTATTCCACATTGAATTCTTAGGGCTTGCATGACTCTCTCTATATTCTATCCACTTAGAGATAGACATGAACTGCTAAACATCAACAAAAAAGGCTCCTGGAGCCAGGAATAGAGCTATCACAACCGAGACACATCATAAAAAGAAATGACTTCTGAAAAATGGCAAGAACCTGATGTTGCCTTTCAGCCTGAAACCTAGAGACTAATGACTCTCCCCATGGAGTGCAGTACAGAATAGAAAAACAGAGAGACGGAGACAGAGCTCACTTGGATTCCACATGAGCAAGTGACCAAGCAGAAAAGAACAGATGAGAGAGAAATTGAATGGCAGGATGGGGGACTATGGCTGGCACTTTGGGGGAATATGGTTCACAAAGATGTACTTTAATATTTTCTGGAATTGTTTGTATCTATGCTGCAGTTATTAGAATGAGTGGTAACTAGAGCTATGGAAATACAGTGCAAAGACTTGCTTAGAATGTGAACACTGAACAGCAGACATAAAAGCAAAATTGTCTGGAACTTGTAGGAAAAGCCTCTATGATATTAAGATACGTTTATTCTGATACAGAAATGACAATGTATCTAAACAAAGGCAACAAAATAAGAAAAGGAGATCTAGGACCTCAGAAGAGAAACATTTCCAATAAGTCATATCTGGCTAAGGGTTTCATCAATTTATGAAATAATCATTTGCTCAAAAACATAAACTGTCATAACAACATGATCAACAGGGTATGTTCTAGGATATAAAGGTGAATGTAGCAACACTTGTGCACAGAAAGAGCTCAGCCAATTTAGAGGGGATTGGAATTCAACACTAAAATCATGTGATCAAATTTTGATGTTTGTGAAGCTGGGCTACTTCCTTTCTCCTTGCCTGGCAGAAGACTAGAGATTTACTATCTGGAGAAGATTAAAAGATAAGGTCCCTTGGAGGCAGGACAGCTGAAACAATGGATATCAGAGTACTGCACTGAAATTAGCTGTGGTAAGCAAAAATATGAATACCTAACTGTGAGTTTTCCATTCCTCTTCTCCTACTTGGCTCACAGAGTACTATCCCCCAACCAAAGGATTTGAAGATTCAGCTTTGGGAGACTTTTAGATCTGTAAGCCTAAAAGAAATGCTCTAAACATTCTGACAACAGGTGATTTCTCAGTGATGTCCACTGTCACTAACACATCCATGCAGGGTTCTCATTAACCTTTATAGTGCACCCTTAAATATGAGTGAAATCCAGGGATCACTAGGCATGAAGAAATTTTCTACCTTGCAAAATAGATAGTAAATCAAACAAATAAGAGAAAAAAATCAATTTAAATAAACCGGGTGTATGCATGGGGAGAAAGCCATCTAAGAATTATTAACTTCAGAGATTTTTTAAAAATGCATGCATAAAACAAGGATTTGTTTCTGTAAAAAATGGAACATTCAGAGAGCACTGAAAGCATTTATAAACCAATCAAAATAATAATTATAATTAATACTTACAACTACATTAATTATAATACATAACTATTAATAGTTCTAGATAATGGAATTCATTACAATTCTGAATTATAATTTCAGAAATGGAAATTAATAGAAGAATTAGAAGGTAAAGGTGAGGTAATCTCTCAGAAAGTGGATAAAAGAGACATAAGGAAAGAAATGAGGAGAGAATTTAAAGATCAGTCCAGGAAGCCCAAGATCTAAACAATAAGAATGCCAGAAGAGGAAAATAAAGAGTTGGGATTATCGAAAAAAAACTTTTTCCAGAAGGAAAGGATATGAAATTCTAGATTAAAAGGTTTTACAGAGTGCCCAGTACAAAAAAATAAAATGTGCACGTATTGGGGTATGTCATGTTCAGTTTCAGAATAATGAGGCTAGGAGGAGATCTTAAAAGATTCTGGAGATGGAAAAAAAAAAAAGTTACAAAGAATCAGGGATCAGAATGGCCTGGGAGCTGGGGAACAAGGAAGCAGTGACTTCCAATTCTAAAGGAAAATGATATCCAAACGAGACTTTGGCAATCTTGTTTAAACATAATACTAAAATGAAAGGCATATATATATGTGCAAGTTCTCCAAAATATCTTATGTTCCATTTGCAGCCTAAGGAAGATATCATTTGAGGTGCTATACCTAAACAAGAGAACAAATGAAGGGAGATGGGGGAGCAGGGTTACAGGAAACAGGAAATGCAACACAAAAGAGATGTGAAGAAATCCCAGAATTATGGTAAAAGGAAAAGGGCGGTTCTGGGATGCAGTCTGTATACTGCACAGAGTACACTACTGTACCTGAAGGGCCCCCACCCATAAGATGGCGAACTTCCTGCTTCTCTTCCGGGTCCTCGGTTCCCGCCGGCGCCACCTGAAGCCCAATCACCCCTCGCCCCCCTCCCAATCCCAGCACCTAGCCAATAGCCACCAGACCCATAGAAGTAACACCACAATCACCCCATGCCCCTTCCTATATAACCCAGCACCTTTCCCTAATAAGGTGGAATTCTCCGGTGAATTGCTGCTGTGTGTCGCTCCTTTCCTTTCATTGGTGCTGAAACCTGGGAGACGGGACACCCCAACTGGGCCCCGTCTTCCCCTGACACCAGCAGCAGCTTGCCCTCGTCCTCTTTTTCCGGCGCTGGCTCCTCACACTCACCACTCCTCTCTGGCCTTTGGGTAAGTTTTCCCCCGGAGTGGGCCATTCTTCCCCGATGAGGAGGAAACTCTCCCCACCTTAGGCCTTCACGGCTGCAGTGGACCCTCAGCCCCCTCCTCCAACAGCCATAAACGAGGTGACTCCTTTGCGGATGAGAACGCTCCCTTCTCGCCCCCCCCTTCCATTCCTTCCACTGAAAATTCCTTCTGCCAAAAATTCCTAGTACTAGGTACCTCGGACTCCGGCACTCTGCCCTCTTAGAGGAGTCTGGGTGACAACCCACATTTCCCAAGAAATTCCGACTCATATACGAGTTTCCGCAGACCCCCAAGGATCATCGGGGACGCCCTTTGTCTCCTTGCCGTCTGCTCCCAGTCCGAGGGTCTCCGTTCGTCTTCCCCTGTTTGTCTCCTTCTCTGTCCTTTAGCCATGGGAGCCTCCTCATCCCTCCCTGAAAGTTCACCTCTTGAATGCCTGCTCAAGCATCTAGCCACCCTCTCCCTGACGCCTGATATAAAACCAAAACTTCTCCGCAAATACTGCTCCCAAGATTGGCCGACATGCCCCCTAGACAATAACAACCAATGGCCCCCAGGGGGAACTCTTGATCCTAACATCACTCGCGATCTCTTTAACTACTGCCAGCGCCTGAAAAAATGGAAGGAGATTCCCTATATCGAAGCTTTCCACCTCCTCCTCCCCACCGCCTCCCACCAAGTTCTCCCAGCCTGCAAGCCGTCTCTCCCACAGAAGCCTCCCGTTCACTCCCTTCCCCCTCCTCTCCTACAACAGCCCCTCCCCCTTCCTCCACCACCATCTCCTCCCCCACCTCACCCCTCCTGCAGATCAAGCCTGAGCCTTTCAGCCCCCCTCTAACTAAGTCCCAGGAGCCTCCTCCGTCTTTGCCCCCATCACCTGTTTCTCCCCCACAGACTGAGCCAGAACCCTTCAGTTCCCCACCACCGTGGGTCTCCGCTCTCGAGATATCTTCGCCTGCTGCTTAATAGCAGGTCTGAAAAAGGCAGCTTGTAAAGTAGTCAATTTTCAAAAGCTCCAAGACATAATTCAAAGGAGGGAGGAGACTCCCTCCGAGTTCTTAGACAGACTCACTCAAGCCCTATTACAGTTACCAGCCTGGACCCAGAAACGCCTGACGGGAGACACGTCCTTATGACATACTTCCTAGCTCAAAGCCACCCCGACATTAAAGCTAAACTCAAAAAGTTAGAACAGGGCCCCGCTGCCCCACAGACTGAGATCCTAACAGTGGCCTTTAAAGTCTTCCATAACCGGGAGGAGGAGAAAGAACGCCGTAAACAAAAGGCTGATCAGGCCAATTTCCAAATGTTGGCCCAGCTGATAAAACCACAACCTGGGCGCCCTCTACAAACAAGCCCCCTACAGGAGCTTGTTTCAAGTGCGGAAAAGAGGGACATTGGTCAAAGGCATCCCCTCCCCCAGATTTCCTACCACCCCATGCCCCAGATGCCACAAAAAGGGCCACTGGGGGTCTGATTGCCCAGCCACCCGAAGGGGAGGCTGGACGAACAACCCCCATCCTAAGCCTGCCGTAGTGGGGCTGGCAGAAGATGATTGACGGGGCCCGGGGGCTTCTCGCCCGACCATTTCCATCACCAAACAGGAGCCCAGGGTTACTTTAATAGTAGACGGTCGCCCCATCTCCTTCCTCCTAGATACAGGAGCCACCTTCTCAGTCTTGCGAGAATACCGGGGCCCTACCACGCCTGCCATTACTCCTATAGTCGGGGTAGGAGGTAAACAGATTTTCCCATTAACCCCCCCCCTCTTTTATGCACAATCCAGGACAATCCCATACCTTTCTCCCACTCCTTCCTGGTTATGCCCCAGTGTCCCATCCCCTTACTAGGACGGGACATCCTTTCTCTCCTCTATGTTTCCATAACTATATCCACTCCCACAGCCCCCAGTACCCCCTTTCTGATGGCCCTCATAGCCGACGACCCCCCTCTACCCAATGAAAGCTCCAGTTCCGCCTCATACATCCTGTAAATCCCAAAGTTTGGGACATTACAAGCCCCTCTGTGGCTCTATGTCCTCCTGCCTCTATCAAATTACGTGACCCCTCTCAGTATATCTGTCAGGCCCAATACCCCCTAATCACTTCGGCCCTCATAGGCCTCCAACCCATCATTCAAGATCTTTTAAACAAAAATTACCTCAGACCCACTCACTCCCCATTTAATACCCCCATATTAGCTGTTAAAAAAACCAACGGATCTTTCCGCCTCGTCCAAGACCTTCGCCTCATCAACATGGCCATCGTCCCTATCCATCCCTTAGTCCCAAATCCATACACCCTTTTATCGCAGATCCCTGCCTCGGCCTCCCACTTCTCAGTCCTAGATCTCAAGGATGCATTTTTTTCTATCCCTCTGGACCCCTCCTGCCAAGATTTTTTCGCCTTCACCTGGACGGACCCATACACAAGACATTCTGAACAACTCACTTGGACAGTTTTGCCACAAGGCTTCCGAGATAGTCCCCATATTTTTGGACAGGTCCTAGCTCAGGACCTCAAACAGTTTCATCATGATCACTCTGAGTCCACCTTATTACAATACGTGGATGATCTTCTACTCTGCAGTCCCTCGTGGGAACAGTCTCAACTTGACACTGCCTCCCTACTTAACCTTCTAGCTTCCAGAGGTTACCGGGTATCCCCCGTCAAAGCTCAAATCTCTTCCCCTTCTGTCACTTACCTCGGATTCCTTCTATCTCAACAAAGAAAGTCTATTACCTTAGACAGAAAATGGTTCCTCTCTGACCTTCCCGTTCCCAAAACCAAGACAGAAATCCTTTCCTTTCTAGGCCTGGCTGGGTATTTTAGAGTGTGGATCCCTAACTTCTCCTTGTTGGCAAGACCCCTATACGACCTCAGCAAGGGCCCCCCTGAAGAACCATTATCCTCCTCACCCCAACACTCCTTCGTTAAGCTCCATCGAGCCCTTGTGGAAGCCCCAGCTCTCCATCTTCCTGATTTGTCGAAGCCCTTCTCATTATACATTCATGAGAGGTCCAGTCAAGCTCTAAGAGTCCTAGGCCAACATTATAGCACATCCTTTGCCCCAGTAGCTTATCTTTCCAAGCAGTTAGACCCCACAGTTCGGGGATGGGCCCCCTGCCTACAGGCATTAGCCGCTGGACAGCTCTTGCAGAAGGAAGCTCATAAACTGACATTCGGGGCGCCCCTTACCATTCTGTCTCCACATCACCTAAAGGATCTCTTAACCTACAAAAGTTTACAGACTCCCCCTCCCTCCAGACTCCTGACCTTACTGTCCTCTTTCCTCCAAAATCCCGTTCACCCCCTTTGCCATCCATACACGAATCATGACTTTTTCCTCCTTTACTGCTCTCGCTCTCTCTCGCTTTTCCTATTGTCTTCCCCTCCACCCCAGCCTCCTTTGTATGGCGATTCAAAGTCAGACAGACTTACACACAGCATCAAACAAAAATTATTGCCCTCATTGCCACATCAGACTGCCCTTGAAAGGCTGCTCCGAGCCTTTATACCTCCACTTTCCTCCCTCCACCGAAGTGTTCACTAGCAGCTACCTTTATTCTCCCTACGTCTGCTTCCTCTATGACCAAAAACAAGCCTGTTGCAGGTGATGGCCAGACACCTACAGAGATGTCCCTACTGGTCTTGCGCCATTCACTACATGGGTAACTCCCGGTACCCACAGTATTACTCCTCCAACCCATTCTCTTCAATACTAACAAACCCCTTCCTTACCTGGCTTTGGCCCATTGCAGGCCCTATAATAATCATTCTCTCCTGTCTCTTCTTGCCTTGTAAAGTTTATCAAATCCCAAGTTGGTAAAATCTCTAATCAAACTTTCAACCAGCTTTTACTCAGGAACTACCAGCTTTTAGCCACAGAAGATCCCTCACCCTCATGTAACCTCCTCACCACATGCTGAGATGGACCCCTCTCTCCGCTGGAAACTGTTCCTGGAAACAATGGCCGCAGACGCCTGGCTTCTGGCACCCGTATCC
This sequence comes from Manis pentadactyla, assembly GCF_030020395.1. NCBI lineage: Eukaryota > Metazoa > Chordata > Mammalia > Pholidota > Manidae > Manis > Manis pentadactyla. The sequence goes on from NC_080025.1 coordinate 124,845,820, forward strand.
TCTTGGCACTGTTAGAATCAACAAGTCCTCGACCTATGGTTACAGGGAACCTTCATTGATTTCCAACCTGAAGAAGTCCACATCTACTCGTCCTTACTGTGGGGAGTCCTATCAACCCTTTCCTCTCAGTCCTCAAGCCGTCACTCCTTTCTCTGCCCCCATTCAGCAGGAAGCAGTCAAAGAGAAAGCAACGTCCACAACCCCATAGAGGAGAAAGGGGGGAATGAAGGGCCCCCACCAATAAGATGGCGAACCTCCTGCTTCTCTTGCGGGTCCTTGGTTCCCACCGGCGCCACCTGAACCCCAATCACCCCTCGCCCCCCTAATCCCAGCACCTAGCCAATAGCCACCAGCCCCGTAGAAGTGACACCTCAATCAGCTCATGCCCTTTTCTATATAACACAGCACCTTTCCCTAATAAAGCGGAATTCTCCGGTGAATTGCTGCTGTGTGTTGCTCCCTTCCTTTCAGTACCAATCAAAATCACAGAAGCTGGAGGGATGTCTCTAAGATCATAAATACAGCTGACTTTATTTTCCCCTGGACAAAGTTTGAGAGTAAATTGGTTTTAAGTAAAACAAAACAAAACACACAGCAACCAACAATTTTCTCATTGTTGAGTATTAGCTACAAGAACAACAAAAAACTTACCAGAAAAGCAAAGGTCATTAAGGCATGCTTGATGGCACATTGCTTACATGAAAGCTATGCAGAACAGGAAGTGTAAATAGCAGAGAAAGACAGGTATGTAGTAGATAATTCCTCATATTCAATATAAACTGACATAGCAGAAACATAAGTAGAAATTAAGCGTGAGCAAGTTATTTAGAAATACAGAGTAAAACACATCGAGGAACAGTTAGAGAGTTGAATGTAGCCATCTTTGGTCATCTGAAAACAGGGACAGATATACTGGGGGGCTGTCATCTTCCAAATAAGAGTTGTAGGACTAATGCACTTTTACAAATCTTACGTACAAATACATTTAATAAACATTTAAAATAAGAAGAGGTTGAAATTAAAATTAACAAGCCTAACTGTAAAGGAAGGTTAGATACAGAGAAACGCAGGAGAGCTAAAAATCAATTGCCAACTGAAAATCCATATAGGAAACAAGGAAGTGAGGGTTGAGTTTGCTTAAAATAGAATTACCGATGTAGAGACCAACTTGTAAAGTTTCTCATTCCAATGAGGAAAAAACAAATACAGAGATGGAAACAATGGTAGAAAATATGGAAGGAAATAGAAGAAAGAGACTATGAGAAAAAAATGTGAATAACTAACATATCTAAAGGAAAAACCAAAGCACTTGTTATAGGAAAATGTAATCAAAGAGATGAGGAAAGAAAACATTTGTCTGCTGAAGAAACATCTATGTGAATGTACTGAAAGGCAAAAATCAATACAAGGGACTGATGATACATAAGACTTGTTGGAAGGAGGTACAAGGTTAAAGAAAAACTCAATATAAATCAAATGACTAAAAAAGCTTATCTAATAAAAAATAAAAATGAAGATAGTTTCAAATATTTCCACCACAACACAAATGCAGAATAAAAAGAAGTATACTATTTTTTAGGAGAAACACTGATGATTGCCTAATTATATAAATAACTGCCTAATTTTCTTTCACATTTGAGGACTAGAGGAAAACTTTGTCAGATATGCCATCACTGAGAAAAACATAAAATTTTTAAAAGACTTTACTGGAAAATATTTGCTTGAATATGTAATCCACTCTGCTGAAAATTACAGCAAACTTGAGAAGTCCAGAAAAGGAATCATAATATCAAAGATAGGACCCTGATCATTGTGGTATGTGAGAAATCTACATAAAACCCATAGTTATAAAACTGGACACAGCAATCAAGAATTGCTTAAAAGTATATACAGTGTAAACCTCCCAAAAATACAATTACAATAATCTGGATCCCAAATAGCCAGGTTTGAATGAAAATATAACTTGTATTTGCTTTTATAGGCAACAAAGCAAATGATGAGAAGAAAAAAAGTATTAGAAAAATGATAAATTGACAAATTTTAGAGCTGAGAGAAAATGCATTTTAAAAATGGATCATGAAGATATTCTTAATAAATTAAAATAAAATAAAACAACCTTGTTTAGATTACATTTTCTGATGACAGTTTCTAGTAAGGCTAGCAATAAACTCATAAACATAATGGCAACCACTTAGAGATTAAACAGTAACTCTCTTCAGAAAGTCAAGTCAAAACTGCAATTAGGGCTATTTAGACATAAAAGATAATGAGAATGCTGCATACAATGTTTTGTACTTTTAAAAGATTGTATTCTTAGTGCTTTTATTATAAAATAAATAACAAAAATAAATGAACTTAGTATTCAACTCTAGAAGCCAGGCAAAAATAACAACATAAAACTGAGAGAAGTAGAAGGAAGAATTAATAATAATAAAAGCATGCATTAAAGACTTAGATGATAAAATAATGGTGAATTAATTAAAAACAACATACAAGAATAGTTTTCATGGAATAACCAAGACAATTTAATTGGTAAATTAAAGCTGGTAAATCTAAGCTGTGAGGATTAAAAATGTGCTTTATTTTTAATGAAGCCCATTCAAATACACAGGCTTCATTGTGAAATTGTAGATGTAATCACAGATATCAAACAAGGGGGAAAATAACAATATACTGTGTAATCTATAATAATGTAATCTATCATACTGCTTTATAAACATACCCTGAATCTCCCAGATGTGGAAAACAGTCTGTGACATAGTGGTATTCTTTAGTGGCTGCTTGCTTTCTGTTTCTTGACCTATCCTGTAGAAACAATGTTTTCTGCCCTCTGCACCATCATCCACCATGCAAACCAGCTTTTGCAATGTACTCTTCTCAAACATCCTGAGAAAATCATCAGCATTCAAAGTCAATGACCTCTCTTTAATTTCTTTTATGAAACCCTCCTTCCTGGCATCTTGAATGCTGTCACTACCGTTTCTCTCCTACTGTCATGAGTGCCAGTTCTCCCTTTCTTGTCGGTCCCCCTCTGTCCATGGTTCTAGCCTTAATGTTTTCAGACTTACCTTTCTGTATCAGATATCCCAACCATTTCCTGGCTTCAATCATCATTGCTCTACTTCAATCCTCATCTTGTTATTTGCCAACTAGTACAACATCTCCAATGGCCTGCTGACCAAGCAAAGTGAGACAGAGCCAAAATACAAGAAATGAAGTTCATCCTGCCTAAAAACGTGTTCACCACCTACTGTAAGTAGTTTTCTTCCTGATTTCTCTAATTCTGTTCACCGAATTTCATCCCCAGTATCAGCCACTATATAATTTTTTTCTTTTATCTACCCATTGTTTTGTCCAGTCCCACTGCAGTCATTTATCATATCACCCTTGACCACCATAAAGGACTTGCAACTGGTGCCCTTTCTCTTCTAATCCATCTTGCACATATAAATTAGGACCAGATAAAAATACACTAAATATCCTCTTTTACTTGTTTTCTTTCCTGAGAGAAAATTACAATATCTTCGCACTGATAAAGAGCAAAAATAAAAATTGTTAACATAACTGTAAGCCCTCAAAGCCTCCACCCCAATCTGCCTTTTGATTGTTACATAAAATAAGCATTCAGGAATTATATGCCTCACTCAATTTTTTAAACTCATCTTCCTTAAATATATACTTTGGCTTTCTTCCTCTGACTATTTACTCCTGTTTTGTCTCTGCCTAGAATATCATCTTTCCATTTTTGGCTATCAGAATACTATTCAGTTCTACATGTAAGGAACTGGGAAGTCACCACTCCATCCTAACAGGTAAAAGCTAAACAGACGGAGAAATTAACACCGCTTCTGAGATCCATAGACAGATGAGGACCTAGGACAGACCACTGCCCCCAAGGTCAGAGAGACAAAAAGGCAAACAGAGGAGCCTTAAAGGAGCAGGACTCCCTCGCAGAAATCACCTCGGGAACCAGAGCTGGGTAGGAAAACCTCAACTGTACTTGCTGGAGTGGACAACTATGAGTTATTCAAACTCCAGCGGGACCTAGTCTAAGGGGGCATCCACAATTTTGTGAGATTTATTTCCAGGAGTTCAAATAGGTTCTTGCAGTAACTATCAGAGAAAAATCCTCTTCCGCTTCCTGCAGCAGGAGGGGGAAAGGAAGCATTTTGAAACATGCCAAGTACTCTGTTTTTCTTCACAAGGCCTGCCCTCAGGAGAAACTGGCTAATCAGAGCCTGACCTGCCGGGTGTTACTGAGCCTAACTGACCTGGAGGACAGGGAACACCAACCGCAGCCCATTCCAGCCATTCTGTCCCACTGAAGCGGGGAGAGAAAACCTGAGAAACACTTGTCAAGTTCAGCGTCCCAGAGGCACAGGCTCACTAAGGGCTGGCGCAATCACGGGACTACACAACACTGCCCCCGCCCACATTACTAAAGGCCTATTTACAACAGTTCCTTTTACCCAATACATCTTGTCCAGCTATCAAAAAAAATTAGCAGGCATACTGGCATACTGTCTCACCTGAGGGTGTCAGTCCCAGACAAGTTCACTGTGGATTTGGTGAGACTGAAAAGTGACAACAGAACATTCTTGGGGTAAAAGTGTTTATACCTGGCTTTATTCTCATGGCAGTATGTCAAGCATTAGAATCACGTCTGCATCCGAAGTCTGCAGGTCTGTAATCCTCCTCCATCTCTGCCTCCATCCAGAGCACTGGGCAGAGCACTTTCTATGAGTGACTCAGTCAAGGATAGCTTATTGCCTACGGGTGTGGAAGCAGTAGCCTAGCAGCAGACCAATTACATCATCTGATAGTTTGGGGTCAGGTGAAGGTACTGGCCATAGAAACTTCCATTTTCCCCACACATAACAAAAGGCAAGAAACACAACTTGAAGAGACACAGCAAGCATGAGAACCCAATGTGGCAGGGATGTTGACATTATAGATTCAACAGTAGTTTCGGAAATAAGATCAGGATTTAAATCTGCTTTATAACTTACTAATGCATTTCTTCGAGCTTTAGTTTCCCCATCTGTGAAAACACGTCACTAATACCTTACTTCAAATGAGCTTTTGAGGCCTGTGTGAATGAATTCCAGAACAGGGAAGTCTGACCGGCATAGTGGACTCCATCACCAGCCAGCACCTCCATTCTGCATCCCCTTCACTTACCTACTTGCTTTGCCAGTCATTGTGGATGCTGTGACTCCATCTCCCAAAATACATTTAATGTCCCCCCTGCTCCCTGCTTGAATGATATTCGATTCTCTACTCTAAAGTAACTATAATGAACAACAGGTAAATTATTTGAAAAAAACTCAAATATTCTATTCTTTCTATAAATTTTTTCCAGAAAATGTATAGCTACAGTATATCATTGCTATAGTCTCATTACTGTGTGGTTGAGGGTTTCTGTGTACTGTTTTCTTTTTGGTGTATTAATTAAATAAGCACAGTGATACTTCTACTTTATGTCAAATAGCTTCTGTTATTCAGAGATCTCTGTACACCTGTTAAGTTAATGATGCAGCTCTAAAAATACCTTTCAAAATTGGATATAGAATACTGAAATGTCAGCTTTGTTATTTTGTGTTCTCTGAAACAATATTTTGTTGGACCAAAATCAATTCAGAAAGATGAATTTATCATATGAATAAATGAGAGCCTCCACTGATTAGAATGTGTCTCTATTTGCTGAAGCATGACATGAACTCCTTACTACATTCAGTCTAGCCTAGTAATCTGAACTCAGACTCAGATATTAAAGTCTTAGAGGTTAACCCAATTGTATTTATTACAATATGTGAAATGACTCCTTTGATTCCAGCATATAAACTTGTTTTACTGTCTCCAGAGGTTTGTTAGTGATCACGTTCATGAAAATTACACACATATAACTGTGGATATAGCTGGAAAGCAAATCAATGACAGCTTATAGATCAAAATATAAAAGTACACATAACTTAAGATAAAAGCTGAATGCATTTTGGGTTGTCAATGGTGGGGTAGTTATATTTCTTATACCCAACTACAGATTATATGAAACTGGTGTTAATCTCCCTGCTCCTAAGTCTCACAGTACCCTTTTGTTGTTGATTTTTTTTCAATTTCAAAAGCTATCTTGGGCATGCACATATATCATTATTTATCAATGTTTTATATTTATAGAAACATATCATATATTTTCTCAAAGAAGATTCAAAAAGAGTTGAATTAAATAGGGCTTTCCAAAAATGTTTAAGATTTTTGGTTTCAGTTTAAAGGAATAGAGAGTTGCATCCCTGTAATCAGTAAATGTAAGAGTTCAGACATAGGACTATGAAAAAATTTTGTGTATGAAATCAAACATGTAAAGTTAACTACTAAAGAGTAAATCAAACAAAAAAGTGGTACAGAAGAAAAGAACAAGCAGAGGACAAAGAACATTGGCACAACAGAACCTAGAAATAGTTTTCTGGTTTTAAGAGGAAATAGAATAAAAAATAGTTAACAGAGTGAAAAACCTTGGCATCTCTACCTTCATATTGTATCTGTCTCCTTTGCTGCCTTAATGTTTGGGTCAAAAAGCTTCTGCTCAGCCCTGCAGCCCTGCATGTAGGGCTGTTAATCATCAAAGGAAATTCTGCTCATGACTTAAGATTAATGCAACCAGACCCTTACCTGAAATTCACCTCCCCTGAGGAGATCAAGAAATATGTACAAAAATGGCAACTGGATTGTCAGGGACTTATAGGAACATCATGGCCAGACCCATGTCAACAAAATGATCAGTCAACTAACCAAGGACAAGGAGTTTCACAACTCTCCTCAGACTCTTGCTTATATCCAGAGGTCTGAGGTCAATTGTCATTTACTGGCCTCAACCCCTTCCTGATCCTTGACTTTACCCTAAGTTAAGATGGTTCTTTAGGATGAGTTCACCATCTTCTCAATCTGCTGGCTTTCTGAATAAAGTCACTTTCCTTGTCCCAACACCTTGTCTCTGGATTTACTGGCCTGTCATACAGTGAGTGGATCAAGCTTGGACTCAGTAACAAGTAGAGCTAGTTAAAATTATATTTTATAATTCTTTAGAAGTAGTTTTTCATTTTTTTTTTCTGATTTTTTTCGGTCTTCCTGTGGGGAAAATTGAAGCTTCTATGGCTAGAATCCTCACCTGAACCTAAACTACTTGATGATGTAATCGGTGTACTGCTAGGCTAATGCTTCCACACCCTAGGCAATAAGCTGTTTTGACTAAGTCACTATATAAAGAGCTCTGCCCAGTGCTCTGGGTGGAGGCAGAGACAGAGGGGGTTTACAGACATGTAGACTGCTGGATGCAGACATAATGCTAGTGCTTGACCTGCCATCACTGGAAGAATAAAGCTGGGAAATAAACCCTTTTACCGCAGGAACGTTCCATTGTCATTCCTTCGTCTCACTGAATCCACAGTGAACTGTCCAGGGTTGAAACCCTCAGGCAAGACAACTGGCACAGTTGGCAGGATTCATTGTAGACTGAAGAATGGAATAGGCTACCTTCATGGGCTTGGTGCTTCAGCAGGCTACCCCTAGAATGGGGAGACATTCAAGTGTCCCCAAGTGGGCATGCGGTCTGAGGTGGCTTGCCTCCTAGAGGGCTGGGCCCTGACCCAGGACTGGAGGCAGTGGAGATGACATCTGAGGCAGTAGAGGTGTCTCTTGGCATAATAAGGAGGTCCTTTGAGAAACAGATTGCACATGAGACAGCAGGGACCATGGGTTGGCTATTTCTCACAGTATTAAAAAAGTCTACAGATTAGAAGAACATGCTTCTGAGAGAGACATGAGAAATGGCAGCATGAGAATGTGAGCAGCAAAAGGCTGTGGATTCACGGAAGAATGAAATAGCATTGATACAAGAGGAGGCAGCATGAGAATGCAAGCTATGCAGTGCTGCAGAGGAAGTAAAAGATTTATTTAAAAAAGTGAAATGGTGTTCCTCTAGGTACTTTGAAAGAGGTAAAGATCATGAAGAAAAAGGATGTACCCCTGTAAAAAGCACAAGAAGAAGCAGTAGGAGAATGTGAGCTGTGAGGTGCAGTGGAGGAGGTAATAGATTCTTTACAGAATGAGACAGCAACACTGCAAGGTGCTGTGAAAGAGGCCAAGGCCATACTCTAGCAAGAAGCACAGGAAGAGGCAGCATGAGAATGCCAACTGAGAGGTATTGAGGTGAAGGTTAGAGAGCTGTTGAAGACTGAGCTAGCATTGCTGTGAGGCACTGTAGCAAAGGTAAAGGGTATAGCAGAGGATGCACTCAGGGGAGTGGAGAGAAAGGTGCCATCGGCTGGGGAAGGATGAATGGGTGGTGCCAGAGGCACCAACTCCACCTCTATTGAAAGCATGCCCTGTGATTGTAAAGAAAATAAAGACACAGCAACTAAGGGTTCCTCTGGAAGAGGTGCAGCTCCCTCCCCAGGTCATGAAGCACTCTATGCTCTGCCCCTATACTCAGGCTGAGCAAGTGGATTTGGGCTCCCAGTTTTGGCAGAAGCCCTTGGAGTCAATATCAGCTTGGCTCCTGTGTCTTTGGAATATGGGGGGATGAAATTGTTCTGTCTGGTTCAGAAATGGGAAAGCTGGCTTCCCTGACAGTTCATCCTGCCTTGAGGCAGCAATTACAAATGCACACAAGACCCCAGGAAATCACTCCCTCTTTGATTGGCTTATGGCCGCACTTTTTGCTGTGTGGCCCAATCAGGGTGATTTACCATCCTCCCTTGCTAGATGGCAGACATATGCTGAGCTCCAACAGCTATTATGGGAGCTAAGTAAGAAAAATGCCACCTGTAGTCCAGAGAATTATGGCCCAGATGAGGAGCGTTTTACTTCAGGGATGGGAAATATCCTTCAAATAGCTCACACATTCCTCTTTGGACCCCTAGTGGCCATACATGCCCCTCACTTAGGGCAGCCCATAAGTGAGGTTACCCATATGGTAGCAGACTTGGGAGAGACTGAAGCAATGGAAAGAAATAAGGTATGGATTAGGGATTAAAGATGGTGGAGTGAGAGGAGAGACAGAGGCTTCCTCCTAAAACTGGATACAATTAGGAAACTTAATTGGCACAACTAATCCTGAGAGAGCAATAGGAAAGAGGACGCGTCAGACTGCACACACCTGGAGGAAAGAGCAGACCTCAGCAAATGGAGTAACGTACTAGAGCTGTGGCTCAGCAGGACCCAAGCCCCTCCCCCACCCCAGCTCACTGGCAAGAGGAAGACAAATGGAGCAGGGAGGGAGTATAAGGCTTGGGACTACTGAATACCTAGCTCCGGAGATTTGCTCTGGGAGCACAAGCCTACATTTCATGGTGCTTTCATGAGACTCGCGTGACTACTGGGTTGGAAAGTTAATACAGGCAGAGCTCCTGGGGAGACTGAGATTCTGGCTGCTTGTGGAAAGCAGGGATCCATATCTGGCTGCTCTAGGACAAAAACTTATACCTGTGTGACCGGCCCACTGGCTCAGGCAGTGGAGACAGGCACAGCAGCCAGGAGGCGGGGAACAGCTCTTTCCTACCCACAGGCACCAGTACAGCTCCCCTGCGACCCTCAACATTGCTTCAGGGGCTTAGCAGCTCCAAAATAGAGCTTCTGGACACTAGAGGGCGCCATATACAAACATGAAATGCCAAAGGAACCTTGTCCAGAGTAAAACTGTTAATACAACTGCTGAGAAAGATTTAAATGATATGGACCTCGTGACTCTTCCTGAAAGGGAGTTCAAAATAAAAATCATCAACATCCTAATGGAGGTATAGAAAAACATCCAAGAACTCAGGAAAGAATTCAGGTCAGAGATCCAATCGTAAAAGAACATGATGGAGGGTATTAAAAGCAGGTTGGATACGGTGGAGGAGACAATAAATGAAATAGAAACTAGAGAAGAGGAATACAAAGAAGCTGAGGCACAGAGAGAAAAAAGGATCTCTAAAAATGAAAGAATATTGAGAGAACTGTGTGACCAATCCAAGCAGAACAATATTCACATTATAGGGATACAAGAAGAAGAAGAAGAGAGAAAAAGGGATAGAAAGTGTCTTTGAGGAGGTAGTTGCTGAAAACTTCCCCAAACTGGGGAAGGAGATAGTCTCTCAGGCCATGGAGATCCACAGATCCCCCTACACAAGGAACCCAAGGAAGACAACACCAAGACATATAGTAATTAAAATGGGAAAGATCAAGGATAAGGACAGACTGTTAAAAGCAGTCAGAGGCAGAAATAAGATCACATACAAAGGAAAGCCCATCAGGCTAACATCAGACTTCTCAGCAGAAACCTTACAGGCCAGAAGTGAGTGGCATGATGTATTAAATGCCATGAAGCAGAAGGGCCTGGAACCAAGATTACTTTATCCAGCAAGATTATCATTTAAAATTGAAGGAGGGATTAAACAATTTCCAGATAAGCGAAAGCTGAGAGAGTTTACCTCCCACAAACCATCTCTGCAGTCTATTGTGGAGGGACTGCTATAGATGGAAGTGTTCCTAGGGCTGCATAGCTGTCACCAGAGGTAGTAAAATCACGATAGGGAGAGTGGAGCAGCTGATTGCAAGGCAAATGTAAAATTAAATTGACTATCCCCAAAGTCAATCAAGGGACAGAGAAAATGTACAGAATTTGAAACCTAATGTATAAAGAATGGAGGAGGAAGAAAAAGGAGGAGAACTAGAAAAGAACTTTTAGATTGTGTTTGTAACTGCATACTAAGTGAGTTAAGTTAGACTCTTAGATAGTAAGGAAAGTAACATGGAACCATTGGTAACCACGAATCTAAAGCCTGAAATGGCAATAAGAAGTACATATGTATCGATAATCACCCGAAATGTAAATGGACTGAATGCACCAATCAAAAGACATAGAGTCACTGAATGGATAAAAAAACAAGACCCATCTATACGCTGCTTACAAGACACTCACCTCAAACCCAAAGACATGCACAGACTAAAAGTCAAGGGATGGAAAAAGATGTTTCATGCAAACAATAGGGAGGGAAAAGCAGGAGTTGCAGTACTAGTATCAGACAAAATAGACTTCAAAACAAAGAAAGTAACAAGAGATAAAGAAGGACATTACATAATGATAAAGGGCTCAGTCCAACAAGAGGATATAATCATTATAAATATATATGCACCCAATACAGGAGCACCAGCATATGTGAAACAAATACTAACAGAACTAAAGGAGAAAATAGACTGCAATGCATTCATTTTAGGAGACTTCAACACACCATTCACTCCAAAGGACAGATCCACAAGACAGAAAATAAGTAAGGACACAGAGGCACTGAACAACACACTAGAACAGATAGACCTAATAGACATCTATAGAACTCTACACCCAAAAGCAACAGGATACACATTCTTCTCAAGTGCACATGGAACATTCTCCACAATAGACCACATACAAGGCCACAAAAACAGCCTCAGTAAATTCAAAAAGATTGAAATCCTACCAACCAACCTTTCAGACCACAAAGGTATTAAACTAGAAATAAATTGTTCCAAGAAAGCAAAAAGGATCACAAACACATGGAGGCTTAACAACACGCTTCTAAATAGTCAATGGATCAAATTAAAATGGAGATACAGCAATATATGGAAATAAATGACAACAACAACACAAAGCCCCAACTTCTGTGGGACGCAGCGAAAGCAGTCTTAAGAGGAAAGTATATAGTAATCCAGGCATTTTTAAAGAAGGAAGAACAAACCCAAATGAACAGTCAAATGTCACAATTATCAAAATTGGAAAAAGAAGAACAAATGAGGCTTAAAGCCAGCAGAAGGAGGGACATAATAAAGATCAGAGAAGAAATAAACAAAATTGAGAAGAATAAAACAATAGAAAAAAATCAATGAAACCAAGAGCTGGTTCTTTGAGAAAATAAACAGAATAGATAAGCCTCTAGCCAGACTTATTAAGAGAAAAAGAGAATCAACACACATCAACAGAATCAGAAATGCGAAAGGAAACATCACGATGGACCCAACAGAAATATAAAGAATTATTAGAGACTACTATGAAAACGTATATGCTAAGAAGCTGAAAAACCTAGAAGAAATGGACAACTTCCTAGAAAAATACAACCTTCCAAAACTGACCAAGGAAGAAACACAAAATCTAAACAAACCAATAACCAACAAAGAAATTGAAGCAGTAATCAAAAAACTACCCAAGAAAAAAACACCCGGGCCAGATGGATTTACCTCAGAATTTTATCAGACATACAGAGAAGATATAATACCCATTCTCCTCAAAGTTTTCCAAAAATAGACAAGGAGGGAATACTCTCAAACTCATTCTATGAAGCCAACATCACCCTAATACCAAAACCAGGAAAAGACCTCACCAAAAAAGAAAATTACAGACCAATATCCCTGATGAACATAGATGCAAAAAAACTCAATAAAATATTAGCAAACCAAATTCAAAAATATATCAAAGGGATCATACATCACGACCAAGTGGGATTCATCCCAGGGATGCAAGGATGGTACAACATTCGAAAATCCATCAACATCATCCACCACATCAACAAAAAGGACAAAAACCACGTGATCATCTCCATAGATGCTGAAAAAGCATTCGACAAAACTCAACATCCATTCATGATAAAAACTCTCAGCAAAATGGGTATAGAGGGCAAGTACCTCAACTTAATAAAGGCCATCTATGATAAACCCACAGCTAACATCATACTGAACAGCGAGAAGCTGAAAGCTTTTCCTCTGAGATCGGGAACAAGACAGGGATGCCCACTCTCCCCACTGTTATTTAACATAGTACTGGAGGTCCTAGCCACGGCAATTAGACAAAACAAAGAAATATAAGGAATCCAGATTGGTAAAGAAGAAGTTCAACTGTCACTATTTGCAGATGACATGATATTGTACATAAAAAACCCTGAAGACTCCACTCCAAAACTACTACACCTGATATCTGAATACAGTGAAGTTGCAGGATAAAACATTAACACACAGAAATCTGCGGCTTTCCTATACACAACAATGAGCCAATAGAAAGAGAAATCAGGAAAATAATTCCATTCACAATTGAATCAAAAAGAATAAAATACCTAGGAATAAACCTAACCAAAGAAGTGAAAGACCTATACTCTGAAAACTGTAAGACACTCTTAAGAGAAATTAAAGAGGACACTAACAAATGGAACTCATCCCATGCTCTTGGCTAGGAAGAATTAATATTGTCAAAATGGCCATCCTGCCCAAACCAATATACAGATTTGATGTAATCCCTATCAAATTACCAGCAACATTCTTCAATGAACTGGAACAAATAGTTCAAAAATTCATATGGAAACACCAAAGACCCCGAATAGCCAAAGCAATCCTGAGAAAGAATAACAAATGAGGGAGGATCTCACTCCCCAACTTCAAGCTCTACTATAAAGCCATAGTAATCAAGACAATTTGGTACTGGCACAAGAACAGAGCCACAGACCAGTGGAACAGATTAGAGACTCCAGAAGTTAACCCAGACATATATTGTCAATTAATATTTGATAAAGGAGCCATGGATATACAATGGCGAAATGACAGTCTCTTCAACAAATGGTGCTGGCAAAACTGGACAGCTACATGTAAGAGAATGAAACTGGATCACTGTATAACCCCATACACAAAAGTAAATTCAAAATGGATCAAAGACCTGAAGGTAAGTCATGATACCATAAAGCTCTTAGAAAAAAACATAGGCAAAAATCTCTTGGACATAAACATGACTGACTTCTTCATGAATATATCTCCCCATGTAAGGAAAACAAAAGCAAAAATGAACAAATGGGACTATATCAAGCTGAAAAGCTTCTGTACAGCAAAGGACACCATCAATAGAACAAAAAGATACCCTGCAGTATGGGAGAATATATTCATAAATGGTAGATCCAATAAAGGCTTGACATCCAAAATATATAAAGAGCTCACGCACCTCAACAAACAAAAAGCAAATAATCCAATTAAAAAATGGGCAGAGGAACTGAACAGACAGTTCTCCAAAGAAGATATTCAGATGGCCAACAGACACATGAAAAGATGCTCCACATCGCTAGTTATCAGAGAAATGCAAATTAAAACCATAATGAGGTATCACCTCACACCAGTAAGGATGGCTGCCATCCAAAAGACAAACAACTACAAATGTTGGCGAGGTTGTGGAGAAAGGGGAACCCTCCTACACTGCTGGTGGGAATGTAAATTAGTTCAACCATTGTGGAAAGCCATATGGAAGTTCCTCAAATTGCTCAAAATAGACTTACCATTTGACCCAGGAATTCCACTTCTAGGAATTCATCCTAAGGATGCAGCAGCCCAGTTTGAAAAAGACAGATGCACCCCTATGTTTATCACAGCACTATTTACAATAGCCAAGAAATGGAAGCAACCTAAGTGTCCATCAGTAGATGAATGGATAAAGAAGAGGTGGTACATATACACAATGGTATATTATTCAGCCATAAGAAGAAAACGAATCCTACCATTTGCAACAACATGGATGGAGCTAGAGGGTATTATGCTCAGTGAAACAAGCCAAGCAGAGAAAGACAAATACCAAATGATTTCACTCATCTGTGGAGTATAAAAACAAAGAAAAACTGAAGGAACAAAACAGCAGCAGAATCACAGAACCCAAGAATGGACTAAGAGTTACCAAAGGGAAAGAGACTGGGGAGGATGGGAGGGTACAGAGGAATAAGGGCGGGGAAGAAGAAATGGGTATTATGATTAGCATGTACAATGTGGGGGGTGGGGTAAAGGGGAGGGCTTTGCAACACAGAGAAGACAAGTATTGATTCTACAACATCTTACTATGCTGATGGACAGTGACTGCAATGGGGTTTGTGGAGGGGACTTGCGGTAGGGGAGAGCCTAGTAAACATAATTTTCTTCATGTAATTGTAGATTAATGATAACAAAATAAAAAATAATAATAATTTAAAAAAAAAGAAATAAGGTATGATACTCAGAGAAAAAATTTAAAGGGCCCTGTGAAGGTTATGAGGACCCAGATATGGGTTGATTTAATAGGGGCAGGAGCAGGCAGAAGGAAATTAGATGGTAAGTCAAATAGAATCTTAATATAGCTGTGGCAACAACTGAAACCAGAGCAGCAGTTCCAGCCACTGAGAACGAAGAGGCAGATGCCAGAGATAGAGCCACAAGTCTGGCCTGTGTGTTTCCAAGACTTCCTGCTGAAGAGGGAGCTCACCTGAACTCACACAGGAAAATGATTGGGGGAAACAGTTTGATTTAGGGAAAAGTTGAGATAACTGCCCTGAGGACCAGGGGGTACTGGAGGCCACATGTCGAAATATCTATCCACTGGTCCCCAGTGAACATACAATGTATCCTGGCTCTGGTAGACACAGGAGCTGAATGTCCATAGATTTATGGCAACGCTGAGTGGTTTCCCAGGACCCCTGCTATTATAGATGGATGTGCGGTAAGGCTATGAGAGTGAAACAAGCCCATATCCCTTTGGGAATAGGGCTTCTACCCCCAAAGGAGTATTCTGTATATATATCTCTCATCCCTGAATATATTTTGGGGATAGGTATCCTGCAGGGCCTATGGTCGCAGACCACTGCAGGTGAGCTCAGACTGAGGATATTTGTGATGAAGGCAGCTCTGAAGAGACAAGCTAAGCACCCACCCATTGCCTTGCCTGTGCCTTGGAAGGTGACTAATACTGAACAATACAAATTGCCTGGATGGCGTAAAGAAATTGGAGAAACCCTACAGGAACTGGAAATTGTGGGTTTTATAAAGACCACCCATAGTCCTTTCAATTCCCCAGTGTGGCCAGTAAAATAGCCGGGTGGCTCCTGGTATAATGCTGTAGATTACAAAGAATTGAATAAAACCATACCTCCTGTGCATGCTGCCAAGCCCTGTATTGCAGACCTGACGGATAACCCTTAATCAAGAACTAGGAACATACCATTATGTTGTAGATCTTGCTAATGCCTTCTTTTCCATTGACATAGAACCAGAAAGTCAGGAACAAGTTGCCTATATGTGGGAAGGACAGCAATGGACTTTAACTGTCTTTCCACAGGAATACCTCCACAGTCTCACTGTCTGTCATGGACTTTTAGGCCAGGACTTAGCAGTATGGGAGAAACCACCAATGGTCCAGCTGAGCTGTACCATTATATTGATGATATAATGCTCACATCTGACTGTCTTGCAGATTTAGAAGGGGCAATTCCTAGACTGCTGCAATTTCTCCAGGAGAAAGGATGGGCTGTGAACAGCACCAAGGTCAGGGACCTAGTTTTGTCAGTAAAGTTCTTGTGGGTTGTCTGTTTAGGTAAAACTAAAGTTATCCCAGATGCAGTCATAGAGAGAAGTCCAGGTCTTCCCTACCTCTACCACTGTGGCAGTATTACAAGAGTTTTTGGTCTTTGGGGCTACTGGAGAATGTTTGTCCTGCATTTGGCACAAATTCTGAAGCCCTCATACCAGTTGGTATGAAAGGGCATCAGGTGGGACTGGAATAAGACATGTGCATCTGCCCCTTTACTACAGCAAAACAGGCAGTCAAGGTCGTGCAGGCCTTGAATGAGATATACCAATCAAGGCCCTGTGAACTGGATGTTCATGTGACTGAATATAGTTATGGCTCATGTCTCTGGCAGTGGCTTGAATGAACTTGCCAACCTATTGGATTCTGGTCACAACTCTGCAAAGGGCAGAGGTACAGTACACCTTAATAGAGAAACAATTAGCTTCCATTTACCACACCATGCTGGCTATGGAGCCCATCACTGGAATGGCCCTCATGAAGAAATAACCAACTATTCCATAGCAAGGTGGGTATGAGACTCGACCCAAAAGCGTCAGAGTTGTGCAGCATATACACCTACACTGTCCAAATGAGGTGCATATTTATAGCAGCATAGTGCCCTCTCTACTAGCCCCTTGAGTGAAGAACTCCAATGCTTATTGGGGCCAGTGACACATACTAGTGAAAGTCAGGAAGAATTTACTTTAGAATGATTAGTAGCAGAGAGTCCTTATTGGGAGGGAAGAGCCCCTATACTTGAAGATGCATGGTACACAGATGGCTCCAGCCATGGGCAGACCCCAAAATGGAGGGCTGTAGCTTTCCATCCTAAGACTGAGATAATATGGACAGAGGACAGAGAGGGGAAGAGCAGTTAATGGGCAGAGTTGTGGGCAATGTGGCTTGTGATCAGCCAGGAGTCCTCCCCAATAACTGTCTTTATTAACATCTGGGCCGTCTATTGAAACTCAACTCTGGCTACTGACATGGTACCATGCCAGCTGGTTTGTTGGTTACCAACCCCTTTTGGGGGCAAGAAGTATGACAAGACTTATGGGCCTTTGGTCAGAATAAAACAGTTACAGTATGTCATGTGATAGGTCATTTGCTGCTGGCATCCCTAGGAAATGATGAAGCAGATGAATTGGCCCAGGTACATTGGCTAGAAGGAAAGCCTGCCTCTGATTTAGCTCACTGGTTACAAAATCGTTTGTTTCATGTGGGGCAAAAGATGATGTGGGCTGTAGCTCATCAGTGGGGCTTGCTCTTGACCTTTGAAGATGTCAGCAGAGCCCAGCAGGAGTGCATCGTATGCTCTAAAAGGGACTTACACCAAGTTCCACAGCAACATGGGACAATAGCTAAGGGACCGATACCCCTTGTCAGGTAGCAGATAGACTACACTGGGTCTCTACCCATGTCAGATGGGTACCAATATGCCATGACTTGTGTAGACACAGCTACTGGACCTCTGGTTGCTTTTCCCACACATTTTGCAGACCAATGTGTGACCAAAAGATGCCTGGAGCATCTCTTTGCAGCCTATGGTCCACCACAGGTAATTGAGAGTGATCATGGCACCCGCTTTACTGGACATGCACTACAAGAATGGGTGCAACACAGAAATCAAATGGAAGTTTCATGAACCATACAATCCTACCATGGCAGGCATGATAGAGAGGTACAATGGTTTGTTAGAATCTGGCCTGAAGTCAGATACCAATTGTCTGTGGGGATGGCCAGCCCACTTATGGACAGTGCTACGGGATTTGAATGAGAAGCCCTGAAGGGAGCACTGAGCCCTACAGACATGTTAACGCATATTGCTTCCTTCCCTATACAACTGCAAGTACAAATCAAGGAGGAATCATTGAAGCCAAGGTTCAGCCACCAGAATACTATCTTGCTGCCAGCACAACTGCACTAAACCCTGGAGACTTCATTGAGTGGATGTGGCCTTGGACATTTTGACACATGGACCAATGATGCTGGCCCTCCTGGCACCTTGGGAACAAGACCTGGAAGTTGGCTTCCTGTGTATTCCTGGAGTAACAGCAGAGTGGTCCCCAAAGATCATGGTAGTAAACCCTAAATAGCCGGAAGGTAGGAACATCTTACCGGGGAAATTTGTTTTATCATTTGGCCAGTGCATGCACCTCCAGTAACACTGTATATAGCCTCCTCAGTAACTCCCATGGGGAGAGGGGTAAAGGTATGGTATACTAGACCTGGATGAGACCCCCTTCCTGCTACAGTTCTATCATGGGACCACTCTCTTGCATGCATTCTACTTGATGGACAAGATTTGCCTATGTTGGTGTCATTAAAACATGTGTCTTATTGCCTTTAAGGAGCTCCCTATCTTCTGTATCACTACTAAGTGTGAGTCATGAATGCATCTGAATAGAACTGGTTTTGAATATAGCTGAAATAACCTCCTCAGGCTTGAGAATTATTATAATTTTTGTTACCTGCATCACATTTTTGTTATTATCTCTATGTTGTTGTCATCCTCTGTTGCTGTTGTGGAATCTTGTTACAATGCTCCAGCTTTCTTGCACAGGGACCATCGCAGAAGTTTGAGAGCATGAAGGTTGTGAGGTGAGAATCCTGGAAGGGTGGAGTGTGGGAAAAATTGAAGTTCCTATGGCCAGAATCCTCATCTGAACCTAAACTACTTGATGATGTAACTGGCCTGCTGCTAGGCTACTGCTTCCACACCCATAGGCAATAAGCTATTAACTGAGTCACTATATGAAGAGCTCTGCCCAGTGCTCTGGGTGCAGGCAGAGACAAAGGAGAATTACAGACCTGCAGACTGTTGAATGCAGATGCAATTCTAGTGCTTGACTTATTGCCGGGAGAACAAAGCCGGAAAATAAACCCTTTTACCCCAGAACATTCCATGGTCATTCCTCAGTCTCACTGACTCTGCAGTGACCTTATCCAGGGCCAAAACCCTCAGGCAAGACACTTCCTTTTATTGTCATGTGTGCCATTTTCTAAGGCATTAAATTATGTAACTTTGTTTAGAATACTTTATGAATATCAGATGAATAATATTTGACATTCTTAAACAATTTTCTATCTCCTATTTGGAAAATAATAGAATAAATGCAAGAAGAAAATATTAAAATGAACTCGAGATTCCAGTTTGTGGACATAAGTTCCTCTTATCTTTAGAAGAGCATCATGGAAATGAAGAACGGGTTGCCTATAACTCAAAATGAAGGGGTAAGAGCAGTTAGAATAAATTATGGTCTCAAAACTCAAGAAAACACTTAAAACCAAAACAACTACAATGAACATAAATAAAATTATTTAGAAGAGAGACAGCAACAGAACAAAAGAGATGCAATTTATCTTCTTGCTACATTCATTGGAAGCCCAATCTGGCCCATGTGAATAGAGCAGAGTGAGGTGTAATTTACAGCCTAATCCCATGACACTGTGCCAAGTTGCAAACAGGGCATCCATAGCTAGAAGTGAGGGAGCAAAGTGTGCAAATGACAAAAGGAGCTCAGATGAATCGCTCAGGCCAAGAGACAATCTGCATAGCGTGGGTTAAGAGCTAGGCAGAATCCAGTAGGGTCCGGCTAGGTTTACCTTACTTCACTATTACCCCTTTACACACTGCTGCAACACCTGTGAACCAGAATCCCTGCCTTGTCATGCAGAAACCACTCGTAGGACTATATTAATTAGCAGAAAATGAACCATTATCACAAACACCAGCACTTACTGTACTTGCTGTATTCCACATTCTGGTCAATTGTTCAAATTATCAATTTATTGTTTATAATTGTCTTCTAATTATTATAACTATAATTGATTATTACATTAATTTGAACACAAATCATTTATTCTGAGGGTTTCTGTATTTGACACTCCAGATCATTAAATGAAGACCCCACTAGCATTTTGTTATGATTGTTCAGTTTTTATAGCTTTGTTTTGTTTTTATGTTTGGTGTTTATTTGCATAGCTGTGAATGCCCTCATACTTTATTCCTCCTACAGTAAAACAGGGGTGGAATACAAATGCTCTCAGAATGGATTCCTCTTTGAACACTACATTTGAGTTTTCTCTGCTTAAAATTTGGTAATGTCCATGAAAAGCAATTTGATTTGCTGTAAAAGGACATGCCAAGGAAAAGTCATATCTCAGAATACTAACATAAAGTACAATGGCTCTGCCTATAAAACACCAAACATCCAGTTGAAAAGTGAACATACTCTCATCTCTGGAATGCCAAGAAAACAGCTTGAGTGCTTTCTTGCCCTTTATTTCCCTAAATAATTAGTTATTCTGAGACTATATATATATATATATATATATATATATATATATATATATATATATATATAGCTAGAGAATATCCCCCTTTGTCTAAAGTTATTTGACTGAGAGACAAAACACTTTGTGTCCATGAAATGAAATTATTCATGAGAGAGATGAATGTTTGAATAATTTCAGTTCTTAAAGGGAGGCAAGCAGTTAAAAACAAAGTTATTGTTTTGCATTTTTTCAGATTGGCACCTATATTGTAAAGCTTTCAAAATACAGCTCAGGGATGACAATGAAGCTAGAGCCACAATGGAGAAGCAGTCCTCTTCAGAATAAAAAAAAAATGTACATGCTTTTATAAATTTCAGTTAGAAACTTTTCCTCATTTTCAGAGGGAACCTCCAGACTTGCAAACATCAATCATGCTTAGACTATTCAAAAAAAGAAAAGACTGTAGATGTAATGTATTTTTTGACCCAAAAAGTATTTTGCCTCTGAAGAGATTGTTCCTTCCATTGCCTTGTCCTCGGTGTCTTTCTCTAATCAGGTATAAATGACAAGGCTTCTTCACTGGTGTCTCATTTTACTTAGAATCCATAAGTATGTATTAAAATATATGGATATAATAAGTACTGTTTTGAAGAGAGCAGTTAGAGAACAGCATAAAGAAGAAATATAAAGAAAAATACAAAAAAGAGCCCTGTGCTTGCCCTGGTAAATGCCCTGCAGGGGGGCTGCTCCCTAAAGAAGGGGTGAGGCATCTTTTCCTGACATTCACTGGAACTCTGTCTCCTGGCAGACTTGCAAGTGCAGACCTTACCAGTGCCTCACTGGTGGCTTCCTTCTCATCAAGATATTTCTAAGAAGAAAACTTAAACATTTTAAGACAGTCGTATTGAGGTAAGACTTGGTAATGTTCAGGGTCCAGTGTTACAGGGATGGCAAATACATAGGCAATCTAACACTCCCATGTGACAAAACCAGGCTCAGGTGCCCTGCTGCCTTCTTAGGGAAGAGAGACTGGGACTGGTGCATTTTGCCAGAGCAAACCCTGGTGTGTAAGTGGTGCAGGTAAGGTGCATGAGAGGAAGGGCTGCAGGTCGCTGGAGAGGCAAAATAAGCCCAGCACTGACCTTGAAAGAACCATCATCTACTCGTAATTTCAACACCAGTTGAAGAGCTTCAACGTTAACAAGATTCAAACCTCATCTCAATTACTGTCATGCTGGATAATTCTTGAACAGATCAAATTGTCTCGTTGTGCCTCAGTTCCTTCTAAAATGCCATTTAAATGGCCTAATAATTTATAATGAGACAAGAGTGGGGAGAAATGTGTTTAGAATCAGAACTAAAAAAATGCTCAATTGATTTGGGGAATTCTCCCAAATGTACAGGAATATCTGAGGAGAAATTGGAACGTTCAAAGTCCCACATGGTATGAATGTAAACCATTATTTTAAATTGGAACTGAAAATTTCAATCTTATTTTTTCTGTTGTATAGGCTCAGTGTAAGAGTAGTGAGTTTAATGCCTCTGAAAGTGACATGTGCTTCCATTTGCAACTGAGTATATTACATTTTCTCTTTGAAATTTTATACAAGGCTCTCTGGTCTTGAATAACAGCATCCATAATTGTGTCAACAGACATGATCATTCTGTGATCTGAGAAAGCTGGAGTGACAAATACATTGCCACTGAAATGCAGCTCAAAGAGAGAAAGCTGCATTGTCAGAAGGGAAGGCTAACCTGTACACATCTATCAGCAGCGCCACTTACATCCTGTTCTGCCTTTGCTTCATTTTTTAAAGGCATGACTGAATTTCTGTTTCAGATGAAAGACCATAAAAATGTTGGGCAGTGAGGTTTTCAAACCCATATAATTTTTAGTCTGTATTAGTGATGATATAAGTCATTGTTTTTTAACCAGAAGGCAAGTTAGTAGCAATTCTTCTAATTATCATGGATTGCTAATATTCCATCTGACTAAAACAACCCCAAAATAATATTAATCTATTTAACAGAAAGGTAGCAAAGTATAGAGAAAAAAATTATATAAAAACTATTATAGTCTTGATTCAGAAATTGTAGACAGATGTTTACATCTCGAGATTTCAAACAGCAGGGGCAAGTGTTTTTAGTCAGCCTTCCATTGTTACTTATAAATGAGTCAATAAATAAGTGGAAATCTCTGCACAGAGATGAAATGAACCAGCAAACTACCAAAGAGTAGAGTTTAAAAAAGAAACACCACAGATAAGATTTACTGGTCAAAATATGTCCCTTTTGGATAAGAACACAGTGTAATGAGTAGTTAGGTCTTATGTAGTAAAGACATTACTTTCTAATGGGTTTCTCCAAAGAGACCAAAAATATTATAAAGAAGTGCTGTCATAATTCTATGAGTGCCACATTGAAATATTAGCATTCCAGTTTTGAGATAGGATTAAACAATTCTGGGATGATGGCATTTAGGAATAGGATGAGGAGAGTACTGCTCTTCAATAAAGATGGATAAAAGGTCTATTTACCAACTTGGCTAAATAGAAATGTTGACACAATACAGCAATGAATGACAATCCTGTGTTTAATTAAATTACTATAGTAACCTGTGAGGTATGAGAGTTTCTTCAAGGCCTCTCCTTAATGTGAGTTTATTTTAAGAAAATGGAAGCTCACTACTAGAAATCAGCTTTATCTAAAACTTTGCTAATCAGCTTTTCCCTCCTGTGACAGACTCATTATATGATCTACTGGTTCCACCAGCTGTCCATGTATTGGAATATATTCCATTATTTATTTCACCTAGCCCACCATAATTACTATTAATGGCTCCCTCCATCTTATACCTCTTTAGAAAAGAAAGTTATAAAAGTAATAATACCAACACCAACTCAAGATGCTATACCACTGAATTACCAAAATGAAAATGTAATATAATGGTCTATAGATTCTCCCTTATTCATCCATGATTTTTTTTTCACTGTCTTTAAAGATGGCTGTGTGATATAGAAGGCATTTTCTTTTACACTTTCAAATCATATATCCAGGTTTGGCCTTACACAAAAATAATATTTTCTGAAGTCCTAAAATTTGGCAGTGTGATCTAGAGGGTACATATAAGAAGTCAGAGATGATAAAGTTATAAAAAGACTGAACTAAGGCTGAAAGGTGAAGCATCGCTGCCCAAAGCGGAGTATGGGAGGAACAGGGATGATACTCCTTGCGTCAAAGGCATCCCCCAGACCCTGCCATTTTCTTCTGGTAAAAAGAATGTGCTCACCCTCCATTTATCCCAGACTACTTCCCATGGGTGACTGGTGATGATTGGCTAGTCTTTTAATCAATTTTTTTAGTCTTAATTGATCAGGAAATTCTGGCATGAGGAATGTTTGCTGTATTGAGTTGCATCCAAAGAAATGCAATACTAGGTGTTAATTGTTGAAGAGATGCTCAGTTAATGTAAACTAAAAAAAAGAAGTTGAAATGTGATACATGGTTTAAGAATTTAAATTGAGAAATGAAACTTAGGTATAACTTACCTTAAAAATGAGCAAAGGTTTTAAATAAATGAACTCTAAAAGTAAAAAAGATGACTAAAACAATTACTACAGAAATGTATGTTAAGGGGTTAATAAATATTATTTAAAACATTTCAGTACTTTCCACTGTACATTATGTAGATAGTGTTTTTAAGCTTAAAAGCCCATCATAAATGATGTAGCAATCCCATAGTCCTCTTGGCACTTACATGTACAGTTGAACTTTAAACAGCATGGATTTGAATTACACATGTCCATAAACAGATTTTAAAAAAAGAAACACTTTACAGTAAATATATTTTCTCTTTTGTATGATTTTTTTCATATTTCTTTTTCTCTTACTTTATTATAAGAATACAATATATAACACACATAACACACAACACATGTGTTAATCAACCATTTATGTTATTGGTCAAGCTTCCAGTCAACAGTAGGCTATTAGTAGTTAAGTTTCTGGGAAGTCAAAAGTTCTACATGGATTTTCAACTTCACTAGGGGTCAGCGCTTTTAACCCTGCATTGTTCAGGGGTCAACTGTACCTCCTCTTGCTATATTGCAGTTAGTAAGGCATTTGATCCTGTAGACTACACAGGCACTCCACTCCACTCTCAGTTAGTTATGACATTAAAGGTATTTTTCAATTCTGATGTTTTGAACCATTCTTCTTAAGTTCCTGGTTATAATACAAGAACTTCTGCTTGTCTATGAAGTTAAAAGAAGCATATTTAGCCATCGACATTCAGTGCACCTCATGTCACCAGTGAAAATACTAAGAAATCATAGTGTAACAGAATGTTGACTGGGTCTTTTTCTTTACCCTGGAAATCCAACTAAGACTCAAAGCTGAAAGATATAAGAAAAGCTGCTCCAAAACCCTCTGATTTACATTCTTAGGAGGAATCAGTGAGCTATCCTGACAGCCATCTAAGATGTTCCAGACGCACCTCACTTCAAGGATGGATGCCCCCACCACACCCTAACCCTCACCTCTCATCTACACAGGGAGAAAACTGACGGGCAAGAGATCTACCTGAGACTCACCAGCCTGGAGAGAAGGGCAATACTCATGGTAGAGGCTATGGGCTCCCTTCCTCAGAATGAGGGCTCTCCAACCAAACCTCATGTAGACATTACTGGTATTGGCATGAAAACATTTTCTGAGTGGTTGTTTGTCAAGCACCAGAACCTACAGGTCACTTGATGTTACCACTAGACAGAGGATGGTGAGATGGTTTTTTAGAATCTCTGGATGTATGTCCTGATGTGTGTGAGAGTGTCAGCAGAGGAGGCCTATTGCCAGAGGTCACTGAAGGCTAGAGATCTCTCGGAGGAGCCTAAACCAGTGGGATAAAAATGATGAAAACAGAATTTCTCATCCAGTCCAGAGTAGAAAGTTAGGATGATGGGTATGGTTATGGTTAGGGAAGGTAAGTGGCTTCCAGGACCATGGAGATGGAGCAAAGATTTTAGTAGTTCATGGTTCCACCCTTAGGTGAAAAAATACAAAACTTAGGTAATGGGCAGTTATCACAGGCTTTTCCAGCAGCTTCTGAGTCAATAAGACATCTCTCCTAGTCAAAGAGCTTTGATTGGATATTTTGATGAATAGCAAGGGTGAAGGAATATCATGGCTACTGTTTTCTAAAAGGTTCCTCGTCAAAGAAGCTGTGGAGTTGCAGATGAACTCCAGGAAAATCACGCACACTACTGATTTGGAAACTACCTGTTAGCCAAGGTCACCAACAAATGGGACCAGATGGAAACATAATGCCATCAAAGATATTTCTCCACTACTGACAAGCCTCCAGTTAAATAAGACGAACTAAGTCTCACCTATTGCTCCTCCTTGTCCCCAACCAGCTATAGAAAGAAGTAAATAAGATGCTGAAAAACACCAACTCTGGACACCACCCTCAACCCCTGCCCACAAGCCCTCACTCGCACTTCAGTTGACCAAAACGACAGCTCTAGCCTAAGCAAGGAATGCAAGGGGTAGAGCTTTGACTAGGATATGAGACTGCAGTCCTAAATGATGCGGAATTCATTTTGACAGCCAAAAATGATCAGAAAGCTATGGAATCTGCACTGGACTTTTCTAAAGGGCAGGAAAAGAAGAAATAAACATGTTTTATTTATATCCCCAGTAAATCAAAATTATTTAATAAATGAGTTACAACAATAAAGGAAGATATTTGACCACTGTTTTATATTAGTTTGAGGGTCTCAACATTGGAGTGAAGAACAGAACAGAGATGAGTGAGGAGGCAAAAAAGGAGGAAAGCTTCATCTCTTTATATCTCCTCTTGACTCGAGACGTTTCCAACATGAATTCATTACTCTATTTAAAGTTTAGTGAATTTTCATGACATCCAAATATATTCGCATTTACATTGATGGTAACAGGGAAAAAAAGATATCTATTCCAAGAAACAAAATATTTCTAAATGAATCATTTTAAAATTCTTTTCTGTTAACATAGGTAATTCAGAGCTGATGTCAATCTTAAAAACTAACAAGTTAGGGTTATCTGATTAGCATACAAAGCATACAGTTTTATGATGTACATTTCTCCATGAAAACTGCATGGCTTGCTCTCTCTGTGCCTCATGTCTCTCTGTGGACTATTATTTTAACTTCATATAATTGCAAATGTTAGGAGTTTTAAAAAGTGACTGACTTTGGGGTAAATGATTACTCTCTTAAATTTATATGCAGATCATTAATCTGTTGTCTTCTGAGAAATAGTATAAAAATGTACAATGTTTCCCTCATTTCAGTTAATGTCTACCTTAAAGTTAAAAATGTTGATTGAATTAAAAAATAAATGGAACTATGTTTCCATTGTTTTTTTACAACATAACAATTAAATTTTGAAAAGCATGATGCTAGATCCTAGCTGGTGGCTTCGATATTGTGACAATATCTGTAGCTCTTTAACCTGTTAGAAATCATGACTAAGGGATTTGGATCTAGCTCGGATGAAACATGCTACACAAAGGTAAAATCACTCTCAAGGCTGACAGTATTGAAAGGGAAGTCAAGGAGAAGTAAGAGCAAATCAAGACACTTTCCCCTCTGAAAATAAAACCAGAGAAGAACAATGCCTTTGCAAATTAACAGCTAAACAGTAATGACTTAGCCCCATTTTCAGGATTCTTCAAAATTCCAATTTATCATACCTAAGCTGTATTTTTTTTTAATTTATACCCTAAAGTTAAATTTATACTCCAAATGAACACACAAAAGATTCACAAGTATCTAATAAGGAAAACGTTGTTTCTTCTCTCAAAACAGTGGGCCATCTAAAAGACTGAATAGCTTCTAAATCTGGTATTGTTTTGTGTTTTACATAAAGGAGCCACAAGCCAATGTTTCCCCAATTTGTTCCCTGCAATGAAGCTGGCAGAAGTGCCAAGGAGCTATTGTTTGCTAAGAGGTACTTTCCAACTTGAGTATTTAACAACTGTGACATCACCTTGTAACAAAGGTTTTGTTCTGCCAAGATATACTGAAGTTCTCCAAAATGCTGAAACTGAATTTTATTTTTAATTTTATTCTACTACAAGAAGAAAGGGACGCTTTGTTTTCAGATTAGAGCTGCCAGTCAAATACTGACAGACTGATACTTTGCAGGTAGTGTTAACACGTTGTCTCCAAAATTTGAATGAAACCAGATGGAGAATTCTCAAGGAAGCTTTCCTTGACTGGTGTCAGTCAGTTGTGCTGTGACCATGGAAGGCGACAAGCCGTTTCTTCTGGTAATATGTGGTAACGTGTGTCTTCTCCTACACCTCTCCAAAAATGTGTTATCCAAAAACACAGCCTCATCTGTGTTTAGAAAGGAAACTCTACGATCGGCTGCAGTGTTATGAATCTAAGCTGAATACTGAAAGGCAAATTATAGGTGCCCATATGAATACCAGCTCTGTCAGTTTTTCAGATCTAGACAGTATCAATCTTAGATATCATTCTTTTTAAAATTTCTTAGAGTTTTCATTCAGGGCTTCAAGAATAACTTATCCTGGTAAGATAAAATTTTCACCCTCTACAGTCACCTGACATGTGAGTTGATTGCTTATTCTCTTAGATTTCAAGTCCAGAACTTCTGATTTTACTCTTAACCCTTCACTGGCTCCAGACTGCATCACGTTTTTCCAAACTTCTTGATTTCTAAGGTAACTTGGTATTTCCTTTTGGTTTCTCTTGGCCTCTTTTTTCCCCCTCTGCTTCTTCTTTCTCATCTCATTTCTTCTCAATCAAAACTTTGCCACATATCCATTCTCTACATCATATATTCATACTCTCTGGCCTTCAATCCCTTTATATTTGATTTCATTTCACTTGCACTCTCCCACGGGAAGACAGTATGCAATAATGTTGGATGAAAAATCCTTGCATCAGTGAGCTTGAAGTAGCGTATGGGTAGGATATTTCTTGAATTATCACTTTAGGGCTCAAAGTATTAATTCTCTCTAGCTGCACCAGCCAACTTCATTGTATGAATATCAAATAAACTAGAAATCAGAAACTCAAAATATATCCTAAGCTCCTAGTAAACCTGCCCACTGACAAGGACTAGAAGTTTCTAAAGAAGTTTTTATAAGTGGTAACAATGAAAAATTTAGTTTAGAACTATTCCCAGTACCCATTTATTGGAAAGTTGAAGATCTTCCGACAAACACCTTCTCTTGCCTCAGTGCCTCTGATGCTAAATTATAAAGCTATTAAAAACTTTAGGATCATTTTCTGACATTCTCCCTAATGCCCCCACCCATAAAAGTTACCATAACAACACTTTCTATGCTACCTCATTCTAGGAAAACCAGACAGGTGGAAAAGCAAAAACACCATCCAGAACTTTCTGGAAAGTATTTGTCCAGTTAATTCATATATTCATTCATACTATCCCAACCAAAAGCTTGCCTTAAGGACATATATTTGGAATGTTGGCAGTATACATTCTAACGAGACTCAAATATCATTCCTGTGACTTATGGCACTTCTTTTCTAAATTTAATAATCTACACAACTAATAGGCTATGTCTCTCTTCACAATTAAGACATTTCATATGGTTACTTTCAAAACCACATTCCCACCACTGCTTTAGGATAGTCTAGAATGGAATTTGCTCTCCAGTACTACAATACCCAGCTGTAGTAATACTCTAGATGTAAAACAATAAGTCACTAGAGACTATGTAATTACACAAAATGTAAAAGCAGTTGTTACCAAAAGATTTTTGGTGAATGGCAGAAATATAGAAAATGGAGACTCATAGGTTGACAGATAAAAATAAGTAGAAAATTCATAACCTAAAATATACTGTTAGGGGGCTTCAAAGGAAACCAATTTGCCCAAAGCAAATCCTATGGAGATATAATACTCAGACACAACAAGTAACTTGAATTTTATGAGATTTAAATGATATTAAAACATTGTGCTGAAATAGTAGATATGGAAGATCATTGATGGTCTATCTTACAGAATCAGGGCATTTACCCCTAGGCAAGAAACCAGTGGACTCTTCTTAAAGAAACTGAACACAAATCTGGGACTACTAAGACTTCTGGTGTGTATGATGGCCCTTCTTAGGAAAAAATTCCCTTCTCTGTTCAAAAGATATGCCCCACCCTCCTCTCATTGCCCAGAGTTCCCAGTCTGACTTCTTTGGATCAGAGGCTTAAGGGGAAAAATGTCAATCATCTTTTCTAGCAGCAAAGAAAACTTGTTCCAACTATCTAGGAATTTTGTAAACCAAGCATCACCAAAGGAGAGTAAAGGGAAAGAGAAAATAAAAGTTAAACAAACTGAAAAATCTGATCTTGGAGGAAACTGTGGTACTCCACAGAATGAAGAGGAACTTTAAAAAACTGTAAAGAATGTATTTATAGAGTTTCAAGTGGAAAACATACCCATAAATACAAAATAAGATGCTATTAAAAGGTGAACATCAGAGATAAAAAATGCTACTACTAGAGATTAAAGATATAATTGCTGAAATGAAAAGTTGGAAAGACTAGAAAATAAAACTGAGAACATTCAGAACGTATAAAGAAAGAAGACCAGTATGATAGAAAATGTAAGAGAGATAAAGGATCATCCCACAGGGTATGACACTTGGTTAACAGAATTTCAAAAAGAAGTATCAGGGAAGATTGAAGAGTGGCATAGTATCTAATAAATAATGATACGAACAAAGAAAAAACAAATAAATATTCCAGTGCTTAGGACATGAGTCTTTACATTGAAAGGGCCCACTGAGACTCCTGAACAGGAATGACAGATGACACCAACTTACCCCTAGTTTCTTACAAAGGTGTTTCTTGTTAGCAATACTGGGTATTAAAAACAACCAAGTAATTCCTTCAAAATTTGGATGGAAAATAATTTTCCATCAATGCTTTCAAATCCAATCAACTATCAATTAAGTATAAATCAGATTAAGCTATTTTTTAGATATACTGAGATACTTTTCTTTCCTTGCATCCTAGCTGGGAATGGGGAGACAGACATTCTCCCTTCCTTTGTCCCTAGATTGACTGAATCCAGAAATATGAATTTATTTTCCAGGTTAATGGGTGATCATAACAGTGTCATTTAAAATGATGTTTTAGGTTTTACTTTTGAATTTCTTTTGAAGCTTTTATTTTAGAAAATTGCTTGAAATGGAAAGTAAGAATATCTGATCGCACTTCTCAGACCATGGACCCAAGGTACAGAGTCGATCTGTACAGAAGGGACATGTCCAAGGGGGTTGAAAGACCCATGAGGATAACGAAGACAGAGGGAGAGAGAGAGAGAATGTTAAACTGTGCAAGAAGAAAAACAAACAGAACAGTGATAGGAAATATCAGGGCAAATTTTTTCTAAAGTCTCAATACAAGGCAAAATGCATTTGAATGTTCAGCAATAGTGTAAGAAAAGAGAATCCGTTTGACCTTGATGCCAGCAACATTCTCCCTTGGGTGGCCCAGATTTATGTCATCAGATCTTTTGGAGTAGGAGATGAAGCCCAGAACCTAAATGATGTTTACATAGTAATAATAATGTAATTATCTGTGTTCTACTTTTAGACTTTTAGAGTCAATCTAGGGACCAAGGAAGGGAAGAAGCAGTTGTCCTTATAGGACAGAATGTCAATGTTACCAAGTTAATACGTAAAAGCTAAAGTGTGGTTCCAAAAAATACAGCTGTATACATGGGAGGAAAGAGCATAACATGTTATGTTTTAATATATTTTTCTTCGAAAACATGGAGTTGAGATACATGCCATATGGTACATGTCTAAAGGTTGGAGCTAGAAATAGAACCTTGAGTATATTTTTCCACTGTCATGAAATTTACCATAAGAAAAAAACAGAATCTCAAAACAATACCATAAAAAAAAACAACCAATACTGGGAGGAAGAGAGGGAAGAGAGTGAAGGGTAGCAAAAGTGAACTAAACCTCTATTTTTCTTACCATAATGTCAGTAAGTGATTTGACATATGAAGAGTTCAAGACATAAAAATATCTAGTTACCTCACACACACAAAACCTTATGAACAAACAATTAAGAGATCAACTCTGTACATTGGGTCCACCGTCTGAGAAGTGCAATCAGATATTCTTGCTTTCCATTTCAAGAAATTTTCTAAAATAAAAGCTTCAAAAACAATTCAAAAGCAAAACCTAAAACACCATTTTAAATGACACTGTTATGATCACCCATTAACCTGGAAAATAAATTCATATTTCTGGGTTCAGTCAATGATGCTGCTCAATGTGCTAACACTGAACAGTAACTATGGGCTTAGTAAATAAACCATTACATCAAAAAACTTACTATTTTGACTGGCAGAATAGTAAACTCCTCATCATTGCTGGACATAGGCAAATTCACTGATTTCAGCTGGGGTAATAGCTGTTTAACAGACAACCATGGAGCTTATTATGGTTGAGTGGAGGCTTTGGCAGCAGTCAAGTAAGCTGGAGCACTGACTGAGGGGGCATAAGGGATGTGATGACTCTGGAAAGCCACATACTCATTATGAACACATTCTGATACTGGTTGTAAAAGGGCCTTTTCTTAGGAGCTAAGGATTTTACCGCCTATCATATGGTCCTTGATAAAGCTATACCTTCAAGACTGGCCTTTATTTAAAATCTTAACCTGAATCTTCAGGTGAGTTTTCCAGCTCTGTTTTCACTTCGTTTCTCTCCTACAAAGGTAAGTCTTTAAGTGCTTCCTGATCTGAAATCCCTCAGGGCAACTAGAGTTCCATTTCTTTCATTTTCATTTTTCATTCATTTTTTTAATTAGACACTCACAAAGTGCAGTGCACTATCTTTTTTTTTAAACAGGCTCCTTTTTTTTTTTTGGATTGTTTTGCAGACTAGCCCAAAGACTACCTCTACTGTCTGGCGCTATCGATTGACCCCGGCTGTTAAGGCGTGAAATCGGCACTTCCTGTGCAGAACTTCCCTGATGAATACTGACTCGGTTAGGCAAGGAGAGCATGAGACGACTTACACTCTTCTGTCAGCCCCATTGAATTCCAAATTCTGTCTCAGAACTGGCTTATTTGCTATCCTCCTAAATTCTCTGGTGGCTCTTTTCCCCCTGGTGAAAAAGGTTTGAGCTACCATACGCTGTAAGAGTAGACAACAAATCCTTTAGAGAGTGAAATAAAATCTGCTATTTGACCTATGAGTCTTGTCTCCAAATCCAAGGAAACAAAGAAAAATATTAACCAAACCGCCATGCTTGAATAATCAGATGTCACTGTGAGAGTCAGGAACACTCTATTTGTTTAAATACATTGTATTTTTTTACTTTGTAAGCCTTGATACTTTTATATTTATGAGGTACCAACCCCTTAAAAGAACATTCTGTGCCCTAAGGCACTATGTGGATTTTACTTTCTTGTATTTATGTCTCTCTTACTTTGGCAACTCAATTTCCAAGTGGAATTTTAGGTCTTACAGCCAAATGTGTTTCTCTCACACCCAATTATTAGCCCCCAACCCTCCGGCTTTCATCCACTTTTCTCCCAGAATGACTAATAACAAGGACCACTGTGGAGGCCAGTGGAGGCAGCCACTGTATGATGCGAGAAACTGGAATCTTGGCCAAGTGCTAGAGCTGGAGGATCATGGGTAAGCCATTTCTATTTTCTGAGCTTTGGTGTCCTCATCTGTAAATGTGTTTCAGTCTTGCAAAGCCAGTGCACTGTGCAAACTGGGTCCAGTATTACATCATATTTAAAAACTAAATTCCCACCAGAATTTTGAAAAATGATTAAAATGCTTACTGATGTCACTCACAAATACCAAAAAAGGACTGAAATCATAGAACAAGAGTAAAATTTGTGTAAAGCCATCTGCTGCCATTTTTCTAATGTTTCTAATACTTGGAACTGTCTCCAAGCCTCTTCCTTCTTTCAAAACTGCAGAAATGCCTCCAAAATCCAGCTCACATTGTTTCTTTCTTTCTTTTTTGGCTTTCTTACCTATCTTTATTAGATGTAGATGAAAACAATGTTAGTAGCTCTTTGGGGACCATCTGGAATTCCAATTCTTAGGATTTGTTTCTTAAAAGGCTTACTGTAAAATATGCAGCTATTTAAAGTAGCAATTAACAGTAGCTATCCCCTCTACCATCATCTACTGTATTTTTTTATTAAGGTACCATTGATATACAATCTTATGAAGGTTTTACATGAGCAACATTGTGGTTACTACATTCACCCATATCATCAAGTCCTTGCCCCCACCCCATTGCAGTCACTGTCCATCTTAGAGAGTTTCTTATCTCTTTTTCTCTCCTTTTATCTTTTTTGATATTTTTATTTTCTGTTCCTCAAAAAGAGTAAAGAGTCTGACCTCACAGACCCAGGGTATAAATTCTCTTCTGTCTGAATGCAGAGCAGAGACTTCTTCCCTTATTATCAAAGCCCAATTGTAGATTAAATTTACACTCCCAGTGCCGATTGACTCTGCCATTGCCTTTGTAGGTCAGGGAGGCCATGCTCTTCAGAAGCACGGCTTGTGGAATCTTTCAACCCAGGAAAACATTCTAGAGCCAAAACCTGCAGTTTCTGACTACGGTCTCCAAGGCTTATCACAGCTATCCTGTGTCAGTAGGAAACCCTCTTAATAACTCAGAGGCCTATTTTTCTGTCCTTGGCCATCAACTCTTTAAATTCCTAGTGTCACTGCTGGTTTCCAAGCCTAGAAGCAAAACATCAGTCAGGGAAATAGGGCTTTAAGCCATAAACCAATCCAGACTGGGGTGTCATACCTCCTGCTCCATTCTGAATGATTACTCATTTCTTAAGATATTTGATATCTTAGGAGGTAAGGTTAAAAAGCCAATTTCCAATCTGTAGTTACCTAAAGGAACTTCCTCAGCCATCTTACTTTAGTGAATTCACTTAATACCAAATCAAATAGCAGATTATCATCCCAAACCATTATTCTAATCTCAGAGTAGTACCTAAAGGTTCCCTCCAGCTTCCATATAGTATTCCAAGAGCAACCACAAACAACATCTAGTCAGCTGGAAATTTCTGTGAAATTTCTGTAAAACACTGAAATTCCACTCTAATCTACATTCTAGGTGATGACTTACTGCAAAAAAAACACTAGATGACAGTTTACATTCAAATGCTGTAACCAAAGAAAACTAAGCTGCCTCACGGCACTTCAGCAAAGTGACTAAATACCCCTAAAATAATTTGAAGCAATTTAAATATTCATTGAAGTTTATCCACAATTCCAAAAGATTCATCTTTGTGAAACCTGGTTTAACCAAGCACAATTTCTTAAAATCCTTTTTGCATCCCTCTTGAACATGTGTTCTTCCATAGAGGGTCTCTTGATCTCAAGTATTCATTTCCTTTTTCTCTCTGTTTTGCACTTTGCAGCTGCCTGAGAGACTCTTTCTTCTTTCTTTACTCTCACAATCCCCCACCTACCCAGCCCATGCTCCTTGCTATATGCCTGTCCCTCCCAGATGCTAGCTACATTCATTTCCTTCTCTAATCTTTACAATGTAAATCAGTCAAGCATATTTCAGTGATTCTGGATTTCTCCTCTCATTCACAGATCTCATTATGGACAACAAAGAAGTTTCTCCTTAAATAGAAGACTAGAATAAGAAACTTTTATATTCATATTGTTCCTGTTAGATACAAACAGCAAGCTCATCATAGAGGGCTGATCTGAAGTTAAATGAAATTATGCATTTACATCTATTTCTGACATAGGAAGAACTTTTAGTTAAAGAAATAAAAGTAGAGAGATGGGAAGCACAATAAGATTTGTCCAGAATCCTGCACGCCTCTGGGTACAGCAGCCCTCTCTCTATCCTAGTCCCACTGAGCATCCTAAAGAAAGATGCAAATAAGAGGAGAAGGATAAAGGAGGGCAGAGAAGAGCAGTGATTTGTCTGAGGAATGAGCAACTGGTGCTGGAATACAGCTTGGCTTGGGGTGCCGGGTGCTCCATGAGTCGAACTGTGTATTTGCGAGGTGGTGAGGAGGGCTGAGCAGCCACGACACTCCAGAACAGCTGTTCTGTCTCCTCTTGCACTCCAGTTAGATGGTCCGCGCAGTTGAGGGGCAGCCACCAGGGAGCAGCAGCAGATGGCTGCCTTGCTCCACTCGTACTCTTGCACGGCAAGTGCTCCAGTTACAAAAAGCAACTGTATCTTTTACATGCCAATAAATATGATCTCCTAAAGGGCTGCAAAAAGGCAGATTCGCAGAAAATTACTTTTTTAATTTTGCTCTTTTTGTTCTCTAATTTTACTAGTATTTTATTTTATATATCAGCTATAGGACACTTAGTAAAACTTAAAGACAAAAATTAAAAGAAAAAAACGTATTTTCTCTTCCCATCTGACCTTACCCATGTGAAGTAAGGACAAAGTAGTTGAGTGACAGACCTACAGGGGAGTTTTTCAGATTCAAGCCACATTTCCTGAGAACCTACTCTGTTTGCCAATTATGGTACCAGAATTTTCCATGGGCATTATTTTATGCAAGGTGGATATGAAAAGTTCTTTTCCTAAGTAGGGGGTAAAAGATTCCAATTCATACACATACCAAGAAAAGACACAAAAATCGGACAAAATTAAACATTAGAAGTTCAGTTGTGTTGAAATGTATGCAAATCCAATTCCAACTAAATTTTTACAATATATGCCAAAAATCTCCCAACTGAGAAAATGACAAAGTTAAGTGGTTTTTTTTTTGTTAATGTGACTTTGTGTGGCTGTTATTCTCTATACAGAATGCTTATGGCCCTCACAAATAATAGCTAAAAATTCTACAGCATTTTGAAGTTTACAAGGTATTTTCACAGACAAAACTCTTCTGATCTTTAAGAAGATTCTATAAAATAGGAACCTTCAATTTCTAGCTGAGGAAAGATTTCAGAGCTATACTGTGCTGACTGGAGTTGGCTTTTATTCTGGTGACATTTTCATAAGCTCGTGGCAGGCAACAGACATCTTAACAAGGCTTCGCTCTCATGCTGGTAGAACATGTCACCATTGGCCATCCAGTTTTATAGCATTTTTATGGAAAGAGTAAAA
Source organism: Manis pentadactyla (assembly GCF_030020395.1). Taxonomy (NCBI): domain Eukaryota; kingdom Metazoa; phylum Chordata; class Mammalia; order Pholidota; family Manidae; genus Manis; species Manis pentadactyla. The sequence goes on from NC_080025.1 coordinate 124,882,576, forward strand.
ACAATTGCTATTCTGGGAAAGTAAATTTTACCTGCTTGTCTTCTGGAGGGCTCTAAGAGTGTCCATAATTTGTCACCTGAACTAAAACCTCAGCCCCAATATTTCTGAATGTGTTCACTAAATCATTCACTTATATATGCAAAACTGTGGCATTTAAAGGCTTAGAAAAGCTAATACAAACTGTAATATATCTACTTAGTCCCCTGTTATTAACCAATATTATATCAATTGTTACTAAATAAATTCTTACTATCCTTACTTAAAATTCCCTAAATGCCTTAAAGTAAGATCAGTTCAAGTTCAAGAAAAACACTCCAGAATAGACTGAGGTGCTTTGTAAAAAGAACACTTGCTTGTCCCATTTGAAAAACAAACAGGAAGTTGTGCTTAGAATAAAGGAGAATTTTAAAGTAAATAAGCCATAAATTCAAAGCATCCTATTCACAAATAATCTAAATGATCAAATGGCAGTGTTAAATTATGATTGTCTCTGAAAGCAATCTTTTTATAGAATGATAAAAATTAATTTTCCTAATGTCCAGTTGTGATCATTTCTTTACAGTGACTGATGGCAGTTGTAAGAGGATATCCACACTCAAAGTTGAGATCCAAATTCCGCAAGCCATTTTTTAAATAGATCTTCCATAATTCCCCTTCCTATTCCTTCCATTCTTTATGAAAATTCTGAGACACCCTGTCTCTGCCTCTGTGCAGTCCATTGCCTACCCTTGGTAAGCCCTGCCTTCATGGCCCTTGTCCAGAACATTCAAAATCCATCTGGCTTACATGTGACTTCCTCCTTGAAGCTTTCTGAGATCTTTTTCCTAAAATATTTCTCCTGCATTCTCATCTACTGAAGAGTTGTCATGAGCTCCACCTTTTCCTGGTTTCCCATATCCAATCACTCACCAATTTCTTCAGTATTCCTAAAAGCATGCACACTGGAGTGGGAACTATAAGCCCATGAATTTCCTGTTTCCACCAGATAAGTGAATTTAAATAGGCAACGTACTGTTAATCTCAGTTTCCTCGTCTATAAAACTCCATTCTCAGAGTATCTAACTCAAAGGGTTATGACAAAGATTAAATGAGTTAATAAACATAAAATTCAACTTAGGGGGAAAATTCAACTTAAGTTGACATTTCTTGAAGTGAGTTTCAAAGAATATTAGTTCCCCACAATGTTATTCAAATACAAAGGGAGTCATAGTTAAATCAATTTATTAAATAGTATATTCAATGCCTACTTCTCAGTCAGCCATGATGTACATTAGCATATTAAAGGCTCCACAAAGTCTTTCAGAAAAAAAAAACAAAATAAAAACAGTTGTCCTAACATTCCCTAAACTTATTTTATTTGACCAGAGAGTCTTTGTATATTTAGCAGCCTTTTAAAATCCTGCAGAACCAGTATCCTGAGGAAGGCGTTTGAGAAAATGCTGACTTGGAAACACAGTTATCATTTTGGAAGTTATTTCAGCCTCAGGTGTCCAACAGTTTAGAAAAAGAAATTGTTTTTGTGAAAGAGACTATCTCCTAATGTTGAAAGTCAACATAAACTCTGAGAAAAATAAACCAAATTGTCCTGTGGGAAGCTGTGTCAGAAGGTAGTAGAATGGTGTATTGACTTTCTAGGGCCAATTATTTCTTAACAATCTCTTAAAGGATATGAAAAAGCTCTATTTTTCCATGCAATGACCAATAATTGCTTATGTAGCTGGTAACAGATGTGAAACTTCATCTCAGGAGAAAAGTTTAACATACAAAAATGTGAAAATCTGATAAAGAATAGGAAGAACTGTGGAGAGACTCAGGAAATGGATAAGCTCATGCCTATGATGAAGGCAGAATAGAGATGTGATCACTATGCCTGAATCCTGGTACATCTACCTCCAAACATAAAACTTTCCTGAGTATGAGATAAAAGGGCAATAAATGCCTATGGATGGATTTTCTCAATGTCACAAGCCGAATGCAACCAAATTGTAGATGGCACAGTGGGAATTCTAAAATCATTTTACTTTTCTCTTTTTATGGAAGCCAAAACAAGCCTAGCTCACATTTATTGCACATGTGTGGCCTGTTCTTCTCCACCATGACATCCCCTAATTCTTCACATAGAACCTAGCTTTTCTTTTATCTGCATCCAAAAGTGTTTTTCACATAAACTAGCATATTTCAAATCACATTAGTCTTTCCTACTTAGCCCTATTTGAATAGTCTGTCTAATAGAATCAACTTAGCTTCCCAGTAGCACAGACCTGTTTTTTAAAGCATATTATAAAAACCTGCTGGTGTAAGAGAAAAACTAATATAACAGCTATTTTTAACAATCTTTGCATTTTTATGAAACCAAGGTAAGCAAAATAACTATGTTGTCATTTGTTAACCTCTCCCATTTGTTTTAGTTTGGGTAGGCTCTAAGCAGCCATGCTTCTTTAAAATAAATACCCCAAACTGAAAATAATCACATAAGGAAGACCTCTGATTTGTGAGGTTTACACTGTACCATCATTTCTGGAGCAATGAATGATTGAAACTTCACACTTATTAGGGCACCTTTTAAATCTAAAGCACAGTAAGTAAACAGAGAAACACATCTAACGTAACTCACTACCTGAAGCATCCAATTAGAGAATTAATAGATCTGGAAGAAATTTTAGTGAATAACTACACTAAATTCCTTTTTCTATCAACATGGAAACCAAGGCCCCAAATATTAAGTAATAAAGCACAAATGTATCTCAGGGTTAGCGAGAGCTCAGGCTAAAAACAAGACTCCTCATTTCCCACTATGCTTTCCACATCATCACAGAGCTTCCCAGGGTCTGTCCATTAAATCCATTTATACTTAAACACCATGAAATCACACCCCTGTCATATATTTTATGGAGGCCATTTATAAAAATCAACTGATTTTTGATAAACTAAGGCTAGGATGATTAGTTACTCAACTGTAAGGAATTTAATTCACAGTTGCCAAGCTTAATGTTCTTACTGGGAAATTTATATTGCACATGCCAACTGCAGTGTCCTTGTGGGTTCCCTTGAAAACACTTTACAAAGAGAATTTTACAAAGAGGTTAGATCAGTAGTCTCAAAGGTCATATGGTGGCTTAAACTAGAAGTCATGTCTGATTATTGGAATCTAATAAAAACGGTCTGAATGCAGAAAAACACATGTACTGATGGATCTGACAGCTACAAAAGCAGTCAAATAGATAACTAATTACAGCAAAGCCTAGCAGAGTGTTAGAATAGCCCAAGAAATGGAGCAGGGACAACTTTGAGGAAATCTTAGAAACTCAGTAGGACTTTGGTTTTAGTACCACAGACGGCAATTTTTGTGTAATATTGATAGAAGGGACAGAAGTCCCTATAAGAAGAAAGAACGCATGTCTCTTCCACAACCTACATGCTATGTTAAAAGGAGCTAAGCCTGGGTGCTATTACTTTTCAATGAGAACTTTTTCTCTTTAGGTACTTTTGTGGCAATTATAAGTGTACCACAGCCAAGGTCAGGACGTCAGTTACACAGGAGCTGAGGTGTATGCTGCAGCGATGGTTTCCCTTCCTCATCTCCTAAAGAATTTCCTACATTGAAGGGCCAAATGTAACTTCTAAAACTGTCATATAAAAATGATTCACTTCAGTTCTGAGATAAGACATCACTCTTCCCTGCTGTTTCTCCCTACATACGACTCAACAAATTGACTCATAGCACGTTTATTCATAATTATTTTGCAGGTGTCCTTCAAAGGGTAAATGGTTAAACACACTCTGGTTCATCCATACCATGGAACAATACTCAGCAATTAAAAAGAACACAACAACTTGGATAAATTTTGAGCGAATTAGACTGAGTGAAAAAAATCTAAACACAAAGCATTATATACAGAATTTCATTTACATTCTTGAAATGACAAATTTATAGAAATAGCATAGTGGTTGTTGTTAGGTACTGGGGGAGGCATATGGGAGGAAAGCAGGTGTGGCTATAAACAGGCAATACAGGGGATCTTTGCCATGAGATAGTCTGTATCTTGTCTATAGTAGTAAATTCCACAATATACACAGGTAACAAAACTGCACAGAACTAAACACATGCACACTTTTAGTTTACGCTAGTACAGTAAAACTGGGGAGATTTGAACAGGATTGATGGGCTGTATAAAGGTCATTATTCTGGTTGTGATATTACACTATAGTTTTGCAAGATGTTATCATTGGAAGTACCTGAGTAAATGGGACACAGAATCTTTACTATTTCTTACAACTGCATGTGAATCTGCAATTATCTCAAAATAATAAGTAATAAGAGTTAAAAATGACTTGGGAACAAATAAAAGCAACCAAATACTAGTAAAATGTATTTCTTTGCTGTGTCCTTATTTCATCCCTCTGTCATTTATTTACAGATTGAAGAAAAAAACATTATTTTACATCTCAACCCCTGAGATTGTACATAATCACCCAACTTTGGGAAGTCAACTGGAGATAAGGATCCATAACCTCAGTAAAATTGTATAGGGACGTGGGGAGGAATCCAGCTTCTGGCCCTATTTTCCTTCCTTAAATAGTGGAAGCTTTGAGGAAAAAGGTATGTTAAACTTTTGATTCAGTCAGCAGAGGTATTGACATTATTCTTTTAAAGTTTCATGCTCTTATCAGCTGGGGGCTACATATTTTGTTCGTATATAATACTTCTCAGTTCTTACTTGTAATTTTCTTGTATGCTGTAGATTTTACATAGTACTGATGTGTCCATTGAGCTTTTTAAAAATACCCTAGGATACAGGGTTCATTACATTGTAGTAGATCTACCATAAGAAAATGATTTTTACCAGTTATTCCTCTATTCTACATTATCATTTTATGTTTATAACCTTATTTTAACCTTACTTATTCTACTTGTCATGTTAAAACTGCACTTACTTTACTCCTCCCAAAGTTAAAATAAAGTTTAAAGTGTCATTTGTTATTAATATTATTACTTTATTATCCCCATAAATGTCTAGAGTCACCATCTTCCTTTGCTCTTCTTTGGTGTTGACATAAAGAGGCATTTTCTGTTTTATTATGTCCTTTGAATTGCATCATATTCTCTAAATTGTCTTTTCTGGTTTGACCTCTGTCATTTTTTAGCTTTCTTTTCCTTTCCTATGCCACTTTCATAATTACTTATTGAAACAACTAATTAAGCACTTGTGACCTTTCCTATTTTTCATTAATAACGATAGTTTTTTTTAATGCCCTACTTATAGTTTCACTGATAAACTGCTAGATTCCCTGGACACTGTTAGATTACTCCAGAAACCTGTCTCCAACTAGATCCAGATAACGAATCCAGCCTCTCAATTCTATTTTATTATACCGTATTTTATATGGCATCTTTTTGTATGGTCTTATTTCTTATGCTACTGAGCAACCTAAATGAATCTATTGGCCATCATTATTGACAAGAGAGTCAAACCTGACTACTAAAATTTAGTAACTCTTATTTCTTTCTAATTTACTCATTTGTTTGTTTATTCTGCTATGACAAAAGTATTTTAGTAAGTCCCTTTAAATATCTTACAGAACAAGGCTCAAAACAAGTAGATAGACAAACCAGAGAGAATCTGCCAGACAATCAGGTAAAATAGAAAAGAAGTTAATTCCTAATTATGGCTCTACTAAGTAGTGGAAAAACCTCTTCTCCAGCCAACCTACACTTTGCTGCCAAAGACATTTCCCTGAAGTTTAAAGCTGAGAATATCTCTGCTGAAAAGTTCACTATAGCCTAGAGAATCAACTTGTGTTCTCATAGTATTAGAGACACTATAAAATTTAGCTTCAAGCCATCTTCCTTCATTCCCCATAATGTCCTTTGCTCACACTGTCATCTGTTCTGGCAGTGCAGATCACATTCATTTCCCTCAATAAAATGTTTTTCTTTTCTACCTCCCTATGAAAGCCTAGGCATCAGTCCTCATTTCCATCAATGCACTTAAAATGTGCATTATGAAGTCCCTGTGTAGGCAGGGTAGGCCTGCACATCCAATAGATACTGCTCCTCAGAGGTAGGCATCAGAAGCCACTCAGAGAGTCTAAGATCCTGCAGGATTTAGGAAGCTCAGCAAATGGCCTGGCAGGAATAAAAGGCAGCCATAATAGCAACAATGAGCCCTGTAGAATTTTATCTGGGCCCCACACAGGCTATGCTCCTTGCTCCTGTGTGTGATTTTGGATTTTCTCAGTTTTTATGGAGCTTGATTACACAGCTCCTGTGAGTAGATTCTCCATTCCAGTTTTTGTGTTTGAGTTCATCCTTGGCTATTGTGACAACAGCACCTAGCTTTACCCCTGAGGGTGTCTAGGTTATATCTTATCTCAGGATGAGTACCTTAGGGTGGCTCTCCTTTATGGTCTTATGAAGAGAGCAGTGCTTTTTATTCTTGGTTCATTAATTTATTCAGTGAATATTTGGTGAGCCCACATTGTGCTAATTGTCCAAGATTTAAAGACAAGTAGGATAGTTCCATTGCTCTACATTATCAGTGCTGCTCTGAGAATGAATGGCAGGGGGCTGCTGAATTTCAGCTTCCCCCATCAGGCCATCCAAACATTAAGATCTTCCCAAACTATCTTCGTGGGGATATTGCAAACCAGTTAGATTAAAAGAGTTGCTAATTGCCCTGCCTCCAGACCAAGAGAGAACATGCCTCTTTGTGAACTCTGATCCTAATGATAAGGTAATAGGAACATGTGCTTCATACTGACAAGAATAAAGGACCACAGCTGGATGCATTGTGGACTCATGAAAAAGGCGTATCCTTGGATGCTGCTCCTGCAAAACGCCACGCCCTCAGGGGAGGCACTCGGGACTGAACCTGAACCACCTCCAAATCATTCCACATATAGCACAGCAACGGCACATCAGAGGCAATTTTTTCTGGAATGAATGGATAACTAGATGGATAGATAGAAGGATGATGTTTTTTCCATAGCCTATGCACTCTTCTGACCACTTCTGGACACCAAAGTAATTAAAGATCCAGTTTGAATCGCATCTATCAAGACACTTTATCCAGCCCCCATAGTTGGAAGTAATCATTACATCTTGTGAATTCATAGTTTATTCTTTAATCTGTACCTGTCTAATTATACTTTCACTGTAGTTATTTAAGTATATGATTGCCTTCAATGGATTGCAAATCCTTTGCTCTCTGGAAGTTTATTTTATTGAACCTTATATTCATCAAGGGCTTAGCATCCTACCTGGCAGGGAGCAGTCACTGAATAAATAATCTGTGCACAAGTCCACTTCTTAATCAGTAATCTTGGATCATTGCTCCATAGTCAATCAGTATTTAGAAAATATCAACATATTATTCAAGACATAGCCAGCAAATACTTATTGAGCACCTACTCTGGTTAGCAAGAACGCAGTTAAAATTTAATCACCCTGACATTTGCTCCACATGTCAAAAACATAAACCTATCAAATGCTTGTTTTCTTATTAACAGAGATGAAAGTACTAACCCAAAAAATGGCTTTTTTGGGGAAAAGAGTAAATTTGCACCTAATAAACAAAAATACGGTTTTGAAAATTAATCATCTCATTGCAAGAAAGGAAGCAGAATAAAGTCTTGTGGAATCGAGTAAAAAGGCAGGAACTAGAGTGGCACTTAAAGTCCTATTGGAATATATTGAAAGGTCTTAGAGAATGGGCTTCACATTCATGTTTTGTAGACAAGGGAGAGCTATATATAATGCTTGTCTCACAGGGTAAACTATCTTTTCTATGAACTGACAATAATATGAGAGAGCATTTTTAAATGCAGGCAACTTTGCAAATGGAGAAACAGAGGCAAAGAGAAAATGTGTGACTCCTAAGGGTCAAAGCAAAGAGAGGGTCAAGTCTCTCTTCCAATACTTTCAAGGGCATTCAGTCCACTGCTACTTCAAGATTGTTTGGTATCCTTCATACAGAAAAGCAATTCCTCTATGATATTAATGAATCTAATGCTTTTGCTGAAAAACTTTTGATGTTTATCCACAGTAGTAAACCCATGAGGTAAATGAGGAGACTCAGGAATTACCCCTTTCTATATGTATTTGACTTAACATCTATAGGCAAAGATACATATTCAATTAAAATACCATGCTATAAATACTACTACAGTACACAGCAAAGATGGACTTAATTGGGCTAAATTCCACCAGATATTTGATTGGTTGTCCCAAAGCCTGGCAATCATGCAGCCTGCTTATTTTTATACCAAAACAAACATTTTGGGTTTATCATAAAGGCAGACAAGTTATCATGGGGTGCACCTCTTCTTACAATGACTCCCTACTCAGAACATCAAGAAAAAGGCAGAAAAGGCTTTTCTTTTCCACATATATGGGGTTTCAGATTGAAATATTTTTTATAGGCCCTCTTTAATTGGCTGGTTCTATTAGCAAAACAAAACAGAATAGTTATTACCATACAACACTCACTATGTGGGCATGCAGTGTGCTAGCTAGGACCTTGGTATACACAATTTCCTTAATTATCTCAAGAACTCTCTGAAGTAGTAATGATTATTTCCTTGCACAGGAAGAATTTGAGACTAAAAGAGGTAAAATAATGTGCTCTAAGACTATGAATGGAAGGTTCAAACACCTTTCTGACCTTTCTTGCTCTAACTACTATATTCCATTAAAATTTAATCTTCATAGTAAACCTGTTGATTATCACCACTTAACAGATGAGAAAACTGAGGCTCAGAATTCAGCACCTTGTCAAGAGCTACTCTCATCTGTGGAGTGGGTCACTCAAAATTAAACCAAGGTGAATGAAGCCCTTCTTCGAACTGCCCTTTCCAATTGACACTGTGCTGCTACTCTGAGACACTCTTATTAAAATCACTGTTCTTTACTATGGTTTTCTTCAAATTATCCACTTGAATAAAAAGAGAAGAGAAAACAAGCAAAAATGTGTCCCTCATTCTTATAGTAATCTGAAAAAGTAGCTCTGGTTGGAAATATAAAAAAGTGAGCCTTGAGTTATTTTAGGCCCGTCCAGTAATCCCCAGACACCTTCCCCCTGTGGACTTGAAGCAGCGTATGTCTGTTCTTTTCTCAGTTCAGGCTCTGCTGTTCACTCTGGACCTCTGGGTTACAGTATGTTTTATAATCACTAATAAGGACCACCTGCCTCTGGAGGAATTCAGCCTAACAGAATGGAGAGGCCTAATTGTTCAAATTCGCTCTCAGGTAGACAATTTGACCTTCAGGCATGGATTGAGATTACTGAATAGAAACCTTAAATCAAAATAAATAATTATACTAACTCAATCTAACTGATAAATTTAGAACACATGTCCACTCCATAACAACAAAAAAGAAAACAATAATATTTAGAACAATAAAGACAACGCCTTTGAGGAAATAAAATACCTCATAATCATCCAGGAAAAAGAAAAGAATAACCTACGTGTTTTAAAAATTCTTTCACTCCACTAACCTATATTCAGGGCCAATTTGTTGCACCCATACATGCTTAATCATACACTATCTGTGTGCAAAAAAGTATCCTATGGGTGAATTCAGTGAGAAAAATGGGCTCTTTGAAAATAAGCAAAATTCAGCCCAATAACTGGCTGACAAATGCTTACCACTGAGAGTGGGACATCTGTTGTAAATCTGGTTTGACAGATAAAGGAGAGCTGGAGCACATGGGGAAGAGTGCCTTCCCCTGCTCTTCAACACACCCCCATCGGCATTCAGGTCAGATTAGAAACCACTGTCTAGGCTGCCGCTGCAAAGCCAGGGGCATGCTTCCATCTGGACACCTGTCCCGTGGCACTGGAATTGCTGCTTTGCGTATCTGCCTATCCTTGCAGTCAGCAGGTGCCCTAAGACTATCCCCTCTAGTCCCAACATGGCACAGAGGGCACACAAGTTTGGTTTATCAAATCCACTCAAAAATAACTGCCCAGGTAACAAGACCTAGTCCCAGGTTGCCACAAGAAAAGAAACTATGTATTTATCTTATATAAAGTTTACTTTTTAAATGCAGAGGGTGTTTTATAGTATTAAGGCCAATATAAAAGACAGGCAAAAACAATGGGCTATGGGGACAAACAGCATTTTAAGTGAGGAGGTTCTTTCAGAACTTTCTAAAGCCAACTCAAGCACCTCTTCTCACAGGACCTCCAGTTTTCTATTCACCGCACTCACAATCAGATCTCCCACTGTCCATGTAGAATCATGAGACACTGGATTAATATCAGGTAAAGTCTGTGGGTTTCATGCGTGCAGGTTCTGGACTAAATGCTTTATTGCATTATTTCATTTCATTCTTATTGCAGCCATTTATAAGATAAGTGCTACTACGTTTCCATATTACAGATGATGAAACTGAAGCAAAGCATTTGTTTTATGTCTTACCTAAGATCTAAGCAGAACTTTCAGACATTGGTTGCTGTCCAAACACCCTCTATTCCCTTCAAACAGGTGAATGACCCAATGCCCAAGGAGAAACCATCATTTTGTTTGTTCTGACAAACTCTAGAATTCAGCCCTTGACTTACACTCTCTCCCCACAGTCTAATCACTCTCTCTTCTTCTGAGATGCATTCTCTGTTTCAGTAAAGCTAGCACCACTATCCACTCATAAACATTCATAACCATGCATGAGAAATAATTCTTACAAATTGTTTTGATATAGTTTATGAACAATAACACAATAATAAACATAAAACTTTCAAGCGCCATTAAATGTACATAAAAGAGCAGCTTGAGATTCAATATGAGGTTTTATAATAAATATATCATGCATATATATACAGAGATTGTGTATATGTGTATTTGTGGGTATAATTATTTTAGGTATCCAAGTATTCCATGTTAGTGCACATATTTTTCAACCATTGAATTTTTTAATGTAAATCTTTAATCATAGACAGTTTGGCATTAATATAGATCAGATTAAAAGAAGCTTCTCTGTTTTAATCCTTATCAAATTTTCTTTGTTGTGCTTATTTCATTTCCCATAGGTCCATCTCCAAAAGGTCTTTTATCAAAAAAGCCACTGATTTTCAGATTGGCATCAATAACCTGTGGAGTTGTCAAAGCTATGTTCAGTACATGTCATCTTGGGTTGCAGAACAATAGATAAAATTTCTTCTGGCTGCTACATGTGGTAACCTGCAGATACGTGGTCTTACATAGCACAGTAGTTGGAAATATAAGCTGTCTTTGGGCATTTCTGAAGAAAGAACTGTGATAATTATCAGGAACTCACTTCAGAAACAATAAATCATAAATATCTTAGTTTTGTTACTTCTCACCATCTGCTTCTTTGCTGAGAACTTTGTGACCGATGCTGCATAAACACACCACTTCAGGGGCTACATTTGGATATACAGAAGTGAACATGTATTAAAAATACCAAATTGATCTCTTTTAAGTGGGTTCAAACACAGGAAAGAACATGCGTACCCTGTTACACACACACAGACGAGTATGTTCTCTCTCCCCACCCTCACGTATGTCCTAAGCTTCTGCCTCCTGGCCAGGATAAGCTGTAGCTAAGAAGTGAACTTAATTACTCATTTAGGAAATGAACTCAACTCCTGCAATGTTATAATAGTTGTGAGAATCAAAATTAGGAGATAAGCTCATTAGAAGAAAGGTGCAATACACATTAGAATAATAGAACAGTAGTGGAATATGTTTCTAGTTTATTTGAAGCATTTTAAAAGCACCTTACTATCTACAGAGGATTCCTCAGCCACCCAGTTCTGTAAATCATCTGTGTTACAGACAAATAGATGCTGTATGAATGAACTCCAATCCTTAGCTGAGACTACAGGGCACACTCCTTACTTTTCTATACCTGAAGAAACACGTGCACTGATGTGGCACCATGTGAAATAATTCCTCACCCAGGGGTAAGCAGATGCTGCTCCAACAACTCTTGCACCCTCCCCAGAGAGCCACTGCCAGCCCCGTGCCCTGCAACTTCCTAGCCCTTCCTTATCCGTCAAGTTCAGGACTGGCTTCCTGCTCCAGAGTCCCTTACGATTGGTGGGTGTTAGTACCAGGTAGCTCTCGTCAATGTCCCTTGAAAACCTTTTCCATAGAAGAGCAGTTCTGGAGTGCTACCTGCCAGCCAGGCACATCTGATGAAGCTCATCTCTCAGCCTCCTTCCCATGTGCCACCCCCACTTGTCCCACTGGCCCAGCAGGAGGAGACAGTCCCCAGTGGCAGCATGGTACCAGGGCAAATGCCCAACCACCTCTGGCACCACCCCCAGGCCTGCGACTCCTCTTCAGGCTGGGACCTCCAAGTTGGGATCTCCAAGTCATCCTCACATGGCCACTTGCAAGAACTGCAAAATCTGTAGCCTTTGGGCCCTGAGAGCACCTCATGCAGACAGGGACAGCAAGCAGCCCTAGAGCTTCCGAGTAACATGAACATCACCTCTGGGAACATTAACTTTCTTTGGTGTTGCGATTCAAAGAGGTATTGTAAATACAGATCATGATTCACTTTCATCAGTTAAATGTAGGCATACAGAAGGTGTCAATTTACTATGTAGCAAGAGTGAAATACACCATATTTAAGCCCAAACTTTATCATTCATGACACACTGTCACCTGTCCCTAATGCACACACACAGTGTCCAAACACTTGAACAAGTATTTCAGCAAAGGGCAAAATTTCCCTAAGTGTATATGTAGTCACTTAAGAAGAAGTTAGATCTTTCATTAAATGCCTACTGATATCAGATTTCTCTACAGACGTTTAAGACTTTCTGTAACATTTTAAAGTCGAAGGAAGGATTAAATCATAGAGTTTCTAAAAACATTTGCAAGAAAACCAATTCTAACAGCAGTTATATTATATACTTAAAAAATAAAGCATTCCTCCTTAAAAACTAGATACATTCATATAAGTTTATATTGATACTTGCTTTTAGATGGAGTTTATTGGTCCAGTGCCCAATGACTTTGTATTCTGTACTTTTGTTGGTTATTTGATACTGGAAGATATCATAACGTCCAGGGGCATCTCCATTTTCATTAAAAGTGACAGGTGTCCCAGCACTACCTATAAACGTTTAGAAAACAATGTTAATAAAGCTTTAGTAAGATATCCCACTGGGCTTATTTTTCCCTGAGAAAAAGTGGTAGATAAAAATAAATTGTGTCGTAAGAGATACGAAGATTGTAATCGATACAAGGTCATTTTTAATAGCAAAATATCTTTTACAGGAAAAGAAGCCCAGAAGTACATACAGGAAAAAGACATGCTTTATTATGCACGTTAGAAAGTAAATGATGAGTATCAAAGTTAGGCAATGTACATAACAGTTAAGCAAATAAAAGCTGATTGGCCAAATATTCGGTACTGGCTACAGAGAGTGACGGTTAATAGAGAAGAGTGTAAATGCCTTGAAGTGTAACAGCTGTTGTGCAGTATGAACTACAAACAGCAATTCAAAATGTGGCAGGAGAACATCCCAGCCAGATTCCCTAGAGTTTGGCTTTATTCAGACTTGAACTCCACTCTGAAGCAGTTGCCCTGTTCAATTTCTCTTGTAAGTGTCTGCTTCTGCTTCCTCTGTCCCAAGGTATGTCAATGTGGGCTCCTGGTGGGGACCTCTCAACTGGCACAAGCAGTGATCGCTGGGAAGTCCCAACTCTGCTCAGATCATAAAAGTTCCCCCAATTTCCTGTGACAAGTGTGATGGTGGCAGGGCAGCAGGGTGCAAGAAATGTAGTCTTTTCTGAACTCCTGTTTCTCTCAGAAGTTTTCATTTTTTTTTTCTCTTAAAGCTTCTCCTCACTTTTATTTTCCCTCTTATTAAAACTTGTATATAATCACAGGTTCAAGAGAAGAAATGTATCACCACTTCCAAAGCTCTCTTTTCCCATCGACCCTATGTATATAGCCCTTCCTTTTCTGTAACAGCCTTTAGATCCCCCACTACTCCCACCCCACCGCTTCATCTTCTTGGATTACTCTTTGCTATCTTGACAAATTCACCTGACACCAGTCTCTTTGCTTTGTGTCTGTCTTCTCTCTGCAGTTCCCCTTCCCTGAATCTCTTCTCACAGCATATCGGATTTAATTTCTGTACTATACCAGAAACTGGTCCCTGCTTGCTATCTCTTCATCGCACTCTCCAAAAACATATACTATTAATAGTTACTCTATGTCAACTCTACATACTTCCATCTTATAATGAGTTCCTCATACCATTTTTATAGTTTTTAACTAAAATGGATAATCACAACACTCTAAAACACTTGACTTATCAAACAAAATAGATTATTTCAGAAAACTTGCACATAAATATAAACACCACACTGCAATTAGGGCACTTTTCTAGTAATTAGTGGAAAGATGCCTAATATCCTCTGATCTCTGGAATCATCCTAAAATTTGAACATGGTGTGAAGTTTCTAATGAACAACAGCTACATGTTTTCTGCAAAAACTGCTAAGGCCACAAGAGATGGTACACCCTGGGGGGAGAGCACGGGTCTGAGCCAAGAGCTGCCTGTCCAAGTCCAGTCCACTTCCCTAATTATCTTCACAACTTGTCTTCTTCACTTGTCACTAGAGACTTAACAATGAATATGAACATATTTTGAAGTCCTAAAAGAGCTGTGTGCATTTAAATTATTGAATTATTAGTAGTTCATGTGGGAAATAACTATACATCACTCCAGAAACAAATGAAGAGTTAGGGAATAAAATAGGGGCTCTCTAATCAACTGGTACTATCTTAACTATTCCTAGATACTTAAGTGAAAACCCATTTGCCATTCCTGACCAACCTTTTCTAACTCCTAGTGACCCTGAGCAGGTTAACCTTTAAATCTACAGTTTCCTCATCTATAAAATAGATGACATTTTCTTATAGAGCTTTCGGTGAGAATTAAATGAGCAAATACTTGTCAAGTGCATAGCACAACACATGGGATAATTAGATGTCACATTAGTTTGATTATTATTCACCCTATGTGTATTTTCAGTACACGCCAATTCAGAATAATAAATAGGGTGTTAAATGATATCTAGGCAAAGGATTATAGAACTTCAAATGGGAAAGGGATTCCTGGGTGGAAAAAAATGTGTTATCAGTTGTGAATTACACATTAACAGCATCAACAATTCTTGACATTTATATGCCACTTCAATAAATTCTGATGTCATGTTCTTCGTGAATACAGGGATATCCAGTTTTCTCAAACTAAAATCCCCAGTGTTGCCACATCCTTCCCTGAGTGGTTCCTTACCTCCTGCACTAGCAGCCCCAATATGTTTTTTACCAGAATGATTCCTGAGATAGAAGAATGCCACTCATGTAACTGAAGATTCTCATGAATATACTCCGAGTTACATCTAATTCCTAGTGTGCCAGCTGTTTCTACATCTCTTCCCTCCAACTCAAGAAAGTATATTGGAAAGCAAGGGAATGAGAGCTGGATTATCACAAAAATAGTAGCTGTCCAACTTAGACACTTCAAACACCGTTATTAATAGCAAGTTACACCAAATTCGACACTGAATTAAGACGCAATTCACTAAAGTGGTTAGGAATGTGGGGATTTGGAGCCAGATTGTTTGGTTCAAACCCCAGCTCTGTCACTTATTAGATGTGTGATCTCAGGCAAGTTACTTAATTTCTCTGTACCTCACTTGTCTTGTTTATAAAATGGCTACTAGCAATTCCCAACTCAGAGGGCTATATGAGGATTAAATGAATTAATATATGTAAAACATTTAGGACATGGTAAACATTAGGTAAGCATTAACTATTGTTTTCTTTATTGTTTAATGGTAATGCTGTGTATGAGTTCTAGTGTTTATACAAGAACAGAAGAACTTTAAGTAAGCACATACAGCTTCCGTGAAGTCACCCTTACTAATCTTCTCCTTCAATACAATGCCACATATACTTAAAATCCAATTCTCTAAATTCTCCAGGCTCTTTCTCACCATCTTGTCTTTGCATGTGTTATTTTTCTGTAAGTTCCTTTCCTCACTCTTCTTAACCCTTCTTCTCTCTAAAATATGCCTTCAGGATGTGGCTCAAAGGTTACACCTTTAGAAACTTGATCTTTCAAACTGGAGCCAGGGCCCCAGTGCCCCATCATGTCCTATCCTATCCACCAGGGCACTCACTACCTTCCACACATGTACTATTCATCTCCAGACCTGATCACAACATTTAGCCATCAGATACTGAGAGCTCATTACATGCTCAACATTGGGTGGACGCTCCGTCTTCCTCACAGAATGATGGTCTCCTTAATAAAGGCAAAACATAGCTCTTTATCTTTGTAAGCACTGCACCAAGGACAACGTGATCAATAAATTACAGTAAAGCATGAAAGAGGCGCCCATTAATGATCCCAAGCAAATCCAAGCTCAAGCTCCCTCTCTTCATAACATTATGAACTTTATTTCCATCACCTCTCATCTTTTATATTCACCAGTGAGGGAACCAAATCAGTCCCTTTCACATTACTATCAGTGTGATGTTAGAAACTACTCTTACAGAGCTGTTTACTAATCTGATTTCTGATCTGGGGCTAAGCATGCAGCTTAGTTACTTCAACCGCTTCACTCCTTCAGTAGCCAGGAGGGGCCATGCTGTTCATTAATTTCTACAAACAGAAATTTAAAATATCCTCCATAATACAGAATATGATCATCCTGAAAAACAGAATTAAGTGGCACTTTTTCAGGAAAAAAAAGTCTCAATATACCCATCACTTTATTATGTTTATTAACAACACAGGTAAGAAATAGAAAAATATTTGATTAGGCTAAATTCACATATACATAACTGATGTATATATATATATATATAAAATTTATTATGCTCCAGCAAATTTTCTTGTTTTGTTTCTTTCCATCCTAATTTTAGCTATTTCAGAAATTTTGAAGTGCATTAATTTTTTCAAAAAAACTTTTTCATCAATGTGCATGAGTAGAGAAATGGAAATAACATGGAGTTTGTAGTAAGCTTTACTTGTCAAGTACTGCTTTCAGAGTCCACACATCTCCTTGACTATTTTCTGTCCAATAAGAAACGCATAGAATAACTAGATTTTTATTACTAGGCATATCAAGCATTTCAACGTGTGTTTGTGGAAAAATGATAGACCCAATGAATATTTTATTGGAAAATGTTGGCTATGTTGAATATTGTTCTGGGGAAGAGTATGGCTTGCGATTCAGGGTTTGGAGTTTTGATTTGTTCCTCTGCCAATAACCTGTGTGATCTGGGCAAGTTACCCTCTCTAAACTTGTTTTCTCAACTGTCGAGGGAGCATAATAGCCTAACTTTCCTGAACTTTTACCAAGGTCACATGAGATGATGCATGTCAAGCCTTCAGAGTGTGACTGGCACACAGTAGGTGTGCAATAAATGAAAACTATCATCATCATTACCCATTCCTTTGCCTACATCTACGCTCCATTGATTTGCCCTTTCTTGTTTCCAGAATGCAAAGAGCAATACAAGGATTATTCATTCACCTTTATGGGCAAATTTATAAAAAAGTGTTAACTACTCAGTTTATTGTCTTGTTTACTACTTTCCTTCCTTCCTCTTGCTATAAAACTTTACCCATTTTCCTCATCAGAACCACCTACAATATTGGGTAAGCAGGAAAAAATGAGAAAGCAAGAAGTGAAATCAGTTAATTTAGCAATTTTTAGCACCTTTAAAAGATGAATGACTATATGACATCTAAGTCACTGACCAAATGCCATAGGAAATAACAATTTTCAGCAGAATCTCATTTATTTATGCTCTCCCTTTCCTTATCTAATTTATTTTATCAAGCATTTATTACAGTAAATAAACAGAACTATATATTTGAATTAGAATCATGCTATAGTTTAATTATGTAGGAATCAGTCAGAATAATCTTACAGATATCAGTTACTACACCTTCGTTTGTTGAAGACTTTAGAATATGACCCATGTACTCTTTTCCATCTGAAGTCTTGTCATTATTTCTGGTGGCCTCATCACCCTCCTGGATGACTCAACATCCTGGCCTTGCAGTAGCTGACTTCCTCACTTCCAATGGTACCTCTCCTGCATCTCACCACCCACCATCATGCTCACACTCTAAAAAACTGGCCTGTCAATGAACTACATCATCTTCTAAATTTTACTCTCTGGATACACCTTCCACCCAACTGGAACAGTTCCATGAGTCCCTAAATTTACTGATGTATTTGTCTCCCCAGTTTGTCATACTTTAACCCCATCACAGTTTCTCTCCCCCTACATCCGCATGATGGTCCTTGAAAATGCTCTCTGTCCTCTTGTACTTCTCCGTCTGCCCAATTTTATTCCTCTGCCAAATCACAATCACGATTAAGCTCAGTTGTACATCTTCTTTGCCTCTAATCAAGCAGGTGAACCTTGTTGGAGAATGTGAACGTCTAGTAAGGCCAGGATGAGGCTGAGGTAGGTGAGGGCCTGACCGAGAACGAGCACCTCCCTAACTTCTGCACGTCAGACTCCTCCCTTGCTGCAACTAGTCCCAACCCTGCTGTCTGGTGTCACTGTAAATTCATGACCTTAGATTTCAAATGCGTAATCAGCACCGCTCTGCAATTCGACCACACTTCCGCAGCTAGTCTTCTCTTCCCCTTCCTGGATAACTGACTGCTTCCTGTCTCACACATCCAACATCTTCCTCCCCTGTCATTTCAGCTTGTCTCATGCTTTCTTATTGAGAAATAGCAGCAACAAGACAAAAAAAAATCCGTCTCTCCACCACAAAACCTACAGCATACTCACATCTACACTTTGATTATCTCTTTCCTCCTGTTTCAACACATGTCTCTGCTCCAACTGAAGACATAATGTTCCACTAGTCCTAGGACCCCATTCGTTTACTTCTTTCATAGCACTTAAAGTATCTAAAATATGTGGCTTATTTAAATGCCTGCTGTTTATTAGATTTTAAGCTCATGACTGTGAAACATTTTTCCATTATGTTCACCACTATATTGTAGAAAAGACCATTGGCTGAACACCTAAATCCATATTCTTTTTTTCCTGGGCACATAGCTAAGCTACATTTCCAGTCCTCTCTGTAGTTAGGTTTGGCCAAGCAATTAGCTCTGGCCAATGAAACATGAACAGAAGTGATAGGTACTGCTTCTGGGCCTTGCTCATTATAAGTTTGTTAAGTGGATTTCTCTGGTCTTTTCTCCTTCTGTTCTTTTCTCCTTCTGCTAGAATGGAAATGGCACGCTGAGCAACTGGGTAAGCTACACGTTAAAGATGGCAGAGCTTGCATCAGCCTGGATTCATTTGTCTGTGCCTGGAGGAAGTCTGTGCTAGTAACCTGTTCACCCATCCCATCCATCTAGTACTATTACCTGAGGAAAACAACAACTTCTATCCTTTTTGAGCCATTATAGGTTGTGAGTCTACTTCTTATAGTAGACAATTATAATACACCAGTATCTAGAAAAGTAGGTTATCAATTAATAGTTATTAAATGAAATTTTTAAATTATATTAAATTTGGAAATGAATGCTTCACTTCATATCATAGTGCAAAGCTTTAAGAATAGTATATAGAGTTTTATAACTGAGTTTTAAAGACATTTGCATGGATCAATAACTACTTTTAGATTCTTCTTTAGGGTTAATACTGATTAATGCAATGTGCTTACATGTAAAATGAAGGTGGAATCCAGAACGTGTAACCATACTCCAAAATTTTACTGTATAGTCTCCATGTTTATTTACCTTGGCTAAAGTATTCACTCAATTGGATGTTCTCATAAAAACTAAATATAAAAGTATTAAAAATATGTGCCTGCTTTTAGGAATTATGGGTTGAAATGTTTTTCCTTTAACGGATTGTTTTTAGTATATGAACTACATAGGACAAAGAATATAGTCAAATGATATTTTTAATTCTCTGTCAACCCTCTTCGATTTTTCCATTAAGAAATGGAACTGATGATACTTTCTCTTGTGTAAATGTCTTTATGACCCTTGCATTAAAGGTGCTTTAAGGTGCAAAGCATCATTATCTAACCACTGAACACTATTTGATAAATACAAACTATAATTGCATTAATAGTACTCAAATGAGTTTGATTGACCTTTTAAAATAAGAAAAGAGCCATTATTTAGTGATACACAGTTCAGGGAAGCAAATGAATTAGGAGGTTTAGAATAAAACCCATTATAAAAAAAGTGACCAGAAAGATTATTAAAATATCAAATGTTCAGTTAAAGGAAAGAAACAGGAATGAATGTGTAATAATTATGCAAGATTAAGGAATAGATCATAAGAGGAACTTGGCAACAAACCGAAGTGTGTTACAATATTCTGAATCCAGAATATTTTCATTCTCTGGTGGAAGACCTCTC
Organism: Manis pentadactyla; assembly: GCF_030020395.1. Taxonomy (NCBI): domain Eukaryota; kingdom Metazoa; phylum Chordata; class Mammalia; order Pholidota; family Manidae; genus Manis; species Manis pentadactyla. Next base: position 124,902,992 of record NC_080025.1, read on the forward strand.
TTTATCTCAAGCAATTTAAGCCCGTTACTGTTTCTTTTGGGGGTGGTACTTAACACTATATATATATTTATTTTTACATATAATTTCCATTATAAATTATTAATCATTCTATCTGTAGCAGTGTTGAGTACAGTTATGAAAGAGAAGTGTGTGTCTATATGCATGTGTGTGTGTATTTATAGAGATAGAGGTATATAGATGTAGATATTGTGCTGTTAGAATCTTTACATTCATACTCTTGAGTGAGATGGAGCTGTAATTTTTGTTTCTTACAATACATTTTCTGGTTTGATTTCAGGTTATCCTGACTGCAGAGAATAAATTGGAAAATATTCCTTTTTTTTCCATTCACTGTAAGAGTTTGTATACAATTGTGTAAATCTTTCTTGAAAGTCCTGTAGAACCCACCTGGTATCATCCCAGATACCCTCAGAGACTTAATAAATCAGTTGTGGTATATAGATTCACACAATGGAATATTATACTACAGTTAAAATGAATGAATTACAGAGATAGCCATAAATATGGATGAGTCATAGCAATATAATATTAAGTGGAAAAAGTAAGTATTAAAAATACATTTTCCAAAGGTATAAATGATTAAAATTTTGTAAATTTTGTGCTTGGGGCAATATATACACAAGAAAAATCTATTTTAAAAGGTAGGAATATTGATTTTTCAGGACAGATTGGGGGATGGTTTGGTGATAGGAACATATGTTTGGATATATCTTTTTGTCAAATTCTTAGCTCTTGGGGGCAGGGGATTATTTTCATAGGTGCTTATTATAATCTATGAATAACCAACTAGCTAACTAAATGAAAGTGGACTTTGTGTAGATCAATGATGAGCAGGTCATTAGCAAAGGAGCCGAGAGGAAGAGAAAAAGAGAGACAAAGAGAGGGGAGAGAGAGTGACAGGGGGCAAGAGACTGGGATGAAGGAAAAGTAGACATAATGGACGGAAGAATGAAAGAAAAGAAAAGGGAGAGAACCACATTAAAAACTATAGAAAAGGAAGGGTATATTGAAAGACAGTTCTGTAAATCTGTGAATTGACTGAATGCTATTCTCAGCCTTGTAATTGTACCTTTGGAGGACGGGAATCCTCTCTACAGGTGTATGGACCCAAACAAAATAGGTCACGTGCAGAACTGCCTTCACCCAACTCTCTAAAGCATCTTTTCTATAGATTTTTTTGATTAGTCAATCTTCTATCAGAATTCCAAGCTTTTTATATAACTGTCTGGAATTAGAATCTTACCCATTGAATCATTACATCATTTCTCGTTGAATGTCAAATTGTTCTTTTGTCTTGGGTTTTGCATGCCTTTCTAGTAATTCATTGTATGAACTATCATTAAGGTCTTTCCATGTATTTCAGAATTAATATTTTGTTAAAATTGGTAGAATTACTGTGAGTCAATCAAACACAGATAACTCTATAGGACTAGATGCCAAAATGTCTAAAGAAATGAGTAAAATATCAAATTAGGAGAGATTTACTCATTTCTGACAATAATTTGTGTTGAATTTACAAAAGGATATCAAATCATTTCTTTATAATGGATCTGATTTTCTGTAATCACACAAACTGTCACTGTATATTGGGTCCCTGTGTAAATGTGTATTGGCTATGTTAGCAAGGAGATCTGAGGTATTACCCTTCTATCCTGTATGCATGACAATTTGGAACATAATTACAAGAAGGTGAAATATATAAGTAAAAATCTGTCAAAAATTTAAAAATAAAAGCATAGTCTGACTTATGCATATCTCTTTAAGAAGCCGATATAAACAGTATTAAAAGTTTTATTCTCAAATATTTATGAAACATTTACAAAAAAAAATTTTATTCTGCCAAAAACAAAATCCAAATAATTGTCATAAAGTAAAAATCTTAATTCATCTTTTTCTGACCAGTATTCAATAAAACTTGAACTTTTTGGTTTTTTATTAATAGATATATAGTTATTTATTACCACAATGATGTGCTGTGTAACAACCAACCACAAAAATCTCGGTGGCCTGTAGCAATAAATGCTTATTTTTGCTTATGAACTTATAAATTGGATGGGTGTTTCTGCTAATATTTTGTTTTCATTGAAGTATACTTGATATACAATATTCTTTTGGTTTCAGGTATACAAAATGATGATTCAACAATTATATACATTATGCAATATTCACCATGATAAGTGTAGTTACCATTTGTCACCACACAAAGATGTTATAATATTATTGCCTATATTCCCTATGCTGCATATTTCATCCCTGTGACTTATTCTTAACCGGCAGTTTTTAACCTCTTTATTCTCTTCATCTACTTTGCCCATTCCCACACAACCTCTCCCTTATGGCAACCACCAGTTTGTTCTCTATGTTTATGAGTCTATTTCTATTTTGCATCTTTGTGTTTACTATTATTTCTTAGATTCCACATTAAGGGAAATCCTATCATACTTGTCTTTCTCTGGCTGAGTGATTTCACTTGACAAAATGCCATCTAAGTCCATCTACGTTGTTGCAAATGGCAAGATTTTATTCTTTTTATGGCTGAATAATATTCCATTGTATATAGTACTACATCTTCTTTGTCCAGTCACCTATCAGTGGGCTCTTAGGATGCTTCCATACCTTGACTCCTTGAAATAATGCTGCAACAAATATGGAGATTCATATAGTTTTTCAAATTGGTGATTTTGTTTTCTTCAGTTAAATACCCTGAAGTGGAATTACTTGGCTGTATGGTATTTCTATTTTTAATTTTGTGAGGAACCTCCATACTGCTTTCCATAAGGGGTGTGCCAATTTGCAGTCTCATCAGTGGAGCACAAGCATTCCTTTTCTCCACATCCTCACCAACACCTGTTATTTCTTGTGCTTTGGTACCAGCCATTCTGACTGGTGAGGTGATAACTCATTGTGGCTTTGATTTACATTGTCCTGATGATTAGTAAAACTTGAACTTTTTAATGACAGCTTTTAAAAGATTGAAAATTTAAACCACCAAGGAAAAAGAAAAATAAAAAACTCCTAAAGAGTTATAAAAATCAATTAAACACTCATGTCAATTGATTCTTGAGTCAAAGAGAAAACTAAAACTAAAATTACAGATTACTACTTAATAAATAACAATATATTTAAAGGATATGGCCAAGCCTCCCTCAGAGGAAAACTTAGAGAATTAAAAGTTTTTATTGTTACACAAAATCTTATATATATATTTATGGAAAAATATTTTTATAATCTTGAAACAATAAGTGGCTTTAAAGCACAATATCAAGTGTAAAATATTAATGAAATGATAACTTTAACATAAAATTAAAAGTACCTAAATTTCAAAAACATCTTAAAAAGAATCAATCTAAGAACATGTAACAGCGGATTAGTATTCTTAATATTCAAGAAGCTATTGGAAATAATGAGAAAAATTTAACACTTCAACACAACTAGGAAAAAACAGAAAATTACAAAAATAAAACAATTACAGTAAGCATATATGCAATGTTCCATTTAGCTAGGAATAAAAAACATCGATGAGATATGAATGTTCACATTTGATCCAAGAATAAATATAGGTGAAGACAGGGTAAAATTGACACTTTCATGATCTGATAAAAATCCAAATTGATACAACTACTCTGAAGGCAATTTTCAAGATTTAAAGCACACTTATTCTTTGACCCAATAAAAGAAATTCATGCTATGAAAACAGGCAAGTGACTGTACAAAGATATTTGTAGAACCATGTTAATTATACTATTGTTTCTGTATTAGAATAATGGAAAAAATGTGACAATCTAAATAGACACATATATTAATCTTAGTCTAGTGTACTTTATTAGAGGGAAAATTGAAACAATATAAACAAGTCAGGGCATGGATAAATAAGGACACATCCATATAATGGAATACAATGTAGCCATTACAATTATAATATAAATACATATTAATAATATGGAGAGATGGCATGGTGTATTTTTACTTTTAAAGGTATTACACACGTTCACTAGGGTGGATATATTTTTTAAAATGGAAAATAACATTGCTAGTGAGAATATAAAATGGTGTAGCCACTGTGGAAAAAGATTTGTGTTATTTTTAAAAAAGTTAAACATGGAGTTACCATTTGATCCAGCAATTTTCCTAGGTACATACCCAAAAAAACTGAAAATGTACATTCACACAAAAACTTGTACATACACATTTATAGCAGCATTATTCTTATAGACAAAGGGTGGAAACAAACCAAATAGACATGAAATGATGAATGGATAAATAAAATACATTTATTCACTATTCAGCTATGAAAAGCATGATATATGCTACAACATGTGTGAACCTTGAAAGCACAGTCACAAAAGTCTGCATGTTGTATGATTCCATTTATATAAAATATCCAAAATAAGTAAATCCATAAAATCAGAAAGTAAATTAGTATTTTCAGGGGCTAAAGGGGGGAGAAAAGAGGGAAGAGTTTGTTAGTAGGCATGAAATTTCTTTCTGGGATGATGAAAATATTCCAGTATTAGATAATGATGATGGTTAAACTATTCTATGGACAAAGAAAGCTTTAAGTTGTGTAGTTCAAAATGGTGAATTTTATGGTAAGTTAATTATGTCTCAATTTTTAAAATTACAGATTAACATATAACATCACCTCATTTTACATTATATACATGCAATATAGGTAGATTTATGGATTATGGACAGATGACAGATAGATAGGTAAAGAGCTAGAAAGAATAGGATATAGATATGTATTTTGAAATATAGGCACCAAAAAGTTATCTCTGGTTAGTGAAATGAAAACTGACCTCCATTTTCTTCTTTATTATTTCCTGCAATAAATGCCTTATATTCATTTTCAAAAAAAAAAAAAAGAAAGAAAGGAAAAAAATGTGTTTTCGTTAAAATACAGGGAAGACAGAAGACCTAGTAGACAGAAGTACAGATACCTTTTGGAAAATACTACACTTTATATCAACGGCTAACATGCACACAGATACTAGCAGTTAGACATAAGAAGGACCTCTCAGATCCTGCTGAAAGCAATGTTCTCCCTTACACAGTTGAGAAAAATTTGGGAGAATCCAGTTCAGTTACTCTGGTTCTGTAAAAAGAATTGCATTTGACCAATGAGTTCAATTCAGGTCGGTCAGGTGGCCAACCTCCTAGAAGAACCCCAATAGTATTCCCGTATATTTGTCTAAAAGATGTTAGCACCTGGAAAAAAAAAAAGATGTATGTTCCATAATTAATGATAGCTAGCACTGACATTCCTGAAGACCTTGGTATTATATGCTCTGGGTCTGGGTCTGCAAATATAAGCTACTTGGAACAGTGGAGTAACAAAATCCTTTTGATTAAGATGAAAACAACTTATGTACCAAGACAAGTTGTTGAGATAGTATTCATAACACTGATATTCTTGTATAATTTAATTGTAGATTTGGAGCTTTAAATAGCTAAAAGTTTTTTTTTTCCCAAAAAGCATTAGGAATTGAGTTCCATATCCAAAACGAATGTATATTAAAACAACCTCTTCCTCTTAATAGCCACATGGTACATACAGAGTATCCATATTAACCAGCAATTTAAGTCTCCATTTTACAATTCAGTTTAACCTTTATGTCAGCTCCAAGAGAATGATCAATTTCTCTTATTTTTAGTACACTTATCACAAGTGTAGGAAAGAATAACTTTTTATTAAAACAGATATTTTAAATCTATGTTTATAGAGTTTTTTTCCCAGTATATTTATTATAGTTTTATACTGAATTGCTACATAGAAATTGGCTTTAATTAAGAATAAATTTCTTGGTACCATTTAAAATGAGAAGTGGGTATATTATTCATAATCATTAGAAAACAACCTGTTGCCATTTTAAAGTTTTGTTTCATGGAAACACACTGGATTTAAATACTAATCAAGGAATTAAGAGCAAGTAGACATGTTTTAAATTGGTTCTGAATATGTCTGTGAAAATAAAATGTCAGTTCTATACCCATTCCATCATCAGCTCTCTCTCTTTTTAACTAATCCTAGCATTCTCATATCCAGTTCCACAAAATATAAATAATGCGGAATATCTGACCTCACAATGGGAAATTTCTCTAGGCTTTGCCTACTTCCTCCTCATTTATCAACTGAATGGGTTTCCTAATCCCACAGGCTGTGAATCTTGGTTGCTCATTTCCTTTGTTTATCCTTTGCCTTTCAAAACTCAGCTCCAGACACCTGAATCTCAGTGTGGACCTGAACCACACTTACATAGGAGGGATCTGCCCTTCGTGATTGCTACTGACTACAAGCTCAAAATCAGTACAGCAGTCAGTATAGCTGGAGTGCTTTCTTAACCCAGCCTTAGTGCTCCCGGACACCTAGAACCAGGCCCTCATCAGCCAGCTCCCCTAGGCCTTCCTGCCCTTCCAGGGAGTTTGAACACTATCATCATCCCATTGGCATCATCACCAACATTATCAAACCACTGCTGCAGCAGTTCTTGCTGGACGTTGTACACCAACATAAGGCTATCCTTTACTGAAGATGATCCCTGTGACCTAGTAATTTTATCTGTAAAACATGATGTTAATGCTGACTTCTAATAACGGCATGTTCAATGATGAATAAGAGGGTCTAGACAGCTATCCAAAGGGAGAAGGGTCCAGTGGCAGAAACAGCAAAGGCTTTGGAATACTGTGAATGTTCCCTCTTCTGAGTGAAGTGAATAAAATCCTACATCATAAGGTGGCTGGAGGATTAAAAGATACAACATTTGAAAAACATAGTATATTATCAGTAATTATTATCATCTCTGTCCCTCAGTGTTGTGTCTATGAATGTAAAAAAATCAGTAATGTTGTTCAGCCAAATTGCAGTTAACTAAAAAAATTATCTTCTTCCCCATTGATTTAATCAATGTTGTAAAAAAAAATTTGACCAAGTTGACATTTCATTTTTGTCAACATGAATTCCCAACTGAAAAGAATTAATGCCTTAAAGCTATTTATGTTCTTATTGGTGATTAATACTGCATTTCACACTCTATTTAGCTAGTTGAGAAATGGATCTGTTGAATCCTACCAAATTTAAGAAAATGGAATAATCAAAAACATTAAACCCACCTGACCCTTTACTTTGAGCTTTACTGCTTTCTGTTGAGACCCAAGTTTAACCAAGTTTCAATAAAATTATTCGTTCTTGAAAATAAAACTGAAATTTCAGTCCACTGAAGAACATACCCTCTCAAAAACAGAATTTTTACACCAGATAAACTCTGAGGAGTCTATTTTCTTTTAATTTGCTGTTATGAATCTCACATTTTAAAAATACCTCTACCTAAGAAGTCTGGCATATTACTAGAATTAGCGCAGTGGGTACAGTAGCATATCCAAATGCATAAGACTGTGATGTACCTGTTGATCATGTCACACGCAGAGAGGAAACCAGCCCCCTGCATTGAACACGCTGAACTGGGACTGCAGAGAACCTGTGAGAGTCCTGGACCAGCGTCATCAGCTCAACCACCAGTGCTCACTCACCGGAATAATTAACTTCTGCCTTACTGAAATAGTAGATTTCCTAAATACATACAAGCATTTACATATCATAAACTCATAAAAGAAGACACTTGAGAATGATGGCTATTAGGGGTTGAGGGGAGGGAAATAGGGAGGTGTTGGTGAAAGGGTACAAATTTCAGTTACACAAGATAAAGTTCTAGAGAAGTACCATACAACATATGGGCTACAGTTAATGATCCTGCATTGTACACTTAAAAATCTGCTAAGAGCGTAGTTCTTGTAAGTGCCCTTACCACAAAAGAAAAAAATATTTAAAAAAATAAAAGGTACAGGAGGAAATTTTTGGAGGTGATAAGTTTATGGCCTTGATTATGGTGATGTCTTTACCAGTGTATACTTTTCTCCAAACTCAATGAATCACATACATTAAATATGCCAGCTTTTTGTCTGTCAGTCATCTCAATAAAGTGTTCTAAAAAATCCACTACCAAAACCATAAGCATTCTTCTTTTAGAAAGTTGATATCCCAGGTTAATGGGGATAGCATTGCAAATTTTTTTATTCATAATGTGAAGTTCTATATGTTCCAAAACAAATGTCTGAAAAGAATAATAACAAAATATTCTTTGGAATTTTTATGAAGCCGTTTTTCTTTCTCTGAAATTGCTCAATGCTTTATGCTTTCTGAACTAAATGTCTTCTGAAATTGAGCTCCTGCAGAAGTTGATAGAAGCACTTAACTTTATGACTAAAAAACCTCAGAGACGTATGTAAAAATATACATTTTGTATTTTTAAATCCTGAGAACAGCCTAGGGGAATAGTGTATGTAATACATATTAGAATGCAAACCCTGCAACTCCCTTTTATCTAAAGGAAAACAAAATCACAGACCATAGGTTTATTTTTTTCTGTCATCTGGGAGCTTGTAGAAATTGTATCTATATCTGTTAACCACTTCATAATTAATTAATTTGTTCTTATATGCTAATTAAATTCAAATACAAAATGGGGAGTTAGAAAAAAATGTAACACACTAAAGCAGCTTTAAAAATTTGAGTTCCTTATGGTCTTTATCTTTGAACAATATGTGACTTTTGAAACTCTTTCCACGCATTTCCTATTACACTTCATTTCTGTCACACCAGTTTCTAAGGTTCCCTACTTTTTCAGTGATAATGACATTATTGAAACAGTTATACCAAATTTAAAGGATAGGTTGCGATGGTACCTTGGAACAAAAAATAATCAGATTATCTCACTGGGGAAAGGGAAAATTTATGCTCACATTTTCTTGGTCCATAGTCTAGTCTGTTGTTTATCATCAGAAGGAAACTATATCCAAGGGCCAATATTCAATAGGATACACTCCACCTATTTATTGCTCTTTCAAGACCAAACTCATGTAATTGTCTATCTTTATCACTGAAAATAGGAGGAGGCAGGATATTGTCAAACATGAGATGAAAGGAGTTGAATATTTAGTCTTAGAGAACATGCTGGGCTTTTTTAACTTAAAATATTCATTATAGAGACATTCATATTTATTGTAAAGAAAGAAAGCAGAGATAAGCAAAAGGAAGATAGGAGAAAAAAAGGGGAAAGAGAATATTTGCCCACCATCTTATTACTATTTAGTGATAGTCATGGTTATTGTTTGATCTACAGTCTTTCTCATTACATCTACACTATCTAAAAAGACATTGAGACTGAATGAACTGTGTAATTTTAAATCCTTCCTTTTTTCAATTAATGCTAATTATGGAAAACTATGTGCCAACACATAAAGATCACTAATACAACTTTACTGGCTATACATTTACTCTCTTTAATATATGTGTGTGTGTGTGTGTGTGTGTGTGTATACCATAATTAAGTTTACTGGTCCCATAATGGTAGATACTTACATCATTGCCAATTATTTGATCATATAACAATATTACCAAAAAATCTCATGTTTATTTCTTTGTATAATCATCTGTTTTTTAAAAATTCTTCATCTGGATTTTCTGTGTCAAAGTATTTCAATGTCTGATACAACTAACTTCTTTTTAGGAATTTTACCTCTAAATATATCAGTGTCTATGAATAATGACTAATATTTATATAATATGAAAAAGCCTTAAGAATTATTCTAGGATGAAAATACACACACACTTTGTTCTCTGGCCTATTCGTCTGCAGTGCTAGTGTGCACACAAATCACCTGTGTTAAAAGGCAAATTCTAACTCTGGCCTGGAGTCTGTGCCTCTACTTCTAGCAAATTCCCAGGTGATGACAGTTTTGCTGATCTGCAGACCACACTTTGAGTAGCAAGCCTCCAGGTCTATGTATTGTTATAAGATCATCAAGGGAAGTTTTCACCTCCACATCTGCACATCACTGATTCCTAAATTCCATTGACTCCTGAGGGGTCTATAAGTCAGCTTTTTGTAATTTTTACACCATCTGTAATGGTTAGTAATCAGCATGCATGTGAAAATGCATTATTCTGGAGGGAACAAGCACTTTAATCCAAAACTCAAAAGGGTTATGACATCAAAAAGTTTGTTGATATTTTATTGTGTCTTAAGGAATGGATAGAAATACTGATCAAGTTATGTTTCACTTTCCCTTCTATACACCAGATCCTTCCTGCAAAAGTCTTTTCCAAAGAAACATATGGTAATGGACTCACTGCGAGTCCATGCACAGCAGCCTTCTCTCATAGTGCATTTGTGTGGCACAAAACAGATAACCTAAAGACAGGTATTTGTTGGCTTAAGGAATAAATGAATTTTTAAAACATTTGGGAAAATTTAAATCACTCCTAATGTAGCTCCCTCTGAAGCTGCTGTGAAACATGCAGATATCAACTCCATACTGTTGACTAGGAATGGCCATAATTACAACCACTTCACAGTGAAATTATTAGTAGCACAGTCCTGGAGAGGCCCAGCAGTCCTGTCTTTCTCAAATCAGGATGTCAATTCTATTGTGCTTAGTGGAATGTGTGATTTATTTTTCTCAGAGGAACACATTTTGAATTGAAAACCCATTTGGAAACAGTCACAAAATTTGGTGGGGGAAGGCTGTGAGAACCATAGTTCTTTAAGTATACACAATCATATGAACAAAACTGACTATGAAACAAAAATAAGGACTCTTATTCTGGAGCTGGATGGAGGTGATGGTTGCACAACTGTGCATATATACTTAATGCTACTGTTCACATAAAAATGATTAAAATGATAAATTTGGTTATGTATATTTTACCACAATTTTAAATGAGTAAATAAATTAAACAAATAAATGATGAATAAAAAATAAATAAATAAGGACTCTGGACATTTCCAGATACCAAACAACTAAAAAACAAACACAATAATGGCTTAGAAACTGTTGATTCATTCAAAAATGCCTGTTTCTCCTCGTCCAGAAAATTACAATGTAGAACATTAATGTCTCCCTGAAACATGTGGCTAGAAAAGAAGCATTAACTTGTTTAGGCCACATTTGATTTGGGTAATTATGTTCTAGTTGCCTCGAGGTCCCCTAAAGTCTTTCATAATCTGTGTCACTTCTACACTTAACCTGTTTACAGCAGTCTATCTCCTTCAAGTGGTCATTACCATCTGCCCCTAAGGTGGCTGCATTTCAGCAGGAGGGGACATGATTCCTGTACCATAGAGAAGTGCCAGCATGAATAATTATTGCTCTGAAAGTTGATGATGCAAATTTGCCTGTGAAAGACATGGAAAATATTCATAAACATAGGTCACTGTTAGCAGTTACAATACCAGCCCCCTGTTCCTCATAGCTCCTGAAGTTTGGTTTAACCAACACTTTTTCATGATGGAAGTACACTTTGAAAAAAACAAAAGCATGTATACCATACTTTCCTGTAATATGAGTGTGTTTTGTATCATATAAAGGAAAGACACATTTACATTTTGAAAATAAACTTTTATCAGGTGCTCAAGTGTATTTTTTGTTTTATTTTGCAATCCTGGGTTGCCGAAATATCATAGTTAGATTTTAATAATACTTTCCTTTTTTCCCCATTACCTCTCTTTAAAGAGCTAACTACATCTAGAAACAGAAGAGATGCACCTTATATGACCCAGAGACCTCCAGATATCTTCCTACCTGCTCTAGCACAAAGCAGAGAATTCCCACTATTAGCATAACTATTAGGATTAGGCAGAAGGTTATGTGTAAAATGTGACAGGATTGCTCTGGGAGGTTAACTCACTAACTTGTTAATATATCGACATGAATGATTTTATCTTTACCTCAGCACAGCATCCTGGTGGTAGGATGCATATGGACAAGTAGGTTTCTGTACAAAGGCAGTTTGGAATATTGGAAGTGCAGCCTGGGTGGGCAAGTAAGGACAGACAGCCAGAAGGCACTGCAGAATGAGATAGAGAGCCCTAAATAGTGCCAACGGAATCAAAAAGCAATTGCTAAGTACAGATCACCAGCATGTGCTTAAGATGACATTTACCTGCTTTATAACTTAGTCTCTCTTGCTTCTCTGCTGTATTTACAGGGGCTAGTCCACTTCAGAATAAATCAGCAACATCCCTCCCAGTCTAGATGCAGTGGAGTTACTCTCATCATCTATGAATATTCGTCTCAGTTTCTCCACCAAGTATGATTTTCCTTCTTTCCAATCCCATGACTTCAGCCCTTAAAACCTGATCTTATTACTCAACCTCTGATGCCTCCCTACTGCCAAAAGGACAAAGGTCAGTTTTGTTTGGCTGGCATTGTGAGCACCCTCAGGCCCTTGTACTCCGGTCTGGCCTCACTGCCATTTCTACAGCACTTGTCACTGAATCTTACTGCACGAACTGCTCTAGCCACACTGTCTGCAGACTACACGCTAGATTCCCACGGCACAGCATCCGCTCTCCCACGATTGCCCATGCTCTTCAAACGGCCTGAAATGCATGTCTGTCTTTTCTGTCAACAACTCCTAATCTCATTTCAAGTTCTTGTTCCAATGCCATGTCCTTTGTGCTTTCTTCCTTCCTCACATTTGGTAAAAACATCAGTTTGCTTGCATCCTCTTGATTGCACCTACTTTATTTTGCATGGAAGTACATCTACTGCCTAATCTACTATCTCACACGCTATGCACCGTATGAACTTAGGATATGTCGTCTCATCACACAGCATAGTGCCTCCTATGTCCTCTCATCACATGGTATAGTGCCTTATACGATGCAGATGCTTAATAGTCATTTATTTGAATTCATTTCCAGCAGTGTAATTTATATCCAAAGGCCCAGAGAAAAGCAATCTGACAAGAGTAAAGGGGCAAATAAATAGAAGGGACTTAGAGACAATGCCTCACAGGTTTTCCATAGGTTTATCTCTTGGTTTCACTGTATCTTCCACAATAGTTTTCTCAGTAGTCTCATTACATTAGTAGGGGTTCCATAAAACTTCTGAAAGTCAGTCTCCAGAAGGACTAGCTAGTTTTGGAGTTCTAGCCAAGCAAGAGGAGGCACTGGCAGGGGGCATGCCTTCCTTCCAAGCCTAAGAAAGATGGCATTGCAAAAGCAAAAGGTAACTCTGGGCTAAATTAAAGTAGCATGCCAAGGGCACAAACAGGAGAGAATATTAATACCCATCATGATAAAGTGAATAACATAGCAATACCTAAATTTTCATTAGCCAGTTCCTACAGTAATAACCTCATGTTGAGCAGGCTCAGAAGCTGTGATGTGAATGCGACCTTACGCCAGGAACCCAGCACTCTTTGCTCGGATGATGTGAAGGATCATTAACCACATCTTGCTGAAGAACATTACAGGTTATAAAAATGTCATCTAGACCATGCCAACAAGCCCATCTGTATTTAAAGCTGAATCCCTTTGAGATAAAAGCATTCTGTGTGGCTCAAATGGGGCTGTGATTTCAGATGTCAGAACACTATAAACACGCAACTGGAGCACACAAGCTATAATCGAGCAGTTGAAGGAAATGTGGGATATGAAATCTTTCCAATTGCCTCACTTAGAGCCTAAGTACTCATCAGAAGACTACATCTTAGTCAAGAAAAAAAAAACTTTAAAAATATTTAGTAACATATCAATAATATTAATCAGAACCTAAGACAGTCTTTTGTGCAATTAATGGCTGAGGTTCTATTTTACAGGATGGTGAGCAGGAGAGCAAAAGATATTTATGATGGGCATTGTCTACCATCTGCCATGGGGTAAAAAGGTTTTTATGAGAATCAGCTGGAATAACTAAGAAGAAAATATAATTTCAAAGTGGGATAACACCAAGCTGGTCTTTTTCTAGAGTAACATCAATGGGATAGATTGATGTCTGGGAGGAAATGAACGATTCTAATATCTGTGCATATTGACATACACACGCACACACATATATACATAACTGTGTATTTATATTACGTCCTTCTGTCTATCTCTCAAGGTGGTCATATAAGAACATGGATTAAGATATGAACACACATACTTGCTGGTTTTTGAGCCTCAAGGAAATCAGTAGTAAACTCTCCGATCTACCTTCTTGCCAGTTTATTACTCCCGTCCTGTCACACTCCCTACTGTCCCTGTCATCTTTTGAAACTACAGAGCTGTTCTGGAACAACTTTTCTACACTACTTTCCTCCTACCATTTTTCCTCTCCCTTCTCCTGCTCCCACCATCCTTATTTCAGGTACACGCAGGTGAGAAGGCTCACAAGGGAAAGAGCGGCCCTGAGTTGTATTTAGTTCCCTTCCTACTGTAACAACCTCATAATAGCTAGAAGAATAAACTCCTGGGAAATGTGTCCTCACAAAGCTTAATTACTTCTAACCGAGACAGTTTTACATTTTACAATATTGATCAATATATCCTATTATTATTAGCAAATTGAAAAGTAACTTGGTGTAAATGCACCATAAAATATCATATCAACTGCTTTATTCCTTATGACTTTTGGCACTGCAAAAAGACCACATAGTCAACATCAACTTATATTTAATATTGAATCATACTTTTATAGTGCTCTGTTAGCAAGGAAAACACTTTATCAGTGTCTCTAGCCTAGATCTGTTTACTTGCTCTTTGTCCCTAGTGCAATGATCTGTGAGCATTCAATAAAACCCTTTAAATTGCACATTTACTATTCTGAACTCCCAAAAATATAGGTCTCCAAATCTGTAAAATAAATTAAGATGGACTTAATCTCTTAAAAGTATATATTTATAAGGGGGGATCGGAAGATGGCGGCGTGCGTAGAGCAGCGGAAATCTCCTCCCAAAACCACATATATCTATGAAAATATAACAAAGACAACTCTTCCTAGAATAAAGAACAGAGGACACAGGACAATATCCAGACCACATCCACAGCTGCGAGAACCCAGTGCCTCTTAAAGGGGGTAAGATACAAGCCCCGGCCCGGCAGAAGCCGAGCGCCCATCCCCCCAACTCCCGGCAGGAGAAGAATAGGCAGAGCGGGAGGGAGACAGAGCCCAGGACTGCCGAACACCCAGCCCCAGCCATCCGGGCCAGAGCGCAGACACACTGCGTGTGCAGGAGGCCCTGGATACTAGGAAAACACGGCAGCAAGAACAGTGAGCAGGCACCGGAGGCCGGGCACCGGAGGACATAAGAAAAGCAAGTGACCAATTTTTTTTTTTTTTTCTGTTTTGTTTTGGCGAGCACTTTTTGGAATTCTTAAAGGGATAGGGACCCCAATACTAGGGAAACAAGGCAGCAAGATCAGTGAGCAGATGCCTGAGGCTGGCGCCAGAGAATAAGGAAAAGCGACCAGCCTTTTTTTTTTTTTTTTTTTGTGGTCGTTGTTTTGTTTTGGCGGGTGCTCTTTGGAAGTCTTAAAGGGACAGGGCGGGACACTTAATCCAAGAGGTAGGGAATCCGGGGATCTCTGGGCACCCTAACACCTGGGCTGCAGGGAGCAGGGAGGCCCCTTACGGAGATAAATAGCCTCCCAGCCGCTCCTGCTCCAACGCGACTCCACCACTTTGGAGCGGCTACCCGAGCTAGGCCACACCCACAGCAACAGCGGAGATTAACACCATAGCAGCCGGGCAGGAAGCAGAAGCCCTGTCTGCACGCAGTTGCCCAGCACAAGCCACTAGAGGTCGCTGTTCTCCCAGGAGAGGAGGGCCACAAACCAACAAG
The DNA here is from genome assembly GCF_030020395.1 of Manis pentadactyla. NCBI lineage: Eukaryota > Metazoa > Chordata > Mammalia > Pholidota > Manidae > Manis > Manis pentadactyla. The sequence continues at coordinate 124,918,677 of NC_080025.1, forward strand.
AAGGGAAGTTCTTCCAGCCGTCACTTGTCCCAGCTCTGCAAACTATCCCTATCACCATGAAAAGGCAAAGCTACAGGCAGACAAAGATCACAGAGACAACACCAGAGAAGGAGACAGACCTAACCAGTCTCCCTGAAAAAGAATTCAAAATAAGAATCATAAACATGCTGACAGAGATGCAGAGAAATACGCAAGAGAAATGGGATGAAATATGGAGGGAGATCACAGATGCCAGAAAGGAGATCACAGAAATGAAACAAACTCTGGAAGGGTTTATAAGCAGAATGGATAGGATGCAAGAGGCCACTGACAGATTGAAACCAGAGAACAGGAATGCAAAGAAGCTGACATACAGAGAGATAAAAGGATCTCCAGGAATGAAACAATATTAAGAGAATTGTGTGACCAATCCAAAAGGAACAATATCCATATTATAGGGGTTCCAGAAGAAGAAGAGAGAGGAACAGAGATGGAAAGTATCTTAGAAGAAATAATTGCTGAAAACTTCCTGAAACTGGGGGAGGAAATAATCGAACAGACCACGGAAATACACAGAACCCCCAACAGAAAGGATCCAAGGAGGACAACACCAAGACACATAATAATTAAAATGGCAAAGATCAAGGACAAGGAAAGAGTTTTAAACGCAGCTAGAGAGAAAAAGGTCACCTATAAAGGAAAACCCATCAGGCTAACATCAGACTTCTCAACAGAAACCCTACAGGCCAGAAGAGAATGGCACGATATATTTAATACAATGAAACAGAAGGACCTTGAACCAAGGATACTGTATCCAGAACAACTATCATTCAAATATGATGGTGGGATTAAACAATTCCCAGACAAACAAAAGCTGAGGGAATTTGCTTCCCACAAACCACCTCTACAGAACATCTTACAGGAACTTCTCTAGATGGGAGCACTCCTAGAAAGAGCACAGCACAAAACACCCAACATATGAAGAATGGAGGAGGAGGAATAAGAAGGGAGAGAAGAAAAGAATCTCCAGACAGTGTATATAACAGCTCAATAAGTGAGCTAAGTTAGGCAGTAAGATACTAAAGAGGCTAACCTTGAACCTTTGGTAACTAAGAATTTAAAGCCTACAATGGCAATAAGTACATATCTTTCAATAGTCACCCTAAATGTTAATGGACTGAATGCACCAATCAAAAGACACAGAGTAATAGAATGGATAAAAAAGCAAGATCCATCTATATGCTGCTTACAAGAAACTCACCTCAAACCCAAAGACATGTACAGACTAAAAGTCAAGGGATGGAAAAACATATTTCAGGCAAACAACAGCGAGAAGAAAGCAGGGGTTGCAGTACTAATATCAGACAAAATAGACTTCAAAACAAAGAAAGTAACAAGAGATAAAGAAGGACACTACATAATGATAAAGGGCTCAGTCCAACAAGAGGATATAACCATTATAAATATATATGCACCCAACACAGGAGCAACAGCATATGTGAAACAAATACTAACAGAACTAAAGGGGGAAATAGACTGCAATGCATTCATTCTAGGAGACTTCAACACACCAGTCACCCCAAAGGATAGATCCACCGGGCAGAAAATAAGTAAGGACATGGAAGCACTGAACAACACAGTAGAGCAGATGGACCTAATAGACATCTATAGAACTATACATCCAAAAGCAACAGGATATACATTGTTCTCAACTGCACATGGAACATTCTCCAGAATAGACCACATACTAGGCCACAAAAAGAGCCTCAGAAAATTCCAAAAGATTGAAATCCTACCAACCAACTTTTCAGACCACAAAGGCATAAAACTAGAAATAAACTGTACAAAGAAAGCAAAGAGGCTCACAAACACATGGAGGCTTAAAAACACGCTCCTAAATAATCAATGGATCAATGACCAAATCAAAATGGAGATCCAGCAATATATGGAAACAAATGACAACAACAACACTAAGCCCAAACTTCTGTGGGACACAGCAAAAGCAGTCTTAAGAGGAAAGTATATAGCAATCCAAGCATATTTAAAAAAGGAAGAACAATCCCAAATGAATGGTCTAATGTCACAATTATCGAAATTGGAAAAAGAAGAACAGATGAGGCCTAAGGTCAGCAGAAGGAGGGACATAATAAAGTTCAGAGAAGGAATAAATAAAATTGAGAAGAATAAAACAATAGCAAAAATCAATGAAACCAAGAGCTGGTTCTTCGAGAAAATAAACAAAATAGATAAGCCTCTAGCCAGACATATTAAGAAGAAAAGAGAGTCAACACAAATCAACAGTATCAGAAACGAGAAAGGAAAAATCACAACGGACCCCACAGAAATACAAAGAATTATTAGAGAATACTATGAAAACCTATATGCGAACAAGCTGGGAAACCTAGGAGAAATGGACAACTTCCTAGAAAAATACAACCTTCCAAGACTGACCCAGAAAGAAGCAGAAAATCTAAACAGACCAATTACCAGCAACAAAATTGAAGCGGTAATCAAAAAACTACCAAAGAACAAAACCCCCGGACCAGATGGATTTACCTCAGAATTTTATCAGACATACAGGGAAGACATAATGCCCATTCTCCTTAAAGTTTTCCAAAATATAGAGGAGGAGGGGATACTCCCAAACTCATTCTATGAAGCTATCACCCTAATACCAAAGCCAGGCAAAGACCCCACCAAAAAAGAAAACTACAGACCAATATCCCTGATGAACATAGATGCAAAAATACTCAACAAAATATTAGCAAACCAAATTCAAAAATACATCAAAAGGATCATACAACATGACCAAGTGGGATTCATCCCAGGGATGCAAGGATGGTACAACACTCGAAAGTCCATCAACATCATCCACCACATCAACAAAAAGAAAGACAAGAACCACATGATCATCTCCATAGATGCTGAAAAAGCATTTGACAAAGTTCAACATCCATTCAAGATAAAAACTCTCAGCAAAATGGGAATAGAGGGGAAGTACCTCAACATAATAAAGGCCATCTATAATAAACCCACAGCCAACATTATATTGAACAGCGAGAAACTGAAAGCATTTCCTCTGAGATCGGGGACTAGACAGGGATGCCCACTCTCCCCACTGTTATTTAACATAGTACTGGAGGTCCTAGCCATGGCAATCAGACAAAACAAAAAAATACAAGGAATCCAGATTGGTAAAGAAGAAGTTAAACTGTCACTATTTGCAGATGACATGATACTGTACATAAAAAACCCTAAAGACTCCACCCCAAAACTACTAGAACTGATATCAAATACAGCAAAGTTGTAGAATACAAAATCAATACACAGAAATCTGTGGCTTTCCTATACACTAACAATGAACCAACAGAAAGAGAAATCAGGAAAACAACTCCATTCACAATTGCATCAAAAAAAATAAAATACCTAGGAATAAAGCTAACCAAAGAAGTGAAAGACTTATACTCTGAAAACTACAAGTCACTCTTAAGAGAAATTAAAGGGGACACTAACAGATGGAAACTCATCCCATGCTTGTGGCTTAATATCGTCAAAATGGCCATCCTGCCCAAAGCAATATACAGATTTGATGCAATCCCTATGAAACTACCAGCAACATTCTTCAATGAACTGGAACAAATAATTCAAAAATTCATATGGAAACACCAAAGACCCCGAATAGCCAAAGCAATCCTGAGAAAGAAGAATAAAGTAGGGGGGATCTCACTCCCCAACTTCAAGCTCTACTATAAAGCCATAGTAATCAAGACAATTTGGTACTGGCACAAGAGCAGAGCTACAGACCAATGGAACAGACTAGAGAATCCAGACAATAACCCAGACATATATGCTCAATTAATATTTGATAAAGGAGCCATGGACATACAATGGCGAAATGACAGTCTCTTCAACAGATGGTGCTGGCAAAACTGGACAGCTACATGTAGGAGAATGAAACTGGACCATTGTCTAACCCCATATACAAAAGTAAATTCAAAATGGATCAAAGACCTGAATGTAAGTCATGAAACCATTAAACTCTTGGAAGAAAACATAGGCAAAAACCACTTAGACATAAACATGAGTGACCTCTTCTTGAAAATATCTCCCCGGGCAAGGAAAACAACAGCAAAAATGAATAAGTGAGACTACATTAAGCTGAAAAGCTTCTGTACAGCAAAAGACACCATCAATAGAACAAAAAGGAACCCTACAGTATGGGAGAATATATTTGAAAATGACACATCCGATAAAGGCTTGACGTCCAGAATATATAAAGAGCTCACATGCCTCAACAAGCAAAAAACAAATAATCCAATTAAAAAATGGGCAGAGGAACTGAACAGATGGTTCTCCAAAAAAGAAATGCAGATGGCCAACAGACACATGAAAAGATGCTCCACATCGCTAATTATCAGAGAAATGCAAATTAAAACTACAATGAGGTATCACCTCACACCAGTAAGGATAGCTGCCATCCAAAAGACAAACAACAACAAATGTTGGCGAGGCTGTGGAGAAAGGGGGACCCTCCTACACTGCTGGTGGGAATGTAAGTTAGTTCAACCATTGTGGAAAGCAGTATGGAGGTACATCAAAATGCTCAAAACAGACTTACCATTTGACCCAGGAATTGCACTCCTAGGAATTTACCCTAAGAATGCAGCAATCAAGTATGAGAAAGATCAGTGCACCCCTATGTTTATCGCAGCACTATTTACAATCGCCAAGAATTGGAAGCAACCTAAATGTCCATCGATAGATGAATGGATAAAGAAGATGTGGTACATATACACAACGGAATACTACTCAGCCATAAGAAAAGGGCAAATCCTACCATTTGCAGCAACATGGATGGACCTGGAGGGTATTATGCTCAGTGAAACAAGCCAAGCGGAGAAAGAGAAATACCAAATGATTTCACTTATCTGTGGAATATAAGAACAAAGGAAAAACTGAAGGAATAAAACAGCAGCAGAATCACAGAACTCAAGAATGGACTAACAGGTACCAAAGGGAAAGGGACTGGGGAGGATGGGTGGGTAGGGAGGGATAAGGGTGGGAGAAGTAGGGGGGTATTAAGATTAACATGCATGGGGGGGTAGGAGAAAGGGGAGGGCTGTACAACACAGAGAAGGCAAGTAGTGATTCTACAACATTTTGCTATGCTGATGGACAGTGACTGTAAAGGGGTTTATAGGGGGGACCTGGTATAGGGGAGAGCCTTGTAAACATAATATTCATCATGTAAGTGTAGATTAGTGATCCCCAAAAAAAAAAAAAGGCAGTTCCTTTGTGGTAACCTCCAATGAGTTCTACACAAGGGTATAAAGGGCATATAAAAGTGTAGGCAAAGGGTCTCTTTGTGTTTATACAGAGGTTCAAAGCCTAATTGCGCTACCCCGAAAATGAACTAAGATACGATATGAAAAAGAACTTCCAACATCAGCACTCTCTGGAAGACTCATGCCAGAAGATGATCATCAAAAAACCCCAACAAAGATCCACGCACTGCTACAGCTGTACATGCACCCATCCCACCAGTTCCTGGACTTGCCATGGGAATGAAGAAGGAGATATCTAAGCTGGCCTGTGCATACAGTAAAACAACAAATTTGACTGGATCTATACTGTTGGAACTCAATCAAGAATTAGGAGAAGTGCAAATTGTAGCGCTCCAAAATCTTACAACTACAGACTATTTACTGTTAAAAGAACATAAGGGATGTGAACATTCCCCAGGAATGGGTTGTTTTAATTTGTCGGATTTCTCTCAGACTGTTCAAGTTCAGTTGGACAATATCCACCATATCATAGATAAGTTTTCACAAATGCCTAAGGTGCCTAACTGGTTTTCTTGGTTTCACTGGAGATGGCTGGTAATTACAGGTATGCTTTGGTTATGTAACTATACTCCTATTATGCTAATGTGTGTGTGCAATTTAGGTAGTAGCTTAAAACCTATACATGCTGAAGTTAATCTACAAGAAGATATGTCAAAGAAATAATCAATCTTCCCATGTTTTCTTCCGTCTGCTACCTCTATAGCTTTTCTTCTTCCTTCCTAATTACAACCCTTAAATAGAATTCATGCCTCATATCAAATTTACTGAGTATCATAATTCTTCCAAGTGGTAAAGATACCTCAAGACAAATGCTGGGCATAGAAGCTACAGGGCATAAATATGCAAAGAAATAAAAAGCTAACCATTTCAAACAATAAGGCTTCTCTCTCACTTACCAACTTTACATCTCCCTGTATGGCCCCGGAAGATGACTGGTTAGCCAGAGACGGGTAAGATTCCTCAAGGGAGGAACAACCTAAGACAGGCACAGTCGCAGGGGGGTCATCAGGTGAGAAATTGGGGATCAACAGAGGTGAGGCTTAGAACCTCACCCCCCCCTGTTCTGAGAGAAATCTTCTGCATACGTGGATGTTTTATTGCCCTTGTCTAGCTCGGATTAACGCATAGTCTACAGGCACACACCTGATCATCTATATTTGCTCCCTTACAACACTAAACTATGTTTTCTACCTTTATCTTGTATCTACCTACCACTTCAGCAGTTTATTAAAAATAATAATAATAAAGAGAGAAATGTGGTATTCACATATAAATCAAGGATAAAAATCAAATGAGTATTCATATTTGAACTGACTGTTTATAGTTCATAATGCATGAGCAAAACTGAAAGTTTCTGTGATGACTGCCCTTGTACTGTTCACCATGTAACTAATTCACTATGTAAGAATTTGTTTTCCATGTAAGAACTTGTTTGTTATGCCTCAGAAGATTGGAGACTGACGAAAATTAGGCTTGGGGTGGATTAATGATTGTGCATTGAGCATTGACTCCCCTATGCAGAATTTTATCGTTGTTATCAACCATTTGATCAATAAATATGAGAGATGCCCTCACAAAAAAAAAAAAAGTACACACTTCCAATTGTAAAATAAATAAGTAACCGGGATGTAATGTATAGCATAAGGAATATAGTCAAAATATTGTAACAACTTGGTATGGTGATAGCTGGTACCTAGAATTATCATGTATATAAATGTTGAATCACTATGTTGTACACCTGAAACTAATGTAATGTAATATTGTGTGTCAACTACCCTTCAATAAAAAATAATTATCTACAAAAATATATATATATATGTTTATATATATATGATTATGTATGTTTATGTATATAGTATATGTGTGTGTACACGTAAGACACCTATCTATGTACACATATTTTATACATATAGACACATATTATATATATACATAATAGAATACATTGTCACTATCATTATTTTAAAGAAACATCATCACTTAGATCAATTAAGAATATGAAAAAGAAGAGTTTTTAATTTATCTTCACTTATCTCTTTTTCAATGCACTTCCTTTCTTTATGTGAATAGAGCTTCTGAGACCTATACTATTTTCCTTCTCTCTAAAGAACTCCTTTTAATATTTCTTGCAAGGCTAGTCTACTGGTAACACATGCCCTCAATCTTTGAGAAAGTTTTTATTTCCTTCACTTTTGAAGAATAACTTCTCAGAGTATAGAATTCTAAGTTAGTGGGGATTTTTTCTTTCTCTCAATACTTTAAATATTTCACCCCTGTCTCTTCTTGCTTGCATGGTTTCTGATAAGTCAGATATAATTCTTATCTTTGCTCCTCACAGTAAAGATGTTTTTATTTTTTGGCCTCTTTCACTAGTGTTTATTTATCTTTAATATTCTGCAGTTTGGAAACGCTATGCCTAGGAGTATTATTTTTGGCATTTATCCTTCTTGGTATTCTCTGAGCTTCCAGGACCTGTGGTTTGGAGTCTGATATTAATTTGGAGAAATTCTCTGTCATTATTGTTTCAAATATTCCTTCTGTTCCTCTCCCTTTCTTCTCGAATTCCCATTACACAGATGTTACACTATTTGGATATTCTGTTCTGCTTAGCCAGTCCTCGGGTATTCTGTTCTGTTTTTGTCAGTGTTTGTTCTCTCTGCTTTTCAGTTTTGGACGTTTCTTTCTATTGATACATCCTCTATTCAAATATTCTTTCTTCTGTTGTCTCCAGTCTACTACTGAGCCCATGAAAAGTGTAATTCATTTGTGTTACAGTGTTTTTTTTTATCTCTAGCACTTCTTTTTGGTTATTTCTTAGGATTGCTGTCTCTCTTCTACATTACCCTTCTGTTCTCGCATGCAGTCTGCTTTACCCATTAGAGCCCTTAGCATATTAATCAGAGTTGTTTTAATTCCCTGTCTGCTAATTCCAGTATCCCTGTCATGTCTGGTTCTGATACTTTGTCTCTTCAAATTGTGTTTCTTTGCCTTGTGGCATAGTATATGTGGTATATATAGGCACTGTATATGTGGTATGTATATCCTGATAACTAGATACAATGTACTGCAAAAAAGGAACTGCTGTACATAAGCCTTTCATAATGTGGCAGTGAGGTTTGGGGTCGGGAAATGTTTTGTAGTCCTATGATCAGTTCTCAGTTTCTTAGTGAGCCTCTGCCTTTGGACTGTAAACTTCACAGTGTTTCTTAGTTTCCTTCCTTCCCCTCTAGATGGTACAGGTAGTTGGAGGGGCCTAAGGCTGGGTACTTCCCTTCCCCAGGTGAGTTAGGCTCTGATGATACCACAGCAGCTTAGGCTCTGTTGTACTTGTTTCCTCTGAGGACAGGCCTTGTTAAGAACAGTGTTGTGGCATATTTCGAAATGGTTCTTTATCCCCTCCCTGTGCCAGAAGCACAAGGGGATTTTTCTCTGACATTTACTATAGGAACCTGGTTGAACTCTTGGAGGTAAATCTCACAAAACTGTGGGGTCCCCTTTATGTCAGGTACTCCTTAAACTTTCAGCTTTTCACACTGAACCTCCAGCAATTCAACAACCACAGTTAGTTGGTCCTGCCCTGGCCTGGCTCCTGCGGTGGTTTCCAATTCTGAGTCTCTGCTCCTCTAGGCCATGACTCCCTGCATCTGCCTGTGTGTCTCTCCAGTTTTGGGGCCACGGTTTACTCTGTGGCCTCCTTATCTCTAATGGGTCGCAGAAGCACTGTTAATTTTCAGTCTGTTCAGCTTTTTAATTGTTAGGGCAGAATACTAACTTCCAAGCTCTTTATATGTGGAACTGGAAACCAGAAGTCTCACAACATGTATTTTAAGTGCAATGAAAACATAAATACTATGAGCAGGGACTATGGCTTCAAGAAGCATCCTTTATTTGTTAAACATACAGATATTGTTAATCAAAATAAAGAAAAAATAGTAAGAGGCATGGAATAAGCATGGTACAAAGTAGCCCTCAGAGGAAAAAGACCAAGGTCACTGCCGCTGAGTATCTAAAAAAGCTTTGAGAAGCTGATATTTAGTGCCAGGTACCACATGAGGCAGTTTTCATACATTATTCCATTTAATCTTCACATCCCTGATGAGAAGTAGGTAGTTTTAATCTCTCTTTTACTGGAGGAAAAAAAAAAGCTTAGAAAAATCATTTGATTTGATAAACAAACAAACCAACAAACAAAAACCCTTGGTCATTTTTTCACCAGACCTCTTTCTACCACACCCTGAGATACCATAGCTGAGTCAGAAAGATAGGCGACATTTGGGGAGGTGAAACTAGCAGAGTATACAGAATGACCCGAGGCACATACATCCAGGACATGTTCAAGGAATCAGAAAATATGTCTCTTGTTGCAAAATTGTTCTTTTCTATATACAGAAAAAATCTTCCCTAGACTACCAGCTATACTTCACTAGCTAGAACTGTTACAGGACCCCTTCTAGACAGAGGTTGGGCGAGCACATTGCTACCTCAGAGGTGAACTGAATTGTATTAGAATTGACATGATGAGTGGCTATTGGGTAGCATTATCTGCCACATATAAGAAGCACTAACAAAACAGTAGCTCTTAATTATTATCATTGTGTTTTGTTGAGTCTAAGTCACACACCTCCCACTTATTAATATTTCTTAAATCAGTATATGTTCTATGATTGGTGTTGGAAGAAACTCATGCAACTTGGCTCTCTGTTAAACGTATTTGATACTCATCCATGTGTCCCCAAAGTGAGGGTGTTTTCACTGTCAGCACCACATGTAATTGAACTTTAAAATTTTATTTGTAACTGTGATTAAAATGTCAATAAAAAGATGACATCATGATACAGAAATCAAGCAAAGAACTGTCATCCCAAAGAAGACAGAGATAAAGCTGAAGAAAATAAATTTTAAGAGGCAGTATTGTTAGTGGTCAAGAATACAGGTACTGGAATCGGAAGGTTGTTCTGGTTCTAGCCCTTAGGAACTATGCGGCCTTGAGAAATCTGCTTTATCTCCTGAGGTCCAACTGTAAAATGGGGTGACAAGAAGTTCAGTATGAAGATTAAATGGGTTAATGCTGATGAGACTGCTAAGGATGATGTCTGACACAAAGTAATGCTCAATAAATGTTAGCTATCATTATTTAATTAAAACTGAAGCAATGCTACGGGGGCGGAAGATGGCGGCGTGAGTAGAGCAGTGGAAATCTCCTCCCAAAACAACATATATCTATGAAAATATAACAAAGATAACCCTTCCTAGAATAAAGACCAGAGGACACAAGACAATATCCAGACCACATCCGCACCTGAGAGAACCCAGCGCCTCGCGAAGGGGGTAAGATACAAGCCCCGGCCCCGCGGGAGCCGAGCGCCCCTCCCCCCAGCTCCCGGCGGGAGAAGAGCAGGCAGAGCGGGAGGGAGACTGAGCCCAGGACTGCCGAACACCCAGCCCCAGCCATCCGGGCCAGAGAGCAGGGCCCTCGATACTAGGAAAACAGGGCAGCAAGAACAGTGAGCAGGCACTGGAGGCTGGGCGAAAGAGGGCATAAGAAAAGCGCGCGACCATTTTTTTTTTTTGCTTTTTTGCTGTTTTGTTTTGGCGAGCGCTTTTTGGAAGTCTTAAAGGGATAGGGACCCCAATACTAGGGAAACAGGGCAGCAAGAACAGTGAGCAGAGCAGGCACTGGAGGCTGGGCGACAGAGGACATAAGAAAAGCGCGCGACCATTTTTTTTTTGCTTTTTTGCTGTTTTGTTTTGGCGAGCGCTTTTTGGAAGTCATAAAGGGATAGGGACCCCAATACTAGGGAAACAGGGCAGCAAGAACAGTGAGCGGGCACTGGAGGCTGGGCGACAGAGGACATAAGAAAAGCGCGCGACCATTTTTTATTTTTTTTTGCTTTTTTGCTGTTTTGTTTTGGCGAGCGCTTTTTGGAAGTCTTAAAGGGATAGGGACCCCAATACTAGGGAAACAGGGCAGAAAGACCGGTGAGCAGAGGCCTGAGGCTGGCACCGGAGAATAAAGAAAAACGAACGACCACCCCTTTTTTTTTTTTTTTTTTTTTTACTAAAAACTTTTTTTTCTTATTTTTTTTTTTTTTGGTGGTCGTTGTTTTGTTTTGGCGGGTGCTTTTTGGAAGTCTTAAAGGGGCAGGGCGGGTCACGTAATCCAGAGGTAGGGAATCCGGGATCTCTGGGCACCCTAACCCCTGGGCTGCAGGGAGCAGGCAGGCCCCTTACGGAGATAAATAGCCTCCCAGCAGCTCCTGCTCCAACGCGACTCCACCATTTTGGAGTAGCTGCCCAAGCTAGGCCACGCCCACAGCAACAGCGGAGATTAACTCCATAGCAGCCGGGCAGGAAGCAGAAACCCTGTCTGCACGCAGCTGCGCAGCACAAGCCACTAGAGGTCGCTGTTCTCCCAGGAGAGGAGGGCCACAAACCAACAAGAAAGGAAGTCCTTCCAGCCGTCACTCGTCCCAGCTCTGCAGACTATTCCTATCACCATGAAAAGGCAAAGCTACAGGCAGACAAAGATCACAGAGACAACACCAGAGAAGGAGACAGACCTAACCAGTCTTCCTGAAAAAGAATTCAAAATAAGAATCATAAACATGCTGACAGAGATGCAGAGAAATACGCAAGAGAAATGGGATGAAGTCCGGAAGGAGATCACAGATGCCAGAAAGGAGATCGCAGAAATGAAACAAACTCTGGAAGGGTTTATAAGCAGAATGGATAGAATGCAAGAGGCCATTGATGGAATTGAAATCAGAGAACAGGAACGCATAGAAGCTGACATAGAGAGAGACAAAAGGATCTCCAGGAATGAAACAATATTAAGAGAACTGTGTGACCAATCCAAAAGGAACAATATCCGTATTAGAGGGGTCCCAGAAGAAGAAGAGAGAGGAAAAGAGATGGAAAGTATCTTAGAAGAAATAATTGCTGAAAACTTCCCCAAACTGGGGGAGGAAATAATCGAACAGACCATGGAAATACACAGAACCCCCAACAGAAAGGATCCAAGGAGGACAACACCAAGACACATAATAATTAAAATGGCAAAGATCAAGGACAAGGAAAGAGTGTTAAAGGCAGCTAGAGAGAAAAAGGTCACCTATAAAGGGAAACCCATCAGGCTAACGTCAGATTTCTCAACAGAAACTTTACATGATAGAAGAGAATGGCATGATATATTTAATACAATGAAACAGAAGGGCCTTGAACCAAGGATACTGTATCCAGCACGACTATCATTCAAATATGACAGTGGGATTAAACAATTCCCAGACAAACAAAAGCTGAGGGAATTTGCTTTCCACAAACCACCACTACAGAACATCTTACAGGGACTGCTCGAGATGGGAGCACTCCTAGAAAGAGCACAGCACAAAACACCCAACATATGAAGAATCGAGGAGGAGGAACAAGAAGGGAGAGAAGAAAAGAATCTCCAGACAGTGTATATAACAGCTCAATAAGCGAGCTAAGTTAGGCAGTAAGATACTAAAGAGGCTAACCTTGAACCTTTGGTAACCACGAATTTAAAGCCTGCAATGGCAATAAGTACATATCTTTCAATAGTCACCCTAAATGTTAATGGGTTGAATGCACCAATCAAAAGACACAGAGTAACAGAATGGATAAAAAAGCAAGACCCATCTATATGCTGCTTACAAGAAACTCACCTCAAACCCAAAGACATGTACAGACTAAAAGTCAAGGGATGGAAAAACATATTTCAAGCAAACAACAGTGAGAAGAAAGCAGGGGTTGCAGTACTAATGTCAGACAAAATAGACTTCAAAACAAAGAAAGTAACAAGAGATAAAGAAGGACACTACATAATGATAAAGGGCTCAGTCAAACAAGAGGATATAACCATTATAAATATATATGCACCCAACACAGGAGCAACAGCATATGTGAAACAAATACTAACAGAACTAAAGGGGGAAATAGACTGCAATGCATTCATTCTAGGAGACTTCAACACACCACTCACCCCAAAGGATAGATCCACTGGGCAGAAAATAAGTAAGGACACGGAAGCACTGAACAACACAGTAGAGCAGATGGACCTAATAGACATCTATAGAACTCTACATCCAAAAGAAGCAGGATATACATTGTTCTCAAGTGCACATGGAACATTCTCCAGAATAGACCACATACTAGGCCACAAAAAGAGCCTCAGAAAATTCCAAAAGATTGAAATCCTACCAACCAACTTTTCAGACCACAAAGGCATAAAACTAGAAATAAACTGTACAAAGAAAGCAAAGAGGCTCACAAACACATGGAGGCTTAACAACACGCTCCTAAATAATCAATGGATCAATGACCAAATCAAAATGGAGATCCAGCAATATATGGAAACAAATGACAACAACAACACTAAGCCCCAACTTCTGTGGGACACAGCAAAAGCAGTCTTAAGAGGAAAGTATATAGCAATCCAAGCATATTTAAAAAAGGAAGAGCAATCCCAAATGAATGGTCTAATGTCACAATTATCGAAATTGGAAAAAGAAGAACAGATGAGGCCTAAGGTCAGCAGAAGGAGGGACATAATAAAGATCAGAGAAGAAATAAATAAAATTGAGAAGAATAAAACAATAGCAAAAATCAATGAAACCAAGAGCTGGTTCTCTGAGAAAATAAACAAAATAGATAAGCCTCTAGCCAGACTTATTAAGAAGAAAAGAGAGTCAACACAAATCAACAGTATCAGAAACGAGAAAGGAAAAATCACGACGGACCCCACAGAAATGCAAAGAATTATTGGAGAATACTATGAAAATCTATATGCTAACAAGCTGGGGAACCTAGGAGAAATGGACAACTTCCTAGAAAAATATAACCTTCCAAGATTGACCCAGGAAGAAACAGAAAATCTAAACAGAAAAATTACCAGCAACGAAATTGAAGCGGTAATCAAAAAACTACCAAAGAACAAAACTCCCGGGCCAGATGGATTTACCTCGGAATTTTATCAGACATACAGGGAAGACATAATACCCATACTCCTTAGAGTTTTCCAAAAAATAGAGGAGGAGGGGATACTCCCAAACTCATTCTATGAAGCTAACATCACCCTAATACCAAAACCAGGCAAAGACCCCACCAAAAAAGAAAACTACAGACCAATATCCCTGATGAACGTAGATGCAAAAATACTCAACAAAATATTAGCAAACCGAATTCAAAAATACATCAAAAGGATCATACACCATGACCAAGCGGGATTCATCCCAGGGATGCAAGGATGGTACAACATTCGAAAGTCCATCAACATCATCCACCACATCAACAAAAAGAAAGACAAAAACCACATGATCATCTCCATAGATGCGGGAAAAGCATTTGACAAAGTTCAACATCCATTCATGTTAAAAACTCTCAGCAAAATGGGAATAGAGGGCAAGTACCTCAACATAATAAAGGCCATCTATGACAAACCCACAGCCAACATTATATTGAACAGCGAGAAGCTGAAAGCATTTCCTCTGAGATCAGGAACTAGACAGGGATGCCCACTCTCTCCACTGTTATTTAACATACTACTGCAGGTCCTAGCCACGGCAATCAGACAAAATAAAGAAATACAAGGAATCCAGATTTTTAAAGAAGAAGTTAAACTGTCACTATTTGCAGATGACATGATACTGTACATAAAAAACCCTAAAGACTCCACCCCAAAACTACTAGAACTGATATCGGAATACAGCAAAGTTGCAGGATACAAAATCAACACACAGAAATCTGTGGCTTTCCTGTATACTAACAATGAAGCAACAGAAAGAGAAATCAGGAAAACAACTCCATTCACAATTGCATCAAAAAAAATAAAATACCTAGGAAGAAACCTAACCAAAGAAGTGAAAGACTTATACTCTGAAAACTACAAGTCACTCTTAAGAGAAAATAAAGGGGACACTAATTTGTGTCATCCCATGCTCGTGGCTAGGAAGAATTAATATCGTCAAAATGGCCATCCTGCCCAAAGCAATATACAGATTTGATGCAATCCCTATGAAACTACGAGCAACATTCTTCAATGAACTGGAACAAGTAATTCAAAAATTCATATGGAAACACAAAAGACACCGAATAGCCAAAGCAATCCTGAGAAAGAAGAATAAAGTAGGGGGGATCTCACTCCCCAACTTCAAGCTCTACTATAAAGCCATAGTAATCAAGACAATTTGGTACTGGCACAAGAGCAGAGCCACAGACCAATGGAACAGACTAGAGAATCCAGCATTAACCCAGACATATATGGTCAATTAATATTTGATAAAGGAGCCATGGACATACAATGGCGAAATGACAGTCTCTTCAGCAGGTGGTGCTGGCAAAACTGGACAGCTACATGTAGGAGAATGAAACTGGACCATTGTCTAACCCCATATACAAAAGTAAACTCAAAATGGATCAAAGACCTGAATGTAAGCCATGAAACCATTAAACTCTTGGAAGAAAACATAGGCAAAAACCTCTTAGACATAAACATGAGTGACCTCTTCTTGAACATATCTCCCCGGGCAAGGAAAACAACAGCAAAAATGAACAAGTGGGACTATATTAAGCTGAAAAGCTTCTGTACAGCAAAAGACACCATCAATAGAACAAGAAGGATCCCTACAGTATGGGAGAATATATTTGAAAATGACACATCCGATAAAGGCTTGACGTCCAGAATATATAAGGAGCTCACACGCCTCAACAAACAAAAAACAAATAACCCAATTAAAAAATGGGCAGAGGAACTGAACACACAGTTCTCCAAAAAAGAAATACAGATGGCCAACAGACACATGAAAAGATGCTCCACATCGCTAATTATCAGAGAAATGCAAATTAAAACTACAATGAGGTATCACCTCACACCAGTAAGGATGGCTGCCATCCAAAAGACAAACAACAACAAATGTTGGCGAGGCTGTGGAGAAAGGGGAACCCTCCTACACTGCTGGTGGGAATGTAAGTTAGTTCAACCATTGTGGAAAGCAGTATGGAGGTACATCAAAATGCTCAAAACAGACTTACCATTTGACCCAGGAATTGCACTCCTAGGAATTTACCCTAAGAACGCAGCAATCAAGTTTGAGAAAGACAGATGCACCCCTATGTTTATTGCAGCACTATTTACAATAGCCAAGAATTGGAGGCAACCTAAATGTCCATCAATAGATGAATGGATAAAGAAGATGTGGTACATATACACAATGGAATACTACTCAGCCATAAGAAAAGGGCAAATCCAATCATTTGCAGCAACATGGATGGAGCTGGAGGGTATTATGCTCAGTGAAACAAGCCAAGCGGAGAAAGAGAAATACCAAATGATTTCACTTATCTGTGGAATATAAGAACAAAGGAAAAACTGAAGGAACAAAACAGCAGCAGAATCACAGAACTCAAGAATGGACTAACAGGTACCAAAGGGAAAGGGACTGGGGAGGATGGGTGGGTAGGGAGGGATAAGGGTGGGAGAAGTAGGGGGGTATTAAGATTAACATGCAAGGGGGGGTAGGAGAAAAGGGAGGGCTGTACAACACAGAGAAGGCAAGTAGTGATTCTACAACATTTTGCTATGCTGATGGACAATGACTGTAAAGGGGTTTATAGGGGAGACCTGGTATAGGGGAGAGCCTAGTAAGCATAATATTCGTCATGTAAGTGTAGATTAGTGATACCAAAAACAAAGAAAAAAAAAAAAGTGCAGTCCCTGTGTGGTAACCTCCAACGAGTTCTACACAAGGGTATAAAGGGCATATAAAAGTGTAGGCAAAGGGTCTGTTTGTGTTTATACAGAGGATCAAAGCCTAATTGGGCTACCCCAAAAATGAACTAAGATACGATATGAAAAAGAACTTCCAACATCAGCACTCTCTGGAAGACTCATGCCAGAAGATGATCATCAAAAAACCCCAACAAAGATCAACGCACTGCTACAGGTGTAGATGCACTCATCCCACCCGTTCCTGGACTTGCCATGGGAATGAGGAAGGAGATATCTAAGGTGGCCTGTGCATACAGTAAAACAACAAATTTGACTGGATCTATACTGTTGGAACTCAACCAAGAATTTGGAGAAGTGCAAATTGTAGCGCTCCAAAGTCTTACAACTACAGACTATTTACTGTTAAAAGAACATATGGCATGTGAACATTCCCCAGGAATGGGTTGTTTTAATTTGTCTGATTTCTCTCAGACTGTTCAAGTTCAGTTGGACATTATCCACCATGTCATAGATAAGTTTTCACAAATGCCTAAGGTGCCTAACTGGTTTTCTTGGTTTCACTGGAGATGGCTGGTAATTACAGATATGCTTTGGTTATGTAACTATACTCCTATTATGTTCATGTGTGTGCGCAATTGAAGTAGTAGCTTAAAACCTATTCATGCTGAAGTACTCTACAAGAAGATATGCCAAAGAAATAATCAATCTTCCCATGTTTTCTTCCGCCTGCTACTTCTATAGCTTTTCTTCTTCCTTCCTAATTACAACCCTTAAATAGAATTCGTGCCTCGTATCAAATTTATCGAGTATCATAATTCTTCCAAGTGGTAAAGATACCTCAAGACAAATGCTGGGCATAGAAGCCACAGGGCATAAATATGCAAAGAAGTAAAAAGCTAACTTTTTCAAACAATAAGGCTTCTCTCTCACTTACCAACTTCACATTTCCCTGTATGGCCCCGGAAGATGACTGGTTAGCCAGAGACGGGTAAGATTCCTCAAGGGAGGAACAACCTAAGACAGGCACAGTCGCAGGGGGGTCATCAGGTGAGAAATTGGGGATCAACAGAGGTGAGGCTTAGAACCTCACCCCCCCGTTCTGAGAGAAATCTTCTGCATACGTGGATGTTTTATTGCCCTGGTCTAGCTTGGATTAACACATAGTCTACAGGCACACACCTGATCATCTACATTTGCTCTCTTACAACACTAAACTATGTTTTCTACCTTTATCTTGTATCTACCTACCACTTCAGCATTTTATTAAAAATAATAATGAGAGAAATGTGGTATCCACATATAAATCAAGTATAAAAACCAAATGAGTATTCATATTTGAACTGACTGTTTAGAGTTCATAATGCATGAGCAAAACTGAAAGTTTCTGTGATGACTGCCCTTGTACTGTTCACTATGTAACTTATTCATTATGTAAGAATTTGTTCTCCATGTAAGAACTTGTTTGTTATGCCTCAGAAGATTGGAGACTGACGAAAATTAGGCTTGGGGTGGATTAATGATTGTGCATTGAGCATTGACTCCCCTATACAGAATTTTATTGTCGTTAACAATCATTTGATCAATAAATATGAGAGATGCCCTCACAAAAAAAAAAAAAAAAAAAAAAAAAAAAGGACAGACTTCCAATGGTAAAATAAATAAGTAACCGGGATGTAATGTATAGCATAAGGAATATAGTCAAGATATTGTAACAGCTTGGTAGGGTGATAGCTGGAACCTTGAATTATGTATATAAATGTTCTACCACTGTGTTGTACACTTGAAACTAATGTAATGTAATAATGTGCGTCAACTACCCTTCAATAAAAAAATAATTAAAAAAAAAAAAAAAAAACTGAAGCAATGAATCACCATAGAAGAATACATGTCCTGTTCAAAATCAAGTGCTTCTTAATTTCTAAGAAAGAACACATACACATGTAAATGATACTGTGTGTATATGTACATGTGTAAGTACATACATTTATGTATATGTACAGTTATTCAAACAAAAAATCACCTAATTGATATAAGAATAACAAAAGATAATAAAATTGTCAATTGTCTTGGAATATATCATAGGATTTAAAAAACTAAGAGAAGTTCCAGACACCCATAGACTCCTTAGAGACTAAGACTCAGTGTAGCCAAAAGCTTTCAACTGATATTCAGGAGAAACTGTTTAATACCCAGCTATACATACTTCTATTATGGAAAAATCAGAACTGTGAATTCCACCAAATAGGAAATGCAAATAAAACCTAGCATTCTTAGGTATGGTTCAAAATTATTCTGTCACTCCTAAGGCAGGTAAAACGGTCAAGGTCATACGTACAAGCTTTGGGAAGCAGCTTGTCACTGTGCCGAAGGTCACAATATGTAGACCATGAATATGATGAAAACTTAGAATCAACTGTTGATGGTGATATAGAAAAATCAAGTCCAATGAAATCATTTGAATGAATGTATAGAAAAGTGAGATAGTTTAAAGAACTGTAAAAATTAATAAAAGGGAAATCTCCTTAAGGAGGAGTCAGGAGGCTAGAAGGGGGAGCCATACAACCCAATGTCAGTTACAGGAAGGACTGTCATTGCAGATCCACGGGAGAAGAATCCTTAACAGGAAGGAATCATCAATTACATGCCCCAAAAGGGAAAGATGTAGGTTGCATCTCCTACAAGAAATTGACTATACCTGCAACTCAGCCAATGAGAAACTGTCATCACCCTGACCTCTTGCCTTTCTCAGATGGACTTTCCTTCAAAACAACCCTTCCCAGCTTCCTCCTTCTTCTCCATAAAGTGGTATTCTTTTCCTTTATTGGATTTGCGTATGGTTTTGCTGTAGTTTGCATGTCCCTAATTGCAATTCTCCACTATTTCCAAATAAACACATTTTTGCTGGTAAAATAAATGACATTATTTTTAGGTTAACAAAACATAATGTACATTTAATATAGTGTTCCTTCTTTTCCAGAAATATGCTTATTATTGTGAACCTTACATTATACGGTATCTTGGAACAATGTTATAATTCCAAAATTTGTCTTTAAGGGCTAACTGTAAATAAATCAGATTGAACTTTCTTTTTAGAACCAAATTCAGTATTAATACATATTTTATGTTATCAATTTAAAAATTTTAATCATAAATCACTCCCAGATTGCATGAGTGGCAGCCTTATTCTTCACAGATGAATGTTCTTTTCTCATATAATCTGGTTGAGTTTTTGGAAAGAATATAGACAAAGTGTGAGAACCCGTATCATCCCTTGGCTTCTTTACTTTAAGAAGTAAAGATCTAATTTTCAAAGATTAAAAACATCTGATGCCATGGCCATATGGCAGTGTTTCCCATGGACAAAAATGACATATCCCCAAGCATCCTAGTCATACTGCAAAATAGGATGATTTTTCTCCTTTTGAAAATTAGTCTATTCAATCAAAATCTCATGGAAACAATTATTTTGTGTATATAGCCCACACTTCACTTAGAGTAGACTGTTGCCTGAAAATTTCTTATTCTGCAACATTATATATGCCATACAAGTATAATATGTTACACCCAATATCATTGTAACTTCTAGAGTGGGGAAGAAAAACTGATAACACAGTGAGTTATTTCAGTTCAACATTCAGTTCTTAAGACAAATTGCCAGTTGTTAAAGGCAAGTAATATGCACTTGGTGATGGTCTTCAGTAAATGAAAATGTAAACAGATTTCACAGTTAATTTTCTGTTTCACAGGTACTTTATAGGTATTTTTTTTCTAAAGATAAACACTTAAATCAAGGCAAAAATATCTTGCTTAATTATCTCGGGGAAGGAAAATTATCACAGTGATAATGTTTACTTATCTTTCTTATTCTTTCTCCACTAAGAATATAAGCAAGCACTATTTATTTAGCTATATGTTTACATTACATGGAGTACCAAGTATTTAATGTACCTTTAAAATATACCTCTATAAGTTCAAAGTAAATGAATTCCTCAAAGTAGTGAGGGAATCAGCCTGGATGATTGGCTAATTGGGTGTCTCAGTAAATAGATGATGAAGTAAACGAGGGAAGAATTTCAGAAAGGAAGTTCACTCAGCCCTCTCTACTGAGATACATTAATTTATTATACTGGAATTACCTGTGTATGTTTCTGTTTCTGTCATTTAACTGGGAGTGTCTATCTCAGTGCCTGAACTATATGTTTTGTACAATAGTCATGACCAGGGTCCATAGGATCACACTCAGACAATGTCACAATAGATAGCCATTTTCCAAAGGGAGGAATCATTCTCTGCAAGGATGGTAATGGCTCTCAATCCAGTCTCCACACTCTACCCAGCATTATACTTTTGAACTGTCTTTCTGGGGATGGGAGGGATAAGGCAACATTTCCAACCAATATCACTTTAATTTCATGATCATTAACATTCAAAAGACTTCAACACTGCCTGGAAATCTTGCTACAATTCTGTCAGCTGGCTTTCTATTACTCCTGCTCCACAAATACTGCCTGCCTTCTCCCCTTTACTAAGTCTCCAACCACTCCCCCACTTCCTCTTACCTCAGCTGATGATCTCATCCCACATTCCATGGGGAAAAACTAGAGAGGTCGTGAAGCATAGCCCTATGTTTATCCAACAACTGAGTTTTCAAGGCCTTTTACCCCTTCCCCATCTCCATCTCTCTAGCTGAAGTAATGTCCTCCTCTCCACGTATGCTGGTCATTACCTCCCCCACCTGCTTTGGAGCCTCTCCTCACACGTTATCCATCTCTTACTGCCTCCTTAACCTCTTCTTCATTAAGGCTTACCTATCAGCATTCAAATGGACACTAGTTCATTTTATGATTTGGGGAAGTAAGAGACAATGAGAGGGAGGGAGGGAGGACGGAAAGAAGGAAGGATATCTTCCTTTGATACCTGGCTCTTTCTTCAGCTACTACCTTATCCTTCCACTTCTCTTCTCAGCCAGAGTTCTTGAAAGTTACCTAAAAAGGCTCTCTGTGCTCCTTACCCTATCTTCCCTTACTCTTCAGCCCTCTGTTGTTTCCTCCCTTCCTGAGAACTGAAGCTTCCCTTTCAAAGTTACCAATTGCATGAATGTTCCTAAAAACCAGGAGACACTTATTAGTTCTTACTTTCCATGGCCTCCCAACTGTGTGATAACACCACCCTGCTTAAGGAAATGAGTTCTTCAATCTTAGGTAAGTTGGAATCCAGTTCCACCACATACTGGATGCGTGATTCCTTTAAGCTTTCTCGTCTATAAATGAGGCTAGCAATTATTTCCCTCTCATGGTTTCTTTGTGGTGATTACATGATAAAATCCATGTGAAGTATTTGATCTGGTACCTGGCATAGAGAAAGGATTCTATAGCTGTTGGTTGTATAATGGCGATAGTATAGGTGCTAATTCGTCCTTAATCAAGGCTGGTGCTCTCTGTACTTCAAGTGCCATGACTTTTCCCACAGGTGAAAGCATTGCTGTCTTTCCTGAACAACTTCTGTGGGATGATTTTGGGGCCTCTTCCCATGGATACACCTGGAAAGTCTGTGAAGTTTCCCACATCCTTCAAGAAATCTCTTTTTGAGTGAATTAGCCATATTTGGTTTTTTATTGCTGCAACTGAAACTCTTGATAAAATAATCAAATTTCTAACTAAGGTTATTCCTCTCTTCAAATTTTAGATTCATATGTTCAACTATGCTCTTGACATTCCCCTTAAGATATTTTAGAGCCATCTCAAATTAAATATATTCTCTCTCCCCACCTCAAACTGCTGCCTCTTAGCATACAGTGACACATCAAGAACCTGGGGCTATCAGTGAATATTCTCTGTGACCCTCCGCATTTTCCAAGTGGTCAATTTTGCCTACAAAAGTACATTTTTAATTTGTCCGCTCATTTCTGTCTCCATTTGTTACCACCTGAAATCAAGTCACTATTATCTCACAAGTGAACCAAAACACCAGATTCTAAAATTCCTCACTCTTTCCCTACCATTCCAATGCATTCTCCTCATAGCAAACAAAATTTCCCAAAACAAAAATCATGCTATCCCCCAACTGAAAATTTCTAAATGGTGTCCCCTTGTTTGCATAGGAAAAAATTCAAAATCCTTACCATCTCTCCCAAAGCCCTGAAACTATTTAAATTCTGGCAACTTCTTTAGCTGCATACCCCTGTTGCCATTTATTTCACTTAAGATCCTCCTCCAGACCTCATTTCACTTCTTTAAAATAGATGGGCTTTCCTGTTACAGGACCTTTACACATGCTGTTTCCTCTGCCAAGAAGGCTCTGCCCACCCAGCGGGGCCTCACCCTAACTTCAGAGAGACCTTCTTATCATGGCAAAGTTAATGAAGTGTTCTTAACATACTCTCTCGAGCCATGCTCTGCTTTTCCTTCAAAGCACTTAGCATACTCGGAAAAAACCTGTCCCTTGATATACTTCTTCATAAGGATAACTGGTATATTTTGTTTATCTCTAATACTTCATGTCTAGGGTAGTGCCTGGCGCACAGGTTTTCTGTTCAAAAATATCTATCCAATGTTTGAATTAATCATTCCCAGTGATAACACCCCATGATTGCTCTGCAGTCTGTGGTGATTCTTTTCTATGGTTTCCTGTCACAGTTAAATAGAAGGGTAGGAATGATGAGACCATCTGACAGGACAGATTCTATAGCTGAACACCCAAAACCAAAAGCCCAATCTGGTTATTTTCTCAGATGACTGGATACAATCATCCTCCTGGACCAGGATGAATGTGTTCGGTAGATGCCAACAAGCTGGTTATTTCAAAACTCTTATTATCTCAAACATACAACTAATGCCTTAAACAGAAAAAAACTACTATGATTTAAACAATATGTTTAAATTAACAAATGGTGAACAATGACCATAATGTTATTATTAGGATGTGAAACTTAGAAGGGAAATACTCTATTCCCACCATAGTTATTAGAGGAGTTATTTTTATTCCTGTGTTACCCACAAAGTGACAATATAATCTGGGGACTTCGTTTACAAGTCACTTGCAAAATGATTGTGGGAAGACACCTTCAGGGTGATAGATCCAGGCTTTTAGAAGTCATGATAGCTTGGTGCATTTTTTTATTTAACTAAATCATTCTATCTTCATCTGTGTATAAAAATGTAGATTCCAAATGTGACTAATCTAGAAGCAATGACAGAGACAAAGGAGGGAGAACAACTTAAGAGAGCTTATATTCTTTATTGTACAGGCTTGAGATCAATCTATGTACCTCTCTCTTCCCAATGTCAGCAACCACTTTAGCTTTGAAGAACAGTTTTCCTAGTGCATATGCACAATGGTTGGTGATAGTCACAGGAACAGTGACCTCACCCCAACGCAGCGGGGATCCTGAAGGACAGAAAGGACTCCCTGAAGAATGGAGAGCTTTGCATCTTAGGGAGAATTCTTAAAATGTGTAAAGATAAAGATTCAAAAGTGGTCAAGAGAGACAAGTGATGTCAATGTGGGTTTAGTCCATACCTGTCCACCTAAATGCCTTACACTCATAAGGGAGATATGTATGGAAGGTAGGAGGGTGGACCCAACCAAAACAGGTAATTCCATTAGGATGAAGGTCATTCAAATCACTTATTTGACCACAATGGCCAAATA
Source organism: Manis pentadactyla (assembly GCF_030020395.1). Lineage (NCBI taxonomy): Eukaryota > Metazoa > Chordata > Mammalia > Pholidota > Manidae > Manis > Manis pentadactyla. Next base: position 124,943,394 of record NC_080025.1, read on the forward strand.
AGTGGCTTTGTCAAATAAGAAGATAAAACTCTTTTCCAGTTGCATCAAATAGCTAAGTACATCTCAAATTATACTAAATGAGGTAACTCCAACAGATATAAGGAGACAATTACATTGATTACATAGACAAGAATTAGTTCACAGAAGCATGAAATCTAACCATTGAATATACTTATCCATATTAAAGTGGTTCACTTTTCAGCTCCCTCTATGGCTTACAATAAAAAAAGGATTATGTTATATGTGGAAAACCTCAAAAACCACAAAGCCAAATAAAAATTACAGTCCAGGGCAAATAATCTGTAACAAGAATACCCATGAATACTCTTGGTATTTATTTTTATATAGTTCAGTGCAATAGGTTTGTTTGCTTTCTAATCAAAGAGCAATCTGTATTTCTATTTATTTTCCTCAAAAGTAGTAACGGAGCCTATCTTGGTAATACCCATTGTGGGGAGAAAGGGGAAGTTATTGGACCCAGGCCTATCTCAGATGATCCAAAACATATACTTTGATATTTCTCAGTAGCTCTCAGAACACAGCCTATAAACAACTGCTGGATTTAAAAGTCACAGTGGCATAGTCCTTGAGCTCATGTAGCAGGATAAAAGGGTTACAACTTTTCCTAGAGTGATGAGAAAATGCCATCCATTAGAATTACAGTGACCTCTCTCTATAACCATTTTTAGAAATAACCAGAGCTGCAAGCAGGTACATGCATATTCTAATACTTCCTCTACATCTAGATTTGATTTTTGACATGAGGCGACGAGGTTTATTTACAGATCAATTGGTATGACTATATAGCTTATAATCAGAGTAAATGCCTGGTGTCCAGTGTGTGGACAGATCCCCAAACAGTCAAATCCCTGGGTTCTGATCTGGCTTTGTTACTGTCCAGTTCTGCAAACTTAAGCTCTCTTGGTTTCAGTTTCTGTAAATTGAAGAGAAAAGGAATACTTTAACCTTAAGATCAACCTCCAGTTCCTTAATCAGAAAAATTATGGTAATAATTTTGGAGAAAAATTATTCTCTTAAGAAACTAATTAATGGTCTACAGAATTAAAATCAAAGAGATTTGCTGAGGTAAACAACAAAATTTGCAAGGGATAATGTAAGGTTCATTTTCTTTAGCCTGGGTGAACTTGTACCCAGTATTTATGTGGACTTGAAAACTAGGAGTGTTTTTAATAAATTAAATCTAAAATGAAGGCATTTAAAATTATTAGCTGCTTATCAGCATGAAACACTAAGAGCACTGAAGTGTGAGATTTTTCCAGCGAAACTCATCATTAAACTTTCACTAACAATTCCCTCATTGCTTTTCCCCATGGCGATCACACCATCTCCTGGGCACAATCTCAGGTTTAAAAGTCTTTAAACTAGGCAAGACTAGAAAGCTGAGCAGGCAAATCAAATGATTAAGTTTTTAAAAGTTTTACAGGTATTTAAGCCTTGGGAGAGCTTAATTAAAGTTAATGAAGAATTTAAAACAGGAGTGAAAATTAAAGCAGTAGGAAATGTTAAAGAAAAAAAATTACTATTCAGGTGAAAAAAATCCAGGCAGAACTGCAGGGAACTGATGCTAATTCTCATTGGTTGGAGGAACTGGCTCTGGCAAATGCAGGAAGTGACCAGAAGAGGAAATGTGGGCAGAAAAGGACAAGTCAGGGAGATACATAAAATGGAGGGTACAACAGAGATTTTATTTTTCAGACAGAATATTGATTCTGCTTAAATGTGCTTTTCCTAACTTTCATATTATCACACAAACAGAATATCCTCAGCGCTTCATATTCATTCACTGATTTATTCATGCAACGTCATATTCAGAGTTCAGTCTATCAGGATGCTGGCTGAGTCCTGTCTCACCAAATTCATTACCAACTTATCCTACGAGAATAGATCCCAATTGCATCCCAAATCCTATGAAATAAAACGTAAAACTTAAAAGATCACATCCTTTTTGGTTCCAGTTACTGGTTACTCATCTTGAACCAGGCTTAGTCCTGACTGATACTATCTATAAATGAAGACATAGTATCAATATGACATTTTCTGGAATCTCTTATTGCAAACTTATATTAGGCATTTGAATCAGTGGTATTGTTTCAATTCATCAAATATCCAAAATATACAGATAATAGATACTAAATAGCTGATCCAGAGTTAAAAAAGGCACTCTTTTGTGTTCAATCACAATAGGAATTATCAAACCATCTATATGGGATTTAACTGAATCCCAGGATAGATATATTTCCAAAGCATGACTTATGGGAGAAATACAGCATTGAAATCACCTTACAGGGTAACTATATTTATAGAAATGTACAGAAAATGAGCTTCCCTTGGCATTTTTTCCTGTTGCAGGAAATACTGAGTTCAGCCATTTCTTTATAGTTGGCAATGTGACATGAATAATGAAAGTTATCTTAAATAGACTACCAGTTATCAAAATCAAGAACTGCCCACTGAACTTTTAGTATTACTTCTTTTTTTAAGAGGTAGGTGGGGGTTACAAAATAGAAACTAGCAATAATAACCATAAAATAATACTAACAGGCATTAAATGCCAACATTTTGGGGGATTTTACCTTGTCTCTTCTGATAGTCAAAGCAGTGAGGAATGTGAGGAGTGGGCACAGTCAAAGGCCTGCCTTGACCTCCTGGAGCATCTATTGGTGTGCCAACTGGTGAGGAATCTAACAACCGTGACTGCTCCTCATCTTGCCATCATGGAGGCAAGGCCCACCAGGCAGAATTACAGCCATGAGATGGGGGTCACAGTTAACAGTTGAGACTAGGCGGGATATCCTTGGTTGTGGGAAATGCTTCCTTTCACAGACAAGCTATGTTTACCATTAAAAATTAAAAACTTAAAATGTACTGTTTCTCACCATAAACATTGCCTTGAAGACTACGTGTACTTAGGGAAACAAATTCATCCACATCTGACATCATTTACAGGGTTACCTTTGGCAATAAATCAATGCATTAGCCAGGAACCCAAATGAACAGTGCTTATGCACATAGTACTATGGCGATGATTTAGTAAAATTCACACAAAAATTTATATTTACTGAGTGCTACCATGGTTTCCATTATTTATTCTTCAAGACAGATCCATGAGGTACATGAGGTATTATATCCATTTTTAGATGAGAAAGATAATGCATCAACTAGTTACTATGGAATCATAGAGATTGAGTTAGGCTGTATCCATACACACAAAAAAAACAAGTTTTTGGAAAATAAAAATGAGCCTAAAATGCTTGCTGGACATTAAGCAGACCAGTGGCATTCAAACATTTTCTTATTAGTGAAACTTTTTTTCAAATCATACAATTTTTTCATACAATTCTATTTTATAAATAAAATAACAACTACATTGCATGAGTAGAAATTTTAAGTATAAATTTATGACATTTACAAATTATTAGGACAATTAATGTTTTTGTGAATACAAAATTTAAAATAAAAGATAATAGTTCCAGGCTTCTATCAACCTCAACATCTGTAGGAGCTGTCCAGCTGGGGATGGGGTGAGACAGAAGGGCCACCAGGAGTGGCCCCAGCCCAGCGTGATTGAAAGGGTGCAGGAGAGGAGGCTGTGGCCCATGGGAAAAACTCCTCCCTAATGCTCATAGATCTGTGCTCTCTCAGGGAGGAAACAGAGAACCAAAATGAGGTAGAGATGCAAATGGTTCTATTAATGTTTGAAGAAGAAACAAGCTGATGACCTGGAGGCTAGAACTGTCTCAGTCCGCTAAGAAAGAATGTAATGGAACTAGAGCTTTTAAGGGGCACATGAGTTCAACGGGAGAAAAAAGGGGGAATGAATAAAGAGAAGCAGGCAGAAAGAACAGGTGAGATTCAGCTCATGGAGCTGATGGCATCCTGTGAGCTAAGACCACACAATTTCTGAGGGCAGCTCATGAGCCGAGGCTGAGTAATTCTTCACCGAGTCACAGAAGACAGTTCTCAGTAGAAGCTAAATGTGGCGAATCCAGATTCCAGAAGGATAGGCCATGCATCTCCAGCCACCAAAGGGAATATAAAGAGAATGGCATGGCCTTGCGCATGAGGGAGGAAGTAAAATGGATTACAAAGAAAGACAGGAACTAGTGACTGGAACCAGTGAGCAGGACTGCATGAGCAGAGAACTGGGTCCAAAACCGTCAGACTTGCAAGGGGCCCGACAGAGCATCATTAACCCAGGAAATATGGGGATGATACATTGGGGCTTACATATGGCCTCTTAGCTCTGTCCACAGTCTACTCAATGCTTCACACCTGGACCAAGGTGAGTAATGTGGCCCTGGGTTACTACACTGTTTTGTACGTAGGCTTCCAGAACAACTTTGGTTCTTTTCAAAAGGGGAGGCATGGTTGATGTACTCTAAGGAATTAGAAGGGAAGAATCATTTAAATAAGGGTGACCAGGAATTCCAAAAATGAATTCTATGGAAAAGAACTCTCTTATTCCACAAACCTGTGGAATAGAAAATTCAGCTACTACAAGTAGCTTCAGAAACCCACCTGGGATAGTGTTTCTATTAAACAAGAAAGTATATGTGATTGAGCCTTGTAAACTAAAAATAACTAGAAAAGGAAAATAATACTGTGAGGTGACTCTGGATTTGAATCCTTATTTCACCAAGTGTGTGTGTATATTTTTCCTGCATATAAATGTGACAGATGTACATTTTAGAACATTTGGAAAATTGGGATGGGAAAGAATACTAAAAAAAAGAAAGAAAGAGAAATATTTAACTTTAAACCTTCCACTTAGAGATGACCACTGTTAACTGGTGCATTATATGCCAGGTTTATTCATATGTACATCTGTGTCTTGTTTATAAAATAAAGTTTGGAACTTATTTTTTTTTTACTTGCCTATACATTGTGTACTTTGTCATTTCATTATAATCTTAAAATCTTATTTTAAAGGCTACACGATGTTCTATTACTTCTAAAAAATCCCCTGAAGCTAAAAAACTAGATCCTCAAATTAACAGTATTTCAAATAAAGTTATGGATTAATGTCCTTGATTTTACTTGCATTTATTTGGTACTGGTAATATTGATCATTTTTCATGTTTTGGGTTATTTGCATTTCTTTTGTGTATTGCCTTCAAGTCTACTATCCATTTTTCTTCTGAGGTATTAAATTTTTATTAAGAGCTCTCTACATATTAAGTGTATTAATCTATCCTCTGTTGTACATATTTAAAATATCATGGAATCGCCTCTTTTCATTTATGGTATTTTCCTACATTCAGGACGCTTTACATTTTTATGTAGCTAAATTTTTTCCCCCATGGTTTTTGATTTTTATATCAAGTTTTCAATGCTCTCCTCTGTGCCACAAGCACACATACTTATTCTCAGGTCATCTCTTCCAGTTCTGGCAAGGTGCAAAGAGTTTGGATTTTGGAGGCTGGAAGCCACTCCTAACTCTCACCTTAATGCTTTGCTCTATCATTCTGAGGCTTAATCCACTAAACTCAGGGTTAATCTGATCTGTGCTTTAACTTCCTTATCATAAACTATGATTAACATGAGAATCTACCTTACAGGACAGTTAAAAATAATAAATGGGATAATCCATGTAAAGTACACGGCATACATAAAAGCCAGCAAATAATACTCAATGAACCCTAGAGATGACTTAACTCCCTACCACAAGGAAACATTTTGCAGAACATGATAAAAATAAACCTAAACTTAAATTTTTTCAAATTTGTTCCAGCACTACATTTTGAATAATACATATTATGCCCCACTAATTTGAAATTCCACCACCACTGCATACTAAATGTGTACAGGTGTTTGGATATATTTCTAGAGGTTTTATTGAAGTCCATTGATCTGCCTGACTAGTAATGCAATACTGCTACAATATTAAAATCAGTGGCTGAACAATATTTTAATTACTTTTAGGGCAATTATCCCTCCATAATTATTCTTTCTTTAGAAAATGCCCTTGACTAATCAGGCTGCCAAAATTCCTGGTTAAAGGTCCAAAAGGGGAATTAACAAAAGTATATGAAAATATTATTCCTCTTAAAGACCACTGGAAGTGCTCCCTCTAAATAATTAAAGTGAACTTTTCTGTCTGCCTTAATCCTATGTTAACCCTAATCACTGCCTAAATTCTGTTCAGTAGAATAGAACTGTACAAACGTCAGCACCAACTGTGGGAAAAAAATCAAGTTTTTTAAGTTTCTTTGTAACGACCAGATTAAAGACACCTAACTCTAGCAGCAAGGCCCCGAGGGACTTTCATTCATCACAGGATGGTGGTCAGCCAGCCCAAGCAGCCCCTACTTCATCCATCACCACAAAGAGGAAGAAAGCAAAGCCCTGCAGAGCCTGAGAATGGGCAGTCCAATTGCCAGCTCTTCCTTGTATTCCTCTGTCCTGTGGGAAATGCCTTGGGGGCGTGGGGTTCTTACCTGCCTCATTCATTCTGTCAGCCATCATTCCTGCCGACTGGGAAGCTAATGAAGTGGGAAGACAGGGGCCCCAGAAATACTGTCATACTACTCCTTGCAAGAGATGAGATTTGAAAATCCCCTCATAGAAATGTAAGGGAAAAAAGGAGCTCTTTAGCAACTGGTTTCAAATCAGTATGTGCCGTTTTAATGAGAGAAAGTTTCCACATCTTCACATTGGCTTGATTTCTGTACTGCTTCTGTTTTAATGATTGTAAGGATCTGTGCACAATGCCTGTGTTTTGATAGATCACTCGTCATTGATTATTAAAACCCCATGTCCACATTCCTATTCCACTCGGTTCTTATTTCAGTTTCCGAATTACTCTGAATTTCCATTTTGTAACAGGTTCTTTTACCTTCTCCAGGGTCTAGGAGACTTTAAAGGAAAATAAAACTGAAAAAGGATCTCTTAATAGAAATGTGTAAATTATGCTTAAGGTAGAATAAGCAGTGAGAAAAACTGCTATTTTTTAAATTAATTCTGGCCACCAAATAGGTGGGAGTGTGAAATGACGAAATCCACAGGAGAAGTGTCTGTGACACCTTCAGGCTCAGGAGAGCGGGCGCGAGGCATGTTAAGTCTGATCAGAGGTATAGAAGTCAGGAAGGGAGCTCTCAAAAAGCCCTGATAAAGGGAAGAATGAAAGTACAGCTGAGATTCTGGCAAGGAGGAAAGCACAGGAGGTTTATTAGGCTATTCAGAAAGAAACTTCAGTTTTTCTTTTGCAGATAATTCAGAAAACAAAGAAAAGAGTAGAAGATACATGTAAAGAAGTCAACAGAGCCTGCGATGACCTCAAATTTCATGAGAATTTGTGCATGGACAGAATGGCAAATAGTAAAAAGGAGAATATTGTGAAATATGTTGGGAAAAGCTAAAGTATAGAATAAACTAAGGCTTGAAAAATATATATGTCAGGAAATATATCCTCCTTCTCATCTACCTCGTCATGTTCTTCCTCTAAAGTGTCATTCGCTTCAGGAAGGGCCAAAGGCAAATGCCTTTTGTTGCTCACAGAGGAAATGATTAACAAAGGTTTAGGGGTGAGGAGTGGGGTGCTACTCTGCTCATTCTCCTCTGCAGCGGAGTACAAGTGTTGAACAAAGATGGTTAGGGCCAGTATCAGCATGAAGCTGCCAGACAAGGAGCCTGCCCAAGGCACTTTCTAATTCTGAATGAACTGAAGACTCTCAACCATGGTCCCTTATGGGCGACCACACATCCTGGTTTACCTGAAATAGTTCCAGTTCATGCCTACCTTTCTGGCATCCTTATTAACAAACCCCCTTTCTCTTTTACAGATATCTTTTTTTGCATGATAAACGATATGAACATCTTCAACATATATCAGAATGCTAAGGGGATTTCACATTTAATTGTTTCAGTAATCTTTGAGAATCAATGGAGAAGTGGTACTGTGCAAGTTGAAATGAGCAGATATTTTAATTTTCCAAAGTGGTAGGAACAAATATGTTGCTATATTTAAACAAAGAATATAGACTTGATAATCTGAGTGGCAGATTTTTGTGATGATTTTGAGAGAAAGCAACCACTAAGCGGGAACATGGGCTTATAAAGACTAATTAGTGAGCTCTACCTTAATTCCTCCTTTATTCAGGTGGCTGTAGTACGTGTCACAGGATTTCTGTAGACAGATCGAATGTGGAATTTAGTAAGACATCAGACAAAGATCTTCTTGATATACTTAGAGACAAAGATAGAAATAGGAATTGTGATACAGTTTGATGGATTTTAATTGGTTGAATGACTATTCCAAATAGTGTTGACTAATGTTCACTAATCAGCAACATTAACTCTGTCCTTGGCACTGTCCTTTTCAATACTTTTCTCACCAAATTGGATTAAGACATGCTGATCAAAGTTACATCTGATGCATGGCAATAGCAGATACTGAGATGACAGAGTCAGGAACCAGAGTTATCTCATCAGACTGGGAAAATGAGCCAGGACTTAAAAATTAAATTTCATGGGGAGAAACAATTTTCATAGGAATAAATTTATTTTTCCAAAACCAGTTGTACAATAACAAGAGAGGACATGAGATTATATAGTAGCACATACAAATAAGAAATAAAGGTTTTGTTGACTGAAAATCATAGTATGACGAGTTGGCCACATTAATATCAACATCGAGAGGGTGATATATCAAATCTACTTTAAGCCCAGCATGTGACACCCAAAATAACATGTTCCATTCTGGGAACTTCAGCTTAAGCAAGATTGTGTCAAACTGGGAACCATACAGAAATATATATAATCAGGACAGTAAATTGCAATAGTTATTTTAAAAAAGAATGAAAATAATACCAGTAATAATAATAAAAAAAGATTTGTAATCCCTCATCTACAGTTCTAAAATCTCAAAAGTTAGAAAACCAAAAGTATTTAACTCAAATGTTGCCAAATCCTTACCTGGAATAAGAACAGAGAGGCTGTCTATAGTCTTTATCTATTCCCACTTAGTATACATATTCATATACATATACATATTTTCAGAAATATTAATATTTTTTAATGGCATTCTGCCCTATGCCATATTGGAAACATTACATAAGATCACCATTTATCTCTGTATTGTCTTTTAAATAAAGGTCCAATAATAAAAATTTCAAGATACATCTGATCTCAAAGGTTTGGGGTAAAGGGTTGTGAACTAATAATAATGATAATAACAACAATGTAATAACTGCTGATATAATAATTATAATATCAATATAATATAATATAATAGTATTTATTATAAATAATATAATATCATTAAAATAATAATAACAGCTAACATGTAAATGGTGCAATGTATAACTGAGGTGCTCACAACATACAGACCAGCAAGGGCATCACTGTGGCAGAAGTCAGGACCGAAGAGCAACATGAAAGGCCATGAAAGCAATAAGTGCAGACTGTCAGACCTCTGCCTCCCTTCACTTGCTGTTGAAAACAGAATCCACGCCCTCTGTTTACTGAGTGTACCCCCAACATACTTGGACAGTTTAGGGAAAAGACCTCAACTGGGAAATAATGGATTTATAAGGCATACAGGAGTATCTTGCAAGATGGGTCCCTTCAAAGTAGCCATGGTATGCACCAAGGTTTAGGACAAATTCTACCATGCCACACAGAGGAAAAGGGAAACTTATAAAGGCAGGATCAGCAAAGCAGAGGACACATGGCTCTGCCAGCATCCCACTGACTGTCTTTAGAGAGGTGTGTGGTGCCTGAGTGAGCTGCTAGGCACACAGTGTGGCTTGTTACTGTTTTTCCTTTTAAAAGGCAAGCTCATACTTCTCAAATTTGTTATGGTACATGCTGAGTTTTAATAACTGCTAACTTATTAGTAGTTATTTTGAGTGCTTTAATCCCTGCAAATGTGCTGCTCCAAATTCTAACATTTAGAAGTATGTTTTGAACATAAAAGTTTACAGAGACATTAGTGGGAAAAGTAGACTATATGACCTCTAAAATACTTTCCAACTCAGAGTGTCTTTGGTTTTATGAGATGCTCTGGAGAAGTATTTCCTATTATTAATATTTCCCCTAATCTTAGTTGGCATTCTATTAGCCTTCTTCACTGACACTGCACTGTGAACAGAGAACATAAATGTATCAATATAGACCTTTGTCCTCAATTCTATTAACTGATTCAGTGCAGTATAAACTACACTCAGGTTGAACATCATTCCTTTGTAACTCAAACACTACAATTCAATCTCTTCTGATTCTTATTCCATCTTTCAACCTTCCTTTATTTCCTTCCCCCACTCATGTTTCAGACTCCACAAAATCCATATTCTAGCTCTACTATACTGCTTACCAGAGACTTGATAATCCCCAGATAGCAACACAGTAAATTTATAGCTGTCTGTGTCATAACAACTGAGGGATATAAAAGGTAGTGTGTTTTTCCCCTAGTCATAATCCTAAAATGCAGGTGATAACATTTCCTGTGATATATTTGGCATTCTTTCCTCCTTAAATAAGAGAGTACATTGTCTTCTTGCAATGGGTGCTCATACCCCCAAATCTGTATCTAGAGAAACACTTAGTAAGTTTGTATCTGTATTCAAAGCATCTCAATGGTGCCAGCTTCACAGTAGCTATGTTCAGTCTGACTGCTGAATGGGTCAAACTTAGATTTCTAGGAAACCTAACAGATGCTGTGCACTGTGTTAGATATTGTGGAAAAAATTAGATGTAGTTTCTGGCCCCCAAGAACTACCAATATAAAAAATTTTTTAAACTATAATTTAATGTAATAAGTATAATGAAGGAGAGAGGTGCAATTGACCAGCCAGAGGGTCATGTGACCCCCAGACAGGAGAAAACATCCTTTGTTCTAAGCAAGTTACCATGGCAACAAGAACAGCTGGTGACCATTTAGTCAAATTACATAGGTGAAAGTCATCTAGCAACTGCCATTAAGTTTGTACACACCTGAGCACAAAAACGGGGTCAGGAGAAATAATTGAAAAATAAAAAAATAAGTGAATCAGAGTTCTGGTCACATTTCTAGGCAGAGATCTAAAGTACACTGATGTACCATAACTGAATGGATTGATGTGGGTCAAGCCTTCAGTCTTCAGAGTGATGATACAAGGTGCGGAAAGGAACTTCCAGGCCTATCACTTCAGGCTCAAACAGCCTCTTTGTTTTACTCCATGGTAAAGCCATGTAAATTAGCCAAGTAAAGGTCAGTGTTTTCTATGTGTGTCATAAGATGAATGTGGGAAATGGGAGGCACTGGAAGGATAAGTAAGCCTTAGAAGTTTAGGAATAATTAAAGTTAAACTGTTCAGTTGATTCACTAATTTATTTTTTTCCTTGATAAATGTATTAGTGGGCGTTCTTGGTTTGAAGCAGCAACACTGATGAAACTGAAATGTAAGCACACTAAGATTTGATATTTAACATTGTAATTTGATCATATCCCTTTTAAAACTGCTTCTGGGGATAGGATTTACATAGGTCTAAAAAAAATACTGACTTCTGATCTTTAATTTTGTTTTTTATATGCAGGACATATCTGTTATAGTTATAGTTAATAATTAGATATAGGCTAGTAACCTGAATTCAAGGAAAATAACCAAATAACAATGCAAAGGAATCTGATTTTTAAGTATCCTTGGTCCTATTGCAATGGTTGAGTAGCTCAAGATTTTCATTCATAAAAAGCCATCGAGTGTGAAGCTGGGAATCTTATGAAAGATTCTCTGGGCAAAGAAAAAATAGCAATTCAGTAAAAGGGAAATATCTTTATCTGAGCTGCTTAAAGCACTTTCACAGCATTAGTTCTACTCTTTCCAATAAACTAGGTGCACTCCTTGGAAGTAATCTATCAATCAATCAATCAATCAATAAACAACAACTTTTATTTTGTAAATGATCTTCTGTTAAGAGGTACTGAGCTATTTCCTCTAGGATCAGGAACAAGACAAGGATGTTCACCCTCATCATTTTACTGAACATATTACTAGAGGTCCTAGCCATAGCAATCAGACAAAAGGCATAAAAATTGGTAAAGGAGAAGTTAAACTGTCAGTATTTGCAGATGACAATGAAAACCCTGAAGACTCCATCAAAAAACTATTAGAACTAATAACTGGATTCAGCAAAGTTGCAGCATACAAACCAATACACAGAACTCTGTTGCAATCCTATATACTAACAATGAATTAGCAGAAAGAGAAATCAGGAAAATAACTCCACTTAAAATTACATCAAAAAGAAGAAAATACCTAGGAATAAACCTAACCAAGAAGGTGAAAGACCTATACCCTGAAAACTGTAAGACATTCATGAGAGAAATTAAAGAAGACACCAATAAATGGAAATATATCCCATGCTCATGGATAGGAAGAATTAATATTGTCAAAATGGCCATCCTCCCTAAAACAATCTATAGATTCAATTCAATCCCTATCAAAATACTGACAGCATTCTTCAACAAACTAGAATAGTTCTAAAATTCATATGGAACCCAAAAGACACTGAACAGCCCAAGCAATCCTTAGAAGGAAGAGCAAAGCTTGGAGTAACGCTCCCTAATTTTGAGCTCTACTACAAAGCCACAGTAATCAAAAAAATTTGGTACTGGCACAAGAATAGATCCATAGATCAGTGGAACAGAATAGAGAGCCCAGATATAAACCCACACATATATGGCCAATTAATATACAATGGATATACAATGGGAAAATGACAGTCTCTTCAACAAATGGTGTTGGCCAAACTGGACAGCTACATGTTAGAAAATGAAACTGGATTATTATCTAACTCCATACACAAAAGTAAACTCAAAATGGATCAAAGGCCTGAATGTAAGTCATGAAACCATAAAACTCTTAGAAGAAAACATAGGCAAAAACATCTTGAATATTAACATGAGCAACTTTTTCCTGACCACATCTCCTCAGGCAAGCAAAAGCAAAAATGAACAAATGGAACTACATCAAACTAAAAAGCTTCTGTACAGCAAAGGACACCATCAGCAAAACAAAATGTCATCCTAGAGTATGGGAGAACATAATCATAAACGACCTATCCTATAAAGGGTTAACATCCAAAATACATATGCTTCAACACCCAAAAAGCAAATAACCCAATTACAAAATAGGTGGAGGATCTGAACAGATACTTTTCAAAAAAACTCAGATGGCGGGGCAGAGCCAAGATGGTGGCTTGAGTAGGACAGTGGGAATCTCCTCCCAAAAACAATTATTTTTGAAAATACAACAAATACAACTAATCCTAAAAGAGAGACCAGAAGACACAGGACCAACAGCCAGACTACATCCACACCTGCAAGGACCCAGCGCCTGGTGAAAGCGGTAAGATATAAGCCGCAGCCCAGCGGGACCCGAGCGACCCTCACCCCAGCTCCCGGCAGGAGGAGAGGAGTCAGAGCAGGGAGGGAGAGGGAGCCCAGGACTGCTAAACACCCAGCCCCAGCCACCCGCACCAGAGCATAGACACAGTGCATGTGTGGGGTGCTGGATACTAGGGAAACAGGACAGCAAGACCTTTGAGCAGGTCCCGAAGCCGGCGCCCCTGTGACAAAGAAAAGTGAGTGCTTTTTGAAAGTCTTAAAGGGACAGGGACACCACAGCTGGACGGAAGCATCCCAGGTCACAGTCCAGCAGCTAGAAATTCCAGGAAACTCCGGGTGCACTAACCCCCTGGGCAACAGCTCTGAGACCCCTCACGGAGGTAAATAGCCAAACAGCCCCCTGTCCATAACCCCTCCGGGGCCCCGCCATAGCAGAGCAGCAGCCTGAGGATGGTCACGCCCACAGCAAGGGAGCTTCCTCCATACCGGCCGGGCGAGATACAGAGACCCAGTCTACACGCAATTGCCCAACACAAGCCACTAGGGGTAGCAGTTGTCCCAGTAAAGAAAGGCCAGGAGCCAAGCTTGACTCTCCCAGCTGATAGATGCGTCAATAGCACTCCACTGCACCTATCAACATGAAAAGGCAAAAAAAATTTGATCCAGACAAGACTAACCCAGACAGCTTCAACATCTTCTACATCTGCCCCTGAGAAGGAACCTGGGGAGATAGATTTAACCAGTCTTCCTGAAAAAGAATTCAAAACAAAAGTCATAACCATGCTGATGGACTTGCAGAGCAATATGCAAGAACTAAGGAGGGAGAATACAGAAATAAAACAAGCTCTGGAAGGACTTCAAAACAGAATGGACGAGATGCAAGAGACCATTAATGGACTAGAAAACAGAGAATAGGAACGCAGAGAAGCTGATGCAGAGAGAGATAAAAGGATCTCCAGGAATGAAAGAATTTTAAGAGAACTGTGTGACCAATCGAAATGGAACAATATCCACATTATAGGGGTACAAGAAGAAGAAGAGAGAGAAAAAGGGATAGAAAGTGTCTTTGAAGAAATAATTGCTGAAACTTCCCCAAACTAGGGGAGGAAATGGCCTCTCAGACCACAGAGGTACACAGAACTCCCATGACAAGGGATCCAAGGAGGGCAACACCAAGACACATAATAATTAAAATGGCAAAGATCAAAGACAAGAACAAAGTATTAAAGGCAGCTAGAGAGATAAAAAAGGTCACCAACAAAGGAAAACCCACCAGGCTATCATCAGACTTCTCAACAGAAACCCTACAGGCCAGAAGACTATGGCACGATATACTTAACACAATGAAACAGAAGGGCCTTGAACCAAGAATACTGTATCCAGCAAGATTATCATTTAAATATGAAGGAGGGATTAAACAATTCCCAGACAAGCAAAAATTGAGGGAATTTGCCTCCCACAAACCACCTCTACAGGGCATCTTACAGGGACTGCTCTAGATGGGAGCACTCCTAAAAAGAGCACAGAACAAAACACCCAACATATGAAGAAGGGAGGAGAAGGAATAAGAAGGGAGAGAAATAAAGAATCACCAAGACCGTGTTTATAATAGCTCAATAAGCGAGTTAAGTTAGACAGTAAGATAGTAAAGAGGCTAACCTTGAACCTTTGGTAACCACAAACTTAAAGCCTGCAATGGCAATAAGTACATACCTTTCAATAATCACCCAAAATGTAAATGGACTGAATGCACCAATCAAAAGACACAGAGTAATAGAATGGATAAAAAAGCAAGACCCATCCATATGCTGCTTACAAGAGACTCACCTCAAATCCAAAGACATGCACAGACTTAAAGTCAAGGGATGGAAAAAGATATTTCATGCAAACAACAGACAGAAAAAGGGAGGTGTTGCAATACTAGTATCAGACAAAATAGACTTCAAAATAAAGAAAGTAACAAAAGATAAAGAAGGACATTACATAATGATAAAGGGCTCAGTCCAACAAGAGGATATAACCATTATAAATATATATGCACCCAATACAGGAGAACCAACATATGTGAAACAAATACTGACAGAATTAAAGGAGGACATAGAATGCAATGCATTCATTCTGGGAGATTTCAACACACCACTCACTCCAAAGGACAGATCCACCAGACAGAAAATAAGTAAGGACATGGAGGCACTGAAAAACACACTAGAACAGATGGACCTAATAGACATCTACAGAACTCTACACCCAAAAGCAACAGGATACACATTCTTCTCAAGTGCACATGGAACATTCTCCAGAAAAGACCACATACTAGGCCACAAAAAGAGCCTCAGTAAATTACAAAAGATTGAAATCCTACCAACCAACTTTTCAGACCACAAAGGTATAAAACTAGAAATAAATTGTACAAAGAAAGCAAAAAGGCTCACAAACACATAGAGGCTTAACAACATGCTCCTAAATAATCAATGGATCAATGACCAAATCAAAATGGAGATCCAGCAATATGTGGAAACAAACGACAACAACAACACAAAGCCCCAACTACTGTGGGACACAGCAAAAGCAGTCTTAAGAGGAAAGTATGTAGCAATCCAGGCACATTTAAAGAAGGAAGAACAATCCCAAATGAATGGTCTAATGTCACAATTATCAGAATTGGAAAAA
The DNA here is from genome assembly GCF_030020395.1 of Manis pentadactyla. NCBI lineage: Eukaryota > Metazoa > Chordata > Mammalia > Pholidota > Manidae > Manis > Manis pentadactyla. The sequence continues at coordinate 124,959,409 of NC_080025.1, forward strand.
GAAGAACAAATGAGGCCTAAGGTCAGCAGAAAGAGGGACATAATAAAGATCAGAGAAGAAATAAATAAAATTGAGAATAAAACAATATCAATGAAATAGCAAAAATCAATGAAACCAAGAGCTGATTCTTTAAGAAAATAAACAAAATAGATAAGCCTCTAGCCAGACTTACTAAGAGCAAAAGAGAGTCAACACAAATCAACAGAATCAGAAATGAGAAAGGAAAAATCACGACGGACCCCACAGGAATACAAAGAATTATTAGAGAATACTATGAAAACCTATATGCTAACAAGCTGGGAAACCTAGGAGAAATGGACAACTTCCTAGAAAAATACAACCTTCCAAGACTGACCCAGAAAGAAACAGAAAATCTAAACAGACCAATTACCAGCAACGAAATTGAAGCAGTAATCAAAAAACTACCAAAGAACAAAACCCCCGGGCAAGATGGATTTACCTCAGAATTTTATCAGACATACAGAGAAGACATAATACCCATTCTCGTTAAAGTTTTCCAAAAAATAGAAGAGGGGGGAATACTCCCAAACTCATTCTATGAAGCCAACATCACCCTAATACCAAAACCAGGCAAAGACCCCACCAAAAAAGAAAATTACAGACCAATATCCCTGATGAATGTAGATGCAAAAATATTCAACAAAATATTAGCAAACCGAATTCAAAAATACATCAAAAGGAACATATACCATGACCAAGTGGGATTCATCCCAGGGATGCAAGGATGGTACAACATTCGAAAATCCATCAACATCATCCACCACATCAACAAAAAGGACAAAAACCACATGATCATCTCCACAGATGCTGAAAAAGCATTCGATAAAATTCAACATCCATTCATGATAAAAACTCTCAAAATGGGTATAGAGGGCAAGTACCTCAACATAATAAAGGCCATATATCATAAACCCACAGCCAACATTATACTGAACAGTGAGAAGCTGAAAGGTTTTCCTCTGCGATCGGGAACAAGACAGGGATGCCCACTTCTCCCCACTGTTATTCAACATAGTACTGGAGGTCCTAGCCATGGCAATTAGACAAAACAAAGAAATACAAGGAATCCAGATTGGTAAAGAAGAAGTTCAACTGTCACTATTTGTAGATGACATGATATTGTACATAAAAAACCCTAAAGACTCCACTCCAAAACTACTAGAGCTAATATAGGAATTCAGCAAAGTTCCAGGATACAAAATTAACCCACAGAAATCTGTGGCTTTCCTATACACTAACAATAAACTAATAGAAAGAGAAATCAGGAAGACAATTCCATTCACAATAGCATCAAAAAGAATAAAATGCCTAGGAATAAACCTAACCAAAGAAGTGAAAGACCTATACCCTGAAAACTGTAAGACACTCTTAAGACAAATTAAAGAGGTCACTAACAAATGGAAACTCATCCCATGATCCTGGCTAGGAAGAATTAATGTCATCAAAATGGCCATCCTACCCAAAGCAATATAAAGATTTGATGCAATCTCTATTAAACTACCAACAGCATTCTTCAATAAACTGGAACAAATAGTTCAAAAATTCATATGGAAACACCAAAGACCCCGAATAGCCAAAGCAATCCTGAGAAGGAAGAATAAAGTGGGGGGATCTCACTCCCCAACTTCAAGCTCTACTACAAAGCCACAGTAATCAAGACAATTTGGCACTGGCACAAGAACAGAGCCACAGACCAATGGAACAGAATAGAGACTCCAAACATTAACCCAAACATAGATGGTCAACTAATATTCGATAAAGGAGCCATGGACATACAATGGGGAAATGACAGTCTCTTCAACAGATGGTGCTGGCAAAACTGGACAGCTACATGTAAGAGAATGAAACTGGATCACTGTCTAACCCCATACACAAAATTAAATTCGAAATGGATCAAAGACTTGAATGTAAGTCATGAAACCATAAAACTCTTAGGAAAAAACATAGGCAAAAATCTCTTAGACATAAACATGAGTGACCTCTTCTTGAACATATCTCCCCAGTCAAGGGAAACAAATGCAAAAATGAAAAAATGGGACTATATCAAGCTGAAAAGCTTCTGTACAGCAAAGGACACCATCAATAAAACAAAATGGTATCCTACAGTATGGGAGAATATATTCATAAATGACAGATCCAATAAAGGGTTGACATCCAAAATATATAAAGAGCTCACACACCTCAACAAACAAAAAAGCAAATAACCCAAGTAAAAAATGGGCAGAGGAGCTGAATAGACAGTTCTCTAAAGAAGAAATTCAGATGGCCAACAGACACATGAAAAGATGCTCCACATCGCTTGTCATCAGAGAAATGCAAATTAAAACCACAATGAGATATCATCTCACACCAGTAAGGATCGCTATCATCGAAAAGACAAACAACAACAAATGTTGGCGAGGTTGTGGAGAAAGGGGAACCCTCCTGCACTGCTGGTGGGAATGTAAACTAGTTCAACCATTGTGGAAAGCAGTATGGAGTTTCCTCAGAATGCTCAAAATAGAAATACCATTTGACCCAGGAATTCCACTTCTAGGAATTTACCCCATGAATGCAGCACTCCAGTTTGAAAAAGACAGATGCACCCCTATGCTTATCGCTGCACTATTTACAATAGCCAAGATATGGAAGCAACCTAAAAGTCCATCAGTAGATGAATGGATAAAGAAGATGTGGTACATATACACAATGGAATACTACTCAGCCATAAGAAGAAAACAAATCCTACCATTCGCAACAACATGGATGGAGCTAGAGGGTATTATGCTTAGTGAAATAAGCCAGGCAGAGAAAGACAAGTACCAAATGATTTCACTCATATGTGGAGTATAAGAACAAAAGAAAACTGAAGGAACAAAACAGCAGCAGAAGCACAGAACCCAAGAATGGACTAACAGTTACCAAAGGGAAAGGGAATGGGGAGGATGGGTGGGAAGGGAGGGATAAGGGTGGGATAAAAGGAAAGGGGGCATTATGATTAGCATGTATAGTGGCGGGGGGGCACGAGGAGGGCTGTGCAACACAGAGAAGACAAGTAGTGATTTTACAGCGTCTTACTATGTTGATGGACAGTGACAGTGAATGGGGATGTGGGGGGGACTTGGTGAAGGGGGGAGCCTCGTAAACATAATGTCCTTCATGTAATTGTAGATTAATGATACCAAAATAAAATTTAAAAAAAAACAACTCAGATGGCCAACAAGCACACGAAAAGGTGCTCCACATCACTAATTGTCAGAGAAATGTAAATTAAAATCACAATGAGATATCACCTCACACTAGCTAGGAAGGCCAACATCCAAAAGATAAGAAACAACAAATGCTGGCGAGAATGAGGAGAAAGGGGAACCCTCCTACACTGTTGGTGAGAATATAAATTAGTTCAACCATTGTAGAAAGCACTATGGAGGTTCCTCAAAACACTAAAAATAGAAATACCATTTGACCCTATAATTCCACTCCTAGAAATTTACCCAAAGAAAACAAGATCCCTAATTCAAAAAGACATATGCACTCCTATGTTTATTGCTGCACTAATTACAATAGCTAAGATATGGAAGCAACCTAAGTGTCCACCAATAGATGGATGGATAAAGAAGATGTGGTACATATACACAATAGAATATTATTCAGCCATAAAAAAGAAAACAAATCCTACCATTTGCAACAACATGGACGGAGCTAGAGGGTATTATGTTCAGTGAAATAAGTCAGGCAGAGAAAGACAAGTACCAAATGACTTCACTCATTTGTGGAGTATAAGAACAAAGCAAAACCGAAGGAACAAAGTAGCAGCGGACTCACACAGACACTGAGAAGGGACTAGTTACCAGAGGGAAGGGAGGGTGGGGAGGAAGAATGGAATTAAGGGGAACTATAATTTTCAATCACAGTGTAGGTAGGTCACCTGGAAGGCAGTACAGCACAGAAAAGACAAGTAAAGACTCTATAGCATCTTACTACGGTGATGAACATGACTGCAATAGAAGGGGTGAGGACTTGATAATATGGGTCAATGTTGAAACCACAGTGTTGTTTATGTGAAACTATCATAAGATTGTATATCAATGATACTTTGATTTTAAATATACACTATGAAAAAAAAAGAATCATTGGCTGTATTTCCCATGCTGAACTTCCATCCCCGTGACCAACCTGCTGCCTTCTTTTTGACTGGTAACTCGGGTGGTGGCTACAGTTGCATATAATATATCATTTTCAGGAAGATAGGGAGTTTTATCAAAATTGACTCATGGTGGGGGTAGGGAGGCCTGCAATCAATCACTCTGTCTCCCCCATTGTTTTAAATTTAGATGATAAAAGATACTATTATATCTAACAATGTGAAAACTATTTTTAAAGTCAGAAATGTCTGTCTGAACCTCTGTAAATCTTTCTTATTAAAGCTTCCCACCTGAGTACCTTTTTCTAATCCTGTTTTTCCTTCAAATTCCTGAGGTTTCTGTCTATAAAGCACTCCATTACATGGTTTGTTTCTTACTGTTTCCTCCTACTTATTCCCTCAACCTCCCTTATTAATTCAATAAACATGGTGTGCTAGGATCTATGCTAGAAACTAGAATGAAAAAGATGAGTAAAGCATGGTCCCTCCCCTGAAGGGACTTAAAAATCCAGTGGAGGACACTCTGCTAGCCTATTTTTTTAATTAGTTCACTCGTTAATTTTTATACTCCTAAAATTGTTGTGTGAAATGTACACACTACAGGAAATCTTTCCCAAACTGATACTCCACCTACTATTATTCTTGAATGCATGGACAATTTACAATTAAAACCTGGAATTTCCTCTGATATAAAACTTTAATTGAGGATACATTAAAATAAATTTAATCACAGAATTTTAGGGCTCTGTAGAGATCTTTTAGTGTAATGTTCTCTTACTGATGGAAACACTGGTGCCTGGAGAATGAAATAATTTTATTTACTCAGTAAGTATAATTGGAGCATCAACCATATGCCAGGCACTGAGGTGAAAGCTGGAAATACAGTGATGAATGATATCCACACTACCTGACTGTGTACTTAATAAATAATTACACAAATGTTTTAATTATAATTGTAATAATTGCTATAAATAATTGTTATAAATAGCAGTAGTTGATGTTGAAACAGTATGAAACAACATGATGAAACCCAATATGTACATTCATGGGCTCCTTTTCTCAGGGGTCTCACTAAAGTTGGGATTTAATGAATAGGAGGCTCTCTCCAGCTCGCATAGCTAGTGAGATGCATAACTATACCTGGTACCAAAATTTCTTAAGACATAAGTGGCATATCCTCTGCTATGAATTGTGAAGTCCCCTACTGGTGGTTATCTGTTGTGCACTGACAATGAGATTGTCAGTAGGAGATTGTTTACTTAGTTTGTAAACTCACCTCTAGTCCTGACTGACCCATCTGCTCATCCTTCAACAAATTGTTGACTATATATATATATATATATATATAAATCCACATTTATTTGATCAAAACACTTATTGCCACATGTTAAAGTTTCCAAATAACTAGAACTTGATCTTTGGTTGTTATATATCTTGAATGCCTTTTATATCCAGAAAAAATGATTATTAAATCATTTTGTTTTGTAATAGATGGGAACAGAATTGAGGGAATGCAGTATATGTACATGCATGCAATAGTTGCATGTGTATTGGTTCAATTATTCCTTTCTGATAATGAGGTCTTGTCCCTCTGTGCCATGCAATACAATCCATTTATCATGCCAAGTAAGAAAGAAGCATTTTAGATTTATAAGTCCTATAATTATCACTATTTATTTATCACTATTATACCCATTTTATCATTGTCTAACATTACTGGTGTACTGCTTACTAACATAATTCGTAGTGTGCTTTGCTTAGGTGGATGCAAGGATAATCAATTTTGGACTCTTCACCCAAATATTTGTTACCTCACACTTATTGGTGATATTCAAGTGCCATTCATGGTAATAATGAGCAAATGCTCTCAGTGCTTTTCAAAAGAAGCCACTCATCTGACATCTCAAATGTTTATTCCTCTTCATGTTATTAATTTAATCTTACTAATTCCTACAAACATACACACACCTCCATGCATCTAAATTACACTACCATCTTTTCTCTCTTCCCTCTGCTAAAGACAAGAAAAAAACTTATTTATTTTTAGAATTTAATGAGAAGTGATTCTGGAACTTATAAATAAGTACTTCAAAAATATCTGAAGGAATGGTGAGCAGGTAGAGAAAACAAATGGTTAGGTAGGCAGCCGGTTCTTTGACTCCTTAATCCCTGAATTTATTATGTCTCATCTTCAGCAGATTCTTGAGCAGAACAGCCAGAACCTAACAAATGCCCCTCATTATTTTAGGATTCCCAAACGAGTATTTATTTAACAAAAGTTATTTAACAAAATTATTTAACAAAAGTTGCTCTATAGCATCAGCCTCATCTTCTTCAATGGCTCTAGTGCCCTTCAGATATGGACAGCTCCCTGTCCATCCTTTATATCCACAATCCCCCCAAGAGCTGGTCACGCTACCAGTTATCCTATCAAAAAAGCTGAATCTACCAAAGGTGCTTTCCCGAAGATCCCAAAGCTACAGGTGCTCCCTCCTCACAATGACAGGTTAACACAAGATTGCGAAGCAGCTGGAAAGTACCGTGCATAATTTTATTCCAGCATCTATTCCTTATCAGGAAAAAAAAAAGCTAGGCTGAAGTTCAAAGATTTGGAGATTTGAGGGGTTTCCTCCAAACTGAACCAATCACCTGGGGGAACCCTGCTCATTCCCAAGTATACAGACTTCTAGTTGCCATGCTGACTTGCATTTACTTTCAATCACTAGCTACACATTTTTTTGAGGCAGATACTGGAAGATCACTCTCAAATGGCAAGTTCAGAGGCACGTTAGCTTGAATGACCACCCCTTTCCTAAATCCATATTTCTAATCGAAAATGATTGTGTATCCAGGCAGGTATTCCATAAAGACACAGTTTTTTTAAACTCTAGAAATTATTTTTCCTTTCTCCTTTATTCACTGTATTCATGATTTTTAGGCATTTCTCATAGATAATCTCCCCTACCCCCTTGACTGTATGAATGTGTTTTACTTCATTTTATAGCTATCCCAAACTCAATATATAGAAATAAACTAGAAACTGCTCTTTAGGTATAATGAGCCTCATTCAAAGCCAGGAAGCTTCAAGACAACACTGATTTTACTCTTACTCGTTCCCAAAGCATTTTTTAATTAAATCTTTCTTAGCACTGATCTCCTCACCCTATAGCTGTACATATGTTCATTTTCCCTCCTATACTATGTGAATCTCTTGATCGTAGATAGACATTACGGTTTGTTGTATGTTCACCCAACAAAGTAACTGACTCATAATAGGCACTCATCAAATGTCTGTCCAATGACTAACTGAATGAATTAATGAACAAATGAATGAGTGACTAATAACAACAGCTTTCCTTTATTGAAGATAGATACAAATCAGGAACTATGTTGGACAATTTTTATAAATGATGTGGTTTAATTCTCATGATACTATGGAGCAGGCATTATTATCCCCAGTTTGCAGATGAGAAAACCGCTGCTTAGAAAGGTTAAGTGGCTTGGCAAAGGTTACAAATCTTGCAAATATTGACTTTGATTAGAACTCAAGGCTGTGCTCCTACTCACCAGGATGGGGGTTAGCAGAGTAGGTATGGCCTATACGCTTTTTGCCTGCCACTGTTTTGACAAATCAGGTTTTGTTGCCACACAGTCTTACTTACTCCTTCACGTACTGTTTCTGGCTACTTTGGGCCACAGTGCAAAATTTGAGTTCGTTACAATGGAAACTGTCAAGCCTTCTAGCCTGAAAGACTAAAAGCTGTATTACCTGGCCTTTTCCTGGAAGGGAGTGTGACCCGTTCCTTAAGATATACTGAAGGAGCCGACAACAGAGGCAAGAGGCATGGAGAAAGCAAAGCAGGGAATCCTGTCCAAGTGAGAGACTTGGTTTCCATACTGGCAGAATCTATAATTTTCTCCTACTCTCCACTCTAATGCACCTGGGCTATTGTGGGATTGAAAAACACCCAGGCAAGGACCTAATTTAAACTCAACCAGCTTTAGGTTAACATTGGTCTCGCCTCCTGCTGCTTTATCTCAAATTTGTCCCTGTGCAGTGCTGCGTCTAACTCATCCCCAATGAAGCCTCTGAGATATTTCAAAATGAGAGCAGTAGAGAGCTGAAACTCTTCTTTGGCAATTAATTAGACTTTAGACTTTCAAAGGGCAGAGATAATGTAATCACATTCTTCAGCTCTCCATGTATAGTATGAAAATGTCTCAGAGCTTGGTAAGCTTTTTTCTTCTTCTCTTTTTTCTCCTGGGTGTCCCCTTCTCCCTTCCTTATGTCTTCTCTTCCCTCCCTCAGATCTCTACTTAGCTGTCTATATACAGAACTTATTGAATATCAAGCGTTGGTTCTATTAAATAAAAGTCAATGCTCCTTTCTTAAAATTAAACCAGACATTTAAATTTGTTACATGATACATGTTACACAGACAAGATGTTTTTTGCCCAGGCAAGGGACTAAAGATCAGTTCCTTTTGTTGGAAAGACTTAACGGTCTGTGGATAATAGGCAGATCCTTCTCTCTCATTGTTCTTTGTGTCCATGAATGATGAGTTAATAGTCGATTAAAGGCCCCTGGGAGGAAATTAGTTTGGACTGCGTTCCCTTTTCTGTGAGACAGTTATTAAAACATTCCTGAGGTTCTTGGATAACCCAAAGTAAGGACAGAAAGCAGAAAATTGAAACCTCCATGACAGAAGGAACATATTGATTTTTTTCACTGCTATATTTTACATTGCCTAGCACAATCCTTGGCATGTGAATATTTGTGGGTGAAGGGAGGGCGAGCAGGAGGGAGGTAAGGGGAGGGGAAGGGAAGTTGGGAAGTGGAGAGAGGGAAGGAAGATGAAGAGAAGATCAGAGACAAAAACAGAGGGCAGTTCTTTAGAGCAGTACTCATGGTAATGGGGGGATGGTCTTGGCTGATATTCTGGACCTAGCACCTCATTCCTAGGAGGGAAAAACTGGTAAGAGTCATAGCAGACTGTGGCTGATGCTAGAATCCCCCCTGGATCCCTGCCATCAGCTTGGGGAAACACCCATTCTATGTATCATCACACTTGGCCTCCAGTGATTTTTGGTATGACTTGTTTCTTTCTGACGTGAAACTATGGAAAAGAATATTCTACTCCACATTTTGATGGATGAAATTTTAGGGAGAGTGGCAGAACCCTGAACCTGGGGCAAAGGTTTTCTCAAGCAACACACTGAAATGATCAGGAGACAAGGACTTAAGTGTTCCCGTATCTATAAGCCAGTCAGACCTTAACTGCCCTGGGACTCCACGAGGAGCAGCCTGAACCAGTAAGCCGCCTGTCCGGCGTCAGTGTCGCAGAGTCTGGCCTGGAGAGGTTTTGGTGCTTTTCAGCCCATGGAAACAGATCCATAACAAGAGGGACAGGTTTATTGTGAAATCCAACCAATCCCTCAAATTCTCAGGATTATCTGGGTAGAGCCTGGATTTTCTGCTAATTAGAGAATTGGGAGTCCATGCACCTTGTGCTTTCTGTGTTTTGTTGGCCTTATTGTGTTAGTTACAGGTTGCTGAAATCTAAAGCTCGGTTTTCATGTCACCCTTTGTTGCCTTTCTACACTGTGATCTCAGTGGAAAACAATACACCAACATCTGGACTACGTCACCAGTTCCTCCAGCCCAAAGGTATCTGACAAACTGGCCAAGAAATCATTGGCTTGTCTCATCCCCCTCAGGGTGACCATCACTCAAGTAGCTCATCTGCCCATTTTTATCCTTTAATTTATGTAACTGTACACATACAGAAAACTGAACAAAATCTAATCATACACCTTAATGAATTATTACTAAACAAACCTCTGTGTAGCCCCCACATGGGTCAGGAAGCAGAGCACTGGTGGCACTTTCAGATGACCACCCCACTCCCTGTGTTCCCTGATGGCATCCCATACCTTTACCCAATCGCAAATCTCTCCTCCTCTCCAAAGATAGTCACTCAAACTTCTAAGGCAACATTTCCCTTGAGTTACTTTTATCATTTCCACCTAACTGTGCTCATGTGCATCCCTAAACTTTTCAGTTTCATTTTGGCTGTTTTTTTTACCTTTATGTAAATAAAATCAAATTTTATTTTCCTGTTTGAACTTTATATAATGGACTCATTTTAATCAGCTTGGCTATTTTTCATTTTGGCTGTGAGAATCACCTTCACTGTTATGGTTATATGTAATTTATTTCTGTTCGTTGATGAATAGTATTCCATTATACAAGCACACTAAAATTTGTATATCAATTCTAGTGTTAATGAACATATGAGCTATTTCTAGTTTGGCTATTATGCACACTAATACTGCAACCATTATTCTTTTATATGTGTCCTAATACAAATGAAAATATAACTAAAAATGAAATTGGTAGATCAGCTGTTATGTCCATTTTTAAACATGATTGGTAATACCTATCTGGTTTACAGAGTAGTTCAGCCAGTTACATTCTTATGAGCAGTTTATAAGACTTCTTACAGTTTCAGATGCTTGCCAGTATTTTTTTTTATCTAGCTCTTCTTATAGATAGATATTGCTACCTTATCGTGGCTTCAACTTTCATATCCAAGATATTAAATGGGATTTAAAATAACTTTAACTTCTGTGTGTATGTTTATGAAATATACATTCAAATAACATACTCAATTTTTTTTCTATTGGATGGTCTGTTTTTTTTCTCATTGATTTGTAGGATTTTTTAATAGGTAACCTGGAATATATATTATCACTTCAATTATTATGTATTTTGCAGATATTCTGTCGCATTCTGTGGCTTGCCTTTTCTTCTGTCTAAATGCTCTAAATCCAATAGCAGAAGACATATGTTAAGGATTTGTGGCAAGTTCTCTGATAAGCATATGTTCAGAATACTGTTGAATACAGAAGAGTTGTAAATTAAACCTAGGAGGCACAGGAACTCAAAAAAATCATATGAAGGTAAATGTTAAAACTATACATTCAAAATTTCCAGGAAATTAATGGGGCTTCCATGAATAGACAGAAATGAGAACAAAGCAAAAAAGAATAGTCTGAGCTTCACAGATGATACTTGAGGAGGAAATGAGGTTGTTAAGGAAGAATGGGTAATAGAAAAGAAAGGATCAAACCTTAGCAGTTATACACAGAGGAGCTGCCCAAAAAAATCCACAAAGGAACAATGAGACAAGAAAGTTGGTGAGTGGTCCCTAAAGCAGGAATAAAATCAGGTCAGGAGAGTATCAGTAACAATCTGAATGGCAGAACCGCACTAGATACGACATTTAATTTTGTGTACTAACTTGGCTAGCCTATAGGGTCCAGCTGTTCAGTCAAACATTTGTCTAAATGTTGCTATGAGGTATTTTTTAGTTGTGATTAACATTTAAATCAGTAGAATTCAAGTAAATAGGGCTATGCTTCACGATGTGTGTAGGTCTCATCCAATCAGTTGGAGGCCTGAAGTGGACACACCAAGATCCCCAGAGAAGAAAGGAATTCTGCCTCATGACTGGCTTTGGACTACAGATCATAAATCAACTCTTTCTTCAGGCCCAATCTCCTGCTTGCTGGCCTGTCTGGCAGATTTTAGACTTGGCAACCCCCTGTGCGCCAATTCCTTGAAATAAATGTCTCTATAAGTTTGTGTATTCTATTGGTGCTGTTTCTCTGAAGAGCACTGACGAATACACCAGACGATCTAGAAGATGCCAATGTGCAGTTAAACAGAGGTGGAAGCAAGGTTTATTGGAATTAAGAAAATTGAGGCAGTATGATGTGTGGGTTAATTTCAAAACCAGTGAGGATAATGAGAAATCATGTGTTTAGCATTGAAGTTGGGGAGAAAAATAAGTGCTCTAAATGGGATAAATGATGCCAACAAGAACTGGGGAAGAACAGTATGTAAGGACAGCAGGGACTTCTGAAGAGGAGTAATGGTTGAGTGATAGTGGGACAGGGTTCTCAGTGCAAACAAATACGAAGATTCCTCCATCTTGTCTTATTAATGCAGCTGAGAGAGCAGGGCTTTGGCTGAAGAAAGTTTCCAAGAAAAGGTCTATTCATCATCTATTCAGTGATCAATAACAGCCTTGGCATAATTTTCAGAACCATATTTTCACTTAAAAATAAGTATTCCTGTGGTTTAAAAAAAGGTATAAGAACAGGAGTGGGTTGTCCTGTTGTGGAGTATAACTGAGCTGGATGGCAATGAAAGTGAGTTCTGGAAGCTGTGGGTAGAAAAGAAGAAAATAGAAGCCTGACAGATGTTATAGGCAATGAATAGCATATCAGCATTGGAGTCACAGGGATCTGGGTATTGATTCTTCACTTCTCCCCCAGACCCTACAACACACAAATGCTTACAACCTGTAGGACTATGGTATGTAAAGCAGAATTTTCAAAAGTGACCCTGAATGCTCTCTCAGTCATGTGAACAATAAAGTAGCTAGAGTTGGGACCTTAACTTCTCCCAAGGAATGGGGTCACTGTGTTCTCCCCATCCCCAGGGGAGGGGCTGCATCTTTCCCCTGGGTTCTAAAGTCCCCAGATTCACATAACCACAGTGAACAGCTGACAACTAAATGCAAAATGTCTATCACCCAAAAAAATCTATTTGTACTATCTTGACAGGTTGCTCACCCACTGACCCCAAAAAAGAGAGAGCAGTTCGAGCCACCATTCCTCCACTGGAACATGAACCCACTATGTGGGTACCCAGCAGTGGGCTAGCCCTTATCCACCCCTCTGTGGGATATTGAGAGGCTCCAGGAATGTGGTCCTCTCTTACTGACATTGGTTTGCAAGATTCCCAAATAAAGCCTTTTCCTTAACCACGTGATTCTATAGAATTCATCTTGAGCCCTGTTGTACAACAGCGACCTGAGACAGGCAACAACCATCCTCAGCTTTGCTATATTCTTCTTTAAAATAGGAATTATGCCAACTACAATGATGAATTATTGTGAAGACTGAACAAGATAATCTGTTTAGATGCTTAGCAAAGGGCCTGTTTTATACAGCTAACAGAAGAAAATTTAGTTACGGCTAAAATAATTAAAATCAAGTAGACTCAATTTCCCAATTGAATAATAATGCCATGGTTCTGGCCTCAACAAAATCACCCTGCAGATAATTGAGCAGAGAGCACCAACAGAGTGTGAGGGGGGTTCCCCTGGGAGCAGGGTGCCTGGAGAAGGTATTTGCAAAAATGGGGGGCCTGGCCATAAGCAGACTGACCTCTGCAAACTTATCCTGCTAAAAATTGTAGATTTCATTATCACTTGTAATCATGACACAGGGGTTACTTTCTTTGTGTTTATATATATACATACAATTTATATATATACCAAATATATAAGTAGAAATCTTTGGAATGACCATGGATAAATCTGTTGCCTGTGCTATATGACCGAACTCCAAGAGGACGTATGTGTCTGTAAGTTGTTGGATTGACTGACTACCATTTGAAGGGCTCTGTTTTCTTCTAGATGACATGGAAAGATAACTAAGAGGTGGGAGATTCTCTTTTATAAGGAAGCTGTCCAGAGGAAAATATAAAAGATACGCTGTAATTGTGTAAATACACTAATCAAAGCAAAGACAAATTCTTGTGTTGGAGCCACTTCTGAATTTATTGCTACTACTACTTGGGCTGGCCACAAGAACAAAGCTTGAGATTTGAGTTCAGGCAGTACTAGAGTAATGAGATTTCCCTTGGGCCCGTGAGATGCAGTCCATGTGCCTGTGTAGAGGACACTGGGGCCCAGGAAGAAGGAGGTGAGCACATGACCAGGGGAGTGAGAGTGGAGCCAGTGTTTCCACAGCTTCACTGTGTGTGTGTTGCCTTTGTTCAAGAACAGAGCTGGCTGGGTTGGGTGGCCCCAACCCGCATAAGACCACCTTCAGACAATGCAAGGGAGTCTACTCAGTCAGAGCTTCATCAGTAGGCTACTCAGATCTTGGAAAGTTTTAGATGTAAATGGGATCAAGAGTGATTGAAATACTAGATGAACTGTATTTAGGTCTGGATGTAAAGGAGTGTAACAAAGCTTTCTCTCAAAGGAGGCTGAGGAATGAGATGGAGAGAAGACTAGAGTTCTGGAATTCTGAAGGAGGGAGAAACAGACTGGGAGGAGAGGGAACTGGACATGAAAAGACAAAAATGAAATGAAAAAGACATTACCTACTCCCAGCATGGAGCCAGGCTTTTCCCATGAGGAGGACTTTGACAGCAATGGGAAGGCTAAGAGTCACTCTTTGAATTGCAGTCAGTCCTACCCTGAATCACTAACATCAGAAAAACATCCATGATACCAGAATGTTAATTTTCACAACACAATCTTTGAAGTTCTGCTGTAATTGGGTCAAACTCCAGAATAATGGTAGGTATACAGACATGCTGTAGGATGGGAGGTCCCAAAGGCCTCTAGTTGTCACCCACCAAGAGTGACTGCTAAGGCCACTCTGTGTCCCTGCTGCCAACATTCAGTGATGTGTGTTAAAGGTGCTGAGAAGGGAGGTGTCAGTCTTCACAACAAAGCACTACTCTCCACTTGGAAGGTGTGTTCAATATGCCATCCTGGGAAGATTGAACCTGCTCAGAAGCACATAATGGAGAAATACTATGGCACTGAGCAATAAACTGAGGATATTTTAGAATCCCAAAGACTACATGCAGTATTGCTTCTCCTAACTGAAGAATACAGAATTGTACGCTATTCTAACTGGAAAACAAAACAAAACTGCAATTTTCTCTCTTCCCCACCATGGAAGAGCTCCTTGCTAACTTTGAGTTTAGTTAAGGTTACTTTAACTGAGTAATTTCTTCAAGAGTTGATTCCTACCAAATGTCAAATCCTGAAAAAGTAAAATAATCATCTTCCAAATACCAGTCATGTAAAACAGATGCAAGAGGAGAAAATTGGCAGGTCATACTTTATAAGCAAATTATTGTCACAGCTTAATGTTTCGTTTATTGAACTATCCTCATTAAATTATCGTAGCACAAAGAATGGCGTTCCTCGCTCCCTGCCCCACCACTCAAGCCTCAACAGGGAAGAGTTGGCTGGAGAAGTAAATAATAACCACCTCAAATTCCACTGACTTTGATTAGATATGGACCTCCCCTAAAGATCACCATAGTCATTTACTGAAATAACAAGGGACAAGACAGAAAACCAAACTGTCAACATGGATACCAAGAATTTGCTAATTTACTGGGGGTTAGTAGATAATAGGGAGTGTTATATTAACATTATTCCTTTGTGATCCATTATCAACCAAATCCTTTTATCAGCAATGTTTATCCTCCTGAATTTTCAAAGTAATAAATGCCCCTTTGGAAAAGCAAGGGGGTAGAGAAAAATGCAAGAAAACAATAACAATTACCAATAAAGCTGCTAACCATTTGTACTCATTGGAGTGGGTCAGATTCTCCTTTCAGTCTTTTTGTATGTATAAGACTACACATCATAGCACATATATGCTTTGCATTTTATACTTAAAAGGATGTTTTCTTTTCATTACATTATTGTAATCTTAATGCATGTATTCTATTCCACTTTAATGTCATTTTGTGTATCCTTTTACTCTAATATAAAAAGATAAAAATAAAAATCTTTATGCACAAATACTTTTTTAATTTCAGATTACTTGTTAGAGTAAAATTCATGGAAGCAGTATTCCTAACCAAAGGTTAAGAAGAGAATAACTGATGAGTTATTTTCCAGAAAATTTTCTTTATTCAACCTTTACATTTTAACTTATTTAATCTTTTACCAGCTATAAAAATGAACACTCTCATCAACCCACAATATTTCTTCTGAACATATTTTCTAATTTAATAGAGGGAAAATTATGTTGCAAGTTATACTATATTTAATCAGTCGTTTCTAAAGCTTAATCGTTTATATAAATAGATAAATGCAGTTTCTTCTGTGAATGTTTTGAACATGTTCTGTGTTGATTTATATTTTAGGATTTTGAGGGATGTTGGTAGAAATTTGTAAGACATTGTAAATATTCAATATATTAATTTTCTCATATTTGAAGCAATTATTTCTCCTACTTGTTCTTTAAATTTATTCATAGTGTTTAAAACTTTTGTTTAGTCAAACCTATTTTTATTTCCCTTTATGATTTTATTCTCAGTTCCTTTAAGTTTAGAAAACTCCTTCCCTTCTACAGATTAGATATGCACATCTACATTTTTTTAAATAATTGATTTATGTTTTGCTATTGCACATAAGACCCTGATCTGATCCTACTGTCCTCGTATTGGTTTATGGCTTGAGGTGAGAGTTAAACTTGAGTCTGTTTCAAATAGGAAAATGCATTATTTTCCCCTCTTATTTGTGATACCACTTTTTTCCCCAGAAATTCAATTCTAGTGTATTCCAGGATCTACTTCTGTATAAGCCAGTATGATTTTATTTTTAATGTTGCCTATAGATTAAAAAAAAAATACTGCACTTGCTTTTTAATTGTTATTAAAATTAAATGAAACTGAAACTTGTTAATGAAATTAGCTAACAAAGTTTTCCACTGCTGACCAGATATTATAAAAAACATTGAACCTATCATGTTTAATGGTGCATAGATTTTCCCAAGCTGGGTAACTGTGAAATAGAGTGTAACCAACGATTTGAGTTGTAACTGTGATTAAACTTTCCAATGTTGGAAGACACTTTTAATGGAAGCTATTATCTATATTTATAGCGGTTTCATTTTTTATTTCAGCTGTTTCTTACTCAGTTTTTCCTCCATTTTTTGTAATCGATTTGCAAAATTATTCCATTAATTACTTTGTAACTGTCATATCTATGGAAAATTCTTAGCATACCTTAAAGTGATCAAGAAAGCTCCTAAGTGTTAAATATACTGTCTTATTTTAGACCTCCATTTCCACCCAGGTTCTGATTGGGCAAACCTAGTTAGATTTAATGATGCTATCATGAATTTGCAATTAAATTATATCAGTCATTCAGACCCTTGATAAATGTTTGCTCTCTGGGTTACTTGGCTGGACTAGATGTCCATGCAACTCTTGTCAAGCTCCAAAGTCCAGCCAGAGGCACTTAACCTGGCCAACAATGATGTCTTGACTTGGTGATGTCATGTATCTAGAGTTCTAGGCTTAAGGATGAGAAACAGAATCTGTGCGGCCCTGTCTGATGCTGAATAGTTTTTGCCTGAATCCCTATTTTTGCCTTATCGATCTCCTGTGAAAAACATGATTTTTAAGGATCTGTCTGTGTTCTTACTAGGATTGCCTGAATAGGATGACTATGCTGGGACAAGTATGGTATAGGGATGGGAGGGATTGAGACATCTATATTCAAGAATAACAAGTTCTAGGCAGATAGATAGACACATCATGATCCATACAATACTAGATTAGTAATATATGAAGATATTTTAAAGAATTTTTTGTTTTTATTATAAAGAAAAATGATATCCACATTAATGTCTTCTAGAA
Source organism: Manis pentadactyla (assembly GCF_030020395.1). NCBI lineage: Eukaryota > Metazoa > Chordata > Mammalia > Pholidota > Manidae > Manis > Manis pentadactyla. The sequence continues at coordinate 124,977,033 of NC_080025.1, forward strand.
TTTGGGAAATAACTACTTTGTGCCAAGAACATATTATGCACTAGAGATACAGCACTAAAAGATACAGTCCCTGTTCCCAAGTAGCTAACAGCACGACTAAGAAGCAGTGTAAGAGCTGGGAAAGGGAATATATAGGAAGCAGATGGAATGGATGTCTTCCTTGAACTGTAAACACCTGAGAGACTTCCTGGAGAATGTAATCCATGAACAGAATTTTAAAGGAAGAGAACCTCAGGCAGATGAAATAGCATCTTGGAATGCTCAAAGCTGTGAGACAATAGCCCGTTTAGGGCCCTGCAAGTACTCCAGCAAAGGTCCTAATTGGTCAGTGGTACGAGATGAAAACGAAGGGTTAAACAGGGCCAAATGATTACGGTTCTCATACATCTTGCTAAGGATTTTGGATTCTAGTTTAGACCAAAAGGAGATACTTAAGGATTTTAAGTAGTCAAGGGGTATGATTGGACTTGCTTTAGAAAGTTTTCTCTGGCAGCAACCGTGTGACTGGAGAAAGATAGGGAGACATACTGGCCCAAAAAGAAAAGATGATCCTAGCAATTCAGAAAAGAAATGATGAGGGTCTAATTTTACTCTGAAGAAAGATATTAAAGAACTAAAGGGGACAAAATGTGGTTGTTGACTATATGATTGAGGAGTTAAGGATGAGGGAAAGAGTTAAATCATGTCCAGGATGTCACAGATTTCTGGCTTGGGCCCCCAGGTAAAATGTGATGACGGTCACAGAAATAAGGAGCAACAGCATGAGAGGAGATGTGGCTGACGGTGAATACAGTAGCTTGAGTGACCTCCCGAATGTTCAAGAGGACATACAGGGCCCAGAGTGGGGTGAGACGACTGAGGCCAGTGAGACATTCAATTGGATGCAAATGTAAGGTGCAGAAAATGCTCAGTAACCAGGATAAAAACTCATTCCATGAAATATCTTTAAGAATCAAAGCTAAGGCAAAAATCCATATACAAAATATCAAAATATTAAATAAAGGTGGGATCCGTAACACTGTCCTGCCAGGCCATGGTGGAGCAAAAGGAAGATCAGGATCACCTATCCTGGTATCAATGCAGTGGCAACAGCTGGCAGCCTGCACTCCTTCCCTCAAGGATGCTGTGATGGAGAGAGATCCTAGTACCTGGCTAGGCAGATGGTTTAAAGAACATGGGGTTCTTTGTGGCATTTTCTTTTTCAGCTTCATTGAGGTATCACTGAGAAATAAAATGGTAAGATAGCTAAAGCGTACACTGGATGATTTGATGTACATAAACACTGTGAAAGAATTCACTCCATCTAGCTAAATAACACAAGTGAGGTGTTTTTATTTTTCTTTTATTAGAGAAGAAATTTGAACATGTTTATTTTCTGAAGTTAGAAAGGGTTGGTGATAGAGGAAGGGCATTGAGAGCAAGAAGCCAGAGAAGCCCAGGGAGTGAAGGAGGCTAGAGGGAAGGAGGCACAGATGGGGACAGGTGCAGACAAGCCAGTGAGTAACCGTTTCCACTTAGGAACTGAAAGAGAAGGAAAGAGCTTTTGTTGTCTGAGTAACACATCAGCACTTCTCCCGTGTTTTTTCTTTTGAAATGTTCATAACATTTACTCACATCTTTCTGCATTTCTCTCCATCCTCAAATTTAAAGGAATTAGTGTGAGTCCTACTTAACTCCTGAACCCCCCTCCCCCCAACTCTTTTGAGCATCAGTGAGCAGTTGCTAATGAGAGCTACAGCAAGGGAAAAACAAAGCAGCACAGAAAACACTGTGTGATGGAAATAAAAGAAGTGGTGCTTAAGTGCCACTCTCGTGGCTTCAAAAATGCTCTTACCCAACCTTCAGGTGGAAATTATACTTAAGGCTGCAGTGGCTGGATCCTCAGGTTTACCACAGCCCTGTACCTCGGAGCAATTTTTCCATACAACAGTTCTTTTGCTTTAGTGATAAAATATCTACTAAAAAAGGTGAAAAACAACACAAGGAAATGCAGTAAATGTTTGTGATTCGGAAAAGCGAGTTATCCCTTTGTGCTCTGCTATTGTTTGAGAGACGTTCCAGAGGTTTATACCAATGCAAGAGAGTGCAGAACCCCAGGGAACTGCTCTCCAACAGGCTAAGTATCCAGGCTGCCAGATTGAAGGAGTCTCCGAGGCTGGCGCTTCACTGGTCAATTTTAATTAGGCAATACTCTAGTGAAATCCTCACAATTAATCTTAAGAGTTGTTTTCCCCTACCGTATATGGAAGGGGAATTTTTCAAGTGTGGGTAGTAGCTTGCTCTTTGTTACAATTTTATTTAGAGGAGTGTTAGAACGATTGAAATGTAACAAAATTGTTTCCTTCCATTTAGGAAAAACTAAACAAACCCAAATCTGAAGAAAAATGAACAAAACAGATGCTTATCCTCTATAACACAGTTTTATCAATATTTCACTTACATTAAGATTTTTTTCAATTGCATTCATGTCACAAAATCAGGCATCTCAGTGTATATGCTACTCACTAAACATATGCTATGCCTTTCTACCTCCGGTATTTATTTGAACGAAAGAACATCACATTATTTCTTAAACCTGCAATGACCCAGACTTCTCTGCCCCTTGACGCTTTATCCATCTGATGCTACTTACAACATTAAACCTTTCCTGATCAGGCTATTTTTCATTAATTTAAGAGTAACTGGCTGCCATAAATCCATGAGTAAAACAATGAAGCAATGAATGAATCAATAAATGTGGCAGAGTCTATGAGCTACATGTTTGTAATCCCAGTAGAGCCTATCGTAGTACCTGGAACATAAGCAGGCCAACTAAATATTTACTGAGTTATTAATTATATGTGTATTACACAAATTGAAATACATTTATATTTACTTCAAGAAATTCTCCCTAAATTATCATTTTAGCTTCTGAGGAGAAAAGCATATATTTCTAGCAAACAGATCTTTAAAATCTTCATAGGCATTTTTTCTATAAAGGTCAATAACTTTTCTTTTGAATGTAGTAAAAGAAGCTGGTAGATGATTTCTGAATGACTGGTTTTATCATAAGGCTGGTCACTGTCTTCAAGGTTTAGCAATCACTAGAACCCGAGGGACTTTTATCTAATCTTAACCCTGCACCTGACTGCCAAGCAGAGCTAATCACTTAACTGCCAGTGAATTAATGGGTTCATCTGTAATACACGATTGCCATCACAGGATTGAGAGGAAAAGATAGAACGAAGGTAGATTTAAAGATTGAACAGTGCTATCAAAAATCCACGGCAAAGACATTTTCCATACTTTTCCTCAATTGTAACCATATTGCTTTTATGAAGATTGAATTCAATAAGAATAAGCTTATTAAAGCTCTGCAGTGCTACTTTGTATCTGCTGGGTTGATAACAAAAGCAAATCCCCTTGCCTTCAAAAACATAAAATGTATCACTTTGAAAATTCATGATATTTTCATTAGATGCCCAAGGACTCTGGACTCTCATAGACAAAACACATCCCCTATGACTTCGATAAGACTGCAAAGAAAAAAAGCAACTCACACATTTCTTTTTATCACCTTCTTCCTCGTCTCTTTCCTCTTTCATTTTTCTATTACATTTTGAATTTGACTTTTATGTTTCTTTGTATTTGCATTTTCCACCCTGAAGCAACTGAAAGAGTTTTGCAGGCTTCAGGAGGCCATTTTCAGTGTCTGATGAGGTTCTCCCTTTGGTGTGTGTCAAAGAATCATTTCCAGACGCCAGATAAAGAACTAGACTGCCCCAGAAATGCCCAAAGCCCACTGGGAGCTCACTTGCCTGAGCTGGCTGCATTTTGCTAGCTGCAGGGCATAGTTTTCAGGGCAATGATAAATATTGGCTCAAAGGAGAATGATGGAAAGTATTTCTCAATTACATAAGATCTAGGTCTAGTGAAAAACTGATTTTTTTCCAAGGCACTACCACATCTGTTCAAGGTAAGTAAGCATCTCTCACAGAGGAGGGAAAATGGTAACTGAACTGGTGTTGTGTCCACAATGAGACAGAAGAACATCAGAACCAAGGCACACATCATTCAGGTAGTTAGTAGGGTTATTTTCATCATCCACTTAACTTTACACAGCAATCGGCATATGCAAGAGATTGGAACAACTGGAAATTCACAATTTCTAGGCCACTAATGAACACATAAAAAAGCTGTTTCATGTGCCAGTATCTGAAATAAAGCATGTTGGACCTAAATGAAATTAAGAATTCAGTTGAATTAAAATAAGGCTGAAGAGTGTAACAGAACTGACTACAGCATGCTTCTCCTTTCTAGCAATTAATGATTGGTTTTTAAAGAAAACCTGTTTCTGTGAGAATGCCAAGCAATAGCTTTGTATCTCACTTTCAAATAGTCTTTAGCATTTTCTCACTCATTGTCTCACTCGGTTCTCTTGACAACCCTATAATAAAAAAATTATTATAATCTACATTTTAGAGTTTAAAAAGTTGAGAGAAACAAATTACATAATTTGATAAGCATGGTAAAAGGGCCTCTGGAACTCCAGTCCAAGTTTAGTTCACACTACCAGAGACCATTCTCACATCAACCTGTTATATCATTTGATGAAATAAAAATGTCTACTAAATTTAATTCTAAGTTATGTTCACCTACCTAAGCTCTCAGATGCCTAAAAGCCAGTTAACAAAATTAAAGTTTTGACCAGTCACAATACAGTGGAGGACATAATGTTGTCTTTCTTCTTCCCAAGAGACTTTAAATGTTTATGTTCCTAAGTGAAAACTGCATCCTGAACTAAGAACAACCTATTTGTGCCTATGCTGTATTCCCAAATTATTTCAAAATCGGTTCCTTTCTTCCCTCCTTCTTTCCTTTCTTCCACCCTCCCTCCTTCTCTTTCTTCTTTTAATAAATATGTTTGAACAACGAATAATTACCAAGCACTTACAACACACAGGGCAGCATGTGGGGCTCCACATTACGAACATGTAAAATACAATAAGAACAACAGGAAGCAATGAATTCTTGATGTCAGGTTAGTCACGGTGGGTCCCAGCTGCAGGCCCAGCATGTTGGGTAGGGCCCCCTTGTGTTGCAACTGCATGCAATGCAGATGCATAGGAGGCCCATGGCCCGTAAATCCATGCAGCTGGCCTGTTTATAGCTGTTACCTTTGTTGTGCCAGTGATTATATATGGAAGAGGTGGTTACTAATCCCACACCAAATATGGAAAAGACTTCAGAGACTCCCAGCCTCAAAAAATTTTTTCCCCACCTAGTAGAGTTACTATCTGTCACCATAGAAAGATGTTACAGAATTATTGAATATATTCTTCATGCTGTATTTTCATCCCCATGACTGATTTATATTATGACTGAGATTTTGTGCCTTTTTATCCCCTTCACCTAGTTCAGCCACCTACCCCAATCCCTCCCCCGTGGTAACCACCAGTCACTTCTCAGTGCCTATGAGTCTAATGCTGTTTTGTTCATTTTATTTTGTTTTAGACTCCACATATAAGTGAAATTATATGGTATAAATGGTAGTTTTATAATGAATCTATTCTTGAGCTTCGCCAAGGAAATCAGTAAGTACAGCAAGGAAGTTGAAAAAAAAATCTGTGTTTCTGGTAAACTCTCCCAGTGATTGCTGAGTAGCCTCTTAAAAATGGCATTGGAAAACCGTAGATTATAACCCTGGTCTTGATTTTTTTTTTATTACTACAAGAGCTAGAATCAAGTCAAAGTAGTCATGTTTTATGAAAGATGGTTTAGCCTTAGAAATACCACATCAATATCATTGTAGTGGTACTTGTTTTTGTGGCTGCTATATATTGAAAACTAGCTGTATCAGTTATTCTTTGAATATATACTTTCTCCCCACCTAAATATGTTAGCGTATCTGAAACCTTTACAGAGAGAACATACATGGGTATATATATTGACACACCCATCTCTACATTTATATGTATGTTACAATCTGTGCATGTGCCTAACCAAATACATATATATGTGTGTTAAACTAACATTTTGTTATGAATGTGTTACTAGAATTCATAGCAATTGAAAATTGCGAAACTTTTAAGATTTCACTATCTGAAAATATTGGACTGCCTCAACATGTTTAAATGTTCAACTTCTATAAGAAAATTTTTCACTATAAAGAAAAAGAAATATCTTGGCATATTTATTCAGGAATAGCAGTAACAGAGGAAATGTTTCCTTCAGGAGTTTTCACTCTATTAACTTCAACAAACTACTTCTTACTTTACAGGATGTCTGGTTTGTTAAAACCTAATGTAAGTAAAGAACGCCCAAATAATCATTAAATAAATCACTAGGAAATGAATTTTAGATAAAACTTCCATTATTTTAAGATAGGAAAAAACACATAATTCATATTCATTTTAATGTCACTGACACTATATTTGATAGGAAGAAGATACATGCAAGTAACATCTAAATGATGTTTTTTCTTTTTGTTTCAAATCTATGTGAACCTGAGAGAAACTGCCTATTAAACTGGGAAAATTTATACAAAGGAGGTGTTTTAGTCAGGGCTCTCCATAGAAACAGAACCAATAGGGTATCTATATATGTATTTCAATATATACATATATTGAAAGAGATTTATTATAAGAAATCGGCTCATGTGATTAGGAAAGCTGACCCAAGATCTGCAGGGTGCAAGTCAGCAAGGTGAAGACGCAGGAGAGCCCATGGCTCCCCAGAGAGACCTCGCCCAAGTCTGAGAACCAGAGTCAGGAGAACTGATGGTTTAGCTCCGGTACAAAGGCCACCAGAGTCTAGATACGGGAAGAGTCAGTATTTCAGATCAAGGCTAAAGGCAGGAGAAAGCCAATGTTCCAGGTGAAAGCAGTCAGGCAGGAGAAATCCTTTTTCCCTCAGGGGAAAGGGAGCCTTTTGTGCCAATCAGGCCTTCAACTGATTGGACAAGGCCCACCCACATTGGGGAGAAATCTAGTTTATTCATTCTACCAGTTTAAAGGTTAATTTCATCCAAACACCCTCATGGAAACACCCAAAATAATGGTTGACCAAATACCTGGGTACCTCGTGGCCCAGTCAAGTCAACACATAAAGCAGATCACAGTAAGCCAACATACTCTCAGGATGCAGTACCCTTTGTCTTTACTCAAACTACATATTAAAAGAAAAAGTGAGCATAAATATTCACTCCATAACAGTATAAACTAAGTCTGGTTTTAAAAGTATTATGTGTTTTCTCCTCATATCTTTATCATTACCAATGGCCCCAATTTTTCAATATGCTTAACTCCAACCCAACATCTGCCGTATCTACTGCAAAAGTGGATGAAACACTCACTAACACCTTGGTCCTCATCACCTCATACATAGCCCTATCACCAATCTTTTCATAGCAATCCATTTTACATAATTATTAGATAAATCTTTCCAAAACACTGCTATCACCATAATCTTCCCCTAATGAAGAACCTACCATAGCTCACCAGAGCAGCAAGGCAGATTAACTTCACCCCTACAAAGAGGCTATGATGATTATTATGTATTAGACAATTTTTTTAAAATTAAGAGTCATTAAGTTCCTATAGTCACTTTCAGCATCTGAAAGAGGAGTCAGAATTGTAAGTAAATTGGAAACAAGATAATTCCTCTAATGACACAGAAGGTGCGCTTTTGAAACAGCCTGAGTCTGCCACAGGGGTGTGGCAGGGGGCAGGCAGAGTATCAGGGAATACTTTATTTAAGTGATCTTTCTTGCCTTCATCAAACATATATTTAATCTATGTCTAGGTCTATGCTACAGATTAGGGTTTCAAAACGTTAAAGACATAGCCCCTAACCTTACAGAGCTCAGGAACTAGCAGATGATTCAGTAGTGACATATCCACTTTAGAGTGCTAACTTCTTGCCAGCCGTGCTCAGCATTTTACCTGTATTATTAAGTCATTTAATTTTCACAATAGCCCTATCAAGTAGGTTCTCTTATGACCTCCATTTTACACATGATAAACAACTAAGGGACAGAAAAATTGAATAACTACCCCAACATTACTCATTAAGTGGTGTAACCAGGTTTTGAACCCAGACAGTCTTACCCCAGAGCCCATGCTTTGGATCACAAAATTCTACTGTGGAATGGACTAAAGAAAGGTTTGCCCAAAAGTGTATGGAATCCCAAGTGCAGAGTGTCCCAAGAAGTGACTTCAAGGAAAAGTGACTTTCCCTCTTTAAGTATTTTGTGTCCATCCTTATCTCCCCAACACCAGTATTGAAAATTAATTAGGACAGGCCCCTATCCATACTCTCACAGCCAAGCTTCACCCTCCAGGCCAAGACACACTAGTTCCCCCCTATTCTGATACCCTTTCCAACCTCTCCACTGGCTTTTCTTTTCCATTTCCTTTACAGGTAATTTCAGCCAACACTTTCTCTTTCCTGACCACCCTTACATGTTACTAACTGAGCACATATTTCACAGATGGTTGTACTCCAACTCTGTTCTCTAATTTCTTACACATAATTTTTTTACATACTGCATAAATCCTATCACCTGGAACAAATTTTATATCACTTTGTCATAAATATATTTGCATTCTCTAGAATAGCTAAGTCTATAATAGGTTTTGAATAATAATCTTTTGATACATTGAATTGGATTAGGAAACCCTTAAATTTAGGCATGCACACTTAATAAACATCAATTTTTCCCTTCTATAATGCTAGCCTGATTTCTTTTTCAAACACTTCTTTTTTCTTCCTTACATATAGTCAGTTTGATACACCTGACTTTTCAGTCTAATTGGCCTAATTTAAAAATCATGTTGGCAGCAACATTTCTCTAACTTCCTGGAGTTATGGAGCAGTTAGCCAGAGAAGTATATTTGAAAGCTAAGTTATTTCTCTACAAAAATGCACTGAAATATAGAAGTGATCAGTTAGACTTGTAATATTTCTGTTACACCCGTTGTTCCCCTGTGATATCTGCTTATGTCATTCTCCCAGAGTCCCAAAGGTGAGTGCTTCTAGAAAGTATGACCTCATGATGCATCACACCCAATATTCTAATACTCCTCCCCTGAATGCCCCTATAGAATGTTGGTTCTCACCTGTACCCTCCAGTCACACACAGCTTCTTTGTCCAAAACTTCTATTCCACCTTCTATTCCATCTGTGTCTGTGCCCAGAAACTTCAAGAGCTAAGAACTTTCATTCTCCCTGAGAGTGTTTTTAAGGACCGCTCTGCTCTCATGCACAGACAGAACATTTGTAGACAGAAGGTAAAGTATCAGTGGAGAGGGAAAGCGTGAAGAAATGGGAGCCATAGAAAGCATGAGAGAAGAGGAAGGATTATGAGCATGATGGAAGAGTTATTATCCAAACAAGGCCAGCGAGCTCCTCCATCATCGATGCAGAGGGTGGTGAACATCTCAGGGGAGCAGGAAGGGGGTAAGAGTTTCTTAAAATTTTTCTGAGGTGGAGCAAAGTAACTACATGAGACCGTAGAGTGCCCAAACATTTCCCTTAAAGAAGCAGGGAGTAAGATCATTTGCCTGGGAAGTGCAGCAGAGTACGTAAAACACTTCAGGCCACCTCCACGAGAAGTACCTTGGGCATCTATAAAAAGTGACTAATTGTGATGCAGGCTAAAATTGAAGTGAACAGCACAAATGTGTGAAGGTGCAGTCGCTGGAAGCCTGTAGCTCTGAGGCATTTCTGGACTGGAAGAGGAAGAAAACATGAACAATGGAGCTGATCTTAGAGGCACATAATTTAGACACTGGAAATGGAAAGCATGAGTGTGACTAACTCCTAAGTCCAGGCTTGGTAGACCGGAGCGGGTACAGGAGTCCGCTGGGTCCGCACACGCTGGGACTTGAGTGGTAGTGGCGACGGAGCTCAGCAGACACAGCCGTCTGTTGCTGCCCTTTTGCAAGGAGAGTGGGTGAAACTTGGCTGAGACAAACAATTACGGACAAGTTTCCCCAAAAGAGACAATGAAGAAAAACACAGTAGGTTAATAGCTATGCTTTCTCTACATACAATTTCCAGAGGTTTTGTTTTTACCTCCACTTCAAAGGATTGTGACACCTAATATTTAAAAATACATGTTACCCTATATTACCTATTACTGATTTACCTATTTGTAAAAAAATAAAATTTACAAAACAATTAATTTAATCAAAATAGCAATAGATCTTAAGCTTCCAGTTCTTTTGGTTAATATCTGAATAATTTTGGAGAAAAATTTATACTTAGAAACTGCTGAGAATATGAATTTAAGATTACTTAAACTATTTTCTTATTTCCAGAAGTAATTCTTCCATAAGAACACAGTTGAATAGACGGCTTAATTTGAACTGTTAAGCCTTTCAGAATTTTAACAGGTTATTTCTATTTTCTCATTTTTCCAGAGGGAAGGCTAAACCTGCCCCATCTTGGGAAGCATTCTTCAGAGACCAAGTGTGTTTATACCTGACTATTTCAGGATCAAGTTCTAAACAGGGGATAAGATCTGATTCACAGAGTTTTTGTTTTTTGATTAAGAAATTCCACAGCCTGGGGTGAGTCAGGTAAAAGAATTTGCAGTAACAAGCTTTGCCTCTGTGCTGGTGAGTTCATTTGCTGGCTTGTCGTAGAGTCCAGGACTTACCGGGGTAGAATCTTCACTCCTCTACTTTGTAAGAGCATTGTGGCCAAGGCAGGGTCAGAGGTAGATGTAACTAGATTGGAACTTCAGATTTTCCATTTGCTTTCCATTTCCAGTCTCTAAATAATGTGCCTCTAAGATCAGCTCCATTGTTCATGTTTTCTTCCTCTTCCCAGTCCAGAAATGCCTCAGAGCTACAGGCTTCCAGCGACTGCACCTTCACACATTTGTGCTGCCCGATTCAATTTTAGCCTGCATCACAATTAGTCACTTTTTATAGATGCCCAAGGACACTTCTCATGGAGGTAGCCCTAAATCCTTTTCATAATCTTCCCAAACAACTTTACTCCCTACTTGTTTAAGGAAAATGTTTAGGTTATCTATGGTTATCTTTCATGTAGTTATTTTCTCCACATCAAAAGAAAATTAATGTATAATCAATATTATGTGTCATGAGGGAATGGAAATACCTGGCTTTTGCACTCAAACAGATGTGAGTTCAGTTTCTAAATTAGCCACTTAAGAGACAGGAGTTCTTAGGAAAGTTATTTAGCCTCTGTGAAACTCAGATTTCTTACCTATAAAGTGACTAATATGTACTTGACACAGTTATTGTGAAGAATAAATCAATAAATGAGATAATATATTTAGGCATGTTGCATAATTCTTACCACACAGTCAAAGCCACTTATTTTAAACTTATTGGATCCTTGCAATACAGAAGCATATTCTGAAAGTATTTCTTTTTAACATAAAGTAAAACAGATTTTATTTTCTAAACTTTATTAAGTGATCAAAGTTGAAACGTTTACTCAATAAAATATTCATCAATGTAACTAGTTTTAAGCCCACAGGAATTCTGCTGCAATCAAACACCAATAACTGGGAGGCATAGTTCAGGTATTGTACTAAAAGGTATCATAAAGTAGGTTGTAAATGATTTTGTCAAGCCTTCAGTCCATTCCCACGGAAGTACATTACTGTAGTCTGACAGTCCACATGTGTGAAAGATGACAATACAGGGCCTTGTGCTGGGTAATCTTTCTCTACAAAAAATGCCACACAATTCACCAGGCCTCCAGGGAACTGGGAAATTACAAATAGATAGAGCCTTGAGGAGTGGGTGGGTTTTTTTCTTCAAAGCAGCAGCTGTTAGGATAAAAGGCAATCTTGAGTCTTTAAAAAAGAAATCAAGAAATACAAGGTGTTTACTGATTTCTATAGCAAGTTCTATTTTTTTCTCATCCTTAATGTCTTCCTTCTAAATTCCAAAGTTGTATTTTTAAAGCAACATTCATAACTTGCACTTCTCCCCAGTTTATAATGTCCCTAGGAAATGCGCATTTATGTCTATGCATCAGAAACCTGTCCTTCCTCACCTTGACAACACTCTCTCTACCACTCAGCCCTCCCTTCTTACCTTCTCTCTTCCTTTCCTTCTTTCTGCTATCTGCTTAACTCATTTGATCCTCAAAAGTCATCTCTGAAATAAGTAGGTGGCTAGTAGAGCCATCATCATGTCACAACAGATCACCTCTCTGACAAGGGCACACTACGTGACTATAAGGAAAGGAAAATTTGATTTTTAATCAGAACTGCTACTGTATGACCATTTTTAAGAGATGACATAGGAAGAATAACTAAAAGACTTTTGAGACCCCCTACCACCTTTAAAATTCCAAGATTTCATAATTCTAAGGAATGTAGTGGCAAAATATAAAACTTTTCATGTTAAAATATAAATTAGGAAAAACATGGATAGCATATATAAACTGAATGTAATAGAATATAGTCACACTGCCTTGACCAAAACTATTGCCTTATAATTCCTGCCTTCTTTTTATGAATGAGGGAAAAGGACACTTTGGATGGGGATGCGGTTTTCATCGGCACCTCTAAAACGTTTAAGGAGACTCAAAGCTTACAGATGGCTTCTTGGTAAACTGCCTTGTGACTGTTTTGGTGCCTCCCTTCACTTTTTCCTTCTAGCAAACACAGGGATTAAAGATCAGTGTGTTGGCCATTCTACTGTCATCAAAACATGAAACGTTTTCTGCTCTCTTGAGCTGCCATCTCATCAGCACTAACAGCTTGACCTTACACCCCAGTGGTATACAGGGTACACCTGACTTTAAAATGTGTGAACCGAATTGTATCTGCAGTGATTTTTCTTTTTATCCTTTGATCTGTCAGTTTTTCTTCACAGTGTCAAAAGCCTCAGAGCTTGGCTTGAATAGTGATCCAATTCAAAGGCCCACAATTTGGGGTCTGATCCTGAATCTACACAATCAAAAATCTTTTCAATTCAGACTGAAACTCTGCCCTATGCCTTACAATAGTGAAGCGCACTCATTCACTAAAGCACTGCTCTCTCCTTTAAGCTTGCCAAAATTGAATATAATGAGGTTATAAAGAAATGAAACAGGTTCTTGTTCAAATTGTACTATTATACATGCATCTAAAGAAACACTGTCCTTTTGTGACCCCCTTGGATTTGAACACTTGTCTTGGTGCTGTTGTCATAGCCGAGACTACTTTGGAATTCCTCTTTGGAAATGACTTGAAAGATGGTTTCCTAGGTCCCTTGGAAAATCAGCATCACCAGTTTATTTCCACAGGACATTCAATTGGCCTAATACATTTTCTTCCTCTCATTCTTTTTTTCTGTCTCTCTCCACTTAGACTTGTCTGCTCACACACTCCTCTGCCTATTGATTCACTTTCATTTAATGAACATTCATTTGAAGATAAACTGGGTTTCCCTACACCATGTTAAATTGCACTGTCAAATAATATTTCTTCTTCCTACCTCCACCTCATTCTCCAGTTTTTGAAGAGGAAATACTGGTAGTGAAACCTCTTTTCTTTTCTAGACCTAATCCTTACCTCATTTTGTAGATATTACTGTTTTGATTTTTTGTTGTCATTGTTTGCTTTTTTTCAGAAATGAACTAGGACCAAACCTCTATAATACTAGACTTGAAAGGCTGAGTTGTATCAATGGACATCTTTGGAGAAGCACATTAGAGGTGGCTAATGGATACCTGTAGTCTGACAACATTATGCCCCTGACAAAAGTCAACGGACCATCAAATCTGCATTTAAACTACATTTTCTTAACTTTGCTCCTGAACTTCATGTTTATTTACTTTCCAACTGGACTGCCCCAAGGGGAATTCAACTCAACATATCCAAAGCTGATATCTGTATCAGCTTTGTATCTCTGTAGATCCACTCTTCCTTTTACACTTATTTTAATTATAACACTTCCATCACCTAAAAAAAAAAAAAAAGAGTTATCCTGTCCCCTATTTTGTTCCTCCTTCCTCTTTCAGGCATTACCAAATGCCATAAAATCTGTTTCCCGTGTAGTCCTTGAATCTGCCCCTGGCTCCAGCTCTCATCATCACTCGCTGGGCATTTGTCATAGAATTTTAGATCTCCTTACTTCCAGGCTTATCCCTCTCCAATCAATCCTCCAAAGGGCTCTAAAGAGGATCTTTCTAAAAGACAAACTATTCATGTCACTCTATAGTCTAAAAGGTCTTTGTTGCTTCTCATAGCCCTCGAGATAATTTTCAAACACTTTGCCATTGCTCACAGTTAGCTAATCCTACCCTTTTCTCACTAAATCAACCAAACTCAACCAAGAATGCACCCACGACAATATCCTCTCTCTTCCAGCCCTTCGCCTGTTTTCACTGTCTTAGTTTTAAAATACTTTGTGATTCATCTCCATCACAGTATTGTCACTCCATAAATGGTTCTCTTGAGTAGATGTTGTAAGCCTTAAGGACAGGGCTATCACCAATGTACTTTTGGTAAAGTGCTTGTGGTAGGCAGAATAATGGCCCCCTCCCAAAGGAGTCCACATTCTAATTCCCAGAAACTGTGACTACATTGCATCACATGGCAAAGGGCAACTAAAGCAGCAGATGCAATTAAGGTAGCAACCTTAATTTTAAACAGCTGCCCTGAAAATAGAGTGATTAGCTTGGATTACCCAGGTGGGCCCAGTGTAAGCACAGGGTACTCAAAAAGTGAAAGAAGGAGGCAGAAGAGGAGGTCAGAGTGATCTGAGGTAAAAGGATTCCATTGTTGCTGGGTCAAGAACGAAGGCCTGGAGCCAAAGAATGTGCATGGCTTCTAAGAGCTGTAAAAGGCAAGAAAACAGAATTTTTCCTAGAGCCTCCAGAAAATAATGCAAGTCTACCAATACTTTAATTTTAGTCCAGTGAGACTGATTTGGACTTCAGACCTCAGGAACTACAACCACTGTTTTAACCACTAAATGTGTGGTAATTTATTACAGCAGCAATAGAAAATGAATACAGGACTCATTCAACTACCCTGTTGATTCAGAAAATAATACATATTATAAATATTAATTATTAATAAATAATAATGTGCTATAAATATATGCAACTACTACACATTTTGTATGAATAACACTTCCTTTATTTTAACTTTGTTCATTTGTCTTGCCAATGGGTTTCAGGCCCGGGCAAGTTCGCTATGGATTCAATGTGACCAAAAAAGTTGACAGCAAAATGTTCTTTGGGGTGAAAGGGTTTATTACCCGGCTTGTTCTCCTGGCGGTAGGTCAAGCAGCAGCATCTCTGCCTCCGCCCAGAGCACTGGGCCGAGCTCTCTATATAGAGCAATAATAGCTTATTGCCTAAAGGTGTGGAAGCGGTAGCCTAGCAACAGGCCAGTTACATCATCAGGTGGTTTAAGTTCAGTGAGGATCCTGGTCTTAGGAACCCCAACTTCCCCACATCATTTTATAAGTTTCAGGTTTACATAAAGCATAAGATATGAGAGACAAGATATACAGATATAAATAAGATTCAAGAGTGGAAATGCTTATAAATACATTTCTCAGTGATATTTTTAAAGTTGCAAACAGCTATGTTACATGGGCAACAAATAAAGAAGACAGAAAAACACAAATAAGAATAAACAGTGGCATGAAAATGGATCGCAAATTACCTGTCCATTCAATCACTTCAATCCCTAAGATGCAAATCCATCTTAAAACCCACACAAGCCAAAATATACAGGCTAGTTCTAGAAGAAAGAACTACAGCTAATCTAGGCCATTTCCTAATATCAAAATCACCTTTTGAGGCCTAGTCCAATCCCTCTGAGTCAAGGCAGCCTCATTGAAAAAAAATAGACCCTTCAGTCTTTTTGTTTGAAAGAACAAGAAGAATTTTTACACATGTAATAGTTCAACGCTAGTGTTAGGGCAATGGGGTGACTCTTCTCCACACTGCCATTCAGACTCAGAATGATGATTTTTTGCCTTTTTTAGTATGTGGCTCCAAGGTCATGTTGGTGTTCAATTTGTCAGTCAGCTGGAAAGAGAAGCTGAAGGTGTGCATGGGAGAGGCTGCTAGGCGTCACGTGGCCCACACCCACTCCCATGCAGGGAACCTGGAGCAGGGGCACACTTACACACAGGCAGGCTGCGGGATGTAGTCTGGACTGTGCTCATGAAGACGGAAGACATTGGTGGACAGCTAGTGGTTCCTGACACAGCCTCACAGCATGAAAGAAGGTTAAGGATGCGGACGGCTGCGAGAGATGAGGGTCTGAAGAAATTTGAGTGATGGGGCAATTTCTGAATTAGTTTCAGGAAGCATGAAGTATGACTAATAATCTCTGACATCTCTCTGAAGATTTCCAGAGCACACAGGGGCTAGACTTCTTCCATTTTCCAGCAAAAGGCTCTAACAACCAAGTATATTCACTTCGCCTCTTCGCAAGAATACTTCCCCCGGAAGTAGTGACTGAAATTGGGATGATACATGGATGAGTAAAGCTACATCAGGCTGCCCATCTTACAGGTGCTGCTTGGAGAGCTCTTGCCCCACTACTAAAATGACCAATTCCCTTGTTTCCTCAGAAAGAGGCGGAAATTGAAGGGTTTTAAGAACTCTCCTGCCCCTGCTCCCATATCTAGGGTTGCAGATGTGTTAGATGCAGGCAAGAATATGGTTGGAATATCTTCTTCACAATTATGCACCTTCATGAAACTTCCTACATTTCTTCATTTACATATATTTTTAATTCTGTTAGTGATTCCCTTTTGCTGTTAACCTTTGGCTTCATTTGAAAAGTTACTCCAGATCTAGTCTGGCAACCAAAAGAATAGGCCATGGGTGGGAATGGAGCCCCCAAACTAATCTGGGTTAAAGAGTGAGTCAGGCAAGCATTGAAGAACCCCATGGATACTGGAAATCAGAATACCAGGTGGAATCACCACAAAGGCCCGAGAATTTGTGGTTATCAATGCTCAGAGGTAAACTGAAAGAGCTTCACTTTAGACAAGAGAATAACAGCAGATCAAGGAGATCAAGGGAATCAGTGTTTATATTAACAGCAACACTGGGCAGCGGAAAGAACAGTTACACTAAAAACAGCAGGTCTGCAGAGGCACTTTCAACCTGTCTGGGTGAGAAGTAAGGGTGTGACTGTCAGGGGGATTTTAGATTTGGGAGTTTAAGAGACTTTTACAATTAACTATATCTTAGTGCAAAGCATCTAATCAAATTGTTTTTCTCCTAACTTGTACACACCCTGGGGAGTAGGTGAAAAGTGAGAACATTGCAGAAACTGGGATCAGGGTTAAAAAGCACAAGTGATTAGAAATGGTGATGAGAAGGAAAAAAACAAAAACCATTATTTTCCCAATGTGGAAAGGCCTATGGATACTATCCTGGGCCTCCAGGAGTTCATGCTCAAATGGAGGGAATACATGTTTAAACAGGTGTTTATGCCAGGTCATTAACTAAATATGTTCTGTTTCCTCTGCTTGGGGATAGCACACATTCACTAGAGACCTACTCTTCAGGGGTTAGAGAGAGGGAACAAACTAAGCTACTGAACGAGTTCTCTTTAATTAGACATATCAAGGGAGCTTATTTTCCTCTTTGAGTGAGGGGCCGGGCAGTTATGTTTCCCAGCATCCCTTGTTGTTACGTGTGGCCATGACTAAGTTCTGGTCAATGAAATGTGAACAGGAATGTTGCGTGAACCTTCCAGTCCCACCTCTGAAAGACATTCTGCTGGATCTCCCTTCGTTGCTCTCTTCCCTTGATGACTAACCAGATCTAGTCAGACTAGCAAAGATCCAGTAGGAAACTATGAGGCCCTAGGGGCTGGCAAAGTCACTATGTCAAAGGAATCTGAGTCCCTGAATGACTGCATGGAGTCAGTCACACACCCTCCCTCAGCCTCACTAACCAACACAGGACTGTGACATTTATAAAAAAAAAAAAAATCAACCTTCATCACGTTAGTCCACTGAGATTCTGGCATTGCCTATTACAACAATGATCTATCCTAACAAATATGTGTATCTTAGGGAGGCTTCTTGATGATTACTTCTATTGCCTCCTTTACAGGTGGGAATCTTATGATTTAAAGGCATATTGGCTTAAAGCACATTTTAAAATATGTGCCTGGAGAAAAAGAAGCTGGAAGAATGCATAATAAGCTTCTATTTGATAAAAAAAAAAAAGAGAGATTTGAGACTCTGGTTGTTTTAATACAAGTCTCCTGTAATCATCTTCAAAACTGATGTTAAGCAGCACTTTAAAAAATTGAAAAATTGATGGCAGCTTATAATGGGACTTGGGAAAGAAAAGGAATGAAATAAAAAGATGTCCAAAGTTACTTAAATTGACGCACGTTCTTACATGTAGCTAGAAATGGATAGTACCTTCTGTCAGTCTTTATAGTCTGTGGGTTCTCTCAGATGAGGTACATGCTGTGAAAAAGAATTGCAAAGAAAATGACAAGAGCAGATGTTTGCTCAAGACAACTGGAGATTTTCTGAAAGCATCAAAGCACACAGTCCACAAGTTAACAAACAGACAGGCAAATGGTCGCTAGTCACAAACCTCCAGATTTGCATCTTCAACAAAGTTGACTTCTCTAAAAATAATCTCATTATACTGAATAATGAAAGAAAGTGATCTGTTCTCTGTGCCACCTTTAACTTAGATTGTAAATTGCCACATGCATAAATACAGGTAAATGCACACACATTTCAGTCCAGGACATCTTGCTTTACAATTTGCAGTGCAAGGCACATGCAATAGACAGGACCCTGATTGAAGCTCAGGACCTCACGAATAGCAGGAAGCCCTGTCTGCCCCTTCCAAGACTCACTCCTTCCCTGCTAAAGGTCCACAATCCCTATGCTGCTTAATAATAGGGCTAGGAGTGGGGAGTATATAGGAGAATTGGTCCACAACTAGTTTAAGACACTGACTGCAACAGAAGGTCCACTGGCTTCTGAAAAGAGAGAGCATAACCTAGAAGTTCAGAATATAAACTGAAGATACAGTTCCTCCAACTGACACATCAGACATTTAAATGTACCTCTCTGTGCCTCAAGTTTCTTCATCTTTTAAATGGAAATAGTAATGCTTCCTCATAGCATTTTTATGAGAATATAATAAATGCACATTAAGCACTTTTGAAAGAGTGTCTGCCACTTGGTAGACTCTGTGCCAGTGACTGCCATCATCATCATCATCATCATCATCATTAGTGGATAATGTAAAAAAACCATAGGGTAGGCCAGTCCCTGATTTTAACGGCAATCACAGATACCTTGCTCTGTGATTCTTATAGTGGCAGGGAAGAGAGCAGGCCCAGGAGATCTCCATGGCTTGCCTGCTAGACTGGCCAAACCACAGAGTCAGTGGTTCTTCATTCTTCCAATCCAGAACCTCTCACAGGCATATGGATCCAGACTCCGAAGTGCATGTGGCATCTCTGTGCCCATGTAGATGAGTAGTTACCCACTCTGGCCACTACTCTTTGAGGTATAAGGCTTTTACCAGTCCCCCACACAATCAGCTCGTTCTGTCATTTCTCCTGTATTTGGCCTAGAACCAGGCTTGAGACCTGGTCCTATGGTCATATCACTATTGCCTTCCTGGAACCTTCTCTCTGGAAGGTTCTGATAGCCCTTCCCTGCTACTGGATCTAAGTCCATTCTGATTCAGAACAAGGAGGAGGAGTTTGAAAGCATCTGCCCCTGCCTCCCAGAAAAATCCACGGGTTTATATGAAACTCAGTAAATCCCATGGCAGAGCTATACAAAGATGAAATCAGTTAAAATAAACTGTAAGTGTAAAGCAGGCAAATTTCCCACTCTCTCTGAAGAAAATTCTGATGAAACCAAGATTTGTCATCCAAAATTTGCTACAAAAGGGTTGATAAAGTTTCTGGTTTGCATGAATAATGTATCACCTCTCAAAGGATATTGTCAAGCACTTAAACACATAAATTTGTATTTCTTTATATATCATCTTTCCTCTTTAATAAAATAAGATTTCCCCAAAGTATATCACAGTATTTAATTACCTATGTTCCAATTACTGTACAATATAAAGCCTATAAAAGAGTATTTTAAATATTGAATATACTATTAGTAGGCATATGCACATATTTAAACAATCTTTTATTTAATAATATAACTATACAAATATATGTATGCATATATAATTTTAGCTAGTATCTAAATACATTCAAGTAAAATATTGAATTAGTTAAATGTAATATAAATATATATTAATAAGTAGCAATATAAAAAATCAACAAGACAATATTTAAAATATTTTATAAACCTCTGTGGGTTTGGGTAACAGGTATATGAGTACATTAAGAACA
The DNA here is from genome assembly GCF_030020395.1 of Manis pentadactyla. Classification (NCBI taxonomy): domain Eukaryota; kingdom Metazoa; phylum Chordata; class Mammalia; order Pholidota; family Manidae; genus Manis; species Manis pentadactyla. The sequence goes on from NC_080025.1 coordinate 124,997,365, forward strand.
TGTTTTTAAAAAAGCTCTTGATATTCACAAACAAATACATGAGAGCTATATAAATACAGAAATAATATTCAGATATTTGTTGCTTCAGAATAATATGGATTTTTAAATACAGTTTTTGAATCTGAAGCAATATAAATGAAAAATCTAGCTTTATTGAATTGGTTCAATGAGTTAAAAATAAAAACTCAGTGAAATAAATTGTCATCTAGGTAGATGTCTTTGAATACAGACTTTTCCAATTTCCCACTAAAATAACCAAGAACCCTGGGAAAAAGTGAAAAACAAATAGATCATCTAAAGAAAGTACTAACAGTTAAGTCTAATCCCAGGATCTAGAGAGAATTTTAAGATGGCTTAAAGTAGGTTTAAAAGTGTATGTGGCGGAGTGCCCAGGAAAGAAAACACCTCCTCACCTGAAATGATACCAAATGATAGGTCCTCCCACTGCTGTTGGCCTTCCCAGACCCCACAGCGCCCCCCACAATCTTTACAACATGATCAATTTTTGCAACCTGAAAACAGGAGTAGCTGGGCATTCACTGAGAAAAGCTGTGAGGTGTGTGGCAAGTTGTTTCTTAATAATATTATTTTATATACACGAGCACAATTACATCTAAGATTACATTAGTGTGTGCCTTCCGATGTCATTTACTAAATTGGTAAAAAAGGGCTGGAGTTCCCGCTAGTTCATTAAGAACTGTACAAATGCCTATAGACCATTAAGGAAGTAGGTTGTGCATGGGAAAATCATTTTAAGAAATTCCAGGGAGAAAATAATTGTTATGAACCCATCAACTGCACAGCCGCTTTTTGAGGCAGAAAGTGTAATGTAGCCCACCACTACCGTCCTGCATGCCCACCCGCTGCCCCGGCCCTGCCCCCTATCACTGCTCCTCTTCACAAACCCGGTGCCCTGCCACGGCACTCCTCCTGACAGTGCCCTTTCGTACAGCATGCTCTGAGGCTGGCTGTGCATAACCACTAATTTGCCTTTACTTACTGAAGAAACATGGACCCTAGCTGGCTGGCTCACAGTGGCAGAGAAGAAAAGATCCCACTACAGAGCAGTATTGTTGCAGAAAAGGAAAGCCTCCCAGAGGCTGGGACACAGGCTTGGAGCTCTGTGCATTCCCCTGCTGTCTCTCAGTCTGCGGAAGACCAGACAGAGGAGCAGAGAAAAATCACAGAGAAGCAACATACCTACACAGGCTCTGGTCAGGATGCCCCTGCTACACAAATGTACAAACGAGAAAATAAAAACATGGAGGGCCTCTGGGAAACATTCCAAAATAAGGAAAAATAACTTGTTTCTGAAAAGTCACAGAAAGAGAAGACCTCTGAAAACATTTCAGTAGAGGAACCAGATGAACATCTTAGAAAACCGATACACTCAAAGGACGATGAGAAGGAACAGCATCAATGGTGTTGCCCTAAAACACAGGAAGTCTTACACGAGCTTCTGGGCCCTTATGATATGGCCCCTGGCTGCCTGCAATATTTCTGTACCTTAAAGATGCCAGATACTCTCTGAGCTGGAAGGTTCTTTCCTGAGGTTACCCCTAGGATCCCCTCCTCACTTCAGTTCCCTGTTCACAGGTGCCCTCTTCCAAAAGGCTTTTCCTATTGAACAGCAGCTTCCTTCACTCTTTGTTGCTTTATCCTGCTTTAAAGTAGATAGACTCTTCACAGCACTTGAACACAAAGGCAGCCTATCGTAGTGATTATGGGCCTGAATTCAGTCCTGGATCTATGACTTCCCAGCTGTGTGACTTTAAACAAGTTATTTACCCTCTCTTTGCTCCACTTTTCTAATTTGCTATTAACTGTAGCCCATGTTACTGGTGCCCCACTCCCTCAGCCCTCACCAGTCTTGTGCCCTCAGATGGCTCCACACTGCAGCACTGTGGGTAAAATTGTAGTATTTCCAGAATCTCTCACCTGGCCTTAGTGCATCTCCATGTCAGTAGGTGTTTCCAAGGGGTAGAGAGAAGTAGTCCATCTCCATATCAATAGGTGATTACAAAAAGGGTGGAAAGTGAGCACGTATAGGGACCAGAGAGTTTTGGTGGGGTCCTTTTTGTAGCCAGGTCACAAGAGATATGGGCAAGCAGGAATAGACAATTGCTTGTAAATAATAAGTGGATTTCTCCCACTTTATTTCTCCCTTTCACTGATTTTGGCTTCAAAGTTTATTTCTCTGGGGTGGGAACATATTTTCCCCCCAGAGTTATACCTGGCAATAGTTGGCACGATCTCTGAACCTGAAATCTGTCTTCATGGGTGCGATGCTTAGGTGGGCTGCCCCTAGAGATGGTGGGGAGATACCCAGAACCCCCCTGTGGATGGTGGGAGGCCACGGTGGCTGCTGTGGTGGGGAGTGATGACTCACCCTTCCCTCCTACAGCAGTGGTTCATGAGGCTTCACTCAGGAGCCTCTATAGGTGGGATTTCCACTTGGGGAGCCCCTAGTGGGAAATTGGTCAAGGGTAAAGCACCTCCTAGATGGGTGGGCACTTCCCCATAACTGGGGAAGGGTGGAGACACCTGAAGCTGTGGAATTAGCCCTCCATGAGACAGAAGACTGCTGAGAGGCTCTAAGTGGCTGTGTGGAAGCTGGGACTGTGGGCTGTTTGCTTCTTGAGATACTGGAAAGGGTTATATGGAGAGAGACACACTTTGACATTGCTTGGAGGAGCTGGGCGATGACCTAGGCCCTTAAGAAAGAGAGACCATTATTGAGAAGACAGGTCATGCTCCTGGAAGATACATTAGCAGTGAGGGAGGAGGCAGCAGGAGAACCAGAGTTGCAGGAGGTCATGCAGGAGGGGGAGAAAGGAGCAGTGCCTTCATCCCCAGAGATATTAGAAGAGAGAACAGGGGAAGATGAGGGGGTGGGGCTGAGGCTGGAACTGTTGCCAAAGCCCTGTGAGCTAGATGTTCATGTAACTGAAGATGATTATGGATGGGGCCTTTAGCAGTGGCTTGAATGGACCCACCGATGTATTGGATTCTGGTAAAAACTATGGAAAGGAGCAGAGGTCTGGTACACCTTGATAGAGAAACAACTGGCTGCTGTGTACTATGCCTTGCTGGCTATGGAACAGCTCATCACCAGAATAGCTCTGACCAAGGTAATAAGCACCTATCCCATCACAGGGTGGGTGCAAGACTGGACCCACAGACCACAGAGTGGTGTGGCACAGATGCCTATACTGGCCAAGTGAGGCACCTATTTACAGCAGCATAGCACCCTCTCCACTAGCCCCTTAAGTAGAGAACTCCAATGCTTATTTTGGGGGAAGAATTTGCTTTTGAGCCATTGGTAGCTGAGAGTCCTTATCAGGAGGGGAAAGCCCCTGTACCTGAAGATACTTTGTATACGGACGGCTCCACTTGTGGGCAGCCCCTGAAGTGGAGGGCTGTGGTTTTCCATCCTAAGACTGAGACAGTATGGATGGAGGATGGAGAGGGGAAGAGCAGCCAATGGGCTGAGTTTTAGGCATGATGGCTCATGACCACCCAGGAGCCTTCCCCTATAGTTGTCTGCACAGACAGCTGGGCCATTATTAGGCTTGACCCTGTGGCTACTGACATGGTACCATGCCAACTGGATGGTTGGTCACCAGTTCCTTTAGGGGCAAGAGTTGTGGCAAGACCTATTGGCCTCCAGTCAGACTAAGACTGTTACCATATATTATGTAACTGGCCATTTACCTTTGGCATCCCCAGGGAATGATGAAGCAGACACACTGGCTCAGGTGCATTGGCTAGAAGAAAAGCCTGCCTCTAATGTAGCCCAATGGTTATGTCAGCATTTGTTGCACATGGGGCAAAAGACAATGTGGGCTGTAATCCATTGGTGGGGCTTGCCGTTGACCTTTGAAGAAGTCAGCAGGGTCTGAAAGGAGTGCCTTGTGTGCTCTAAGGACTTACACCCAGTCCTGCAGCAACATGGGACAACAGTAAGGGGGAAAATATCCCTTGTCAGGTGGCAGATAGACTATACTGGGCCTCTGTCTATATCAGAAGGATGCCATAAGTTGTGTGGACACAGCTACTGGACCGTTAGTTTGTTTTCCTGCACATCGTGCAGATCAGCAAATGACCAAAAGGGGCCTAGAGTGTCTTTGCAGCCCATGGCTGGCTGCAGGTGATTGAGAGTGATCAAGGTACCCACTTTACTGGACATACATTACAAGAATGGGTGCAACAATTAGGAATAAAGTGGAAGTTTCATGTACCATATAACCCTACCAGGGCAGGCATGATAGAGAGGTACAAAGGTTTATTGAAATATGGCCTGAAGTTGGACACCAATAGTCTACCAGGCTGATCAGTTCACTTATGGACAGTACTATGGTGTTTGAATAAGAGGCCCTGAAAAGGAGCCTTGAGCTCTGTGGACATGCTAACACACATTGCTGCCTCTCTCCTACAACTGTATGTGCAAACCAAAGAGGAGTTATTGAAGCCAAGATATGGCCAGCCAAACAACATCCTGCTGCCAGCCCCAACTATGTTAAACCCTGGAGACTCTGTTGAGTGGACATGGCCCTGGACATCCTGACACATGGACCAGCGATGGCTGGCCCTTCTGGCATGTTGGGGAAAAGGCTAGTGTCTGGCCTCCTGTGTATTCCTGGAGTAACAGCAGAATGACCTCCAAAGATCACAGTAGTGTACTCAAAATGGCCGGGAGCAAGAGTATCTTACAGGGAAGTTTGTTTTACCTTTATGGCCAGTGCATGTACCTCCCATAGCCCTATATATTGACCCATCTGTAACTCCCACAGGGAGGGGGGTGAAAGTTTGGTGTACTAGACCAGGATGAAATCCCATTCCTGCCACTGCCTTAACACAAGACCACTCTCTTTCATGCATCCTACCTAATGGACAAGATTTGCCTATGCTGGTGTCATTAAAACATGAATCTTATTGCCCTTAAAGTTATTTTCTTCTACAGTCCCTGTGGCCAGGACCCGCCCCTTGGCTGCAGCTGCCATGTGATGATTGCTCTGAACTCCCTACCTGTTCAGCTACTGACCACTTGTAGAATGGGTGAGCTATGGACTAAGTCCGCATACGACTTTGAACCTAGCTGAATCCTCTGGCTTGAGGATTATTACGGTTTTATTGCTGTTGCTATTGTATGTTAGTAGTCTGGTTACAATGCTCCCATTTTCTCACACAGGGGTCACTGTGGAAGATGGGGAGTGAGTAGATTGTGAGGTGAGATTTATGGAGGGGTGGGCTCTGGGTAAAATTGCAATATTTCCAGAATCTCTTGCTTGGCCTTAGTACATCTCCATATCAACAGCTGTTTCCAAGGGGTGGAGAGAAGTAGTCCATCTCCATATCAATAGGTGATTACAAGTGGGGTGGTGAGCAAGTGGGCACTGGGACCAGAGAGTTTTGGTGGGGTCCTTTTTGCAGCCAGGTCATGAGAGACATGGGCAAGCAAAGTAGATGACTGCTTGTAAGGTTTCTCCCACCATATTTCTCCCTTTGACTGATTTCAGCTTCAAAGGTTATTTTCCCTGGAACATATTTTCCTCCCGTAGTTATACATACCTACAATCTTCAGCCAGAAGACAACCTATGTACAGGGCAGGCCAGTAGAGCCAAGGAGTTAAAACTCCAGGGAAGGGCCTCCAGACTATGTTGAATGAAGAGTCTAAGGATATATAGCTTCACTTCCTCACCCCTTGGGTGGAACAACAGAGGCTAGCTCTATACCAGAGGTCAACAACTGAACAGAATCCACACCCGCGTAGTGGCTTTCTTCTTCTCCTTTCCTTCCCATCTCATTTCTCCATGCACTTACCAGTCACCAGTCCTTCCTGAGATCCCTTTCCACTTAAACTTGTTGCACTCAAATGGTGGTCTCAGTGTTTGGCTCTGAGGCAACCCAACCTATGACACCTACATTATAGGGTAATTGCATAGCTTAAATGAGCTGATAAGCAAGTACTTCAAACAGTACCTGGGACAGAGGAAGCATTCAGCAAGGATTCACTTTATTATTCCTTGTTATATCTCAGTGTCTAGAACAATGCCCAGTAAAAAGTACATGCTTAGTGAATATTTTGTGGAATAAATAAAAAGAAGATAGAAAGACAACAGTATGAGAGAAAAGGGAGATGAAAGAAATAAAGAACCATAAGGAAAACAAATATATGTGGTGACTCTATTATAATGCAAATTAAAGGATAGTAAGGGTCTGAATCAACATGAAGAAAAATTATATTTGGAATATAGAAGTAGACTTGAGAGGCTATTCCAGAATATAAAGAAAGGGGACAAAGAGGTGTAAGTGACTAGACTGAATATGATGAATGGGAAGGACAAAGAATGAAATGCAAGCTAAGAATTTTAGGAATTTCTAAGGAAAAAATCAAAGTTCTCCAAATGAATAATAATAACCAATGGAGGAATAGGCTCAATACTTTTTTTAAAAAAGAAATGGGAGAGAGCCACATGTGCAAAGGGCCACTTCCACTTTTTTCATCCACTTTGCTACACTCTACAAAAGCTTTGAACTCATCTGTTTGGATGGAGCCCAGCACAGTCTTTGGCTACATTTTACTAATGGGAGAAGGAGGTTGGTTCCTGTGCCTTAAAAGAAAGGAGCCTGCCCAAATGCTGATTCCCCACTTGCGTGTACTAGGAGACTCCTGGAGCTTGGCCTCTGGGCAAGCTGCCCTCATCTGTGTGGCTGGCTGGATGTGTGAGCTCAGTAAGCAGGTAGCTTCACTAAGCCATATAGAGTAAGTTGTTCTTGGCAGTTTAGAAATAACACATTTGGGGGATGCTGAGTGCTGGAGGAGCCCAAAATAAAGTGGGGCATCATTTTGCATGTGATGATCTTGTTTCTTCTGGGATTTTTACCTCATCCAAATTCTGAGAGAGAATCAAGTCCTGACAACTCACACCTCAATACACTTTAGCAATTATTTTTGGAATTACAAAAATAAGGAAGTCAATGTCCCTCAAGTTTTGTGGCAAAAATGAAAGACCTTAATTAATAAATTAAGGTTAAGAAAGTCAAACTGTTCTAAGTATCTCTACTACATCAAATGTCAGAAGACAATGTAACAAGTCTAAAGAGTAATGGAGCAAAAGTGTTTATACTGAGCTAAACTAGGGGAACAGAGATAGTCTCAGATATATGAGAGTTTAGAAAGACCTTTCTAATGAGAAAGTTCAGTAGGTAAAACAAAACTAAACATATAGACCAAATGAAAGCTGAATCAAAAACAAACTTATGAATAAAGAAGTTGTAATATAAGAATAATGTTTGAGTCTCTTCTACTCAGTTCAGCTCATGAACTAAGGCTTATGGAACAAGTTAAGATTAGCAATAAATCCACACACAAACCATATGTGTGTCAAAGAAATGGTGTTGGCAACACACTGCTTTAGAAACAGGAAGGATTTGGGGTCATAATGAAGACTATGTAGCTTGAGCAGAGATTTGAAGGAAAAAAATGATGAAGACTTGCATGAATAGGTAATACAAAACATCAGCACTTTAGAAGTTGGAAAATGCCTGAGTGAGGATCCAAGATATGGGATGTACAAGGTCAGTATATGCAATAGTAAATGTACTAGTTGGATTGGAAAAGCAGGAATCACTTTAGAGATATTACAGAGTAAGCTTGGAAAAGTGAATTTGGGGTAAATCATGCAAGATCCTGGAAGTTAGTTCAGGAAAATTTATAAATCTTTCTGTAAATAATGTAGAACTGTTTAAGACTTTTGAGCATAAAAAACAGATTAGCTAAGAGGTATTAATGAAGAGGGAAGCAGGATAGAAAGTTATCACAACAGTTTTAAAATGAGGGAAGGGAAAATGGAAGAAATAGCATGAAGGAAAAAAACAGTAATTGGTAACTAGTTAAATGTGAGGCTCAAAATGAAGAACGACTATTCTGAAGCATCAAAAGAATAATGTTGAGGTTATTAATTAAATTAGAAAGTTAAGGAAATAGGTATTTTAGGTAATGAGCACAGAAAGAATGCTGCTCTCCATTAATTACACATTATTGAGAGTAATACTATCTACCTAATTTAGTTACCAAATTCACCTTTTGATAATTATGCATAATATTCTTTGTCTTGAATACAACAATTTGATAAATACTACAAATTTTATTAATGAATATGATTAAAAATTATAATTAAAGTACACATTAATGCTTTTTTTAAAATTGTTTTTAAAATACAATTTTTTACTTAAAGGGACCTCAAAGAATGGAGATTTCAGATTAAATTTTCATTAAATCAAATTTGTCTATTGGAAAGAAATTTGTGAAAGTAAAAATGGTTTTATCATTCTTTAACAGTGTGCTGTCCTGTAGGATTTGAAAGAACCACTGGACATCCTGAAAACTTGTTGTATAAATAAAATATAGACCTAAAGTTGACCTAAATATTTACTCTGGGCTTCAATCATCTCAGAACTTTGAAGAATCTTTTTATGGGTTTCCTGATTTCTATTTCCATCTGCTACCTTTCCAATACTTCTTTAATCTTTAATTTTTTAACTTTTTATAAGAAGAAATTGAAGGAATATTGCCTGAATATTCCCAATAGAAGTAAACAGGAGAGAAAGAAAGTCCATTCTAGAAATTTATCATTTGAATTTAGCTTATGACATTTTATTATCAATGTGGACTATTTTTAGGCACCCCAAATATTCTATTTAAGATTTATTTATTTAATATATTCTCATCTCATACCCCACAATCTCATACCAGTAATAAGTCATTAGAAGCACTTAAATTTAGATAGCATATTTCTCTAGTATGGGCACCATCATTATAATAAGGGTATTATGATAAATGTATTAATTCATATGAAGTATGAATCCAAAATATTTTCCAGAGGTAATCAGAATACATTATTTTCTCATTTTCTCTGTCTAGTAAGTCTGTAAATAGGGAAGCACTCCAAGTAATCAATTAGGTATATCATTTGTATTATTAAGAACAGAGTTTCATGTTTCCTTTTTAAATGAGTTTTTCCTTAGTGCAATGCTGTAAAGGCTTCCTCTAAATAAGAGATAACATGTATTTCCTATTTGGGACCTAACTTCTTTTGATATCAGAAGAATTGCCATGGGGTATACAGTCTGGGAAGCTACCATAAGGACCAGCAGCCCCCAGAATAAAAGTACCAGCCAATCCTAATTAGTTAAATGTGTCGGCAGTTTTTCCTTTCATACAGTCATTAACTAAATTCAGTCTGTGGCTAAAACAAATATCCTATGTTTCTTCACCATATTAGGTGTTTAACATAATTCAAAATAAGGTAAATCAAAATGTAACTGAAAAACAGCAGGCAGGTTATTATGGATGATAAAAGGCGAGTAGTAAAAGAACATCTGTTGTAAAAATTAAAAGCTCCATTAAGAAATCTAAGAAATTATGTAATTAACTATTCTATATTTATTCACAGCAGTAGTATCTCTAAATTATCTAAGAAAAATTCAAAGTCTCCAATGAACAACCTTTTTCTATTCTCTTAAATTTTACATCTTGTATGAGTTTCTACTTTGAAAGTTAGTAGTAAAATCTACCCACATCCTAATTTAAAGGAAAATGTATTAGTGAAGTCATCCTCTCTAGCTGGCTACAGTGACCTAAATCATGAAAGAAAAAAGAATATTTTTATTGTTTCATCAAAAATGTTAATATATCAGATAGAGAACTTTATATTATATATTTTTAAGATTTACCCATCCTACTTTGTACAGTTCGAGTTAGTAATTTATGCTTAGTTGAAAGCCTGTTCAAATGTGCTAACAGCAAATCTATCCACGAAAAATAGTAGTGTGACAAAAGTACTTTCTTTGCCTTACCATTGTTCATATTTTTTAAAACAATGATTTATTGTGTTTTCACATAGCAGTTTTCTAATTTCTACTGAATCACTCTCTTCGGTACCAAAATTTCAAGGGATAGAAAATATGAGTTTTCTTAATAAACAGTAAAGAATAATCCAGTTCATTTTAAAGGCATACTGAAGCTAAAGCAATTATTCATCTTAGAGATTGTCTTTCTTTTTTTCTCTTTTCCCTAACTAATCTAAATGGGCAATATCCTTTCTGATAAATTAAGTGAAATAAAAACATTAGAATTATTAAGGCACATTTTTACACTGACTGATGAAATAAAGATTAGCAAAGCAAAGATTTTCTTCTTTTTTATTGTTTTCTTCATTTTATTGTATAACATACGAAATTGACATCATCATATAATAATGTATTATGATGTCAGGCTATATGTTTGGCAATGAGCAGTATTCTTTCTTCCTAACTAAAAAAATAACTTGCTATGGAGATAAAAAAAGAAGCCCTACAACTAAATCTTCTTTATACATATGAATGAAAAATTCCTTAGTAAAATACTACATATAAACAACATTGATATAGCATTATGTTAAAAGAACAATACACTACCTCTAAAAAGTGTTTATTCCACAAATAAGTTCATATTTAGACATTAGTGGAAAAAAGTTACTCTAATAAATTCATTAATAAATTAAGGGACAAAAATATATTGCCATGTCAATAGTTGACAAAAAAGCACTTGACAAAATTCATATTGACCATGTTTTCAGAAAAACTCTGAATTAGTAATAGTTTTTAGAATAGTTAACAGTAACGATCAGAGATCAATAGTAAGCTTTATACCCCCCAAAATATGTAGTATTAAAGGCAGTGTCATTAATGTGTGGGTCAAAACAAGGATGCCCAGTATTATAATCAATATTTCAGTCATTCTTGATATCAGAACCAATGCAATAAGACAAGTAATAAAAAAAAGATAAATATATGGAAGGGAGATAAAAAAAATCACACTCATTTTCAGATGCAAATTGTTACTTGATAAAATAATTGAATCATCTGAAATTCCATTAGAATTAAATAGTAAATAAAAAGGCTGCTTACAAAATCCTTATTTTAAAAATAATAATAACTTTCCAATAAACCTACAATAATTACCTTAAAATATTATGGGACAAAGATCCCATTAATATTAACATCAGCAAATATAAAATAGTCATAAATACATGAGAATTTTTCAGAACTATATTAAAAACTGGTGATATATCACTGAGAGCCACAGACATATTGAAAAAAAATTTTATATCACTGCCCAGCATTCTCTCCAAGCTGATTTATAAATTCAGCCTTTTTCTAAAGAAAATCCCAATTCATTTTGGGGGGAACTTCATAAATTATACCTGATGTACAAGAATAAAGCCAAGAAAAATGTGAATACTTATGGTGGCAACTTGTTCTAGTCAATATTAACATATACTACGTAACTACAATATTTAAAACAGTGTTCTATTAGCACAAAAAATGGATAGTCAGATCACTAGAATAGAAAATTCATAACAGATCCCAGAAATGTAGTAATGTAGTACAAGATTAAAATGGCATCAAATAACAGAAAAAATGTATGGCTTTTTCTTTAAATAATGTTGGATGCTGGTTATAAATAATGTTGGATACATAAATTCAAACATTAAATGTTTACTTTGTATCTTACAGTATAAAATGAAGATGAATACAGTATTTATTATGAAACAATGACATGTAAAAGTTACAAGAAAATATATTTTTAAAGAAATAGTAAATAATTAAATGCAATATTGTGATATTCTGTGTAAGGGTATTTTTTTTAACTGAAGTATAATTGATATATAATCTTATATCAATTTCAAGTATACAGCACAGTGGTTCACCAGTTGCCCACATTATTAAATCCTCACCCCAACTAGTGCAGTTACTATCTGTCAACACAGAAAGATGTGACAGAATCATTGACTATATTCTCCATGCTCTACTACCATCCTTGTGACCAACTTATGATTAAGAATTAAGAAAAATATATTTTTAAAATAATTCTGAAAGCACAGTATATCTGTCTTAGTCTAATTTAAAACTAATTTCCTGGTTGAATGATCTGACTGTGGACAGGACATAATAGAGTACATAAACTCATTAGATAGGAGTAAAACAAAAGGGTTTAGTTGACAGGTGCCCCCCCAGAGGCAGTGGTGAGAAAGGTGAAAGGTCTCCAGCACCAGCAAAAAGATTTTTGGTAATTAGCCTCCAGGAAGTGATTGCTGTATACTAACTGAAAAATGTGGGGAAAACAGGAAAGGCAGGGAAGTAGCCATCAGGTAATTGTAGGTCTAGGAGAAAGGCTGGGTCCATCTCACTAGATCAGAAGAGAAACAGCATCCTGTAATAGTAATAGCAGGGATCAGAACACACGGTGTGTGTGTGTGTATGTGTGTGCGTGCATGCATGCATGTATGTTTGTTTCAGAGAAAAGAGCAGAGGACAGTTTCCTCACCTCCTGGAGTTAACTTGGAGTAGCCATGCCTCCTGTGAGTGATCAAACATTCACAGGCTAGCCTGCATATGCACAAGTGACGCACAATCCTCTGAAATTGCTTCACTAAAATCAAATTACATCCTTGTAACAAATATAAAGAAAATTTCATTTAAAAGTAATATTTTTGGAGACCCAGGTCTTTAAAAAGAGAATCTTCCGTGGAACTATCAACACACACTTCTGGGCATAACACAATGACAAAAAGTATAAAGAAAAATCTTGATGGATGTGACCTCATAATTTGTTTATGTTGCTATAGGCCAAATAACACCATACATGAAAGAATGAAATATAGAAATGACTTTGTAAAATATATGCTAGATGAAGAGTTGGTATACTCAGTCTCAACATGAAATAGGGGAATACCCCAAAAGAAAACTAGGCAAAATAGTTAATAAGCAATTTGCAAAAGAATAAATACAAATGGCTAATTAGTATATAAAAATTTCGAAGCTCATTAGGAATCAAAGATATGCAAACTAAAATAATAAAATAGATTTTATACCTCTGGTATTGATAAAGATGAAGTAATATCTATTTTGGTGAATACATAAGAAAATAGGTAAACTTACCCACTACTACTGTGTATATAAGCATGAAGGGCAATTTGATAACATCTATCATATGTGGTGGGGACTTGATAATGGGGGGAATCTAGTAACCACAGTGTTGCTCATGCAAGTGTATATTAATGATACCAAAATAAATTTTTTAAAAAAAAGAAACACATTTGAATAATACCCTCCTTGAAGATGGAAATTTGTAAAAAAAAAAAAGAATCTTAAGGCAGTAATTACACATCTAAGAATTTTTCCTAAGAAAATAATTAAACAAGTAAACAGATTGTTGTCATCTTCTTCATATACAAAAGACCCTGTGTTATTACCAAGATACTGATGAATTATTTATTTTTCATAACGAAAAACTGCTCAGTATTATAAAACCCCTGTCCTCACAGTAAACTCAAATCAAGAAAACACAAAAATTCTTTTTTAGATGGTACCCACACTTCAAATGCTCTAATCACAAGAACAAAGAGAGACACAGGATAAAGAGACAGATGGAGACAATGCGGGTCCCACTGGTGCACCTGTGGGGAAATGGGTTCTCTGGGACACTGAAGAGCTGGAGGCAGAGACAGGGACACCTGGGCACTAACTATTTTTCTTTCCCTGGACGGCAATGAAGCCTTGCTAATGCTAAATTTGATTCAAGAACCAGAAGAGTCCAATATTTGTATACAATACCTTAAACAGAAGTGCACAGATTGCTAATGTTAAGTTCTTCCAGAAGGCTGATGTAAGCTCTGGGTACAGAACACTTGTGGCTCAGCACAAAATGAGCATTTTCACCCACTGAGTACCATACCACTCCACTTAGCACGGGCACTATCAACAATTCTGCGATCTATTCAGGAAGCAGGGGCTAGGAGGAAGGCCTCCTCCCCAATGTACTATGTTAAATCAAAAATAGTCTAATTTACAACATGTATGCCTGTATAATCTCTTCTAATTGGAAATGTGCAAACACATTTACAACTATATGCCTATTGAAATTCTAGCTTCTTTGCAATCACTTAAACTGTGACTAAACATAAATCCCCAAACTAGGGATCAAAAATGTCCTACACTTTGTAAACATGACCTACTGAACCAAGCAAAAACATTTCCATTTGCCGTGCTTGATATAATTTAGCCCATCCTGTAATTTGGACAAGGTCATTCATTAATTATGTGTGTCAATGTTATGAGTCTTTAAATTACAATCTGGATGTTTTTATGTCCCTTTCATTATATTTAGGGGATAAAGTGCCTTAACTATTTCTAACCTTTACTACTGTTTATCCTCTGAAGCTATCTATCTAAATTATCTTAATAGAAATGAAAAACTGCATTCCGTCCACTACTCTAAATAACTTTTCAATAAGAAACCAATAATGCTCATATTTCTAACATACCCAAAGATATGGCTGATTGGAAAATGCTGTTATTGCAGCAACCTGTCAAGTTTCTTAGAGATTAAGAATTACGTCCCAACTTACTACCATTTCAATAAAATATAGTCTTTCTTGTTTTCCCTCTGAAAATAACTGCTCACATGATATTAGTGTTAGATAAAATATTCACTAGCATGTAATTTTTCCATTCTCTGCTTGACCATTGGCCAGACTTACAAAAAAGCCATTCCCAACACCCATATTTCTTCATTCATTCAACAAATAGTTATTGAACAGTACCTAAGTACTGAACCAAGCCATGAGAATATGAAATCAAGTAAGTCATGACTCCTGCCCTCAAGAAAGCTGTAGTCTAGGTAGAGGCAGAGAAGTAAATAGCAATTCAGTTGCAGGACAGTGAGTGCATAGAGATTAAGGGGCATGGAGGAGGAGCATTAAAATCAGGCTAAAGCAAATGAGGATGAGCTCAAGGCAGGGAAGCCTTTCTAGAAGTGACCCTTGAACTGAGTTTGGAAATGAGGAGGAAAAAGTAGATATGTCTAAGACAGGAGGGAGAATTCTCCAGAAAAAAAAGAGAACAACATAGGAGTTATCACAAAGATATGCCATAGAATAATTCATTTACAGAATCATAAGTCTAGCATAGCCAGAGGAAGGGGTATGTTTGGTAGAAAGAAAATAAGAACTTTTTTTTAGGAAAAACATGATGTTCTAAGCCAAGTATTTGGAACATGATGCTAAAAGTTGCAGGGAGACATTTCATGACTTTAAACAAGACAAAAATATAGGATGAATGCTTTGAAAACTAGCCCTCTGGCTGTTCTACAGAAGATACACTGAAAGGAGAGCCCACCTGAGAGAGGGAAATGGGATGTTACTGCAATAATCCAGGCAAGAAATTTTACTAGCTTCACTTAAGGTAGGAGAGAAGCAGAGGAGAGAACAGATTTGGAATGTATTCCATTACTCATGAAATACTTACATAGGGAAGGAGTCTAAACTGGTTTTAGATTTTTGACTTGGAGAACTAGGTGGAATTCGTTTAACTCACTACGATGAGAAACTCAAATGAAGGAATAGCTTTGAAGACTTAATTATGACTTGATAAATTCAAGATCCAAGTGGATTAGTGCTGAAGACAGTTGGATAATAGGTCATATGTGACGTCAGTGTATCGAAGAGGTAACTGAAGCCATGAGAGTAGTCAATGTGGTGGGGGGTGGGTTATGCAGAAGGAAGAACAGAGGTACCAGCATTGAACACGGGGAAACTCTAAATTGAGGGGAGAGCAGTAGGCAGACTGCAAATACTTAATTGCCAGAGGAGCAGATGAGGAGAAAGAGGAAGAGAAAAAGAAGAGATCCGAAGAAGAATTCCAAAAAGGTAAAGTGTCACAGAGGCTTCAAAGAGGACAACAGGATGAACAAGACAAATGTTCAGAGCCTTTAGCAATGTAGAAATTAGATCTGAAGGAAACAGTGGTATCAGAGAAAGAAAAGGAAAAGCAACCAAATTCCAGAAGGCTAAGGGAAGAACTGAACAGTGTGGACATAGTGTGGACCAGTTTTCCAAGGAGTTTATCAAACAAAGGAAAGAAGGATGCAGACATGCTCTGTATCAACCACTAATTATAAAATAACTACTACCATATCTAATTCTTCCACAATGCATATTTTGGCAACATCTTTTTCAAATAGATATGAAGTCTTTTGGAAACAATTTTAATGGAACTGAAGATAATCTGTTGTGGGGTTTTTTTGTCCTTTATACTCTGAAGACAAAAGTTCTAATAAAATAGCAACAATAGCAGGAGTGGCAACTGGGAATCAGAGTGAATCACCCTGAAGTTTCCTTCCAAAGTTATTCAAAATTGTGTTTATATACATATATTCTATTCACACAAAACACAATTTATCCTACTAGAAAGTAAATAATTATGTGATACCCACTTCACTGCATCTTATGTTTTCTTTTAAGACCATGATGTTCTGCTTAGTCATCTAATATTTAACACTAGTGTTTTAGATTCTTTCCAAGAGATTTATATCATTGCTCTCAATTTTCTTGGGGAAGTCTCCTCTCACTATTCCTTTTTCAGACTGGTAATTCTCCCACAAACTCCTTGTATAATTATTTTCAGTTCTTACTGATATTTGTTTCTAACTCTAGTATCAGCTATACATTTTTAATTATGGTGACTTACATTTTTATAGCATTGTTCACTCTGAGAGATCCTAAAGCACCTTTCCAAGCTATACACTGCTCACATCAATAAATGCCAGGCAACGTTAAGGATGATGGAAACAACCGGTCACACAATTAACACGCTGTTTACCTAGCTCCTGAACAATAAAGATGCTTCACAAGACTCAAGCTAATATCAATCAAAAGGAATGCTTCACTGAACACCATTCCACAAGCTGATATCATCACTGACTATTCACCACATGGGCCATTTTTTATTCACTAGGATATAATTCCTATCAAGTCAAACTGAATTTGTTTTACCAAAAAGATCAATGGCCACTTTAAAATGTTTAAATAAAATACAAGTACTTTATGCATACTTAAAGAAAAAAAAAAAAGACCTTTCTTTCTTAAATTAAACTAATATTGCTAACAGGGAATCCTGTGCTAACAGTTGACACTGAAGATGGCTCCTAAGATTCAAATAAGCACTCCTTCCATGACTTTGAACAAATAATTTACACTACTTAGTTTCATAAGTGTGGAAGGAAGACTATTATTTCTGACTTGAACTCAATTCTTGATTTGAAAGATCATGAACGTGTTTGGAAAGATTCCTCTAGCCACGGATGATTTTTGCAGAGGAGCCCTGTCCTGAAGCCTTACATTATTTCAGATATGTATGTCAACTAGGCATAATAGTTGGTAACTTAAAATTTTAAGAAAATACTAAGGCTAAGCTTTTACCACCTTAACATCTTCCTACAGTAAAGCACAGGAGATCTTAAGTTTTACTATGAAAATGCGAAGTTAGAAATGGAATAAACTTAGGAGTTAGTGACCAATAAAACCAATAAGGGCAATCGATTAACCCTTTATATAGAAAATGGTAGCAAGTAGAAAACTTAACTTGTCAATATGGTAAAACTTTATTTGTACAGAAGTAATGATTTTTATATTGAAGACAAAGTATATACCTGATAATATGCCAAATGTATTATATTCTTTTTATCTCATGTGATCCTCAGAACTATTAAGTAGTTATAGTAGAGTCTCAACATCTGTTAGCAATATATTCCATGCTTTTTCAAATTGTTAAATTTTCAGATTTGGAAATTTCATGCAGGCTTCTGGTCTTTAAAAGCACATTCATGTTTAATTCAATTGTTTCTTGTACGTGTCTTCACAGTGTAACCTACATTTCTATTTGCACTAAAACTTGATTTTCTTTGTTTGCAAAGATGACAGCATTTGCTGAAGCCATTTCAAGAATCACTTTTTCTAGTTTCTGTGTATGGAACTTAGGGCAAAACTAGTCATATCTTGGATCTGAACCAGTACAGAATTTGACATTTTACTCTTTATTATACCCCAACCTTCTATCCACTATGAAATATCACTTTATTAGATCCCTTCTCATTTCTTTTCTTTTCCATCATCATCACCAGAAGTTGACTTTCTTTTCAAGCTCACTCTTTCATAAAGATATAGAGATATTTATAGCTTCAACAGAAAATCTGGATAGTTAATTATGCTCACTCATTAGCTAAGGAATTCACTGCTCTGAGGCATGTGGTTTGTTAGATATCATGGAATTTGAAACTTGCTATCCAACATGGAACTTGCTCTCAATAATAGAAACATACATGCTAGACCCATGAATGACAAGGGCCAACTTTATTGTAATCTATATTTACAAAACATAGGAAGGTAAAACTCAGTAAAGTCTAAGTAATATACCCTAACCTACACAACCAGTAAATGAGAGAGACTTTCAACTGGGGTATGAAAAACTCCAAAGCCTGTTTTCTTTCTTTTACAATCCAGCATCTCCGAGCCAGTTTGACATAGTGCATGATCTGAATTCTTGAAATTACTTTAATGAAAACTAGTTTTACTACGGTTTTGATTAGAACAAAACATTTAAAAATCTAACTCCTAGCCTTGATTTGGCAACTAATCAGTTGTGAGGTTTTTAGATAGTCATCTAACCTGTCTAGTATTCAATTTCTTCAACTATAAAAATGAACAAGTTATCAAGTTTAACGAGCTCCAAGGTCCTAGTAGTCCATAAAATCATTGCTAAATAGATCCACTGCCAGGAAAAGCTGTGTGTGTAATTGTGTACAAGTATATGCTGCAAGGTAATTAAGAATTGTTGTGTTGTCTTTCATTTCATTAGGTCAAATGCTCCACATCAATTGGATTACAATATTAATGTGCTTGCTAAGTACTTGTGTTGTAAACATTTTAAGAATGAACTTCAGTTTATTCTACATCTAAATCTCCCTGATCTTAATTAAATAGGTCTAAACCTAGTCTGTTTTACTGTAATATTTGAACAATGAATATAAGTGGGATCCACAATAGGAATGTCCTGCATATATTTATAGTTAACTTTGCCTTCATATAATTAGAGAAATAATGCCTAGGATTCACAGAATTTTCTCACCCATCTCTTGATATCTGTTCAGTTTATTGGATCTCCTAGACCAGTGTTTCTCAAGCCAGAAGGTACATAATAACCACAGCATATGGAAAATTCAAATATAGATGATGAATTGAGACACAGAGAAGCTACCTAACTTGCTAGAGTTATATTCCTGGGAATAAAGCCAATGAGATCTGGCTCCAGAAACCCAACTTTTTACCATTGCACTGTACTGCCTCAACCAAGAAGCTGGTAGAAAACAGACTACAGGGTACCACATGATACCTACTGAATCAAAATTCCAGAACATGTTTGTGTGTGTCTGTGTGTTCAGCATTCTCAAGTTGATTCTACCAGGGTTGCTTCCAATGCATAGGAATCACTAAACTAGACTACCTGCAAATAAGATAAAAACTCTGCAAATGGAAGAAATCAGTTTCTAAGCATTTGGTCTTCTGTTGAGGAAGCTATGTCATATAATAGCTTTGCTTAATTCAGAGATACATTTAATATGCCTGCAAGAGCAAACAATTGTATAAGCATCATTTGCTCTCCTTTCTGCTTACCGTAAGAGCAGGCCAGGGTTTTTTCTTGCAAATCTAGTCGCAAGAACTGAATATCCTCAGGAAGTAAAATCAGTCCAACACAATCTGAAAGCATGGTATCATGTAAAGAACAAAGGCTTTGAAGACACAGCAAACAGAAGCTGAAACCCTAGCTTTGCATGTGTGAAAGTATATGAATACAGGCAAATTATTTAATGGCACTGTGCCTTTGTTTCCTTATTTATAAATAAGGAATATAATAATAAGAGCCACTTCCACAGACTGTGAGAGGCAGTACAATGTGATGGTTAAGAGTGGATTCAAATACCAACTCTGCCACCTATTTCTGAGTTCTTTACCTGTACAATGGGGAGTTCAAGACTGTCAACCTCAGGGAGTGGTGTGGAGGACTAGAAAAGAAACTGCATGCATTATTGCTAATATTAGGATTGCTGTGATGATTAAATTAAGTCTTTGTAATGAAACTAACCCAATAAAGGATTTTTCAACATTACTTTCTCATTTTTTAATCTCATCTCTAGATAGAATGCTGAGAGATGCCATCCACACTGGATATGTTCAGAAACCTATACACCAGCAGAGAGACTGTAAAAACAAGGAGAGCAGTTTGAAGACATGTTTCAGGACTGAAAAATTGCTGTAAAACAATATCCTTTGGTTTCCCTCAATTTGTGATTTTAAAAGGACCTAAATAGAAAACAGTATGGAGGTCCCTCAAAAAATTAAAAATGAAGCTACTATATGATCTAGCAATTTCCCTTCTGGGTATATATCTGAGGAAATGAAATCACAACCTCAAAGAAATACCTACACCCCCATGTTCACTGCAGAATTATTTACAACAACCAAGACAGAGGAAACAACCAGAGAGTCCACTGACAGATGATGGAGAGAGAAAATGTGGTATATACATACAATGGAATATTATTCAGTCTTTAAAAAGGAGATCCTGTCATTTCCAACAACATGGATGAAACCTGATACTACATGGACTAAGTCAGAGAAAGACCAAAAAATATTCTAGATCTTACTTACACATGGAATCTTACAAAAGGACACTCATCAATACAGAGTAGATGGGCAGTTACTGAGAGAGGAAGGGTACTGGGCAAAGATGGTCAAAGGGTACTGACTTCCAGTTCGAAGATATATAAGTTCTGGGGATAAAATGTACAAGGTGACTTTAGGTAATAATACTGTATTGTATGTTTGAAAGTTGCTGAGAGACCAGATCTAACAAGTTCTCAACACACACACACACACACACACAAACTATGCATGCTCACTGGCCTTACTGCAGTCACCATTTCACAGTAGATCCATATATCAAATCATGACAGTGTACATCTTAAATTTACACAATTATATCTCAATAAATCTGGGGATAAAATGGCCTAGAACAAGAATTTCAAAGACTAACTTCTGGTCTTTATCACATTTTCCATCACAACCACACGTCACCATTTAAAAGACCACCCTCCCACCAGCTACCGGTCCCACTGTGTCCCACTGCCAACTCACCAGCAATCACACATGCTGAGTGCTTTGATTCTCATTGCCTACACCCTTTCCCTTCCTTCTGCCTGGAATGTAACTCCCAAACCACATCTTTACCCAGCAAAGTCCTATTCCCACAGACCTCACCAGATGCTATTTCCCCTTTCCCTGTTTCTCAGCCAGAACGCATCACTCCCTCCACTGGGCTGCTGTAGAACAACCCTGCATATACCTCCATTATTAATTCTAGTCATGAATTCATTTGGATATATCTTAATAATTGATGATTTAAAAGACTTGGCTTTCCACCAGATTTTAAGTTTCCTGATGGAAGGGGGCTTACGTTACATACCTTCATTTTTTTCCCCACAGAATCTGAACTGCATAAATTAGGTATCAACCCAAATTTGCTGAAGTAACATGTGTGCACTGCAGCCTGCGTGGCCATGGATGGAGCCCAAAGCAAACTATTCTCAATCGTGTGATTCCTGCCATGATGCCTTTAACTTGGTGTATGGCAGACTCTAAGGACAGTGTGCTGTGACAAATACAGCATAAAGTCTTTAACATCTGAAATACAGACTAGTGTAAATTGAACCTGGGGCATATGTCATAATACTTCAGTGAAAGGATGCAACTAATTGGCAGTTTAACAAGTCATTCTCCCATATAAAGATATTATAGTTTAATGTACTGTAATGCAGATCCAATAAAAACTCAACCATTTTCATTTTTAAATATTTGAAGACATACTGGGTAATGTCCCAGGAACAAAGATTGATTTTCAGTGAATGTGCTATTAAAATTATCCACTTTTCATATCATACCCTACTCTAACCTTCTTGACACATTTTTAGAATTATATTAAATTATATTTCAATTATAATCCTACAGTAAAAAATATAAATTAAAAAGAAAGAAAGGAAAGAAAAGGAAAAGAATATGTAGCTGGAATGAAAATAGAGAGGAAATTCCGTCACAGCTAAACATAACATTTTCTCCAACTCGGTATTCCTTAAAGAAATTATACCAAATATGGGTACTGAAAGTTTCAAATGAAATCATATTTTAGATGCTTCTCTAAAAATATAGTTTGCCTGCGTGTTATTACAATAGTCTTTTCCTCCTCCTTCATGCTATGAAGAGGTTTCATCTTTAAGAATAGATCTCCATGTAGCCTACAGGCCCCTTGGGGTCCCCTCTCAGGTGATCTGCCAGGTGAAACCATTCTCATAGTACTATTATATTTGTATTTGCCTCTTCCACTGTGTTGATATCTTCACTCACGGTAACAAAAGGCAACATGGAGCCACACTACACTACACTGCTGTCAGTCAGTATATTCTTCACTGCCACCCCCCTGCAGTAAAATAACAATTGCTAGTTTCACTTAAGAATGACCTTGATGAAGTAGTAACATTTATTGATTTTTTAAATCTTTACTGGAGTAATACTCTTAATATCCAGTACAGTGGGATGTAAAGCATAAATAAAATACTCTGTCATGGACTGAAGGATGATGTCTGACTCCCAGAAGAGTTGGAGGAAGTATTTCTTTGCAGCTGTGGATTGAACTAGCCACCTTCTTAATGGCACATCATTTTTACTTGAAAAAAACTCCTGACAGGTAAATGCCAACTACTAAGACTTGGATGTTGGGAAGATTTTTCTCAAAAGTGAAACAAAGTAAACCTGTTAGCTCATGAAGAACTGACGGAAATTCTGGCCAATGATAAAACGTGAGCTTTCAAGAGAAAATTAATATTTTGCAAAACTGGAATCCTCCACAAATCTAATCAGGATTTTCGGGTCAGACGTTTCTGATCATATTGTTGGTGATAGTAACATATGTAATATTTTGTTATTGTATAATAAAATGTTCCAACTTTTGAAACAGATATACAATTCCATGAAATAGCATTATCCAAAAATTTCAAAATCTCCCATAGTTAAAAGATTAATTCAAAACACAACATAGACCAGTGGATTTTAACTTCACTGATACAGTCACAGAGTCTATACTGAAATTAACCTTTAGGAAGCAGTATTTATCAAGTTGTGGTGTAGTGTCAAAGATAATCTGGAAAAGGTATTAAAATAATCTTCCCTTTCACTACATATCCATGGGAGAGTATCTGGATATGTTCTTCATTCAGAACTTCATATTACAACAGACTGAACGCAGAAGATAGGAGAATGCAAGCCATATTCTATGAATCCACAGTTAAAGAGATGTATAAAAATGTTAAACAACATCACTCTTCTCATAATTTTTCTTCTTTTAGAATAGCTGTTTTCTCGAAAATGTTATTTATGTCAACATGTAATTGCTGTATTATTATTTTTAAATGAATTAATAAATACATATTTAAATTCTTATCAGTTTTAATGTCTAATGTTGATAATTAATAGATAAAATGCATACAAACAAAAGCTTTTTTGGGGTATTAATAATTTTAAGTGTGAAAGGTGTGGGGACCAAAATGTTTGAGAAATTCTGATTTAGAAAATGTATGTCACGAATCTATGTAATTGGTTAGAAAAAAGACGAATTCTCTGGCAATGCTATTTTTAATTCTGTTGAGTTTGGAATCTTTCGCAATACAAATTCAATGATCTATATGTCCTTTGTCCAAGAATCATTCCTCAGTCTCTGCTATGAGCTAGGTGCAATGTGAAAAAACAAAAAAAACAAAAAAACAAACATAAGACATGGGTCCTGTCATGTCTTACTTACATTTGTCAAATCATACTTACAATTTCCATTACTATCTATATAATGATATATTCATATATTTATTCCCATCTTTCTTCTGCATGTGTCTCTGTGTCTGTGTGTACCTAGGTGTGTGTTCAGTCACCTCATAAATATCTTCTTGTTCCATAAGAAACTTTGATGTTTCACAGAGAGCTCTTATAGGTCTAAAACTGAAATCACTCACTAATTGTATATGCTCAATTAATGTTACTTACCCCCTTATGCCCTGTTTTTCCCCCTAATATTAACGCTAGGCATAAAACATGAAGAGATTGTTTGGTTTTACTTCTGTGGTGAAAAATCATAGCTGTGGAATTTTATTCTTTTGATTCTGTTCCATGGTACAGCTCTGCTTGTCAACTTACTCTCCCTAACTCGTGACTGTTAAGTTGCTGCCTGTACACTGAATTTACACAAGATGCTTCCTCTTCTTCTGGGTTTCTCTCCTTTCAAATATTAAATGTCACCCTCATAACAAAAAGCAATTCAGAATATTGCCATATATTTGATATATAGTCCACCTAATACTTCATTGTAATTCATTAGCAACTCAGAAACAGATAAATAGTGAATTTACATCTGAAAACTCTCATATTGATTTGCACATACTCATTCCTCTAAAGAAAGCCAAGGGAGTATTGCTCCTTAAAGTGGCAGAGTCCCTTCTCATAAAATACTACAATCAGAGTTTTAATGTGGTTATTTAACATAGATGATGTACATGTTTTTTAAACTCACCATGAAAAACATCAAAAGGAACACCTAGAAGACTTGAGTCATATTTTTAAAATATCACATTCCCTGTGAATTAAGACAAAAATAACAAAGGGTACCTTCAAAGTATGACCATTCTGTAGTCACAGAAAGCTAATTTTAAGTTTGTGATCCCTAAAATTGTTCAACAAGGTAAGAAATACTGATAAATATTTATTTCTCACACAAGGCATATGTAATCTAAATTATGTCTCAATTTTTCAATTTTGCACTTCTTCATATTTTGTAATGACAGAATAGAAAAGAAATAGAAAACGCAGGGGACCATTGGAGAGCTGCTGTGCTGTCTGTGTCAATATTTTCATAGCACTTTGTTTTGCTTGTTCTGTTTTAATGCATGTATCTCAACTCCTAATTGGAATGTAAGGTTTTATAGGACAATGTGTTAGTCAAACTATACCTTTGACACTTCCAGATATGTTGTTCACTATTTTCCACATAGTATACATTCAGTATGATTAAATGCCAAATCACACTTCAATTTACCTTGGTTACAAGAAGATAGTCGTCTGTATTAATGCTACTTTTTCAAGACAGATTACTTGTCTGTAGTTTGCTGTGACTGTTTTCACTCTATAACTCTACCTGTAGGAATGTTTTGTTGGGAAACAAAACATTTACATTTGAATTTTAAAACATTGAAAGGCATACATTCCTAGCTGCCAGCCTCATCTGCTTCTGTGGTCTTGTGTCCTACCAGTTTTATACATTTATGTTACCTGTTTAGCTAGTCCTTTAAGAAGATCAAATTCCTTGGTGTGGATAAAGATTTCATATGAAGACCAAATAATCTATTTGATGGCTACTTACTAGAAATATAGTCTTATTAACACAGCAACAAACTACAACAGCTCCCTTCTGTCTACACCATGAAATCTAAACTGTTCTACTCGGTTTTCACTAGCATCCATATTCTGATGCCAACATATCAACCAATCTTATTTTTTCATTACTTACCAACAAAAATATATACAGTACTCTTTCTAGATTCTTTATGCTTCCTTTTTCATGATGTTAATTAAAGACCATTGAGGTTCTTCCTATTTTCTCTACTTGTATAAACACTACTCATTCTTCTCTCATTCCTTCAGTTTTGTTTCAAGTAATAAAACCAGAAAAATACAATTGAAGAATTATGAATTTTTCCTAATCCCTCTCCCTTTCTTCCCAGAGATAACCAATATCCTAAGTATTTGTCATTCCCATGGATGTTTTATTCATTTTAATACATGTTTGTATCTATAAATATATAGTATCAATTAATATTTATATAAAATTGTTATATTTTATAACATTTTATTGTATCATATACACTATTGTGTGGCTGGATAATATCACTCACATTACTCATATTAACACACACTTTCTAGATTTATCCAGGTTGGTATATATTATAGTAAATAGTAAAAGATAGAATTCCTTCTGACTATGACGGAAAAAGCAAAGGTGCCTGCTGTTTCCGCCTTTACTCAACATTGTACTGGAGGCCGTAGCCAGGGCACAAAGCCACAAGAACTGAACAGCGTACAACTAGGAAAGGGAGAAGTAATACTGTTGTAATTTGAAGACAACATGGCCTAAGGAACATACAGAAAAAAAAGTAAAATATGAGTTCATAAGTATATTATGTATAAAAAAAGCAGTTGAAGTATGAGGTTTCCAGGGAGTGGGATTACAGAGAGGGCCTGATGGAAAAGAGACAGGAAGGAACATTTGGGGGTTGGAACTGTTCTGTAGCATGATAGTGGTAGTGGTTATACAACTGCACATATTCACAAAACCACATCAAATTGTGCAGTTAAAACTAGTTGGTTTTATTTAAATACATTTTTGCCTCAACGAAGCTCATTTTAAAAACTCTGGAGGCAAGAAGGAACTTTGATGCCCATTCCTCAGCCTTAAGAAAGCTGTGGATGTTAATATCCAAGACTCATATATGACTGCAATGAGCTTTCAGAAGATTCACCTTGATTTTGTATTTGTTTTATTTATCTTCCGATTGAAAAAAAACAACCTTTTTTTTTTTTAATTTTTGCTGCTCAGTTGGTTTTCACTTTGTTTCACATTATCTGCGTGGTCACAGAGAACTAAGCTGCCTCCATTAGTCCCAGTGACCTATTAAAATTATAAAGGTTTTCTGTTCTTTTTTTAAGCACATGGCTTTTTCACTTCTACAAAACCAGTTATCATTAGAGGTGGTACACCTTAATTACCATATTAATAACCACAATCACCACAGTAATTAGGACTGCAAGTCTAGGCTAAGTAAACCTTTAAGGTCACAAATCCTGGCTCCATCACTTGACTAGTAAGTAAACTAGATAATACAGACTTCAGTTTCCTCATCTGCAGAAATACGGATAAAAACAGTTCCTACTTTATAAGATTATTTTGTGGATTAAATGAGATACTACACAAACAGTGCTTAGAAATATACCTGGCATATCATAAGGACTCATTCAATGTTAGCATTTGTATCAGCCTTGTATTTTTCACTGGAAATTCCAGACAGAAGAAATGAAAATAATGCTATTGAATAAAGTACCAAACCAAAATTTTTAATCCCAGGAATTGTACCCAACAGTAACTTTAAAAGTCAATGGAATGTCATGTGTTTCTCTGTTTTGTATGGCTTCTTTGTTTTTTGTTGTTATCACCACATTCTTAATTTTCTGGTTTACATTACAATGGAGAGGGACAAATTAAGCATTGTCTTAGAAGGATATTTCTTATACCTATTACAACCTTCTATATCATGTATGTCGGTTGTTTGCATTATCCATGTGTACATATGTGTGTATGAACTTTATTTTAGCCTAAATTTCATTTCAGACTCTATAAAGGACTTGCATTGAAGATATTATTTCAATAGAAAAACTAGGAATACCTGAATTCTTCCTTGGCTTAACCAATTCTCCTCCTTTGGAGGCCTCCAAGGAAACAAATATATGCAAAAAGGAGGCAAAGGAAGTCAGTTTTTATTACTAGATTAGATTAGATTGGATTTTATTATTAGCTGTCACTTCGGCTTCAAATTCTAGAGTTGAACTTCATATACTAAGGAGAGACAGTATGAGGCCTCCTTATCCCTATGTTAGTTAACAAAATGAGCCAGTCACACAAGCAAGGCTCGAGTTTGAGCTGAACCAGGCCTGTGTGCCCCAGGTCTTCTCAGAACAGGCCGGTGGTATTTTGTCCTCAATCACATTGAGAAACCACTTCCACAGAACAAAAGCGAGATGGCCCTGGCCTGTTGAGAGAGCACGTCCCTGCACCTCATTACCACTGTTCCTTCAGGGAATCCTCCAATCAGCGTCCTGTTCACTTGTTTTTAGCCAGAAGATGATGCAACTCTGGCACACAAGGGCTCATACCTCAAATCTGACCCACCTAAACTACCTCTTCCTCCTTGGGTGGGTGACTCAGTCATGAACGTACAGAGTTTAATTTCCCTGACTTCTGTCAAGATTATAATGTTTCTAGTTAGATCTCATGTAGTTTGCTATATTATACTTCCCAACTACTGATACCATAATCTGAGAAACAGTTGCAAGACAAAATACTTTTTCAGTATTCAGTAATATCATCTTCACAGCATGAACTTCAAAGAAAATATTTTTAAAACTGTATTTCTCAACTACTGCAGGATGTAGTTCAGGCTAGTGTGGAGAACATGCATGGACCATAAACACCATAAGAATAGCTTCCATGGGTTTCCACAAAGCATTTACTATATGATGGGCTATTTTTAAAACTTTGGGAAAATAATATATTTTTCAGTAAAAAGGGGCTGATCCCAGTGATAGAAGAGAAGAATTTAGCACGTTAGTGACAAAAATCTCTTTTCTGTCTTACGGCTTTTGTCCCAGGTTTTTCCTAAGTTCCTAAGCTCTTATCTTTCTCATAATGCAGGTCTCAGTTTAAATGGGTCACCACCTTACTGATGACTTCACCAACTTTCCCATCCAATCAGCCCCATCCTTCTCCTCCCACACTGTTCTATAGCTCAGCACTGTAATACTTTACACTGTGTGGTTGTTTGCTAACTGACTGCTTACCCTACTAAACGGCACCCTCCCAAGGGCAGGGGCTGTCCTTTGCTTACCACTGCTGGTCAGTTCTTAAATAAGACTGGTACATAGCAGACATCCATTTATAACCTGTTGAATGAATAGCTTGATGAACAAATGCAGGTTTAGCAATTTTAATAGGCTATCTTCAGAACAATGCCCTACTTCAGCTCCTTCAACATTTGCAGGATTAAACATAGAATTGAAAATTCTGGGTCTAGTCCTAATTCTTTAACTTAGTATCTGTGAGTCCTGAATATATTACTTAACTTTTAACTAATGAGAGACTATAGTATACACATAAATGTTCTTTAAAATGAAAAGCATTAAGATGCCTGGAAGTATCATTGTAATATGGTGAAATTCAAGGACATTAGCACTAAAATGACAATATGGATAAATTTAGAATTTATCATCCAAAGAAATCTTTCACTGCGACACAAAATAGGAAATCCTGGGGAATTATTATTAGTGACTTACAATCTTTATACATACATGTTTGTCTGAATATACATCCCAAATAACAAGATTATTTTTCACCTCAATACTAACAGAATTTTGACAATTCAAGGTCTATGATGAAGACAGAAAATAATACACAAGCTTTTATCAATTAATTTTTCCCCTAAACAGTATGTAGCTAATTTTATTTGACCCCCTCCTACTCTACATTTCAAGTGATCTGAACATGTACTGGAATTAACCAATTTTATGTAATTGTGACATTATTGTCTTTGCCAGGAAACTATGAAAAGGCTTTTTAATCACAATGATTAAGTAACCATGTTTCCCTCTCTATAAAGGGAAGCATTTAAAATATTCAAGAACCATCAAAGTATATTATTCATTTTTATTTTATTTTATTCCTAATTTGAATCAAATGATAGAGATGGATAAACTGATCAGGTATTATTCTTTCAAGTAAATCTTGACATGTGCCATGTTAATTTTTTATGTTAGGTTGACTCTCTAAGCAGAGTCCCTGTACTTTCAAATGAGACTATAAATCACCTAAGCTTGCATATAGACTGTTGAGAATGGAGTATCTAATGCCTGCAGTAGAGTGCTAAAATTTTTAAATAGGGCATCCCACTAATCTGTGAACACACCATGCCTAAATTATGATGGATGTTGATCACAGTACTCTGAACATTTCTGACTCTTGTGGTTGTCAATTCTTAAAATTAAAAAAAAACTAATATAGGTAGCAAACTGGCTCTGGGAACATTTTCTGTAAATGCCAACCAAAGTTAACAAAACTCAAATGTCATTTGGTTTTATCCAAGTCCCCGTTTAAAAATAAGAAGCAATGCAAAAATTCTACTCCTACCCAATCTCTATGTAATTAGAAAATTTATCTTGACATTTACAAGGAAACATATCCTTTCTTACTATTATGTTATCATTTTTTATTCACTTCCTCTATTTCTATATAAAGAGAGGTGTGTGTATGTGTGTGTGTGTGTGTGTGTGAGCACATGCATGTGCTCACACACACACACACACACACACTCCAAGGTAAACTTAAAAGCTCTTGGTATTAGAAATTTTCTGTCTAGTTAGGTCTGTTGCAGGACTTAAGCTGATTAGCTGAAATCATCCTTGAGTTTGCTAAGTGTGTTATTTTATTTTCATAAACATTTTGTGTGTGGAAGTTGCTAGGAAATTTATGGACTGGTTATTTTCTGCTTCACTACCAGTGAAGTACATTGCTATCATTTTCCAAAGCCACAAGATGACTTCAAGTAAAGCTAAAAAGAAAAAAAGTCCAACATGAAATGGTATTCATATATTTGGATATAATTTTCCAAAATAGTATCATTTCAATTTTGCATCTGTAGCCCACTTTAATGGCTCAAATGGCTCAAACTGATGAAGCACACAACCTGTGAAGGTATAAAAAGAAACTATTATGCAAGTATTGCAATAAAAATCTCATTTTTAACAATATCTGATAGTTTGCGCCTATGCGGATAGACCATGTTTAAGAAGAAAAGAAAAACTTCTTCACCCAAATCTACTAGTTAATTACAGGTTTTAACAGTGGGAAAATGATGTTCTCCTCCCTCAGCCCAAACTAGTTCCTGTATATAAAAAGAATCTGTTCTTTTTTTGGTTTTGGTTGAAGTATATGGAATAAAATCAGAAAGATATACCCAACTAATTCTTATTTAAGTACTACCTAGAAAAAAAATGTCCTTACATGTCAGTCTGAAGGTTTTACAAAGAGCTAGTCTCATTTCAAAGGAAAGACATGTGGACAGAAAAAATCAGAGAGCCCTTTTTTTCTGGAAATGGGTGTACTATGCAATAGAACCCTGGCAGTCTTATCAAATGCTTCTTACCACTCTAGAATTTAGTGACTCCAGAATTTGTAACAACTCTCATATGTCATTAATAGCTAAATTAGGAAAAGCACATGTGTTTTCTGATACTTATTTTTGTAAAGTAAAAGGATTACATACTAAAGAGAAAAAAATTTTGGCTAAGCCCTACACTGTGTTCTGGATATTTAGGAATGAACCTACAGAACTACCTAGAAGAGTATAGTTTCCTTCTTTTCAGTGCCCAGGACAGAGACTGATGGAATTGGGCTATTAAGGAGTATTTTTTTCATGATGCTGGTTAAAATTGAAACAGTCATGAGAATGCTTTTTTCTGGAAGGTAGAATATACTTCAGAAGTCCTATTTAATGTCCATATGCATTAAACAAGTGCCCAACACCTGGCCACTATTTTTAAGTCTTATGTAGCAATACTTTCACTGGGTAATTTTTCAAATCAATCTTATTAATTTTATTTCTTTCACCATTTAGAAAATATTAGCCCCTTCAGCCCCAAAATTACAAAACCAACCACAAGAGTGATAACACACACAACTGTATACAAAGAATGTTTGACTTTACTTTTAATGACACTCGAACAGTTGAGTCTGATCAAAAGTCTTTGAGAAGTTACCAAAACTGTTTTCTATAACCACTTTCTCGGATTCCTGAAAAAAATAATATTTTAGAGCCCTAATTGTGGCCAATGGCAATACTGGATAAGACCTCTAACATTTATAAAAGTGACAAGTTCAACATGTGATGCTGGGACAACTGGACATCCACATGAAAAAAAGTGAATCCAGATACAGAACTTATATTCTTCATAAAAATTAACTCAAAATGGATCATAGATATAAATGCAAAATATAAAACTATAAAACTCCTAAAACACAACATAGGAGAAAACCAAGATGACCTGTATATGGCTATGGCTTTTTATATACAACACCAAAGGTACAATCCATGAAAGAAACAATTGATATGCTGTACTTCATTAAAATTACAAACTTCAGCTCTGCAAAAGACTATATCAAGAGAATGAGAGAAAAGCCATAGACTGGGGGAAAATATTTGCAAAAGACATGCTTGATAAAGGATTGTTAAGACTCTCAAAAATCAACAATATGAAAATGAACAATCCATTTTAAAAAATGGGCAAAAGATCTGAACAGATACCTCAACACATAAGAAATACAGATGACAAATAATCTTGTGAAAAGACATTCAACATTTTAAGTCATTAGAGAATTTCAAATTATAAAAAATTGAAATATAGTTGATATACAATATTCTATTGGTTTCACGTGTACAACACGGTGAATCAACAGAGAATTGCAAATTAATATGACTGCATTCCTACTGGAACAGCCAGAATGCAGAATACTGACACCACCAAATGTGGGCAAGAATGTGTAGCAATAGGAACTCCCATTCATTGCTGGTAGGAAGACAGTTTGGCAGTTTCTTACAAAACTTATCAATATATCAGAAATGACAAATTTAAGAAAACTTAAAACATATTCTTACGAAATGACACAGCAGCCTCACTCCTTGGTATTTACCCAAATGAATTGAAAACCTATACCCACATAAAAACTGCCAGTGGATGTTTATAACAGCTTTAGTCATGATTGCCAAAGCCTGGAAGCAACCAAGATGTCCTTTAGTAAGTGAATAAATAAATACACTGTACTACCTCCAGGCAATGGAATATTATGCAGTACTAAAAAAGAAATGAGCTATCAAGTGATGAAAAGACAAGGAAGAAGCTCAAATACAGGTTACTAAGTGAAAGAAGCCAATCTGAAAGGCTACATACTGTATAATTCTAATTATGTGACATTCTGTAAAAGGCACAAGTTTTCCAGAGGTAGAAAGATCAGTGGTGTTCACGAGCTTGGGAAAAGGGATGAACAGACAGAGCACTGAGGACTTTTGTACCAGTGAAGCTATTCCTTTATGATGCTATGTTGGCGGATATGTTATTATACATTTGTCAAAACCCCTAGAATGCACATTAAGAGTGAACCCTACGGCCTTCAGATGATAATGATGCGTCAGTGTAAGTTTACTATAACTGATGTGCCACTCGGATTCCAGATGCTGATGGTGTAGGAGTCTGTACATGGGTAAGAGCAGGTGGTAAATGGTAACTCCGTACTTTCTATTCAATTTTCCTGTGAACCCAACCCCACTCTGAAAAAAAAAAGTTTAATATTTTAAAAAATGATGAGACCATAATCAAGATGAGAAGATTCTTCAAGGTAATATTTTCTTTACCACTTTCTAAGAAATTGTAGGTATTGTATTAAAATTTTAATTTCCCATTTATTTAAAACTTCATTAAAAGATACTGAATGTTATTATTTCACAAAATAATTCATTGTGCTTTAAAAATTAAACACTGAATATTTTACAAAGTAAATTTACATAATTGAATCTAATGTTAATAGAGAGAGATAATGTGGGAATGTGTTTCATTTCCTCTTTGTCAAAAATTGGAGTGAAATGAAACCAGACAGAAAAGAATACAGATTCTGTAGTTTCACTTATATGAGTACAAAAGCAGGCGATCCTACCCTATCCTGTCAGAAGTCAGGAAAGTGACTAGGAGGGAGCTCTAGATGCCTCCTAGGGCTCTGAGATGCCAGCTGAGGATCTGGGGTTTGGGGGTTTGGGGGTTTGGGAGTTCTGGATGTCAGTCTGGGTGCTTACAGTTTGTGAAAATGGAGATGTAGACTTTTGCACTTTTCTGTATGTATGTTAAACCTTTTTAAAAGTTAAAAAAAAGGGAAGGCAGCAAACATCGTTCTTCATTAGGTTTTGATTGAAGCAAAGAGGGGACAGAGATGAGGGTATACAAATTTTTACATAAACCTACAGTTTATATAAGGATAGAGAAGAACTAAAAGCAAGTTAAAAGAGACTCAAGGAGCTGAGAGGAATGGCTTTTGGGATGTATTGCTAAACTGGTTAGAGTTTCTCAGTGTTACTCATGAGCTAATATAAATCAGAGAGACATCTCTATAACCTAGACTTCAGCTAGCAAAGAAAAGCATAAGATTTGGGGAAAGTTAGAGCTTTTTTAAGCAGGATTGAGAGTCAGTTAGAAATTTATAAATATCTTTCTGGGGGACTTGAACCACATCCCTTCTATCTGCCTGAATGTATGTTTTCATTTATATTTGGATTACTTTAAAGAAAGAATAGGGCTTATGACTTTAGCTCATTCTATCACGTGGTGTCCACTTATCTCTGTTCTGTGGGTATGGACAACCGCATGGGATATGCACTGGTGTAACCGTTTTCTCTAGTTGAGTTAGGTGAGACCAGTGACCTCCTGCTCAATTCTTTGCACAGGTCATATGTGTCTCCTTCACAGCCTTACAGTCTGAGTAAGTTTCTGAGGAGTTCCTAGAAATAAGAGGTGTATTGTCTTCTAGTACACATTCTCTGGTCACTACTCCAAGCAAGAGCCTCCACCTCTTTACCTCAGGGCATTTTACTCCAGACAAAAGGGATGAATATGGGCTTTATGTCCTCTTATTCCCATATCTGACCTGAAGGCAAAATGAAGGGCTCAAAAGGGGAGTACAAGGGACGAGAGAAAAGGGAGAGAAAAAACGACTTTAAAAGCCTAGTCACCCTTTAGAAGAGATGAATGAAGCCTCAAGAAGTAAGGAACTAATTTCAGCCAACTCAGTAGTACTGAATATAAGAGATTTATCAGGTGCTTTTTAATCTAAGGTATATAGGGAATGTGTGTGGATGGGTGTGTACTGGGGGAGGGTGTTCATGTGTGTATGTTTGAAATTTAGTAAACAAAACAGAGCTTTACTCTTGTCAGAGGGCAGAAAGAAAAAATAAGAGTTACCATTTGTTGATTATTCACAATGTGCTAAGCCCTTAAGTGTTAATTATCTCATTAAATGCTCACAATAACACTACAAGGGAGGTATGATTATTAGTCCCTCCCAAAGATAAGAATATAGAGGTTTGTGAAATATAAATGACTTATGCAAGGTCTTACAATGTAAGTGGGAAAGTTAGAATTTTAGTTCATCTCTATCTCAACTCGAAAGCTCATGCTCTTAGCCAACTTGCCATTATCTTCTTAATGAATGATTACAAGAGTAAATGGAGGAATTCTGGGGAGGAAAGAGGACAACAGGGGTGGAAAATAAGTTTAAGATGTAAAAGAAGATGAAATAAGGAAAAGAAGAAATAAGGAATAGAAGAGAGACAAAACACAAGTAGCACAGCACAGTTCAGCCACATAGGCATTCAATGTTAAATGCATGTGTGTATCAGCAAATAAATGCCATAAATACACACCCCCTATTTTCTTTTTAAAGTTAAAATTTGGTAATTGTTCCCTTAGCTTAGCTAGAGACAAAGGTGTTTACATGGCTCAAAAGAAAAAGTATTTTACAGCCATGGTTTGTGAACACATTCAGAAGACTGAGAAAACCCAAATCCCCAAAGCGTAACAATTAGGCACGTGAATTAAAAAGAATTTTCACATTCATATCCCTCACTTTCAAACTAATTTCTTGATTAAACTTTACTGTAATTATAAGAGTTAATAACCTTAAAGAGAAAAATAATCAAATCTCCATTATAATTTTTGGGTAGATTCTTTCTGAAGCAAAATATCACTAGAAAATAATTACCCCTAATAACATGGGAGCTATTCCATTAAACACCTTCCTTCATTTAAAAATAAAAGTATGCAATTTTGAAGGAAGCAGAAGAAATAATGAAAGAATAAGCCCCATTTGATCTACTCTAGACTTATCAGATGCCTTTGTCAGCAGTAATGTATTTCCCATTTATTTTGATAATGCTGTTAAAACATTCCCCATTTCTGTTCTTATATTCAAGCAGCTGACACTGCTGGGAAGACCTTGCTGATTGGCGCCATGGCAGATGCAGCCTTGTTTTCATTCGCACTAGTCATCCTCATATGGAATGTTTTTTAATTCTGCATCTTAAAGATTCCCAAGTCCTCAGTCTCAACCCACCCATTTAATCATCTTTATACAGTCCAAGTACTAATGTCATTATATCTCCATTGATAAGATAGTCTTCATATATCATACAGGATATCTCTCTCTTTATTAAGCACTTTCTATAATTAGATTTCATAGGAACCCTAAAATGTGTATACCATTATCAACCTCATGTTACAGATGAGTAAACATATTTAAAAAGGTTTTGTTACCTAACTAAGATCACAAAGTAGTGAGTGGTGAAACCAGATTCAAATTCCCTAAGGATAAAACTTGTGCTTCTGGTCACTATGAAAAATACAAACCATTAAGTGTCAACGCCTTCAGAAACTCCCACCACCTTGAATCCTCTCTTCTGCTTCATCTATTTCCTCATCCTTCATTGGAAGCTCACTGCTGCATCCCCGTTCAGACCCAAGGCTAAGTCCTTAACCCTCAATTACTGAGCCCACGACCCACCATCTGTTTCTGGGCTTATCATATATTCCAATTTTTTTTAGCACATGATGAAGAAGTTCAGGAATTATAAGAATAAAAAATGAGTAAAAGAAGCCCAATGCAGTGGGTAAAGTTTAGAACTAAGGCAACTCCATTGATTTGTCTCAAGCTTTTATTACATGCTGGCTCCCTCTTGGCCCACAGTTAAAGCTTATGCATTAAGGGAAGAAATGAGAGATTAATAAACCTTAACCTTTATGACTAAACAAGAAATTAGACTTAAAAAAAACCCCACAGTTTATCACCTTACTCAGTTAGAAAACAGAGGCAGGTACAATTACATTACACAAATTCATGATGACTTAATTTGCAAGATTAATATTTTATAATCAGCCTGAAGTTTCCTTAATCAGAAAGTGAAAAATTACCTGATTTCAAATCAGCTTGTTTATTTATCTCTACATATTCAATATTGCCATATATATATCTCATGCACTTTTTAAAAAAATATATAAGCATTTTCAGGAATTACTTCACTACCTGCAAACCTTTAGGCTCAAAAATAAATTATATAGTGTACTTCCAAATTACTAATAATGTTTTTCTCAGTTTTATTTCAAATGAGATAATTACCAAAAAGGTTATTTATATTTAAGGTCAACAGATAATCACTCCATCACATTTGACTTTATCTCTATTTCTAAATAAGTAATATTTAGGAAATATAAGGAAATAATGCATCACAATTTGGAGATGACATTTTATGTCAATTTTTCCCTATATTGATATTTTCTATCTCATTTTCTACTTACAGAGTAGATAAACCATAAAGTAGTGTCAAGCTGAGTTCCTCAATAGTACATATACTAAAATGCTGCATTAGCTCTAGCAATGGAGTTGTCACAAGCGGTTACCAAGGAAGATCATTTGGGGAAGCGAAGATATTTCTCAAAACCTCTTGTTTCCCAGTCAGATCACCGTACCAAGGGAAGAGCCAGCATTCAAATGAATCTGTGTTCCCTTTCTCCCTCTTTCCCTTCCTTCCCTTCCTTTGTACTTACATTTCCCCATGTCAGGTACTATTCTCTCATGGGGATTATTGAGACAGTCTCTGTTCATCCCTGTCTTCAATCTTACTTGCTCCAGTCTGCAAACTGCTGCCATATTAATTTTTCTAAAAGACAAATCCTAGCACTTCACCATCCTGCTCAAAAACTTCGGTTCCCTGTATCTTTCCATGTCGCATTCAAACACCAGAGCTTGGAGGGATTTCTAACCAGGCCCAAGCACATCCGGCCAATCTCATCTCCAGGCCACTCCCATGCCACTCTTTTGAAAATTCTTACCCTGTAGATGCTCAGCTTTCTTAGAATGCATGTTCTTCCCTGTTTCCAGCTTATATTAGATGGCTCTGTCTGCCATCAATACCTTTTGCCCATCTTGTCCACCTAAAGAAATCTCACTTCCATTTGTAATTTAAATTAGATGTCACCTGCTCCCTATGTTGCATTCCTTGAGCTTCCCTTTGTAGTTTCCTAATCTCAGCCTTATATTCTGTTTGCATATGCCCCTACCTCTATTACATCACTTATCAAATTGAATTATTATTGGTAACATGTTTGTGTCCCTCCTCTATGAAGATACGACATTTGACAACTCATAGAAACATTTAATTAATCTTCATATTTTTTATGTCTAGCACACAGCCCTTTTATTAGGTACCTTATAAAACTTCTAATAAAATGTATATGGGATGAGATTCATAAAAGATAAAATGAATATGAACAATTAGAAAAACAATACTGAGAACACTGACAGCCATCTATGTTTTAAAAATTTACCTCTCTGTTTAAAAAAATTTGAAGAGAACTTAGAGCTGGAAGAGACTTCAGAGTTTAGATCATTCTAGTACAATCCTTTCAGGTAAAAGACAAACCTGAGAGGTCAAGATAGGCTCACAGCACAGAGGAAAGCAGTGGCGGTGCTGGGGTGAAAGCCCAGGTTTCCAAGACGCAGCCAAGGTGTCCTGCCACTATATGACATATTGTTCGCAAGGTTTAATTAAAAATGGAAAATTGTGATTTTTATTTATTTATTTATTTATGTATGTATTTATTTATTTATTTTATTATGATTAATCTACAATTACATGAAGAACATTATGTTTACTAGGGTCCCCCTTCACCAAGTACCCCCCACAAACCCCATTACAGTCACTGTCCATCAGTGTAGTAAGATGCTGTAGAATCACTACTTGTATTCTCTGTGTTGCTCAGCTCTCCCCTTTCCCCCACCCCACATTATACATGCTAATTGTAATACCCTCTTTCTCCTTCCACACCCTTATCCCTCCCTTCCCTCCCATTCTCCCCAGTTCCTTTCCCTTTGGTAACTGTTAGTCCATTCTTGGGTTCTGTGATTGTGCTGCTGTTTCGTTCCTTCAGTTTTTCTTTGTTCTTATACTCCACATATGAGTGAAATCATTTGGTATTTGTCTATCTCCACCTGGCTTATTTCACTGAGCATAATACCCTCTAGCTCCATCCATGTTGCTGCAAATGGTAGGATTTGTTTCCTTCTTATGGCTGAGTAATATTCCGTTGTGTATATGTACCACATCTTCTTTATCCGTTCATCTACTAATGGACACTTAGGTTGCTTCCATTTCTTGGCGACTGTAAATAGTGCTGCAATAAACATAGGGGTGCATCTGTCTTTTTTAAACTGGGCTGCTGCATTCTTGGGGTAAATTCCTAGAAGTGGAATTCCTGGGTCAAATGGTAAGTCTATTTTGAGCATTTTGAGGAACCTCCATACTGCTTTCCACAATGGTTGAACTAATTTACATTCCCACCAGCAGTGTAGGAGGGTTCCCCTTTCTCCACAACCTCGCCAACATTTGTTGGTGTTTGTCTTTTGGATGGTGATGATCCTTACTGGTGTGAGGTGATATCTCATTGTGGTTTTAATTTGCATTTCTCTGATGACTAACGATGTGGAGCATCTTTTCATGTGCTGTTCAGCTCCTCTGCCCATTTTTTAATTGGATTATTTGCTTTTTGCTTGTTGAGGTGCATGAGCTCTTTATATATTTTGGATGTCAAGCCTTTATCGGATCTATCATTTACAAATATATTCTCCCATATTGTAGGGTTCCTTTTTGTTCTATTGATGGTGTCCTTTGCTGTGCAGAATCTTTGCAGCTTGATGTAGTCCCACTTGTTCATTTTTGATGTTGTTTTCCTTGCCTGGGGAGATATGTTCATGTTGAAGTCACTCAAGTTTATGTCCAAGACATTTTTGCCCATGTTTTTTTCTTAGAGTTTTATGGTTTCATGACTTACATTCAAGTCTTTCATCCATTTCAAATTTACTTTTGTGTATGGGGTTAGACAGTGATCCAGTTTCATTCTCTTACATGTAGCTGTCCAGTTTTGTCAGCACCATCTGTTGAAGAGACTGTCATTTCCCCATTGTATGTCCATGGCTCCTTTATCATATATTAATTGACCATATATGTCTGGGTCAGTGTCTGGAGTCTCTATTCTGTTCCACTGGTCTGTGGCTCTGTTCTTGTGCCAGTACCAAATTGTCTTGATTACGAGGCTTTGTAGTAGAGCTTGAAGTTGAGGAGTGAGATTCCCCCCACTTAATTCTTCCTTCTCAGGATTGCTTTGGCTATTCGGGGTCTTTGGTGTTTCCATATGAATTTTTGAACTATTTGTTCCAGTTTGTTGAAGAATGTTGTTGGTAATTTGATAGGGATTGCATCAAATCTGTATATTGCTTTGGGCAAGATGGCCATTTTGATGATATTAATTCTTCCTAGCCAAGAGCATGGGATGAGTTTCCATTTGTTAGTGTCCTCTTTAATTCCTCTTAAGAGTGTCTTATAGTTTTCAGGGTATAGGTCTTTCACTTCCTTGGTTAGGTTTATTCCTAGGCATTTTATTCTTTTTGATGCTATTGTGAATGGAATTGTCTTCCTGATTTCTCTTTCTATTGGTTCATTGTTAGTGTATAGGAAAGCCACAGATTTCTGTGAGTTAATTTTGTATACTGCAACTTTGCTGTATTCCGATATCAGTTCTAGTAGTTTTGGAGTGGAGTCTTTAGGGTTTTTTATGTACAATATCATGTCATCTGCAAATAGTGCCAGTTTAACTTCTTCTGTACCAATCTGGATTCCTTGTATTTCTTTGTTTTGTCTAATTGCCATGGCTAGGACCTCCAGTACTATGTTAAATAACAGTGGGGATAGTGGGCATCCCTGTCTTGTTCCCGATATCAGAGGAAAAGCTTTCAGCTTCTCACTGTTCAGTATAATGTTAGCTGTGGATTTATCATATATGGCCTTTATTATGTTGAGGTACTTTCCCTGTATGCCCATTTTGTTGAGAGTTTTTATCATGAATGGACGTTGAATTTTGTCTAATGCTTTTTCAGCATCTATGTAGATGATCACGTGGTTTTTGTCCTTATTTTTGTTGATGTGGTGGATGATATTGATGGATTTTCTAATGTTGTACCATCCTTGCATCCCTGGGATGAATCCCACTTGGTTGTATGATCCTTTTGATAGATTTTTGAATTTGGTTTGCTAATATTTTGTTGAGTATTTTTGCATCTACATTCATCAGGGATATTGGTCTGTAATTTTCTTTTTTGGTGGGGTCCTTGCCTGGTTTTGGTATTAGGGTGATGTTGGCTTCATAGAATTAGTTTGGGAGTATTCCCTCCTCTTCCATTTCTTGGAAAACTTTAAGGAGATTGGGTATTATGTCTTCTCTGTATGTCTGATAAAATTCCAAGGTAAATCCATCTGACCCAGGGGTTTTGTTTTTGGGTAGTTTTTTGATTACCGCTTCATTTCTTTGCTCGTAGTTGGTTTGTTTAAATTTTGTGTTTCTTCCTTGGTCAGTCATGGAAGGTGTATTTTTCTAGGAAGTTGTACATTTCTTCTAGGTTTTCCAGCTTGTTAGCATATAGGTTTTCATAGTAGTCTCTAATAGTTCTTTGTATTTCTGTGGAGTCTGTCGTGATTTTTCCTTTCTCCTTTCTGATTCTGTTGATGTGTGTTGATTCTCTTTTTCTCTTAATAAGTCGGGCTTGAGGCTTATCTATTTTGTTTATTTTCTCAAAGAATCAGCTCTTGATTTCATTGATTTTTTTCTACTGTTTTATTCTTCTCAATTTTATTTCTTCTCTGATCTTTATGATGTCCCTCCTTCTGCTGACAGGCCTCATTTGCTCTTCTTTTTCCAATTTTGATAATCGTGACATTAGACTATTCATTTGGGTTCGTTCTTCCTTCTTTAAGTATGCCTGGATTGCTATGTACTTTCCTCTTATGACTGCTTTCGCTGTGTCCCACAGAAGTTGGGGCTTTGTGTTATTGTTGTTATTTGTTCCCATATATTCCTTGATCTCTATTTTAATTTGGTCGTTGATCCATTGATTATTTAGGAGCATGTTGTTAAGCCTCCATGTGTTTGTGAGCCTTTTTGCTTTCTTGGTACATTTTATTTCTAGTTTTATACCTTTGTGGTCTGAAAAGTTGGTTGGTAGGATTTCAATCGTTTTGAATTTACTGAGGCTGTTTTTGTGGCCTAGTATGTGTTCTATTGTGGAGAATTTCCATGTGCACTTGAGAAGAATGTGTATCCTGTTGCTTTTGGATGTAGAGTTCTATAGATGTCTATTAGGTCCAGCTGTTCTAGTGTTTTGTTCAGTGCCTCTGTGTCCTTGCTTATTTTCTGTCTAGTGGATCTATCCTTTGGAGTGAATGGTGTGTTGAAATCTCCTAAAATGAATGTATTGCATTCTATTTCCTCCTTTAGTTTTCTTAGTATTTGTTTCACATATGCTGGTGCTCCTGTGTTGGATGCATATATATTTATAATGGTAATATCCTCTTGTTGGACTGAGCCCTTTATCATTATGTAACGTCCTTCTTTATCTCTTGTTACTTTCTTTGTTTTGAAGTCTAATTTGTCTGATACAAGTACTGCGACACCTGGTTTTTTCTCCCTGTTGTTTGCATAAGATATCTTTTTCCATCCCTTGACTTATAGTCTGTGCATGTCTTTGGGTTTGAGGTGAGTTTCTTGTAAGTAGCATATAGATGGGTCTTGCTTTTTTATCCATTCTATTACTCTGTGTCTTTTGATTGGTGCATTCAGTCCATTTACATTTAGGGTGATTATTGAAAGATATCTACTTATTGCCATTGCAGGCTTTAGATTCGTGGTTACCAAAGGTTCAAGGTTAGCTTCTTTAATATCTTACTGTCTAACTTAACTCACTTATTGAGCTGTTATAAACACTGTCTGGTGATTCTTTATTTATCTCCCTTCTTATTCCTCCTCCTCCATTCTTTATATGTTGGTTGTTTTATTCTGTGCTCTTTTGTGTTTCCTTTAACTGCTTTTGTGGGTAGTTGATTTTATTTTTTGCCTTTAGTTAGTATTTGGGTGGTCTGCTTTCTTTGCTGTGATTTTATTTTCTCTGGTGACATCTATTGAGTCTTAGGAGTGCTCCCATCTAGAGCAGTCCCTCTAAAATACCCTGTAGAGGTGGTTTGTGGAAGGCAAATTCCCTCAACTTTTGCTTGTCTGGGAATTGTTTAATCCCACCGTCATATTTAAATGATAATCGTGCTGGATACAGTATTCATGGTTCAAGGCCCTTCTGTTTCATTGCATTAAACAAATCATGCCATTCTCTTCTGGCCTGTAAGGTTTCTGTTGAGAAGTCTGATGATAGCCTGATAGGTTTTCCTTTGTAGGTGACCTTTTTCCTTTCTCTAGCTGCCTTTAAAACTCTGTCCTTGTCCTTGGTGTTGTCCTCCTTGGGTCCCTCCTGTTGGGAGTTCTGTGTACTTCCATGGTCTGATCGATAATTTCCTCCCCCAGTTTGGGAAAGTTTTCAGCAATTATTTCTTCAAAGACACTTTCTATCCCTTTTTCTCTCTCTTCTTCTTCTGGTACCCCTATAATATGGCAATTGTTCCTTTTGGATTGGTCACACAGTTCTCTTAGTATTGTTTCATTCCTGGAGATCCTTTTATCTCTCTCTGCTTCAGCTTCTATGCGTTCCTGTTCTCTGGTTTCTATTCCATCAATGGCCTCTTGCATCTTATCCATTCTGCTTATAAATCCTTCCAGAGATTGTTTCATTTCTGTAATCTCCCTCCGGACGTCATCCCTTAGCTCTTGCATATTTCTGTGCAGCTCCATCAGCATGGTTATGACCTTTATTTTGAATTCTTCTTCAGGGAGATTGGTTAGATCTATCTCCCCAGATTCCTTCTCAGGGGAGACTGTCTGGGTTAATCTGGTCTGTATCAAATTTTTCTGCCTTTTCATGGTGATAGAGGTAGTTGTTGGAAGATGGTGCGTGTATCGGCTGGGAGAACGTTCCTTCTTGTTGGTTTGTGGCCTTCCTCTCCTGGGAGAACAGCAACCTCTAGCGGCTTGTGCTGGGCAGCTGCACGCAGATGGGGCCTCTGATTCTCACCCAGCCACTGTG
Organism: Manis pentadactyla; assembly: GCF_030020395.1. Lineage (NCBI taxonomy): Eukaryota > Metazoa > Chordata > Mammalia > Pholidota > Manidae > Manis > Manis pentadactyla. The sequence goes on from NC_080025.1 coordinate 125,041,328, forward strand.
GAGTTAAGCTCCGCGATTGCTATGGGCATGGCTGACCTCAGTCTGCTGCTCCAATATGGTGGAGCCTCCTCTGAGGGGAAACAGGCGGAAGGCTGTCTATTGCCGTGAGGGGCCTCCGAGCTGCACCGCCGCCCAGGGGTTTAGGGTGCTCGGAGCTCCCTGGGACCCCCAGCTGCTAGGCCAAGCGTCCCGGGATGCCTCCATCCAGGTGTGGGGGCCCTGTCTCTATAAGACCCCCAAAAAGCACTCACCTTTCCTTGTTCCAGGGGCGCTGGCTGCAGGGACCTGCCCACAGGTCTCACTGTCCTGCTTCCCCAGCATCCAGCACCCCACACACTGTGCATCTATGCTCCAGTGCGGATGGCCAGAGCTGGGCATCTAGCAGTCCTGGGCTCCCTCTCCCTCCCCGCCCCGCCCCCTGACACCCCCCCACTGGGAGCTGGGATGAGGGGCACTCGGATCCTGCTGGGTCGCGGCTTGCATCCTACCCCCTTCACGAGGCGCTGGGCCCTCGCAGGTGCAGATGCATTCCGGCTGCTATCCTGTACCTTCCAGTCTCTCCCCTAGGAATAGTTGCACTTGTTGTACTTTCAAAGATATATATGGTCTCAGGAGGAGACTTCCGCCACTCCATTCACGCTGCCATCCCAGCTCTGCCTCCTCTGCTTTATTTTTTAAATAAATTTTTGTAAATACAATTATTTCAAATAATTTCTTTGATATGTACTAAGTAATACTCTTAAAAAATCATACCAATACCTATTTTCACCAAGCATATTTGGAAGAACCAATATAATTATCTTGTAATAATTACTGTCATCATTTTTAAGTCTGTAAATTTGGTAGGTGAAGAACAGTCTTTCATGATTATTTATATTGTCTTTCTTTGATTATTAGCAAGGTTTACCATGGTTTTTTCAAATGTTTATTAACATTTATAAGTTTTGCTAATTGATCTCTTGGAGGCATCATAATTTATATCAGTTTTGTGGCTCTCTGTATATTTATTATCCTTTGACGCAACAACCCAAGTATATCCCTTACTTCATATTCTATTTTAAAACTGTTTGTGAGGATTTTTAATGTTCAAAAGTGTTAAATTTTATTAAATCAAGTATGTCTTTTACTGTTGTAATTTTTTTTACTCATTTTAAACTTCCACTTTAAAATCTGAAAAATCTTCTGTATTTTATTCTTTTTTTCTTCTGCTTCTTCTTTTTCACTTAACTCTAAAATAAGTTCCAAATTGATACTATTATCATATTTGGAGGAATCATCTCACTTGATTTTACTGTAACTTGATAATCACCTAGTAAAATGTCCTTTCCCAGTTCTAACTGCACTTTTACAACATCATATATTCAGAAAAATATGTGCATGTCCATGTACATGTATAAACTGATTTATTGATTATCATCATACAGTATATTTCTGGCTATTTTATCTGGTTCTATTTACCATGTTTCTATTCAGGTACTAGTTCCAAACTGGATTGATTTATTGAAGCTTAACATTATCTTAAATGTTAGATGTTTGGTAGGGATAATTTTTTCAAAATTATTTTAGTTATTTTTACTCATTTATTCACATAATTAAAATTTTAAATATTATTTCAAGTTTCAGAAAATACTCCTTTGTCATTTTGGTTCAAATTATACTAAGCCTGAATATAGTTTTACTCAAAAAAGATCAATGTTTTTCCTATAATTAGTTTTTCTGTCTACGAAGAAGGAATGTCTCTCAATAAAGTTGTCTTCATATAGGTCTTTTGTATTTTTGGTTCAATTTATTCCAAGATATTTTAAATATTTTTGCAAAGGAAACAAATTTTCATTTCCCATTAATTAGTCAATGATTTTTAATTAGATGTAGGAAAGCTCTTGATGTTTTAACATTACTTTTATATTTGATCATCCCAAAGTACTTCTAATATATTTTTCCAATTTATTGTCTTGAGATTACATCATCTGAAAATAATCATAATACTTCTTTTTCCTTTTTAGTAGCAATCTCCATTATTTTTGTTTCCTGTTTAATCACATCAGTTAAAATTTACAGAATATTAATAGTGTTAGTAATAGGTCTAATCTATCTGTTTAATAGGAATAAGTATAAATACATAATTGGTTATTGGCTGAGAGAGATGTGATTTACCATGCTAAACATTGATTTGATTTTTAGTTTGTTTATGCTTTTATACTTGTAACGATATGAGTGTTATATTTGTTATATTTTAATCAAATGGTCTTACAGAATCTTATGAGATATGTATCATTGTCTTATTTGACTTATTAGTGTGTTTGTAGTACATTTCCTAGTATTAAACCATATTTACTTTTTTTAAATAGCTTAAAGGTATTTTATGCAAACAGATTTGCTTCAAAATCAGACTATAGTGTTCTGAGACTCTCGAAATTATATATTTGGAAATATTGCAGTAAGTCCCTAAAATCAATAAGGTCTCCAAAGAAAAGGAGATGCTGATAAATTCCATCTTTACACCAGTCTCGGTGCTCAGGCAAGTGTTTACATACTTTCCCTAGAATACTGAGCATTGAAACACTTACACCACTGCCTCACTACTGGATTTAGGGAATTAGGATTCCTCTGGGTGTCAGGGAATTCAGCCACACTCTGAAAGCTTGCATTAAAAAATTCGAAAGTTGATTCCTCTTTCTGATGCTATGTGATTCCATTTTTATTATTATTGAAGTATAACTAATATACAATATCCCACTTTTCAGGTGGCCATCATAATGATTCAATAGTTGTATACATTACATAGTGATCCCCACAGTGTCTAGTTACCATCTACCACCATACAAAGTTATTACAATATTATTGACTGTATTCCCTATGCCATACATGACATCCCCATGACTATTCTTAATTGTGTCTCCTCTAGCCTAACAAAACCTCATCTACCTAAAAAAGGAATAATATTCAGAGACAGATTACCCCTTCCTCAGGATTTTATCTCTGCTCACTTTGTTTAAAACTTCCCCATAAATCACTTCTAGAAACATCCTAAATGTCCCTTTCACCCACAGGTACTTCTGACAACCAAGTTGCTCCTTGCCACTGATTATTTGGAATAGAACTGACATCCATTCTAAGTTTGGTTAATGAGACTCATTTCCAAGAAGTTGTAGTTGGAATATATGTGTGTGTGTGTATATATATATATATATACACACACACACATATATATATACATATACATATATATACACACACTGTATATACATATATATGTATATATACATATATATATATATATATATAGTGTATGTATGTATATATATATGATAATATTAGCTGGTGTCCTGAAGAAATAGCAGCTAAACTCTAGAAATGTAGATCACCTTCTGCTACTGACCCTGCAGACCCAGAAGTAGAGAAAACCAATATAAAGAGATCCAAACAGAACAGACAGCAAGATGTTTGAATTTCTGTCAGGTGTTTAGTTCTTATACCAGTTCTTTCCATAGACCCTTTTATATTCTGCCATAGGGTTCCTTGACACACCCTCATAAATTCTTTCTTTTAGCTTAAACAAGTTTAAGTTGGCTTCTGTTACCTACAATCAAACCATCCTGATTTGTATGCTGCTATAGCTGCCCTACCCCTGATGTGAGCTCAGATATGGAGAAAAGGAGCGAAGAGATATATCTGGAATTCTATCCAACACTTTTTCTTTATGATAAATAATGTTCTCATGGCCACAGAAAAATCTTTGATTCTATACAAGAAGTACAGTTTTAATATTTTACTGCCTATAGACCAGACTAGAGTAAGGAATTGACATTGTTGCTTAAGCTCCTGAACTCTTCTTCTTTATTTTATGTCTTTCTTTTTGATAAATCTTTGGACTTAAAAATTTATAGAAAGAGCATTTTGTTCGAATGGTAGTAATAAAAGTAATCCTAAAAGGCAGGTCTTTGTTTCCTCTTGGCTCCCCAAATAGAGAGGAGATGTTGAAAAAACTTATAAGGAACACATGAGTAATCCCAGATATGCTATAACTCAGAATGTCCTTAAAATACACAAGCAGAATATGGTTCAGATAATTTTTCCATTAATGAGGAAAAATTTTGAGTTTGAGTGATTAAATTCAATCAAACCACCACTGTTGTTTACATGTGATGCCAATAGAACATTGTAGTTTAGTAGTTTGACTAAGTGTTTCACCTTTAACTAGTTGTTCTGTTATAGAACAATTCTGTCCTGAAGTACTAATCATGCATCATTCTAAATTCTAATATGATCATTATGCTGTCAATTAAACAAACTGGAGGAAGCATGACCTTCTAAACCAAGTATATTTAAACCATTGTTTAATTAGGCATACCACACACAAGGTTACAGTCGCAGCAAGATTGAGTTTTAAACAGCTCTCTTTAATTGTGTACCAATGGTCTGTGCAGCACCCAGCTGCCCTGGCTGCTTCACCTCCTGCTACTACAAACTGGAAGAATCTCCCTCCACACCAATGAAATGCTTTTACTATCTCAAACTAAAAGAGACCACATAGAGCAATTTGTCCTGATATCTCATGAATGTCAGAATGAACCCATTTAACAACAATTTCTTTCCAAATAGAAACTACACTTTTAGGCAGACACTATCCAATATTTAAATGGACATTACTAAATAATTCCATACAATGGGTCAATTTGTTTAAATATCTGAGAGTACATTTTGTAGCTCACTGACACGAAATCCGGAAGGCAACACTGTACAAAATTGACAGTTGCCTTACAAAGCTCATTCTTTGAAAACTGTTAATAGGTGTGCTAAGAAAACTTCTATTTTAGTATGCAATAATTTTTTTGTCATCCTGTACAGTAAGCAGCTCTGAATCAAGTCAAGCACGTTCTTAAATCTTCAGGAGATTCAAAACTGGTCCTGAGAAAACTGCAGCTCGGCCCGTGGCTCCCTTACACTTCCAGTCTTTGGGAAGTAGGTCAGGGGTTTCACTAGGGGAGAACACTGCCCATCACCACACAGCCCACTCACCTGGCAATAACAACATGTAAGAGCTGTTAGCCAGGTTCCCAAGACAGAACACAAATTCCAAATGTCTACTTTCAGTTTCTATGAAAGCAAGGATATTGAAGTCTGTAGATTTGATATGTGCTCCACATGACCATTGGGACCTTTCAAGGTACCTCCAGGACTGGCAAGCAGCATTTGAAGAGGTGGAGTGTCCAAGATTATGGCCAGCCACCCCTTCAACCCAGCAGTTCTTACTTTAACTAACAGAAATGTTAGATTTCTGAGTAGGATTCTTTTGAAGATAGAGTTTGAAAAGCAGAGTTTAAGGGAGATGGTCTTCATTTATTCTTAATAGAGTATGGTAATCCCCATAGTATCGGAGCTCAAAAGGGTTGTACATCTAAACCAAGGAAGATCATCTCCCTCCTGAAAATGCTTTGATTATATGTACATGTACAAAACAACTTAGAGAAGGTGTCTGCTTTTGCTGTAAAATTTTGTTAGATAATATTGCTTATTAGGCTGTCAAAATCCCACATGACACATTTCTTTTAGAATAATTTCCAAGAAAATTCAACCTCTCCTGGAAAATAGGTAGGCTTCCTTCTCTCACATAATGAAACATGTATCCCATTGAAGGTCCCTTTACATTTTGGCTGCTTAGGAAGCTCAGAACTTAGTGTTTCTTCTTCCTTCAAGAGTTTTGATAGTGTACTTCTATTTAAACAGCCCTATTTGTAAACAAGTTAATAATGAAAGAACACTAATAGATAAGCCAATAATGAAATTAAAAAATTGATGAACACCCAGAAAATTACTAGAAATCAAGTGAATTCCACAATAATTTTCTTATGCTCATCTCTTACTCTGCATCACCAGCTTTAGAACACAGCCAAGTTTCAAACCATTAGCAAAATAAATTTCCAAGGAGCTCAAAGATATTCTCTTTTAAGTTCCTACACTAAAATGTATGTATCTTATGTGATCCCCATCTGGAGAATACTTACTCTTGCATCAGACACAGTTCTATTATGGTTCAGGGGGTTCCTGCTGCTTTCAAGATGAAGAACAAATATTAAGAATGACCTATAAAACCTCTCATGATCTATCTGGCCAAGCCCCCTGTTTCACCCTTTTCTCTGACATGCACCTTCTTTAGATTTCACCTGTCCCTAATTCCCTAGAGTAGGGACATTTCCCTATTATAAATTCTCAGTCCAGCACACCTCTCCTTCCAGCTATCATGGCAAATTATAGAATTCTATCTTTGTGTGCTTATTTGATTAATATCTAAGTTGTCCCCCCAAAGTCTCATGTCTATTTTGACTGTTTTCACCAGTAATGTATCTTTAGCAACTATCACAATGCTTAACACATTCTACATACTCAAATATCTCTTGGCTAAATTGATGAAAATGGAAATTTTGTGTGCCTCTCTGTCCATAATAGATTGAAAGGAGCAAATTATGGAGAAGATGAGCCCTAAAAACAAACACAACAACAGCAGTCTGATAATGCAGAAAGAGGGGAAAAAAACCTTATAAAAAGCAGACAGAAGAACTCAGAAATTATTATAGACTAGAGGCAAATTGTCCCAATAATTCTTAGAAATTAAGACATTTTTAAATAGTCTTTTATAACATCATTATAGCACAGTATGGTATAACAACTGAAGTCATCAGGAAGGGTTTTTAACCTATGATTAAGTTAAGAAAGAAATTGGCAATTCACCTTTAAAATACCTTAATTCAGTGTTTCTGTAAAGATTTCCCTATCATCTGGAAGTGAGCTTCAGTTATTAAGAAAATACATTTCATTTACATTCATCTTCCCACTTCCTAACAATCTGGATAAATGAAGTGTTCCGCAACCCCACCTTAGGATAAATAACCTTGTATTGTAATACTCCTCTTACGCTCAATTTGGTAATTGCAAAAAATTTATTTGAAAATTCCTCATAGTTTTTATATTCCTAACAAAAGGATTAATGTTATGCAATGCTTCACAAAGACTGCTGGAAAAAAAGATGCTCTGTGTTGAACGCAAACCAAATTTTGCCTCATGTTCCCCAAACAAAGCAAAAGAAGAAGTTTTCACTTGGATTCTAAATTGAAGATGACCTTGTGCTTTTTTGAGAAAGGCTGGCAGCTGAGGTCACTGGAGTGTATTATCATGGCCAGTGTGGCACTGTGCATGGCTCAGAGGCATGTCCACTGTGTGGATTACAGCCAAACAGAAAGAATTAGATAGCTCAGAGCATTCCATCATTTCATTTGAAAATAATGGTCAAAGTCATGGCCAGCAACCATTATAACTTTCATGAAAAAACAGCAGTATTCAATAATTACATCACTTCATATAGGCAGTTCAGTTATTCTCTGCCAATACTGTGAATCCGGCATATTCTGTATTAGTTTCCTGCGACACTTCACAGAAACAACATTTCTGCTTCAGCAATAGGCAAATCCCATCTACACTGCATTGTATGTAATTCTGTTTTACATGATGCAGCTCATTGCTTCAAACTGACCTAATCGTTGGAAGTAATACAAGGAAAGAGAAGATGCAAAAACTTAACACAGCACTTGTAGAATGTAACTCCCAATTATCCACTTTCCTCAAGTCAACTTACTGTTTAAAAAGCTTAAAATCAGTTTCAAAACAAAATGTCTATAATTTCTTCTTTAATAATGGTATGAACAAAACATCTCTTAAAAATTTAATTTGTTGTCAATGGTTCCAAATGAGCCTCCTAAGTTATTTCTGAAATAGTGATATTTAAGTAGAATATTTTGATTGACAGAGGCTTATTTTTAACTTCAGCTTCTTTCAGGAGCAGATTAATGGTAGCACACACAAAAAAATATATTTTGTGATTTAAAAGCAGGTGGAAAAACTCACACTTCTGGTTAAAAGGGGAACAGCTTCTAATCTTGTGCTTTCCAGTCTGTTTGAATATCTTCTATATATAGGAGGAAAAGAAACACACCCTGTCACTTCTAAAGTATTTACTGACAAAAAAAAAAAGTTGTAACTTACCATTAAAATTTACAGCCCGAATATAACCAAGTAGTTCTTTCCCATCAATGGTACTCATTCGTGGGCAAAGGCCAAGGTATCCAGGGCAGAGATCTTTGTGCATATTGTGCAGGGCATAAGCCATGGAATACACCGCATCAATAACAAATTGGACCTTTCCTTCCTGTTCATAAGATGAATCCCTCGCGATTCGCTCCAGCCCTGCAAAATAAACAGGAAAGCCATCAATTAGCATTGTTGGAGCCCACTAAAAGATGGCAGTAGGGCTAAGATTTCCATCATTTGAGGTCCACTTAATGAGACAAAACTATATGATTTTATTCCTAATGTTTTTAATCCTGTGCTTAGTGAGTCAGGTTTTTAAACTGAATACTGAATTTTGTATTTGGAATGAACAGAAACTATTTCATTAGCAACAAAAAGATATAAAGTAAATGAAAGACAAATAGCTTCATTATCTTTATTTCCACCTTATTGAGTCCTCTTATACTGTACATTTTAGTGTCTATATAACATTTTGGAAGTGACTTAATCTTTTAAGTAAAATGTGTAGATTGCTGTTCTTTTCATCTAACCTCAGCTTCAGGAGAATCATTTAATTAGTGGCCCCAACTAAGGTCTTTTTTTCCCCTCCCAGATCTATTCTTATTTTGAATGTGCTCTATTTGGGAACCCTTTTTATAAATATTAAATGATAATATTTCCTTAAGTGAACCTGGTTGCCTTATAGGAATCATTCAACTTAATTTCTTCTTGAACTCAATTTCTTATTTTTTAATTTTTTCCAACTTTACTGAGATATAACTGACATAGAACATTGTGTCAGTTTAAAATAAACAACATGATGACTTGATATATATAGCATATACTGAAATGATTACCACAGTTATGGCTAGTTAACATATTCATCACTTCACAGTTACCATTTTCTTTTTTTTTTGTGGTGAGAACTTTTAAGATTTACTTTCTTAGCAACTTTCAAGTATACAATACAGTATTATTAACTATAGTCACCATGCTGTGCAAAATATCCCTACCAATTTTCTATTTTAATTTTCTATTAAAAAGACATAAAGCTCTCAAAATGAACATCACTCAGAATAACTGTACTTGGGTTTAGGCACATTTAGGCCTGAGAACCACTGAGGATTACCTTTAGCTTAGTGTTTATCATTTAATATGTACTAAAAGCAGAGAATTAAAAATGGAAGATAAATTTGATTCCAAAATTAGGTGGTGTACAGTTAGTCAAAATCCAACATTCTCATTCTGAATATGACAGAACTGTGATTCATAGAGGTGAATTTCACTTGGGGCAAATAGAGCAGATAAGTGAGACACCCCCCCTCTCAGACATGAAGTCCAACATTCTTGCAATTCCCAAAAAAATGCAGTAGACATAAGGAAAAATTACAGAAAGGACACTGAGGTCTTATTAGGAGACTAAAAAGGATCTCCTATCAATACCACAGCTCCCCAAATGTTATACATCTGGTCATACTTGGAGAAGCCAAAAGTAAACACCTGAAACTTGCCCAAGGAGGTCAGTTAGCTACCTTTAACAAACAGCCCTCACATTCAAGAAGTAATTCTTTTTTTCACACTAATGCCTATTTCTTCTAAATTTAGAGAGTTGAATTAAAATGGTCATTTTACATTTGGGTTTTTATATATAATAAAGCCAGTTTGATAAAACCAGTGACTTTCTTTTAGATAAATGTAGTGGTCAATTCATTTATTTTTATTCATCCAATCATTGAACATTTTTTTCTCTAATCACAGTCACTTATTTTGTTCTGATCCTTTGTATGCTGTTGGTTGGTACTCTATTCTCTGTAGTCTGTGCTGAAGTTGAATTCTGCTCCTCCCTTTAGGACATGTCTTTCTGGATTTTTTTTTTTTGATGGCTGTACTTTCCATTCCCCAAGATCAAGTCTGCTTTTGTCCCTGCAACCTCAGAGTCCATTCATTCTCAACACCGTCAACTATCACTATTTCTGTGGTCTAGAAATATAAACTGGAATCCAAAATGTTGGTTATAGAGTCTGAAACATTAGATCAACTTATAGTAATCAAATTAATTCATTTTGGAATCTAGCTGTCTGGTAAATTAGTTTTCTCGGACTTTCCTGTCACCTAGCTGCCAGCCCACATTTCCAATTGCCTACCATATTTCTATGTAATCTGCTTCCATGTCAAACTCAGTAGATCTAAAACCAGGCTATCATTGTAGGGAACAACATCATTATTTCCCAAAAACCTCCTATTAAGGATTTTTCAGGTTTTAGAGCGCAAAGAGATAGGAAAGAAAAGTTCTCCTCAAAGAGCACTTTCAAGGTGCCAAAAGATATACTGTTCCTCCAACCTGCCTTAGCTGCATGATCAAAGCTAAGGTCCATCAATAGGGGCACAATCCTCTCCTTATCTCTATGTGGCACCTGTCTGCAGGGTCCTAAGATAGTACTGTTTATGTCCAGATTGTCACCAAGTGACATGAGAAAACAACCCTTTCAGCTTCTGCCTAAAATTTCTTTCCCATAGTTTTAACTGCAAAGTAAGTAATTCGTAAATAAATATTATAGAAGGGTCACAGCAACCAAAAAGAGTTCATTATTTCTTCAAACACCTTATCTGGTGACCAACTTCTCTGGTGAGTCTAGGATTAAGGGGTATCTCTGGACACGGGACCAGAACCCAGACAGCATGGGGCAGATCAGCATTGCTGCTCATGAAAAAGAGACAAGTGACAAGGCAGTTTAGTGATGTGAAACTGAAGTGACTACTTTTAGGATAGGTGCCTGGGTCTAAATGGAGATCCCTGTTTCATTTATTTTGCATCACTGAATTTGTTAACTGAAAATGAAGGCTATGCATCACAGAGCAGTTGTTGCATTTGTGATGATTTCTTAGAGATACCTCCGTGCCACTCCAGGTTGACTGAATCAGAATCTCCCAGTCTGGGAACATGATGAATCTGTAATTTCAAATCACAGATATCTAGTTGTCTTAGTCAGTTTGGGATGCTATAACAAAATCCCATAGACTGGGTGGCTTGTAAACAATAGAAATTTATTTCTCACAGTTCTGGAGGCTTGCAAGTCCAGACTCGGGGTTTCAGATGGTTGGGGTCTAGTGAAGGCACTCTTCCAGGTTGCAGGCAGCTGTTTCCTTGCTGTATCCTCACGTGGCACAGAGCAGAGAGAAAGTAAGCTCTCTGGCCACTCTTGTAAGGGCACTAATCCCATTCATGAGGGCTCCACCCTCATCTAATCCTAATTACTTCCCAAAGGCCCCACCTCCTAAGACCATCATCACGTTAGGGTACAGGGTTTCAACATGAATTTGGAGGGCACACCAACATTCAGTCTGGATCACCAACATTCAGGTTAGGTTATCCATATTGCTACTCTGTAAATCCCTCTGTTGGGCAAGAAAATAGATATGAGCAGGGTGGAAAGAGAATAAGGCCAGGAAAACCCAGAGTTAATCAGTTAAAGCTCAAAAAGACAGGAGCAACTTGGCCTGGAATGTTTGAATATTCCCCAGATAACGGAGGGTACCTCAGCATAGCCTATGTCTTTATTGTGTTAATCATGCAGGCACAGCTTATTTTTTAACTTTACCTGTATGCTGATTTTTTTTCTCCTTCAGCCCTACTCAAGTAATTTGCAACCAAGGCAACTAATTTAGCATATAGGCCCAGCTGTGAACAACATAGTAAAAGGCAGGAAGGATTCCATCTTAAAGATTGCATTTTAATACCCAGGAAGTGGAGAAGTAAGATTCTTAACTTACTCTTTAGCAAACAGACAATAATTCAGTCCACCTTGGGGGCTGGGCAGACAGTCTTGTTTGATATGCTCCCAGACCAAGAATGTTGGTATCCCAGGGAGAAATCAGAGCAGGAAGTTCTTTGTGTTAAGTTAATTCTAAGTATTTGAAGACCACTTCACAAGTCTGCATCCCCAGCCCTTAGTCACATTCCTAAAGAATCCTTAAAAGGGGGAATCTCCAACCTTTCAGGGCACTCCTCTCTCTGAGGTCACCCGCACTTTCTAAGTGTGTAACCTTTAAACTTTAAACTTTCTCTTTCTAACCTTTCAGGGCACCTCTCCTCTCTGAGGTGGCCTGCACTTTTTCTCTCTTTAAATAACTTTAAATAATCAACTTTTACTCTGCTTTACTACTGTGTCTCTGCCCTTCAATTCTTTGTTGCGGCAGGGACAAGGACCAAGGAAAATACACAACACTCCCCCAACACCTCTACTACAAACACATACACACAGACACATACATACACACTTCTGTGAACATTATTGTTTATCTGATTTTGTTTTCCATTGTGGACTTTAAAGAGAAGAGAGAATTTCTATGTCCCCATTACTACAGGATGGAACATGGACAGCAGCTACAGAATTGGCAGAAAATACATGAGCCAAATTGATTCAAAGAAAATAATGACCATGAGAACATTAAGGAATTTGGAAAATTTTTCACAGTCTATGGAATATATGTAAGAGCTAGATGTGTAGGCTACTTCATATTTTAAAATTGACTATCCCAAAATGTTCTGTATTTAACATTTGATGACTTTATTTTAATGTTACTATAACCTCTCTATCAACCTATAAAGATATTTCTAAGCATTCTATAACTAGAATACAGTTATGTACAACACTTTCCTGATAAATTTTAAAAGAAGTGCCTCAATTTAATAGACATATTTTTCCTTGTCTTTCCCTAAAAAATTTTTCAACTTCATATGTAATGAATTTATATTGATTCTCAAATACCACACCATCTTACTAAGGAAAATATTTACAATTTTACTTGTCGTACTATTTATTTCTTTGAGTAGTTATAAATTCCCAGTAGTCTGAGTGAAGATTAAAAATATCCAACATTTTGTGCTATTATTTTCTTTTAAAGAGTTCTGAAGGCTGTCTAGTGAATGCTACCACATGATCAATGGGCACTACAGGATTTTTACATAAGTCAATGTAAGTATGTGAGACAAAGAAAGACTGAACACTATTACCATTTCTAAATTTAAAAAGAAGTCATTTGATCTCTTTACAGTCTGTTTAGACAATGTATTTTTCTATTCCATAGCACTTCGATTTCATGATGACACTTGTGATTTTACAGGAGCTACAGTTTGCTCCTCACTTCCTCTATCTGTTTCTCTCATTCATCTAAAAGAGGAATTTAGAAGGCTAACAATGACTCATCAACTTCATTGGCTGTAAAATTCATTATGCTATAGTTTCTAAAGTTAGTGTTAATATAGTGCTATAAAGTGCTAAATATTGTCAAAGCCTGTATGTCAGCCATCCATGTAAAACACCGAGTGAAAATTGTGATGTGTTTTAGTGTACAGTTTAAAATTAACAACATATAACAAAGCATTTGTGTGGTGGGAGATGAAGTAAGTCAGCCTCATAAATTTTATAGCAAGATTGTTTTATGTTTTCCTTAATGAAATCTAAAACTTCTGACTCTATCTCACATTCCTGGACAACACAATAAATTATTCCTGGTCTAAGCAATACCACCACGTATGCCATAGGCTAAAGTCTTTCCCACATCAGAGTGTATCTTTTCATTTTCCTTCCTTTTTAGTAAAAAGGCAAATCTGCTCAAGTTTACAAAGTGCTGTATACATTAAAATGTGAGTTTCTAAGATGAGCCTGACTTGAATTTTAAATTTTTTGGATGACAGATTGTTGTTGAGCTTTGCTTTCTAAGAATTTCTTATTTCTCAGGATATAATTTAGTTTTGTAAATTAAGAGGTTAAGGGTTATTTTCTTATACTTGAAATTATGCATATAAAGCTTCTAATGTTAATGTAATGATGATCCAATAAACAGCTAGTCAATTCAGTGTAAACAAAAAATAGAAGTCATATCAGTCCTCTTGTTCCCAGGAAATCAAACATTCAATTGGTTGAAATTTTTATGACACTCTTAGCATGTAGTAGAAATAATCCCACACTCTAAATTTGCAGGTTAAAAAGTATTTATTTGGTTCCTCTCTGACTTCTTCTTAAGTATCAAATCTTAAGCAGCAAGTCTTTTAAATAATTAAACCATTCTCTTGGCAGTTGTGGAGAGGATGGCAAGAGGGAAAAAGGGACTTTGTGAACTGCTATGAATAAATACATTTATGCATATAGGACCAAACTGAAAAGTCATTCTGAACACCACAAGATCTCCACCCTCCCGGCTCCCTGACACGCCAGGGACGAGACTCTCCTGCTCCACGAGGTGATTTCTGCACCCCGCACATGTATGTAGTCACCGCATAGTGGCTGAAACCAGTGAGAACCCCTGACAGCCAGAAAGAACTGCACCACATACCAAAAAGGAATCACTATCAAGTCAGTAAACTGAAGTTGTCTTTTACTGAATATAAACTGATTTGGCTTCAAGGATATACAGGGCAAGGATGGGAAAGAAATATAAGCATGCTCAGTTATACAGGAATATCTCCTAAGCACTAGGATATGCAAATGATATGTGTACACCTCCCAAACTGCAGAGATGAAAACAATGGGCCCTGCAGTAAGGCAGAGATACAAATTGACTGAGGGATGCTGCAGGAGAAAGAGGACTGACCAGTCAGACAGACCTGGGTTCAGGGCCAGCTACACAGCTCAAGGCATGTGGGCTTGGACACACTCCTGAACCTCACAAATCCTGGGATTGCAGTTGGGAAGGTTGCCCACAGGGACTTCTGTGACAGTGTTCCCATCTCTCCAGCCTCATCTGCTCAGACTACCCCACCTCTCTCTGTCCTACCTTTAAGCTCTTGAATACAGCATGAGATCTCCAAACCAAAGGCCTTCACCTGGATGTTTTCTCTGTAACTCTCTTCATCCTTTCCCAGATGCCTCCTTCTCAGCCTCCAACCTTCAAGTTCAACATAGTCAAATCAAGGTAGGCTTGAGTAGTGATATTTAATCAACTATCAGATCACAGATCATCTTAAATGTTAAGTTTAAATACTAAATATTGTCCAGTTGGAAACAGAGAGCCAAGATCATTACTTAAAATTATTTAGGGGAATGATGCGTAAAGTAAATTAAAGAAAACATAGGTTGAAGATAGATACAAATTGGGAGACGGTGTGTATAAAAGGCAAAACAGATTGAAACAGTGGAAAAGATAAACAATGAGAGAACATATATTTCAGGAGTCAAATTGTCAGTATTTGAAAACCTGATCAAATATAGGAGTCAGGGTTGGAAGCAATCAACCACTCAGGGGTGTCGAGGCCAGGCAGTAGCACCCTGGCACCAGTAAGAGAATTTGGAAAATCAAGTAAACAAGAAGGGCTGCACTTAGGCCAACCCACCTGAAGGGCCCCCACCCATAAGATGGCGAACCTCCTGCTTCTCTTCCGGGTCCTCGGTTCCCGCCAGCACCACCTGAAGCCCAATCACCCCTCGCCCCCCCTAATCCCAGCACCTATCCAATGGCCACCAGCCCCGTAGAAGTAACAACACAATCACCCCATGCCCCTTCCTATATAACCCAGCACCTTTCCCTAATACTCCGGTGAATTGCTGCTGTGTGTCGCTCCTTTCCTTTCACCACCAAGACCTGTTCAAAGGACTGGTTTTTAATATTCTGTGTTTTTATTACATCCTCTAACATAAAGACTTTATATAAATCTGCTGAATTATTTAAAGACCAAGAGGTCCAAATGTTTAGAGAAATCATGTAACACACTTACATAACCCTGCAATAGGTTAAGCCACCTTGGAGTAAAGTACCTTAGACAGAGCTGCCCTGAGACCAGTGGCTTGAGAAGTCAGACTTACATTCCAGTTCTAACACAGTGACTAGCCGACTTCGGGGTCAAAGTCTTATTAAGTCATGATCTTATGGGCACTTTTTTACTTCTCAGTGGGAATGAGAAGGTTGAATATGATAATCAGGGGCCCTTCAATTCTGAAATTATAGATACTAGGGCATGTTCTCTTATTTCTATTTCCATGTTATACTCTTTCAGATCACGTGAAGACTGCATAAGGGTATGACAGAGAAAATATCACACATTCAGTTCTCCAAAACAGTTTGGAATTTCCAGTAACTGGGCTACCGTTGAGACCTGGAAATTCCACACTAACAAAACAATACCCAATGTCAGCCTGGATTATTTTTTTTTCCTCCATTTTCAGTCTGGTTAACTCAATTACTACATTTTCATTATTCTTAGACTTGAGCTACATATAAAATCTGGTTCTTCACAAAGGAGAAAAGTTATTTTTATTTTGATCCAATGATTAAAGAAATCGATTATGGAAAATAAGGTCAGAGAAGTGAAAGGTGACAATTACTATAGACAGGGCCTTTCACAAAGAGCACCCTTTTAGTCCTAAATTATTATTACTCTTTGTTTTACCAATAAAAGGAGCTAATGTTAGGCAGAAAGACAAAAATGAGCGGGATGAAAAGGAAAGAGGGACCCACAAAGATGACTCAGGTTGTTGATCAGATAGAGCCAGAGAGCCAGAAATGACTCAGAGTTAATCAGATGAAGCCACAGGGTTCAAGAGTGACTGAGGAAATGTCCAGGGACCCCCAGATAAGAAACATCAGAGGCACAGGCACAGCACAGCCCTGTCCCCATTTCACCAATCAGAACAATCCTAGAGAGCTGACAGCTCTCAATCAAGGGCCTCTCTGCCCTGCCAAAACCACATAAAAGAAGCCTCAGAATGAGCATCTGGGCCTGTCTCACCCTAGGCAGGCCCACTCTGCTACTGTACACAGAGTGTAGTAAAACTTACTTTGCTTTCTTGACTCTGGTCTCTTGTCTCTCTATGTCCAACTTCCCTGTGACACCGAACCGAGTCCTTTCCTTCCTAACTCTAAGACTCAAAAAATTGAATAACTGGCCCACGATCACACAGTTATGGCAGTAAAAGGTAAAGTTAGGTCTGACTCAATATCTCTGCCATTTACTATACTTTCTCCTCCTCTGTGAAATTTTCTTTGATTTTCCAACTCAGATTAAACTTTCACCTCTCTGAACTCCTGTTTAACTTTCAGCCATTCGATCCACGACTGCTTGTCTCCTAAATTAGGCAGTGAATAGAGATGGTGTGTGTGTGTGTGTGTGTGTATGAATCTTTACAGAGTAGTGGGGCAAGAATTAAAGAATATTATAAAATACTCAGATTGTTACAGAAATACTAATAAGTACTAATGACAGTATTTACATTGAAATGTATGAAAAAGGAGAAGTACATTTCTATAACATTTTAAGCATTTTTCTGAATTACAAAAAATTCATCTTGCCTGTGAAGTTCAGCCATACACCTGAAATAAAACTGGTATAAAATGGGTGAATTCATAAGCAAGGTGATGAATGGTTGTGGTGAAAGGCAAAGTTAATAAAGATTATAAATTTGTATTTATAAAAATAAATACAGCATTTTAGCTCTGGAAGTTGAGAGTGTATGTGTGTGTGTGTGTATGTGTATAAGATTTCTCTAAGAAAATAAACATCAAGCTCAAAAGAGAATTCCACAGAAAGATTCTGCCCTGTGAATGCTACAGCAGGCTTTGTCAAGCTGTATAAACAGATGTATCAGACTAACAAACTAATTTGAGTTTTCGCCTTAGATATTTACAAAGGGCAGAGAAAAATGAGAAGATACGGTGCCTCTGCTGAAAATCACCTGTTCTCTATCTTCTGTCATTTAAATGTAGTCCAAGAACTGAAGGCTCTTTGCTGCCTGAGGACACATGAGGAGACACTTGTAAATCAACCCCTGAAGAGCAGCACTAGAGCAGCCCATAGTAACTTCTCTCCTTTGTGCCTGGCAGGAAATGGAAAGGGCTTCAGGCAGGTGCCAGGTGTCCCCTTCAGGTGTTACATTTTCCATGCAATGTCCTAGGGTTTTTAAAATACTGAAAAACCTAAGGTAAGAGCAAACAAGATAAAGAGTTATCTTTAGGCAAAACAACCAGTTAAAAGAAGGCATTCCGAAAAGGAGGTTTTTCATAAATATATCCCTAAGTCCCCAAAGAAAAAGCATTGATTAACTCAAAATTGTGTTTTCTATACAATTACCTTAGATCATGCACTTTAGAGACAAATTTTGATTCAAAATGGTGTATAAAACTTTGATAACAGCAGAGTTAACTCAGTAGTTAAAAGTAGAGTTTCTCTCTTTGAAGCATTTTAAGTCTCCCCAATTGAGGACTCCAAATTTTCCTTTTGTTATTCCCCTTGCAGGAGACAGGACTTGTAATGCTGTCCCTGCTGCACCCCACAATATGTTATAGTCATTGCAGAGCTTGTGACAAGCCTAGGATTTGACTTTGTCTCTAACAGATTGTTTGTCCAAACTACAGAAGTAAATCAGTCTTAGTAGAAATGGGAGGGAAAAGCATAACCTCTACTCACATAATGATCTATTGCCTTATGGCATTTCTATCTTTCCCTCCTTGTTTTTAAAAAATAAGGTGATTCTGTGTATACTTTCTTACATATGCTATATTCACTTTGACTATAGTAAGAATTTCCCTGTATTGCAAGAAAGCATGTTTTTCATACTAGTAGTTCATTTAATGGATTCTGGTTTTTACATTTAACTGTTTCCCTATGCTAAGTGAGATATTTGGTGCATGTTAGGGATCTAACTTTATGTTTTCCAAATTATGAACCAGTTTTCCAGACTGTTTATTGAGTGAACATTCTTTTCCCCATTAAGTCATTTACAACACATATCAAACTCTTCCATATTCTTGAATATATATCTGGAGTTTCTGTTCTAGGCTACTTATCTCTTAATATGCCAATACTACCTTTTTTACAATTATCATAATTTTAGAAAAAGTTGTACCATCCATTCATGCAAATTCTATCCATACTCTTATGATTAAAAATTCTTTATTATTCATACAAATAAACTTCAGAATTATTTAAACTAGTTCCTGAAACTGGAGCTTTTATTAGAATTACATCAAGTTTTAAATTAGTTGCAGAAGACTTGACATAGCTTCAGTTCTAAGTGTTCCCATTTGGGAACACAAGATCTCCATTTATTCAAACCTTCTTTTGGAATCCTCAGTAAAGACATATCACTCACACATTTCTTCTTAAGTAACTTCTTGATGTTTTGTGTTTTCAAGGTTTGTGAAATAGAATTTTTTCTTTTTAACTGGTTATTCATACAATAATTCATAAATTTCAAAACATTCTTAATGCTCAATATTTTCCTCTCCCTCATTTAAGCTTAATGCATCATAGAAGGTCTAGACTAAGTCCTTTCTCTTTTAAAAAATAAGAAAAATGCATAAAAGCATGGGCTCTGAGATCAGACAGATCAAGATTTGAGACCCTGTTTCTGAGTCTCTGATTCCTTATTCATAAAATGGGAATTTATACCTAAGTTACTCGGTTGTTGTGAGGATTCATTGAGACAATGTAGGGCATTTGGCCAATTAAATAATGAATAAATGGACATTATTTATAACATGGGGCTATAAAATACTTAAGCTTCTATAATGTGCAACATTTTCCAGTTACACAAACAAAAAAAATCAAAATATAAATCCAGGATATGTGAAGGAGGGGAAAAAGATGGCAGCATGAGAAGTGAGGCAGAAACCTCCTCCCCAAACCACATGTTAACACAAAAATAAAGCAAATACAACTAATCCTGAAAGAGAGACCTGAAGACTGCAGAACAGACTGCCTACATTTGGGGAAAAGAGAAGACCTCATAGAAAAGGGAAAAGTAGAAGAGCTGCAATCCGGTGGAACCCAACCCCTCCCCCCATCCCAGCTCACAAATGGAAGGTAGAGAAATGGAGTGGGGAGAGAGTAGAAGCCCAGGACTGCTAAACACCCAGCCCTGGAGATCAGCTCTGGAAGCATTTACCCACATTGTATAGTGCTCTGGAGATTAGTTGGGATGGAAAGCAAAGACAGAGAGACTACTCGGGCAGACTGAGATTCCAGCCACTTGTGGAGAACAGGTATCCACAACAAGCCTCTCTGAGACAAAAGAAAGGCAGGCACTTTGAAAGACTTCCCAACAGCAAGAGCACCACCAAAGGGGGAAGGATTACACACAACTTGCTGCTCAGGAGAAAGGACAGGTGTGGATAAATCAGCCCAGCACACTCAGCCAGCAGGTTGGGAAATTTCAGGGGCTTTAGATGCTCCATCACCCTGGCTGTCAATGCAACGGCCAAGACCCCCACTGTGATCCACAGATTACAGCTCCTTCTTCCCTGCAAGTACCTGCTCACAAACCTGCTGCCCCCACGATCACACCAGGCCAGTCAGAGGGAGCCCTGCCTATTGAAGCTACAGGGGCATAATGCAGAGGCTCCTGCCTGTGCACTTGGCAAACTGAACTTGGCAGTGGAGGGAGGCACTACAGCTGGGAAGCAGGAAAGAGCTCTTGCATCCTGGCAGGCACAGGTGGTGCGGCTCACCAGTGGCCCCTGCCATCACTCCAGGTGCTGGACAGCTACACAGAGTAGAGCTTCTGGGCACTGGGGGGCATTCCCTACACAAAGTTATTCCATAGTAATCATTAGAAACAAGAAATGGCAAAAAATTTTGGTCCAAATAAGAATCCACCAAACACCAGAAAGAGGGCTACATGAAACTGAAATCATCAATCTTCTTGATAAAGAGTATAAAATAAAAATCATAAAAATGCCATGGAACTACAGAAAAAAATTCAATATTTCAGGGACAACTTCAAGAAAAAGATAGAAACTTTGAAAAATACAGAATCTTAAGTGAAACATACAATGGAGGGATTTATAAGTAGATTTGATGAGGTGAAGGAGATGGCAAATGAAATAGAAACTAGAGAACAGGAAAAGAAAGAAGCTGTGGCACAGAAAGGAAAAAGGATCTATGGAATGAAAGATTACTGAGAGCACTGTGCAACAAATCCAAATGGAACAATATTCACATTATAGGTGTTCCAGAAGAAGAAGAGAGAGAGAAACGGATAGCAAGTCTCTTTGAGGCAATAATTGCTGAAAAATTCCCCAATCTGGGGAAGGAAATAGTCACTCAAGCCATGGAAGTCCACAGATCTCCCAACACAAGGGATCCAAGGAAGACAATACCAAGACATAAAATAATTAAAATGGCAAATCATGAACAATGACAGAGTATTCAAAACAGCCAGAGAGAGAAAAAAGACCACATACAAAGGAAAACCTATGAGGCTATCATCAGACTTCTCAGCAGAAACCTTATAAGCCAGATGGGAGTGGCATGATGTATTTAGTGCAATGAAACAGAAAGGACTCCATCCAAGAATACTCTACTAAGAAAGATTATCATTTAAATTTGAAGTAGGGATTAAACAATTCCAAGATAAGCAAAAGTTCAGGGAATTTACCTTCCACAAACCATCTCTACAGGGTATTTTAAAGGGACTGCTCTAGATGGAAGTGCTCCTAAGGCTAAATAGCTGTCATTAGGGACAACAAAACCACAGTAAAGGAAGTAGAACATGTAATTACTAAGCAAATGCAAAATAAAATGAACTGTCCACAAAGTCAGTTAAGGGATACACAAAGAGTATAGAATATGACACCTAATATATAAAAAGTGGAGGAGAAAGAAAAGAAATTAGAAAAAAAACCTTTACATTGTGTTTGAAAAAGCATAATAAGTGAGTTAAGTTAAACTGTTAGATAATAAAGTAGCTGCCCTTGAACCTTTGGTAACCATGAATCTAAAACCTGCAATGTCAATAAGTACATATATACTGATAATCACCCTAAATGTAAATGGACTGAATACACCATTCAAAAGACACAGAGTTACAGAATGGATAAAGAAGCAAGACCCATCTATATGCTGCCTACAAGCAATGCACTTTAAACCCAAAAACCTACAAAGACTAAAAGTGAAGAGATGGAAAAAATATTGCATGCAAATAATAGGAAGAAAAAAGCAGGAATTGCAGTACTTGTATCAGACAAAATAGACTTCAAAACAAAGAAAGTAACAAGAGACAATAATGATAAAGGGTTCAATCCAACAAGAGGATATAACCATTATAAATATCTATGCACCCAACACAGGAACACCTACATATGTGAAACAAATACAACATAATTAAAGGGGGAAATAGAATGCAATACATTCATTTTAGGAGACTTCAACATGCCACTCACTCCAAAGAACAGATCAACCAGACAGAAATAAGTAAGGAGACAGAAGCACTGAACAACACATTACAACAGATGGACCTAATAGACATCTACAGAACATTCCACCCAAAAGCAGCAGGATACATAGTCTTCTCAAGTGCAATGGAACACTTTCCAGAATATATTACATATTAGGCCACAAAAAGAGCTTCAGTAAATTCCAGAAGATTGAAATTGTGCCAACCAGCTTCTCAGACCAAAAAGGCATGAAACTAGAAATAAATTATGCAAAGGAAACAAAGAAGCCTACAAACACTTGGAGGCTTAACAACATGCTCCTAAATAATCAATGGATCAATGACCAAATAAGAACAGAGATCAAGCAATATATGGAGACAAAGGAAAACAACGCAAGGGATCAAAAATGTGAGATACAGCAAAAGCAGTTCTAAGAGGAAAGCATATTGGAATACAGGCTTACCTCGAGAAAGAAGAACAATCCCAAATGAACAGTCTAAACTCACAATTAATGAAAACAGAAAAAGAAGAAATGAGACCCAAACTCAATACAAGATGGGACATAATAAAAATCAGAGCAGAAATAAATAAAATTGAGAAGAATAAAACACTAGAATGAATCAATAAAATCAGGAGCTGGTTCTTTGAGAAAATAAACAAAATAGATAAACCCCTACCCAGATTTATCACATAAACACAAAGTATTATTAGAGAATACTGTGAAAAATTATATGCTAACAAATTGGATACCTAGATGAAATGGTAAACTTTCTAGAAAAATACAACCTTGGAGGATTGACCCAGGAAGAAACAAAATCTGAACAGACCAATTACCAGCAATGAAATTGAATTGGTAATCAAAAGCTACCTAAGAACAAAACCTGGATCAGATGGCTTCACTGCTGAATTTTATCAAACATTTAGAGAAGACCTAATACCCATCCTCCTTAAAGTTTTCCACAAAGTAGAAGAGGGAATACTTCTAAACTCATTCTATGAGTCCAGCATCATTCTAATACCAAAGCAAGACAAAGACACCACAAGAAAAGAAAATTATAGACCTGTATCTCTGATGTAAATAGATGCAAAAATCCTCAACAAAATATTGGCAAACCGAATTCAAAGATACATCAAAAAGATAATCCAGACTCCACCCAAAAATGGCGACATGAGTAGGGTGTCAAAAATCTCCTCCAAAAACCATATATATTTTGAAAATACAACAAATACAACTACTCCTAAAAGCGCAACCAGGAGATAAAGTACACCAGCCAGGCTATATCTGTGAGAATGCAGCATCTCATAGAAAAGGGCAAGGTACAGAGCCATGACCCAGTGGGACCCAAGCACTCCCTCAACCCCAGTTTACCAGCTAGAGAAAAATAATCAGAGTGGGGAGGGAGTGGAAGCACAGGACTGCTAAATAATCAGCCCTAGTAATCTGCCCCAGAAGCACAGACACACATTGCATGGTGCACTGGATATTAGAGGAGTGGGAAAGCAAAATCTGAGTTTAAGACTGTGAACAGGTTCCCACAGCTGGCTGCCTTGGGACAAAAGAAAAGCAGGTGCCTTAAAAGTCTTAAAGAGACAACAGTTTAACAGGTGGACAACACCGTCCTGGCACACTCAGCCCAGCAGGCTGGGAACTTTAAGGAACTTCTGGCACCCTATGCCCCTGGGTGGTAACACAGCTCTGAGGCCACTCCCAGCTATAAGCAGCCTGCCATTCCTTCTTCCCTGCCAGCACCTGCGAGCAAGTCAGCTGTCCCCGCCATTGCTTCAGACCAGCTGCAGAGCAGCCACGCCTACAGCAACCACACAGCTTAACACAGAATCTTCTCCCTGCATGCAGCTAATGGGCCCAGACCCAGAGGCTGCTGCCTGCATGCAGTTGACTGACACAGACAGACAAGATGGGTGCAAAGACCAAGAGGCACAAAGGGGCTTTGTTCTCACAGCAGAACACACACCACTCACCTGAAACCCACACCAGTGCCCTAGGCAATCTTGAGGGCCACACTGCCCACAGCAGCTTAGGGGATTAACCCAGAGGCTGCTCCCTGTGTGCGGTTGACTGGCACAGACAGAGGAAACAGGCAAGGTGACTGGCAAGCAGGAAAGGACTTGGTTCTCCCAGATGACACATGTGCCACTCACAGCCAACCACTCCCATCTCCATGAAAAGGCAGAAGAACCTTGCTCAATATAAAATCCCTCAAAGACCAGAGACAGGGCTTGGTGAGACTGAAATCACCAATCTTCCTGAAAAAGAATTCAAAATAAAAGTCATAAGCATGCTGATAGAGCTACAGATAAATATTCAAGAGCTAAGGGATGAATTCAGTAGGGAGATAACAGAAATGAAACAAACAATGGAAGGATTTAAGAGCATACTGGATGAGGTGGAAGAGACTATTAATAGAATAGAAATCAGAGAACAGGATACAGAGAAGCTGAGGCATAGACAGAAAAAAGAAACTCTGGGAATAAAAGAACATTAAGAGAACTGTGTGTCCAATCCAAATGGAAAAATATTCACATTATAGGGGTACCAGAAGAAGAGAGAGAAAAAGGGATAGCAAGTCTCTTTGAAGAAATAATTGCTGACTATGGGGAAGGAAATAGTCTCTCAGGCTATGGAAGTCCACAGATCTCCCAACACAAGGGACCCACAGAGGACAACACCAAGACATAAAATAATTAAAATGGCAAAGATCAAAGACAAGGACAGAGAATTAAAAGCAGCCAGAGAGAGAAAAAAGATTACCTACAAAGGAAAACCCATCAGGCTATCATCAGACTTCTCAGCAAAACCCTTACAGGCCAAAGAGAATTGCATGATATATTCAGTGGAATGAAACAGAAGGGCCTTGAACTAAGAATACTCTATCTGGCAAGACTATCATTTAAATTAGGGATTAAACAATTACCAGATAAGTAAAAGTTGAGGGAATTTACCCCCCACAAACCATCCCTATAGTGTATTTTAAAGGGACTACTCTAGATGTTGTTATGCCTTAGGCTAAATAGCTGTTATTTGAGAAAATAAAATCACAATAAAGGAAGTAGACCATTTAATTAATAAGCAAATGCAAAATAAAATCAGCTCTCCACAAAGTCAGTCAAGGAAAACACAAAGAGTACAGAATAAAACACCTAACATATAAAGAGTGGAGGAAGAGGAGAAAGAAGGGAGAGAAATAATCATCTGACTGTGTTTATAATAGCATAATAAGTAAGTTAAGTTAGATGGTTAGTAAAGAAGCTGCCCTTGAACCTGTGGTAACCACGAATCCAAAGCCTGCAATGGCAATAAGTACATATCTAACGATAATCATGCTAAATGTAAATAGACTCAATGCAAAAATCAAAGGCACAGAGTTTCAGAATAGATAAAAAAGCAAGATCCAACTATATACTGCCTACAAAAGACTCACTTCAAACCCAAAGGCATACACAGACTAAAAGTGAAGGGATGGAAAAGATATTTCATGCAAACAAAAGAGAGAAAAAAGCAGGTGTTGCAGTACTTGTATCAAAACAAAGAAAGTAACAAGAGACAAAAAAGGACATTACCTAATGATAAATGGGTCAGTCCAACAAGAGGATATAACCATAATAAGTATCTATGCACCCAAGACAGGAGCACCTACATATGTGAAACAAATACTAACAGAATTAAAGGAGGAAATATAATGCAATGCATTCATTTTAGGAGACTTCAACATACACTCCAAAGGAGAGATCAACCAAACAGAAAATAAGAAAGGACACAGAGGCACTGAACAACACATTAGAACAAATGGACCTAACAGACATCTACAGAACATTCCACCGAAAAGCAACAGGATATACATTCTTCTAAAGTGCACATAGAACATTTTCCAGAATAAACCACACACTAGGTCACAAAAAGAACCTCAGTAAATTCAAAAAGATTGAAATTATACCAACCAACCTCTCAGATCACAAAGGTATAAAACTAGAAATAAATTGTACAAAGAAAACAAAAAGGCCCACAAACACCTGGAGGCTTAACAACACACTCCTAAATAATCAATGGATCAATGACCAAATTATAACAGAGATTAAGCAATATTTAGAAACAAATGAAAACAACGGCATAAAGCCCCAACTTCTGTGGGACACAGTGAAGGCAGTTCTAAGAGAAAAGTATATAGGAATCCAGGGCTATTTAAAGAAGGAAAAACAATCCCAAATGAACTGTCTAAAGTCACAATTATTGAAACTGGAAAAAGAAGAACAAACAAGGCCCAAACTCAGTAGAAGGAGACACATAATAAAGATCAGAGAAGAAATAAATAAAATTGAGGAAAATAAACCAATGGGAAAAATCAATGAAACCAAGAGCTGGTTCATTGAGAAAATTAACAAAATAGATAAACCCCTATCCAGACTTATTAAGAAAAAAAGTGAATCTACACACATAAACAGAATCAGAAATGAGAAAGGAAAAATCACTACGGACACCACAGAAATACAAAGAATTATTAGAGAATACTATGAAAAACTAAATGCTGACAAACTGGATAACCTAGAAGAAATGGACAAATTTCTAGAAAAATACAACCTTCCAAGACTGACCCAGGAAGAAACAGAAAATTTAAACAGACCAATTACCAGCAACAAAATTGAATCGGTAATCAAAAAACTACCCAAGAACAAAATGCCCAGGCCAGATGGATTCACCACCGAATTTTATCAGACTAATTTAGAGAAGACACAATACCCATTCTCCTTAAAGTTTTCAAAAAAATAGAAGAGGAGGGAATACTTCAAACTCATTCTATGAAGCCAGCATCACTCTAATATCAAAACCAGGCAAAGACACCACAAAAAAAGAAAACTACAGACCAATATCCCTGAAAAACATAGATGCAAAAAATACTCAACAAAATATTAGCAAACCAAATTCAAAAATACATCAAGAGGATCATACACCATGATCAAGTGGGATTCATCTAAGGGATGCAAGGATGGTACAACATTTGAAAATCCATCAACATCAACAAAAAGAAGGGCTAAAGCACATGATTGATTATATCCATAGATGCAGAAAAAATATTCGATAAAATTCAACATCCATTCATGATAAAAACTCTCAACAAAATGGGTATAGAGGGCAAGTACCTCAACATAACAAAAGCCATATATGACAAACCCACTGCCAATATCATACTTAACAGTGAGAAGCTGAAAGCTTTTCCTCTAAGATCAGGAACAAGAGAATGATGCCCATTCTCTCTGCTTCTATTCAACATAGTACTAGAGGTCCTAGCCATGGCAATAAGACAACACAAGGAAATAAAAGGCATCCAGATTGGTAAGGAAGAAGTCAAACTGTCACTGTTTGCATATGACATGATATTGTACATAAAAAACCCTAAAGAATCCAATCTAAAACTACTAGATCAAATAACTGAATGCAGCAAAGTTGCAGGATACCAAATTAATACACAGAATCTATTGAATTCCTATACACTAATGATGAACTAGCAGAAAGAGAAATCAAGAAAACAATTCCATTCACAACTGCATCAAAAAGAATAAAATACCTAGGAGTAAACCTAACCAAGGAAGTGAAAGACCTATCTATACCCTGAAAACTATAAGACACTCAAGAGAAATTAATGAGGACACTAATAAATGGAAATTCATCCCATGTTCTTGGGTAGGAAGAATTAATATTGTCAAAATGGCCATCTTGCCTAAAGCAATATACAGATTCAGTGCAATCCCTATCAAAATTCAAACAGCAATCTTCAATGAACTGGAACAAATAGTTCTAAAATCCATATGGAAACACAAAAGACCCCAAATAGTCAAAGCAATCTTGAGAAGGAAGAATAAAGCAGGGGGATCTCACTTCCCAACTTCAAGCTCTACTACAAAGCCACAGTAATCAAGACAATTTGGTACTATCACAAGAACAGACACATGGACCAGTGGAACAGAGTAGAGATATTAACCCAAGCATAGATGGTCAATTAATATAGGATAAAGGAGGCATGGATATACAATGGGGAAATGACAGCCTCTTCAACAGCTGGTGTTGGCAAAACTGGACAGCTACATGTGAGAGAATGAAACTGGATTACTGTCTAACACCGTATACAAAAATAAATTCAAAATAGATCAAAGACCTGAATTTAAGTCATGAAACCATAAAACTCTTAGAAGAAAACATAGGTAAAACTCTCTTGAACATAAACATGAGCAACTTCTTCATGAACATATCTCTCTGGGCAAGGGAAACAAAAGCAAAAATGAACAAGAGGGACTATATCAAACTAAAAAGCTTCTGTATAGCAAAGGAAACCATCAGTAGAACAAAAAGGCATTCTACAGTATGGGAGAATATATTCATAAATGACAGATCCGATAAAGGATTGACATCCAAAATATATAAAAAGCCATGTGCCTCAACAAACAAAAAGCAAATAATCCAATTAAAAAATGGGCAGAGAATCTGAACAGACAATTCTCCAAAGAAGAAATTCAGATGGCCAACAGGACATGAAAAGATGCTCCACATCACTAATCATCAGAGAAATGCAAATTAAAGCCACAATTAGACATCACCTCATACCAGTCAGGCTGGCCAACATCTAAAAGACAAGGAACAACAAATGCTGGCAAGGATGAGTTGAAAGGGGAACCCTCCTACACTGTTGGTGGGAATGAAAATTAGTTTAACTGTTGTGGAAAGTGATATGGAGATTCCTCAAAAACTAAAAATAGAAACACCATTTGACCCAGGAATTCCACTGTTACAAATTTACTTGAAGAAAACAAGATCCCTGATTCAAAAAGACATAGGCACCTCTGTGTTTATCACTGCACTATTTACAATAGCCAAGATATGGAAGCAACCTAAGTGTCCATCAGTAGATGAATGGATAAAGAAGATGTGGTACATATACACAATGGAATATTATTCAGTCATAAGAAGAAAACAAATCCTACCATTTGCAACAACATGGATGTAGCTAGAGTGTATTATACTCTGTGAAATAAGTCAGGCAAAGAAAGACAAGTGCCAAATGATTTCACTCATTTGTGGAGTATAACAACAAAGCAAAACTGAAGGAACAAAACAAGAGATTCACAGACTCCAAGAAGGTACTAGTGGTACCCAAAGGGAAGGGGTTGGTGGGGGTGGGTTGGGAGGGAGGTTGAAGGTGATTAAGGGGCTTTATAATCAGCACACACAATATAGATTGGTCACGGGAAGGCAGTACAGCATGGAGAAGACAAGTAAAGACTCTATAGCATCTTACTATGCTGATCGAGAGTGACTGCAGTGGGGTGTGGGAGGGGACTTAAAAATATGAGTGAATGTTGTAACTACAATGTTGCGCATATGAAACCTTCATATGACTGTATATCAATGATACATTAATATAAATAAATAAATAAACAAACAAACCCAGGATATATATTGATATACTCATTCAGTAAACATGAACAAGGCAGTTTAGCTCAATGATTAGGAGCAACCATCCTGCAGGCAGTCAACCTGGGTCCAAATCTCAGCACCACCACTTACTCGTTATGGGACTTCAAGTCCCTTAACGGCTTATGCCTCAGTTTCCTTACTATAAAATGGAAATAATCATAGGATGTCACCCATAGGGTTGCTGTCATAATTAAGTTAGCTAATATACATAAGGCAGTCTGAGGCGTGAGCTGAAGTAGTTGGAACTATATAAGGCAATACTGTTTTTATTATCTTCTTATCGTCACTCACTCAGCTTGTGACGTGTTAACCACTAAACTGGATACAATGCTAGACTAACACTCACCCGGTCTCAGATGTCACAGAGTGACACCAGGGCTAAGATGGAAATGGAAGCCAACAACATTCAGAGAACCAGGAACGAGGTGAATTAGGCGAGAGAGGTCAGCGGGGCACCCAGGAGGCAGGTGCTGTAGTGGTGACAGCCCAGTGGTAGAAGAGGCAGAAGAATATGAGGGGCAGAAATAAGGCCAGTGAAGCTGAAGCTGAGCAGGCGTGTGGCACAGGTAAGGCCTGAGAGGTGGCTGGGCCAGACTGGGGAGCCCTGCAGGCTCCCTTGAGTCAATTCTTCTTCCTCAAAGCAGTCGGAAGTCAGTAAAGGTAAAACAGTAGAGTCCCAGTTCAAAATGGGCATGGGGTCACAAGGAGATGATAGGAAGGAGGAAAGAGCTGATGGGGTAGGCAGGTTGGGAGGTTATTTCGCAGCTCGGACAAGGGCAAATGGTGGCATGGGCTAAGGTGGTGATGAAGATAAAGAAATGTAAATGAATTTGAAACATATTAGGAGATAAAATTAACAGAATTTGGATGGAACTAAAGCAAAGGGTGTTGCCAAGTAGGATTTCTAGATTCCTGTCTTATGTATCTGGGCAGACCATGCTACTCAATGAGATGAACAACGCTGTCGAGGCCAGAAGTACACAGCCTACCACATATTCAGCTAATGGGTGATCAACATGGTGTACTTATTCCTGTTAAGACAGGCCAGGGAAACCCCATCTGCCTGGACCTGAAAACTCTTGGCTGCTCCCTTGGCACAAGGTGCATGCTCCCTACCTGATCTGGGGCATAACTCTGTTCAAGTCAAAGATAGAACACTAGATTTCACTATTTTTATTACTACTTACAAATACTCTGAATGTAAATTGCAACCCAGAAACTGGGGAAAGAGATGGCACAGGCACTGTTTCCAAGACTGTGCTATCATACAGCAACAGATATTCATTCATTCAATTTGCAAGGGACTAACAGTATTCTCTCAGCTAGTCTCTTTTGGACAAAAAGCTGAACAGTAAGTATCTCAACCTGCGTTAAATATACACACAAGAAAGTAAAACTCTTCGTCTTTCCACTCTCTCTAGTTCCACCTTCCTACTCCCCTATTTTTCATTCTTTTTGTCTGGAGATTTTTTGTCAGCAGTGAAGTAATGTTACTATAAGGACCCATGTAATGAGGCCCTAGAACTTGTAATTCATAAAATGGGAATGCTCATGCTATTCCATTGAGGATAAGCAGAACTTGAGGGAATCACTAAATGAGTTTGCCTGTGAAGAATTAAAAGCCATGAAAGAATTAATTAAATGAATTTTGGGAAGAAAGAAGTGTGCGTTATGATAAGGTTCTTTGCCATGCCAACAGAAAAGGAGTGTCAGTGGAAATGAGCAACATTCAAAGAACGACATTGTTTCATTGAAAGTGCCAGAAATAACACAAACTGATTTTATAACAGAAACTTATGTTCAAAAAGGAAAACCAGGACTACTTTAAGTATAAGGAGCAAATCCTTTCAATGAAAATTTTAGGTTATCTGTGTATAAGACTGGACCACCCTGATGAGAAAGGATCACTCTCACTGCCTCTGTGCACTGTGGTCAGTCCTCTGAGTGACTCGCTGGGTCTTTTCACTTTTCTTCCCAAGTTTAGGGGTCACAGCACAGGCTTAGGTATAATGCCAGTAGCTGATTAAAGCAGGTCACAATCTGTCTGGGAGAGTTTCTGTGCCATCCTTCACAGGGACAGGCACAGACAAGATGACCTCTCTTGTTGCCTTCCAATTAATTCAATCGGCCTCTGCTTCTATCAGACACCATCAGGGATGCAAACCGTCCACTCATTCCAAGTCCTCGCCGGGAATCAGTAAACACAGAGGCTGCAGGCTGCGTTTAATGAATAAGCAGGAGTCATCTTTCAGTCATCACTTCTGATTTACAGCTTGTTTCTAAATATTGTTTTCTTGCCCAATAATCTGAACTCTCTTGAAGGACAGGAGCTGGATCCACCGCCTCTGAGTACCCACTGGGCTGAGTACGGTGCCCAAATCTGTCTTACGCTAATATCAATGTTTGTTAAACCAACCTGAACTGAGTTTCATTCTCAAGAAGGGCATATCAATAAGACAGTCCCAATTAGTTGTGCATAAAGCCTCTGCCCTTTTTGCTTTAATATTTTATGAAGTGCCCCTCTAGGAAACTATTATGGGATATAATAAAGTACAGCTGGGAAAACTTTTTTCAAATAAACTAAAGCTATGCCTTCTATTTTTATGTTCAAATAAATGTACATAAAAGGTAGAGCCAGTAGGGGTGTTTTGTTTTTGGACTCTCTCCACATGGACTGGTAGGATTATTTCCATAATAGAGGAAATAGACCATCTGAGACTAACCACATCAGACAGTATTGAAACAGCAGATCCATGATAAGGTAAGTGCTCATTGCAAACCCCTCATAAATCAGGAACCTGTGGCTGTACCTCATCACTTCCATAACAATAAAACATCAGTATTCATTAAGCAAAACTCATACACGCTGTTGCCTAAGATCAAAACCTGTAGCTTTTGACTAGGAACTTAGCTTACAATGAGAAGGGCATAGATTTGTTTGACAAACCTTTTTAAAAAATCTAACTGATATAAACGGTGATGTCCTCAGCATTACCTATAAACTAAATTACAGCTCATGATTTAGAGTGAGTCCTATCTGGACCTAGGATATTTTCCAAGACAAAAGTTGGAATTCTGGCCCTGTTAGGACTTAATTAACCACCAAGTGTCTGTTCTGGCAACAAGTCCTGGTTTCACCATGAGAGATGGAACATGACCCACTGGGATCTCCCATTATTATCCCTGTATGCAAATGCAAAAAAAAATTGAAAATATTTTCATCTTTAAACTTTCAATGCATGCAAATACAAAAAGAATTGCAAATATTTTCTTCTTTAAACTTTCATCGCATGCTTTGAATATCAAAGCACATTTTATGAGAAGAATTATAAATAGAAATTTGATGTATTTAGAACCATGTGAAAATCATAGCCTGAAATGCACTTTACATTTATTTCTAAGATATATGTTTTTTGGATTCTGCTCTTAGTGGTTTATTTTTACTCCCCAAATTATGTTACTAGCATCAAGAACTTGGATAGAAAATGGGGAGATATGATAAAGGAAATATTTAGACATAATGGCTCAAGTGTACAAATGTTCATCAACAGCCTTCTTTTTAGGAGCTGAGAGGAAGAGACCCACCATTTATCGGGAGCTATCATGAGCCAACCACCACGCTTGGCAAGTTGGATATGTACTTACATAATCCTTGCAATAACTCTATGAGGTTGTTTCATATTCCTGTTCTTTAGATAAGTGAACCTCAGATAGATTAAATAACCTGTTCTTTATCACAGACACAGTCATCTCCAAAGACTCCAAAGCATGTCTGTCTATTCAAACTGACTTGCTTTTTCCATTATAACTCAGGTCTGAACATAAAGAGTGCACCCAGATATAGAGCATGATGGATTTATTAAGATATAAACCTGTTACCATGTTCTCAGATAGACCTGTCTCATTCAACACCACTAAGCACCCAGTAAACATCTGGCCTTTGGCTTTCTGTGACAGTCATGTGTGTTCAGCTTCTGTATGAAGTAGTGATTTTTAGTATGTGAGTTTTCCAGTAGTCTCTCAATCAAATGCTCTCAGGAATGAGAGAGACTCAAGTGTAGGAGTTACCTGGTAAATTACCCTCTCTTTCAGAGCCAAGCTTCTTAGATGAGCATTTTGCTTCCACTCCCTTATTGCCATTCACATCTTACCACATGTAATTTGTCTTCTAGCCCAACCACACATCAAGGCTATCTGGGCAGAGAGTTCTAGTGGTAGCTCAATACTAATTCAATGCTTTTTCCACAGTATTAGAACTCATGATGTTAATTTAAGCAGGGCCCATGGCTGATCAGAACAAAGACTTAATATTCCAACTCCTTGGCATCTATATATAGCTGCCAGTATGATGTAAACAAGAATAGGGTGGCAACTTTTAGGAAGCTTTCTCAAAAGACAGGGTCATGTGACCTTGGCCCTGTCCTTTTTCGCTCTTTCCTCCACCCTGCCACCTAAAAGGCAACTGTGATAACTGGAGCCCTACCTGCCATCTGGAACCAGGAGAAATTAGAACCACACCCTAGAGATGGCAGAGTTGTAAACTGGAATCATAGGTTCCTGAAGCCTGAGTAAAGCAGAGGCACTGCCCCATTTCTGGACTGCCTCCTCCGGGTTTTACCAGAGAGGAAAAAAAGTTCTATCTTGTTTAAACAAATGTTTTCTTCCCTTTCTGTTACTTGTAGCTGGGCATAATCCAAAATGATATACAACCATGATTTATTTGTGTCTAAATCCAAGGACAGTAACGCAGCCACCACATTTGACTTTTAATTGTTCCAGTCTTTATGAGGTATCATGGAACGTTAGGAAAAATAGGAAAGTTTTCATAGTAATTCTTCTACTTACTAGCTCTGGCAAATGGTTTCAGTATCTCTTGGTCTCAGTATCTTTATTGGTCAGTGAGGGGAAAGTGACCTCCTATCTCTAAGTGTTGTTATAAGTAGTTGATGAAATGCAAACTACAATTTCTTATGTCCTCTTTTACAGGCTACGAGTCATTTAGGATTATGGAAAAGAAAAGTGTTTGAAGGCATCCTCTTTTTTGGTGTTTCTAAAAGCATCACTGTATCGTATCTGATTTTAAGACAATGTCATTAGGGGTCCACAGGGCAGAGGTCATGTTTATTTTCATTTGTCATTTTATTTCCACGCACATAGTAACAGCTCAGTGTGTATCCTCCATCCCACTTACTTTCCATGCTCGTCATTTCTATATTGAAGGAATCCTTTCCTCTGCCCTGGATAGTTATGGATAGATTTAGGCCACATCTTGTCCTTTATTTTCTAAGTACAATCAAATAGCCAATTATATTCCTTGCTAAGAACTAGTCATTCTATTCCACACTCTTATAGCCTACTAATAAATATGATAAATAAATAAAACAGACTCAACCTTTCTAAAGTTATTATAATTAGCATGCATTGACTTTTTTCTTGATCAACTGGGTGTCTTGCACTAATTTAGAAGATCAGATTAATTTGACAAAATGTTTTTGAACAGCATGACTGTTTTCAACTCTTTTCTTAAGTTCTCAGGGTAATTTTCAATGCTGCACCCTTTTGATTTTGCAGATGCTATTTTGCTCATAGTATTGGTTCTTTCTGCCTTCACAGTTAGGACTCTGTTTAACCAAGTTGTGAGGGACACTAAGGTAGTATCCAGCGCCTTTTGCTTCTGCAGATCTAGATCACTGTTCTCTTCTAAAGCACCATCCTTCTTTCTCCTCAACCCTGCTCAGCAAGTGTCTGATACCAGCAAGATAAACTGCTGTGCAAAAAGACATTAATGGCTGATAATGTTCAAGGTGTTACCACCCTGAGTGTATTTATTGACATGTCATCACTTCCATAATGCATGTCATCAGCATGTTGCATGTAGGAAAGAATCACCAAATGACCATTTAACTCAGTTATCCCAATGCTATCCTCTTCTCAGGCATCCAGAAGTCAACAGAAAGAGGGGAAAGAGTGATAATTTCAGCCAAATTCTACATGATTCCTTTTTTATTCAATACTAGGTATTTTTTATTAAATATGTAAATATGTCTACCTTTTAAAAAATGTATTTTATGTTAATAAAAATTAGTATGCTTATAAAAATTCCACCTTTCTTCAAAAGCAAAACCTCATTATTAATACAGAAAAAAATGTATCAAATCAATTATAACCTTCCCCTCCCAATTTAATTAAAAGAAACTGCCCTTTGAGATGTTTTATTCCTGTTATATTTACCAAGTGATAAATAAGGAAAATTTTGTATTCTCTTTTATCAATTTCCAAGTGGCATCTCATCTTCTTTATTAGTTAGCTTGCTATTTAGTATGTTTTTGCTCTTTTTCAAATTCTTCATAATCACCCCTAGTTTTTATTCACTGTGGCATATCCTCCAGTGCTTTGATAATTTGGTAGACCTTTTAGTTCTATTTTTGGACATTCAATCTCTTCTTTTCTACATATTTGTGGGTTTACCATGTGTCAGTTATGCCACTTCCTCAACTAAGGTAAATTCTACTGAAATATAATTTTTAGTAACTTCACTAATTTTTCAGAGATGTTCCTATAACTTTTAATTTGTGATCAATGTCATTCTCTTAGACAAAAGATGTCAGCTGAAAATAAAAGGCAAATGACTAGAGATAAGGGGAAAATCTCTACCTAATTCCTTCTATTTGAAAGTATTATATTAGAAAATGCATTTGCTTTCTTTACTTTCTTCAGTGAATCTCTGGCGAAATCCAACAACAACAGCACAAGACACATGAAAAATGGAGTTATTCTAGCATTCAAAAATCTCCTTAAGATATCCTTTACCTGTATTTTATTCCTTATTCCCAAAACGGTATGTGCTTTTTAGTATCTTCCTTTCTACTTACACTCCATCTTCCTGAATATTCCTCTTATTTCAGAATCACTCAAATATCTCTTATGCCCCAGAATGAAGGAAAAAATTGACTTCTCCCCATCTACCACAGTGATAAAA
The DNA here is from genome assembly GCF_030020395.1 of Manis pentadactyla. Taxonomy (NCBI): domain Eukaryota; kingdom Metazoa; phylum Chordata; class Mammalia; order Pholidota; family Manidae; genus Manis; species Manis pentadactyla. The sequence continues at coordinate 125,077,999 of NC_080025.1, forward strand.
TAAAATACAATCCCATTAAGTGAAATGAAGAATGAGTTGTATTTTACCTCTCAAATGGGCTTTATCATACCTCTGCAGTTAAACATACAATTAGTACCAAAACAAGAAAGCATTTAGACTAATGAGACCTAGACTCTAAGAATGAGTTCACAGATTATATCTGCAAGACACCAACCAGGTCAATTCCATCAGATTAAAACAAACAAAAATAAATAATTAAATCAACTCAGAGATAGAAAAAAAAAAACTGTCAATAGTTTTGCTTTTCAGCTGATGGAAATACAGCCTTAATGAAAGATAAGCTATTCATCACATAGGAATAGATCTCATAATGTCCAGCTCATATTCTAAATCTTGTAACATATGGCATTCCAACTTTGAAACATCCTTTTCTGTACTACCTATATCACCAAGGAGAGAGAGAGGAGAAATAGAACAAAGAGCAAAGAGGAACAGCATCAACCATGGTACAAATGACTACAGAGAGGAAAACAATATTTTTGCTTCTAGTATATACTTAATTTTTCTACATTATGATTCATAACTCACAATAAGATGATCACTGTAAACATCTTACATATACTGCACTTATGTTGCATTTCTTGCTTTCCAGAAGCCACACTGAAATCTAAGTCTAATAATGTTCAAAAGACGACAACAACAAATGGCAGTGAAACACAGTAACAGAGTAATTACTATTCAGGGGGGAGAACAAGGGGAGCATTTTTTATCTCTCTGTAATCAGTTTATAATTATGGCCCTGCAAACAAGGCAACATAGAAAGAAACAGCAAGAAACTCCTAGTCAACTTCCATGTGCTAAATGTATGGTATCTTCAAGCGTTTTGATCTTCAATGCCCTGACAACTGAGGGGACTCCACATCTTTTAGGCGGCTGCTTCCTTCATCAGCTTCAGGAGCCACAGCAGATGTACAGGTTAACGTTCCACAGAAACTAATTAATTTTTTTAATGTTAAGACCCCTTTGAGCATGACAAATAACACAGGTTTAAAATATAAACAACTAAAACTAAGCATTGGGACAAAGTAGTTTCTTATTTATAACAAGTAACGAGCCTAAAGAAACATGAAAAATGCTCTCTCTAAAACATTATGGATATTGTTTGATATTATGTGGTATCGATGTTACATGATATCATGACTTGTTTAAATTATTTCAGTTTAGCGGAATAGAAAGTGTAAGTTGCCTTCTGCTACTCTACCGATTTACATTTTCTATAGGGTGACTTTCTAGGGAAGGTTTGCTATGTAGATTATGTCATATAGACTCAGAAATCAATTTATCTGCGGAAGGAGGAATATGGAGACTTAATTTATTCAAAGAGTTGAATAGTCTCTTTTCTAACCAGCAGTTTGGGGTATGGAATTCATTCTTTATTTATTTCCAAAATGGGCCTGTGAAGACCATATGCTTAAAGATATTGCTAATGATATTCTACCTTTTTTTGAAAAAGCAAACAAAAAATGCACATCACTGGCATAATCAAATTACATCTTCAAATTTCTTTTTATTTAATATGCAGATACTATATTTCCTCAAGAGAAATCTGCCTTTATGTATTCTCATAGAGAGAATAATATGTCCATTCACACTAACATTTTCAATTAAATGTTGGATACTGGGGCTTTGCATTAGCATTTATTCATGCAGTTGTATTAGTCATTGTACTAAACCATCACATCAGCATTTTATTTAAAAGATTGCTTCTCTTTTCATTAAGACTTATGGTTATAAGTCCTAGAGGTGAATCAGCTATGTTTTCCCATGGCGATGCCAAGGTGATCAGAGGGTTGAAAAGAAACTTGCCAAGTTAGAGACCACCTCTGGAGCCATGGCTGCACTAACGGCAGCAGGAACATATGGTAAGAATGGTTCACAGTCCAAACAGGGTGAATGGGGAACAACAGCAGTGATGCCCCATAAAGTGTCATGGGGACAAGAAGACAGAAATGAATGGCACCTCAGTATGTGAGAATGACTTGACATGAATATCAGGGGGTGCCAACTGTTTTGCTAGACTGCATAATGAGTCAGATGCCTTTCCTGTGGGGGAGTAAGTAGGAAATTTGAGATTCTCATTAACTCTTTGGGAACACTAGGGTGCCATTTGATAAATGACAGTGCCAGTGTACTAAACGGAGCCCAAGCATCTGTTGGAATAAACGTACATCCTAAAGTGCCCAGCTTCCTAATGTAGAGTGTTACCCCCACCCAAAGAATGTGTCTGAGTAATAATGACTCATATATCTTGTTCATGCAGTTATTACATTACAAAGAGAAAAAGGCAGAAAGAGGGAAAGAGATCTCTTCAGGCATAGCACACAGTTTTAAGAATACTACATTACTATATTCTTACTTTGAAAACAAAAAGACTTAATTTGAGATGCCACAGTTAGATCTGAATATCATGTTACCAGCTTTCTTTGTCTACATTTACTTTGATTTGCATTCACAACACAGACTTTCTTTTAAGAGTCATTATTATCTTCCTGCCTTTTGTACTATTTTCATATTTTGAATGCAAAACACTGTCTGTATTGTTTTACATAAGGCAGCTTTCCAGACCAGATTTTTTTCTAAAGACCTGCTATAACCAGGGAGGCTGCCAACTCGAGATGGTGACTCACACATTGAGTTCTACATACATTCAGTTTAAGTACAGATTCAAGTCTATTTTCTCCTTGTTTAGGAGCTCTGAAGGAGAAACTGACTTATAATGTCTACTGTCAGTTCATGGGATTGTGATCAAAAGCATAGCCTTTAGATGATCATTCAAAGTATTTTGTTCATAAATATTATTTGTTGCCATCAGGTGAAAAATAGCTTCTTGGGTACAACTCACAGGTAAAAGAACCACAGGGGTGGTTAATGGGATTCAATATTTTTTAAAAACCCTCTTAAACAGATACACATCAGTTTTAATCAGGCTATCAATCACATGCTGAAACTGAACATGTAATTGAGGAGAAACTGGTTTTTCTGGAAAATGGAGACAGAGATACTGACTAGGGTCACCTGAGCATTTCATGTTCTCCAACATGGGTACTGGTTTGCTGATGCTCTTTGCCTCAGACATCAGGACTGCCTAGTATTTGCAAATATGCTTTCAAAGGAAGCTTGTAGATTAGAAGTGAAATGTTTCCAGACTGGTGATTGGAAAGACCTGTGTAAAATGCTGCTCATATATTCAGTATTGGCCAGTATAGACCCTGGAGGGCCAGATTCATGGCCACTGTGTTCCCTTCAGGAACAAGGAACTAGAAGAGGACAGGGGGAAGATGTCAGAGTCCCAAGGCCCGGGGTCTGATCAGTAATTGTTTTCTTGATGGGAATTTAAAAGAACTTCACAGTGAATGGCTGTGTTCTCTTTTAACTGATATCCACTGCCCCTGGAAACCCAGAGTAATCCAAGCAATGTATAAACCAGTGGTTCAAAGTGATGGGTCCTTGGACCACCAATAGCAGGATCGCTTTGAGAATCTGTTAGAAAAGTGAATCCTCAGGTCTCACCCTAATTCTAGAATCAGAAACTCCAGGCTGGGGCCAGCAACCTGTGTTTTAACAAAGTTACTGGTGCACTGAAAAGTTAGAGCCACTGGTTTAAACTGTGAGCAGCTGGGTGCAGCCATTCTACATTACTCTCAGCTTTATTAATTAATTAATCTGAATCTGGTTGTCTCCCCTCACTTTAGTGCCACAACCCTTACATGTCAAGCAGTTTCAGTCTGCAACTCATCCACAATTTTAGAAAATAAAGCCACTTTTCTGACTTACAAAAAAAAAAGCCTTCTATGGAAGTTACCAGGTGATTTTTCCATCCCAGCCACTAATAGTATGATCACTCTGTCGAAGTTGTTTCAGTGACTGAGGGAAACAGAGCAATATTTGCTAACTGTCAACACGATGTTCGGCCACAGCCTGTGCCCTCTTCCTGTTTGGCCCTGAGTGCACTGTCCCTCAGCTACAGAAGATGCAAGTGCCTTCCCCATTCCTCATTCTCTCTCTCATCTTCTTCCATGTTGAGGTCCACTCTATAAAATTCACAGCATACTCTTCCCTGCAATATACTCTGAACTATAAAACATTTTTTCCTGTTCATGCTAATACCCCTGTACCTTCTTTTCTTTCCCAGAAACAGAAGCAAGTTAGGAAGTGCATGTTGTTACATGATCATGCTGCTATGAAGTTTTTTTAATAACAGTTTTCCTATCAGCTTGATCACCAATCTTTGTCTCCTTTTTCTACTTGTAATAAAGCATGTCCTTTTTTCTACTTCCTTTCTGATCAATACTTTAAAAATTAAAGTTACAGTTTCCTTAGTAACAGCTACCTAGCTGCCCTTTCCCATTCTTTGGCCTGCTTCAGTCTGTTCTGATGATATGATAGAGTGGAAAGGTCACTGCAGGTTAGAAGGTCTACACTCAGGGATGCTTCTAGCACTTACAGACTTTATCAGCACACACCTCTTCAAACACTGAGCCGTAGTCCCCTGACCTGGAAAGCCAGATTAGTAATTTCTCATGCCCTGCATACTCCATACATCTCTGGAGAAGACCATATTTAAAAATGTATATAAAGTCATTGTGAACACTGGGGAGAGCTATAGGAACCTGAGTTAATAGCACCTGGGAGAGAGCTTGGTGGCCTCAAAGTGAACACAGATAGGATGAGGACTTGAAAGCCATCACAGGTCTCCCTAGAATAACAGTGGCCTTTTAATCATAGAGTCAGAATGCCACACTTCAGACAGGTTGAGCCAATTGACTATTAGCTAGTAAATGTTTGTAGTGAAAAGCAAGTAGTAACTGTTCAATTTTGCTGAAACAGTTCTTAGTAGAGAAACTCGGAAAAATATGGCCTAAGATATTTCCATATTTGGAGGAACAGTGGGACAAAAGGAATCCACCTACCCAAGACCACACCACCTAAAAGAGCCATGGAAACAGACTTGGGGCCAGTGATGCCATATGGAAATGTTTAGAAATATAAAATGGGCTTTGTGGTTAATCAATAATGCATTAATAGATCACAGTGGCAGGGGGACTCACACCCATAAGAAATTACTCTGGATCATTAACAGCAGTATAGATTTCTATCAACTTAAATGGCCCTTGAAAATAAAGCATAATATTTACTTCCCTGGGTTTTCTTTAAGTCTTAGAAAAAAATATCGATTTGGAACTCAGAAATCACCAAAACAAACAGGCTAAAATAAGACAGAATGTTTTATTACTGAAACCACATAAGAAATAAAAAACAGCCCTTGGTACCAGCAGTGTTAATTATGTACATTATTTTTCCTTGTATATAATCTTGAAAATATCAGCCTATTAACCTTGTAAAGTGCATTCTAATAGTTATTTTGCTCAGCATGAGCTTACAACCAGTCCATCGTTAGTGTCAGTTCCCCAGGTTCAGCGTCTCCTAAGGTCACTTCCTTCTGTTAGCGAAAATTAGGGTCTTTATGGTTAAAATATCATCCTCACAGAGACCTATTTTCCAATTCAGAAGATAAACGTTTATTTTTGATTCGTTACATAAGAAATGATGGCAAACAAGAGAACACAATTCACATTGATTTTTATTTTTCTTCTGAAAAACATCTTTCTAATCCATATCAGTTATTCTAATATATGAAAATAGTGTCCATTCCTAACCAGTGTGTTATGTTCTCAATTCATGGTCCAAAAATCACCTGCAACAGAATAAACTAAGATACTTATTGAAGTTCCTCAACTCCATCCTAGTGAATTAGGCTGAGAAGTTGCATTTTCATAAAACCTGTTGACTCCTATGTACCCCAGAGTTTGGGAAAAGCTGTAAATCTTAGCCATTAGTTCCCAGTTGACTGGGGTATTTATAAAAACACCGAAGGCCAGACCTCACCCCAGACCAATTAAATCAGAATCATTGGACTATGGGTAAAGTTGCCAGAAAAAAATATAGGACATGCTTATTTAACAAATTTATACTAAAGAATTGTTCACCTGAAATTAAAATTTAACTAGGCACACTGTATTTTTGTTATTAAATCTGGAAATTTGAGTTATGAAGTCCCGGCACAAGATTTTTTAAAAGTTTTCCCCTTTGAGTCAACTAGGCAATTGAGATAGAAAACAATTGATTCTAAACAAAGGTGCTAAAGAAGTTGTAATATATAATTCTACAGCAGCACTGAGACAGTAGGGACAGAACTGAGATGACCTAGTTCAGAAGCAGGCAAATAAAGTGAAGCATCTGTCCCATCTTAACTATTTCACATACTCATTTGTTTTATCAAAAATGTCATAGGAGTTAAGTAATTTTAAATTAGGCACATAATAAATGAAAGGCATCAACATAAGATTTTGATTTTATTTATGGAATAGTCTGTCTTTCTAAAATGAAATATCCCTTTAGAAAACACTAAAAATATACTAAATAAAATGGAGGCCTCCAAAAGGTTGGTTTCCACGGTCCACTAAACTCATAATTGGCAAATTGGCTTCTACAGCCACAAAGCCCTCTCTGGATCACCAGGATTCCCAGCAGGAGAGAGGTGTGAATATAACCATCTCTCTCAATGATATTCACTCTTGGCCTCGGAGCATTTATAAAGCAGCAGAAAATGAATGTATATCCACCTCAGAAAAAGGTTGGGAGCCTTAAGACATTCCCAGTTGCCCAAATGAATAGGGATCCAGATGGACTAAATACAGGTATAGAATCATCCACAGGTTTACTTAGTGAGGGAGAAGATGGTATGAACATATATTGCTGTAGCTGCTGAAGGCAGGACAAAGTAAGACTGACAAATAACAACCCCCAAAAATTTCTGGAAAGGTAGAGCTCCCTCATTATAGTCACCCTAAATTTACAACATCAGTATCATCCACAAATAAACAAGTTAAAATAAATAAAATGACCAATATGTTATCATTAAACTGAGAACATCCTCTGAAAAAGAATTTCAGCTTGCAAGTTTTCTCAACATGGATAAGATTTTGAAGATCAAAGTTTACCTGAAGCTGAATTCTAATCACATGACAGAGTTCAGGGGCTAATAAATAAATGTCAGCAGATTCTGTCTTTGTTATATACCTTTGTAAATGAAGGAAGTCAGAACATGAATGGGTCCAGGTAGGAAAGGCACATACCCATTTTAAGCTTTCTTCACTCATAATTTATGACTTTGTTCCACATATCAAATTTCATGGAAATATCCTGAGAAATATAAGTCCAGGAAACACTTTATGTCAATCATCTTACTTCCCAAAACAAAAATGGAATTTTAATATTATCCTGATATCTGTTCATACAGTTCCATATTTGGTAATAATTTATCCACATCTTCAAAATGTGCTCCTAAAAGGAGGAAATATAAATAAATGACCAATGACCAACAGATGATTGAAATGGCCTCACTGAGTTGGATATGTGACAATAATGATACACTGGGCAAGTCAATAATCACACTGACCTACATGTCTCACAGGATTTGGTGGTATTTACAATGGCAATACTAAAGAGGATCATGTACCAAGGCTCCTGGTAAATTATTTGCCATTAGTAATTATAAAAAACTGTCTAATAGGAGCCTAGTGACTTAGGGTTTACACACCAACTTCCTTTAAGTTAAAAATAAACTATATATAAGGTGCCACCTCACCTGAGGCTCACAGAGTGACCATTTATCCATTTCAGGTTTAGGATGGCACCAATCTGCAGATCTCTGTGAATACACAGCATAACTTCAGTTGGCTAAGATTCGCCTTTGAAAGTGCTCTTCAAAAAGAATTACTCTCCTATCATGGACATTTTATTCATTATCAGCAAAGACACATTCAATTCATCATTCCAAGAAATATTTTTGGAGGGCCGACAGGAGTTTGGCTCAGTTCTACACTCAGTCCTGCCCTGAGCTCGCTGTCTGGCCTCTCTTCAAGGCACATCTTCAGGGAAGGAAATGCTCTGTTCTCTCCCCTTGAGTGGAAGAGTTAAATCAGACATTGTAAAATTAAAATTTGCTTACTGAAAAAAAACAATAAAACTGAAATCTAGGCTATAGAAATGGTCTTTAAATCTGAAGGTTTCCTACCCCAACCCTCTGAGTTATTATCAGAATCACAGGTCATTAATTCTTGAGATAGTCACAATTTTTATAATCATCCTAGCTTTTCTTTCAGTATAAAGGTTATAATTTTATCAGTTACCACACTAAACCTCTTAATTTTTATAAATACTTCATCTGTGTTGTGATTAGCATTAGTAAAGATGGCTTAAAACCCAATGGCCCAAGAACATCGTTTGTGATTTGTCATTGATTGTTTACATTTTTTTGCATTTATTATTTTATATTTTTTACATTTAATCTGGAATTAAAAGTACAATGGCACATGTTCTTAATTTTTAACTACTTATTTTAAATATTCAATTATAAGTAACATTCTCAACTCAATTTAAGTTTTTTTGAAAAATCACATTTTGGATTCCTCTAAATACCAAACCATGTTCCATGGTCCATGAATACATTCATTAGGTCTGCAGCCAGCAGAGTGCAAATTTATCAATAACTCGCAAGTAACAGAATTGAAAGACTGCTCCAATTTGAAGTCTACTGACAACTCTCTGAAGCTAAAACCTTTCAGTCTACCAAGCATGGATTTCTTCATGAATTTTGACCTTAACAGATTCAAGGGAAAAAGGTTGAAAAATTGAAGGTCTAATAATTGGATAAAAACTACTCCTAGAACATGAAATATTATTCCAAAATCCATAAATAGCACTGAGATAGAATAAAACAACAAAGGAACTCAAAATTTGCTGCCTCTTCCCTTCTCCCTTAAATAGTGACATGAAGACATGAAATTGTGTCTGGCTTAAGCCTGATAATAACTAAAGATTCATTTTTATGTCCACATTAAAAGAAGGAATTAGGAGATAACAAATATTGGACAAGTCTATTTAATGCATAAAAGTATATCTAAACACTGATAGCATTTCAAAGAGATTCAAGACTGTCTTCCTTGGGGATAAATTTACAGTTCCAGAAAAAGTGCAAGAACCAAATGACATCATGATACTATGAGTTCTGTATTAAAGAATGCCTCAGAACATTGTTTTCCAGATTTACACAATGCCAAGTCCACTGCATGCAACTTTTATGCATTATATTGGGGTTAATATTTTGTTGCATTGTCTCCCATTGCATAGTAGTCATCACCTTAGATACAAAAAGAATGACCAAGGAAGGATTCAAAGTATTTAGCTAAGGGTTAATGGAAAAGACTTTGGTGTTTTCATCCTACCAAGATAGAATGAAGACCTCAAGGAAAGTTCTGATGGAGAAAATTCAGATACAGAGAAGTTAGTCTGGAAGTGCAAGGCAAAGGAAAACAGTAAAAAATAAGAACTCTTTTACTTTGGAGAAAGGAGCAGATGTGGTTATGTCTACCTCATAGGGATAGGGTCACTTTAGTATGTCTCCCACGCCCACTCCTAGGATTAATGTGAATGATCAGTTCACATCAGAGGTACCTAAGGGATGGCCATTCAATTCATCAGCAGAGATGGTAACAAGAGTTTTAGCTTTTGAAATAGGGCTGTGCTGGCTCCATATAAACTCTTGGCTCCTGCCTAGTACCACACCTGTACAGAACAGGGGAAATTAAAGTAGTTCACTTCAACATGACTACTTTGACTTAACTCCTCATATATTCAAGGGTTCAGTTGCAGGGCTTGCTGCCACTGATACAATACCAAGGACAAACAATTTGCATTTGTACAGAGGCCAGGGGACTTTGGAAGGCCTTCCCCATGAGGTGAGACTGGGTAAGTCTGCCAAGAAGGATCTGTTTTTGACAAGTGGGGATGAGAAAGAACGGCTGTGATGATAACTTGGAGCAGAAGTTCATTCTACAGAGCCCTATTAGAGAACATTCCAGAGACTGATTTGACTACATCAGAGATGCTGGTTAGGGAGCTAGAAGGAGTCATCTGGAGAGCTGAAAAAGGGGTCAAAAATACAGAAAGACTAAAATGCCAGAATAACTAATCTAGATACTCTGGCCCTTTGCTACCCAATGTATGTAAACAAGCACCATATGGGAGTTCATGGACATGTACCTTAGGAACCCCCTCAGACCTCTTGAGCAAGAACCTGCATTTTGACAAGATCCACTATGACTTTTATACACAATGATAATGAAGTACTGCTCCAGTACTTCACTGAGTCAATGGGGCACAAGTTGAAAGCAAGCTCAACAATCTCAATTTCCAGCAGATATCCCAGGTGAGACAAATAAGAGAATGGCAGTAGTTTAGGAACATTAATCTGATGAAGATTAGTAGGATGGATGTAAGGATAGAAGGACAAGCATCAATCCTTTAAAAGACAGTAACAACCATGTAGACATGATTATACACATGCAGTAGGGTCAGCCAACCAACTTAAAACCTATCTCTTTGATTCCCAGCTTGATGCACAAGAATACAGGATGGATGAAGCATCAAGGAGCCCTCCATGTACTGAAAAATTTCATTCCAGATACAGCAACTCCAACCGTCTTCTTCCTACCCTTGACTGCAGGAGGCTGATCCATCCCCCCAGCTGGGAAAGTCAGTCCTGGTAGCTGGGATGTTGCTTATGTAGTGTACAAGGAACACTATCTGTCACATAGCAGGTGTTCATAAATGTGGTGGCAGTTGTTGTTATTATAGTAAGAACAATTATTACTAATACCTTGGCTGTGGCCCCTCACTTACCCAACCTGCTCTCTGTAGGTTGGGTTCACTTAGCTCACTGAGATTTCAGAACCTGAGTAAGACAGACTTGGATTTGAGGCAAACCAGCCCAAAGCCTCAGAATCCAGTCATTTTTTCCTTCCCAGCCTAATGAAACAGAAGCCAGGGAAAGGAACAGACTGAGTCCTAATGTCTCTTACCTCCAGATATATCCGAAGATATATCCAGAATCTCTTGGAAGATTGATCTCATGTTACAAAATCAGAAAGTAAAGACGTCCCCTTTTTTCAAGTTCAATGACATGGTCATCCTCAAATACAGATTCTAACTTCCAAATTCTGTGGGGGTTTTTTGTCTGTTTTTTTGGTAGATGATGGCAATGGCGATAATGATGACTAATGCTGCTAAAAATATTTTACCTCACCAAATTACTTTGTGGTACCTTAAAAACCATAAACTCTACAAATCTCATCATATCCTAATGCATTGCTCTGTACAGATCCAGGAAAGCAACCAGACTCTGTCATTCATCAGTGTCCTTCCTAATGTCTCCTAGGTTCCCCTTAGAAGTGCCTCATCTACACACCAGGCAGGCTTGTTCCTCACTCCTCTTCTAAGAAATCACCACCTTTAGTAGATTTTCTCCAATTTTTCTTATTTAAATATAAGTGTAACCTAGCCATGCCCCTGTTCATCAATAGTAATTCCTCTTTAATGACAGAGAAATGTGGACCATTAAATACTGAGTTAATGCTTCTGTTTCTCTCACTACATGCGTATTTGTTTTTAAAACTAGCCTCTGAGTTTGTTGTTCACATCACCCCAAACCTGCCACCAGAGTACAGTCAATACTTGGAGGGTGTGAAGCTTTATAGAATATCCAGCTCTCTGGGCTTATTTAAGTGGTGTCTCAGCCAATGATTGAGAGAGAAAAAAGTACACCAGTTATACACTAAAATAAATTCTAGATGAATTAATAATTTTAATATAAAAATAAATAAAATTGTTTGTAAAAAGACAGAGTGCTAATATAACCTTCACTTGAGGAAGAACTTTTAAAGCATTATACCAAAGCCAGAAACTTCAAAGAGAACAATTGATACTTACCTGAATAAAAAAACAAAACTTGTGAAATACAAAAAGTCAAATTTTATTAGTGGTAATAAAAGGCAAATTTCTGGGGTAAATATATGTAATATGATAAGCAAAAGAGAACATTACATATGTAAAAAGCTGAAATAAATAAGAAAAAAATGAGAAAGGTCTGAAATAAAGTTTTTTAATTAAGTGGTAAAGGCTATAAAAATGATATTCAAAAAAGAAAGAAATACCATCAATCAAGATGCATACAAAAAGCGTTCAACCTCATATATGTCAAATACAATTCAGAACCACACTATAACCTTATATGGCTCACCTATTAACGTCCCATTCACTACTAATGTTAGTGTATATGCGTCACCCAGCAATGACACATGTAAAAATACATCTTAATTAGATATAAAGTTATTGTTTATTAAAGCAACCAACAATAAGGAATATACGTATAATGGATTATTTGTGGCCATGAAAATTTATGATCTAAATCTCTAATTATTAACTTAGATGTCAGTCATGATATATTCCTATATTAGAAAAACCAAGTTAATGCATGGTATTTTATCTTATAATTTGTTTTGTGTAAATGAAAATAACAATATACATATCTTTGCATAGGACACTGAAGTGTTCAGCATTAATATCTAGGCAGTATTTAATGAGTTATTAAATTTTTCATCTCTATTATATAATTTTCTGTAATACGTATGTGTTAGTTACTATAATACATGTTAACGTTGAAAATAAATAAATATTTACATTTTGGGGAAAGGAGGGAGCAGGAACCAAGATACAAAATATTCCGACGCTCCTTCTTTTTCTGTTGTGCAGGGAGGGCCCATCTCTTCAGTGACTAGCTACAGAGGGAAGAAAGACAGGCCACAGTGGTATTGTTCCCTTTGCTCCCACTCTGATTCCATGGCTTGGTCTCTTTCTCAACTAGTCAAGGAAATAGAGGCAGTTAAATCTCAACATGGGTTATAATGGATTATTTGGCTAACACAAGCAATGTGTGTCAATATACTATTCATGTGAGATTTCCAAGGACTGTGATAGCTCCGATTTCCCTTAGAATTATATCAGAACTTTTGAGTGCGCCTCAGCCCTGTGATTTCTCTGGCCAGCCTCTTCATTTGGCCTACCTATAGGAGGAATTCATAATTTCTACCCTATCCCTTCCTGTAGGAATTCAAAATTCCTACCCTAACCCCTTCAACTATAGCCCCTCCTAAATATAGCCTGTTTTCCTCCAAAACGGGAGCAGAAATACCAGTATCACTACAATTCATGAAGCAAAGATAAAAATTATAAAATTAAAATTTTAAATTGGAAAAGGAAAACCTTTGTCATCTGAAGTCACAAGATTCAAAATGTGCAGAAAATATAATGGCAAGAGTGACTTCTCACTTCAAGGAATAACGGTGTCTGTTGATATAATCAAAGCATCATGGGAATTAAACTCAGACTGTAGACCATGAACTTGAGGAACAGGCATAAATTTTCATGCTGTTCTTGGCAGGATTTACTGACCTTGAAGGAGAAATCAGGTAGATTTTTATAGAGGCAGGTCAAAGAGACAGGTTTCAAAATGGCCAATTTCCTGTGACTAAATGAAAATCCTCTTTGAATAAACTGGTGGTTCTCTTGGTGCCCATGAGGTCCAAAATTACTTTCGCTTTTCATCGTGAATTTTTGGGGTGCCATGATTCATTTCTCTTTAAGATGTCATCCCTGAGGAACCCACTAACTAGTAAGGACCCTAGAACCTTGTGTCTGCAGTTCAAGGAAGCTACCAGCAGATGGAAACACTGGCTTATTAAGCAATTTAGCCAGTAAACTCACTCTAGGCACAAACTGTAGGTAGTCCCAAAGATATTCTCCCTAATATGTCATTGTGAACACAGGTTCACAAATGTACCTATTTGTGAACATTCCAGTGCTAAGAACAAAGGAGAGACCTCTAACAGTAAATGAATATAAGTACTTAGAAAGTTTTTAAGAAGTGAGTTTCCATCTTCAAATATAAACCAAAGTTGAAAAAAATATGTAGGTATTTTTGGGTCTCCCAGTTACCTCATACCTTATCAATTTTTTTCAGAAACTCCATAGTCATAATTTATATTCTTCTGCATTAAACTGCTTTTCTTCCAGCACTGCCTGCTAGGGATTGAGAATTTAAACATCATTCTATGAAAGCTACAACCATGTAAACTGATGTCCTTAGTTATCCCTAAGTGAGGATGTAACTACTATGGTCAAGAGCTATGGCCCTGGCATCAAAGAGCCATGGATTTCAATCATTCACTATTTACTTGGGAAGATTATTTAATCTTGCTAAGCCTCAGTGTTGCCATCTATACAATGGTGTTAACAGTATGCCTGACTCATAAGATTAAATGAGAAATACATGTTTGGAGTGCTTCTATGTATACTCATTAAAGCACTATGCCTGGCACATAGTAAGCCCTCATTAATGGTCTCTATTGTCATGACTCCCAGTAAGTCCTTGGTTGGGTACCTTTTTCTCTGTTTGAACATGCAGATGGAAAAATGATAGCAACTGACCTACCTTAGTTTCCTACCTTTAATCGTAAAGGATGCAGGACAAGGCTGCCAGCTGCTTTAGCAAGGGGACTCACTCTCCCTTTTACAACTGATTTCAATCTCTTCTCTGTCCTCTCAGTCTGCACTCTTTGCAATTACAACTCTTATCAATGTTGCTTTCCCCCAGCCTGGCTTACCAGCCCCATGGCTTTCCTGATGCTGTCTGGCAGCTTTAGTGATGTTTCCCTGTATTTCCATTTATAATACTTTTGTGAAATTCTTACTTAGAAAGGGTCACTTCTTTTAGTTATCTTTCCAAACATATTCCAAACACGACCAAGACTTACAGCAACGATTATACATAAGCATTTTATACTCCACAAACCCCTCCAACTCTATTCCTTTTCATTGCCTCTTTCCTCAGTTTATGCTCCTGCCAGAGTTGGCCAGGGTAGTTAGCCAACTGTCATTAACCTATTGATCTCAGAACCTTTCCCTGCCCTTTTAATATAATGGTCACAGCTTAAAGGAAAATATAGCTATAATTCCATTTCACCATCCATTCAACAAAGATGCCTACATTTACTCCTCATTGTGAATATGCTGCTCTGTTTTATAAACCATAAATGTTGCAGCCTGAACTAGAAATAGTGACCCTCTCTTTGGGTCTGCATCACAGCAACTTGGCTGTGCTAGCTGAATTTACTGTATATGTTTGTAACAAGGGAGTGGAGACAGAATTGACTGAATCAAGTTTCTGTCAAGGTCTACCCTTCCTATGCTAACTTATTAACAGTTTGCAGGTCTTTTAGGATAGAAACCAGCTCTATCCTGCCCTGCTAGAAATTATTCTGTAAGGAACACCCACCTCCAATCAATCAATCAGTCAATCAATAAAAGGCAGGAGGGAATTCTCTGCCCAGACTATGGTCCTCTCACCATTTGATAGTCTGCAGTGAACCCGTTATGACACTGCCCCTCTTCCACCTGAGAGCCTGAGCACACAAACTGAAAACGGCTAGACTACAAATGACAATAGAACTCTGGCCCACGCCCGCTGTGGTATTCAGCCTGGGGAGCCAAACCACAGCCTCTGCAGGAATTGGCCAGAAAGATCAGAACTTGACCAAGTCAATGACTGCCAGTTTCCTATTTTTTGTGCCTGTTCCGCTTCCAACTCACAGCCAATCAGAGACAGGCAAATCTGCCTCCAGACCAGTCCCATAAGATGTCTGGCCTCTAGTGAGCCTATCTTTAGCTTCTCCAGACCAATAATGTCCAATCAGAGCATACCTAGAACTTTTGTTTTTTAAGTATAAAGCTTTCTCATTCTCCTTCCTGTCTTTGAGTCTCTGACAAACACAAGTGATTGCGACTGACTCCCTTGCTTTGGAAAGCTCTGAGAAATTATCTGTTTGCTCTCATGTGATGGTCTTTGTCATTTCTACAGCCTTCCTGGCTGTTCCACTGATGCCGCCTGCACTCCCACTGCTGCTGACTCTAGGTGTCTGTCAGGGGTGGAACCCGTGGATTCCCCTGTGTCTTGCCGCCTGCAGTTTGTTGAGTCCACACAGATGTGGTAAGTCAGCAGGAACCCTGAACTCTGCCCTTTTTGCACTGAGGTCCTCAGCTATTTATCTTGTTTGGTACCCAAGTTTGTTATGGGTTCCCATTTGCTTGACATCTTCAGCAGGCCATTCCTATTCATCCTTTTTTTGCTCTCTTTTATGCTTCTGTTTGTGTTGTGCTGTCTAAAAGTGTTGATAATCATAATACTTAACAACACTACAACACTGTCAAGGATTATCACGGAGTAGCACACAGGCCTAGGGCCTGTAAGCCTGTTGTTCAAGCCAGCATCACAGACCAGAGAGTCTGTGGTTTTTACTAGGCCATCTACTTGGACAAACTTTGCTGTGGGTCAACTGATAAAATTGGATGAGGTCTTGCTTCCATTTCAACTTTTTGTCCTGGAAGTTTGGCTTTGATCCACAGAGTGTGTACCTGCTCTTCTGCCTGCCAGAGGCACAGACTGTCAGGTCTGCTTCTACAGGGTAGCCAACAGGTTGGGGTCTGAAACATGAACTACATAAGCAACAGCTGTCAGGGCTCACAGAATCGAGTCTAAATCCTCTCTTCCAAGAAAAACTCCTGCTGGGACTTCTATGTACACTCATTACAACCCTAATTCATGGCCATCTCTCTCTCACTGGCATGACTTCACCAAGGATTGCTTGAGCCTTCAGAGGCCACCATAGGCAATATTTGACTTGAACAAAATTGTTCATTTGAAAGTGACTTAGAACTAAGCAACAAACTAGACTCATTTCCCTGCGGAATCCATCCCTCCTTGTCCTGCATCATTCCCTCTTCCTCCTCACCGCTCTGCCCTCTCCTTCCACCGCTCTGTCATCTCCTACCTCCTTTTCCCCTTGACCAGACCCCTGACACTCCCCATGCTTCTCTCAAGATCCTAAAAGGCCAGTTGCCTCTAAAAATTTACTCCTTCCAGAGCCAGGTGTGTGGGCAGCATGAGAATTTATACTGCAGATATGAGCTGAATTAAAGGCAATAGCTAAGGATTTCCCTAAACCCAGAAAAGAGCAGCAATTATTCATAGAAGAATTTAGCATTCTTTTCAGTATATAGGATCCATGGATACCTGGCTTATATCAACTTAAACACATGTTGGTGGGAACTTCAGATGCTAAATCCTGAATGTCAAAAGCTGATTGGACTGACCCCAAAAGAGACTAACAGGATTCTCTTTCCACAATAAGCCTGAGAACCAAAAAAGGATGAAAGAAATAGGGCAAAGTCTCATAAAAGTCATACCTGAACATTTCCAATAAAAATTGACTGAACCATAATTCAATCATGCAGATAGAAGATGAAACTTCAAGACATTTCAAGATAAACTAAACAATACCTTTGGCAACATTTGAGAGTTTCAAAAGGTGTTGATGGAACAGCAATACTTCTATCTAATTTTGTCGCTAGAGTTACATTTGAAATTGGAGACCCAGTTTATAAACAGAAATTAGAATGGAAAATACTCCTTTATCTGAATTACAGCATCCTATAGACATTTTGAAAGGGTTCAAAGCAAAAATGAGACAGAATCCAAAATAAACTACAGGTCCCGGTCCTGTAGAGCCAACAGCTAGGTGGCCCACTTTCTGACTGATCACCTCCTGACAAGGACACTGAGAGAAATATTGTCCCATCTAACAAAAGAAACACCAAGTCAAAGAAAAGTTCCCCTATACAGATAAGTCAGGGGTAAGGAAAGAGTACCCAATACTCTGTCTCACATGTATACACTCAAGATGAATTAACTGTAATATAGATGGTCAACCCCCTAGTAGATACAAGGGCTACTCTTTCTTCATTAAACCTCTTACCTCTGTGCAACATCTTCCTTAGAATAAATATATGGGTGGTAGGCATTGCAAATAACGTACAGGCATTCCCTCTCTTTCAGTCTGTAACTGTAATCCTTGGGCCCTTGAATGAAAAATATTTCTTCCTGCTCTGTGACACGACCTCTCCAATTTAAAAGGGAGAGGTTTACATTGAAAATGAAATTGTAATATTAAGTGGAAGCAAGAGGGACTGTTTCTTGAGGTTCCAGAGGATGCTCTATTTGTGGCCCGCTCTAGGTATATCTTTGGTCTCTCATGATATTTGATGCATATCCCAGATAGAGGTCTTGGCACATGGATTATTTCAATTTCCAATTGTTACTATAATATACTACCACAAACTTAGTGACTTAAAATGACACACATTTATTAGTTTACAGCTCTGGAGGTCATAAATCCAAAACAGGCCTTCCTGGGCTAAAATAAGGGGTTGGCAGAGTTGAATTCCTTATAGAGGCTTTAGGGGCAAATCCATTGCTTTGTATGTTCCAGCTTTTAGAGGCCACGTAAATTTCCTGGCTCATTGACCCTTCCTCCACCTTCAAAACGAGCAGCGTAGCATCTTCAACTCTCCCGCTAACACTGACTTTTTTCTACTCATAAGTACTCTTGTGATTACACTGGACTTACCTGGATAATCTTAGTTAACCTCCCCCCACGTCAAGGCCAGATGATTAGTAACCTTAAATTCCACCTGCAAATTTTATTTCCCCTTGCCATAAAGCCTAACATATCTGTGAGTGCAAGAGATTAGGATGTGGCCACCTTTGGGGGCCTATGATTCTGCTTAGTCACAACCTGGTACCTGATACTCTATGGGCTAAAATTTCCACTGACATAGGAGAAATGATTGATGAGAACCTGCTAACATTCAGACAGATCCCACCAAATGGTGACCCAAACTTCAAAATCCCTCGGAGCCAGAAGCAAAGAAAAGCCTCAACGCTACAAATAAAAGTCTTACATCCAAACGCCTTCTCATATCCAGCACTAGCTTATGTAATACTTGTCCTGCCAGTAAAGGAACCAAACAAGAGAAGATATTGATTTGCTCAAGACCTCAGGGCCACCGACAAAATCATTATCCCCTGCTTCAGAACAGTACCTGTCCCCAAACCATCCCACCATCAGTTCCAAAGGGAGCCACTTGCTGCACTGTGGCGGACTTCTGCTCTTCTCCAGGTGCCTCTAGACCAGCAAGTCAATACCTTCATGCCTTCACCTTGGGATGACGACAAGATACCTGGACAGTTTGGCAAAACTTTAGGGGTTTTACCAAAGCCCCCTCCTATTTTTCACAAATTCTCAATTAAGACTATAAAGATCTAAATTCCTGTTGTGATTCAATTCTGATAGAGTATGTAGATGATCTCTTACATTTTTCAGAAGATAATGAAGCCTGTAAAAAGGATTCCTTTACTTGCTCTTAGCAGAAAAGGACATAATATTTTGAAAAATAAGAGTCTATTATTTAGGGTACAAGTTATCTATGAAGGGGAAAACCTCTCCTGATATAGTAAAGACTATCCAGACTCCTACTAGCCCCCTCACTAAATGAGACTTAAGGGGATTTGTATGTTTAACTGACATTGTAGATAATAGGTGCTGAATTTTTCTGGGACTACAACATCTCTCAGTGAACTGACTAAGGTCTCAGAAAGAGATAAGCTCCTCAGAGAAGCCAAACACAAAAAAAGCCTTCTGTAACCTGAGGAAGGCTCTTAAAAAGTCTCCTTCCCTAGGCATCCTTTATTGCAAAAAACTCTTTTATCTATTTGTGCATGAGAGATCTGGACAAGTTGAGGTTTTAACTAGACTTCATGAGAATCATCAAAAAACCATTGCTTACTCTACCCTCACCTTAGGCCTGGTTGCAAAGACTTAATCTCCTTGTCTCAGGGCAACAGCTGCCACTGCAAAACTCGTCCATGCTTTTGGGAATTTGTTCTAGGATTCCAGCTCGACCTCATGCCTCCTCACACCACACAGACTTTCCTACTGAGAGCAAACCACATTCTAGCCAGTCAACTTCTCATGAGACTTTATTACTCTCTCTTTCTCACATTACTATTCACCACTGTGACATCCTAATCCTGCCACTCTCCTGCCCCTGCCAGAAGAAGGGAAACTTTATGATTATCTTATTTAAGTTAAGGAATGTTCTGTACCTCACTCACATTTAGCTAGAGACTGCCACTGAGAATCCTGACCTATTATTATTTGTTGATGGATTATATCCCAAAACAAAAACCACAGGTTAAAAAGCAGGACATGTTATCACTAATCTAAGTTCTCCTTTAGAATGCAGTCCTCCAACTGACGTAAAATGAGCTCAGTGGCAGAATGTATTACGCTTACCAGAGCTTGTCATCAAGCCAAAGACCAGAGGATGAACACACATGCAGAATGCAGGTAGCTTTTGGAATAATACATGACTTTTGAATCTCTAGAACAAAGAGGTTTCTCACTACTGCTGGAACTTCATCAAAATTAGACAAGTTAAGGAACTTTTGGATGTTTCCTAGAGAGATGGCTATTATAAAGGTGGAGGCCAATGCAAAAGGAGATAATATGGAAGCTAAAGGAAATGCCTCCAAACAGGCAGGCTTCACCAAAGTTACAATCCTAGTTAAACCCTCAAAGGATAAATCCCCTGAGGGATTCAAAAAGGTCATTACGAAGTATTAATGTTGAGTCCCTGAAAAGGAAGAAAGGAAAAAAATCTGATCATTCCTTTAACTCGGATCATCTCTGGCACTCCCAGTAAAGAAGCTGGAGGCACAGGGTAATTTCAAATGGGTATCAGCTAAATTTCCCTATAAAACTACTCATCACGGTAGAGACAAACTGGTTATGACCATAAATCAACATCACTGAGGAAAATTTGTAAAGTCAGTTGAGGCTATTTTCAGATCCTGTGTCATTTGATAACACAATCCAGGAAAAACTATGAAGGTGGGACATGACTAGCAATCAAATCCTCACAGACCTTTTAAATGCCTTCAGATGGGTTTTACTCAGTTTCCATTCTCCATGGGATTTGAATATATTTTAGTTAATGTATGAATGCATGCCTATGTGTAGCATGAGTTGAAACGTTTTTCTTAATGAAGAACTACAGTCTTCACAGTCACTAAGAAGCTCCTTGAGTATGTTTCTAACCTGGGGTATACCAACCTTTACATGAGTGACCAAGGCACAATTTTTATGGAAACATTATAAAAGAAATCTGTAAAATTTCTTATAAACAACACTGCCCTTGCCATAACACTCTTTTAGAAAGGTTGAAAGAACCAATGGCATCTTTATATTAAAATTAACGAAATTTTCAAGACTCCATGAGCCTCCTTTGGGAACCTCCTTACTTCCACAAGTGTTTATGGCCAAATACTCCCTTCCCTCCCTCTGGGATATATCCCTTTCTACTTATAAACTGTAAACTTGAAGAACCATTCATATAGGGATCTCTAATACAATATTTTCTTGCTACACAAAGATATGACAAAATATGGCAAGGGATTCATGAAGTATACCCAGTCTTATAGCCAGCAACTTAAGTTGCCTTCCTGAAAACATCTTCCTAAATAGCCTCTTCACGATCTTCAATCAGAAAATTCTGACTACTCAAACAGAGATCAGAAAAAAAGTGCTCTTGGTCCTCATTAGAGGGGACTTGATCAGATATTTCAACAAAAAATACAACAGTGAAACTCCAAGGAAACAATCCTTGGGTTTTCATATTTTGCAGCTGCAGAAGCAATTATTAGTTGCTTCTCAGGAACACAATTGGAAGGCTACCCCAATAAAAGATCTTAAATTGAACATTCTCAGAGGTCTTACAGAAGTAGCTGGTCTTCAGAAGGGAAGAGCTGACCCAAAACCTTCAGAGAATATGATCTCAGATAGTAGACAGCTTCTGCCTAAAACATCAGACCAAGGACGCTGTCAAATTCTTATTTTATCTTCTTGCTTATAACCATTCTTCTTCTCATTTGCTATAGAGATACTTGTCACCCACTTCTAATGGCTCTTCTTTCTCTTTTATTTTCTAATTATGAAATTAGAATATACTTATTCTAATGCCATTCTTAGATTCTCCAAAACAGATGAGGACTGCCCTCATGTGTAGGTTATCATATAGGTCATCCATAACCTGATCCCCTGATAAAAACCCTGGGCAATTTTTGTCTCATCAAAGGAGGTTATAGCTGATGACATTTCCATTTGTACCTACAAGGAAAAATAAACTTAAATCAACCTGTGATTTTGCTATTGTCCCTCTATCCAAGAAAAAGAAACTGTTGTTATCATCTATCAATCAGATCCTAGATAATTCTAAACTTGAATTCCATAATCTTCACTGGACAATGAGCCAATTACTTGCTATCTGGCAGAGAGTAATAGGGATTTGAATACATAAATCAGCTAATGTAAGGTCTTGGTTCCAACCTCATGTGATGAAAAATTCTTTTTTTCATGGTTCTCCATGTGCCCCTAATGATTACTACTTCATTTGTGACCAGAATACTCTGTTTGCCTCAGAGTAACACCTCATACACACTAAGATTAATATTCCAAGACTTTTCTGTACATGGTGACCCTAATTCTAAAATCCATGAAGGCTTGAAATTCCACCTCAAACATAAACTCCAAAATGAGGCCATTTTGATTCTTCAGGCATTCTACCTAGGAAAAGTACTGATTCATTGCTTATATGAACAATCAGAGCAGTGCTCCCAACAGTAGGAATCATATAAAAAGAAAAGACTGTGAGAAATTTATTATTAACAATATCATCTTTGCCCTGGATGGAATACACATCAGTCTCAACTCACTGGAAGCACTAATGGACAATCTCATTGCTTTAGATTTCTTGTTTGCTAATCATGGCGGCCTCCATACCATTGCTAATATGTCTTGCTGCCCATGTATCAATGAAGCAGACAAGGTAGGACAGCCTACACTTTGCATTCAGGGAAAGCTGCCTGGATCTCTAATGTGATCCTCATGCCCTTTGGAATGTCTTCTCATGGCCTTAGTTGGGCAATTAGGATTCCTGGTTTCAGAATATCCTACAGGGACTATTAATTGTTCTTTCTTTTGTCTGAGTGATCACAATGCTGCTCTGTTGCATAATGTCTATAGATTCTTAAATGCATCGTGCAGCCAATCTATCATCAGGTGATAGCCAGGATGGCACAACAATAAGTTAAAGACCTTGGGATACAATGACTGTAGAGACACCCAAACAATCCCTGAATGGTAAAGATCTCTAGCTTTCCATGAATTGGTCAACCTCTGGCACATGAAAGAAACCCAAAGGGAATACTAAGAGACTGAATATCCAAACAGATAATGGCCACACCATATATGACAACAGAACTCTGACCCCCAATCCCTGCAACCAACATCCTGGGAACCAAACCACAATTTCTACAGAAACTTCAGGCAGTTGCCCTATTCTTGTTCTCACTTCCAACTCAGGACCAATGAAATAAAACCAAATCTGCTCCCCAAACCAATCACATACAATGCCCCAGTTCTAGTTAACCTCCCTTTCACTTCTCCATGCAATGTCCAATAAGAGACTACCTAGAGCCTTCCTTTTTTTTTCTTAAGTATAAAGTTTAACCACTTTCTGCTTGTCTCTAAATCTCTGACAAACACCAGTGGTGAGAGCTGGAGCCATAACAAGCTCTGCATAAACAGCCTCTGTTTGTTCTCATTTGGGTGTTCTCCATTTATTTTCACATATTTGTACATGTTCACACACAACCCAGCACACTGAACTTCAGCAAGTGTATCTATAATGTAGAAAAGACAATATAGCTTAGTAATGATTAGTTCTGCCATTCAGGATATGTGCATTCTTGGAAAAGTTAATCTTTCTAAACCTTAATTTTCTCATCTTGCAAATGAGCATAATCATATACCCTAAATAGACGTGGTGTGATGATTAAATCTGATAAAACATGGAACATGCTTATCATATCATCTGGCACAAAGGTGGCCAAGAAGCAGTGGCTGCGATGAGGATGAAACTGATGTTTGGTGCAGCTGCTGTATTGTGCGATCTGGGTTGCAATCCTATCTTGCCATTTGCCACCTTACAGTGATGCATCTACAGTGGATAATATATATTTTGTAATTATTTATATATGTTTATATATTGATATATATTTTTAAGTATATGCAGAAGTACACAGACAGTATGATATCCAGGTTCACCAATTACCAACTCATGGGCATTCTTTCTCATCCATGGTCCCCCAATTCTCCCTCCCACTTTATTTTACTTGAAGCAAATCCCATCATATCATTTTTTAAAAGTATTCCATTATGTATCTCTGAAGAATAAGCACTTTCCTCTAAAATACAATCATAATACCATTATCACCCCTAAAAATTCTTACTATTATCCAATACCAGTTGCATGTACTTGGACTCTAATATGACAAAAAGTTCAGCATTGATTTATACACACTTCAATTGTTTCCACACATTTATGCCTCCTTTTCTCATTTTTACTTTTGTTTAAAATGGTGTTCATAAAAATGAATGGTTAGTAATTGAATTACTTCTATATTTGTGTCAAGAGGGAGATTTGGAATAAAACTGAATTTTGACTTTATTAATACCTATCTTCACTACCTTGGGTGAGTTTTCTTTACAATTTCTTAGTATTTTAACATCTAAATAACCCATAGAAGGCTGTGTAATATTTAGTATTTAGTTTGTTTTTTAATACAGTAAAAAGAATTATAGGAAGATGATACCAGGCAGAATATGTATAAGGATTCACTTAGTGCCATAAATATTCAGTTTAAATATTCTAAGAATATCTACCAATTCCTTCAGAAATAATTTACCTGAGTGATGATGAGTTTTTGTTTGTCTGGTCATTTGTAGATTCAGTTTATTTACTGAAGGTTGTCGATGTACAGTTACCCGTAAATTGAGAAAATGTCCTGTAGGTTGCATATTTACGAAAAGTCCTTCCCTATCATTTATCATCCTCTAAACACATCCTGACCACTTTTGCCATCATCAGTTTTTGAGCTATTGATTTTCAGAAGCAAATATTTGAAAGGAGTGGGTGGAGGGGAGGTTGTTAGAGCATTCCTGTCTTTATGAGTCAATAATTCACCTCAATGAAAAAGATTTAATTTCACCTAGGTAAGAAAAGTGTTCTTTTAAAAGAATAAAGAGAAAAATATCTTAGATTAATTAATATAATTATTAGATGTTCTTTTCCTTTCTCTTCCTCCTGACACACATTTTCCCCCACACTATAGTAAATGCCACAGTATCCCAAATTTTAACAAGCCTTATGGAATAAAAAGAAAAAAAAGAATCAAAAGTATTTCAACTAGTGAACTGTACTCTTTAACCCCATCTAGGAAATAGCAACGATGATGATTCAAAACAAAAAATCCTTAAGAGTTTCTTTTTTCCAGTCAGAAAAATGAATGGTAAAAAGAGAAGGATATTCTAAGAAAACTATGCCATTTTTAACCTTGACAGAAAATACACTATTCAAATGTAGTATTAACAGAAGTGTCTCATTGTCAGCTATCAAACAATAAAACTGGCTTCTAGTTATTCTCCTTCCACAAATCTTAAGAGACATAATGTGAGATCCTTAATGTAATCATACCCTGAAACAATTTAATCTAAATTTAATTTTCTGCAGTATTGACTTAGAGGTCAGTTATCTTCTTTAAGTGAACAACATCAACTGTTCTATTAAATATTTTCCAGGAAGAAAAACCAGAAGATATAATTGAAGGATGCAAAGATAATCCCTCTGGCTTGTTGCCATCAAGCTAACTTTCAGAGCCTCAGTGCCAACGGAAAATATGAAATGTCAAATCTCTCAACTATAACAATCCCATTTTTCTTGGCTTATTCAGTCTGCCTCAAATAAGTTCTATGAAAGGGAAGATGCTCTCAATCATTCATTTAAAACTATAAAAGTTGTAAATTTCACAATTCTTACTAGAATTAGTCTCGCCACTATGATGAACCAAAGTACAATTCTCCATCATTAAGATACTCGCTCTTGTAAGCTAAATTCCACCCACATTCAAACTGAAGGAAATCACATCCAGTTGTTGAGAACTGACAAGAAAAAGACAGTAATAAGGTAAGTGGCATATTGCCTAATATTCAGCTTCCCTGTGTCTGGAAACCAGTTCACTTCTGGCAGAACCTGAGGCGTGCTTTATAGGTATACCCTGGAATACCAATCCTTGATCCCCTCCACATCCAGTTATTACCTACTCCCGTCACTCCAACCTTCTACAAGTCTCTCTAATCCGCCCCACTGCTAATGCCTTGGTTCAGGCCCTCCTCAGCTCTTGCCTGAATTATAACTAAAGTATCCATCTGAGGGAGCTCCCTGCTTTTGTATCCACCCACCCAATAACTGATCCTTAACTGAATAACCAAGAGATCTGTCCTCCAATGGAAAAAAATCCTAGGCTCAACAAGCTAGAGTGTCACACATAAAATAGTTCACAATTCAGCATTCCCTCCCCTTACTCCTCCACTTCTTTCCCATCCCCTCCTTTCTGTACATGCACACATGTACACATGCACAGAAACACACATACACACACACATATCACAGCAACCCTGATCTCACAGCTTCCCAAACACACAGTCCACATTAATAACCTTTGGTACTATACTGGATTTTCTCATATTCCTATGAATAAACTCACATAGTATTATAATTATTTATTCTGTTCACAGCTTCCCTGCTAGACTATGTATCACATCTTAGTCTTCATCATTATTAATCTCCTTGATAAATCCTTGATTCTAATAGACATATCAATGTAATATAAAATATATTCAATAAATAAACTATGATTTTTTAAATGTTCATTAAATGATAAAGATGTCATTTCAACTTCATTTAATTTTATTGGTATTTGTGGCAAAAAAGTTGAAGAGAATATGAGTTAGACTATAACTCAAACAATTCAAGTTCCAGATACATTAATAATATAAGCAATTTTTTAAAAAACTATAGAAATACTAGATGAAATAAAAATTAACATTTATATTATGTCACAGGATAAAAAAGACCTTTCTATGTATGACTCCAAAAGCAGATGTCAACCAGGAAAGCAATGTTAACTTTTCAGAAAAAAAAAAGGAAAGATTTTATAGCAGTGTTGTGTTGTCCAGTATAGGTTTCAGCTTTGATGAAATGTTCCACAGCTACACAGCCAGCACAATACCCACTAGGCACACGTAGTTATAAGACACTAAAAATTTATCTAGTGAGACTGAATTATTTTTAATTTTATTTACTTTTAGTCAACTCAAATTCAATTCGTATTACATTTAAATAGTCTCTTGTGGCTAATGGCTGCTTTTTTGAACGGCACGGATCTATAGGTTCAAATAAAATCCTATAGAAAAAACAATAAAAATGCAAAACACAAAACTGAAAGAAAAAACATGAAACAGATCTGTTAGTTGATAAATACATCATATCCTTAAAACATACATTGTTCTTACATGTAAGACAAAAATAAAAGTTCCCTATTGGAAAAAAATATAATTAAAAACAATAAACAAAAAGGAGAAATAAAAATGGCCAATACATTTGGAAAAGCATTCACCACTTACTAGTTATCAGAGAAATGCAAACTGTAAACTGACAACTCTAAATTCTCCCTCTCAGCTCCCTCCTACCTTCACCTCATTCCCATTAGTCAGATCTGAGTCCTTCCATTTCACTCTTTATTAACATCTCTCTCTTCCTTGATCAACTGTTTTTGTGGTGCTCACCTGGCAAAAACTCAGTCTTGGATAAACTCAACAGTCTGGGGCACGGACTACTGAACATGTTCTAGAAAACAGTACCACTGCAGAGAGAGTGGAGCCTGGATTCGGGGTCTTACCAGCTCCCTCTCTGCACACCTTGGCCATCCTGCACGTTTCCTTTACCAGCTCTGTCCCCTTTTTTCTACACTGGTTCTCTTAAAAGCTTCCCCCCTCTCACATGTCCAGGCCTGCCACCTTCCTATCAGCTGGTGCTCTCAGCTCCGACTTCACAAAGAAATGAAAGACCAAGGAAGAACTTTCTCGATCTCCAGCAGGTATAACCTACACATTTCTATTTATTACTACCTTTCTACTTATACTCTTTGCTTGCCCTTCTACTCCTCTTCAGGTCCTGGTATATAGTCCACCCACTTTCTGGATTTCACCCTCTATCTTTTATCCCTCTTTTCCTTGTCTTTTCTGTTTCTCCCCATCTAACAACATCTATCCTGAAGCACTTAAACACAACTAATTCTCTCAGATTTTGAAGAGAATATATAATGCCTTGGCTTACAGAATCAGCTCCAAATCTCAGTTCTGCCACTTGCTGCTGAGTGATCATGTTTTACCACATTCACGTCTCTTTTCCTTATCTGCAAAGGAGAGTAACGACCTCAACAAAAAGCAACATTTCCTCCATAGCAGAGTTAGGACCACTGAATAAGAAAAGTCCACAAAGCACTTAGCACAGCACCCAGCATACTGTAAGCTCTTAGAAAATATTATCATTTTCACTACTATTGCTAATGGTTAATCTTCTCAGCCTCATATTCTTTCCAGCCATTCCCCACCCACTCCTTCTCTTCAGAGCAAAACTTGTAAAGCTTTTTGTCTGAACTTATTTTAGACTTAGAGAAAATTGCAAAAGTGGTGCAGAGTCCCATGTGCTCCTCACCCAGCTTCATCTAACATAAACTATGTAGAAAAATCATGGAGCAATGATCAAAAGGAGGAAATTATTATTAATGCAATTCTTTTTTTTTTTTTTAGCAGTGAGGAAGCTTTATTTAAAGTTATGCACTCAAAGAGAGAAAAAGTATGGACATCCTCAGAGAGGAGGCACCACTAGTGCAATTCTATGAAACTACAGACTTTGCACAAGGTTCACCAGTTATTTCACTAATGTTATTTTTCTCTTCCACCATCCAATCTGGGATCCCACATAGCAACCAGCTGTTATCTCTCCTTAGTTTCCTCTAATCTTCCTTTGTCTTTCCTAATTACGACTTTAAAGAACTTTTGAAGAGAATTAATCAGTTATTTTGTAGAATGTCCTTCAGTTTTGGTTTATCTGTTAGTTTCTCATGATTGCAACTTGAAGAATTCTTGCATTTTCAGCAAGAATAACACAGAAATGATATTGTGTCCTTCTCAGGACATCATATCAAGAGATTCATGATAGCAACATGTCAGAGCAAAACTCTCTGTAAGAATTACCTCCTCTCACTAATCTCACTTCATCTCTTCCCTCCTGCTTATCAATCCACTGTCCATGAGCTTCAGTCCCCATCAGCCTACTGAAACTGCTGTTGTCAGGGATGCCAAGAACTCTCTAGTTGTTCAATTTAATGGCTGCTTTACTGCTGGTCCTTTACTGCTGGACCACATAGCAGCCTCAACGTCGCTGAGACCTCTCTCCTTCCCTCAGCTGCAGCAATGCTCCCCTTGCCTGATTTGTTGCTAACATTTCTGAGGGCTTTTCTCAATCCCCTTTACTAGCTCCTTTTCCGATACCCTTCCTCTACCTCTCAAAGTGCTTATTTCTAACTGCGTACTCTCCCTAGAAGAATGCATCTATGTCCCTGGTGTTACTTGCCATGCATATGCAGCAATTACCACATCTATACCTTGGACACATTTCTTCCTCCTAATTTTCAAACCCATATACATGACTGTATCCCAAATGTTCCCAGAGGATACCCTACAGGGATCATAAACTGAACATATTCCTACAACCAACGCTAAAGCTTAGCCTTATGAAATATGACTTGTTTTACATTCAGGAGAACCCTGCCCCCATCCCAAACCTACTAAAGCACTACAGATATAAACTCAACCAAGCAGAGAGGAGGTCAAGGTTGTCATCTGTTCTTTGAAATAAATTTATATTAATGCAGTCTAGGATTGCATTAGATTTTGTGGCCACATCATATAATTGACACATATTGAGCTGACTACAAAAGGAAAGTACCTGCTTTTTTAAAAAATATATTGCTGTAGCTATTTTCTCAGTCCTGTAATTGTACAGATGAAATTTAGGACTCACTATGTCACTTGGTCAAATTTGGCCCATCACTCAAGTCTGATTTACTCTGGGATCCAAACACAGGGATTCAATTATTTGTTAAATCAAAATACACTGAGCAAGCACCAAATGCCCAACATTTTGTGAGACACTAGAAGTGCAATAGTAGGACAGACTTCTCATCATAACCTTCGTCTCTTCGTCTGCAGTATTGCAGTTTGATCTGGGTTCCTGGCCATTAGCTGGATGCAACGCTGTCCTACAGAAATATAACGGGGAACCACATATGTGGTGTTAGATTCTTAGTAGCCACATTAAATGAAGTAAAAAGAAAGAGGTGAGATTCGTTTTACTAAAAATATCTTATTTAGCCACCTATGTTTTAAAATATTATTTTAATGTAATTAATATAAGGAGTATTAATAAGATACCATGCATTCTTTTTTCATTCTAAGGCTCTTGAAATCATGTGTATACTATAT
This sequence comes from Manis pentadactyla, assembly GCF_030020395.1. NCBI lineage: Eukaryota > Metazoa > Chordata > Mammalia > Pholidota > Manidae > Manis > Manis pentadactyla. The sequence continues at coordinate 125,108,379 of NC_080025.1, forward strand.
TCACAGCCCATCTCAAGTCAGACCAGCCACATTTCAAGAGCTCCACAGCCTCATGTGGTCACTGCTACCATACTGGATAGTTTGTTCAGAGCTGGAGAGCTATAGTCACGCTCTTGTCAAGGCAATGAGAAGGGAAGTTACACTGCAACTTACACTTCATTTGCTTGAAAGAAGACTATAGTACTTGTATGTCTGTCTCTGGTACAGCAGCTTAAACCTTATTCTAAAGAATACAACATTTGAATGTGCAACCATATTCCAGGCCCCGAGTCTGCCATCCTTCCCATCTGCAAATTCAATGAGCATGTCTTCTTAATCTTCATCTCAAACATGGGACCCAAATACAATGAAACGATAGGAAAAGCAAGGATAGAGCTCTGTCATACACACCAGAGACTTACATAGTCTATAAAAATCCATTAGTCAGTGGCTGTCTGGTAACAGTCATTCAACTAGTTATCAATCTTCTTGTCTCTGTATCCAACCCACAGTTTTCCAAACTGTGCTATCATAATGGCTGAGGAATTCAGAGACATTTGTTTGGCCCTACAGCCTTCCAGCCCATCTCTTCACATTTCTGGGCTTACTCTGCTACCTATCAAGGAGTTCACACATAGAAACTCCTCGATGTCATTTTGGTATCCCCCACCCTCAGCTAAGGAAATGTAATAGTGACTAACTACTGGGTCACTGTCATGCCTACTTAGAGTCAGGTGCAAATTAACCAAGAATGCCACATTTCTTACCACTAATGGTTGCTGGATTTCCAAGATTTATGCACATTTATTTATATCCTTTGTGTGTGTTTAGAGCAGAGGATGGGGGATACAGGGCATCTGCCTTAACTTTATATGTGCATAAAAGAACATTGTTTCTTTTTTAGACTTTATGTTACAAATAAGAAAATATGATTTCTAAAAAATATATTCGCTTTTACAGAAGACAAGATTTTATTCACATTAAAAATATTTTTATAACTGTTATCATTATTATTTCCTAGGTTGGGGTAGTTAGTGCTCCTCCCTTTGCGAGTCACTCTATGTCCTCCAATGGCTGACAGTCTGGGTGAATTAATAGCAAGGGGATGCTCCAGAGGTCATTTCAGTCATTGCCTTAGTATTATGTTATGAATTAAAAAATGTATTTTTAATGTGTACATCACAAGTACATGTGAGGAAATCAAAGATTCAAAGTTAATGGCAAATAACAAATCAATAAATAACACATGCTCTATTCTAAAAGTTCATCAATTCCACCTTGCAGGAAATCATTATTGTCTAATGATGGCAGCTTTCTCTATCACCCCCCTGCCCCCACCTTGTTGTTGTTTGGGAGAAGGGTGCCTTGGGAATGGGAGGAGAGGATAAGCTACATAAGGGATTATACCTGTTTACATGCTGATGTATCTCATTAAAGAGCTACATCTGGCCACAGATCATGGCTTTGCCTCTGACAGGCTGGAAGATGTGGGTCATTCATTCTTTCTATTTGGCATGTGACAATAATGACCACCAAAGGCACCTGTCCCAAATGTATAGAACTTATCATGAAATAATAGCTAGAGATATACATCACAACAGTGGTAGTATCTTTTTTAGTGAAAACAAGAATATAAGATGTTTTATTATTTTACCTTCTTGGTTGGTAACTAAGAAATATTTTGAAACATTTCAGCCTTCACGAACTTTCAGCAGTTGCATTATATTGGCTATGTAACTCTCACAAAGAAACCCTTCTTCCTCAGGAAAGTAGTTAAAAAACAGCAGAACTTGGGAAGACCACTCTGTCTGTTGCTGCATCAGAGTTTACAAAGCAATTACCCAAACATGATCTTCTTTAAAATGTGCACAGTTCAATGAGGCATTATTTTTTTCTTTACTACTATTAGTAAGCTTGACTATTAAAAATGAAATCTAAGGTTTAGAGACATTAAACAACTTGTCCAGGGTCAAACAGCTAATACGTGGCAGATTACCAGATTTCTCTTCAAATTCAGAGTTCTTGCCACAAATGGCCTCCTGAGATTACAAAAAGGCTATACTCTTTTAAGTATACTTAAATACACAGGAACTGCTTGTAAAGTAAGAAAACTAGGTCAAAAACAAACTGAATTTGTACTTTTAAATAAAGTGAAAACCTAAACATTGGTTTAAAACATTGAAACTTTTAAATTGTTATACACAAATGAAATGTCCATAGATAAAAGTGATCCTTTGCATGTTATATATTTGCATGGTTCAACTTATTTTCTATTTCATTTTAAGAGTTTACATCTCTGGAAATTCAGTAGAATAGATGTTCTATTTTCCTTTGCAGATGAGAAAGCCACCTCAATAAGTAAGTGAAGATTTGTATAACTGCACAAATCCACATTCAAGCATTTGTTGTACACCTACTATGTGCCAAACGGCCAGTGAACCTCAAGGCTGGGGCAGAGTCATAACTAAAATCAAGGTCATTGCCTCTTTTTGTCCAGAAGCTGGTAAATACACCATGCTACACTCCCAAAAATAACATAGTATGGATCAGATCCCTGGTACACTCAGGTGTGTGCTCCATCATGACAATGGAACATACTGGAAGGGATCATTGTAGCATATCAATCTCATAAAGCTAGGAATGAGCATCTAAACATATTCCATTTATCTTAGTAATTTGTAATGAATGCATTTTCTTGAATCTACTTAGGTCATTCTTAAACCCATTTGTATATTCAGTATCTGAACTCAATCTCCATTCAGTTAAGGCAAAAAGAAATGTAATACATACAATCAAACATCACACAGTGGAACAGTGACTTATTTTTTCTTTACTTACAATTAAATCCTCTGTTTGCTTATAGTTTTCACTTGCTCATCTAGATTTACATGCTATGTATCAGCTATAGCCATTGATATTAACTAAGAAGCTATGTAAAACCTTTATTACAGGAAAGAGTGTGAAGGTGGCCGCAGACCTTCAGTTTTGCAAACCACACCACTATAATTCCCAATAAAACTTAGGAAGAAACATTCATTTTGTGTACGTTCATTTTAAGAAAATGCTCTTCTATCAATTCCTTTTCTCAAGCATCTTGCAGTGATTCCCCAGCTAATGATAATAACCAAGAATTAAAAGCTAAGCATAAGTCGAATGGCTATAACACCCCATAAATCATATTTATTGCCATTTGTTAACATGCTGTTTTAATTTCGTAAAATTAAATGACAGCTCATGAATTTTGCAGAATCTAAAAAAACTGCCACGATTTTATGTTGAAGACTGAAAGGATGTTAATTTTAATGTATACTAGGAGGTCATGTGATATACTCAAATTTAATAGTAAGGTAAATTCAGTTAACTCTCCAGAAACATAAGAAGTCTTACAGTCTCTTGGCTAGCCCAGAGCAGAGTAGGAATCAGGACATTTAGGATTTAAATCCAACACCTAAGATGTGCTGTGAAAACTTTTCTGCACCAAATGCAGCTGGCAGAAGGAACAGCTTGAGAGAAAAGGAAGGGAGGATATAAAGACACTTGAAATAGACAATGGTTAACATGGTAGAAAAACTGATACAACCACTGCATTCAAAAACTAATCTCTAAGTAATCATTCTTCATACCCCAGTCTTCATTCTCATACTAAGTGATAAAGTAACCTCTATGCCCACATGTAGGGAGTTTCCCACAGGCCTCTGGTTGTCTTAGTTTGCTTGGGGTGCTATTACAAAATACCACAGAGTGGGTGGCTTAAACAACAGACAATTATTTCTCACATTTCTTGGGACTAGGAAGTCAGAGACCAGGGAGCCAGCGTGGTCTGGTTCTGGTTAGAGTCTCCTCCTGGCTTCCAAATGGCTGCCTTCTTGCTATATCCTCACATGACAGAGAAAGGAAGTTCTGGTGTCTAGTCCTCTCATAAGGGCATTAACCCTATTATGGGGACTCTACCCTAGTGATCCCATCTAAACCTAATTACCTCCTAGCATCATCACATCGGGAGTTATGTCTACATGTATAAAATGGAGCAGCACAAAAAAGTTACATTCAATTCATAACAACTTGTCATTTAACTTTAGTGTGCCTAAGAATCACCTGGGGAAACACGGGGAACATGCAGGTACCAGTCCTGTAACACTTGAGATTCTGATTCATTCCAGCTGGGAGGTGGCCCAGGGAATACTTTCAAAAGCAGTCCAGGGAATTCTGATGCAAGGGTCCACTGGCCACACTGTGCAGGATCCGGCCCCAGGTTAGCTTGGGCAGAAAGGATTGCTCACAAGTCCCTGCGCTACACCTGGGGGAGTAGAGGAAATGTTCTGAGATCAGACTGTCCTCCAGATGGTAAGAACCAGAACCAGGAAGCATACCAACACAGTCACATCTGCATAAATGTCAGCGAAATGGTGCTTGACCTGAGCAATGTATATGCACTCACTGTCTAATCCACACAACCGTCCTCCATTTCCATGACCTTTGGAAAACTATTTTTGAGCAAAAGAGAAATAAAAATGTAAAACCTGGAATCTGTATCCTCATATCCAATCTAAAGATCAGTTTGATCAGTTTTTAAAATGGATTTCGAGAAGGGCTGATTGCCAATTGGGGAAATACAGCCGTGCATAAGCTAATGGAGTCACTCTGGCCAAAGAGAGCTCACCCTGAGCAAGAAGTCATCTTTCTTACAGTGTGATACCAAGAAAAATTCTCTCAGAAGAGAAACAACAACAAAAAACTTGTGAGGATTATATTTAAGTACATATAATATTTTTTTAATTTACTGGCTTATTTTGTCTTCTCTGTTAAACATGAAAGGAAATCTATGGTCATAAATGATTCAAACACACGAACAAAAAAACAACATTCAGAAAAAGTCAGAAGGAGTACTGATCATTCAACTGTCTTAAAGATAATATGTATGATCAGATAAAAACCTGGAATGGACAAGTCTTTAATAGAACTAACTGCTGAGGATTAATTTTTAAAACACTGAAATCAGAACCTTAACAGCTTCAAAGTATTTTGTCACACACATATTACGATAATATTTAACACTATTATTGTTCATAAGCAAAAGAGAGAAGCCCCAAAAGAAACAGAATCATAATGCTGAGAAAATTAAAATTAATTTTAGTGTGTTGCATATTTCCCTACAAAAGTTCAAGAGGTCCTTCTAATATGAATATATGAAACTATTGATGCTTCAAATAAAAGAAAAATGAATGCTATAATAGTGCTGCTTATTATTAAATTATGTGTATACTGGTTTTGTGCAAGCTGTGTTTTAGGAAAAAGACAAGAAAGACAAATACTGTATGATCTCACTTATATATGTAATCTAAAAAAAAAAACTCCAAAACCAGACCTGTGATTACCAGAGGTGGGAGGTGGACATAGGGAGAGGGAAACGGAGGGAAGGGGCTGAAAGATACCAACTTCCAGTTATAAGATAGATAAGCACTAGGGATGTGATGTACAACACGATGAATGTAGCTGACACTGCTGTATGATATACAGGAAAGTTGCTAAGACAGTAAATTCTGTCACAAAAAGAAAGCCTTTTTCCTTATTTCTTTCTTTTTATTTATCTGTATGAGAAGATGGAATGTTAGCTGAACCTATTATAGTAATTATTTCATAATAAATGTAAAACAAATCGTCATGCTCTTTACCTTAATTATGTCTGTCAATTATTTTTCAAAAAAACTGGGTAAAAAAGGAAAGACTTCTTTGATACCAACTTAAATTTTCCCTATTGATGATTCTGGTGAAATATTCCAGGGTAAAGGTAGAACTCAGAAATACAATAAAAAAATCTATTCGCCAAGTTCTAAATACCTAGAAACTTGTTATCACTGGCACATTGGGGAGCATGTGACAAACAGAAAGACTTGTAATGATAAATGACTAACTTTGTTGAAATTAAATTGAATACTTTTACCTGAAAAAGATCCATTTAATATTTTTGAAAATGTGAAATTTCCTAGAAGTTCAGATTTATTACAGATTTTGATCTCAAGTGATTTGTAAGTACTGGTCTCAAAAATACCATTTGGCAAAGAAACTGATACCCTCAGGAAAACAAAAATTATGAGGATGATCCCATCTATGTGTCCTAAATACCTCTCCAAAAACTTTAGGAAATTAATTCAAAGGACAGAAATGTAGGTTGATTTAAAGTAAACAGTTTCAAAGTGAATACATGTATCTGCTTTAAAACACACAAACTCATCTCTAAAAAGGTTAGGCCATCTTTAAGGCCAGAATACTTGTTCAACATCTAGATACAGGCTGCTAAGACTGACGAATGAGTGGAAGCAAGCAAAAACATTGACCATCAGTCAAGGGCACCTTCCCATATCTTTAAAAATATTCCTTCTTTGGTCACCTCATTCTGTTTTGATCCAAAGCATTATGCAACCACTTGATTAATATAATGAAGAAATTATGCCAAAATCTAAACTGAATTCTACATTACTGAATTTCACAGAGAATGAAACACAGCCTTTCTAGAACCCTGTATTGATTTCTTGGCCAGAAAAATGTCCTTGCCAAAGTTAAAAAAAAAAAAAAAAGCAGAAGCCACCAGTTATGGCAGCCAACAGATCAAATGCCCATATACTGATTGTATATAAGAAAAATAGTGTATTTAACATTAGACAAATAAAAAGACAGTAAAACAAGAATCCCATGGGGTCATCACCAGAAAAAAGATGGTGTGTGTAGAAATAGCCGCTAAACATGGAAGTAGATATTCCAACTGGCTCAAGTTGGATTGTGGCATTCCCCTAATATAATAATAATGTCTTCATTATATTAATCAAGTGGTTGTGTAATTAGTGAAATTAAAAGTCCACGACATGGCCTGCGCCCTCCAGGAGCTGCCTGCTGCCTCTCTCTCCAGTCTCTATCACTTTGCAGTCTCCACCCCAGCCTCTGCACACATTGTCTCCCCAGTCACGTGGTCCAGATCACACACATGGCACTCCTTAAATTTAGTGCTTGCCTTACCCACATACTTAATCCAACCCTCATTCTCTTTCAGAGCCCATTTTATGTTTCCTTTAAAACATTTAACAATGTGGGTGATCATACATTTGTATAATTATTTATTTAATTTTCCTCTCTCTCATTAGAACACAAGATTTCTGAGGGCTTTCATATGGTGATAGCATATAGTAGACTCTCAACAAATGATGTTAAATTAATGAAATCCCAGCTCTGACATTTATTAATTATATTATTCTGGACAAGTCATCTAACTCCTATGGGGTTCAGTTTTCTATCAATAAAGATAGGCAATAACCTCTTATACTCCACATATTTTATCTGGGTTATATTTACAAAAATACTTTGCAAATTAGAAAATATAATTCAAATTTAAAGCATATTATATTTGTGATATGATTACAAGCCAAAAGACTGTTTGAGTATTATAGCCTCCATTCAGTTGCTACAATACTGTATAGACATATCCAGAAAAGCATCACACTTAGTATTAATAAAGCTTTATATTTAAGGACTCTTGTAGACAATGAATAACAAACAATGATTCTTTGCAACTTAAAACTAAAGTTGATGCCATGTTAGGAATATCAAAATCTTCATTAACATTATTTCTTTAACACAGTTTATGCCAAGATATCACATAAAGTAAAAATGGCATCACTCTATTTCTTTGCATTATGTTAGCAGTTCAGAAAACAATGTAGGGCACATGCCATTTTAAACTTCAAATACACCTTGACATGAATAATTATTTGAATGAACATGAAAACAGGAAATGTACTTTAAACATCAAAACTATATGACCAGCCAATCATGAGTGGAGCTAGAGTCTGAGCTATTGTTCTAAGAGTTGAGTTTCATGTATGATAATGTATGCAGAATTCTCACATTGCTCTCTCTTTGATGGTGAGATGAGAGGCTCTGTGGTCCTAGGGCACTTTTTATCAGACTGAAGGGAACCAACAACCATTGGTGTAATGGCCACCGACAGCAGAAGATTTGTGATGCTGGAAGAATTTACTTCTGTCTGGATATTTTGGGGATTTGACTCCTGTCAGGTATTGCAACAAATTCAAGTGATTTCAATTTACCAAGCAAGGACAAGGAATGGTTTCAGGAAAAACCAAGGTGATGAACTATTGAGCATTCAGTTCATTAGCTGTCATCCATCTTGACATCTTCATCTTTCAAGCAGTACTGCAGAAAATCAAAGGCCTGTAGTGCTTCCCTTAAAAAAAACCAAGAAGAAAGCCAGACCCTCTTAAAGTGAAAGGGAGTGTGAAGGCTGTTTCAAATGGATGAGGAAAGATAACCATTGTTGTGGAAGTGAAAATTTTGATGGATACTCAATCATAACTACCTATGTCCTTAAGTATACTAATCTTAAAAATAATATCATCAAAAATATGAACTGAGTGAATTACTGGAGCTTTATGATTTTGGGGTTTTTTTGCTTATTCTTATTTGATGGATTCTGCATTTTAATATGCAGAAGTAGTAATATGCTAAATAATTGACCTTTTAGAAATAACGTCTTGAAGGGGAAAAAAAAAAAAGACCCAGGAGAAAAAAGTGTTTTCTTGAAAAATCAGCCAATAAAACATGGACAGTGAGACTCCAGAGACACAGCCAAGTCTCAGTAATATCACCTTTCTTCTTTTGTTTCTCTGCTCTGCTTGTTCAGCATTGAGGCACTGAAACTCCAGTCTTTCTGCACTTACACGCAGAGTTTTCTGGAATTACAGAGTAATGTCAGCAACCGAAGACATTAAAGAAGTGGTTCATAACCTTCCCTAGACACTATCCCTTGCCAAGGGGAAAGAAACTGCTCCATTTCAAGTTCTCAGAGACCCCTAGAGACAGAGTTGATGAACCTCACACTGTCCTTCTATTTCCCACATAGAATTTTACTTATGTTAAGAGGCATGGTAATGTTGCACTTTAATTGTCCCTTTCCTGAAATACTCACAGAAGAGTCCTCCTGACTTGTAGATACTAACAAACAAGATAAAACAAAAACCCTCTCCCATGTGTCACCCTCCTGAAACCTCCACTTAAAACATCTTATGTCAGGCTGTGAGAGAAAATGTTAATTCCACTAGTACCTTCTATAGGCTGGACCACAGAATTTAAAACAGGGAACTTTCAGAAGGCTCAGAAGGTTTTAAAAGTTATCAGAGAGATGAGGGACTATCCAGGTGCAGGTGGTTTGGTGGGTTGCACCTGAAGACAGTGTTTGGTATCCAAGTACGTTTCTACAATTAAAAATGATTTCCAAGGTTTTCACCTTCATCCTAAAACTCTTCAGTATGTTATTAAAACTCTTCATTATCATCATAGCACTATCACCACTCCAACCATACATTGCACGATTCTTGGCCAGGAAACTGCACCAGGCACTTGCATATACAACTCATATAACACTGCAACAACTGTATGAATTTGGCATTATTTTCAACCAATAAGTGAGGAAACAGAGGCAGGCAACATGCTCCAAGATTTTGCTACTTAAACTGTGGTCCATGGCATAGCCACTATAGCATCTCTTAGGAACTTGTTGGAAAAAAAGAATCTCAGGCCCAACCCCAGAGACTGAATAAGAATGTGCACTTTAGTAAGATAACCAGGTGACTTACATGCAAATGAATATTGAAAGTACTGTCTTAGGTAAATGGAATCACTGAGATTCAAACTTAAGTGACTCTAGCTCAAAAATCCAGATATTAAAAGAGTCTGCTCTTCTTGATGATGTAATTACAGCTAAAGGATGAAAAACACTGAGTACATTTATACTTAGGCATGAGCTAATGAGTTTTCATTAGCTGACAGAACCTGATACTGAGAATTTTATAAATTTTGGAAGAGAAAAGGGTACTCTGGGGATCACAGAGGTAGTAGATACCCTTGGTAGTGGAGTAGGAGAGAACCACTGGGAAAGCTAATTGGTCTAAAAACACACTTTGTCCATTTCACAGTTCGGCTAAGGACTAAGGGCTGACTCTTGCTAAAACTGTTCCAGCTCGCCTAAGTGGTCTCTGATACTGAATGACTTCATGGGGAAGTCCCTAACTGAAACACGCACAGTATCACTTTGTCATGATCCAAGGCATCCCTCCCACAGCCTACGCATAAGAATCCAGAAACATATGTGTAGCAAACATACATACTTATCCTTCAGGTTCTTGTATCAGACAATCAACCCAATATCGAGCTTTGTAGAGATATCAACTATTTACTTCACTAAGTCTGATAAATTGAAATACCTATATGAGTGAGAAATATCTACAAATACAATTTTAACATTTTTTTTCCACCACATATAATAAATCAAAATATATTAACCAATCAAGAACCTACCTGGGACATGCTTTGATGGAATTCCAGCCTAAGAAGTAATCAGAAACTATACTTTTATGTGAACTAGCAGCTGATCTTGGAAGCAGTTTCCTATAACCTTAAGCTGGTCAAGCATTTCTGCTGCAGTCTTCCTTACACTACCAAATTCTCTAAGTAAATCCTTTTGTTCCCCAGAATAGAAAGGTAAACTGCAGGTCTTCCAAAACACATGTTATCATAATTAATTAGGTTTATTTCTATTGCCTTTTCATTAAAAACTAACTGGATCCTATTATTTTTCCACCCTCTTGTACTATTTTATTAAGTGACTTTCATAGTATCTACTCTAGTTTTTTTTTTTTAAACACTTTACTGAGACAGAATTTTCATCTTCTCTTGGAAGAGAATTTAGTATTATTTTTTAGTGTATTTTTTTCTTGTTCATTATATTGTATTATTATAACCGTGTGTCTCAAGGAGACTTTCATGTTGTGCCAATATCCATGCTTTTGAGCTTCTTTATTTAAAAGTGAATTTTTGGCCACATGGTTTTGCATTTTGAAAAATTTTCCGAATTCCATATCATAGCATGACTTGCTAGTGAATACATTCACAGAGAAAAAAAATTAGCTCTGTGTCTGGTTTTCATTTAACAAAAGGAAATACAGGGCAACTCATTTTTGAAAGGAATATTATAATTTTTCATCAAATTTTCATTGTAATAGTGGAAAGTATACACTAATTTTATGTCATAGATGAGATTAGAGCTTCTGTTTTTATAATCAATATTTGTTATCTTACTCCAGTTCCTATCAGAGGAAGATCTGAGAATTTAATAAAGAAGATATATTTCATTTTGGATAAGTAACTGTGTATGCAAAGATTAAAGGCTCTGGCATTGCCTGAAAATGAATTTCTTTATTTTCTGCAATAGAATAATGCATGCATTGACATTGTGACTGCTTTAAAACCTCACAGAATGAGCCTTAACATACACCGTGTGATTCACTTTCAGACTCAGAAAACCACTGGATACTATTCTGGTCATCTCTTGCAAGCTAACAAACTGCCCTAAAGTTTCATGGCTTACAACAAGCATTTTATCATCTATTACAGTTTTATGAGTTAAGAATTCACAAAGGACCAGTTTGAGTAATTCTTCTGTGCCGTGAGACATTGGCATAAGTTGCTAGATGGCATTCCGCTGTTGGCTGGGCTGTTTCAGAGAGCCCAAGCCAACTTCACTTACCTTTCTGGAATCCTGGTGAGAATGGCTAAAAGACCAGGCTCAGCTGGCAGTTGACTGCTGCTCCTAAACACGGCCTCTCCAATACGGCGGCCTCAGAGTAATCAGGTATCTTACTTAGCAACCGCTGTTCCCAGAGAAAATATCCTAAGAGTCCTGGACAGAAGGTGTAAGGCCTCTTCTATCCAAGAATGTTACTTCCACTGCATTTACTGGTCAAGCAAGTCACTAAAGCCAGACCAAAATTAAGAGAAATAAAATTAGTTTCCATTTCTCAGTGAGAAAATAGAAAAACAAGTGCAGCCATCTTTAATTCACCACAGCTAACCATATAGGTCTTTTTGCCTTCCTTTGCCCAAACTAATAAGTGGAGTTGGATGTGTAGACGTATATATATAGCTATATAAGTAAAGAAAGATGAAAAACATATATGTATGTATAACATAGTAAGTCTCCAATTTAGTATGATTTAAAGAGGCTCCACTTTTCTTAATATAATTCGTTCATTGAGTCCAGGCCTGGAAAATAAGTTGAATAAAGAAAACAATGTAGAAAATTTGATTACCCCAAAACTAATCATCTACATTAAAAGCATATAATTCAGCAGCACCATCTATTTTTTCTTTATTTCTCTTTTGACCATTTCTAGCTTTTGGGAACATCTTTCAGATGCTGCTAAGGAGAACAATAATGAGATACTACTGCACACCTATCAGAATGGCTAAAATAAAAAAATGATAATATCAACTGCTGAAAAGAATATGAAACAACAGAAACTCTGATTCATTACTGGTAGGAATGCAAAATGGTACAACCACTTTGGAAGACATTTTTCTGCCATACTATAATGCTAAAGATAGTCTAACCATATGATTTGGCAATTGCTGGATTTACCATGATGCTCTGAAAACTATGTACACAAAAACAAACATGAATGTATGTTTATACCAACTTTAGTCATAACCATCAAAAACTGAAGTACACAAATGTCATTAAACAGGCATTGGATAAACATGCTATAGTACATCCATAGCATGGAATACCCTTCAGTGATAAAACTGAATGAATTATCAACCCATACACAGCATGGATGAATCTTAAATGCACATTGCTAAGTGAAAGAAGCTAGTCTGTAAAGGCCACATACTATATGACTCAATTTACATGACACTTGGAAAAAGCAATCAGTGATTGCCAGTGGTTTGGGGACGGGGAAGGATTGAATAGGCAAAATATAGAAGATGTTTTTAAGGCTGTAAAACTATTCTGTGTGATAATGAGATAGCAAACACATGACTCTATTCATTTGCCCAAACCCATATAATTTTATAGCACAAAGAATGAACCTTAATGTATTAATTTTTAAAAAAATCAGTTTGGGGGTCAGGGCATCCCAGTATGGAATGCAGACCATGGGAAAACAAAAACTAATTGTATTACAAACATATGACATAACCTCCCTGAAGGGGGTGAGGATAAATGGTGCTGGCCAAAGTAACTTCAGAAACGACTAAAGATAAAAAGGCCATACCTAAGCACTGTTTTCTAGTTGATAAGGTTGGTTTTCATAGGATAAAGGTTAACAATTCTGAAGCTGTTGTACATGGATAGCAGATGGCAGAAGTTCTCTGTTAGAGTCGAAGATTACAGATAAGCAAGAGGAGGAGGCTAGAATGATCCAGGTAGTGATTAGAATCTGAGACATCAGTGTGGACTCATGTTCAGTTCACTATAGATACAAGCTGAATACAGAAATAATTTTAGATATATGAGTGTACACAGGTTAGTATATACCCATGTAGTTCCAAGCTCTGTCCTCTTACTGAGAGGATTTAGAAGCAACAAAACCCCAGTAACAATAAGCACCTGAAGCACCCAGATCTTGGTTTCTAATTTCATTCTCCAATGAAAAGAACCAGAGCTCTTTGGAGAGATGGCTGATTCTAGTGAAGGATGACACTTAACCTCCATGATCTCCCTCTTAAAAATCCATAACTCCAGTCTAATCATGACAAAACATCAGGCAAACCCAAATTGAAGAACATTCTACAAAATACCTTCTCAACAGTCATAAAACTGCCAAGGTCATCAAAAACAAGGAAAGTCTGAGAAATTGTTATCATCTAGAGATGTCTAAGAGAACATGATGACTAATGTAATATGGAACCCAGAAGAGAAAACAGACGAGGTAAAACCAAAGATATAGGAATGAAGTGTGGGCTTTAGCTTTAAAAAAATGTTGCTGGAAGGAATAAATAAGATACTTAATATAAAAAGGAAGCTCCCACACCTATGTGACAGAAAAATGGTTAGACATGACCAACAAATTGTTTAACTATTAAGCATTTTTGTGATGTATTGGTAAAAAGAAAGAACACACTAATTTGGAGAAAAACTTTAAATGTAGTTTATCTGTCTATATTGAAATGGAATAGAAAAAAGTATGCTCTCTGAAAAGAGCAAAAGTTCTAAACGGCAAAGAGAGACTACAAAGGCACAGTAACAGACTAAAAGCAGGCCAGTCTTATGCAGAAGGATGCCAGAAAAAGAAATGAGGATGAAATTAGTCAAAAAGATGTTTAAGAGGCTATAGGATACTAAAAACCAGGGTGGTCCTTTTATAATCTATTTAACTGACTGTGGAAGCAGGTGATTTGCAAATCACAAACTGCTGAAAAGAAGAGGTATTCCCACCCAAAACAATGCAATAAAAGGAAAAAGATTTAGTAACACTTACCCTCTGGAAGCAGAGAGAGACTGAAAGTAAACTACACCTATTGTTGTAAGCAGAATAATGCCCCTCCAAAGATGTCACAATTTACTCCCTGGAACCTGTAAATGTTATGTTATAAAAGGGAATTAAAGTTACAGATAGAACTAAAATTGCTACTCTGCTGAATTTAAAAAGAAGATTATTGTGGATTATCTGGGGGATGCCAACATAATTACAAGTGTCCGTAAGCAGGGAAGATGGAGAGAGAAAGCCAGAACCAGAGAGACGGTGTATTAAGCTACTCGGGCTACCGTAACAAAATACCAACACAGCCTTTCAATCTCATTTACCCTTAATCATCTCCTTAGAGGACCCACCTCCATACACAGTCACATCCGAGGCTAAGGCTTCAACATATGCATTTTGAGGTGGCACATTCAGTCCAGAACAGATGGCACAGTGAGAAAGCCCTGACTGGTCACTGCGGGCTTTGAAGATGCAAGCCTATGAACCAAGGAATGCAAGGAGCCCCTAGAAACTAGAAAAGGCAAAACCTGGATTTTCCCTTGAAGCCTCCAGAACAGAATGCAGCCCTATGGACACCTGGTTTTAGCCCAGTGAGACCCATTTCACACTTCTGGCCTCCAGAACTGTAAGCCTATACATTGATGTTGGTTTAAGACACTATGTTTGTGGTAATTTTTTACAGCAAGAATAGGATCACACAATTATGAAAAACATATGGGGTCTTGGAAGAGAAAATTAAAAGCATTTAATTTGCAAACAGTTGTTCAAGGATGACAAAATGACACTGAGACTTAAAGATATATTATAAAAACAGAGAAGTGTTCATCACACATAATGCTTGATGCAACCCTGCCAGGTTCTTAACAAATGTTTGGAGTATCAGCCCCACTCCCGCTTTGTTTAATGCCTATGTTGGCAAATCTGGACTTTAGTAACTAGCATGGCTCCTGGTACACAATAGAAGCTCAATAAGGAATAAATTCATTGTATAAACTAACAGAGGCTTTAAAATAACAAAACTCACTATCACATATGGCTTGTGAGATTGGGTACATTAGTAAAGGAAGGAAGAGAGAAGAGACCTAAAATTAATTGGAATAAAAATAGAAGTCAAATTGAGATCCAAGTGAAAATGCTAATACATTCCAAGTGAGACATTTTTAACCATTGACAAAGCTTCTGAGCTTCACTTGGGTCTTCATAACATCTTGCAAAAAAAAAATGCATGGCAAAGATACAGCTGAACGCCCACCAGCTAAAGCCGGGCTATGATTGTTCTGGCAAACACATAACCCAGAGTAAATATTGTCTTGCACAAAGATGTGAGGAGGTGGATTAGGCATTGTAATTACCATTTGCTGGGTATTTGGCATTCTTTTTAAAGATTTAATCATTTCAATGAGACTCAGTATCACTAAAAAAGAAGTCAATATTTCTGTGAGCTGGGGAGGGAACAGCACTGATGTTTCCCTTCTGTTCAGCTGTTACACGTTGCCAACCAGAAATCAACTTCACCTGCTAGTTATTAATTCAAGACAGTACAGAAGAAGAATCATAAGCAGTAACTTTCTTCAGTTCCTTTTCTCAAACACACTATGTTGTCATATGTTATTGATCAAAAAGTGATATTTAAAGTGGGTAGCAATTTGTAAAATTACACAGTAATCTTGTTATATTATCCTAATTAATTTTACAACCAGTACTCATCCACTGTCCTTGCTGGTCCATGTAAAGCATTCACGTGCAGATTAACAGCAGCCAAGACAGAGTCTGTTGGCAGCTTTCAGAACGAGACCTCCCTGTAGATTGGCATCTACTGACATAAATTCCTTTAATCTGAGTTCCTGGCATTAAGCATTTGTTGAACAACATTTTGAGATACTGATTAGCATATCATTCCTCTGCGGTAGTGCCCCTAAAGTTTGGTGTACAGAAGATCACCTGGAATTCTGGATTCTTGGGCCTCATCAGAGATACTCTGATTCTTTACATCAAACGTGGGGTCCAGCAACCTATATTTTTAACAAGCATTCTGGGAGACTCTTTTCCATAGGATCAGATATATGTAACCAGATCTATTTTGCAATCATAAAAATCTGGACAATAATGTTGCTCAGACTCCTTTCTTCCCTTCTTTGAATTTCCAAGCCTTCATGCACATGACCTCTTTTAGTCCTCATAGTAATTTTGTGATTTAGGCACATCACTAGGCCCATTCTGATGAAGAGGTAAGGTGTTAAGTCACTTGCTATACTGGTGTGCTCAGACTGCCGTAACAAAACACCATAAACTGGGTGGCCTAAACAACAGACATTTATTTTCTCACAGTTCTGGAAGGTGGAAGCCTGAGGTCAGGGCGCCAGCAAGGTCACATTCTGGTGAGAGCTCTCTTCCTGGCTGGCAGAGAGCAGCCTTCCCAATGTGTTTTCTATGGCCTTTGGTCAGTGCATCTTTTCCTCTCCTTATAAGGCCACCAATCCTATCTGATAAGGACCCCACCCCTATAACCTCATTTAACCTTAATTGTCTTCTAAAAGCCCTACCTCTAAAAAGTCATAGTGGGGGTTAGGGTTTCAGCATAAGAAATTGGTAGGGGTGGCAGGCACAGTTCATCCATAGCTCTAGAGCAGCCGGGGACCCTTGGGCATCTCTATTTCTATGTGGTCTCTTCACATGACCTCTCCTGCATGATTGCTTCAGGATAGCTGGACTTTTCATATGTTGGCTCAGGGGTCTCAAGACATGTGTCCAAGAAAGATGACCAGGTGGGAACCATACTTTTTTTGCCTAAGTCAAAAATTTATGCATTGTTTCTGTCATGTTCACAAGCCTCCCAGTTTCAAGTGAGAGAACATGGACCTCACCTCTAAGTGGAGAAGTATCAAACTCATATCATTTGAAGAGCCTGTGGGATTGGATATACTGATGGGCCCATCTTTGGAAAAATCTGCACAGATATCCTTCCAGCAACTCTTAGGGAACAGGGCCAAAGGGACCATCAGAGGTTTGCAGACTTGGGAAGCTCTCATTCTCTGCCCACCAAAATGCTCACTGAACCAACAGAATTATAGTGGACATACTAAATGGTTTCACAGTTCCCCTCTCTGAGAAGCATCACACGCACCCCTCCCCAGTCCTCTCCCCACACCATCCGCACAGCAGCCCCATCTTTACAGTTGTGAGCTGCTGGCAATTCTGTTTGTTTGCCCAGTTAGACACAACCAGCTGGTAGTCAAGCAGGGGCACCTGCTCAACCAGAGCCAACACGGATCCACTCCTTTTTATTATAATAGGGAAAAGAGATTTCATAATTGCGAGAAAGCAAAGGAGACGGGGGGGAGGGGGAAGGGGAAAAAACAAAGGACCCAACACAAATAACAGACAGCAGGGGAGCTGAGGGGGACAGGCGAGAACGGGAGTGCCGCCTGCAGGCACCTCTGGTTCTTGCCCATCCTTGCGGCCCAGCGCCATCCTTAAGCTCAATATACCACCATTGTGTTCTTACACTAAGTTCCCTTCTTCGCTTAAGCTACTAGAGACTCACTCACCAAGGCACAATAATAACAGGTTAAATATATATATATTAAATATATATATATATATGTGTGTATATGTGTGTATGTGTGTGTGTGTGTGTGTGTGTGTGTGTATATCAAATCTTAGGTGAAAGTTAGTTCTGATGAATGGATTATGCATGAAAGTGGTTGGTCACCTTAAAAGTTTTTCTCTGTCCAGAAAGAGTCCTAACTAATAATAGGTCAAGTCACAAAGGCTTCCTGTCTTTAGAAAGTGGGCCTCTGCAAATCTAGCCTACCAGAGGTTCATGTTTTCTTCCTGTGACTTGGGGCCTCTTAAAAGTAAGTACAAATCAGGCAGCTAGCCATTAACTACAATAAAGTAAAGGGAACAAATTTTTTTTTTTAATCCATCATCTGTTATTACATGTTACATATCAAACAAAACACCGGTAACCGATGATTAAGAGAAAAGCTGGTGTCAAGTCCAGCATATGCACCAGCTCCAGGGATCTGATTCCCTCATCCTCTAAGGCCGGTCAGGTAACATCACTGTCAACCTAAAACAGCTGAGAGACACAGAGGGGTCTGTAGTGCTGGTATCACTCCAGGTAAGTCACCCTTTTACAAAACCCAGCCTCGAGGTCTATATTTATAAAACATTCCATCTATTGGAAAATTGTTTTCTCTGATATCTTGACTTTGAAAAAAAATGCAGATGCTAACAAAATTAACTCAGTTTACTTCTCAACTGTTAGAGCAACATCAGGTCATTTGAAGAAAATTAAATGTAAAATGCTGATCAATCATTATTGGGGTCAACTCCAAATTTAAAAATACCCAACATGGTATAATTTTATCTAATTTTTTCTTAATGTAAGTGTTTAAATATATAAGTATGTAAATATAAACATATATAATGTTAAAATATATAGAAGTATAATGGACAAATGTCCTGACTCAAAGATTTGTTAATGCAAGCTGGACTGGGTGAGGATGTCACATGTCACTACAGTTTACAAAACTGTACATTTCAAACTGTAAACTGTAAATTCCCAAACAACTGGAAATTCTTTCAAAGAAAATACTCTCAATATACTTTTAGATCTCCAAAAAGGTTTATTAAATGACACCATTTAGTACAAAAGCAAGGTCTAATCTTTCCAGTCTGGTTCTATAAATCTATTTACTTTAAGATCTTCCTTGTCAATTTTTTCCTTTTGTTAATGAGCAACTGGGATAATTTAGTGTGGGATAAAAAGAGATCAGTAGTTCTTACTCATACGTCACCCTGCCCCTACCAACTGTAGCCCTTCAAGCTACTGACAAAGAAATTGCTACAATCTTAGACTTTTTTATCTCCCTCATGGTATACTCTGATATTTCCCTAGCTAAACTTCTGTCTAATGATATCTAAGAAAGGGAAAACAAAATGCCATGCACCACGACGAACTCAAAAAGAAGTATTGTATGTCCTGTTGGGCCATGCTGCCTAGGATCTGTGATGCTCAGAAACAAGCACACAGGGTGGCCAGAGCAGGCCACTCTCCACTGTCAACCATCCTTGGCATGTCAGCACTCATGCAACAAATACTTCCTGACAATTCTCTATACAGCAATAAACAAAACAAACCAAAATTCCTGTCCCTGGGGAAGTTATATTCTAGTGAGAAAAGAAACAATGAATAAAAACAGGTAGTAAAATGTACAGTTATTAGAGAGTGATAAGTGCTGAGGAGAAAAAACAAAGCAAGAAATGTCAGGTGTGAAAGCTTACGCTTTCAGATAGAAAGGAAGGGAACACCCTAATATAACATTGCAGTAAAAGTCCTGAGGGAAATGAGGAAGCAATACATGGAGATAGCTGGGGGAAGAGCATGCCAGGTGGAGAGACAGCTGCAAAGCCCTGAACAATGAATGAATGATTTTCTAATATGTTTAATGGATAGCAAGGAGTCCAGTGCAGCTGAAGCACAGTGAGCACGGGGTGGTAGGAGGTGAGGTCAGATAGAAGAGCCAGATCACACAAGTTCATAGAAAAGATCTTGGGGTTTACTTGTGGGAGCCAACAGGAGAGGAGAATGCTCAACTGTGTCAAGGACTTTTGTGCAGTCAAATAAGGTGAAGACTGAGAACTGACCGATGGATTTGGCACTAGAAGTTATTAGTGACCTGACAAGGACAGGTGAATGGTAAGAATCACGGTTGTAGATTCAGGAGAGAATAAGGAAGAGGAACTGGAAGCAGCATGTACAGTCAACTCTTTCAAGATACTCTGATGGGAAGGGAAGAAGAAGAAAGGAGCAATAACTGGAAGATGAAATGGGATCAAGAGAAGGTTTTTTTTAAGGTGGGAGAAATGGCAATTTTTCTGTATTAACTGGAAACGATCCACCGAAGAGGGGGAAATTATGATGCAGGAGAGAAAGAACTTCTGGAGCCATGTTCTTGTGTGAGTGGGCAGTGACCTAGTGCCCCAGTAGAGGGGTTAGCTGAGCAGGAGCTTGGAGAGTTCCTCCTGCAGAAAGGGAGAGGAGATGCTGTGCAGGGTGCAAACCAGGTGAGGTGGGCGGGGATGGGGGCCAGAAGGGATGGGGTTCAGAGCCTGGGAAAGAGAGTCCTCTTCCCATTGCTTCTAGTTCTCAGTGCAAAGGTAAGAAAGGTCATCAGGTGACAGCTCAGAGTGAGGTTAAGAGAGAAAAGACCAGAGGTTAGAGGTTTGAAGAGAGAGAAGGAAATAGTGGTCTGAAAGAAAGAGAGTAAACAGGATCTAAACAGCATAAAGAGTCCACTTGAAGTAAGTAAACATTAACCCATTCATTCATCCACATACTTATTCTTTCAGCAAATATTTACATAAACATAACATATTGTAACAGTAAATGCAGGAGATGAAGCCATGAACTCTGCCTCTTGTCTGGCTCCTTCTCTGTAATCGAGAGTTCCCTAAGTTTCTCTCCTCACCTTCCCTTCTTTCCCCCTCTAAATTCTCCTCCTTTGGGGTGTCATCTAATTCTGTACTTTCAAGTAGAGTTAGGGTAAAGTACCCCTGAAGACAGACTGTCACTGAAACACTCACAGAAATTGTACACCAACCGTCCAATAAAATTATGATGAGAGAAATGTGTCACTTTAAATTTTCTAGTCATCACATTAATAAAAGTAAAACGATCCAAGCTAAAATCAATTTTAATAATACATTTTATTTAACCCAACATATATTTAATATTATCATCCCAAGGAATAATGTAAAAATTACTGAGATATATTTTTTGCACTAAGTCTTCAAAATTCAGTGTGTCTTTCATACTTACAGCACATACCATTGTCAGCCAGCCACATCTCAAGTGCTCCATAGCCCTTTGTAATCGTATTGCAGAGTGCAGACTCGCATTTCCGACTGCCTCCTGACACCCCGACCTTGATGTCTGTAAGGTCCACTTAAAAATTTCCTAATCCAAATTAATGATATCCACTTGAATCTGTTCTCTTTACTGTCTTTATTTCATTTCTATTTTCTTCCCTCTCTTCCTTATTCCCCACTGACAAAGGGGTCACAACAGATTCTCCTTGGAGGCCCTTTCTTTCATTCCTGTATCACACTAGTTCTCATAAAAGCAATAGTGAAAGAAAGCCCAGAAAAGCAGAGGTATCTTCAGTATCTTCCATCCCTGAAATGGCTTTATCTTTTCCACCTCACTTTCACTTGAATAGATCCAGTGCTTCTCAGTGTTAGCAAGCATCGGAATCATCTGGAATACTTATTAGAACACAGATCACTGGAACCAATCTCAGAGTCTCTGATTTGGCAGGCCTCGGGCAAAGCCCAAGATTTTACATGTCTAACAAATTCCCAGGGGCTGCTGAGGCAGTGGGTCCTGGGGTTATGTGGAGAGCCACTGGTTTAATCTCTCAGGAATGCTCATTTACTCACCTGCACTTGGGCAAATGGTACCCTTACTTCATTCTGAAGTGCTGTGTCTTTTACGAAGTCTTCCCTAGTTGTTAAACCAAAAATAATTTCTCTCTCTTCTAGTTTTCCTTATCTAGTCAGACTTCTCTTGGACCATCCCCTACCTACCTCGCATTAATCTGTAAGTGAATATTCTTTAAGAAGAATGACAGTGATTCACTTATGTTTGCATCCCCCATGGTGCATGTCAAAGATGTTTAATAAATATTTTAATTGATTTAAAGGTGCAGACTTTGACCTCAAGAAATGTAAAACATTTCACAACAAGAGGATGGAGAGTCTTCCTTTAAAGGAGAAAAATGGCCCTAATGATTAAGAAGCATGAGCTTTCTCCAGGTTTTATTTGTTCTCCAGTATTGCTAAAGACCACTTTTTTCAAAAGTAAATTCCCTCATTTTTTTTTCCTGAACTCACATAATTAATGAAAGATCAGGCTAATATACAAAATGTTACAGCTATGGGCCTTACTCATTTGAATAATTACTTTAAGAAACATCATATCTTAAAATATTTCCAGCCAGTGCATCCTTTTTATTAGCACTCTATAAATTTGCTGTCACTGTGATATCTGCAGGGAATGCCTGTAAATTAAAAAAAATCAAGTGATGAAAATAACATTGCCACGATTTTTTTTAGCAATCTGTTCCAAAGGATCTGAGTAGATGCAGTTGAAAATATGGACTTGGAGATCAGGTGATTAAAACTTAAAGGGGAAACAATGCTATTTCTACTTGCCTTTCTTTTGCACTTATTTGCTATTCTCCTAATCTTGTCTGGGGTGGTTTCAGGTTTGAGTCCTGTTATGTGGTGATCTCTTCCTGCATACCAGTAAGTTTAGAGGTCCATCAGATCAGTGAATAAATTCATAATGCCTAGTCCCCTGATGTAGATGAACTTGGAAACATTTTAGCTAATTCATTTCGTTTGGCTAATTCATTCACTTCTTTATGCAAGGATTTAGAAATGGGAGCAAATATAAATGCTCAGTCACTGCCTACAACAGGCAATGATGAAATTTCAAAGCCCTCAGATCAGAGAAAATTTCTCAAGTTCCACACTGCTGTATAATTCTTGTTATGAGGAACACCCATCAGACATGACATACTATCCACTGTAAGAAGCATGCTTTCTTCCTTTCTGTCCTAAGGAAGTAGTCTTCTTGCTTGGGTCAGTGAGCTCTTATCTCAGGATATCTGGGGATGAAGCATGTTTTTCTTTCCCTCCTTTGGGAAAGTTCTGTCCAACTAGATGCCTGATGCATGGGTCTTAATGACAGGCAAGTTCTTTGTAACTGCATGGCACATTTACTCTGCAGCAACAGGAAACTTTCTCTGTGAGTAGGAAGATCTTTACTCGAAGGATTCTAAAAATTTACCTAATTACTCATCAAAGAGAAACTACACCTTTTCTAGAAGAAGGGACAAGGATAAAATATAAATAATAGGAAAATTTCTGTACACTATTGCAACAACTACACGGGATGGTATACTTGCTTCTGCTGGTGCCTAGAGAAGTCTGGCTGGCTTTATAAAGCCTCAGAACAATATGGTGCCACTGTTTACACTTCTACAGGCAGAGGCAGCAGCTGCATTTATAAGCCACCATTTCCACTTATATGTCAAGATGTTGGGTGTGTAAAATATACAGCAGGAAAAAAAAGTAGGTGCACTATGTGACCCACTGATAAAGGAAATGCCTCAATACTGTCAATAGTAATAAGCGATCTCTCAGCCCATCATTTACTCCCTATAAACTGATCATTTCCAACCACATACAAGAATGTTCTAATACAGTTCATCTTTAAAAAAACAAACAAACAAAAACTTCCAGGCTTGACTCTATACCTACTTCTACCTATAACACCATTTCTGTTCCACCTGTCAGAGCAAAACTCATCAGGTGAGAGGTACTAGACAGCTCCTCTTTGCTCCTCTGCCTTTAGTCTCATGACTTAAATAAGATTGTATGCTGTTGATTCTCAACTTTTATTTCCAGGTCACACATTTCCTCTGCACTTGAGACTCCTGTATGCAATATGCAATATACTCCTATATGCATCACTTCATGGATGTTTAATAGGTACCTACAACTTAGATGTTCAAAACAGAATTTCCCACCTTCCATATGCTCAAATCTGAGCCAGCCTAGTCTTTTCCATTAAAGAAAATGATACTCCCTCTCACCCAGTTATTAAAGCCAAAAGCTTGGTAATTAACCCTTTCCTTCTGCCTCCACTGCCAAAGAAGAGGCTGGATCTATTATATACTCAGTGGTGATAGAATTTACATGGTATCTTGGTGGTTTGGATATGGGGGTCCTCCCTGCATCTCTTACTGGCTACTACAACCCATTTTCCACTGGGAGTCATAGTTTCAACACTTAAATCACATCACTGCTCTACTTAGACTTCTTTAATTTGTTCCTATTACCTTTTTAGCAGAACCCAGATTCCTAATCCTGGCCTGTAAGTATTTGCATGATCTGACTTCACCTGCCTCGCAACCTTACCTCTTACCCGTCTCCCTCTCATTCAGGATGGTCAAACCACACTGGCTTTTTCTGATCATTCAACATGGCACCCAATTCCCCACATACTCAAGGCCAATGGTGTGTCCTCTGCCTTGGGTGTACTTCCCTGTTTTTGCATGGCAGGTAGTCTAACGTCCCGCCTTAGAGAAAAGCCTTCCCTGATTCCACATCATAAACAGCCCCTCCCATGGCAGCCTCACGGGCTTCCATCGTGGCACACACACCTACCCCAACACACTCTCACTTCCCACCAAGCCCCCCACACCTGTGATTTAAAGTCTTCTTGTTGGCTTGTGTGCTTACTTCTCTCGCTGGGGCACCACAGTAGCTCCAGTGCCCACCACAGATTTTGGCACATAGCAGGTTTTCAATTAAAATTCACTAAATGAATAAATAAAAGCTGGGCTTGTCCCGACCTAATTTGACAAAGTGAAACCAGCTCAATATCATAAATCTTTTATCACGCCATGTCACACTCCGGCTGAATTAACTAACACCAAAAATCGATTGCCCAAGGTAAGTGGTACTTTCCCCGGGCTATCTGCACTTTCATGGTGGGGAGGGTGAGACAGGGTTTTTCATATATGTTCGATTAACATTTTGGAGTTGAAGCCTTAGTTTATCCCAATGAGAAAGGTATCAGATTATCCTCAGTAGCTCACTCTTTATTCTATAAAGGATATTCCATTCAGGCTGAAGAGCCAGCATGTACTATTAATATTTTAGGAGATCATGGGTACTTTGAGAGTCTGATGCAAGTTTGGATGGAAACATCTGGAGAAAAATTCATCAGTGCAAAAATATACATACAATTCGAGAGTTACATGGGAGCCTGAAGCCTATCCATTAAGTCTGAAGACTACAGGTCCTAAATAAACAGTCCTCCTACTTACTTGAATAACAAGATTCCATTTTTCTCCCATTATAAATATTGGGCTGTTGTTGGTTTTGTTTATAATTCTTCCTTAAGCAATTTGAACTTCCCTGTTGCCCTTATAGATTGAAGAGAAAGAACACATAAACTGGGGGAAGGAGTGAAAGGAAGTAATGTTGACGTTTATAAGACACTAACGTGTGTCCAGCTGTAGTGTGAACCCTACCAACTGGGATTTCTCTTTTTTGTAATGAGAGTGTCTAACAAGTTTGATTGCTGATACATCCACTTCAAAGATGGCTATCTCTAGATAAACGCATTGCCAGCCACACCCCTGGATAAAGAGTCAGGCCTCACCACCTCCACCCCCAGGCTCCTTAATTTTAGGTATCTTGGTTGGTTTCCATAACTGACCATTTGGGCCACTTGTTTTTTTCTCTTCCTGTGCTTGAAATTCCCACTCTTATGTTTCTACTTCACCAATAAAAAATGAGCCTGCAAAACCCTAGACCCCCACCCTCAACCCAAATTAAAGCAGAAACCCAGGCCTGCTCTTCTCCCATCTGTCTCTCTCTCCGTCTGTCTCTCTCTGTCCATCCTCTCCTCTCACTCAGTCCCCTCCAGGACCTTGCTGTGTGGCCCCAGGAGTACTGTCTAATATCCAAAGCCCGTAAGTAATAAACCTTGTGGGGTTTTTTTCCAAAATGTGACGATGGTTATTGCTGAAAGGTGCCTTGCAATCATAGTAAGAACCATAAGGGCCGCTCCAGCCACAACACGGGTTGTCAGCAGGCTGAGACGAGCATATGACACTAGCACTTGGCAATGTACCTTCCATGGACTCCTCCATTTAATTCTCGAAACTACCCTGTGAGGTTAAGAAACTCCATTTTTGCAGATGGGAAACCTGTGGAAAAGTGAGGTCAAGCCACTTCCATGTAAGAAGTCCCAAGATGGAACCTAGATTCATAACCAGATTATAAATTCCTATTCTCTCTGCTGCATCATATATTCATATTTCAAAAACTGCACATTAATTCTTTCATTTAGCTAATGATCTGGACACTCCCTTTAACTCTCTGACTTCATCTTCTGTTCCTCTCACCTTTGCTCACTTCATCTAAGCTGCCCGAGCTTCCTTGCTATTCCCTAAACTTTTAAGTTCCTTAAATAAAAGTCAGCATAAAAAGTCATTAATAGACTTGGTAGCACTACTCTGAAACCTAATTATGTATATGAGTAAGAATCTATGCCTTCTTTATGAATGTATTTTGGTAACAATTTTATTTAGAAGATGATTACTTCAACTAAGATACTTGCAATACAGATATTTGTGAAATTAAAGTAAATTATCAATTATGGAGAAATGATTACAACCTTAAATGACTGTATAACAAATAGTGTTATAATAAAAGCATAAACATAACCTCATTAAAAATGTGCTAATATCCTACCCATTTTGTAGATATTAACTCCAATTCTTTTAAACTACAACACATTTATTTATGGAACTTACATGCATACTGGCTTCAAATATTCTAGCACATTTTACAAAAATATTTACTGGCCAAAACACGAATCTTAAGTTGGAAACATTGGAAAAATACTGCACTTTTTGAAATACATTTGTGCCCTTTGCTTTTTTTAAATGTTTTTTTATACACTGATATCCTTTTGCTTTTCTGAAAATAAAATCACTGTTAGTCCCCATGACCTGTGAACATTAGCATATATCCAAAAAGACTTATAAATAATGCATAATCCATTTGATATGGTGGATGTGTTAAGATTGTTCTATGGTCTATGACTGCAGCAATTATTATAAATCTTTTATCGGTGAATTTTCCTCTGTGGCCTTCAGTCACTCTCAGACATGTCTTTCTCATTCTATACCAGCCAGCTAATCTCCTGCTGTTTGAGCTCAGGAGTTCATAAGGATACCATGCTAGCTAAGACTTTGTTAATATGAAATATTTCTAACATGCAAAAATAAAGAGAAGGTTATATGAAATATATTCCCACCACCAAATATTTATAATCCCCCCTTCCTCCCTAGATATAACCACAATATTCAAGTTGCTATGTATCCTTCTCTACCCATATTTTTATTTTCCCTCCTATCTAATCATAAAGAATATAAGAATCAAACTTTTGTTTTTTCTATCACTGTTAACGCTTTCAAGATTTGGCCAATGTTGGTACATGAAGATCTAGTTCATTTATCTTAAGTCTTATATAAAATAGCACAATTTATGTATCCTTTCCTCTATACACTGTGATTTATATTGTTTCCAACTTTTCACTACTAGAAGCAATGCAGCAGTGAATATTCATGGGCACATATAGAGAAATTCCCTACAGTGTCTACAAGTAGAGTTGCTAGTATAGAATGCAAATTATCAACACTACTGGATATTACAAAATTGCCCTCTAATAGTTTAACAATACATTCTCCCACCAATAGTGTGTGAGAGTTTCCAATTCCTACAACCTCTTCTATACTTGGTATTGCCAATTTTTTTAAAATTCTTATCTGATGGGTAAAAAAGTATGTGTCCTTGATTTTTTAAAATTTGTATTATCTTGATTACTGGAAAGCTTGAGCACTTTCATGTTTATTAGCTATTTACTTATCCACTTTTATGAACTGCCTGTTCCTATTCTTGTGTTTTTATTCTACTCAGTGAGTTGTTTTTTATTTCTCACCGATGCTCCTCTTGTCTTATTACAAAGGCTAGGACCTAGCTACAATAAAAGCGGACAGCAGACATCCTTGAGGAAGAGGGCAGCATCTTTAATATCAAGTTTTAAATTAGTAATAGTATTTTCAGGTTTTCTCTTTCTTCCTATGTTGATATTGGACACATATTTTCTTAGAAAATTCTTCAGTTAATCTATGCACATTTGGCATAACATGTTCAGAATAGCCTCTCAGGATTTAAACATCTTCACTAGATCTGAAATTAAAACCTTTTTTATTGCTCATATAGAATATGTGTTTATGTGCGCCTTTTTTAATTGATCAGTTTTACCATGGGCTTGTTTTTTTTAACATCCTTTCCAAAAAACCATCCTTTGTATTTTGTTAGTAATTTCTGTATTGTTCTGGTTTGCTATGTTACCACTTTGTGCACCTTTTCATATGACAACCACTTCTTTGTAGGTTCTCTGCTGTGCCTTTTCTAAGGGCTTAAGTTAAATCAACTCACACTGGTCACATATTTGCCATGTGTTATGCACTATTCTAAACAGTTTAAGTTTACATGTTTTAAAACTCACAAAAGTCCCAGATACTATTATTACCTATAGTTTACGAACGAAGAATCTGAGCCACAGCAAGATAAAGTAACTTAACCACATAGCAGAACCAGTACGTGGCAATGCTAAAATTCTGCACTTATAACCTCCACAATAGATTGCCTTGAATGCAGCATGCTTAAAGAGAACAGATGTTCACCTTTGTTGACTGCAGTGTATATATATGACAATTAACCTTGTTATCTGAGTTATCCAAATCTTCTATATCCTTTCTAAATATTTTAGTCTGATTAATTTTTTAATTTCTCAGAGCTGTGTTAATATCTCCCATTTGAATTATAGTTTTGTTAATTTTATTTTATTGTTTTTGCTCTTTAAATTCATTGGGTTCATAATTGCCATACCTTTTGATGAATGATTTTTAATTAATTTATATTTATGTTTATCTGCACTAATACTTTACAATAAATTCTATTTTTTTCTGATATTAATTTACCATACCACCTTTCTTTTTTCTTTTTCAAATTTGCCTGGTATGTCACTTTTTTTTAATTACATGATACATATACATGTTTACATATGCATACATACATATACATATATACCTACATGTATATGTATGTATAATAAACTACTTTTTGCTGGATTTTGCATTTTACCCAGTCTGAGATTTTCTGTGTTTTAATCGGTTGAGTTTTACTGTAACTATTGATATTTTATACCTATTTCTGCCAACTTATTTTATATTACGTACTTACCATCCTTTTGGCTATTTCTCTTTTTTCTCCTTTTCTCCCTTTGGATAATCAGCTTTTTAACATAGTACACACCTTTTGCTTCCAGCAATTTCCAAGCTACAGATTGTACTTCCATTCTTTTAATTGTTAACTTTAAATTTTTAACATGCACAATTATGTAATGATGTGTTAGGATAGTTAATATTTTTATTTCTTCTGAGCAATGCAAGGAGTTTAGGAAAGCTTAATTCCAGCCCCTCAAACACATCATTGTTGTCTAGAGCTTTATTTCTACCTTACTAAAACCAATACTAGACACTTTATGAAAATCATTGCTTCTTACATCCTAGTGCTGATATTTAGAATAAATGTCTTCTTAAAGTTAGCAGTTCCTTCAGAAAGAGTCTGTAAGAGGCAAACTCTGATTCTTTATATGACATAAAATATCTTCATTTCCCTTTATTTTTAAATGATATTTTGAGTATAGATCTATAACTATTGTTATTTTCCCCTCAACGTCTGAAAAATA
Source organism: Manis pentadactyla (assembly GCF_030020395.1). Lineage (NCBI taxonomy): Eukaryota > Metazoa > Chordata > Mammalia > Pholidota > Manidae > Manis > Manis pentadactyla. The sequence goes on from NC_080025.1 coordinate 125,138,103, forward strand.
TTTTTCTGCTATCTTCTGGCATCTATTTGACTAATTAGAAATCTATTTGTTTTATTGCTCTAGCATCATGTACAATGTCTTTTGTCTCTGGCATCTTTGAAGATTTCCTTACACCTTTGCATTTCAGTTTTTCTATGACATGTCTAAGTGGGCCTGGTTGTTCTTTCAGTCTGAGGACCCAGTTTATTCTCTGTATCTGGATTATTCTCTATTGTTATCTATTGGCTATTGCCTTTCCTCCATTCTTTCTATTCTTTCCCTCGGGAACTCCCTGCTTTAGAGTTTGATCATGTTAGAACTTACATTTCAGTCTTTGGTCATCTTGAATTACCTTTGTATATACTGTGACCACAATGCTCTTTGTTAAGGAGGTTATCACCTGGGAAGTTCTTCCATAAGCATTAGAAGTCTGATGAAACAATGGTATAATTGAGGGTTGCTATGCATTATTGATATCACAGCAATATTAGGTGATACTAGATACCAGACTCCTTGATATTGTGATCTAAAAAGCATGGAATTATAAATCTTAGCTCAGAGATATTGATTATTTTACATATTTTAGGGGTGTATGTTTTTCTATGGTTAACAGAACTAAAAGTCACCATTGCTACAGTTTTAATATAAAATAAGGAGTCAGCACTGAAGCACCAGATACTAAACAGTTCAGTGAGCTTTGATCCACTTGAGTCACTAATGTGATGGGTTCTAAGGAAATAAAAAATTCATTTACACTGGCTGATTTCTTACAGTGTCCTGATGCAGCCTTGTTTCAAACTCTCACAGCTTTGATTTATAAGAAATGAAGGAGTAATAAATTGGGTACTTTCTTACTAAAACCACTGGAGGTTTATTTGAAATTTAGATATATTGACTGGAGACTTTTACGAATTTCTGGAAATTGATGTCAATATTTTCAAGTAATGAATCACTGGCAAAGGAGAAAGAACAGAAATTCTTTATAATATGGTAAATCCTAGTGCATATTTCTTCTCTGAACTTCTCTTTATATTGCAGTATCAGAAAACATGAGAGATTTAAGGGGGAAGTGAGAAAAAAGACTGTCAAAAGCGTCAGTGGTAACAAAGACTGGTAAGAATGCTAACAGAAATGAGAAGAGTGAAAGGAAGAGAGGAAAGCCGGAGCACAGAGATGAGAGGTCATGGGGACCCAGGTGAAAGGAATCCAAGACAGGAAACCGAGGGGACAAAATATTATCATGCACCTGTTATTGGAAAGGATGCAGTTTGCTAATCAGGGACACGATCTTCAATGGAATTCAAGATAAGTAATCAATCAACAATACATCCAAAAGTATTTATAAAGTTTCTCAATCTTAACAAAAGTTTTGCAGCAGAAGAAACATATATTCAGGACCTAAAGGATACTTATCTATCTTAAAATGTTAATAAGAGGGGGAAAAAATGTGAAAATAAAGGAGCTCTGCAGAGAGCATGGTAGGTAGTGGCGCCCTGCCCGGAGCCTGTGGCCCTCCTGGCCTCTGTGAGCAGAGGACCCTGGACGGCTAGGTCAGGCCCAAGCCCTGGGACAGCTCCCCCAACCCCAGCCCCTCCCGCCTGTGACTTGCCCGCAGCCTTAGCCTGGCAGAGTCCTAGGCTCCTGCTCCACCCCAGCTCTACAGGCAGCCGCAGAGCGCCCCAGGCCCACAGGAAACGGCGCTGCCACCAGGAGAGTGGCCCATGCTGGTGGGTGGTGAGGGGCCTCAGGCCACGAGCCACACAGATCCTGTACCTGGTGGGACACCTGGCCCTAGATGTCCCCTGAACCGCCCCTAAGGGGTGCAGAAGGTGCGCAGAGCCGAGAGTTGGAGACTTCATCGCGCCAGACCTTCAGAGGGGCAGAGAAACGCTAGCGCAGCCCCCCACCTTTGGGTGACAGGGAGAGCCCACAAGCCTTCGGGAAGAATTACTGCCCACTGACAGAAGGCCTGTGTACACAATATGAAACCGCTACTCCCAAGTTTCCCCCTCCTTTTTAAAAGAAAAACTGTATTGTGTAATTGAAACTTGCAAAGAGAGTAGTATTTAAATGTTCTCATCAAACACAAAATAACAACCACAACAACAGCAAAAAACCCAGACAAGATAAATAAGTGAGGTGATGGCTGTGTTAACTCGACTGGGGGAGAATCTTTCTAAATGTATAGGTATATCAAAGCCTCATGATGTACATTCTAAATATAATACAATTTAATCTGTCAATTACACTACCATAAAGCTGAAATTTTTTTTAAGTTTTATTTTGCTACATCTGGGCCTTCTACATGGAAAGAAATTCTGGTGTATGCTAGAAAATCCCCTACTTGAAAAATGCCCTTTTAAAAGAAGAAATCATAGGAAAGAAATGTCTTCTGAAAATGATTTCTGGAAATGAAATTTTTAGACCACCTCTAGAAAGGACGCCAAGAGCCACACAGATCCACGTTTGTTCAACAGGTCACAGGAGACAAGTCAAAAACCATGAGGAACAATGAAATGGTTCATCAGGCCAAACTGGTCATACTGAGGAGACATTTTCCTATTATTTCCATCGTTCTGTGTGTGCATTTTATTCTCCACAACTGTATGGATGGTTAACAATGCTAAGGACTTTTTAAAAACTTCTTTCTAGATGTCCTGAAGTGCCTGGTTTATGTTTAAAGTAGAGATAATAAAATGACAGATTTTATAAATACCGTTGTATTAAAATTCATATGAAATATGTTGTTTGGAAAGGGAATGACCAGACCGTCACTTGGAGCAGCACACACTGTGTGCACTGGCTCAGGGACGGGGAGACGGGAGCACAAAGCCAGGGGCTTTACAGTCTGACTAACCGTTGTTCTTTATGTTCTGTTCATTTTGTTTTACTTTGCTGTGTATCTAATGGACAAACAAGTCCTAATAGGACAACATCTAGTCCTTCTAAATTTTAAAGACTTTGCCAGCATATGATGAGAGTTGGTAAACTATTTTGGATGTTTTGTGTTAAAATTTATAGGAGCCACTCTTTGGAAAACAGCTTGTAAAAGTGATACTAAATTCATCCCTAAGTATTATAGATACTTACACTTGTCCATGCAGTAAATACTAGGAGTATTAATTAAAGGGGGAACTGTTAAGTAAAAGAGACAATTTTGTAATAAACTAAAACACTTCTCATACATATGATTTGTAAGAAGTGTTATGTTCATGTATTCAAATTATTTTTTATGCTTTATCCTGTGCATGAAGCACAGGCCACACCAAAGCACATTTCCCAGAGTAAATCTGTTTGTCTTTAAGTGACTTGGGTGCCCCGCCTATCACTTGGCATGAGCATAGCTTCTGCTCCTGGCCCTTTGTGTCTGCAGAAGACGCGGGGAAAGAAAGCAATTCTCTTGTTCTAGGGGAACTTCACTCTGTGTCTTTAGTTTTGAAGATGAGCAAACTCTTCTAAGTGCTGTTCTGCCCTATCTCTTCCCTCCTTTCCTGTTCCTTCCCTTTTTCCCTCTTTATTCTGAAAAGTCAGGGAGGTTTGGGAAGTAGGCGATCACGTGGTTAGGATCATGGAGGAAGAAAGCCATTCCCACTCCGTATTCTTCAGCCTACAGCTGGTTTGTCTTCCATGGAGGCTATTTCCCAACACCAAAAGAAGTATTAGAAGCATTAACTCTTTAACTGTTATGATGCTGTTGAGATCACCCAAGCAGCGGTACTCCCTACATTTTAAAATTAAGGTGATACTCTTTCTTTAACCTGTTTAGTATCGTGCAGTATTATTAAAGTTGTATAGAAAAACAAAAAACAAAAAAACCTCACCTTCTTTTGGGATCATGTTAACATTTTTGAAACTGTGCATTGTTCTTTTCAGTAGATAAAACATTTAAGGTCAGAACTGTGCTACAAAACCCAGATTCCCTGCAGTTGGTTTTCTGCCACTGAAACCTCAAAAACCAGATATTCTCAGCAGTGTGCTGCATACATTACACAGGTACATCGGAGATTTATCGCTCTTCTTGGTCCACCTCCTGGGAGCATTTCATCATTGAAGAAAATAACTAAACTCACTCAGGCCCCTCTTTAATTTTTAAAATGAAAATCTATATCCATCAGGTATATGTCAGAGTTTTCAGAGGGAGGAAAGTAAGATAACTTTTGAAAAATTCCGTTTTTCTTAAACGCAAAGTACTTAAATCATAAAAAACTTAAAATTCATTTCTTATTGATAGAATCTACCAAGTAATTACCAAGTACCTACCTACTAGTATGCTAGATATTTAGACTCTCTACTATAGTGTAAAACACACCCATGCACATTCATGCACATACACAGGTACAGTTTACACATGTATTTTCCCTTTTCTAACATGTATCACTATTGCTTCATCTTCGATAACTTTCATTGAAAAGCACTTTTCAACCTAAAGTGTGTCTGCACAGTGTACTTAATTTGGCTTTTTGATGAAATTGACAAGTCAATTCAAAAACAACCACATTCACTGTATTTTTTTTATTCTGTACATGAGCATATTAGCTTCCTTTACAATAGAGAACCTTCTAATTTCAGCTTGACAAAAGCAAAAGTTATTTTAATAACTGAGGGAGGAAAACCAGCTGATGCTTCAAAACTGCATATTAGGTATTAGCCTAAGTGTTTATGCATTTAATTTAATTCTCACACAACTTCTAAGATAGGTACTATTATTAACTCCATTTCCCATCTGGAAAAACTAACATTCAAGGAGTGACATAACTTTCCCTATGTCACAGAGCTGGTACTTGAACCTAGGAAGTCTAGATCTAGAATCAAGTACCCAGCCACTGTATGATGTACTTCACCCTCTCTACAACTGAGCACACATATAGGATTATAAGCAGAAAAATATCATTAACTCACATTAGCTACATGTAACTGAGAGCAAATAAGCCAAAAATGAGAATCTCTCAGTTCCTGATTTCACCTTTTCCAGAGCTGTGTTTTGTCTTGAGTAGTGGTCTATGTCCAGGTCTCAACATAGCAACCTAGCTGACTGAAACACATACAAAATGCATCCATGTTCTCAAAAAACAACTAGCCTCACCTACTCCAAATATGTCAGACATTTGTTAATTATCATGACAGAAATAAATGGAAATTCAAACTGTTTTCAAACTTTTATATTCCTTCTAAGTCTATTTTGTAAAAATTTTGCAAATAATAGTTTTACATAAGCATTGATTTCCTAATGGGCTACCCCTAATATGATTAATAGAAACGAATTAACTGATTAATTAATTAAAATGTGAAATTTGCCTGCATACACTATTGTTTCTAAGGAAGGGTCCCTTTCATTCCTTAAATATCATTTGCATTTTTAAATTCCCATGTTTTTTTAAGCTCTGGCCTTTCCCTGAATGTCACCTCTAACTGCCTCAGAGAATACTTTATATGGATACCTAGCATGCTTTCAAAATCAACATGTCACCATTTCTGAAGCTTCTAAATCTGTTTAGATTAAATATATTATCAGTGCTCATACAGGAGGGCATGACTAAGGGTAAAACACAACTTTTTAAATGATACACTTTCTGACAAAAATTCAGATGTGACTCATAGTACTTATCACATCCTAACCTTGACCATCAAAGTTAGCGCTCATTCAACCTACCTCCTCCTTTTACTGATAAGGAGGCTCAGACCCTGAGGAAAATGTGACTTGTCCAAGATCATCATGAATTTGTAGCTGAATGACAACCAGAATCTTGAATCCTGATTTTTTTGGTAATTGTTATTATTTTTATAATGAGCAGACTATGAGTCAGCCACCATACTTTTATTTGCAATATCTCATTTAATCATCAAAACAACCCTGTAAAGTAAGCATTATTATTCCACAATACAAATGAGGAAAGAGAAGGTCAGGGAGGTAAACTCATTCATCCAGGTTTACACACTGGAAGAGTGAGAATCTCAAGCATGAGAGACACGGAACACATGTTTGTTTCACTACAAATTCCCTGGCTTTAGACAACTCGTCTAGACTAATGTTCCTTCTGTGTCACCCACTTCCCTCCTATGAAGGCAAACTGTATAAACATAGAAACACATGTGACCATTTTAACCACTCAACACTTCATATTACAGGACTTTCCATAATAGAATCAATGTGTTAAATTGTGTTAACAACCACATATTTTACACAAATGTTTTGAATCCTCAGATAGTTCCAACTTGTAAAATATGTCTGCAAATCATAAGGTAGCCAAGCATTTTATCATGCTTTCTTTATATTCTATTTGTCAGTAATTGGATGTCATCTATTTGGATTCTATGAACCTATTTATTTAAGATGTCTAGTGTCTCTTTTCTTGAGTCACTGCAGATATCATCCCTATAAATCAGTGCTTTTCAAACTTACTTTCATGATAACTCAAAATATATTAAAATATTTTACTGGATATCAAAAAACTCAAAAAAATTAATTTAGTTCACTAACATTTTGGATATCTGCATATTCTATATATTAATTTAAATTTGGAATGGGTCAAGAAGAGATAGATATAACTTTTAAAACAGTATTGCAACTGTAAGCAATCTTAGAGGGAAAAAAGATAGGACAACATATTAAAGGGCCAGAATGCTAGGAAGAATTTAAATAGGCAGTAAGCAATATGAGCTTCCTCACCTACAAAAAAATCAAAGTTTGAGATGCCCCCAGAGGCAACTGTGAAAACCTCTATAGCATCCTCTGGACTGGTACAGTACTGAACCAACTGGATAATACTGGAAACCTTGTCCAATAGTAGTCCAATTTAAGCTATGCACAAGCAATCAGATGTTCCAATCACAGCCCAAATGCATCACGTGGGCCAGCTACACTATCAATTATTCAGCAATCCAATTCACCTCATTAACACAATCTTAATAAAAGAATCAGATAAACTATTGTCTGGTTATGTCATGCATAATAAATTCACCAACTATTTCTTAAAAATATCCTTTCCATTCTTCCTCTACAGCTTATTACCTTAGGTCAGACAATATCACCTCTCACCAGAATTATTGTATTAAGCTTTTAATGGGTCTCCCTATCTCCAATCTTATCAATGAACATTACCCTTTAATGACTTGTCATCTCCTTGAGAATAACTAGAAACTCCTTTTTTGTGCTCTGGCCAATGCCTTGTCTCTAGCCACACCAGCCACTCTCTCATGGGAAACCTGTTTTTCAGCCACACTGAATTCATTGCTATTCCTGGACACAACATACACGTTCTCCTTCCTTTTAATGAGACACTTCCCCTAAACAAAATAGTTGTTTTTCTTTCATTTGGTTGACTTCTCCTTTAACATCCTACCCATACTTTATGTCCCTCAAGTAAAGCTTTCCATGACTGAGTGTTTTACTTGCATTATCTCATTTAACCCTCAAAACAACCTGGAAAGCTGAGCTGCTGCTCTACGTTGTCTTTGTAACATGTAGCAAACCATTTAGTCTACAATGGCATTTACTACCTCCCTAACCAGAACAATTATTTAAGCCCAGAGACTGTATCTTATTCATCTGCACGTCCTAGTATCTAGTGGAGTTGCCTGGAACATGAAAATGCTCAATGGCTATTTGTTGAAATGATGAATAAATGAAATAGATTAATATGTCCCAGATGTTCTTGATCTTAAGAATCACTTGGGTGCTAATTAAAAATGCAGATCCCCAAGCTAATCCCTTGGAGATTCATACTGACCAGTTTGGATTAGGGGAAAAGATTTTGTATGTTTATCAAGTATTCCAAGTGATTTTCATGACGAATGAGGAAATGGGAAAATTACTGTAGTTGTTTAATCATGAGAGATAAGATCTCTGTCTTTTACAAAATGTCTCTGTCCTTGGTTTGCCTCTCTTTGGTATAACGGGGACACACCTCCCCTTTACCTGGCACCTATTTGTTTTTTGCAAGTAATTAACAAACAAACAAATTTTCATCATATAAAAATAAAGGCATACAACACAGAGAAGGCAAGTAGTGATTCTACAACATTTTGCTATGCTGATGGACAGTGACTGTAAAGGGGTTTATAGGGGAGACCTGGTATAGGGGAGAGCCTAGTAAACATAATATTGGTCATGTAAGTGTAGATTAGTGATAGCAAAAAAAAAAAAAAAAAAAGGGCAGTTCCTGTGTGGTAACCTCCAACGAGTTCTACACAAGGGTATAAAGGGCATATAAAAGTGTAGGCAAAGGGTCTGTTTGTGTTTATACAGAGGATCAAAGCCTAATTGGGCTACCCCGAAAATGAACTAAGATACGATATGAAAAAGAACTTCCAACATCTGCACCCTCTGGAAGACTCATGCCAGAAGATGATCATCAAAAAACCCCAACAAAGATCCACGCACTGCTACAGCTGTAGATGCCCTCATCCCACCAGTTCCTGGACCTGCCATGGGAATGAGGAAGGAGATATCTAAGCTGGCCTGTGCATACAGTAAAACAACAAAATTGGACTGGATCTATACTGTTGGAACTCAACCAAGAATTTGGAGAAGTGCAAATTGTAGCGCTCCAAAGTCTTACAACTACAAACTATTTATTGTTAAAAGAACATATGGCATGTGAACAGTCCCCAGGAATGGGTTGTTTTAATTTGTCTGATTTCTCTCAGACTGTTCAAGTTCATTTGGACAATATCCACCATATCATAGATAAGTTTTCACAAATGCCTAAGGTGCCTAACTGGTTTTCTTGGTTTCACTGCAGATGGCTGGTAATTACAGATATGCTTTGGTTATGTAACTATACTCCTATTATGTTAATGTGTGTGTGCAATTTAAGTAGTAGCTTAAAACCTATACATGCTGAAGTTACTCTACAAGAAGATATATCAAAGAAATAATCAATCTTCCCATGTTTTCTTCCGCCTGCTACTTCTATAGCTTTTCTTCTTCCTTCCTAATTACAACCCTTAAATAGAATTCGTGCCTCATATCAAATTTACCGAGTATCATAATTCTTCCAAGTGGTAAAGATACCTCAAGACAAATGCTGGGCATAGAAGCCACAGGGCATAAATATGCAAAGAAGTAAAAAGCTAACTTTTTCAAACAATAAGGCTTCTCTCTCACTTACCAACTTCACATTTCCCTGTATGGCCCCGGAAGATGACTGGTTAGCCAGAGACGGGTAAGATTCCTCAAGGGAGGAACAACCTAAGACAGGCACAGTCGCAGGGGGGCCATCAGGTGAGAAATTGGGGATCAACAGAGGTGAGGCTTAGAACCTCACCCCCCCGTTCTGAGAGAAATCTTCTGCATACGTGGATGTTTTATTGCCCTGGTCTAGCTTGGATTAACACATAGTCTACAGGCACACACCTGATCATCTACATGTGCTCTCTTACAACACTAAACTATGTTTTCTACCTTTATCTTGTATCTACCTACCACTTCAGCATTTTATTAAAAATAATAATAATAAAGAGAGAAATGTGGTATCCACATATAAATCAAGTATAAAAACCAAATGAGTATTCATATTTGAACTGACTGTTTATAGTTCATAATGCATGAGCAAAACCGAAAGTTTCTGTGATGACTGCCCTTGTACTGTTCACTATGTAACTTATTCATTATGTAAGAATTTGTTCTACATGTAAAAACTTGTTTGTTATGCCTCAGAAGATTGGAGACTGACAAAAATTAGGCTTGGGGTGGAATAATGATTGTGCATTGAGCATTGACTCCCCTATACAGAATTTTATTGTCGTTAACAACCATTTGATCAATAAATATGAGAGATGCCCTCACAAAAAAAAAATAAAATAAAATAAAATAAAAAAAATAAATAAATAAATAAAGGCATGAGGACAATCTCTCCTTAGGCTCAGAATACAAACTCAGCAAGAGGCTTGGTTATGATTTCAACATTGTTTGTATTTGTTCAGCCAGTGTTTTCAATGTGGCCTAAAAATGTCATGAGTCAGAGTGCTTATTTGCAGAATTGCCTTGAAATTTTATCTAAACCACTGTAATTTCACACCTGGCATTGAAACTACCTAGCTTGCCCACGAGAAGTCCACTCACTTACTTGTTGATTATACAGTACTTGCTGAAACTAGCTTGGTGTGTAATGTTTTATTCTTTAACTCTAGGAACACAAACTTGCTCAAAGAGAAAGCTGTGCTCCATGTTGCCACCTACTCAACATACCTCACTCCTTCATCCTTACAATGTCTTTTCACCTCCACTACTCAATGGGAACTTTCCTTTTGAAGATCACTAATAATCTCTGAATTGTCAAATCTAGCAAACTCTTCAGCATGTGTTGGCCTGTAGATTAAGAGCGCAGGGCAAGCATATCTTCAATACTCATTCCTCATTGGTTCTCCCACTCCTTTCTCTGCTACTTTTCGTTTCCTTGGCCAATTTATTCTTTTGCTTCTCCTGCTTCTAAATATCTTGGGTTCCATTTTGGAATTTAAACTTGTTGGTCTAGCAGTTAAGTTCTTCCAAATTTGGTAAGCTATTTGGTCTTATCACACAAAACTCCTCTCAGCCTATCCTTTGGTCTAGACCAGCACTAGTCGTATGTGGATTTTAAATTAATTAACATCAAATTAAATTAAAAATTCTGTTTCTCAGGCAAGCTATCCACATGCCAAGTGCTCAATAGCCACATGTGGCTGGTGGCTACCAGATTGTCTGACACATTTACAAAACACTTCCACTATGGCAGAAAGTTTCACTATGCAGCACTAGAAAGATGGACTACTGACTTTCTCACCCCTGAATTTTAGCTCATTCCATTCCCTCTGCCTGGAATGTTGTCCACCAATCGTATGTCTTCCTATCAAAATATGACCTTTCAAGATTCATTCTACATATTTGCCTCTTTCCAAAATCTTAGTTCTTTGTACCACTTTGTATTCATGTTGCTTTGTTGTGTCGTTTTCAGTATGAGTCTGCTCTCCCTGATTAGAGATCAAAGTGTCTGAAGAGCTGATATTTGCCAGTTGTCACTGAGTGCTTTCAGTGCTAAGCTAAGTGACTGGTATTTCTCAGATCCTCATAATTCCTGTGAAATGTATGATGTTTTACCATATTAATATTAAGGACACCTATTTGAGATGATGAAGTTATTGGCCAAATGAAGGTTTTGAAATGTGAGGTGATTGCCCAGGGTCACAAAATGATAAGCCCTGAATCACCCCAGATGGGTCTACCTTCAAAGCCCAAACACTTAATCACAGGGACATACTGATTCCCCCATTTCATTCACTATATTAATGCTCACCCCACATGCCATTGGTAAATGAGCGAATAGATGAATAATGCATATTCATCTATGATGATTATATGGATAAGGTAATTTATAGTTCATAAAACTTGTTGTTGATAGCCATAATTTATTTATATATGGTTTCCACAATAGTCTGACGCCCCTCTGCAGTAAACGTTATCACCATAACAGAGGCTGACAGAGGTCAGAGGCTTCCTGAAGCTCACATTGCAACTTAGTGACAAGGATGGGACTCTAGCTCATCTTCTGCCTCCAAATTTCACCAGCCTTCCTTTCAAACCCACCAATAATCAACAAAAATTCAAAGCATTATACCTCAATAACTGTTTTGTATTTACCCTTTTTGTTCTTTACAAAACATACTAATGAGGCTTCGTTGTTTATGTCTACATACAGGGAGAGGCAGGTTAGTCAAGTTTTCAGTGTTGGTTAAATAGCCCATATTTAGAACTGTATCGTATTGTTTTTGCCCTAACCCCATTAAAATAACTTGCTTATATTAAATAAAATTCTGGGAATGTTAATTAGCAACTTAGCTATGAATATGCATGATTATTTTTAAGTCCACTAATAATATGCATGGGTCTTATCTGTAATTATATCTGCGTGATCTCTTTTTTCTCTCTCTCCTTCAGGAAAGCCGTTTAAAACACATTTGTGAAATGTTTGGAAAAATTAATTCTATTACTCTCATTTTCCAGAACTTAAAAAAAAGTTTTATAGCTGTAATTATTTTTTCCTCTCAAGGCAAAGTAATATATCACAACATACATTATCATATTTGTTAGCAAAATGTATGATATAAGGAATTAATTTTATACCAGTTAAATAAAAGAAGTTATACTGTATTTTCTTCTTTATTGTATTAATTTTCTCATATATTTAAACAGTTTTGGATTTTGTCTTCTTTTTTGCAGTTGTTACACTTAAGAGTGAGTAACACACATTTATTTCTCATCTACCTTGGAGCCTTGTATATTTTTGTTTTATACATAAGGTTAGTTGGGGGTGAGATAGTAGGATTAAACCCACCTATTTTGAGTGCCTTTTTTCAATCATGATGAAGATTCTTCACAAAAATTATTTTATCTAATCTGCAAAGGAGATTAAAAAAATAACTTAGCCAAAGACAACCCTGCCAGGACGTCACAAAGGTCAGTTACAAACCCAGGCCTGACTCATTCCAAAGCCTATAACCTTTTCATTATAAATGACCAAATGGTTGAACAGCTGAATATTAAATGAAAGACCTCTTGGGTAAAACATAAATGTGCCTGATACCTGTTCACCAAAATGTTTATTAGATGAATAAATAAATAAATAAACAAATAAATGGGTAGATGAGCTCAATATACATCAGCTCATTTACCTCCCCACCAAAAGAGAACATTTTCAAAAAAAACATTCAGGAATACAAGATTAGGAAAGCATTTCAGCAATGATAGGGCTTTTATAGGATTACCCTTCCCAAGTTCAATAGTCTTAATGCATAAGCAATTTGCTTGAAGTCTATAATGCCCTTGGATTTCAAGTTGAGGAATCTGATAATCTGGAAACAGAAAATTAAGGGCCTGAAATATTTTTAATAAATAGATTGAAATAAAATTAGCCTCTTAGGACTTCAAGTGTTTCCACGTAAAGTCCAAGAGATAGAAACAGGAATGATGTTCACTACAACCAAATAGTGCCTTACTTCCAAATTTAACTTCTGCAATTTGATCTAATGTTATATCATGGCATATGGGCCCTGCACATGTGATGTGCTTACCCCAGTTTAAAGCAAATTCATCAAACGGCAAGAATGCCAGCTTAAGCAGTAGCAACATTTCTCTTGCTATGTTTCATTCTGTGTTTTCCATACCTGCAGCCACTGTAGGAACCTGTCTCCAGTCACTTTAATACTGGCTGATTTTAAAAGCCATGTAATTCTTTTCCCTGCCATCAACCTTCCTACAAATGGCTGCTGGAAACATCTTCCCCAAAGATACCTCTTATCACTAGCTCAAAGCCCATCACAATTCTCTAAGGCCTGATAGATAACAGACTCTTAAAGTGTTTACCCCTCTCACCATCCCAGTCCCTTATATCTCCCTGAGGCATATTTGCCATTAGTTAAAAAACAACCTTCTGCCATGAACTCTATGAAATAAACTTATTTTCTTATCTGTGCTTTTTGGCATGCTAGTGACCCTAATTTAGAGCTTCTGAATGAGCTTTGCAGCTAATCTTTGACATCTTCATGTGGGTGTATTATCACTCTCTGTATTAGTCAGGGTCCCAGAAGAAAACAGAATTCATTCCAGGTGGTTCAAATGAGGAACTTTTATTGAAGGAGCTACTTACCAAACTGTAGACAGAACTAAGGAACAAACAAGATGGTAAGACATCCAGAGTCCAGCAACAGTGAGAAGACAATACTACTGGCAGAGATGAACAGACTAGGAGAAGGAATAGCATTTCTCCAGGAACCCAGTTAAATCTGGAAGCATGGAAGAGGGCAGCGTGGAGGGAGTGATAGCCTGAGAGAACACCACCGCAGCCAAACACAGGTCAGAGCAGGCCAGGGAGAAGAAATGTCCTGACCCCTTTCTCCTCCCACCCTCCCTCCAGTATCCCGCTACTGCCTCCTGCTGGCCAAGCCCCAGATGAAGACAGAGGGGAAGGGAGTCCTCCTGGTGCAACCAAGGCTCAGCTTCCCAGGGCAAGGTGGAGAATGGATGGGGTGTGGCAAGTGGAGAACAACTTGCACCAACCCGAGCTAAGTTTTAGCCTTCTGGAGGGTGGTAGCTTGAGGTCACCCACATTAGGAGTGAGAAAACAGCTACAGATCTCACTGAAATCACAGCTACGTGTCACCTGAGCAACTTTACTTACTTAGAGATTCAGCTTCTTTACTTTTAATACAAGAATGATACTCAGTTTATAGAATTATTCTGAATATTAAATTTAAAAATGTTATACAATATCTAGCCCAGTAAACACTAAATAAATGGTAACTACTATTACTGACTAAATGAAAAGTAGTCAGTATAATAAAACTGACTCTTATATAACACCTTATAATAAAATAATGAACCGTCAAAGATAAGAACCAATGAATGTTAGTGATCACCTTTGCAGCTCACCTCAACCCCCATTCTCCCTTGCCTTAAAAGATATGGCAGGACATCTTTCGGACTTGGCAGGCAGACTATTTTATTTTACACTTGTGACTTGGATGCCATTTCTCATCCTTCCACTCAGTAACAGACGGTGCCCTGGACAGCAGTGACATCTGCAGCCCCAAGGGACAAGGGTCAGCACAAATTTTAATTTTGCTTTTGGTTTGGGGCTTTAAATACACAAACAGATTTTTTTCTCCCTGTCAGCTTGCATCTAGCTCTGTATCTGATGTTTTTTAATGCTTCATGTATTTGAATTAACCCAGAAATTTATAGCTCCAGGTTTTTGCTTATTTTACTTTATGTCTCTAATTCAACCTCCTTGACTTGAAAAAAGGGCAAAAGAAAAGTGAAAAAGTATTCTAGCTGTCATTTCTGTATCACTAGGGAAGTCAGGAAGAGGTTATTCTTCTCTTTTTGAGCTTCTCCTCATTACAAAATGTTAACATTTGAATATTTTAAGTAATAAGAAACAATAATTCTAGGGATAGCCTGTAAAATTCTGTGGGCAATTTGACTCAACTAGAAAAAGGAACTTGAAGGCTAAGAGGAGAACATTTATAAAAACTGTTTGTCATGTTCATTGGAAAACAATGAAGTTCTACATTGATCTCTGCTATGAGAGCAAAAATTAATTAATTAATTAATTAATTAATTAATTAATTAAGAAAGAAAGGCTTTATTCTTAGAAGGTCAAGTGTCTCTTGTGGGACCAGTTTGATCCTCCTGAGTTTAATTTCAGGGGAATTTCTATAATAGGAAACTGCCTTTTTAGTGTTTTGGCCATATTTGGGGCCATAAAATCTTCCTAATTAGGCATCCCACAGAGAGAAAGCATTTATCCCTAAATATATAAAATAGTATCCTCATTACTGAGACACTATACAACCTCAGTAGGATTTGTCATTTCCATATGCCCCAGGACAGTCTTCAAAAGTCAAAGAGAACACTAAAGGCTATGTCTCCAAGATAATTAGATCAAAATAAAACTGAAGGCTGGCCTCAGGTAGCTATTGCGAATGGGAGTCAGTCACAGGACAATTAAAAACTATGGTTCTTGCCCAAATGTTCTCCTTGGTCAAGGAGAGACTGACTAGATAGAATCAGAACTCAGGGGTCATTTCTGATTGGCCACAATCCAAAACAACAAAATTCAAGAAGCTTCACAGACAAATAATTACACAGATAATTTAGGTGTTTGGATTAGATAGATGATTCAAAGTCCCTTTCTTCAAAGACTTGATTGTTTCAGACCAGATAAACTTTCTGAATTTACAACAGAATATTGAGCCTCACTTCAACTATGCAATGGGTGGAAGAAGAAAGTAAAACAAACTGGGCCTTCTTTTATTTTGATGCCAGAAAGACAGATAGAATGGCATACATAAATCATTCAGACTGGTAGATCACATTTACAGCAAGTCACTGTAAGATAAGGAGATATATGGGATTTCTGGTCCTGGCTTCTTTCTTTGGCCCTTAGACAAGTTAATTATTTCAATTGATTTTGGCTTCCTAATCTGTAAAAAAAGATAAAGGATAAATAATCTCTAATATTTCTTTCAACTCTACAAAAAAGCTATTGCATTAAATACCAAGAAGGGTAATTACAGACCTGTATTCTGATAAGGTTGCATTTCAGGTGAATCTGAAGCAGCCAAATGCATATTCAAAAACTCTCTAACACAAGACAGAAGGACTCAGCCAGAATTGTGCCAAATTGAAGAATACAAGTCACAGAGACAAAATAAATCCTTTAGCCAAAGAAAAGCTCACATCTGAAATTATATTGTTGCTGTATTCCACATCCATGTGTCGGATATGTACAAAAAAAAAGTGGTTTAAAGATAGATAGATACATAATCAATAGATGGGAAAATAACATTTTTCAACAATATTTTCTAAAAAACAGTTGTATAAAAATATGTATATCCAATGAAAAAACAAAAATCAGACTAGAGATAATATGGAGAGTTCAATAAGAAATGATCAAGGGTGAATAACAGTATTCAAATATATCTGTCATAAGATCCCATACAATAATAAAGTGAGCTCTGATTTTTCTTTTTAGCTCCCTAGAATTAAGTTTAAAAATCATCATCCTCATGAGCACTAGTTGACAATATGATAAATCATTTACCATGTGCTGTACACTAAAAACACTTCTGTATTCAAAATGACTGAGCTGTACAGGAGCATTTCCTTAAGAGATGCAGACATGGGAGCACTTTCCACAGCCAAAAACTGAATGCCATTCACCAGTGCACCGAATAAAGAAAATCAGAGGGAAAAAAATGGATAGCTAGATTGATGGCATAAACCTTCATCAAAGATAAAAATATTTATATAGGAATTTCATAACTAAACAAGATACAAATAACGCAAATACTTTTTTAAAAAGCCTCAGTAAATAAGTCTAGGGAAGAATTGGATAAACTCAGGACTTCCTAGAGTTGAGAAGCCCACATCCAACCACAAACTATGTCCTAACTTCCAAAAATCTAAGTTCCTAACAAGAGGTAGCTATCAACATGGAAAGAAGTACAAAATCAATCCAAGATTACCCCCAGTCCCACCCTGCTCTTTTCTATACCCTTGGATTAGCCAGAAGAGTACCCTGGCCATACTGGTCTTACTCAGTACTTGAATGTCTTTGGCAGATCTGGGAGATAAAGAGCTGGAAAAGGAGTCTATGTCTTTTGCATCTCCAGGGGTATCTACTGTTGTGTTCTGCAGCAGGAAATCACAGGAGATTTAAGCATAAGAAACAGCGAGTGAACTTAAAATAGCCTTAATAGAGATATGAAATTAAGATGATTTTGTAAACAAATCTGATTATTAATTTTGTACCACATTTACTAATTTATAAATGGTTTTAAACCCTCAGGGAGCAAGAGGGTGTGGGGATCAGCGGGGGGAGTCTTCTATCTTCAAAACTAATTTTCCTGAAATAAAATGAGAAAACCCAATTTGTAATCATAATAAAGGTTCTTCTCTGAATCTGAAGGCAACCTTGTATTTCTCCTTGGCAATGTAAGCTCCTGAAGGGCAGGGGACTATATTCTCTTATTCTTTGTGACACTTGGCATACTTTCATTTCTATCAGGTGCCTTAAAAATAGTATGGGACGATTATAATGGTATAATTTTCATCCTACTCTTTATGACTGCAAATAACCCAGGTAATTCTGTGCCGGTACAATAATGTTCTGCTTCACTTAAGTTGGCTTGTTCCGAAACAAGGTCTCTGTCTTGATGCTAAAGCAGGTGTTGTAACACAGAGACATTGATTATAGGGTCATTCTGCATACTAAACGTGAACTGCAAATTTTTTTTTTTACCCTTGCCTGCCTTCTACCCAAGAACTCAAAATTTAATCTAAGCTTCCCCACATTACTGCCAGTAATTTCATAGACCCTTTCATACCCATTCACACATCCTGAGTGTGTGAACGAAGTATTTAAACCAGCAAATGAAGAAAACAGAGCAGCAAAATTCCAGATACAAATTATACCTATTTCTCTTTATTTAGGTTGTGTTTAAATTTAAAAAAAGCCTTGCCTACTTCTTCAGTTTCCTCCTGTACATTTTGTATTACAATTTAAAAATAACTAGACCGGAGATTTAGTACTATACAGGTCCCTAAATGTGTAATAATCAGTAAGAAGCTTGCAAACCCTGTAGCAGCAGGATGTGCAACATCTTTTAGATGCCAACAGTGATGCCAAGAAGACAAGCAGAGAGGGAAGGACTGAATGAGAAGACCTATGGGATAAAAAGACATTGTTAATTTCTGAGCAGGCTGCATGAATTCATTAATTTCTACCAGTTAATAGGATGGTAACACAAGTGAAAGTCATTGAATACATATTTTTCTTTAAAAAAATTCAGTTAATTAAAATTTTGTTATCCAAAATATATACATGTGGAGACTTTACTGAGAAACACCCCCACATCTAAGTTACAATAGTGTGTATGAAGCCAGTTTCCCAGATAAAATATGAAGTTTAAATTTCGATGCTCATTCAGTGTTGATTCTAAGTAGCAATGAATGAACATATTAGGGCATCAGAGTAAAGGGAAGGGAAGGCTGCATTTGGAAAGGACAGAGAAGCATTTTTCTGGAAATGTGTCCAGAAGAGGTAAATTCATTCAAGGGATTCAGATGTTAAGAGCCAGGTGGACTGTGATGTGGTCCACCTGGGTATCTCAAAAGGAAATTTTCAATCTGGAAAATGAAATGAGCATGGGATGTACTTAAAATCAAACCAAAAGAGATTATTTTTTCAAGAACTAGTATTAAATGAAAAAGAATCAACTGGGAAAAGATACCCAACACCTAGGAAGCCACACCTGTAGCCAACTTGGATGATCCCATGTGGACAAACTGAATAATGAGATCCTGTGCAGTTTACAAATGCACACACACTGTATTTTCCTGACAATCTCCTTGGAGTAAATCTACTCTCGAATTATACTTGCCATGTTAAATAGAGAACTGAGCTGTCCAAAGAGCCAGCAAGGGAAAAAGCTCCCTGGCCACAGGGTTGTGGTCCTTGAGAAACAATGGAGCTTGTGTGTGGTTAGAAAGTCACCAGTCACAGACCCTGCTGTGTGTGTTTGTCTTTGAGAGGAAGAGGAACGAACTGGCAATGAGAAACTGTGTTGAGTTTGCCCCTCTTTTGTAAGTCTTAGTCTCCACTTATTTATACCAAAATTATCATCATCATCATGATCCTCATCTCCAGTGATTACCTGAGTCTCTGGTTCAAAATCCTCCCAACTCTGTCCACACTTACCCCAAACACAAACCAAAGATATTAAGAATCAGAAGAACAACTGTTTGCCCATCCTCATAATCATCCGTCCTAAAAGGTCATTTAAACATTTAATCAAACCTGCAGCCCTCCAGGGAAGAATGTGAGTCATGCAGCCAGCACAGCACACTGAAGCCAGGCATTGTGTCACCCTCGGGGATATGCAGACGGGTCCCACAGAGAAATCAGTTACAGGGACATTTTCTGTCACTGGTCAGGGGGCAAAAAGCTAAAGTTTTCTGGATTCTACTGAATTAAACCTTCATACCAATTAATGAAACCCCTCTGGGAAGCATCAAGCTGGAATCCCCAGAATGTTGGCCATGTATTGAAATGTAAACTAACACTTCTGAAAAAGAGAGGGCAGGTGGGCATCCTAAACCAGTATGATTTATTTGTTTTTCTGCTTCTTTGGATCAGCTACACCACTGTTCCCTTTTATAAGTACAAATACACAAAAGAGGGCTTCTATTTCATAAAAGTAGCTCCTCAGGATGCTGAACCTGAAGCTGGCAAGCAGCCCATTCTCTGTGCCCTGGGCTGCTGGTACTTTTTACTTCCACAGCTATCAGCCATTTTAGACCAACGCCTTCACTCTGACTAGGGACAAAGAGAAGATCACAGTGGAAATCCTTCTGTGTGCTGCTAATAAGCCTATTTAGAGTCAATGAGAAAGCCTCATTTTTGCACCAATAAAAGGCTTCATGGGTTCTACTGAATCAGTAAAACTGAAATGTTTCTGTGAACTCCCTGTCCTCGTTTTACATCAGTCTGAGAGGTGAAGCTCAGGAAAACATTGAATGCAATGA
This sequence comes from Manis pentadactyla, assembly GCF_030020395.1. Lineage (NCBI taxonomy): Eukaryota > Metazoa > Chordata > Mammalia > Pholidota > Manidae > Manis > Manis pentadactyla. The sequence continues at coordinate 125,158,147 of NC_080025.1, forward strand.
CCTCCAAGTTTCCTTCTTTCTCTAATGTCCCTGATTCTCTGTTGCCTAGTGGATTTAAAATTTACTAAAATTATCACATATTCTGATGGATTCCTGAGTCCTTCTTTAGCTTTAAATAATCTCACTGTGGTCTGCTGAATCTTGGCTCTTTCTTGGCAAAGAACGGAATATTGTTCCCATCTAAGTGCTTAGGTAACATTGCTTATATTGTATCTGAAAAAGATCTGGATAGGAGACAGAGTATATTCCCACCTCCCACAGCAAAACTAGGGAAAGTTTTAGTGCTTCATGAACCATGAACAAAAGGAAATTCAAACCAGCATTTTAATGTCCTTAATGAAAGATATGAATCATTTCAAATGAAAATCTACAATTCTAACCATTTGACCAGAGTGATGTTAGCAAATGAATTTACAGATAAAAGGTTCTGTATGGGTCAAATGTTTAATGGAAAGTTAACAAAGGGGTGGAATGATAACACCTAGTGGTCAGAATACTAACTCCTTTCTCTACAAGTAGCCACATTCCAAGTCAGCTCAGTGTTAGGACATAGTGGAGAGGAAGAATAAAGAATCCATACCATTTCTAAAAACAATACAAGTTCTATATGTAAGCTCAATGTTTTGGCCACAGAGCATTTTGATAACATAAAGGAGAACAAAGATGAATGGCAGGTCCACTGACCACAACTGTCACCATCAAAATTCAGAGACAGGAAAAATTAACATTAAGCAAGAATTCTTAGAGATTAATCTTAGAGATTAAGTTACTTGCCCAAGATCACACAGCTAAGATGCAGTGTTTGAGTGTCTACCCATGAAGCTGAGGATTTTACTATACACAGAATTTTACTATAAGTACCTTCTCTCAGGTCTTATGATTTAGTTGATAAACTTACAAGCATTTTGAACAGATTTTCACTTACACTGCAAAGAAAAATGCTTAGCTAAATTATTGTCTGGGTGGAGTACAGCATACTACCACCACCTGTAAAGCAATATTTTCACAGACTAGAGGGCATGTTGCTTAAAGGGACTCAGAGGTGAATTATTTTGATAAATTAAGGAGCTTTCTCTAATACATGTGTTTTATAATTCTGCACCTTATGTAGGAACATGTGTCAGTGAAATATTGCTGAAAAGCTGTATATCATTTAATTTTAATAAGTCAAATCACATTTCATATTCATTGACTGAGAAATCATATTTAAGAAACCTATGGTGAATCTGTTTAATATAAACAATTTGTCTGTATTGCAAATTTTAACCACCTGATCTTAGAAAATTAAGTTTTTCATATCTTCTAGATGAATCATGTTGATGTCATATCAAATAAGTCATTTCCACTTACTGATAATACATTGCATTAGTTAGGAGGCTTTCAGCTGCCAATAATAGAAAGTCCAATGGAAAATGGCTTTAAAATTGAGAATTTGTATTAATATCTCATATCACAAGAATGGAAAGGCGTTCCAGAGCTGGTGAATCCAGAGGTTCCAAGATATCTGCAGGGACTGAGGTCCCTTCTAGTTTCCTACCATGCTGTCATCAGCATGATGCAGTGCCAGACATGAGTTGCAAATACGAAAAAAAACAGAACAAAAAGACTCCCACCCCACTCCCCAAAGGGTCCCACAGGACTTTCCCATCTATATCCCTGACCAGAACTGGACTACAAGTTACCCTTTCAACCAAACACTGGCAATCAGGATAGGACCATAATGGAACCCAACCTATCAGAATTTTGGGTTACCTACGGTATACACTAAAATAAACCTGTTGCACTTTAGGTCTGTCAGGCTTTCCCTCTGCTGTCCAATATGATAGCCACACTGCAGCTATTTACACTTAAATGTAAACTGATTAAAATGAAATAAAATTTAAATTCAGTTTCTCAGCTGCATTAGCCACATTTAAAGTGACCCATAGTCATATGTGGCTAGGGCTACTCCAGTGGACAACACAGATCTAGGAAACTGTCCTCATCACAGAAAGTTCTAACGGATGCTGCTGGCCTAGAAGAAAGGGAAATTGCTATTGGATAAGTAAGCCACTTATATTATAACCTGCTGTATTCCCCATGTAGCAGGTAATGAATTTTATGCATATTATCTCTTCTAATTTACCCCAGTATTATCATACACTAGTTTGGACACTAGGTTGCTAGTTAAGGGTATGAAAACTTTATTAGAAGCATCTTAAACTGTCTCACTATCTGCAGGAAGGGCATAGTTAAGGTCCAGATCACAGTCAGAACCCTTTCCATTTGTCATCTCTGCCTGTCCACACTGTATCATTCTTCTAGGCCAACCTCCTCCTTCTTCGGAGGAGACCTTGACACTCTCCCCAGCCTCACAGCTCCCTCCCGCTCCCCGCCCCATCCCCCAGGAGGGACCTGTGTTCTTCTTTCAGTTCCAGTTTTAAGTATCTCTTGGATAGATTCTGATGGTCCTACTTGGGTCAAGCACCCAAATTTAAACCAATCAGACTGCGACATTGGGAAAAGAACAAGGGTTGTAGATCAGAGATATTTCCTTAAGGGGTCCACCCATGGATTTGAGGAAAATTCCCAGAAAAACTGAAATTCCAGGGTATTCTCTTTCTCACATTTCCTAAAGACTGAGCTGCTTAAGTTCTGACTCAGGCCCTTTGCAATTTGTTCTCTGCATACTTCCTGGATCCATCTCAGACTTATTTATAGGCTAGTGAGTCCCAGCTTTCTCAACAGCAAGACTCTTTGCTCAGCTGCAGACTCACATAACCTACTAATCAGATACCTTTGATATCCACCTACTTCTCTCATTCCCAGTGCGGTACAGCCATCACAGCTGGGCCAGAATCACTGTAATACCTGACTGGCCTCCCTTCCTCAGTGTTACGCCTCACCAGTGTTAGGCTACAGCCAGAATAATCTTTCTAAAATGGAAATCCGATTATGTCACTGATCTGCTTAAAGCCTTTTAGTGCCTGTTCACTGCCTTCCAAAACAAATTTTGGCTCCCTCATGAGGCATATAAAATCTTATATAATCTGTCTTTTGCCTCCATCCCTGTATCCTTTCTTACAGTTCCCCCACCTTACTCCTATCACAGCCATCCTGAACTTGCTTGTTTCCTCAAACTGCTCTCCTTTCCTTTGTCTACCAGCCTTTGTGCTTTCCTACATTTGAAATAATAAGGCTTTACTGATCACCCATTCATCTTGTCTAACATCTGCTCACGGTACAGTCTCAACTTAAATGACATCACTTTTCTCCCCTACACCACATTAGGTCTCCCTGATATACATTCCCATTCACAAACCATAACACGTTTCATTGCGGAGACATGACTCAGTTACTCATTTCCTGGATTAAACTGTAAGCCCCGTGAGGCAAAGACCATCTCTGTTTAATTCACTGACATGCCCTTGACGTCTAATAGAGAGTACCTGACAAAAAGTAGGTAACAAATAAGCTGAACCAAATTCATATCTTCATTCAACAAATACCTCAAGGAAGCCTTTTTGTACCCAATGCCATCCTATGCGCCGGGATGCAGCAGAGAACAAAACAAAGAAGTCCTGCTCTCATGAAGCCTGTGTTCTTGTGGGGAAAGAAAACCAACCGACTAATAAACAAACATGTTTAAATTGAATGAATGAACACATTCTTGGCTGATATTTCTATCATATTTTCCAACTTGTCTTTTCATTATTCTGTTACCTCATTAGAGGTAATATGAATGTATAGTACTTTTCCCCCAGATAGTGTAAATGTAATTTTTTAAAACACAACACTACAGTCATGACATTTATAATCAGGAAACTAAATATTCTAATTAGAATTTGACTGATGGACACAGGTCTGTATGTGTTTCTAGAATCACATTCTCATCTCCATATTAGTAAACAGTCAGGAACTTAAAGGCACAGAAACTATCAGAAAAGTTAGTTTCATTCTTAAATTATAGTATTAATATAACCACTTACATTGGGCTTTTTCTTTCATTAAAAATACATGAAATATTAATTCCAACCATTAAAATACTTGTCAAATGCATGCCAACTAGGCCCCATGCATCAGAATGATTAGAATGGAGAGTAAACAGTTTGGCCATTATTTTTTACCAATTAACTTAACAAACATACAATGCTTAGCATATTCCAAGTCCTGAAGATACAGGACCTGCCGTCTAGAAACTTAACAGACTAATCACTTCATTTTTCTATTGTCTTTTTCATAAAAATATAGGCTCCAGGAGAGGGACTGGAGAGGTTTGCTCTGATACAGAATTTTAACAAATGCCACAAGTGAGCAAAAAATGAGACTCTCCAGGTTTTCTCAATAAGCCTTAATAAGCTATGATCACACTTCATTATATGTCTTGTCTTAATGTATTCAATTTTTTGTTCAGCTAGATAGGAACACATCCAAACAAAAAGAACTAAGAGTGTGTGGTAAGTCTCATTTTTATTTCATTAAGTTGTAGCCATGGGATTCCCTCAAACCTCATGCACAGAAAGGAATCCCAAGTAAAAGTAAAGCTTCTTGGAAAATAAATATTGCTTTTGTAATCCAAATAATTATTCTTTCACATGTAACTATTTTGTACTCTTTTTGGTGGGGTAGGGATATCAAATTTTCATAAAGTTAAGCCGTCTATATATTCTTTCTTTGTTTTGCTTTGCTTTGTTTTAATGAACTGATTCCTTCATTGAGGGAGAGTTTCTTCTAGAATTTCTATACTTTTGTACCCTCTCCATCTTCACTGGCCTAAGACTTACTGTGATTTTCAAATAATTGGTTATAAAAAAATGCTTAGCTGCATTTGCCCATATTCACTTTTCCATTTCTGAGTCCTTCAGTGTAATATTCCAGAAATCATGTTCATCCAGATGTGTCTCCCAATCAATCAAGCTAATGCCACAGTCCATTGTATGCTTTGCAGAAAGGAATTCCTAGATTCCTAAATTCAATTTGGCTATGTAGAATGGGTGTTTCTCCACTTGAAGTTATTGCTTGAAAAATCGGAGAGTTTATGAACACTTAAAGTTCACTTTAATCGGAGGGCACTTTCTTCTGCTTCCATAATTCTATCAGTATTAGAGCTTTTCAGACCAAGAGCATCAATGCGATCCCCTTGTTAGTTAGGAAGCTTCACAAAGAGATTTGTAACCTTAGATGTCCTTTGGGAAAACCTCTAGGCCATATCAGGAATAGCAATGAAATGGCTCAGTGCAACCCAGCTCCTCACTGGGAAAGGCCTTCAGAGCAGGAAAGGACTGAAGAAAGAATCAAGTCTCAAATCTGATTTCAGTTCTACTATCCCCTTTTCAGGTAGTGATAGGGTTTTAGACAACTCACTTATGCCAGATAGGCCTCAATTTCCTTTTAAGCAAAATGAAAAAATTGAGCAAAATAATCTCTATGGACTTTTCTAACTCCTTTACTCTATGTGCATTTATGACTGACAGTGCAGTTTTGTAAGTTTTCAGAATATTTTTGGTTCTGACATGGCAAACAGCAATCCATCTGCTTTGCAGATTTTGGAGATACAGGTGCATCTGTGTAAATTTCTTTAAATTTAGTCATTAGGCTTCCCACTTTCAAATTTCCTAATGAGCAGACACACACATGAATTACTCTATCTTTACACTTTACTAATCTAAATTCTTTTTAACAATTATATAGACAATAGACTTTGACTGTAAAATTTTTGCATTTGACAATTTGAAGTCATACTTAGATGATCTTCTATAGGACGCCTTAGGTTTATCAGCAGTCTTTAACACAGATGAATATTTATTCTGCTAATTAAACATCAGGTGCTATTGCTCTCTCTATAAACCAGCTTTATACCCCTTGTAACTCAAAGGGTGACCCAGAGCCCGTTGTTGACCACATCACCTGGGACTGGTCAGAAATCTAGAATGCCTCACCCTGGATCTATGAAATCAAAATCTACATTTAAGCAGGTGCTCAGGTAATTTGTGTGCACACTAAATTTCTAGAAGTGCTCTTATACATTATAATGCTTCTCTCACTGCTTTAAAATAAGTGGATTTTTTTCTATAAGGAAATGAATAAATGAGCAGACTATAATTTAGCCAAGTGACTTGTTTTAATTCAGTTGCCACCTGATTTAGAGTCATAGAAACTTACAGTTGTTAGTTTCTCTTTTCTGAAAAAAAAACATAAAAATATATAGTCCTTGTCTACTCTTACAGATATCAGGAGGCCAAGGAACTGGAGGAAAAAGTATATTCTTGTCAAGACTCACTCATAAATACTGCATATATCACTGAAAATCAATATGAAGAATACTAAAATACATACTTCTTTCTATAGGATTAGGCAACAACCAATATATTTTTGTTTCACTTTGTAGCTGATGATTTTAAAAATCCCATAATGTATCGCTGTCATACATAAAGTACCACAAAGAGGAAAAACATACTTTTCAACTGTGTGGATAAAAATTCTGAAATAAATAAATAAAATAAACCAAGGATATAAAAGTCAACAACAAAGTCAAATAAAACAGACCAGGATTCTAACTGTGGTTCTGAGACTGTGATTTTTCAACAGTTCACTTAATTTCTTTGGTTTCCAGGTTCTTCCTCTAGAAAATGAGAGAATGAGCTTGACTTTACATCTCAGCTCTAAAATTCTGCAGTCTACTATGTCTGAAATCCATGCCTGTTATCTCACATGCATCCATTGAAATTCAATATGGAATCTCAGAAATGGCTTAAATAAGTCACTGTGGGATTTCTGCTATTTTACTTGCTAAGAACAGGAGCATATGCGCTAATGACCACCTCATGGTGCTAATGTAAAGACATTGTTCCCCAGAGTCTTACTCTAGGCAGGGGCAAATAAAGATGGCAGAACTCATTTTAACAGAGGGAAAGTTATCTTAGTTTATTTTCATTCTGAATCACCAAATCCAATTGTGTAAATTCATCTCCCTTGCTAACTACCCAATTCACTCATATGGTCTCCATGGATCCTGGGTGAATAGACAAAACTCCTGCCTTCCAGAGCCTCCCAATGCAAACAAAGGACCGTTGAGAGGTAGTAACACCTGAAAAGTTACCTAGTTAATCTGGCACAAGAAAATAAACTGACAGGTCTTTCAGAGAGCTAATTATTGAGGCTGCTGTTTGGTTCACTGACAGAATTGCTGTTTGTGGGAAGTCACATATTTGTGCATTGCTTTTTCCATTACCACTATTTCTATCATCATAAATAAGAATCAATAGGCCATTTCAAGTAGCATATGCTCACCACCATTTAGCATCTGAATGTCAGCTGTATGCAGGCTAGGCAGCAGTGCCCCAACCTCCTGGCTGAAGATTAAAACCTAATTGACAAGAGAAGCATTTCAAATTCTAGAAGACAGTGTATATGTTTGTGCGAGTGATTAAAGACAAGAGGGGTGTGTTCTTTGTTTGTCTCTGTATCTGTGGCACAGTGTCTGGCACAAGGTGGGCTATCCGAAATAAATGTGGATGAATGATGAGTGAATGAATGAATGGACGACTGAGACAAAAGGTTTTAGGATGTCACAGGGAACTGACTGGATTTACTGGGTTGGTCAGGGGATGTTCTCTTGATAAGGGCAGAGCTATTCACAATTCACGGCATAGAAATGAAGGCCAAGCCACAGTGTGAGCTGAGAGGGAGCCTGCCTTTGATGAGCAGCTCATCTGCACATACTTCAGTGCCTGCAGTATTCACTCTCAGGCCTCACGAAGGAAGGCAAGAAATCAGAAGGGCAGTCATTAAAAATGTCAAGTGAGACCTTAAAAGCAAATTCTCCACTGCCAGTCAGAGCCTGGCTGGACAAAGCCTTGTCAGATAAGGGACTGACCTGAGAAAGATAAGGAGGGAAAAATGAGGTAGTGGAGGGGAACAGTGGAAGAAGGGTTCAGGCAGAGGCCTGAGTGGGGAGATGGGTGTGTAAAAAGTGTGCCAAGACAGGGAGAGATGATGCAGACCCACAATTCTCGAAGGAGAGTAGGGTGTCTGGGTTATAAGAGTGGAAAGGCATTAAGTCTGAGAGTAGAAGGGAGGGAGAAAGGGAGGGAGAGGTCAGATAAATGTCTATAAAATAACACCCATCACCACTGATAACAAGTATAAAAGAAGCCTTTTTCCTTCTTGAGAGAGACAAAGGGAATTTTAAGTAGGATTAAGTAGTAGCAGCTTTCAGAACTCGGCAGCTCTCAGAAGCAATAATAACTACATAAATAGCTAAGTGGATGGTAGGAATTACTTCACTTGGAATTTGGCCAGCATATCAAAGTTAACAGTAATATCACATCTTTCTGAAAGCTTTCCTGAGATTCCAGGGGGGAAAATCATCTCAGAAAACTGTTTGCACCAAGTTAATTTTAGGAAAAGGATGCTCCTCACTGCTGGAAGATACTCTATCTCCTGAAAATTGGTAAGACAGAAGCCCTATCCTGCTGGGAAGCACGCTCTTATCCATGCAAATACATTGCCAGTATCATCCCCAACGGATGCAAATAATTACATTCACAGATTACCATCAACTAATGTAAAATGCTACTCAAAACATAATCCACAAATGACACTCTAAATGCAGCAAAAAAGACCTTTTAGAAATCCCACTTTCAGTTTCCCAATTGTAAGGCCAAATTTTGAAACATGCACAACTGTATACATTCATTTCTGAATTAAATGGATCTGGATAAATCGGAAATATAAGTGCAGTTGGCCTTTGAATAACACAGGGTTGAACTGTGCAGGTCTACTTATACATGGATTTTTTTCCAATAAATATATTGGTAAAATTTTTGGAGATTGCCAATAATTTGAGAAAACACTTTCCTCCAGCTTACTTTATTGTTAGGATACAGTATAAAATTCATTTAACATACAAGATATGTGTTAATTGCCTGTTTATGTTATCAGTAAGGCTTCCAATCAACAGTAGGCTATCAGTAGTTAAGTTTTGGGGGAGTCAAAAGTTATACAGGGAGTTTCAACTTGTGGGAGATCAGTTTCCCTAACCGCAATGTTGTTCAAGGGTCAACTGTAATTTTTGAAACCTAGACACCTCTACTCATGCATATCCTGTGGATTTTTCCTAAGTATATTTGACCACTAACATGCTAGATCATCTTCTTTCCTTCCTCAAAACAGAGATGAAAACTGGGTTTTATGTTAATTTGGGGCACAAATATCTTCCCTCACCATCTGGAAGCATTCATGCATTACTGTCTTTTGAAAACTTAAGTTAGAACATTGCATTACTTACTTATTTTCTACCCAGAGACAAGTTATTTCAATATCATCACCAATGGAATTTGCATAAAATCTGTTTACTGACCTTGTTCCCTAAGGGTGCACTTGTCCTAGTGCTTGGAGTAAACACCATTTTCATTGCACTAGGAATAGTTCTAATTGGACAGATTGTTACAATTTTAGCAACACCCAAATATCTCAAAGGAAACTGAAGAAGACCTGCCACTAAGTCCGGATTCTAAGCTAACCCAGTTTACGTCTGAAATAAGTATTCGTATATACCATCTACAGATGCTAAAGGACATCTACATACATCAATGTTTTGGGAAATAGGAGTTTAAAGAAACTGGTTATTCAGAAAACAATCTGTTAAAAAGTTACGTGATTGGGAGAAAGACAAGTACCAAATGATTTCACTCATTTGTGGAGTATAACAACAAAGCAAAACTGAGAGAACAAAACAGCAGCAAACTCACAGACTTCAAGAAGGGACTAGCAGTTACCAAAGGGGAGGGGTTGGGGAGGGTGGGTGGGGAGAGACGGAGAAGGGGATTAAGGGGCATTATAATTAGCACACATAATATAGGTAGGTCACTGGGAAAGCAGTACAGCATGGAGAAGACAAGTAATGACTCTATATCATAATACACTGATGGACAGTGACCGCAATGGGGTTGGGGTGGGGACTTGATAATATGGATGAATGTTGAAACCACAACGTTGCTCATGTGAAACCTTCATATGATCATGCATCAGTAATACCTTAAAAAAATACATATCACCAAGAAAAAAAGTTACATGATTAGTTCATAACTAATTCCCTATAGATTTTTTTTACATATGCAAACTGAGTTCATTTTATAATATAGTATAATTTTATTATATATAAAGAACTGAGTTCATCCATTTCATTAACTAGTAGATTTTCAGTAATATGGTCTGAACAACAAGAGGATATGGATCTCTACACAACCAAACAATAACATTCAGAAATCAGTATTAAGCAGTGTAAAATGTATCTGAATGAAAAACTGAAGGTACTCAGTATGTAAACTCCTTTCAAATCCTTCTATAAACAGGTCCCTCTCTTCCCATTATTCCTTACCATGCCCCGCCTCCAATAAGGGGACCTCTTCCCTGCTCCTCACATCCATCTCCATGCCTTTACCCTGCAAACCCCCTTTTTCCCCCCGGTGGGTGCACTTTCTGTGATCTTCCTTGTTATCAAATTCTCCCCTTCTCCATGAAGCTTTGAATTTTACAACCTGAACTTACCATCATATATTTTCTGAATATCCTTAATACTTATGCCCAAATTTAGCATTTAATTATAGGATTTCCCCCCTCTGCTTATGTGTGTTTATGTGTGTCTATTTCTCCCAACTAAATTACATTATTAAATTCTCCTTAAAGTTTGTTAAAATCCTATTCCATATTTAACTTCTCTTTATTTAATCCTTCTGAACACTATGTTTATCTGAAAACAGGCTTCAGTGTGTGTGCCCTGTCCTAAAGAAAACCTTTGCAACTTTCTCAATTTCTCCTGCCATATCTACTTTCTTTGTCAAGCTTCTTGAAGAAGAGTTCTTTCCTTCCCTTCCTCTATTCTTGGTTTGTTTCCACCCCTCACAATCTGAGTCTCTCTGTAGCACTTCTTATCCCTCAGCCATTCCTCTCTGAAGCCCTGAAACTGCGTGCACCCCTCTTCTCTTGTAGAGACCACGACACGGACTCCCAGTTCACCTCCTTTCCTAAACCCACCCTGCTGTTTCCCTCCCTGGCTCCTCCCCTAGAGTCTTCAGTTGTCATCCCTCATCGCTGTTCAGTCTCCTGTGGCAATTGCATCTCTGCCCTTATCTTTAACTCCCCAGTCTGTACTTTTAGTGCTGAGCTCTCTGTGGGGTCCCAGACCTTATGCTGCCACCTGCTGGGCAGTTCCACGTGGCCATCTCGAAACCAAATTGAAGTTAGTCCCTCCAAATCTACCATTCTGTCTCCTCTGTCAATTTCACCATCATTTTCCTAGACCCAGCTGGCAGAGATTTAATATTCACAACCTCCATCACTTACCACCCTCTCCCCCACAGTTAACCACTCACCATGTATTAAATACTACTAGGACTTCAATGCTCTGGGTTCTGCTTCTAACACACATGTCCTTATTTAGGCTGTGACAGCCCATCACCAGGAGCACTGGAGAGGCCCCGACTGTCCTTTCTCCTTTCTCTCCCCTGACTTCTAATCCTCCTTCTTCTGTCAGAGACATCTTCAAACAGGTATCTGAGCAATGTCTTAGATGAAAAGCCTAAGGTAATTCTACCTTACAGGTAGGATAAAGCCTAAACACCTCAGCTCTAGAGCTTCTAGAAAAACTTGAAGATCTTGCACGACAGGGCCCCAACCTCCATGGCCACTGCTTACCCCTCTCATTCACTCCAGCCTCCCTGAACTTATTTTTTTCTGTACCTCAAACAAAAGAGGTTTGCCCTAGATACTCAATGGGCTGCTGTCCTCCCTGCACGTGGCTGACAACTTCTTGTCATTGGTGAAGCACCCTGACCACACAAACCGCCACCTCCCTGCCAGTACCGTCAGGTCATCTTCTTACATTCACTCTCCTGTATTTCCCATGAGCATATTTCAGCATCTGGAAGTCTCTGCTCATTTATTTGTTTACTTATTTAGTGTCTGTCTCCTCACACTCAAGAGTAAGTCCCATGAGCACAGACCTGGTCTCCCTTCATGCACCCCAGGTGCTGGAACGGTGCCTGGCACCCAGGAACCCCAAAGCCAGATCCCTCCACAGTGTGGCACCTATTTTTACATGTTCACTCTGTTTATAGGTCTGCTCTGGCATTTATCATATTTTATTTTTTATTTGAATAGCTACTTCCAAAAGAAATAAGTAGAAGGGAAGAAGGATATATGGGGGAAAAGGGATTGGCAAGGGAGGGGTGTATGGCTATAAAATGTTCTTTCAGGTTTGTAGCATTTGGTGAAGAGGAGTTATGCATCTTTGTTAGAATTATCCATGATTTGTGTTTTCTTGATCCTTCTATAAATAGTATTCTTTAAATATCATTGTCCATGTTACTCTCTAATATATAAAATATATTAAAGCATGGATTGTAAAAAAGGATGTTTATATTGACCCTATATCTGTAAACTTGCTAAATTTACTACTTAGTTCTAAGTAATTTTAAAAATTCCATAAGTTTTTCTATGTAAACAATCATGTTACCTGCAAAAAAAATAGTTTCATTCTTACATTAAAAAATGCACACTTAATATCACTATTATGTTTAAGCACAAAGTACAGAAATTCAAACATCAAAAAACCATAGGTGCTTGAACTATGCAAGATACAGAGGACAATAGTATTACAGGGGACATGGATTGAAATGGTTAAAAAAAAACCTGTCTTACAGAAATTTATTATGATCCACCATCTTCACTACATTTTGAACTCCTAGAAAGCAGTATCCTGTCTTGCTTATTTGTCTATATCCCACCAAACCTATTAAAGCACTTTGCCCAAAGTACAAGATACCCTCGGCATTATCTATCTAGAAAAATTTCATTCATCAGGTAATAAGACAAATGCACCAAGGAAAACATTTAAGTGGCTACCTGTGCATTTCTTTATATGACTGTTCCTTTTTCCATGCGATCCTAACTTGCATCCAAAATTCTCCTCCCAAAATTCTGCAAACCACACATTTCTTCGATTATTGGCAAGAGTTCGGCTTCTAAAGTATCGATCAAATCCTATTTTAAAGAAGAAAGGTATGACTTTAATATTCTTTCAAAATCAAAGCCAAATACTCTCAGAGCTTTTGAACGGATACTATGTTGTGATCTTTGCATAAAAAAAAAAAACACCAGAAAACATATTAACAAGTGGGGGAGAGCCAATAACCCAAAAATAAGGTTTCCCTTATGGCAAAAGCCAAGGATAATCAGTAGACAATCCCTCCCCCGCCATTCAGGCACCTGGCTGAAGGGATGAACATAACAGGAAAGCCTGTTGGGGGTGTCATTTTCACAACCTCTTCCTCTCCTCTACATCTCCAGTGGCAGTGACCAGTGACTCCATGCTGAATATTCAACCAATTGACTTTTGTCATTTCTCTCTCTCTCTCTCTCTCTCTCTCTCTCCTAACAGGGGTCAATGTTGCAGGTTTCTATGGTTCTACCACCTCAAAATCTATATGTCCTATATGTCCCTTTACAGCTAATTCAATAAACTAATCAGTGCCAAATAATCTTATGGAGTCATGGGTAATGAGCTAAAACAAGGGTCAGCCTGCTCATGTAACCACCTCATTGAAGGGAGACCACCTGCAAAGAGAATGCCTTACTCCAAAACATACAGGACAGGTAGGGATTTCAGTCAACGTCAAAACCAGTGGAAAATTGACTGCCTTTCAGGGATGCTCCACATCTTTGATGCTGCATTTATTTACTCAAAAGGTCAGCCCAACTTCCTGTCTCCACTGTCTATAATAAATCAAGCACTGCCTCCAACAATGGTATAACTGTGATATATGCCCACGGAAATATGCAAACTTAGAGGGCAACATTGTTGAAATGGCTAACCTCATGGAAATATCTAAGGCCAACTCTAATATACTCTTTCTTGAAAAAAATCAAATGTGTACTTTTTTCTAATAAAAAAATACATGCTGAGTTAAGTAGGTGTTACTATCTTAGCCATAAGAGCCAAAATTCTGCCATCAGAACTAAAAATTCTACTGAAAGTCACCAATAATGAATGCATTTCATCATATACTGGTACTCTGGTTTTACCTTTGAGTTTTGATTCAATTGGAATGAATCAAATTCTCTATGATGCATCCTTACCATCGATTGATGCTCTTTTGGGCAGAATTGTCACAGCCCCTTCTGCAATCTCCTCCTGCTGATAAACAGGTGCTATTTTGGATCCCCAACTATCTGAGCCAATCCAGAGAAAATGCCCACTTTGGTTTAATTTTTTCGCGGCTTCCAATATCCTCCTATGGGAATAAAAAGAAATAAAACATTCCACATTTATGAAGAAACAGTACACTTATAAATGTTACAAGACCAGTTACATCGAGTTACAAGCACTCAGTAGGTCACTATTAAGCAATTAGTCAGTCATTCTAACTGCCTGATTCTTATCATCTCCTAAAGGAAATACATTGGTGACTTAAGCTCCAGCACCTGTTAATCAGTCTTATCCATAACCTCATTCACATCATTCTGTTATCATCCTTATTTGTGTCATTTCTTTCAGTCCCCATGTTTTACTCTATAGACATTTCAGACTTAATAACTAGAAGGCTGTTGTGCCGTAGAAGGCAGTCTGTAATTACATGAGAATGTTGCCATTCCTGTGAAATCTCACAAGATTTTACACTGAATATGAAATACATTAGAAAAAGAGTGTGTGTTGCAAATCTGATCCTACATTAAGGAAGAAAAGTAACCAGCACCTGATGTCATCTTCATTGGCGAACATAATCACTGCACGAGCATTAGGTGTTTCTAGCAGGCGTTTGATAATTTTTTCAAATTCTCCAGGTCTTGGTTCACGTGGGATTTTCTGTGATTGAGCAATGCAAACACCACCTATTTTTTTAAAGAAGAGTATTTCAGGAAGGGCATTTATTTATCCAACTAAATGACATTAGCTACTTTATAAAAACATATGAATCAGTACAAAATATTGTTTCTCAAAACATCTGTCATTCTAACCTATTAAAAGCAATCATTTGCATTATAATATATGTATAAATAAAATACATCAATTACTTAATCATACAGCGGAGTTGGGTTTTTTTCCTCCAAGTTTTAACATTAGTTTTGCAGATCTCTGTAAGAACACCAAAGTGTACAAAATGTGTGGCCAGAGTCAAGGAATGGAAAGGACTGTTTCAATGCATTCAACATAAGTCACAGACCAAGTGCCTGGGTTAGTGAAAGGTATGAGTAGGTCTTGTAGGTGAGACCACCTATTAAGTAGGAAGGTCCTCTTGCCACTTTTACTTCTTAATAGAGCTCTTTTAAATGAGCTTCATTTTATAGCTCAGTGTATTGCAGGAAGATTCTCATGCATCAGCATACTGATGTGTTATGAGACAGGTGGTCTTCAAGACTATTTGAGACACAGGCAAGTCCCAAAGGTGCAAAACCTCAGTTAACACGTCTCTACCATGAAAATCAAAATGGCAGAAATCTGATCCCACTATAACAGCAAAAAAGGAAAGAACAGTTCTTTTGGACACTCCTTCTAAGGCAATGAGAGACCAAAGAGAAAAGTTTAGAAAATATCTCGGCCGCTGGTTTCCTCAGTTACACTGAAGCAGAGTGACAACATATTCTAATACTGGGGGGAAAAACCATGATTAGCAGTATGTTTCAATTGAATTATGGTTTAAACAGTCTTTCTTAAATCAACTGAGAATTAAACCAACATTTACAGCATTGTTTCAGTAGGCAAAGGCATTTTTAATTCCAAACAGTTGGCGATGCATTCAGTCACCCAAACATAATGGGGGCCATTATATTCTGTGCATTCATTGGGCTGGACACTGGGAACACACAATCTAACCCAGGAGTTGCCTTCTAGTCTGAGAGATAAGCAGTCCCAGAAATTATCATGCAATGTGTGGTGAATTGTAGAATCAAGAAGGTACACCACACAGTGGGAGCACAAAGGAAGAAGTAACAAAGGGCTTGAGAGAGCTGGACTTTAAAGGGCAAATATACATCCATGAAGGGACAAAAGTGGGATATTTCTGGCAGCAGCCAAGGTACAAAATAATCTAAGGTAAAGTCCGACTAGAGCTGAGGTTGGAAAGAATGGCCAGGCCCAGCAGGAGAATGACTTTGTCAGACATGAAGTAATTAGAATTTTCTCTTGAAAACACTGAGAACCCATTGAAAATTCTTAAGTAGGAGAATTACAGAATTCTTTAAGAAGTGTCTTGCCAATGGGTTTCAGCCCCAGGCAAATTCACTATGGACTCAATGTGACCAAAGAAATGACAGTAGAGCATTCTTGGGGTGAAAGGGTTATACCCAACTTGATTCCCATGGTGGCAGGTCAGTCACTAGAATCCTGTCCACTCAGAGCGCGTCTGCATGCAGCAAGCTAGTCTCTGCCTCTGGGCCTCCCTGCCCTCCTGCAGCCTTGCAGCTGTGCCACTGTGTTACCCAGAGCACTGGGCAGGGCTCTTTGTATAGAGTCAATAATGATGCATTGCCCACACATGTGTAGTGAGCCAGCCAACCAGACCACCTGAGAATCCTGGCCACAGGAACCTTCATTTTATCCACAAAAGAAACCTCAGGTAGCCAAAGAAAAAAATGAATGGTAGCCAAAGAATGAATGTACACTGTTTGTGATCACACTTAACATGACTGATTAACAGTGCTAGAGTACTGAAGATTGTTTTTCTTATTTTTCCTTGAGCACTGTCAAAATTATCTCTGCAATACCCATCCTCTTGCTAACACTCTTCAGGCGTGGAAATTGCCCATAATCCACAGACTGAGCCTGTTGTTAGCTAACCTACCAATATGCCATTAATACTGGTGAAAATTGATTCATTGCTTCAGTAAATATTTATTGAGAGCCCACTATCTACCAGAAACTGTACAGGGACTGCAGACACAATAGTGAATAAAATTGACACTGTCTCTAATATTAAAATTAGAAATGTTATAGATGAAACAGGCTTAATGCAAAACCAAACCAAACCAAAATATAAGCATATAATTATAAATTATGACAAGTCCTATGAGGAAGAGCAAGGGGATTTAATTTAGATTGAGGCATGTTTGGGAAAAGCCTCCCTAAAGTGCTATTACTTAGTTGATATCAGAAAGAAGAGAGAATGGGAGAGAACAGCACAAGAAAGAGCAGGAAAGAACCAGAAGAGGTAATGAAAGAAGGGAGAGAACTGCGAGGCAAAGAATGAAAAGTAGATAGGGACCAGATTATGCAAGGCTGGGCAGAGCCTATGGAAGATGATGAATAATTTAAGTGCTTAACCTCCTCACTAAATGTTTCTGTTTCTTCTAGCTTTTAGTTGTCCACAGGCATATGTCTCATCTATGAACATTGCACTCCTGGAAGAAACATGGATGAGGATTGCTGATGTAGAGGGCAACCTGGAGTGGAAAGGCCAGGAGGTACTGAGCCCACAGGGGGTTACTGGGCTAAGCAATGGGAAATGATGACTAAGGTGATGCTCCCAGTGCTGATGAGGAACAGATGGAGCTGTTAGAATCTGAGTTAGAATCATGGGGCTTTGTGCTGTTTTTCTTTCTCACTGTACTGAGGTATGATTTACAAATAAAAACTGTATATATTTAGGTCATACTGATTTGATCTAAGGTGTGAGGTAGTGGGAAACCACTAAGCATGACTCTGAAATGTTGGCCTTAGACCATTTTACGTGAGGCCACCATGAAACAAGTGGACAGTGCAGGAGGGAGAGCAGGCATGCAGAGGAGAAACATGGTTTTGATTCAGGATAGGTTGCCTTTGAAGGACCCATGGCACATCAAGCTGAGACATGGGTAAGGAGAGAGAAAGGAAATGTAATTACAGTTTTGTTGGGTACTGAGACAGTAGTAGGTAGTTGTGGTGTCAGTTCACTCAGAAGGATATTTAAATCAACAAAAGGAAAAGGTCAATGATGGAGCTCTGAAAAACCATGAGCTTTGGGGAGGGGACTAGTGAATGAGACTGGAAAGAATGCTCACTTATTTTGAGGAGAAAACTTTTGGTATAAAGTATGACAGCAAGTTGAAGACTACACATAACGTCTTTAAAAACCAAACAAGCAAATAAAAAACTGCGGTGAGTGGAAGCATTAAGTAGCTAGAAAGACAAGACCAAAACTGTAACACTCTCTAGGGAACAATAGCTGTTCCAAAATATGACTGCACTTTTAATTAAAGTGCTGTGATCACTTAGGCATCCCAAAGACATACCATATCCTAAGTATCATTCTGAGATTACTACTGACTCCATAGCCAGCAGAAATGAAGGCTGGAAAATTTTTATCATGACTATTTCAAATGAGGCAAACCAGCAATCCAGACGTACGATTCAGCCTGAATTCATTCATTTATTCATTCACTAAATACCTACTCAATATTTTTGTTTGTAAAAAGCTGAGTTAGGTTGGATTTGTACATAGTATAAAACCAATTTCATAATTTTTTATTCCTCTAGCTCACCTTTTATTTGTCATCCTGATCAAGTTGTATTTTCCTGGAAAGAGGGACTGCACAATTAACTTATTTCAGCTGAACAAATACTTATGAAGAACCTGCTCCACATGGCATTTTGTTGTTCAATGCCTTATGGATATTTCATAAAATCTTAGACTGTATTACTTCTCAAGTGACTGGAGTTATAAGATAAAGATTCTTTTCTTAGCCCTGAAACTCCTTCACACTTTCTATTTCACATCAGTCAAAAAGCCAGTTAATCCATTCATAAGCATTTGTGGTGTACTATGTTTCAGGAGCTACAGACATTCAAAGACTGCCTGTCCCAGCACCTTATAATATAATGGAATGACAAGATGTACACATAAGCCAGATAAGAGTGTAAAATTATCTAATGATGAAAGATAACAGAAGATATATCAAAATGTAGTA
Organism: Manis pentadactyla; assembly: GCF_030020395.1. Taxonomy (NCBI): domain Eukaryota; kingdom Metazoa; phylum Chordata; class Mammalia; order Pholidota; family Manidae; genus Manis; species Manis pentadactyla. The sequence continues at coordinate 125,177,068 of NC_080025.1, forward strand.
ATAAACAAGCCATCTTCCAAAATAGTCAAATCATTATAAACTGTTACAGGGCAGTTAAAATGCCAGTGAAATTTAGTCAAACATTCAGGCTTAGTCAAAGACATGTTTTCCTTTGATACTCATTATCTACTGTTTTAATATTTGAAGTTGCTCTCTGACTTGATTTAGACCCCTAGAGTGGGAAGGAGAAAGAGAAGTTGCCATCCCTTAAAGGATATGTCTATTGCATCTGTTTTTCCATGTCTCCCTCTGAAAGAGTACTGATTGGGCACAACTCAAGGGACACCAATTTTCCTATTCTGCAGGTGTGCTCAATTCTGCAAGAAATAATTTTTAAAGCTTAGCACTTTCCTAAAACTTAGGAAAAGAGTGTTGCATGAAACTTCTAATTGGATATTTTCTAGAATTTCCTGTCTGATTTCCTAGCCTGGATAGAATGTTTCCCTTTATTGAATGATAATTGAATGATCATTTGTTGAATTAAACACTTCAAATATACTCTACAACACACATGAGCATTCCTTCCCAGTCTCCCTCACTCTACGGTACCTCACTAGACCTAATGGAAACATGCTAAGGTTGGTATCATCACCATATTTCAGATAAGGAAACTGAGAAACAGGGGCATCAACAGCTAGCAAGAGGCTAGAACCCAGGTTCAGAGCCAGATCCATTAGCCTCTAAGTCTAAACTTTTTCTTCATCTAGTTGGTCCATAATCAGTGGACAAATGATTGGTGTGGTAGACACAGGTGACTGATGAATAAGATAAAGCAAATTTAAAGCCTCATTTAAAAAGCTTAGCAGGTTTCCCCTTATAAGTCTAGTTGATAGCTACACAAAAACTGTACTTTTATTGAATATTAAAAATTTAATTAAGAGATTTAGAATTTATGCAGATTACAGAACTGATTTTTTCCCTCACCCTAGATTATAAACTCCATAACTAAAAACTTATCTTTCAAATTTACCACCATATCCCCAGTATTTATGTTTGATGCATTATGTTTGATACATAGAGACTTCTGCAAATATTTGTTGAATGAATAAATGTAAGACTTGTAATAGGCACTGCTGGTATAGAGAAACAGAAACAAAGCAGGCCTGCTTTCAAATGGGGAAATGAAAGGATCCAGGTAAACATATGCTTAAAAATAAGTGGCATAAGAGAAGTGAAAAAAAAAATGAACCATGGTAACTCAGAGGAAGTTACCACTGAAATGGGCACTTCCCCCCAAAGTAGTTTTTATCACTGTGCAATAATTTGCTGTCATTGAAACAAGAGAAAATTGTTAAACAACTCCCCTTCATAATTTTTATCTCTTTATTATCTCATGGATGAGTGGCCTGAAGTCTCAGGTCTGAGAGTTGAAAGTCACATCTCCATGCGTTCATTTGCTTGTGCAGAAGGATGTTGCAGGGAGGAAGGAAACAGACGTGTCAAGGGAAGGCCTGAACGGGTCCTCTGTGACCTCAAGTCTCTCGTCTCTCAATTTCCTCAGCTCTGCAATAAGGTCAAAGTAACTATCTCCCAGAGATGACAAGAGAACCAAATTTACAAGAGTAAAATGAGAAAGTTCTATACAAATGTGGTACATTATTATTAATCATCATCCTGAAGGCATAAGCATTATCACCAAACCTGAGAGATAGCGCATATTCAGACCTAAAATATGGGATTGTCAATAGATCATATTCTTGAACCCTTTACCATTTGTGGTATTATACTCTCAAATATCCTAAATTCTGAGAAGTGATACTTGCCCACTTGTCTATACCAAAAAATAAAACGACTATATTTCACTTTCCACATGTTCATGGCCATCACAATATGACTGGGGCAATTTTAATGTGAGAAAATGGGAAAAGTTACTTATATTCTCCTCCCCAACCCCCCAGTGCCTCCCCTAAGGATTCAAGTCTCCTTTTGAAGGGAGTCCATAAGCATGTTGAAGATCAGGGTTGAAAATTACAATTTAACTCTTTAAAAGAATAATAGAATGCTAAAAACTATTAAATTTTTTAATAGTTGTAACTGGCAAAAACTATTTTAAATGGTAAAAACTACGAATAGTACCAACTATTAAGAAGCAAAATTGTGTAAACAACCACCTGTTCAGTTTCATTTAAATGTCTGCCTATAGATTCTTGAGAAGCGGGAATATAAACTGTTCAGACAATACTGTCACTATAGGAAAAGAGTGTTGCATGAAACTTCTAATTGGATATTTTCTAGAATTTCCTGTCTGATTTCCTAGCCTGGATAGAATGTTTCCCTTTATTGAATGATAATTGAATGATCATTTGTTGAATTAAACACTTCAAATATACTCTACAACACACATGAGCATTCCTTCCCAGTCTCCCTCACTCTACGGTACCTCACTAGACCTAATGGAAACATGCTAATTGAATAGGCTGGGCGCCCCAGGAAATGGACCCTTAGAAGGAGTTTGAAATACATTTTTACCCTTGGCCTCCATGCTCTGGAGTGCCAAGACAGGACTGGGCAGAAGAGAAGTCCAGCTGGATGTGGCCCAGTGCCAGGCTCCCAAAACTACAGAAAGCTGAGGCTACATGGCCTCCAGAGTTGTTTCACGTTAGGTTGGGAAGGATAAGCCTCTACACCTTCCCATCAGTCAATCACTGGATGTGGACCCTCCTGAAAAGGGGCAGAGACGTCGGGAAAGGCAGCTCTCTGCAGCCAGGCAATCCTTTGATTGGACTAGTAGAGAAGTCCTAGTGGCAAGAGCCATGGGTACTTCCTGAGTGGGGATCACCATATATACAGATTGGAATTTATGGGAAATGAAGATATTATATCTATGAAATAAGAATATAAGTCAGATAACAAAATTTTATTGTTTAATTTCAAAATTTTTCTTCAAAGAGGTCTTACGCACAAAGAAAAGCAATCTATACAAACAGGTAAAACTGGAATTGTAGACCAACATGGATAAGAGAACTAGAATCAAAAGACTGCCTGGTATTTCAATAGAGAAATTTTGTTACAGCAATCTGAAAGGATAAAGAATTGCCTTTTCAGGTGTTGCTTATTTTTAAGAAGAAAATCTCTATTAATAATGTAGAAGAAAAAAATAAGAAACAATGTCACAAATTCCAACTGTGATGGAAATCGAGGATTAAATTAATAAGAATGAAATTACTTACAGCTGTGTATAGAACATTAAATGGATTTTTTTTAAACAACATGATTATTACCAGGGTCTCAAGTTGGTTCAGAGTTTCTGTCAATTTGAGTTCTCAGTAAATAAGATCAAGTCTCTGGTTATATAACCTGTGAGACCTGCATGACAGATGTTGGCTTTGGTGCATAAACTAATCACCAAGATTACCATTTTGTCAGTGTTACAGAGAATGACTGGACTATTGGTTAAAAAAAAAAAGACTGGTCAAAATTTTTAGTTGACCTTAAGAAATTCCCTATAACTGAGACCATTTCTGACCTAATAAAAATGTAATATAGTTAGTCAACCATTATTTAGTCAGTCAAGCACCTTAAGATAGTAATGAGCAAAACCAAGTAACAGGTTTTTGGTAAAGACAATAGAAACAATAAACTCCTAAAAGTGTTCAGATCCCAATTCCAGTACCTGGTGGGGAGGAGTTTCCCCACTACCACCAAGTAATCCTTAGGACACCAAGTGGGCATCCTAAAATTCAGCTCAATTCTAACACTATCTACTAAAAGAGAGAGAGTCAGGGCCACAGGTTCAGGGCTCAGTCCTGTAAGAGTTCCCATCCTCCTTCAGACATCAGTCACGATGGTTACCTATACTTCTGACCAACTGGTTTTAAATCAGAGGTTCCCAAGACCCCTCTTTGGGTTCAATTAATTTTCTAGAGTAGCTTACAGAACTCAGAGAAACCTTTCACTTACTATATTACTGCTTGATTATAAAAGGATATAACTCAGGAACAGCTGAATGGAAGAGATGCATCGGACAAGATATAGGGAAAGGGCACAGGGTCTCCAAGCTCCCTCTAAGAAAGCTACTCTCCCCATGTAACCAAATGGTCACCAGCCTGGAAGCTCTTGGGGCCCTGTCCTTCTGGGTTTTTATGAAGGCTTCATTACTAGGCATGATTGATTAAATCACTGGCCACCGGTGATTGGTTCAACAGCCCTCCCCTCTCCCTCTCCCTGGAAGTTGGGAGTCGGGACTGGAAGTTCCAACCCTCTAATTGCCTGGTTGATTCTTCTGGCAACCAGTATACAACCTTAGGTCACCTAAGAGCCTTCCCCAAGTCACCTGATAATATAAGACAAGACATCTTTATCATGCTCGTAATTTAGGAAATTCCAAGAGTTCAGGAGTTCTATGCCAGAAGTGGGGACAAAGACCAAATAAATATTTGTTATTATAAATCACAATTATTACAACTCTCCACCCTAGTTGAACTTGGCATCATTGCTTCCCATCTTTCTGGAGACAAGTAAAATAACAATTTGGCCTAATGTAATTGGTCCTTTAGAGACAGTTGAGTAAAATTTGTTCAATCAAATAACTGTAATCACACCTCTTGTAACAATGTTTTCACCTCCTTATGTGGTGTACAACTGGAACTTAACAGAAAAGTGCACCACATGATGAAAGCATGTACGTGTGTTAACTTTGCGTGCACTTTGTGAAGATTTATCTTGAACATCACAGAAAAGAAAAAGTGTTATCTTTAATAACATAGATTAAGAAAGCAAAATTACACTTAAACCTGTGCTCATTCTCTCTCTTGCTCTTTCTCACTCTCTCTCGCAAACACTTTATGCTTTGTCCTCTATCAAATACCATGTGGACTCTTAAAGGGATTCTGAAAAGCAATGAAATGAGGGCATGAAGCTCCTGGTACAGAAAAGGCATGAATCAATGCTACTTCTCTATGTGTCCCATGAAGAGCAGCAATAGGGACAATTCACTATGAAAAGAACTGACACAGAGAGTCCCCTCTTGTCTGTCTCCATGGGGACCCTCAGAGGGATGCTGATGCTTTGGAGGTAGATGGGGCTGGGATAGGCCTATAGGGTCACAGTCCATACTATGCTTTCTAACTCAGCCACAACTCATCACAGACCCAGATGCCTGCTCAGAGGAACAGAGTGGTACAGTGGTTGTGAATCTCTTCTCTGGGGCTGGACTTCCTGGCTGCAAACCCTGGCCCTCCTCTAACGGGCCATGTGGCACTGGGTGAGTTATGTGACTTCTTAGCGCCTCTGTCCCTCATCTAAAGATTGAGTGGATGCTAGTATCTTCCAGATGGGTTACTGAGATTAAATAAAGAATTAAATAAGCATCAACCCATTAGTTCTTTCCTCAGAAATTGTATGTGTTGTAAATTGCTAAAAATCAAAATGGACAAACCCCAAAATGAAATGCTAACTCACTTTTATCAAGCAATATGCAGCTATAACATTCTTTCTAGACACCTCGAATTTCATTCCCCAAATGCACACAGAATAATAACCCTTACTAGATATTCCAGCCAATGGGGATGTTCACTGCAGAAATGTCTACAGTTGGAAGGGAAACTCATGCCCACCACAAGCTAGAGATAAACTTCTGAGTGTTGCCTCTTCCCAGGTCTGAAAGTGGAAATACAGAGGAGACATGGGTACAGTAGGTGGGAAAGACAGAAAGTAGGGGAAGAAGGAAGCCAGGAAGGGGTCAGTGTAAGAGACATGACATGGGGGAAGAGGGGGAAGAGGAAAGAGAACAAGAGTGGAAGGAAGAGAGGCAAGAGAGTGGGCCGTGCAGACCGGAAGTCTTTGGAGCTGGGCTCTCTGTAGGGTCAAAACAGCACATGTCAAGTTAGGAACAGTTGGTGAAGGAGCACTTGACTAGTTTTAAGTAAGTTTTACCAAAGTGTTGTGTGCATTTGTATTTCTTTGGATAATTTTCTGAGTACTATTTTTGGAGTGTTTGGGAATTTTTATTTTGTTTTTGCCATTTCAAAGTAGATTCCCAGACATTGGGGCCAACAATGTGACAGGAAGGTTTCAAAAAATAAAACCAACTCCCTGAAAAACCACAAATGCCCAACATGAACAGGCTCTCTGAGAGAAAAAAAATTTCATCTTTTCCAGCCCACTGCCTGGAAAAACTTTTATGCCATTGGGATCAAAGCGAACACTGCTTCAATTTCTTACCCATTCTGGTCTAGAAAAAAAACTAGCATTGGACTTTGAATTAAGCAGTTACAGATTATAAAGTAGTAATTCAGTTATAGATTATGAATTCTTTCCAGTTTTAAATCCATTAAATTAAATTAGTGAGGAAGAGGCAGGGCATTTGTGGCATCCACCCTTCCTCAATCATTCAACAAATATTGATCGAATACCTACTACATGTCAGATGCTTTTTAGACACAAAGCATCAGCAGTGAGCAATATAGGGAAGGCCCCACCCTTCATAGAGCTCACATCTCAGTATATTTCTAGGGTCTAGTGAAGCCTGATACCTGTGGGTATTCATGGGATGTGTGATGAATAAGTGAATAAACAAGATGCTCCTACTTTATAATACAGTGAGATGATCTAATAAAGAGATAAGGAGAATATCTGTGTATTAAAAATACCACCAATCAGAAAAAGGCAACACATCTCTGCATCTATTGTGTGTGTGTATAACATAAAGTCATTTCCAAATATCTTCTGCAGACAGTACACTCTCAGTGGTACCTCAGTGGTAGCTATCAGAGCTTGCAAACCATGAAAGTTCTTCTGTCAGCACCCAGGTAATATCTTATTCTACTTATCAGTATTACCTGAATTCTACTATATATTGGCTTTCAATTACTGGTTTGCTCAAAGTAGCATTTTCAATAGATACTTAAAGGGGGCTGACAGTCTCACTTGAAGGAATAAGGATAGCTAAAAGATAGAGCTGATAGCTAAAAAGTCATTATTATGTTAACTAAATAACTCTTTAGACCAAGGGTTACACCACAACCAATGTACAGTGACCAAACCAAAAAAATGGACTTTCAAGAACAAAAATAAGCACCAAAGGCATTTATAAACTCAGTCTTTAAGCAAATGCAAGTACTTGTGGTGTTTCTCTTCATAACACAAGATCATTTTGCACAGCAGGATTTGATCTGTTTGAGATATAAAAAGGTTGAGATACAGTTACATATTTAACTTCTTGGATTCAAATGGAACTAAAAGGAGAGGAAATGAATAGACATGTTTTTGATAGCAAGCCATCTTACATTTTCATTATTCCAAGGACCTTTAAAAAATGCTGACAGCTTTATTGAAGTGTAATTGATATACAAAAGAACTAAGTATGCTTAAATGAACACAATCTGATGAGTCTGGACATACATGTATGCCTAGGATAGTATGACCAAAATCAAGGTAATAAATGTATCCATCATCCCCAAAAGTTTCCTTGTGCTCCACCCTTTTTTGGTAGGAACACTTGAGATCTTTCCTCTTGACAAATTTTAAAGTGCATAATACTATGTGTTAACTATAGGCACAATGCTGTAGAATAAAGCTCTTATTACTCATTCATCTTCTGTAACTGAAACTTTATATCCATGAATGACCACTCCCCATTTCCTCTCCTCCCAGCCCCTGACAACCATGATCCTACTCTCTACATCTATGAGTTTGACTAATTTAGTTAACTCATATAAGTAGAATCATATAGTATTGGTTATTCTGAGACTGGCTTATTTCACTTAGCATAATGTTCTCCAGGCTAGTCTATGTCTGGACTATTCATACACCTAGGATAGTATGAAAGTAGGATTTACTTCTTCTTTAAGCCTGAATAATATTCCATTGTATGTATAGTCCACATTTTCTCTATCTATTCATCTGTTAATGGATATTTATTTTATTTCCATATCTTGGCTATTGTGAATAATGTCACAATGAACGTGGAAAGCAGGTATCTCTTTGAGATTCTGAATTTAATTATTTTGGACAAATACCCAGAAGTGAGATTACTAGCATGTATGGTAGTTCTATTTTTAATTTTTTGAGAAACATCCACACACATTATTTTCCATAATGGCTATACCATTTTATGTCCTACTAATAGTGTACAAGAGATCCAATTTCTCCACATCCTTGTCAACACTCGTTATACTTAGTTGTTGATTGTCTTTTTTGTTTTGTTTTGTTTTGTTTGATAATTGTCATACAAACAGGTATGAAGTGATATTTCATGTCAGTTTTGATTTGCATTTCCCTGATGTTTAATGATGCTGAACACCTTTTCACATACATGATGGTCATTTGTTTTCTTGGGAGGAATATTTATTCAAGTTCTTTGACCATTTTTTAAATTGGGTCATTTGGGTTTTTTTCTGTTGAGTTGTAGAAGTCTAAAGGACTCTTGTTAAAATAAAATTTGGACTGGATCTTACTCAAAATAGAAGACAATTAGTAATTTGAGAAGGAAGACCTCCACTCACACACACAAAGGAAATTAACTATTACCTTTCCCATAATGAAAAGCTCATGGGAGACAAATGGAAGTGAATAATGACGATGACATATTGAACACTAGTTCACCATGCTTTACTATCTCACTCTACCCTCACAATATTCTAGTGTTTTGGGGTAAATAAGGTAAACATTATAAACTTTTTTTTGTATTGAAGAAACTCTCCCCAGGATCACACGCTAGGAAGGAGTCAAGTGCAGATCTCATGAACCTAATCCTATTAGTTAAGTATACACATTGTACTTAACTATTGTCTCTCAATATTGTCTGCTTGATCATGAAATCTCAATTTACATAATTAAACACAGCATCAACAGGTAAGGTAGTATAATCAAAATGTGAACTCCAAAGTTTTACACTGTCAGGACCGAGTAATTTTAGAAAAATGCTGCATAGTCTTGTATAGGTTTGGCAGAAATTTAATTTGTTAAAAACCTTTCAAAAGAGTGTCCAACAGGTTTCTATTACCCACAAACCCAGGCATGCCTACCATCACTTGTGGAGCATTAACTGAGCTCTTAATACATGCTGAGAGCTCTGATGCAATCTGGAGTTACAAAAAGGAGTAAGAAGACATGGTCCCTGATCTTGAAGCACTAACAGTAAATAACACATTAAGCAAACAAATATTACAATTTGAGGTGAAAAATTCTATAATACAGGGTAGCCTAAGGACAAGGAACAAAAAAAATGGAATCTAGTAACTGTGAATAAGATACACTGGTTCCTGCCAATGACCACAAGAATATGTGGTCAGGGAAATACAAAAAAGCAGCTATATAGTACGTTGATACACACCAGGATCAACAAGTCAGAAAACATTTCAGAAGTGAGCTTATGACTTATTTAGGCAGCCAGAAATGGGCAAAATCTATTTCTAATGGATGCTACCAGTCAGCAGACATGTTTGGTATTTTCCATGAAAATGTGATTGCCATTCATAATTTAAATATGATATAATAATAACCCTGCTTTTATGTACAAAAGGAGACTTAATTTCACTTTTCCACAATAAGAAACAGACAGATCACTTCAAGGTGGAAGGAACACAGGGAAAACAAAAGTTAGATGACCATTAAAATGGCCACATGAAGGAGAAACAAAGCATCAAACCAAAGAACCAAAGAATTTTGGTTGGGTTCCATAAACTTTAATCACAGCCAATCAAACAGCTATATATATGGTATTATTTACTTGATTGCTAAAACATGTCAGAACTGGTGAGAATAGTTGTTTTTTTAAATTTTATTCCTATTTTTGCAAATGGTGAAAACTGTACCATTTAGGGAATCACTATGAAACACTCTCACTGAAGCTTCTATGTCCTCAGGGTTATAGGAAATTTGGCAGGTGTGTTATAACATTTTGTATTAAATTATATAGCTCATCGAAGGGGGTTCTTAGAAAAGAACATTAAGCTTTCAATAATCCCAACATCATCCAGGCACAAAAATGAAAACTGATCAGAACCATAAATGACCAAAGAATAACAATTTGTTACCTCATAAATTTCTGTGATATGATTTCTACAATTTCTGTTCATGCAGTGACTCTCATATAAATTCATTCTCTTAACAAATGTATTATGTCTTAACCATAAATAGCATGGGACTATCTAAAAAATGAAAAGCAGTTTGGCTTGTGAAAGAAAAACCCTGAAATATGAATAGTATGACAGAAGCACTGGTTCTAACATTATAACAGCAAGTGCACCTGTGACATGATATCATTTTCTCATTCCTGCACCGGAGTATGCCCGTGTTGTCTCTCTATGACCCTGGGCAGACATTAAGCCTCTCCAGCTATCAGTTTCCTCGCTTGTAAAAAAGGAAGGTGCCTGACAGGATGATCTCCAGATTCCACTGAATTTCCACATTTTGTGCTTCTATGAATAGACCACATACACTGCTTGAATCATGTAAATTCTAATATGGAAATGGAACATCAACGAAAATACGAAACTGCAAGAAACTTTTTTAAAAGCCTGCAAAAGATGGACTAGAAAACTTGTCCAATTCAAAATTAGGAAGCCTGGCTTCATGAGTCAGAGCATGACTAGGTAATTTAACAACTAATTTTTACAAGTGCTTGGGTTCTGGAGACCAGTCTGCAGCTGGTCGAAGCTCTATAATTCCTTGTCAGTTCAATAAAACTGGAATGGACAGCAAAAGCACGGAAAAATAGAACACATTCGTTTATCTCCACTTCCCCCCAATACCCAACTGAATTTTTGAGTAGCAAACGGGGCCCACGGGAGAGAAATGTCATCACTGTTCTGAAAGGTGAAAAGCAGATGATGACTGAGCTGTAATTGACTTCCTAGAGTAGGAAAAACCAACAACAAAAGCCCACGAGGCATGAGGCGGGGGAAACAAGGCAGTCACGCCACCCGACCCCAGGGAGGCCCAGAAACAGATGCTCCAGACGCTCCAGAAGGTGGGATTCAAAGTAGAATTGGGTGAAAAATCCTTGTAAGTCCCTTCAACTCAATTCCCTCCTCACACATGACCAGAGGGCCACTTTCTGTAGAAGATGAACCCAGGGTTACCATTCAAAGCTGAGCACTGAGCAAATTTCTGTAACGTAAAACTTGCATGCTGAGTAGGGAGCCCCTCGTCCCCCTTTCCAGCTTAGCATCCAGGCTTCAGCAACCTAACTTTCATCTACCAGATAGGAAATTGGAAGATTCTTCTCTGGAGAAACTGGCCAAAGGGAAACGACATACTGATACTCATATACGGATATTTCCCAACTAAATAACCATGCTACCAGCACACGTTAAGTAAAGCCACCGATCGGTGCACCTTGCTGCACTTCCCAAGCTTCCAAACAGCAAGTCAGCACCATATTCTTAATGTTGCACCAAACAAAAGAGATGAACTCAGAGGACACAGAAACACAGCAAAAGTAGAAGATGACCTCAAGGATATTAACATCCTCAGAGAGGAGCATTAGGTCCATGCAACAAGACCAGGTGGCTATAAGAAAGAGCTTCTGGAAATTAAAAAAGCAATATAAAAATGTGCTAATAGATAAGATATAAGGGAAAACTGAGGAAATACTTTGAAAATAAGACAAATGAAAAAACCATCATGAAATTAGAGGATGCATTCAGGAAGGTCAACATTCAAATTTTGAGGTCTCAAAAAGACAATATAGGGAGGCCATTACCAAAGAAATAAAAGAACATTTCTGAGAACTGAAGAACATGAGTTATTTAATTGAAAATGCCAAGCAAATGCCTAGCAAAGAGAAAAGAGAAGAGGAGGGGGAAAGAGCCACATGAAAGAACGGTAACACAAAATTTGAAAACACTTGAGAGTAAAAACAGATTATAGAAAAGGGATTAGGACTTGGAATGACTTCAGGATTCTTAATGGCAGTACTGCTAGTCAGAAGAAAATGGAGCAACACCTTCAAAAAGATGAGGAAAGATGAATTTTACTCTAGACAAACATAAAACCAGCCAAACTATAAATCAAGTGTGTGGATAAAATAGTCTTTGGACATGCAGAAATCTCAAAAAAATATTTACCTCTATGCACCCTTTTTAAGAAGTTTCTGAAGGGTGTACACCATCGAAACAAGGAAGGAAATAAGAAAGAAGACTCAGAACCAGGTAACAGGCAATCCCTCACAGCAAAGGTAAAGGGATTTCTCAAAGGGATGATGAAGGAAGATCAGAGTTAACAGCCATGCAACTGGTCTATAGGTTATCCAGTCCAGATTAGAGCAGGAAAATGGGAGACTCCAGAAGTATCTCCTAGGAAAAAGAAACGGAATTGATGGACTGTTTGATGGACTGGAAATACATACAGTTCTGCCAAGTGAGGATGAATTCAACTTCATATAGAAAACCAAGCTTATGATTAGGCAAGGGATTATTAATTCCAGGAGAAAATGTATATAAGAAGAGAAATGCTATTTTTAGAACTCCATCTAGGTCAATTGTGACATCATGTGCACAGTCATGATAATACAATCCGTGAATATTTATTGGGCCAAAATTGTGATACAGTCCTACTGGAAGGACTGGAGGAGAAGCATATATGTGTGTCTTTGGGCACACGCATGTGCACTTTATGTATGCATAGTGAGGAGTTAAGTCATCCTTTTCCACAGTAGGAAGACAATAAAGATGAAAGCTAAAAATATCAAAATAGTAACATAAACATGCTATGGGGAAATATGGAGACAAATTCAGAAAAACAACTGAAGGAATGGAAAGCAATTGTTCTGAGGATCAAGATTCAAAAGTGGGAGGACTGGGTGGCCAACTGCTGCTTGGTAAGCCTAGTTGCCCTAATATGGTATCAATTGGATAAAATATACATGCTTGGGGCTCTGCTTTTTAAAGTCAAAAAATAGAAAGAACATAAAAAGTTTAAAGATGGTAATATGATTTTAATCCTATCTGTTAAGGGAAGCATCTTCTGTAACTGGGTTTTTCTTAAAAACTTGTTTTCCTCTTTACACATGCACCCGTATTATCTTTTCTAATTGAGGGTTTTGTCTGTTTTGGGTTTTTTTTGGTGGCATAACAGATGCTTATTTAATCTTCTTAGGACCAAAACTCAAAAAACAACGTATGTTGATGAAAGTAACAAGTCATAAGAACAACATGAAAACCCACAATGCCAGGGTTTGAAGCGTCAGCTTTCATCTCAGAGCTAACCTGTCCGTAAGTTGTTTCATACACAAATTCCAAAGATTCTTCTCAGATACATCAATAACTTCTTAATGACATAAAAGATCTATCATTTAAACAAAACCACAACTGACACTTTAGCTGGATAACTGGATACTGTTTGCAACTTCATGTTTGTTGTTATGAAAAAGACAATGAGAGTTCTCTCACAAAAGGACATGATTATCACCTAGGTTAGCTTATTGAGCATTTCAAGGACCACAAAGGACTGAAGCTCTCTGAGCAAAGTGGCTGCAGGGGACAGGGGACAGAGACACAGGATGCCCAGAGGTGGGCATTTGCAGCCATGGCTGTTGGTGAATACACTGGGAAGACTCTAGCATTCTAGCTATCAGGTATAGGTAGGTAACTTTGGTAGGTGTTCAATAGCATTTCATAAGAGAAGAGGGTGGGGGTGGAAATATCCAGTGGCTGTCATCCAAGCCACTCCCAACTGGGCTCGAAGCCCCAGCTAGGGCGCTTTCAGGAAGACATGAGAAGCTATGAAAGAGCTTCTTCGCAAAATTTTAGCTGATCTGTCCAGAATTGAAACTTGATGAATCCTATGGGGGAAATAAATCACAGATTTCAATAATCTGTGATTCAAATACATCTACATGTATTTTTAAATAAACGTTGTATATTGAAGCACTGGGAATTTGTTTGTACCTCATAGTTCTCCAGAAAAATTTGCAGCGATTTCTATTCCAACAACCAATGGGCTGCCTACCTTTAGACTGTGTGGTGAATGAAGGGGCCCCGTGCCTCAGCACACGCACAGGTGAAGGCCAGTCAGACGTCAGCGATGGGGAGAAAGGTTCCATGCTGAGCATGGCACAAGGCATGGGAGATGAGAAACCAGTCCTGATTTTCAGAGAATTTGGGATCCAAGGGGTGAAAGAAATTAGAAGTACTGGATGTCTAGAAGTCATTTCTTCATTTTAATACCAAATAATAAATAGTCATTTTAAATCTCATAGATTTTGTAATTATACCACTTGGGCATAAAATTGGGAACAAACATGTAACTCAGAAAATGTAACTCAAAAAATGTTATGTTCTTTTCCTGCATTATGTCACTGTCCAACAGCGATTACACTGTATAATCCTTCTGGGTCTCGTGGGTGTCCCAGATATAGTGATTTATGTCAAATCAGGTTGTTACATTGTTTTCTAGTAACAGGCTTTTTTCTCACCTTACAACTCAGCCAAATCCCCACAAGGGTGATATTACCTTCCTTTCCTTCTTTGTTTTTGGTTTTTTTGTCCTATTGAAAGGACATCTGTGTTATTCATCTTTTTTTTTAAAGGAATAAAAATATAATAATCTTCTTAGACACTGATGGTGTCAGTAAGAACCAGGTTCTTATCAGGCTCTAATTGGACATGACATTGTGCAAAGGAAATGAATGGGCCTGGGAGCCTCTCAGAGCTTACCATTTATGTGAGAAGTTTAATGAGGAAAAAGAGGGAGAAAGAGGTCAATGCCTTTTATGAGGGCCAAATCCATAGCCAAAAAATGCTATTTCACAGTATTCAAGGAAAATAAGTCTCCAACAAATGTCTGTGGGACCCAAATAGGCAAGATCAGAATTTATGTGAGAAAAGGAGAAAAGTAGGCACAGGGGAGAGAGAAGGAAAGGGGAGAAACTACAGCATCTGGAAGAAAAGGAGGTGGTTCTCAATTTCAGGTGGTGTGTGATAGAATAGCCAGCCCTCAAGTACAGGAACTTTTTTTCTTCCTGTTTTCCTTATTATTAGGCATGAAAAATGTCCCAAATAACACTTGGTTTGTCATTTTTAGAGCTCATAGCATACAGTTCATCTATTTTTCTACAAAATGGTTAGTATTCAATTTATTTTTGCATGGGTGCTACAGTGCAACTTGGGTATAAAACTGTGAAAAACAAAATAGCTCAAAAAGTGTAGGTGGGCTTCTGTGAAATTTGTGCTGAATGAATTTTTAGAAAGCAGAATGCAGTACTAGAATTGCTGCATATGTGTTCTATTATTAAATATCTAACTCTTCTAAATTGGGAAGGATAATAACAAGCAGTCTTGTGGAAGAGCTGAAGACCTAAACAATACAATTCTAAAACTAAAATAAAACTGTTTTGTTATTTTTTTCTTTTATAATTGTTAAAATATCAGTGTGGCATTATAGCACAAAAACATAGAGAATGACGTTTAAAGAAAAAAGTGGAAAAGGGTGTTGCTCATAACTTACCATTCTAGCATTAAAAAAATTTATGATTTATTTCAGTCTTTATATAAACCCATAAATATCAGTTTGTATTAATGCACCTATAATTTTTGTGCTTGATCTTCCACTGAGCATTGTACTGTTAGTATTCTTCCATGCTATTTCATTTCAGAAGTAGCAGAAAGAACATGGGGTTTTGAGCAAGATGTGGTTTAAATCTTAGCACATATTAGTTTCTTGTGCAGTCCTGATAGTCATCATTTTCTTAGGCTACCCAATCTTCCATGGAATTCATATAAGCAACATTGCCTACTCTTCTTGTTCTTGGATATTTAGGTCATGAACAATATCTCACAGGTCTAAACTCCACTACAATGCACACTTCTTTGATACAGCTCTTTTCTTCTTTTGAAGAAGAATATCCTTGATATAACTTTGTGGCAAGGTGAACATATTTATATATCCTTCATACCTTTTGGTACACACTACCAAATTGTTTTCCAAAAGATTTATACCAACTTATACTGTTACTGGCAACCTATGATTGTACAGCAGCCTTGCCAATATTGAATATTATGTTTAATGGTTTGCTAACATAATATCTGGAAAAGAATAAACCACCATATTTAATAGATGTTAAGTGTTAGTTTTATTATATTTTGTGATAATTAGTGGAAGTTGTCAGGAGTCCTAAAAGTTAATAAAATTTTAAATTATGACCCAAAGGCTGTGAAGGACTATAGATATGATTTAACCTAGTCTTTCACCCATGGAGACATTTTTGCAGCAATATCCTTGATGGAAACCTGGCAATTATCCTAGACTCCTCACTGTGCTTAATTGCCCTCTTTCAATGTGTTGCTAAATCCTGCTGTTTCAAACCCCAAATCCCTCTTAATTCTGCCTACCCTTCTCTGTCTCCCCTGCATGGCCTTAGTTTAAACCCTCCTTTGCCCTCACCTGGATTACTACTTCTTCTCCAGGATTTCTGCCTCCAGTTCAATACTTGGTATTGTGTATGATCTAAAATATTAATCTAACGGTTAACCTTACTCTTCTACTTAAATATTCCAATAGCATGCCATTTTTTTAGGACAAAATCTGAACTTTATGACATAGCATACAAGGCTCTTTATAATCTAGTTTAGCCATTAGTCTCATCTCTCTTATCTCTCACCATTAACCTCATACCCTTTCAATACCCACTAAAATCATGTTCTTTGTCTAGACAACTATTGTCTTGCAAGATTCATCTCAGGGGTCCATTCCTCCAGAAGACCATCCTAACTCTACATCCTCCCAGGATTTGTTGGTTGTTCACAATTCTTTCAACAGAGACTCGAAACCTTGAGTTGGAGCACTTGTTCCACTGTTTTGTGGTTGCCTATTTGCTGCTGATATTCCCAACTAGCCTACTGGCTCCTTAAAGCTAAAGATGTGCCTTTAATTCTGAATCCTCAGTGGCCCTTCAGAAGTGTGAGCTCTTAGTGATGGTGAATAAATGTCTGTGTGGTCAATAAGTGAATGAATGAATGCTCCAGTCTGTGTTCAATGTCTTCCAGTGACAGTACCTAACAACCGATCCATGCCATTTGTGGTGACCTTTAAAAACTAGAGCACTACTATTTTCTGCTGCAAGTGACTGAGCAAAGGGTCTGCTGAAATGCACCAGGCATTGTAAAGTATTTGTTGGCCTGAAAGATACATGAAATTGGTTACCTGGAGTAATTTACTAAATAGAATGTTGGATACTATCTTTGACATATGCATTAAATATAAGGTCTACCCTAATATAGATAAGTACATAGTAGGGCAAACTATAAAAAATAAAAATAAAATAAAATATAAAGTATGAATGCCTTTAAGGAAAAACTGAATTCAAAGGTGATGCAGAGCCTCAGGTCCAATCCGGCCATCTCAGAGGGTCCTCCTGCGGGTCTGGAAAGTGTCTGAACGGAGCGAGTCTGGAAGGGGACTGCCCAGAAGCAAACGTGTTGATGCATTTAATGAGCTCTGGCAACTGCATTCACACATATTCAGCATGGAAGAATGAGTTTAAGCAAGAGAAAGAGGAAAAGAAAGGAACACAACCAACTGCATTTGTTTCAAGGAGAAAGTAAGCAAGCAAGAGGGTTGAAGGGAAGAGACACCATTTCCTATTTATTCTATAAGCATTAAGACTCTGATTAAAAAATAAGATGGTCCAAAACTAAAGTGATTTAATGACTATGTTGCCTCATTTGGAAAGGAATCCTACCTTTTATAATCTGCCTAATAGAACGTTCCGTTCCGCAATGACAAACATGGTCTACTGCTGCTCTGCCCAGTACAGTAGCCACTGGCAACATGTGGCCACTAAACACATGAATGAGGCTAGTGTAACTAAGCAACCGCACTTTCTGTTGTATTTGATTTCAACATGTGGCTAGTACCTTTTGGGCAGAGCAGAATTCTGTACTCCCACAAGCGTTAAAACATAAGAAACTTAAATTTAAAGGTGGGAAGAGGACTTCAGGGTAAATGACCTATTTTGGAGATAAGGAAATATTACTGTTCTTTGCAATTTAAAATGGACTTCTGTGTAATTTATTTAACAAGACTATAGAAGATGAAGATGAATTTGGAGTCTCTTATCATTCTAGACAACAAGGAATCAGGACCTGTGTCCTCCCTTAAGTAGAATCTGGCTCCTGTGTAGCAAAAACCTTACTGAACCATATCGGACAGGCAGGGGACAATAGCAATTAGGAATGCAGATTCTGGAGTCAAACTACTTGTGCTTGAAAACCAGTTCTTATTTACTTGCTGTGTGACCTTAGTAAAATTACTTAACTTCTCTGTGCCTCATTTTCCTCCCCACCTTAATAGGAATAGTAGTAGTATTGACCTTATAAGACTGATACCAGTTAACACATGCAAAACACTTAGAACAGTGCCTGACATATGTAGCAAATTGCTCACAATGGGTCAGCAGTTAACTTACGGCTCCATGGCCCCACAAAAGCACAGAGTGACGTCTTTTGGAAAGACATGCTGCTCTCATCTTGACTGGTCCTTCTTCTAACTGTGATATATCTTTGCCTCACGAATGTCAGATGAGGTCTCAGATGAGATCCCCAACAAAGGAAAGCACAATATGAAATGAATGGAAATAGAGGGTCTCCCACCAAGTTTTCACTTTTCCTGATAATACAAGTCCATAGCCTTATCAGCCAGCCTAATCTTTATTCTGTTTTCCTTGCATGACTGCTTTTCCTTCCAACTTCTAACAGGTTACAAACTATAGTTAAGATTCTGAGCTGACAATTCCTATCAATTATTAAATGTTTTCATATGAACATAGCATTGTAAATGATATTCACAGTCAGAATTCCTGAAGGTCCCCTGCTTTTCAGCGTGCACCTGGGATGTGCCTTGTATTGCTAGTCTTGCTCTTGGTTACTCCCAGCCTGTTTCTGAACTCTCTCTGCTTTTCTGAGCTTCTGCCATCCCCTACCATCTGTCACTCATGCACTCCTCACCTCTCCCTCCTCTCTCAGCTCACTGCTTGGTGCAGGTGAGAGAAGCTTTAAAGTTTTATGGAAAGCTCTCAAAAGCAGTGCAATAATTTGTCTTTAAATGAGTGGATGTTGAACATATTAAAATGGAGGTAAAATCTAGAATACCTAAGAAGAAAAGCATTAGTTAAACTAGAGAATGATTTTTAAAGAATAATAATAATTTTCAGAAACTGTGAAATAAATTGAAGATTTTCAAGGTGATAAAGAACTAACAAACCACAGCATATGACAAGGCCTCCTATATAGTTGATAGAAATGAAAATGCAAGAATATTTTTCTATTTTCCTCCGAATAACCAATTCAATGATGTGCTTTGAACCAGTAGAAGAAAACACTTAGGTGGTAAGGATGCTATGAAAATCAGTCATCTCTAGAGGTTTATGAATTAATCCTCACCTGAGGCATGCTTTTGCATGCTTAGTGTACGTTATTCTTTATAAAATTAAACTGAGCAGAATAGAAGATGTAGCTTGTAACTAGGTTAACACATAGATTAATAGCATTTCATGTCAGTCATAGAAAATCGAAAAGTCAAAAGCCCAAATATATATTTATCAAGAATTCATAAAACATTTGTTTTAAATAGAAAGAACCATGTTCTGTGCTTCGTTTTTACACTTGGAACACACTGGCAATTATCCCAATAATTTCAGAGGGCATACACTTACCAGGACACTAGAATAATATAAATATGGCTTCACAATCTTCCATTTTCTAGGTGGAAATTGAAAAACTGGTAAGTATGAAAACACGGTCTCCTGCAATAACCTGAGTTACTAATGAGTCCATTGCTCTTCAGTCTTGTGCAGTATCTAGACAAAGGCTTCAGCCATGCTGCTCTGTGACATCAGCTCACATTGCATTATGTTATTCCCTGATGTGTGTAATAAATTACAAATACTTAATAATTTATCATGGTTGCTTTGAAAGCATCACACAGCACTTAGCATCTAACTCAATAGAAAGTAACTACTAACCTCACAAAAGTTCAAAGGCCTAATTTTTATACTCACTTTGCTAACATTCCTTTTAATCCTCTTCTTTAATTTCTCCTCAAAATTTTTAAATAACATCTCAACTGGAACAAAACCTCAGAGTTTTCTAGGGTCAACCCACCCAATGTAGGAATCTCTACAACATCTCCAATGGATGGCTATAAATAATTTTTTATTTTCCTCAGCATCTCTGAAACACTAATTTGTCCATTGGTACATTGGGTACTTTGGTTTGACTTTCTTGTGAGTTTTTCCTTAACAATCTGTTATGTTCATTGTAGCATTTGGACTTTTATTTTAAGGGCAGTGGAAATCCAATGTATGTAAAGGGTAACACGCCTCATGCTAACACTACAGATTGGAAGGTAAGAAAGTCAATAAATGAACAAATTGTTTATCCTTAGTTAATACCAAATCAAGGGTGTATTTTTAGCAGACACGCAGAAAATCATAAAGAAACAACATAGTTATCACCCTTGAAGAGTATATGATCTAGCCGGGGCACATAAACAGGTATGCATATAAAGATGCATTACTGAGTTCAAAGGATATGTAAATAGCATTCCTGGAGACTTAGAAATAAAATTTAATGAACTGGTTTAATCAAAGAAGATTTTCATGAGAGGTATAGGTCTTACAAATTAGAATGTATTTTTAAAAAGAATGAGAATGCCCTGTGTCCAGGAAGGAAGGAATATTATCAGGTCCTATTATGAAGAAAAATTCAAAAGGACTATCAAAAATGAATTTGTCCAATTCAGACTGGGGAGCTGAGAAGCAGAGGTAGAGCTGGATTCCTCAAATGTTTGACAAAGACTAGATTTGCTATGAAATGAGAGAAAAAGTCCAGGTCTGGAGTTGTACAATATTGAAAAGTAGTTAAGAGGTCTGTCGGGGTTCTGGGAACCCCTTTTTCTATTCAGGAAAGGGTTAGAACCAGGATGAGGATGAATCGAGTCATGGAAAGCCCAGGATTCTTTCTTTAAGGAACCTGTCCGGCGACCTCTTAGAAAGACCCTTCCTCTCATGGTTGCAAGGATGACGCCCTCAGAATCATATCTGGATAGGAAGTAAAACTGCCACGTATACTTTGGTTTAATCAAGTAAGATTTTCCCAGATTAGCCCCAGCAGAATGCAATTAATGGAAACATATTTCCTTACCTCCTCTCAAGAAAACATTGTAAAATGGTAAGGCTTCAAAAGCTTTTCAATGAAAGAAAATGGAGGGTTTGATTGTGTTGTACACAGTCATATAGGTGTTAAGGGCAATGCAGGCAAATACAGATCTTCCTCTACTTATGATGGGGTTATAGCCTGACAAACCCATTAATTTCATAAATTGAAATGTTTTTAATATACACCTAACCCCAAAATCATAGCTTAGCCTAGCCTATCTTAAATGTGCTCAGAACACTTAACATTAGCCTATAGTTGGGCAAAATCATCTAACGCAAAGCCTATTTTATAATAAAAGGTTGACTGTATCGTGTACTTTATTGAAAACTACTGGAAGCAAAAAACAGAATGGATGTATGGGTACAGAACATTTCTAAATGTATCAGTTGTTTATTGCATGGCTGACTGGGAGCTGTGGTTCACTGCTGCTGGCCAGCATCATGAGAGAATATTGTACCACATGTCACTAACCTGGGAAAAGGTCAAAATTCAAAATTTGAAGTATGGTTTCTACTGAATGTGTGTCTCTTTCACTCCATCATAAAGCCAAAAAATCATGAATTGAACCTGGTAAGTCAGGGACCTTCTTTACTGCATCCTGGAAATAGCTAAAAGCATAGAGATTAATAACTAGATCAAGGTTATCCGGAAACATACTACAGCTGGGTAAAATTTTTCACTTGAGCCGGTCTCTTCTATTCACACTTAACTGGTGACTTTTAACAACTCTTCATGTGTTCTTCTCTGAACCCACATCCTTTATTACTCTCAATTAGCATTCTGTACTCTTCTTTATTGGCCTTTATCAACTTACGGGTTGATAAAACTGTACTTGTTGATTGATTATGTAAGAAGACAGTGTGGAAGCCAAGACCCTGTGCTATGGAGATAGTTGCTAGGGTTCAAATCTTGGCTCCAACACTTGCTAGTTGTAAATAAATACATACCATACCTCACAACGATTACTGTAAAAGGGTGAAGGTGGTAGTACAATGTCTGGCATGTAATAACTTTTCAATAAATATGGAACCACCCCCATTGGAGCAATGAGGACAGAAACCTTGTCTATTTATCCAGCACCACCTCTCTGGGACATAGCACAGTGCTTATAGGAAGACCTTAGTGAATATATGTGGAGTAGAGGAATAAATAATCATTACATACTTTGTTAGTCATTAAGCCCCTCATATACATGTCAGTACACATTCATTTAGTCCCCTTGTTCTCAAGTTCCTAGGGGGAAGGCCATTCCTTTTGTATGCCTTGTACAACTGCTCATGACAATTGTATTAAAACATAACAGGTACTCTCCCAATATTTAAGAAACCAAATTTAGAGATATGAATGGAGGCAAAATCCTTCAGAGTTCTCAACTCTGACATCAAAATGCTTTTACATTATAAATACATCTATAATTCATAATTCTAGTATATATTTAAGAAAGGCAAAGAAATACTGACAACCTCTAACTTATCAACTGAGAGTCTTTCAGCTATGAAATGTAATTATTTAGCCTCTCTAAATCATTCATAAAATGTTGTGATGGGTCTCCATAGAATTCTTGTGACTTTTAAAAATTGATTTTAATAATGGTATACACAGAGGTTAAACCACAGAGATGAAAATGAACAAATCAGTACTTGCTAGGCCAGAGAAAGGAGCAATAAAAAATCTTTGAAAGGTGGCACATAAAATGTCTCTTCAAATGACCAGAGATATTTAGGCAAGCAGACCACTAAACAGTATGAGGTTACTCTTGAGATCAGAGAGAGAAATCTCATGTCCTCTGTGCCTCCAGTTAGGGTCAAGGAGAGGCAATTACACTTACGTGGGTCACACAAAACATGGGAAGAGACCAAAACTATTTGTTGGACTGGGCCTATGAGTCATCTTTTCTGTGGTATGATTCTTAAGCTTCTGAGACAACAATGACCTTTACAATAGCCAAAATATGGAAACAATCTAAATATCCATCAATCGATAAATGTATAAAGACATACACACACACAATGGAATATTATTCAGCCTTATAAAATAAGGAAATCCTGCCATTTGCAGTAACATGGATAAACCTGGAGGACATCATGCTCAGTGAAATAAAGACACATAAAGACAAATACTGCATGATCTCACTTGTGTGTGGAATCTAAAATAGTCAAACTCAGGGAAATAGAGAATAGAATGGTAGTTGCCAACAGATGGAAGGAAGGGGAAATGGGAAATGTCAGTCAAAGGGTACAGAGTTTCAGATGTGCAAGAAAGTAAACTCTGGAGATCTAATGCCCAGCAATGGAACTATAGGTAATAATACTATACTGTACACTTGAAATTTGCTGAGGAGGTAGATCTTAAGTGTTCTCACCACAAGAAAAGAAAGGAAGGAAGGAAGGGAGAGAAAGAAAGAAAGAGAGAGAGGGAGGGAGGGAAAGATTGAAGGCAGGAAGGACAGGAAAAGGAAAGGAAGAAAACTCATAACTATGAGGTGATGGATATGTTAATTAGCTTTATTGTAGTAATTATTTTACAATGTATATGTATATCAAAACATCAAGTTGTATACCATAAATATATACAGTTTTTATTTTTAATTTTACAATTAATTTTTATTTGTCAGGTACAGCTGGAAAAATAAAAAATAAAATATATGTGTGTGTGTGTGTGTGTGTGTGTGTGTGTATACCTTAACTCAAATCTGACAATTAGAGCTCAGTTTCTTTGGCTAAGAAAATAGATGTTTCTCAAACTAGAACACTTTTTGACTCCATGACGTTTGGAGCCATGAGCCAAAACATTGTGCAAAGCCACAGGATAAACAGCTTAATTTCCTGCTTCCTGAAAATTAGGTTTTACTTAAAGATTTGAGACAGAAGAAGATGAATGTTTAAACCAGTAGTAATTTAACTCATTTGTTTATTTAAACAAATGGATAAATTGTGCTGTAAAATGCAAGATTTTCATGCACTTTCAAACCAAATATGAAACTACAAAGAAGCACTATGTTTGTGTTAGATCATTTTAAGCTACCCAGGAGTTTATGCTGAGGAGGAGACTTCACTGGAAAAGATTCAGAAAGAAGAGGGAAAGAAAGAGAGGTCATAAAGGCAAAATTCACAATTTGCCTGAGACCCAGCTCTGCTCAGGAGGAAGGGAGCATTGGAAACCCAGCCATTCCAGGACCAGGAATCCTCAACACCCCAGAAGGAGGGCAACAGCTGAAACTGACAGAACCCCAGCAAAGGGTATCATCAGAGCGACAGAGATGCTGGGTAGGAAGGGAGAGGGTGCCACTTTCAAGGATGGGGTGGGACGAGACCCAGTGCATAAAAACTGCAGGTACTTGTTGACTCAGTGAAAGGAGGCGGAAACAAACGCACAGGCACGCACACTCACACAGACTCAGAAATGCATTTTGACAATTGTGTGCCTAGGGGATGAAAATAGAGTTCAGTCAACATAAACAGGAAATTGCTTACAGGTGAACTTATCCATAGCAGAAAACAACACATATGCATAGCTTTCAAATTATACTTTCCAGTGCACTAACTTCCCCAGGTATTATGACTCTTCTGTGTTTTCCTTTTCCTCTCATCTTAGATAAATCTTGTTTCCCCATATAAACTTGGGAAGCAGTTTGTCTATAGGATCAGTGTATTTAGGCACAACAGAGATTCAGACTGAGTAAGCTGGCTGCCCAAGACTGTATTTACATCGTCATCCAACAGTAGCAAGCGTGCTTGCTTTCGTTCACATGTGATGGCTACCGAGTCTAATTACCCCATCCGTGCTGGCAACAGCGTCAGCATTAAGATAAAAAACACCTAAATTATACTGTTTGGAATTAGTTATGACCACACATTCCCAGACACACAAATAGGGTTCAGTGGTGGAATTAAAATGTGGTTGGCCGAAAGGAACTCAACAAATGATGGATAGTTGAACTTAACACAGTCAATCACTTGTCTTACAATATTTTTTTCTTAAAACTCAATTCCCATTGTATTTGTAAGAACACAGGCAGAGAGTTAAATGAGCAACCCAGGAGGACCTTTTCCTTTCCTATCATTTTCTGCAATGGATAAGTTCCTTGTGAAGGAGAAAGTGTCTAAGAGCAGCCTAAGAAAGGTATCTAAGAAAGTATCTGAAATGCAGTTGCATTTTAACCTCGTTTTATATTTAGTCAGCAGGGTTGTGGTAGAGACTTTCTGACTTCCCAGTATCTATTCTTCCTTCCTCCTTCTTATTGTAGCACCCCTTAAATTTAATTGAGGGAGATATGGTTTCCATCCCCTTAGCCCCAGGTTTCCCGCTGGTCTCCCAAGTTGCATTACCCTGGAGTTTTTGAGCAAGTTGCATTACTCCCATACCCTGGAGGCAAGCTTTTAAAACAAAAAAGAAATCTCAATATACCTCACATAAAGGAGGAGAGCTTGAATTCTGGACAGTGGTACCCAGAGACTTAAAGTGTATTTCATTTTATACAGTTGATAACACTGTATTATATAACTGAGACTTGCTAAGAGAGTAGAATTTAAATGCTCTCACTAAAAAAAATGTTAAAAGGTAAAAATGTGACGTTATGGATGTGTTAATTAACTAGATGGGAGGAATCCTTACACAATGTATACATATACTGAATCACCATGATGTACTTCAAATATCTCATGATTTTATACATCAATTACACCTCAAAAAAGCTGACTTTTTAGTATATTCGTTTTATACATGGTGCGATCATGTATTCAAGGGGGCAGAATCCTTAAAAAAAGTGCCAGAAAAAAAAATTGTGGCTGCCCCACTAGAGATTATTACCTTCTCCTGCCTGCCGCCAGCTTCCTTTGTATCTAGATAAGGCTACAGGACTAAGGTTTTGGCCAGTGAGCTGTAACTGGGAAGGATCTATGTAACTTCCAGCTCATGCTCCCATAAGGACCCTGTTTACCCTCTACTCTGTCTCCCACTCTCACACCTCCTACAGTCTGAAATGGGGACATGACGGTGTGTGCCAGCCTCACTATTGTAGCTGAGGGCATCCCCCTGGGACAGGACAGAATAACAGGCAGAAGAACCCGGTCTCTGGTTGGTATTGTACAGCAGAAGGGCTGATCCATCCTGGATTACCTGCCTACCTCAAGACCATTAGGTGAAAAAGAAATAAACTTTTATCTTGTTTAAACCAATATATTTTTGGTCCCTCTGTTATAGCAACTTAGCCTGAAACCTAATATAAAGTTGCTACCTCGATGTATGGTATTGATCCTAACAAAACCGAAAATATCTGGCAGTGGCTTAGTTACCGGGTGGCAGGTGGTGAGGACACCTATACTGCAGGCTGCAAAGTTATTGATCCCTGCTAGTAAAGCCAACGTCTCCTCCAAGCAAAAGAAGATAAGATTTTCACTCAGAACTGACTTCAGGAACCTCCTCTGGGGCATTCTCCCTCGCCACACAATGAGAACCAGCCCAGCCACAAAGATGCAGATGGTGTAGTGTAGCTTTCCCATTCAGGTTCACTGCTTCAGATGACATCAAGGTAGACACCCCTAAACTGAGGGAGAGAGTTAAGAGTAAGCTGTTCACTGAAGCCAATCAGTTAAAAGGTGGAATCTGCAAGCATAATAACTATAGCCAAAGATTACTTTCATATGGAGCATCCTAGAAGCAAAGAGACTAGAGTTTTTGAGCAAGTTGCATTACCAAAGAAACAGCTTCTCTGACAAAGCCAGAGATTGCTCAATCACTAAACCAAACCTCAGGTCCCCAAACCTGCACTCATAAGAAGCAAGCTGTAAAGAAGGGCTGCTCCCAATGAGGGAACCCTCTCCAACATACACCACAGATGTGGCCAAAAAAGACAGGGGCCACCAAGAACAATGGACAAAGATGTTGCCCAGAAGCAAGTGCAGAGAGGCCAAGAAGATCTAACCAGCAGTTCTTGCCCAGCAAAATGTGATAACTGCTATTGACCATACTCATCTGGGCGCTTCCAATTTTCCCCCTTTTCAATGCAGATTTTGAAGTACAGAACTCATCCTTTAGTGCAGCAGTCACTGGACTGAATCAGGAGGCTGAAACTCTCCCAGAGATCCTAGACTCCCAGCTAGATGCAATAATTGGATGGACTTCAGTTTGTCTCCTTTGGGAAGGAAGTAAGCATGTCTTCCAAGCAGGATGAAGGATGAGAAGGGACACTTGGAGTCTAGAAAGACAAACTGGCAGAGACTGTAATTACTTCCAGGGTTCATTCTCCTCTTATCCTTTTAGTCAGGAACTCCCAGAGGACTGTGAACTCCCCCAGCCTAAACCTGTACTCTGTAGCCTTTCTTACAGCTGACTAGGCATGGCCATATGACTAGATTTTGACTAGTGGGATGTGAAATTTCATGATTGGAATTATAAGGGAAACTGCTTGTACTCAACTTTCTTGTCCCTTGCCATGAGCTAGAATGCGGTGTGTGGTGTGTGCCTCTGTTTAGCACACAGAGAGAACGGTGCCCTGGGGGTGCAGAGCAACAGGACGGGAGGAGCCCGTGTCTGCGGGGGATCTCTGGGAGCCAAGCCTCCTACTCTTCCTAAAACGACATCTTAAATCACATACACATTGTTTGAGGCACTATAAAAATCTAGTCTCATTTTATAGCAGCTATACAGGGGAAATTAATTAATACAAGGGAAAATTGGGAATCAAAGTAATCTGAGTACAAAGTATATGTTATATATCCATATACATGAGCTAAAAGTGAGGAAATAGAAAATGTCACTTTAAAAATAAGAGGACGTCGGGGGAGGGGCGGAAGATGGCGGCGTGAGTAGAGCAGCGGAAATCTCCTCCCAAAACAACATATATCTATGAAAATATAACAAAGACAACCCTTCCTAGAATAAAGACCAGAGGACACAGGACAATATCCAGACCACATCCGCACCTGAGAGAACCCAGCGCCTCGCGAAGGGCGTAAGATACAAGCCCCGGCCCCGCGGGAGCCGAGCGCCCCTCCCCCCAGCTCCCGGCGGGAGAAGAAGAGCAGGCAGAGCGGGAGGGAGACGGAGCCCAGGACTGCCGAACACCCAGCCCCAGCCATCCGGGCCAGAGTGCAGGGCCCTCGATACTGGGAAAACAGGGCAGCAAGAACAGTGAGCGGGCACTGGAGGCTGAGCAACAGAGGACATAAGAAAAGCGCGCGACCATTTTTTTTTTTTTGCTTTTTTGCTGTTTTGTTTTGGCGAGCGCTTTTTGGAAGTCTTAAAGGGATAGGGACCCCAATATTAGGGAAACAGGGCAGAAAGACCGGTGAGCAGAGGCCTGAGGTTGGCACCGGAGAATAAAGAAAAACAAACGACCACCCCCTTTTTTTTTTTTTATTAAAAATTTTTTTTTTTTTTTTAATTAAAAAAATTTTTTTTATTATTATTATTATTTTTTTTGTGGTCGTTGTTTTGTTTTGGCGGGTGCTTTTTGGAAGTCTTAAAGGGGCAGGGCGGGTCACTTAATCCAGAGGTAGGGAATCCGGGATCTCTGGGCACCCTAACCCCTGGGCTGCAGGGAGCAGGCAGGCCCCTTACGGAGATAAATAGCCTCCCAGCAGCTCCTGCTCCAACGCGACTCCACCATTTTGGAGTAGCTGCCCGAGCCAGGACACGCCCACGGCAACAGCGGAGATTAACTCCATAGCAGCCGGGCAGGAAGCAGAAACCCTATCTGCACGCAGCTGCGCAGCACAAGCCACTAGAGGTCGCTGTTCTCCCAGGAGAGGAGGGCCACAAACCAACAAGAAAGGAAGTCCTTCCAGCCGTCACTCGTCCCAGTTCTGCAGACTATTCCTATCACCATGAAAAGGCAAAGCTACAGGCAGACAAAGATCACAGAGACAACACCAGAGAAGGAGACAGACCTAACCAGTCTTCCTGACAAAGAATTCAAAATAAGAATCATAAACATGCTGACAGAGATGCAGAGAAATACGCAAGAGAAATGGGATGAAGTCCGGAAGGAGATCACAGATGCCAGAAAGGAGATCGCAGAAATGAAACAAACTCTGGAAGGGTTTATAAGCAGAATGGATAGAATGCAAGAGGCCATTGATGGAATTGAAATCAGAGAACAGGAACGCATAGAAGCTGACATAGAGAGAGACAAAAGGATCTCCAGGAATGAAACAATGTTAAGAGAACTGTGTGACCAATCCAAAAGGAACAATATCTGTATTATAGGGGTCCTAGAAGAAGAAGAGAGAGGAAAAGAGATGGAAAGTATCTTAGAAGAAATAATTGCTGAAAACTTCCCCACACTGGGGGAGGAAGTAATCGAACAGACCACGGAAATACACAGAACCCCCAACAGAAAGGATCCAAGAAGGACAACACCAAGACACATAATAATTAAAATGGCAAAGATCAAGGACAAGGAAAGAGTGTTAAAGGCAGCTAGAGAGAAAAAGGTCACCTATAAAGGGAAACCCATCAGGCTAACGTCAGATTTCTCAACAGAAACCCTACAGGCCAGAAGAGAATGGCATGATATATTTAATACAATGAAACAGAAGGGCCTTGAACCAAGGATACTGTATCCAGCACGACTATCATTCAAATATTACGGTGGGATTAAACAATTCCCAGACAAACAAAAGCTGAGGGAATTTGCTTCCCACAAACCACCACTACAGAACATCTTACAGGGACTGCTCTAGATGGGAGCACTCCTAGAAAGAGCACAGCACAAAACACCCAACATATGAAGAATCGAGGAGGAGGAACAAGAAGGGAGAGAAGAAAAGAATCTCCAGACAGTGTATATAACAGCTCAATAAGCGAGCGAAGTTAGGCAGTAAGATACTAAAGAGGCTAACCTTGAACCGTTGGTAACCACGAATTTAAAGCCTGCAATGGCAATAAGTACATATCTTTCAATAGTCACCCTAAATGTTAATGGGTTGAATGCACCAATCAAAAGACACAGAGTAACAGAATGGATAAAAAAGCAAGACCCATCTATATGCTGCTTACAAGAAACTCACCTCAAACCCAAAGACATGTACAGACTAAAAGTCAAGGGATGGAAAAACATATTTCAAGCAAACAACAGTGAGAAGAAAGCAGGGGTTGCAGTACTAATATCAGACAAAATAGACTTCAAAACAAAGAAAGTAACAAGAGATAAAGAAGGACACTACATAATGATAAAGGGCTCAGTCCAACAAGAGGATATAACCATTCTAAATATATATGCACCCAACACAGGAGCACCAGCATATGTGAAAAAAATACTAACAGAACTAAAGGGGGATATAGACTGCAATGCATTCATTCTAGGAGACTTCAACACACCACTCACCCCAAAGGATAGATCCACTGGGCAGAAAATAAGTAAGGACACGGAAGCACTGAACAACACAGTAGAGCAGATGGACCTAATAGACATCTATAGAACTCTACATCCAAAAGCAGCGGGATATACATTCTTCTCAAGTGCACATGGAACATTCTCCAGAATAGACCACATACTAGGCCACAAAAAGAGCCTCAGAAAATTCCAAAAGATTGAAATCCTACCAACCAACTTTTCAGACCACAAAGGCATAAAACTAGAAATAAACTGTACAAAGAAAGCAAAAGAGGCTCACAAACACATGGAGGCTTAACAACACGCTCCTAAATAATCAATGGATCAATGACCAAATCAAAATGGAGATCCAGCAATATATGGAAACAAATGACAACAACAACACTAAGCCTCAACTTCTGTGGGACGCAGCAAAAGCAGTCTTAAGAGGAAAGTATATAGCAATCCAAGCATATTTAAAAAAGGAAGAGCAATCCCAAATGAATGGTCTAATATCACAATTATCGAAATTGGAAAAAGAAGAACAGATGAGGCCTAAGGTCAGCAGAAGGAGGGACATAATAAAGATCAGAGAAGAAATAAATAAAATTGAGAAGAATAAAACAATAGCAAAAATCAATGAAACCAAGAGCTGGTTCTTTGAGAAAATAAACAAAATAGATAAGCCTCTAGCCAGACTTATTAAGAAGAAAAGAGAGTCAACACAAATCAACAGTATCAGAAACGAGAAAGGAAAAATCACGACGGACCCCACAGAAATGCAAAGAATTATTGGAGACTACTATGAAAACCTATATGCTAACAAGCTTTGAAACCTAGGAGAAATGGACAACTTCCTAGAAAAATATAACTTTCCAAGATTGACCCAGGAAGAAACAGAAAATCTAAACAGACCAATTACCAGCAACGAAATTGAAGCAGTAATAAAAAAACTACCAAAGAACAAAACTCCCGGGCCAGATGGATTTACCTCGGAATTTTATCAGACATACAGGGAAGACATAATACCCATTCTCCTTAGAGTTTTCCAAAAAATAGAGGAGGAGGGGATACTCCCAAACTCATTCTATGAAGCTAACATCACCCTAATACAAAAACCAGGCAAAGACCCCACCAAAAAAGAAAACTACAGACCAATATCCCTGATGAACGTAGATGCAAAAATACTCAACAAAATATTAGCAAACCGAATTCAAAAATACATCAAAAGGATCATACACCATGACCAAGTGGGATTCATCCCAGGGATGCAAGGATGGTACAACATTTGAAAGTCCATCAACATCATCCACCACATCAACAAAAAGAAAGACAAAAACCACATGATCATCTCCATAGATGCTGAAAAAGCATTTGACAAAGTTCAACATCCATTCATGTTAAAAACTCTCAGCAAAATGGGAATAGAGGGCAAGTACCTCAACATAATAAAGGCCATCTATGATAAACCCACAGCCAACATTATATTGAACAGCGAGAAGCTGAAAGCATTTCCTCTGAGATCAGGAACTAGACAGGGATGCCCACTCTCTCCACTGTTATTCAACATAGTACTGGAGGTCCTAGCCATGGCAATCAGACAAAATAAAGAAATACAAGGAATCCAGATTGGTAAAGAAGAAGTTAAACTGTCACTATTTGCAGATGACATGATACTGTACATAAAAAACCCTAAAGACTCCACCCCAAAACTACTAGAACTGATATCGGAATACAGCAAAGTTGCAGGATACAAAATCAACACACAGAAATCTGTGGCTTTCCTGTATACTAACAATGAACCAACAGAAAGAGAAATCAGGAAAACAACTCCATTCACAATTGCATCAAAAAAAATAAAATACCTAGGAATAAACCTAACCAAAGAAGTGAAAGATTTATACTCTGAAAACTACAAGTCACTCTTAAGAGAAATTAAAGGGGACACTAACAGATGGAAACTCATCCCATGCTCGTGGCTAGGAAGAATTAATATCGTCAAAATGGCCATCCTGCCCAAAGCAATATACAGATTTGATGCAATCCCTATGAAACTACCAGCAACATTCTTCAATGAACTGGAACAAATAATTCAAAAATTCATATGGAAACACAAAAGAACCCGAATAGCCAAAGCAATCCTGAGAAAGAAGAATATAGGAGGGGGCATCTCACTCCCCAACTTCAAGCTCTACTATAAAGCCATAGTAATCAAGACAATTTGGTACTGGCACAAGAGCA
Organism: Manis pentadactyla; assembly: GCF_030020395.1. NCBI lineage: Eukaryota > Metazoa > Chordata > Mammalia > Pholidota > Manidae > Manis > Manis pentadactyla. Next base: position 125,209,723 of record NC_080025.1, read on the forward strand.
GAGCCACAGACCAATGGAACAGACTAGAGAATCCAGACATTAACCCAGACATATATGGTCAATTAATATTTGATAAAGGAGCCATGGACATACAATGGCGAAATGACAGTCTCTTCAACAGGTGGTGCTGGCAAAACTGGACAGCTACATGTAGGAGAATGAAACTGGACCATTGACTAACCCCATATACTAAAGTAAACTCAAAATGGATCAAAGACCTGAATGTAAGCCATGAAACCATTAAACTCTTGGAAGAAAACATAGGCAAAAACCTCTTAGACATAAACATGAGTGACCTCTTCTTGAACATATCTCCCCGGGCAAGGAAAACAATAGCAAAAATGAGTAAGTGGGACTATATTAAGCTGAAAAGCTTCTGTACAGCAAAAGACACCATCAATAGAACAAGAAGGATCCCTACAGTATGGGAGAATATATTTGAAAATGACACATCCGATAAAGGCTTGACGTCCAGAATATATAAGGAGCTCACACGCCTCAACAAACAAAAAACAAATAACCCAATTAAAAAATGGGCAGAGGAGCTGAATAGACAGTTCTCCAAAAAAGAAATACAGATGGCCAACAGACACATGAAAAGATGCTCCACATCGCTAATTATCAGAGAAATGCAAATTAAAACTACAATGAGGTATCACCTCACACCAGTAAGGATGGCTGCCATCCAAAAGACAAACAACAACAAATGTTGGCGAGGCTGTGGAGAAAGGGGAACCCTCCTACACTGCTGGTGGGAATGTAAGTTAGTTCAACCATTGTGGAAAGCAGTATGGAGGTACATCAAAATGTTCAAAACAGACTTACCATTTGACCCAGGAATTGCACTCCTAGGAATTTACCCTAAGAACGCAGCAATCAAGTTTGAGAAAGACAGATGCACCCCTATGTTTATTGCAGCACTATTTACAATAGCCAAGAATTGGAAGCAACCTAAATGTCCATCGATAGATGAATGGATAAAGAAGAGGTGGTACATATACACAATGGAATACTACTCAGCCATAAGAAAAGGGCAAATCCAATCATTTGCAGCAACATGGATGGAGCTGGAGGGTATTATGCTCAGTGAAACAAGCCAAGCGGAGAAAGAGAAATACCAAATGATTTCACTTATCTGTGGAATATAAGAACAAAGGAAAAACTGAAGGAACAAAACAGCAGCAGAATCACAGAACTCAAGAATGGACTATCAGGTACCAAAGGGAAAGGGACTGGGGAGGATGGGTGGGTAGGGAGGGATAAGGGGGGGAGAAGTAGGGGGGTATTAAGATTAACATGCAAGGGGGGGTAGGAGAAAAGGGAGGGCTGTACAACACAGAGAAGGCAAGTAGTGATTCTACAACATTTTGCTATGCTGATGGACAATGACTGTAAAGGGGTTTATAGGGGAGACCTGGTATAGGGGAGAGCCTAGTAAGCATAATATTCATCATGTAAGTGTAGATTAGTGATACCAAAAACAAAGAAAAAAAAAAATGGGCAGTTCCTGTGTGGTAACCTCCAACGAGTTCTACACAAGGGTATAAAGGGCATATAAAAGTGTAGGCAAAGGGTCTGTTTGTGTTTATACAGAGGATCAAAGCCTAATTGGGCTACCCCGAAAATGAACTAAGATACGATATGAAAAAGAACTTCCAACATCAGCACTCTCTGGAAGACTCATGCCAGAAGATGATCATCAAAAAACCCCAACAAAGATCCACGCACTGCTACAGCTGTAGATGCACTCATCCCACCCGTTCCTGGACTTGCCATGGGAATGAGGAAGGAGATATCTAAGCTGGCCTGTGCATACAGTAAAACAACAAATTTGACTGGATCTATACTGTTGGAACTCAACCAAGAATTTGGAGAAGTGCAAATTGTAGCGCTCCAAAATCTTACAACTACAGACTATTTACTGTTAAAAGAACATATGGGATGTGAACAGTCCCCAGGAATGGGTTGTTTTAATTTGTCTGATTTCTCTCAGACTGTTCAAGTTCAGCTCGACAGTATCCACCATATCATAGATAAGTTTTCACAAATGCCTAAGGTGCCTAACTGGTTTTCTTGGTTTCACTGGAGATGGCTGGTTATTACAGGTATGCTTTGGTTATGTAACTATACTCCTATTATGTTAATGTGTGTGCGCAATTTAAGTAGTAGCTTAAAACCTATATATGCTGAAGTTACTCCACAAGAAGATATGTCAAAGAAATAATCAATCTTCCCAGGTTTTCTTCCGCCTGCTACTTCTATAGCTTTTCTCCTTCCTTCCTAATTACAACCCTTAAATAGAATTCGTGCCTCATATCGAATTTACCGAGTATCATAATTCTTCCAAGTGGTAAAGATACCTCAAGACAAATGCTGGGCATAGAAGCCACAGGGCATAAATATGCAAAGAAGTAAAAAGCTAACCTTTTCAAACAATAAGGCTTCCCTCTCACTTACCAACTTCACATTTCCCTGTATGGCCCCGGAAGATGACTGGTTAGCCAGAGACGGGTAAGATTCCTCAAGGGAGGAACAACCTAAGACAGGCACAGTCGCAGGGGGGCCATCAGGTGAGAAATTGGGGATCAACAGAGGTGAGGCTTAAAACCTCACCCCCCCTGTTCTGAGAGAAATCTTCTGCATACGTGGATGTTTTATTGCCCTTGTCTAGCTTGGATTAACACATAGTCTACAGGCACACACCTGATCATCTACATTTGCTCTCTTACAACACTAAACTATGTTTTCTACCTTTATCTTGTATCTACCTCCCACTTCAGCATTTTATTAAAAATAATAATAATAAAGAGAGAAATGTAGTATCCACACATAAATCAAGTATAAAAACCAAATGAGTATTCATATTTGAACTGACTGTTTAGAGTTCATAATGCATGAGCAAAACTGAAAGTTTCTGTGATGACTGCCCTTGTACTGTTCACTATGTAACTTATTCATTATGTAAGAATTTGTTCTCCATGTAAGAACTTGTTTGTTATGCCTCAGAAGATTGGAGACTGACGAAAATTAGGCTTGGGGTGGATTAATAATTGTGCATTGAGCATTGACTCCCCTATACAGAATTTTATTGTCGTTAACAATCATTTGATCAATAAATATGAGAGATGCCCTCACAAAAAAAAAAAAAAAAAAAAAAAAAAGGACAGACTTCCAATGGTAAAATAAATAAGCAACCGGGATGTAATGTATAGCATAAGGAATATAGTCAAGATAATGTAACAGCTTGGTAGGGTGATAGCCGGAACCTCGAATTATGTATATAAATGTTCTACCACTGTGTTGTACACTTGAAACTAATGTAATGTAATACTGTGCGTCAACTACCCTTCAATAAAAAAATAATTATTAAAAATAAATAAATAAATAAAAATAAGAGGACGTCATAAGATGAAATAGTGAGTGCAATCCAGTAGCCCTCATCAAAGCACAACTAATGAAATCAGGCAAATTAGTAAAACATTCAGTTTGAAAATATTCTATTTAAAAAAATAAAAGGAATTTTAAAATTACGTCATTGTTCTTTTATTTCAATAGTTTAGAAATAGGTTACTTAATCTATTCAAGAAAATCCCATAAAGAAAGGGTAACTCATTTCAAAAATGACTGATCACATACCCAAACCTTTGGTATCAAATACCAGAAAAGAAAATCAGACAGCAGAGGGCTAGAAATCTTGTGGTTAAGAGCTCTACTTCTCAAGACAGATAGACTGATTATGCATCTTAACTCCCCAGTTACTAGCTGTCTGACCTTGAACTCTGACCTAGACTCTCCATGACTCAACTGTCTATGGCTCAGCTTCCTGTGGAATAAATTTGACAAAACACGAAGCCCTTGGGGCAATACCCAGTTCTTTGTGAGATTTTAATGAATGCTGTCTAAAATAATTACCACTTGATTGTAAAAAGGTCACTATTAGAAGCCAGGCATCTTAACCTTCAGTCTTCTATGAGACTGACTGCTTTCGCAGGTTAGCAGGCCACAAAATGTTCAGTGCCTTGGGTTTCAAGAAAGGTAGGAATTCAGGCAGGAAATTATTTATTTACCAACTGTATTTATACTTTAGCATGAAATGCCTAATCATGCAATAAAATAAATATACTGGTAAAAAATCCAGTTCACGGGTTTTCTTAAAAACAGCTTCCAGGTTTGAGAAGCCAACTCTCATTTCCCTATGCTTGCACCCACCTAAATAAGGAACATCAGGTCTTTGAACTATTGTTTCCTAGTTATGTGATATTGGGCAAATTCCCAGACACCTTTGAGACAAGGTTTCCTCATCTGTAATATGGAGACAATAATGTCTACCTCATGATTGCTGAGTATTAAATGAGATAAAACACACAAGATGCTTAATACAATGCCTGGCATACAGGAAGCATTCAGATAATGGACAATGGAAACTTTATTATTGGTATAGTTAATGTTACACAATATAGTAAAATACTGTCCATATCATAAGATAATGATGTTCTCTGGCAGTAGGGCATCGTGTTGTTAATGGGTCACATGACCACCCAAGCACATCCTCTCCCAATCTTTATCAACGCCAAAATATTATTTTTGCAAGCCTGTTGTCCAGGGATGGGATGCATTCCTCAAACATAGAAACTCTCCTTGCGAAGTGAGATGCCTCCCATGAGACTGTATCCACAGTGTTGTTTCTTATTAGTGCTCCATTTAATCCAACAAAGCTGACCAGTCCATGCTTGGCTAAATAATAATTCCAGCAGTATATGTCACCCAGCTACTCCAAAACTTAATGATTTCACAAAACTAAATTAAGGTTACATGGAAAATGACCTCTTAGCCTTCAGAGAGCTGATTGGGACAATTAGTGTCATTGGCTAACATAACATCCAGGACCGTTTCTCTTTCACCCATAACATGAAGATGAACCTGAAACTAAAAAACAAGTTTGAAACTGAAGGGAAAATGAGCCTTTTCTTTTCGGGATTAAAATAGAACCTTTTCTCCCCCATCTACAACTCCAATTCCTATTCCATTTCTACCAAGGCAGGAAATATTTAGCATCGCTTCTTTTAACCCATTGTTTCAACTTTATTTTTAAAACGATCAATTTTGCCCAGGCAAACGTGTTTACAGTGTTTCCTCTTGCAGGTTTCTGATTACTGTCACCACCCCGGTCTGACCCAGTTTTCTAAGCTGATTTTTCTCAGCTTTAGAGCTGCTTGCTGAGTAGCTTCCCAGTTTGTCTGCTTCCATTCCTTAATGCCATAGTCCCCAGAACCAGCTTGGAAAGTGGTACTGGGCATTTCATGAACTGTTCAATACTGCTGCCTTCTTCGCTCAGGCCTCAGGGGAGTCTGGACACCCAGGTCACACTGCTCACTGGTGAGAACTAAGACCAGAACCCATCACCTTTCTTGTCACTATGCAGACAAGAAATTAAAGAACTTCAACTGGAGGTTCTACTGGGTGACCTCATGTAGACACAGTCTTATTCTAGGACTCCTGGCTATACTGTTATATCCCCTTGTAAAGTCTTGGCTGTCTTCTATGAATTGTCTTTTGGGGTCTTTTTTATTTTTGCCCTTTCTCTTCCTTTCAGGATGTTTTTTACTTTGTCTGCTGAGATTCTTTGTTGCTTGGCTAGTTGTGCCGGCTAAGAGCCCAGGCTAGAGTCAGTGCCCACTGTGTAATCATTGCAGATTATGTGATTGAAAAGGAGCTTTGTGTATCATTATTTGTTTGGTTGGCTACTTTTCAGGCTATTTGTTTACATCTATCTTGAAACAAAGACAATGATAATGAGGTGCACAGATTTACACATATTAGTTCATCTGCCAAGCAGGTTTTTTATACAGGAATGTGGTCCATGTTCAAGTGCTACCTATCCATCTGAACTGAGCCTACTTGTCCCTACTCCACTGTGGATAAAATGAGAGTTCCTGTGGCCAGGATTCTCACGTGGCCATGGTTGACTAGCTCACTGCACACCTGTGGGCAATACATAACTGCTGACTCTATAAAAAGAGCTCTGCCCAGTAGTCTGGGCGCAACACGGTGGCATGGCTGCAAGGCTGCAGGAGAGCAGAGCAGAGGCTGGAGTGGTGGCAGCGCCAAGGACAGAGGCCCAGAGGACAGCTGTGCGGGACGACTGTGCAGAGAGGCCCAGAGGATGGCTGTGCTGACAGAGGGGCCCAGAGGCAGAGACCAGCTTGCTGTATGCAGACTTGCTCTGAGTGAATGGGATTCTAGTGACTGACCTACCACCTGGAAATAAAGTTGGGTATAACTCTTTCACCCCAAGAACGTTTTTCTGTCAATTTCTTTGGTCACATTGAATCCATAGTAAACTTACCCAGGGCTGAAACCCATTGGCAAGACATCCACTGAACCTTCCCTCACCCCCTCACTCCTGTTTCTTCCCTGAATAGTCACAGCACTTCTCTGTAAACCTCCTATGACAGTTGCTTCCAGCCACATATTAAAATGGTTCACATAATATTTTGTCTCCCCTGCTCACTCACAAGCACTTCACCAGTGGACCCCACCCCGGGCACTAGACTGCCTTTACCACATGCCCAGGAAGCACTGGGCCAAAGGACACACATATGCCCAGTGGATCTCTTCTGTCTGAGCAGGAACAATTCTAATTCTTCACTTCCTGAAATAGAATCTTGCTATAACCAAAGCAAATAAATTAAAGCCCTTCTTAGAATGCCGTTAATTTATGTTTATTTGAATCTGAACTATTTAGCAGGACAAGTTCACATAATTCTTATGATAATTAATTTTTACTTCCAGAAAAATAGCAAACAAGATAACATTCAAATGCACCAGTGCTGGCAAAATACATAAACTCCAAAGTTTGTTTGACTTACAAATAATATTAAAAATGAAAATTTCATCTACCTAGAAACAGTTCTTCAAAAAAAATCTGTTGGCATGTCTCTCTAATCTTTCATGAGATAGGATATAGATATTTTCTTCCAAATGCACAGGATAAATGAAAATTTCCCTTTCTTTAAAACTCAAAATTTGATTTACAATTAAAATGCACTTTATTGTACCTTTCTGCAATCTTTTTCCTCATATGGGTTGGAATAAAAATTATAGAGAATTAGTAAAGCCTGTTAACCTCATGAATTGTTTCCTAGGTAAAATTAAGGCAGTGAGTTCTCTAAACTTTAAAAAAAATTAAGTTAGAAAACTACTTTCTAGATGGCCTGATTATATGAGCAAACAAATCTCCAAACACATACATTCCCAACTAAAGATAATAACATGGAGGCCCATCTTACTATATTGAGAAAGTGTCTATTTTATAAACTCAGAGTTTCCTGATAATGAAGTAGTCACACTGTGGTCAAGATAGCCACCTCATAGGCCTATATGCTTTTATTTTTTTCATTCTGCATGTCTTTTGTCCTTCCTTCCTTTTATCATTTCCCCACTTCAGACTGTAAAAGCCGCTTGAGGGCTGAGACCATTTTACCAATAGTTCACTATAATTGGAAGCTTAGGTGCTTAGATGCTCATTATCTGATGAGGGATGCAGCAATAACAAGCTCGGTTTGTAGGTCGGGGCTAATAAGGCCAAGGTCCCGACCTGACCTGGGTGGATGTTGGCTCTGCCCTGCAGCAGCAAGCCAGACACCCTGATCTGTGTTGTTGCTCACCCACTGTGGTGAGGAGGGGGGCAGATGGGCCACGAGGAGCAGGTGGATTTTCTGGTTCAGGTGCCCTGGTTCACAGCCAGGGCTGGGAGGTGCTGTCAAACATTGTTGTGGTCAAGGTGTGAAATAGGCTCCATGAAGACAGGACTCATTGGTTCTCACCTGCTTTTTTCTCCAACACACCCATGTGAGAGCCATGCTTCCATCAGGAACACAGAGCCCTAAGCAATGATCATCAAACAGAGAATACATTCTCATTGGTCAGAGGAAGGGGCCTAGCACCATCATTTAGTGGGGTACATATTTTGAAGAAAGGACCCTGGTTGATAACAATACCCAGTACCAAACTGAAATTCAGTCAAGTGGAGCGGTGCATGTAAATCACTTCAGGAGCCTATTAAAATACAATTTCTGATTCAGTAGGTCTTGGGTGGGACCTGAGATCCTGTATTTGTAGTGAACTTGCAAGTGATGCCAAAGCTGCCGGATCCTTGGACTTCACTTTAAGAAGCGAGATTTGAGAGATTATCAGACTGATGTGTGCAAAGGAATTGTGGACCTCAGGAATCCAGAGAGCCAGGAAAGTTTTAAAGAAACTGACTAATACTAGTGGTCAGGGTCACCAAGTTTCCAAGCATCCAGATATCAGACCACCACAATCATTCAAAAGCAAAGTCAGAAGTAAGTCTCAACAAATGCTAAGAACTCTGAATCAAGCGCTCCCCTGTCTCCACTTCCCAGAAGAGGCAGCCAGGGACTGTGAGACCCAGGGCAGGCACCTGATTTTGTGGGCACTGGCAGAGAGAAGTCACTGCAGCTGATGCTAGAGAGAGGTAGGGGGGTACTGACAGGAGGCTGGAAGCTGAAGTAAAAGGTACTCAAATCTCAGATCCCTACTGTAAGGCTATTATTGTACAGCTATTGGCCAAAGTTTGGTACAAGGCTCACAGATCATTTTACAAAAGTTGGTGGATGTTTGAGGCAGTTTTCTCCATTTAAATACATTGAATCATTGCCCCAGACTCCATTTGATTTTAACAGGGTAGAATAGCACTTGGGGTAATCAAAGCTGAAATCTTCTCAATTTTCCCTGTCTCCTGTTGAGGTCTCATATGAAAAAGTTGCCGAGGCCAATGAAATTAGGGTTATTAAGTCCTGTTCACAGAAGTGCTGCATATGAGGGTGAGTCAGCTGTCTGAACTCAGTAGAGAGTAAGAGAGATAAATTTACATTCAAATATGGATTCACTTAAACATTTGTCATGTATTTGCCAAAAGAGTTTTTCCCTTGTCTAAGGAGGCATTTTTTGTTTCTAAAGCACTCACTTCACTTGTGAGTTTGATAAAAGTTTAAAATATTAAATGCGCTGAAAATAAACATTAATACTTTCTGTATCTTTCCAGATAGCTCAGCTGACCCCCTTCCTGGGCCAAATGCTTTAGTATGCAAATAAAACTGAGGTCCTTAAGTTAGTATTGTACCCAAGAGACATTAATAGTCCCCATCAGAATCAGGAAGTCTCTCCAGAGAACACCCAGCAACATGACAGACCAAGCTTACACAGACCTTCTTCTAAGTACAAACACAAAGGAAGTTGAATCAAACATAATAAATAATATTATAATGCATTTTTGACCTGAAGGAAGGATAGAATATTCTCAGGGGTCATAAACAAATAGGGAAGTCAAAGTCAGGGAGGTGAGCTGGAGATGAGACTGGGGTATCCAAAGGTGTATTGTTTGTGAATATGGGCTCTAAAGATTGTGCCAAAGGCCAGGCCTTGGACCTTAGCCTAGTGGAGAGATAGAACTGAGCAGGCCGTGGCCCAGGTCTTTCCAGGCCCTGAGGAAAAGAACAGGAAAAACCCTACCCTTACCCAGGGAGGCTAAAGCAAAGCTTAGTCTCCACCCTAAATGGAACTAAATTATTAAAGATATTAAAACAATCATAAAAAATAAATTTAGAAGTGATATATGCCATTACCATTAAATTGAAACTGTTCCAAGAAATAGAAGAAAAAATTAACCAAACTTTTTATTACCTTGATACCCAAAGGATAACATGAACAAAGCAAAAAGATAAACCACAGAAAGAACTATATGTACATAAAACACAGACTATCAAGAATATATAAAGTACTTATGAAAATGAATAAGAAAAAAAAACAATCTCATGGGAACATGAACAAAAGATATATATTGGTATTTCACCAAAATCAGACCCCAAATTCCAATAAATACATTTGCTCAACTTTAATAATAATCAGAAAAGGGTAAAATGACTAATAACAAGATGTTATTTCACATCTATCAGGATGACAAATATTAAAAGGTCTGATACCAATTGTGGGTTGAGATATGGGAAAACTTTCATATACTGTGGTGGAAGAGGACGTTGGTACCAAAGCTTTTGGGAACAACTCAACAATATCTAGTAAAGGTGAAGATTCACATGCCCCAAAACCCAGCAATGTGTGTCTAGGTATTTATCCTAGCAACACACTGACATGTGGACAGGGAGATGTGGCTAGGATGTTCCCTGCAAATTTGTCTGCAACAGTAAAAAGTAGAAAACCTAACTGTTCAATAACAAGAAGCAATTAATAAATAAATATTGGTATATTTTATTTGTAATGTTTTACTTCTTTCCCTTTATAAGAAAAGATTGGACATAATCATGTTATAGATATTTATATTGCCCAGTCAGGGAGATGGGCATGTAGGTTTTTATTTTTATATTTCTGTGTTTTCTACATTTTTGAAGTATTTTATGATTAACTTTTAAATGAAAGTATATTATAAACTCTATCCAGAGCTATACATATTGTCAAGGGAGGATATATATCCCTAAAACATAGTCAAGCTTATGACTTACGACATAGTCAAAATTAGTTACATTAAAAATTTTAACTATTATTTTAAATAGGGTATATTTATATACACACTATGTGTGTGTGTCTGTACACACATATATATATATGTACACACACAATAGGTATATGTATATACATATATATCCTATATGGAAATGCATACATTATATATGTAGCCTGGAAGAATACAGCAAATTTTTAATAGTGTTAACCTTGGGAAGAAAGTAGAATGGAAAAGAAGATCAAGAGGAAATTTTTCCCTTTTACCCTACCTAATTTTGTGCCATTCACATATTTATGAACATGTGTTCACATGCTGTAGTATTTCAAATGCATTGAGGCCCAAATTCATGACCTTGGCCTACCACAGGCTTTGCTCAGTGACTTTGTAGTCTCCCTTCCATCTGACTCGGACTGGCCTTGCGACTTGCTTCGGCCTAATGAATGCAAAGGAAATGAAGTTCCGAGTCCAAGATTAGGTCTCAAGAGACTGACATGTTTCTCCTTGACCCCTCTCTTGCACGGTTGGGCTTACAGTCTTGGAAAAAGCCTTGACTAGCCTGTTGGGGGATGATAAATGAGGTGGAGCAGAGTATAGTTATCTCAGACAAAGTTAATCTACACCTGCCTACAGACAGTTAACCCGAAAACATGTAAGTGTACTCCCAGTCAAAATCAGCAAATCTGCCTGCCGAAGCCTAGCTGAGTACAGCAGAAATGTCCAGTGAACCCATAAACTCATGAACAATAATAAATTCTTGTAATTCTAAGCCTCTGAGTTTTGGAGTGGTTTTGTTATGCCTTAAAAACTAATACATCCATTCACTATACATGAGGTTTTTAAGAGTGGAGAAAGGGTCCATCTGTGCTAGCAAGATGGCTTGCTGATTCATACTTAGACACAACATGTAAAACTCCAAGCGTCTATTATTGTTGTCATCATTAGGGTCTGACATCAGAACTTGTTCTGTTTTGCCCACAGACTGTTTTAGCTTTTTATTTAGAAGACGTTTAGTTCATCTTTCACGAAGGTGGAGCCCCACCAACCTAGTCTCAAGTGGAATCTGTTGGCATATTTTCTAGCATGGTGTGTGCCATTTGCCTCTATTTACCCATTGCTGCTCACAACTAGATTGGTGAGTAACTAAAGGCTGTGCTGATCCTAAGAGAAGCATGACCCAGGGTATCCCGGAGACTCACAAGACTCAATCACAGGCAGCACTGAGGTAGTAAAGAGCCCCACAGACCTGGTTAGATCTCAGCAGATGGCTTACTAACTTAAGAGCCATGTGACTTTGACAAGGTTATTTCATTAACCTAAGACTCAGGTTCCTCATCCAAAAATGGAGATACAATAACATCTGCTTCCTATCATGGACACATTAAATGAAATAATGCATGTAAGGCACTCACACAGATCTGGCACATGGTAAGAACCCAATAATCCATCACTATGATTATTATCATTTATCACCATGCAGTCAAGCATCTTGCCTATTCCCAAAGAAGTTCAGAAACTGACCGATGGCCCTGGAAGCACTGTCCTCAATGTCGCACCCCTATTCTTCCCCTCTAGAGATCTCAGGAGACAAAACATTACATGTAAAGGGCCTCTCCTCTGCTCTATAGCAGCATTGGTTACATTCTTATGAAGCAGATTTAGTCTAAGCTTAATAAAAGATGAACACTACCCTTGGAGTAGCTAATAAAAATTTTTTAAATTATTTTCTTCCTTCTACCACTGAGTAGGCCCACTTCTAAAAGCTGCAAAGAATACTAGAATCCAAATATACATTATAGGTTTACATTTCATATGAAAAGAAGAGTAAGCTTATCACTATTCCTCCTACCTCATAGTGATTTTGTGAGCTAGAGGTGGGGTTAAGATTAAGAATGTCCCTTTAGATGGGAACTTTGCTGAATTTTCATCCACTCACATCTTGCTTTCATGAGTACAGAATGAAAATAAAGCTCTGTCTTCTACATTGCTAGAAACTTTCATGTCTCAGCACTATCTAAAATGTTGGCAATATTAAGAAACCAGCAACACTTCCTGTATAACGGAGCTGGAGCAATGAGGAGGGGTGGGAAGGAGGAAGGTTGCAGGGGAGACCTTGGGGATAGCATCTACCTAAGTACTTCAAAACTCTGAAACTTTACTTAAGACTTTCAAAAACTATATTCATGATGGAAGTACTTCTTTTAGAACTGCAGCTTAGAGGAAACCGGAGACTTCTGTGGTGCTTTTTAGATCAAAGATTTGTGTTTGAAGTTGAGGTTAATTCCCTAGCTTTGTAGTATCATTAAAATGAACATCACAAACAAAAGTCTAAAAAGCAAGGGACCAATTTCTTGAATTAACTAGATCTTTGCTAGGTAAGTATTTTGCAAGTACTATTCTTACAGAAATATATCATTGGTTGAATTAAGACCCAAACACCCAAATTTACTGAGCTTTTTTAGTTAGTTTGTCCATCTGCTTGTTCAATTTGTTTCACATTTGATTAATTAGACTGAAATGACCAAATGATCTGGTTGAGCCTTCTAGTAGGAAGAATAATAAATATTGTAGAAGAATATTCACAACAAAATTTTAAATTAATGACTCAGGTATGTGGCATATGATGCCATTTTTGTTAAAGTATACATACCTTGTCAAAAGATGGACATTGTGTACATGAGCATAGAAAATTATCTGAAAGAATTTATACTAAGATATTTGCAGTGATTTTCTGTATTTAGTAAAATTAGGGATAATTTTCATTTTCTTTTTCTGTATTCTCTCTTTCTTTCCCTCTCTTTCCCCTTCTCCCTTCCTTCTTGTTCTCCCAGCATCACTTTAATATAAAAAAAGATATTAATTACTAAAACATCAAGTGTTATCAATTGTGATGGTTTGGTTTATCCATCAAAAACTTTTACTTAGAGTTTAGTAGGTTAGTATAACATGTAAGAGCAACTGGCAACAATAGTGATTATAACTACAGTTTTTGGCTTACCATGTTCTATACACTGTACAATTTCCCGCTGTATAACTTCAGCTGTGTGGGGTAGGCATTCTTATTATTCCAATTCTACAGATAAGAGAAATAGTCCTGAGGATGTTAAATAACTTGCCAAAACTCATACCACTAGTAAGTTATAAAACTCCAAAACTTCTGATGGTTCAAACCAATAATGGCAGAGACTACTCTTAATCACAGAGCTAAGGTGTGACAGAAAGTCACAGGCATGTGCAAAGACTTAGCTCCAACAATGTTAAGCCAGTAAATTATTATTATTTCTGCTTTGTTCCACATGGAGAGCAAAAGCACCGATCTAACAAAACTCCTAATAGCCAAAACTGGAACAGGTTGAGCAAGAAACTAAATAATGTTAATAATGGATTATGACCCACAGAATCACATAAATATCCATGAATTCATACTCATGAACATAAATAATCAATTATCTAGATAGATGGGAGAGAAAGATAGCTCTTCTTTGCTATAAAATTCCAATTAATAACTTTTGAAGGAAAGAGAGAAATAGACAATCATCATTAAGCAGACACCAAAGCAACAATAGCTACAGAACAAAGGTCCACTGATGTATGCTAAAAGCAATAGGTGGAAGTTTGAAGGATTTGCACAGTCTCAAATCATTCCTCCAAAGATATTTGTTAATGACAAGGGAATAGATAGTAACTGTCAAGTGAAGAAATTCAGCAGAAACCATCGTAAACAAGTGATCAAGGTCAATAACCAGCCATAAAACATATTGACATCTTGAACACCATTATACAATGCTTTGAGAAGGACACAACATCATTTCAGTGGTAGATTGCCAAAAATTCATAACCACAATTCATCTTGGGAAAACAGAAGACAAACCCAAATTGAGGGATATTTGGCAAAATAATTGTTCTGTACTCTCAAAAATGTCAAGATTACAAAGGTTAAAGAAAGCTGAATAACTGTTACAGATTTTAGGAGACTGAAGAGAAATAACAAAATGCAATGTGGTTTGCAATTCAGGATTCCATTCCTGAATGGAATCCCAGGAAAAAACAAAACAAAACAAGAAGACATTAATGAAAAAAACTGGTGAAATTTGAGTAAGGTCTTTGGTTTAGTTATTGCTATTATGTTAGTATTAATTTCTTGGTTCTAATAATTGCACTAAGGTTAAGTAGAGTTTCAACCTTGAGGGAAGGGGGGCAATGGAGACTAGTTAGGCTGGGATACATGGAAACCCTCTGTACTGGTTTTGCAACTTTTCTCTACATCTAAAAGCAGTTCAAAATCAAAAGTTAAAAGAAAAGGGATTGTCTTTATTCCAAGAGAATTGATAATGCTTTTGAAGAAGTAAAATTTTTTTGAGGAGAAGAACCAAATTTTGGGGGAAAATACTCTCAGGTGAAAATAATACCAAGGAAACTACATCTGGTTAAAAATTCCTACTTTTTGACAACTATAATTTAAGAATCTGGATCAATAATCCTATCCCTTGTGTTCAACACACGTACGAATTTTTATTCTTGAACTATAATCAATCCTAATTTTCTGATTTCAGCAGAGGCATCTTTCCCTTTCCCACAGATGGAATCTCAAGAAGATTTTGTCATTGTGAAAAATTTCTAGTACATTTGATTTTTGGCCTAAAGGAAGCCTATGGGTAAGATGGACAACTCAGGCAGTTTATTTCACTTCTGTCTGCTGAGGTGTTGCGTTTATTTGCTTTCTCACATCATTAAAAGAGCCAGGTTTGTTTTGTTTTTTTCTTTTTTCTACTCCTTTATCCCATTCTCCCCTCCATAACAGTGTCTGTCAGGAGAGCTATCGAGATGCAGCTCTGCAAGGTAATCAGTCAGGGCCCAAGCGCCCAGGAACTGTGTGTTACAAGAGCAAAGGGAATGAAGCATATATAATGAAGCCTCCAAGCAACAGCCTAATTAATACCTCTCTCTTCTTTGAAGAAAATGACCCACTATTGAACTCCAGTGGATTATACAACATTTTAATTTGCTATCTGCAAATATAAAAGGATGACTACTTTGTAAAATGCATTCCTATTTATTCATTCTCTGATAAGAATAGTCATTCAGATTGGACCCCCTGGCCAAGGTCCTTCAAGAAACTTGACTAGGACAAGTAGATACTAAATATACGTCGTAATACTCATGCCTCTGTTACTACCACTGGAAAGCATGTTGCGTGGTGCCAGCACAGAAGAGCTGCCAGAACCTTCTACTTGTTACGTCCTCCTCACCTGACTCCACTTTTCTTCATGTTGTTACCGGTAAGTGTTTGCAAGGATTTGCTTTCCAGGCAATTCAGAAAATAGGTGGGGGATAAAACACCCTTAGAAATAACGGGGGGAATCTCACTTGGTAGTTGATTGAAAAATTGCTTAAGAATTAAGGGAAGCAGCACGGCAAATTCCCAAACATTACTTTGTTGCCAGTTATGGGAACATGAACATCTTAAGATTCTTGAACCCTTCCTCACCTGTATACTAAGACACTAGAGCTAGATAGCCTCAAATGAACTTTCAAAATGATTCTGCAAAGAATCAAAACAATTCTTTGGCACAAAATGGCTCAAAAATGATCCTGCCCAAGTCAAATCTAGCAAATAGAAATATAGGATGTCCGTGTCCCATGCAATATTGGGGATATACTCTAAAAATGCTTCATTTGTTGTTTATCTGGATTTCAAATTTAACAAGGTGTCCTGTATTTTATCTGGAAGCTCCTCTCCTCTTTCTGAGAAACAGGTAAGTAATGCTATAATTTACCTTCCAGGCCTAGGTTTTTCTACAGATCCACCACTTCCTCACTACGGTGCTCAAGTAATTTATTTGATGTCTCTATTTCCTCACCTATAAAATGGAACAATAATAATAACTTCCACATAGGGTTGTTGTGAGAAGTAAATCAAATATGTATATGCAGTGTTTACTACAGAACCCTGCCTCCAATAAACACTCTTATTATTGTAATTACTGTGCTATTACTGCTTGCACTGAGTTAAAATATTTGTTGGAAGAGCAAACACATCAATAAGCAAAGTTTAGGTTTTATCAGAAACATAGAAAATGTCTTTGCTAAGCAAGGTAGGGAGAGAAGAGTTTGTGAATAAGTTGAGAATCCCTAAATTTGCTGTAAGATTTTCCAGTAATCCCTTAATAATAACTACTGTCAGGTTTCAGAATGAAGAACATTTACAGAATTTTCTTGTAATGGTTTGTAAATTTCATTTTTCATTCCAATTCAGAATAAAAGGCAAAAGAATTGGAGTGAAACAACTGAGATAAGCCCAAACAAAAATTAGGAAAAGGAATAAATGTAAATTAAGAACACACTTACTACTAGCCCTTAAAACAAAGAATTGACAGTGACCTCTAGTAAAATATTTGTCTTGAGGCTGGTTTACACCCCTTTCCAAGATTACCTATTCCTGGATAACGACCAATACTTAAGCCCTTCTCTTGGAAGAGTCCTATCTGCCTCTTCCACCTTCAATTCCTCAAGAAATCCCCTAAGAATCCATCAACACCAATACAAAGGCTGTAAAATAACATTTTCCTCTTGGCTGGATGCAAAAACGAGAACAGCAGAAAGGTTCTCAATGAAAACGGTTTGAATCATTATCATCTCATTCTTTCTGCTGACTAGTGGGGTAAAAATAAATAACAGGGGCTCAAAGTCTCCAGTTACACCAGCTGTTTCCAAAGACCATTCCCTCCTTCCCAGGAGGCAGGATCAACATAAATGATTCATTTTCTTTATAACTCATATTCAGATATATCGTGGGTGTTCCACAAACCCAAATGGGTTCTTTATCTTTATCTGACCTCAAAAGATTAATTATTCCTGGCAGTTTAAGGCTGTCTTCCTGTTAACAAATTCCAGAGGGCCTCTCTCAGGCAGATAAACTCTAGTTTCCAACATTTTAAGGAAGTTTTTTTTCTGCATTACATTGCTGCTTAATTGTGCTGCCTCTAAATATGTAGATTTCTACAAACTTTCTATTTATTTCCTAATTTCCTTAATAGAGACCAATCTGACAACTTCATTAATTTCATAAGCACACACTGATGTTTGCTGTGGGGGATTTTCCCAGTGAGTATTGGGACTCTGTTCTTGTCACATTCCCACTTTGAATAGTAATTTTAAAAAGGATCTTGAGCTGCTCAGGTTGATAGCTGAGTAAATTAAATGGCAGTCTTTGCCCATGTACATGCGATGTGCTCAGGAGAGAGGACCAAGTTCAGTCAATTTTGGTATATTATCAACTACCTAAAATTAAATGGCACTTTCAAGGTATGGGAACAAAAATGTGCATGTGAAAATATTTCATAAAATGTAACTTTATCACTATAAAATAGGGTATTATTTGTTTCACTTTGAGAAGAAAGAGAAGATGCATAGGTAGCCACCTGTGAGGCTTGAATGTTTCCTAAGAAGAAATATGTTGAGAAAAAACAAAATGCATTTTGGAGTTAGAAGGACCCCACTCTATTACTATTATTTTATCTCCTAAGCTTCAGTTTCATCTACAAAAGGCAAATAACATGCCTACTTCAGAGTGTGTTGCTTTATTAAACATAATGGAGTAGACAGCACCACCAAGAATAGCATCTGACAGTTAATAAGTGTTCAGTAGATGCTAATTCCCATTATGCTCTTCTTCAACATTCCTTTCAAAATGAAAATAAAATTGAAGAGGCCACAACTTAGTTTTTTTTTTTACTACTTCATAACATTTTTCTTAATTAACCTGGCAGGAACATGAACAGCGAAAAACAACAAGCACATGATAGGAAGGATCAATACCTTGTGATGAGGAGAGATGAAATCTTGTCAGAATTCACCATAGAATATACTAGAAGCAAAGTTTATTCTTAGGCCTAATAAAACTTGTAAAATTTACCTTTTCTTCTCTCTCATAAGGGAATTCTTCACTCAAGTCAGAACCTACTATTACTGTGAAAATGAATCATTTAGCTAGATTTGGAAAAAGAAAAATAATCTATGCAGTGGAAGACCTTCTAATGAATACATGCATCTTTCTCAACCCTGAGTGACAAATCACAGAATCAGAAGCACAGGGGTGGGACCATCATGTGAACACTTGTTAAAGGTTCCACAGATGATTCTGGTGCCTGATAAGGGTTAGACCACTGCACTGATGTAGAGGGATCTTATGCCTGGAAGATAAGGAAGCTCTCAGACTGCTGAACAAAAGCAGTAGGCATTAAAACATGTTAGCTGGAAAAAAGTAGAAAACCTGTAATGGAAGAACTTCCTCGTCTTTCCCCAAAGAATCAGATAATCTCTTCCCTTAATGAAAAGTATACATGGAAAAGAGCCATGTCTTTTGTATTAAGGGTTTTCTCTACCTGTCCCCCCACACTCAACTTCATGTACTTAAATACCAAATAGTACACAACCCAGTGTTTCACAAAGAACGGCATTCAGTAAAGTTGTCCAATGTCATCAAAACTGTGAGGGAGGGACCTGCATGAAGAATACACTTAGAGATTTACTTTACTGAGTCATTAACAAGCTTCTGAAACACAAAGAAATTTAATGTGGGCAGATGGAAGGAGCGAGATGAAAGATGAAAGAAAATGAGGGCAATGAGCTTGTAAGAGTAACTCCGAGGAAAGACTCCAAAGGAGAGTGCAGGCTGTTCACTGAAATTCACAGGGTCTTGAGAATCCACAGAGCTTTACGACTGACTTAAACAAGAGAGAAAATGCCACAACAATTACAAGCAGCAAGGACAGAGAGTAATGCCAGATGCTGGAAGAAGGAAGACACAGTTGACTAGAGCAGAGATGGAAACTACCCAAGCTGAAGTCTCATCAGAAGCCTGGAAGAGTGGGAAAGATAAGTGTTTACATGCAAAATTTGACAAAAGTGAACTTGAGGAATGAAGGAAATCATTTAGTTAAAGACTACTTTTTATTCCTTATTTGAAAGATGACAACATTGTCTTAAAATTGGGAGAAAGTCTTCATTATATTCCACATTATATCTCCATTATCTTCCACTCGAATGAATGGACATGGGACCACATTTTGGAGGGAAAGGGTATTATTTTGGGGGCTGAAAGATCCAGATACTTCCAGAAAATAGGAAAAGCCTGAAGTTCACCTGTAAAACTTGTTTACAATTACTTTTTAATTATTCGTGAATGTGTCTTTTTCCTCTAAAGTACACTTAACTTCTGGTCTTCGCATCTTCCATGACGACTACTAAAATGCCCGTCACAACTATCTTGAATTTAATGTGATCATAAGTCATAATCTGATGAGAAGCCATCTGGTCTGAGTTCTAAAGTCAGATAAACCCAGGCTGAAGTCAGCTTGATCACTTATTAGCTGTGTGACCCTGAATAAATTAATTATCCTCTTTATACTCAGCTTCCTCATCTGAAAGATCCAATTGTTGAGGAGATGAAAAATGATGTGTATAGAGCACTTACCACAGTGCCTAGCAAACTGCAAGCATATAACAAATGGTAGTCCTTATGACCTTTATTCCTGAGCTCTTTATTGTTTCTTCTCACACACATAACCCATGGCACCCAGTGCTATGCATACATCAGTCAGCCAGAAACCCAAGCAAATCAATGAATAAGAAAAGAACAATGATCCCTCTTCCAAGTTTTCTACTCTGACAAGATCCTGGCAACCGGTGGTGAGAAAAAAAATCTGCTGCAAAGATGCATCATCATTGTTATTAAAACAGTCAGATGATGTAACAATTAGCAGATTAACAATTAGAAGACAACTCTATTAATACAGTGCTATTTCATTCAGCCTTCTTCAAAGACTCAGCAAAATCAATAAATAAATGAAAAGTACCACCTCCCCCACTCCTCCAATAAATACTCAGTAAAAACAATTGAGCGGTCCTGGCTTTTGAAGAAATACAGAAAACAAAAAGAATAGTTTTCATCATAAAAAAGTAGACAATGTTTTATTAAAACAAGAATGAAAAAATTAATAAGCTAATTAATAACATTATTCTGGTCCAAAGACAGCTCTGTTCTTCTAATGTTGACATAGAATTGAAAATGGAATTATATGATAGTTTATGAAATTATATATTTCATATTATCCTCTTTATACTCAGAGAAGATGGCTATCAGGGGAGAAGTAGAGGCAATCATCTTAATACATTATGGGCAGACCCAAGGAAATGTTGGAACTTTAGATGGGGACCTAACTTTGGTTTTGTTCTATACTCAGAAAAATTATTTGGACATATTTCCCAGATACACATAAAAATGAATTAAACTGAAATGTGTAAATGGCACTGGACCCTCACTTTCAAGCAGATAAACTTCAAAATCCAAACTACTCCTACTTTGAAAACAGTGCCATTTAATTTTAAACTTTTCCTGCTATTCTCCCTTCCTATATGAATTGAGTAATGTTCCAACACCCTCCTGAATGGTTAGGCAATACTTAAGATTCAGCAAAGAACATTCCCACCTCCAAGAGATAACTCTCCTTTATCATTATGGATAACTCACACATACACAAATGTGATGCCTAAAATTGAAGCCAGTTTCTCTCTTGCAAATATTCAAACATCAAACAATTCCCTTTCTTCATTTTCATAAAGACTGTTCTGACCATATTATCATAGCTACAGGACAAAGTATATAGCTCTCAAAACTCAATTGATCTTAGTTATTTAAGTCCTACTTTAAATGAAGATAACAAATCCTTTCTCTATGTAAAAAGGCTAAGATTACAAAAAAAAAGTGAAAGATTTTCTGGTTCATTCTAAATAGGCTTTAGAGAAAGAATTGCTAAGTGTGAAACTCCTCACTGACTGCATTTCATTGATCAAACATTTTGTAAAACAAGCAAATGCAGAATTTTGAGAGGCATTTAAAGGGCTTGCCTTTTGGAAGCTAATACCCTTTGCTTAATTTATCATTGATTTCCATTCTCTTTTCCTCTCTTATACCATTACCATGTAAGGGAATATAACAAGATTCCCATTTGTATAGAATTTTGCTTGAATTGTTCATGCTCCAGATACTCATGCAGCTTTAAAGTGTAGGATGCATGCATTAACTGGGATCCTATCAACACTGTGGCATCCCTACTATGTGCCAGGTTCTGGTTACACAGGCTGATGCTGGCTTTACTCCTGCCTCTGAACACACACAGCAGGTGCTTCTGATGTGCCTCAGACTCTGCAGACCCCGGGGATGGAGGCTTTGTTATGTTCTGCTCACAATCTGTCAGGCAGCACATTAATAGAGTGCCAGGAGCCTAAAAGAAAGCACTTATCCCCAGACTTGTAGGAAAAGGAAAAGTGTTTCCCTCTACATGCTTTTCGCTGGGACAGCTGCTGGTCAATCACAGCTGTGCCCTGTTCCCTTGTCAGAGGAGGACCTACCAGCTCGGCTATGTCTCCTCACTTAACGGTTCTGGTCTTCAACACTATATGCCTCTCTACCCACTGCAGAGGAGATTTAACTCTCAATGGCCCCAACTGCAAATGGGGAAGCTCTCTTGCTGACCCCATGTGCGCACTTTCTGCCTTCCCCAACCCTTCTCTACATCCTTCCTCTCTTCCTTCCAAACTCTGTGGGCTAGAAGTAACAACAATGTTCACATATTTAAAAAAACAATTTTAATTGTAATTTTTGACTACACAAAAACTGCGCTACTCAGAATGCTTTCAACCTTATAATAACAATGATAATAATATTTATAGACTTATGATGTGTTGGGCAATGCACTTTACATTTCCTCTCCTTAACAGTCTGGCAAGGTAAGTATTAGGGCCAAGCGAATTGAGGCTTGGGTAGGTTGAGTGACTTGGCGGGGTCAAACAGCAAGTGCTAGAAACAATATTCAAACCAGTTTCTGTTCAGATGGCAAAACCCAGCTTATCAAATTTCCCTCGTGCTGCCTCATAAGGTCAAGATGTGAGAAGCAAAGCAAAAATTAGATTACAGCCTTAGGAATTTGTTGAATACAAATTTGTTTCCCTTCAAGCTTATCAGAAATCAAACCAAAGGAGGTATGTCATTTTATTTCAACAGAAGGTAAACACCATACAATAAGTTAAAGTAATTTTAATTGTAATTTACTTCTAAACTTCTGACTTGTACCACTGAAAGTAGGACATACAGTAGTTAATGTTTAGATGAATGCTGGCAATGGAATAGAATATAATGCAACTTAATTGATTTATAGATACTGTGTCCCTTAATAACTCACAATTAGCAGTTCCCAATTTTAACCAATCCCCTTCAATAAGAGCTTGCTCAAAACACTTAACATCATTTACTTTGAATACCTGTGGTCAAAGCAAATGTTGCCACCATAACCAATCAGCTAAGCCTGCAGTGAATGTGAATGTGTTACTCCTCCTACTCACATATTCAGTCTGTCCAGTAGTTTGTCCTATAGGTCAAGTTGTTCCTGTGTACTCTGCCCCAAAACTGAGTTTCATGCTCAGTATTCAAGACAGTTATGTTGTCTAATGTCTTCAATTCTATACTCATCTTTCCATTTGTGTAAACCTTAGACATCTTTGACCTTAACTTCTCTCCTTATATATTACTTTCCAACCTTTGTAAGCATACACATATCTACATATGTTTATGTAAATCATTTATTTATCACTTCTACATGTAAATCAAATACTCAGGGTTCTCTTTTCTAAGACCAAGCAGATTCCAGTTAAAGAAAATATTTTTGCTTGTCCTGTAATGCAATTGTAATGACAGCAATAACACTCTACATTCTCAATTCCTCCTTATTTTGTTCAGTTTCAAATGACTCCTTCATTTTCAATAGCTCTATTTTATTTCCACATATCTTATACCATATAGTCACTGGTTTATTTCTGTTTTCATCATGAGCATTCTTTCTCTTCTTAGCATGGTAATTTCTACAACACATGTAATCAATAAATAAAATTGAATTTGAATTATTTTAAATATGGATAGTTAGAAAGAGGAACTAATGGTACCAAGTATTATACAAAACATAAACACTATAAATTAATTTGCCAGAAAGCATTTATTAAGCATGTATTTGTTTGCTAAACACCTCTGTCTGCCCTTTCCATTTAGATTATCAACCAGATCAGCACTGTTCAATAGAAATCTGATGGAAGTCACATACGTAATTTTAAATTTTCTAGTAACCACATTAAAAAAGTTAAAAGAAACATGTGAAATTAAGTTAACTTTATTGTTATTATTGTTAAAGTATTAATATTAATTAAGTTAATATTAATTAAATGGATTTTATTTAACCCTATGTATCTGAAATGTTATTTCAATATGTAACCATTTAAAAATTATTGAGATACTTTACTTTTTTATTAAATCTTCAGAATCTGGTGTATATATTTACACTCAGTTCAGACTAGCCATATTTCAAGTACTCAGTGCTATATGCAGCTAGTGGCTACTGTATTGGACAGCACAGGTCAAGATCAGTGATTCTCAGTCTCACTGTACACTGGAGTCACCTAGGGAGTTTTAAAGATCTGTGATGCTCAGGTTACCCCCTAGACCCATTAACTCAGTCTCTGGGAGTAAGACCCAAGTATCAATATTTTTTAGAGCTCCCAGGTGATTTAAATGAACAACCAAAGTTGACAACCACTTATCAAAAACAGTGTGAAAAGTGTTAACAAAACACAAATGTTTTCATTTGTTCATTTAAGGGTCAGAGGATACAATGGTGAATAACATCAAGGAACTCACAACTTGTATGAGAGAAAGAAAGAGACATTACAACAAATATTTGCAATGCTGCAAAAACTGCTCAAATAGAAATGTGAACAAAATACAACAAGATAGGAGAGAGGGAAAGAACAATGCTTGATAAGGGGATACTACTTGTGAACTACTGGTAGAGACCATTAAACGTCAAATCAGGACTGGGGAGTATTTTTTGAATAAGGCAGTAAGGAGGTTTTCAGTGACCTAAGAGAAAGACAGCCATTTTATTTTAGACCATAAAAACTTTATTAATCAGAACCTAACTAAATTTAATAATTTCTGATAAACATTGGACCAGTTGCTTTTGTCCTATGTATGGGAAGGAAAGGGTTGCAAAGAAAAAGATTTTAACAGAAAATTTAAAATTCATAATACATTGTCTAAATAAATATAACTGGTATATTCACAAACACTCTTAATCCAAGTTAGTTTACTGCACTGTATGTATTAAAAGATTATCAAAGCTATTTAATTATATTTTTACAGAATCTGTCCTCCCATTGACAAATACGTTTCTTTTACATTAATTGAGGAAGTTTTCTACCATATATCTATATATAGCTATAAAATAATAATAATAAGCCTCCCGCACCATCCCTACCTTCAGGTTTCATTTTTCAGAGTAATATATCCTTATGCCTTATTTGCTCAAAAGTGGAGCTCAGAATGCTCCTTTGTGAAGCCTTCCCTGGCTATCCCCCACAGCCCTCCGTCTGTGTCATCTAGAACACTGTGGACAAGCTTCTCATGATGCTTATTCATATAAACAAATAAACACAAAACTGAGTGACTTCTTTCTTGAAATACTGTGAGCTACTTGGGAGCAGCTTCATGTGTTTTCATCTTCCTACCTCCAGCCCCGAGCATGTGTGGCACATAGTAAGTATTCAAAAATATTGTTTAAGATGGCTAAGACAGAGAAAATGGAACTTCATGGAACCAGAGCAAGAGCCAAAATATATTTCCATAAGAATAAAAGAAAAGAAGTATGCACTAAGCAAGAGTATATTGAGATTTCTTAAAGTTTGTGTCTATTTCACCTAAAAAGGAAAAGGAAACAACAGCAAGTGTCAGCCTGTGCACCGGAAATTTTCCTACAAAATAACATTATGTTCACCTCCCCATGAAAGAGAGAAATCTGTACATCATGATTCTACACTGAGGGTTTGGGGAGTGAATATGTTTTGTTCTAATAGCAAAATAATAGGAGATACTGATATACTGGTCAGCATGACCTAACCAGAAAAATTTGATTTGCTAAACTTGTGTTTCTAAGTAAAACAAAGCTAACTGGGTCAGTAGAAATAATAATGTGCTGTGCAAGGGTCTTTCTGAATCTTCAAAATAAATACAACAATAAGAAATAGAATTGCCTTTCAGAGACAGACCAGTGTGGCTCTGGCCTGCTCTGAATGACAGTGTCGTGGCTTAGGACAAGAATTGGGAGGGATGAACAATGGGTGTTGTTCACAGACTGGGGCTGCGGGTGTCCGCTGTAATGTTTTAACGTCACTCCTAGGAGCCAACCCTACCACCCCAATGTCTCCAAGACAGAAAAAAATGGAGACTCACAGAATGGAACCTTATTCCATGAGACTCCCTCACACATCTGCTGTTGTACTCATTCATCCTGAGACACACAATTCCTGGAACTTAAGCATATCTTATACTGGGACCTTGGGTGAGATGGGTTTCTGGTAGGTATTGGCATTGCCTTTCTTTATCCACAATGTTCAAATACACACAAGAAAACTAACCCAGATAATTCATTAAGTTCAATGGATAACAGTAACCTGTGCTGGAATAAGAAATTCACAAGCTAAGGTTATCTGCAAACCTCTTAAATCTACCATCCTTGGGAAGAAAAAAAAAAGCAGCAATTTTAGACACATTATGTGGACCTTGCTTCTTCATTTTTTTCAGTTTAGAAAATCATCTCTTCCTTTTGCCCCCAAATACAAATGCATCCCTAAAAATGCCTGAAAGCATCTTAAAATGTTCAATCACAAAACAAAAAGCAGCCTTCATGTTTTGAAACTTACAATATTTCATACACTATTTTTTAATCCAGTTCATCAAGTCTTAAATAGGTCTAAAACTTATATATAGTCCTAATAAGCTTGGAAATAATCATCCTCTCTTCAAAGAAAACAGCACTATTAATATACAGCTGGTTAAGTTTAAACTAATAAATCATAATCAAACAAAAGTAGGTCTTGAGGAAACTGCCTTAAGCCTCCATGACTTTACAACTCCATATTCAGTACTCATAATAAATCCCAATTCATGTGTGTGAATATATAAATATTCATGCATTGTTAAATATACACCTATAAATGCACAAGAAACATATGCAGATGTAAACACACTTTATAACTTCAGCTTATGAAAATGTCTTATAGACATATATTGGTCTTGGAGAAACTACCACCGTGATATCCATTAGATGTAATATATGAGTTTATCACTATATCATCATCATGATGATGCCGTTGTCTAAGATTTATCTATTGGACAACTCAGAAGTATGTAAATGCTCTAGAAATGAAAAGAAAATTGTGAAGCCATTAAATCATAGCCAATAAAACATTTCTGTGTCTGTTATAATCTCATCATCCAACTCCATCAAGTTTTAGTTGCAGTAACGTCCAAACCCATTTACCACTTTTTGGTCTTCCTCTGTGTCCTTGTTCTATGATGACAAATTGCTTAGACTGGCTGCCTGCTATTGCAAGACCAAGCCAATGATTAAACCTACAGACTTGCCCAAATTAACAAGTAGGCAAGGCTACGTCTTAAATGGTTAAACGTTAGTACTCTCTGAGTCCTACAGCTTACTCAACCCAGGAATCCAGAACTATGAAATTAAACATTTGTTCTGTGCTACAGTTTCTCCCTTAAAAGTTGTCAAAAATTTTAGGAGCAAACCTCCTAAAAGACTTTTCTTATTGCACAGATTGAGGAAACCAACCAATGCAATGGCTCAATGCTAATGAACCTTAGTGACAACAATAAACTTCTCTAAATAAATTAATTTAATTCTTTAAAAAAAATTATGTTGGCCTTATCAACGGTAAGTTGTGGAAGACTGTGGAATCGAAGTAGCTAAGACTAGTCAACAGGATAGAACTCAGCTGGGCTGGGCTGGGCTGGGCTGGGCTGGGTTATATATATAATATGTATATATTATATATAAACACAGTTTATATAGACAGTGACTGGACTGTAACAATGCTAAAAACAAATAACCAAAGGATGGTGGGGAAAGCCATAATAATAATGGGAAATGCATTGAAAACTCAATCTATGTGTTAGACTTTGCTAAGTGTCATAAACATTTTACTTTTATCAGCTTCATTCAAACAAATATATATATATATATACATATATATATATACACACAACATATGTATGAATATATACCTGCACATACATACACTTACCACTGCATATAAAGTAGATGAGGAAAGTGTGGCCCAGAGAGGAGTTATTCCAGATCTTGCAATTGCTGAAATACCGACGGGGCCTTGGTACAGGCCATCCTTAGAAGATGCACTTACCCAGTACACTCCATTGCTCCCCATAAATCTATGAAGAAGGCTAATTTCCAAGAAGCTAGTCAAACTGGAAGTCATAGGCAAAGTTCAAGGCTTGGACAGGTGACCTGGGGGCCCAGTGCTGAGATCCACACTGGACCAGGGTATAGGTAGCCACAGGGTCAGGATATATAGACAGGAGTCTAGAGACTCATTTAAGGCATAAAGATGCAGGAGGAAACAGCTCTTGGGTATAAATCAGGGCCTATGTTGAAATTTAACTTCACATATCAGAGAAAAGTTAGAGAGAGGTATTAAAAAGGGAGAATTTCAGGATTTAAAACAAGGCCCTGTATTCTTTTGCCCTATTTACAAGGCACCAATCTGTGTACTTAAAAAAGTATACAAGCCTGTGGAGGCAGAGACAGGGCTGGCAGGTCACTGCCACAGAACATCACATCTTCTGGCTGAGCACCACTCATGCTTCTAAAATCTCCACTACCAAATTCCAAATGCTATGGTTTTCTCTTTTCCAATGATCACTATCTTCATCTCCATACATTTCTATTAGAAAAAACCCAACAACAATAAGACCTCTCCTTAGTTCAGTCATCTGGGAAACGCTAGGGATAATACAGTTCTGTGGGTCGTATAATACATTCAAGTACCAGTCAATTTAGTGGAAAAAGAAAAATCTGATTGTTTATTTTGCATCATGCAGAGCAAAAAAATTACTATTTGAATGTTGTGCTTTTCAAATAGTTGTATTGATACTGGATAAATGTAATCATATTCAACAGGCGTCTCTATACTTTGTCGCTTTGGTATATTATTTTTTAAACTGTCTTTTCTTCTTGGAGTCAAATTTATTTATCTTTTTGGGATGGATGCTTAATTCCTTGATGTCAATCAATTTTTTTTCACTAAGCAAGCAAGTTCTTTGTTTTTTTCAACTAAATTCTTTAATCAGCTTTTGTTCAGATACTGTTTATTTCTATCTGCTTTACAAATGCTAGGTTTAACCAATTTATCAACCCAAGATAATACAAGGAGGAATCTTGTCAGTTCACCCTTTCCTCTCAGGAACAAATACACTGTATTCTATACTTTTGAAGAAAGGGAATAATAGGATTAGACTAAGGCTGAGGACAAGAGGATGTCAGAACCAAGAAAGGCATGTGGTCCTCCTAGAGCTTTCCCATCCTATGTGGGGAATTGTAATCCATTCATGCTAAATGCTTTGACTATGCTCATTATGTAAAAAAAACATTAGAGCCTAGTATATTTTGTTACCATAGTTCTACCTACTGGGAACTATAATTAAAGTACATTTGAGCAAATGTAATTTTATTTGTTATTAAGAAACTAAAAGCTTAGTCAACCTTGCAAATATGGCATTATTTTAGGATTACAATATGAGCCAGCCAGCATCCAATAAGCTTTATTAAGTCCTATCTTTATTAGCAATGCCTCCTATTCCTATTGTAGGAGATGTCTATGCTTTATAACAGTGGTTCTCAGACTTTAGGATACAGCAGAATAACATGGAGGGCTTGTTGAAACATATTACTGAGCTCTATGCCCAGAATTTCTCATTCCTTGTCTGGGATAGGGTCCTGAAATTTGCATTTTAATATGTCCCAAGAGGGTTCTAATGCTGCCAATCTACAGAACACACTTGAAGAATCACTGCGATTTAATGTAATGGTCCAGGCTTTGGAGTCAGATCCACCTGGGTTTATATCCTGGCTTCTCCACTAACATCTGTACATCCTTGGGTAAGTGATTTCATCTCTAGGCCTCAGTTTCTTAGTACATTTAGTGGGGATAATAATACCTATCCAACTGATTTGTTGTGAGATTAAATGAGATAAAAATATGGAAAATGTTAGCCCAGTGACTAGCAGGGGGAAAAAAAATCAATATATGGTAGTGATCAGTTTATTGTTTTTGTTGTTAACTGGAGAAATATGACAAGAGCTAGTCTACAGTATTCATAGCCAGCTGTGTGCATCAGACTCACCTGGGTAACTTTTGTAAAATTCATACAGTGAGCCACCGTCCATCTCAGAGATTCTGATATAGTCCATATTTGAGTGACTGTAAAATGCCATTGATTTGAAGATGAACCATTGTTTTATGTATCACTAACAAAGAAAATTTGGTAATTATACCATGATTAAACTAACAGAAAGTGTGCCCAGATTTCAGAAAATGTGAAAAATATGTGAATCCCGGAATTGATAAAAGGCAGTAGGTACAGATGAACTTGAGCTTGTTTCCCCAACTATTGCGATGTGCAATTCTGGTTAAAAAATGCCAACCTAGTCAATGTGATAGCTGCAAAGGGGACTCAAAGTTCAGATGCCTCAAAACCAGGGGAGTCTGCATGTTGGAAGCTCCATCCTCAGAACTATTACATAGCCCAGTATCATAATCCACCACATACTTCCATAAACTGTTAGTGAAATGAAAATAGTTCCATTTGGTTTGATAGCCTCCACCCTCTAAACTTGGAAGAGGCCTTCTCCCACTGAGCAGCAGCCCCTCACATGATGAGAACCAATCAGCCCACTGACAGAGCTAATCAGATCAGAAGGCAGCAGGAAGGTGTCGGTTGAACAGTTTTCTTTCTTCCTAAACCTGAATCCCAATCCTGGAATTTGAGGAGTCCTGGGGAAGACGTTTATGAAAGTCAAAACATGATTTGCATTTGGGGAGAAGAGAGGCGGTAGAGGTCCCACACGTTACCAGGACATGCTGTTGTAGGTGTTGATTTTTAAATTGTGGTTTGTAAAGTGTTAGAAAACAAGCACACAAACAAAAAAATAACTTGTTTTTGCATAATCCAGTTGTTTTTTCAAGTTTATAGTTACTGTAATTCCTCTTCTCTCTAGGAATCATGGGTGCAAGCATCAGAAGCACATGACCTCCCTCAGCTTTAGCATGACACACTTTCCCAGAGGAAATGCATTGGTTCTGTAACTCATCACCGAAGAGGGCTATATCTTCTGAGGTTTTTATTTGGGAGCTCAAAATTTCTACAAAATTCAATTCATGGTCTCTGGTAGTCCCCATACACATGAGTTAATTATAACAAGAAAATATAGAATAATATTCATTTTAGCTCCTGAAAATTCTATGAGTGTTAATCACTGAGGAAACATTGAAATAAAATCATTGCTGTACTTGCAAATTTCCAAGCATGAAAATTCCATTTTAACTCTTTCCTCCCTAGTGACTACCCAGTCCTACCTTCAGTGAATAGGATTACTCACAACTATTAGTTTCTTAATTAGTACTTAATCCAGATAGACAAACATAAGATGTGTAAAGTGGGAGTACAAAGAACAATTAAGGATCCAAATAGTGACAAACTATAGCAATCATAATTAAAATTTTTAAATACTCAAGTATGGATGATTTTCTCATTCTTTTATTAGAAACACACACACACTATCACAAAATCTATTCTTCCAAAAATATTTTTTTTGTACCTTGGAAACCTCTTTTGGTCATGTTAAATTCCTTTCCATAGTTACATATTCAAGATTTATCGTAAAGTGTTTTTAAAACTGTGATGTTCTTAGGTTTTCATGTTTCTAATTACATAAGAGGAAATACAAGATATTGTGAAACAACATAAATGTCTACATAATTTAAATGACTGCACATGTAGAATATAATTCAATATAAAACTCAGTCACCTGAAAAATGACATCTTAGACACAGTCACACTGGTCACAAAGAGTATCTGTCAACTTAAGTGAGGAGGAAGCAGCAATATCTTTATAGGAAATTAGTTCCTGTTTTACTATAAGTATAAAGGACAGTATTTTTTAAAACTGATTCTGTCTTAAGTTTTAGTTGCACAATGAATGCAACTCCATTTTCCACATAAGAAGACAAAGATTAGTCTTGTAATCCTTCAGTTCCATCCACCACTGTAATATCTGACTGAGTCATGTGACCTTTCCACAGGGATTTATCTTTATTGAGGGATTCTTTGTTCAGTGTACCTATTTTGACCAAAATGTGCATAAGCTTCCTCCAGTTTCATGACATTGGTATTCTTAATGATAAATATTTTTGGTTCTTTGGAAGACATAAGAAAAACCTTAAGAAATAAGCATCAGCAGCAGTTCAGAGATTCTGATTTGCTTTAACAAAAACATCAATTATTTCAAGTCGTCTGCTGATTAGAAAGTACTGGACCTTACTTGATATATCAAAGCATTTTGATGTGGTTTTGCACTCCTATGAAATGCCATTACAATCTCTAAATAATTATCTTTATGTTCAAATTTTTTCAATATCCTTCTCTCAGTCTCATGCATGTATTAGGGAATCAAAGGGGACTGCTTGCCTAAGAAGCAGTACTCTAAAGAGAGGATGACTCAAAAACTGGTCACTCTCCTGCCAACAAATTTAATGACATTCAAATTTTATGAAACAAGGAGGAAAGAATAACAGTCAAATGCACTTTCCTTATTTGGAATAATTCCTAAGTTTACAGAAAATGTAGTAAATTTTAGAAGATCTTTCAGCTTCTCCTTATGGACAAAATGAAGTAAGCTGAGTGCATGAATAGTAAGGTGAGTTAATAACAGTTACAACAGCTATACCCAGAGGTTGCTATTCAATGGAGCAACATCAATCTGTTTCTAGGTTTCAAGCATCATAGAAGGATTCTTTCCTGGGTTCCACTTGTTTCAACATTTTACTCAGTGTCCTGGATGAGAATATAAAGAAGATATAATAACATCTTTCGAGGGAGAGTGACCATAAGATGACTAAATTAGGGTTGAAAAAGAAACTGTTAGGTTAGAAACAAGGGCTAAATCTAACAAGAAGAAGAGTAATAGAAGTAAATTTTAAATGAGATGATTAAGTCCAAAAGCACAGTTGTTTTGAATAGAATGGACAGTAGCAATGGCTTAGTAGCAATCTATGCAACTAAAGCTGAGATATTTTAGTCTATGCAAGGTTAATGGGAGTCAACAGTGAGTGGAATGTTTGTTGAATGAATGAATGAATAAAGGTAATACAGAATCAAATCAATGGAAGAATGGGAAAGGAAAGAAGGGAAGGGAAAAAGAAAAAATGGGAGGAGGGGGCCAGAGAAAGGAGAAAGGAGGGGAGGGAAGGAGGGAGGGGAGAGAATCTACATGAAAGGAAGCAAAAGCTCCACTTTTCTCTGTGCAGCCCAGACCACTCTTGAAGTACTACTGTGTAAATATGGGCAAAATGGGTACATGCATGAGTGATCTGCGATGTAAAGTCAAATCAACAACATCCAAGAAATTCTTGAAGGAATCAGGCGTATTTAGCCTTGGAGATATGATAATCATGTTCAAATATCTATCCTAAGAACTTTAATGGGAAAAAGAATCAGAGGTGTTGTTTGGCGCCAATAGTCATGAGTAAGACAAATTACTGGAAGACACAAAGCAACAGAATTAGATTCTGTAAGAGTATCTCAGTGCCAAAGTTCTCCAAGGATGGAATGGCTCAGTTCTCCAAGGATGGAGCTACCAACCACTCTTGCCAAGAGATGTTAGAGCCCTGATGGAAGATCCTTGGCAAGACTTTTGCAAAATTAATTCAAGCACAGGATAGGTGATAGGACTAGATAATTTTTGGCAGTCCCTCCCAACCTCTATTCATTTTCCTGTGGTGCAAGTTAGGTTATTACAAAAGACTTTCTCTTATAAAAACAATTAAAACAAATGGTTAGCCTTGGAGAGGTGAACCATGTCTTCAAGAAACCATAAAAGAATTGTCTGTTTTCTTGCATGTTTGCTTTTTACAGAACTAATATCCTTCCCCAGGAATGTTAACATCTCTTTGTCCTCTGCTATACTGGCTGACTTGCAGGATTTGCACACAGCATGTTTTATCTTGCTAAATATAATAGTCCAGCATTTTTCCTTTGTGAGAAAACCCTATTCACTTTCGTAAATCAGGTGAATGGAGCTGAAGCATTCTTTTCTTTCTTCAATAGAGATGATTCCCAAAAGTAGCCTGAAACATGCCAAACATCTGCTCCTACACACAGGTCAGGACGTGATGCTGGCATGTAATACAGCTGGTGAATTTAGAATGTGAGGCCAATTTAACATACTCTTGAACAACTTCCTCCTCCTCCCATAACCCAACCAGGAAGCTCAAGGAAATCAGCATGATTCTCATATTTGCCTAAGTAAGCTGTAAATAACCAGGTAAATGTGCTGAAAGAAAAACCACAGGACAGCATTCCAAAATCTAATAAATTGTAAATAAGATAAATGTAAATATAAATATATATTTATAATATATATGTAAGTATAATTATAAATTAGATAAATATAAGTAAAAATACCTCTCTAAATATTTTTAAATATGTATTTTTTTATTATCTTCCATATTTCAATATTGAAAGATACGACTTTTCCATGCTGTGAGTTCTGGGGTGTCTGAGTGCTTATTAGGAGTTTATCATAGAGGCCTAGCCCATTTTCATAATCAAAAGTAACTATTGTCTTTATTATAGTACAAAGACAGGTGAACAAAATCCCTAAATCCTGGATTCTTTCTAGACATCCGCAGAGACCATTACCATGCCCAGAGAGATCCCTAACAGATACATATAAAGACCCTCGGAGTAATCACAACTTCCTTCCTAACAAAGGCCTTGGCCCCGTTCCTCTCTGGTCTCCTTCCCTAGGGAAGTGACCTACACCTCATGCGAGGCTGGCAGACTCCTCCTGTCCATTGGGCTGAAGATGTATATAAAGAGCCCCAGCAGCTAATCCTTGATTCCCTTCCCAAGTCCCAGTCATTCTAGCCCCTGACAAAGCCCCTGCCCTGGCACGGATTACATCCTCCCAGAAGAGGCAGGTTTTCCTAACTGGCGAAGTCTTTAGATTCACCTGTGCTCTCCCACACAATAACCACTGGCCACATGGGGCTCTTTAAATTAAATTTAATTAAAACGAAATAAAATGCAAAATTCAATTCCTTGGTTGTACTAGCCACAGTTTAAGTGCTCGGTAGCCACATGTGGCCAGTGACTAGCGCCTAGAACATTTCTGTCACGGTCTGTTGGCGAGTACAGCTCTAGGATCCCATTTTGTTCTCGACCTGGACAAACCTTGTTCTTGGAGTTAGGCAGATTTATCTCCCACTAAAGGTCCGAGTCTGCAACTGTGTGCTCATTTATTCATTCAACAAACATTTATCAATTCTTTTTCTAGCTATTTGGTATATAAATGTGAATACCTGCTCTTATGCATCTTATGTCCTAGTTGGAAAACCAACAATAATAAGTAAACAAGCTAATGGAAAAGATAATTTAAATTATAATTTTCAGTGCTAGTGTGGCTCCCTTTTAGCTTCAGAGTAACAAGATGTTTTTGTTTCATTCAAGTGAGCCCATCTCTGTAGTACTCAGCCTGCTTTCTTTTGACATTCTTCAGATGGCAAACAGTGATGGATTTAGGATTTACTAGCCTAGTGTTTTTTTCAGGCTTCCTTTCTATAGAATCTCTACCCACAGTTTATTTCTTCCCTGTGTCCTTGATTCCCTCAGAAAGTGTTCTCCAGGCTTTCTAGTTTCAATTATCACATTTTTAAGTTTCACTACTCTTAATTATTCATATTCTGAAGTAGGACAACAAACTACTAGACATTCCCTCTTGGAGAACCCCAACCCCACCTTCTCAACCTTGTCATTACATCTTCAGAATGTCTCTTAAACTGACATATTTCCTCTCTTCTCAGTGAGCCATGCAGTCTAGACTATCACTATTCATACCTGAATTTCTAAAACAACCTCCCAAAAGGTTTAATGTCTCAATTTCTCTTCCTTACACACTAAAATTGATCATGCACACTAAATCCTGGTTACACTTAAAACAGTCTGCCCTTGCCCCTCTCTTCTCTGCACCTGACCAGCTCTCTTGCTGTGGATCTCCATCCCTGAAAATGTATGCCGGTGCCAAGTTTGTTCTCCATCCCCTTCTGCTCAGGATCACCTTTCAGCTGCTAAGCCAACCACTCTAGAGTGCTGCTGAAATGCCCGACACTGACAGATGAGCACCACAGTCCCGACACAGACAGATGAGCACCTCAGTCCCGACACTGAAAAATGAGCACTACAGTCATGACAGAGAGAGATGAGCATCTCAGTCCCGACACTGACAGATGAGCACCTCAGTAGCTTGGCAGCCTCATGTTCCCTGACCTCACATATTCCTAGAAGCAGCTTCTAAAATCCCACCATTCAAGGGACATTGACATAACAGCCATGTTTACTGGGATTTGCACTGGCACTGTCAGTGAGGCTGGCTCTGGGACTACGATTGGGACTGTGTTGGGCAGCTTCACCATTGGTTATGCCAGGACCCCTTCTCTGAAGCAACAGCTCTTCTAAGCCATTCTGGGCTCTGCCCTCCAGGAGACCTTGGGGGTGTTTTGCCTAATGGTGCCTTTCTTTTTTTCATTAAGGTATCATTGATATACTGTCTTATGAAAGTTTCACATGAGCAACATTGTGGTTACTACATTCACCCATATTATCGAATCCCACACACACACACACACCCCACCACAGTTACTGTCCATCAGTGTAGCACGATGCCTAATGGTGCTTTTCCACTTTGCCATGTGAAAGAGCCATCTCCACCTCCCACAGTTCTTCCTTCCCTGTGGGCCCCATATCCTGTCTCGTCTGCCTGTATGTTCCTTTCCCTATTGCTCCCCAAACAGCCTGGGAAAAGTGGTTGACTCAGGGTTCAACAGAGGGAAGGCAGATAAATACTGCATGAGTAAGAAAAAAAATAGCCCATGATTACCCTACCAAGCAGCTACCATGGCTCCCTCTTAGCCATAAAATCAAGTTGTTTTTTTTATCATGAACTTGTTATTTTGAAAAGATAAGGCTAAAGCTGAATAATGCTGTTAATTAAAGTACTTGTTTCTTTTAACAGTAAGAATTATATAACCTGTTTGTTCTCTGAAAGTGATTTTAAGTTTTTCAGGCTGATGTATATGTGATTCATATGACATATATGTACCTGCATATGTCTCCTCATTTTGTCTAGTTAAAACTTCCCTAATCGTCTTCCTCCCACAGTTTCCACCCAAATTTTCTTCCACAACACACACACATGCACACACACACACATGAAGGAGGAAAAAGGTTTCAGAGATGATTTACTGAGTTCACTGACACAGAAGAGAGTCTTAAGAAGCACAAGCAAATTATTTCAGCATTATTTTGTCCAATTTTACATACCTTTCCTGTTTCTTTACCACCTCCATGAAGCCTACACTGTGCCTTTTTCCATGGAGCCCTGAGTTCAATAGCTTAAGTTTAGTCACAGAATGACTTTCTGCAGGCAACTTTTAGATCAACATCCACAAACTAAAATAGCTCAGCCTTTGATCAAAGCCTACTGGTGATTAATAATTTCACTACTGTTAAGGATGATAATAAATAAAAGAACAATGTGAGCTTACTAGTAATTGAAGCAGAACTAATGAAACATTATTCCTTATTAGAATGTTCTGGCTAACTTTTCAAAATGTTTCCTTTCTTCATAAGAGTTAAATGTATAAAAGAAATTCAAGTCTCATTTTTTATTATCATAACCTGCTCTAGCAACCAAGGGAAAGGAATTCTTCTTTTAACTTTCTGTCATATTTTACTGCAGTTGAATTAATTCTTGTAGTTATAGGATATCCTTAATACAACTGTATGAGCTAACAGTCACTAAAGTCCAAATTTTGTAACTTTTTTTTGCAGTTTCTTTCATCATACATGTACTAGACTCTGAGAAGCTATGTAGACTTTATAGTTGTTATTCAGATCCCTTGAAAAGTGTTCAAAATTATTAATACTCATATATGTATATACAATATAATATACAATAATATACATAAACAATTTCTTTAATATACATAACAAATTTTATCAAGTTATGACACCTACAATAAATAGATTTCTTCCTTTTACCCATGAGAGTAGGTACCCATCCCAATATTTAAATTACCAAGTGTGAGGAAACAGGCTTGTATTTTGAAGGAAATGATACTGCAGGAAAATAAGTTCATGAATGGTTCACCCCCGTCTTGGCATAGAGCTTTCAAAATTTGGAGGATTTCAAACTTAAAGACACTTAAGTTCCCTATGTGAGGAAGTGCCAGGACAGCTATACTGTGCGTTTCAAGCTAAAAGTCAAGGAATATATACCAAGCTACAAAACACTTCCATCAAAACCTCACAGCAAGTGAACAATTGCCAGCCAGCACATTGCTCTCCACAAGAAATGACGTTATGTCACTTTGTACAAAGGACATCAAAACAACTTGTCAGCTTAACAGGATTTAGATACACCATGAGAAGCCTTTCACGTACCACTTTAAGCATTTCCAGGAAAACTGCTATGTCACATAGGAGAAGCTCCTATGGCACAATAATTTGAACCTAACTAGACTTATTAACCAAACTATAACTTTTCTAAAATATCTACTTATTTATATGTGGGGAAAACTGTTAGAAAAGTCCTACTGACTCTTGAAAAATATAGTTCTACAGAGAAACTGTGATTTATTTCCCTCATTCAGCAACATTCTCTCATCAAATTGTTAATTACCACCTATTATGCGCTAGGTATTCTATGGAGTATAACTTACATGACTCATTTTTCAGGCAACAAAACCATATTTTCAAATTGGGTTAATAATTCCCAGATTTGGATAGTGAGTTCTTACTATGGACAGAAAGGAAGAAGATAATTTTATTTGACATAAATAATTCATATTTTATCTTGGATGGCAGGTACATACATAGATATGTGTCTGCTTATAAATGTAGTTTATGTGTTCTAATTAACTCTTCATTTTGCATTTCTGCCTAATTCGATCAGTCAATTCACTGAAATAGTCAAATTAGCCAGCCAGCCATAGGTTCATAAAATGAGAGGCCAGGTGGACACTGGAAAACCAACCCTCTCCAAGACCACAAGTTCCGGAGGGTAAGAAGCATGACTTCTGTTAACTCTGGGGCTGGACGAATTTCCTAGCACAGTCTGTGCATCAATATATGATTGTTTGAATGAATAAATGATCCCATGTAACCTCTCTCAAACACACATAAATTATATCCCATTTATAAAAATTCCCAGACATGAAGAGGGCCATTTGGTCCTTACCCTTATAATATTAATCCTTCCTAAATGCAGGGATTGTATTGAGACTCTAAAGGTAAAATAATTTGAAACTAACTAGGTTAATTAACCAAAACAAGTTATAACTTCACTAACAGCTGCTCATTTCAGTGAGATTTCCTTAGTTCTTTTTCAGCTTTTCATCACTGATTCTGTTTTGTTTCATTTTTACTTTTTTGTTATCTTTAATGCTACTTTGGTCATTAAGTTGGAGGTTATTATTAACAAAATAATAAATTATAACTCTGCTTCTTGGTGACCAGCTCAGATTTTGATAACAATGCATGATTATTCAAGCTTATCTCTTTTTTGTAGCTTTGATAGTAACACGAAATCTGTACCTCCAGTCATGCTGTCCCGTACCCTCTCTACTACAATACCTGCTCACCCTGTGTCCCACCTAAACTTTAAGCTAGAGCATGGGCCAGGTTCCCATTCCTCTTTACTGCCATCCTTACATCTTGACAGGATAACCACTACTGTATTCACCCTAGGGACATGTTTTGAGAAAAATAATAAAATACTGCAAAACTGGGGGACCAGAGGCAGAAAAAAGTATCCCAAAGCCTTCTGCTGGAAAATTGAATTAAAACTTCCAAGAGAAGTAAAACATTCTCCTTTACTCTGTATATCACTACCTCTAAAATTTACACATAATCAAATTCCACTAGTTCTAACCTTATAACCTATATATTATATAGGCATGATATAATATTCATTGTGACAGACACTGTTGTTTGGCCAACCAAAGGGCTATTCCTGGGCTATAGTCACCTTCTTCTGTGGTTAAGAACACAAATGCTAACTCTCTCTGCTTCGCTTGCAGGCCAGGGCACCCGTGTGACCTTGTGCTGGCTGGCACTACCATTTCTCCCTTATTCCTGTCCTGAACATATGATGCCTGGGTTTGCACTGTGCACTTTGCAACCATGAAGCAAAAAGTATGAAAAGCCAACTTGTTGGGAACAGTGAAACAGAGGATAAAATGGCATTATTAAGCAACTAAACAAATGCCAGCAATCCCTTCAGATAGCTTGATGTGAGAAAACAAAAGAGTTTTTGTGAAACTACTGTCAACAGTCAAATGCCTGCCAACTGGGACACTGGTTAAGATAGTTATGGTTTAAATCCTGGTTCTGCCTTTTACTAACTGTGTGGCCTTGGGCAAGTTACTAAACATCTCTAAGATCAGTTTCTCATCTGTAAAATGGGTGTAACTATAATTGCTACCACAGGATTGTTGTGAATTATTGTGAAAAATACAAAATAATGCACTTAAAGTAATTGGTATTGAACTTAACATGTAGCTTATTCTCACACATTTAAGCTATAGTTTAATACCAAAATATAAATACTGAGGAATATTTTTAAAGTAAATATTGCTTCTTTCCTCCACCCAAAGAATTTCATATAAAAAATTTTAATGTTTAGGGTGGTAGAGCTTTCAATTATTTATAAAATAATTCTCACTCTATATATCTTTTAATTTAAGACATCTATAATTAGCATTAAAATGCACAAATACACTCATGTGTAAGGTAGTATAAATACAAACCATTAATTGCTATAATTAAAATTTTTTATTGTCCTAATTATTGTCACAGAAAAATAAACTATTTCCTCAAGCACAAAGGTAGACTGAAATGACTTGTGGCAATGACACAGCTTTCTTTCATCACTTTACCCAGAAACCCCAGGCACTGTGATCTTTAGTGTTTCATTTATCAGGTTATTCTTAGGACATTCCACCATTTCTCTTAGATCACTGAAAAAAACAACAGGTCTTTGGTTTTTGTTTTGTTTTAGTCATAGCATTTTAGCTTCACTTCAACAAGATCAGCATTCCAACTTTTTTTTTCTGGAAGCTTCTCCTGCAAAGCCGATAAAAAACTGTTCCCACACCTAAAGATTTTCCATTTATAGCTTTCCATTAAGCTTCTTAAAAGTAGGTAATTATTCCAATTAAATATTTAAAAGATAGGTCCTTTTATGAAGTGGCTTTTTTATTAATTTAAAAAGAGATAATTATTTATACTTCTAAATCCTTTCTAATAGGATTTGAGTTGAATAGATTAAGATTGTTAAAATAAATCAAAACATATCAAAGCACCAGAAAACATGATGCAAATATAAAAATCATTGTTGTGATTATACATAACACTTAGCTCTGAGCTTCCATGAGACTAAGGTGAAAATGGAAATACAATTGACCAAGGAATTCTCATTAGTTTATAGAGCAGGTCTGTAATACCTTTATATACTAATCCTAAGTGTGGTCTTGAACTAAATTCCAGCAGAAATTTATTTTATGAGACCTTCTTCAAGGAAAATTGAGTTTCATAATACACACTATTTTCATCAATGAGGTTCAGTGGCTGCTTTGAATTTCAATAAACATCAATAGTATGACATTATGCTAGTAATTTTTGAATTATTTTTAGCCATGAAACTTGGAAAATAAAATATTATGCAGCTGCTCAATAAATAAAATAGATAAGTAAGAACTCAAATTTAAACAGAGTTAAAGGGCCTGAAGCTACAATAATCACTAATATAGAATCTGAGAAAGGAAAAGGACTATGTAGCCAATAAACTAATCATATTAGTTACAAATATAAAAATGTAAATAAAATGTCCTACAGCTTATATCATACTTAATGGTAAAAGATTGCATGCTCTCTCCATAAGACTGGGGACAAGACAAGGATGTCTTCTCACATTAGTTCCACTGATCATTGTATGGGAGATCTCAAGATAGTGCAATAAAGCAAGAGGGAAAAAGGAGATATGAGAAATACAGATAGGAAAGAAAGAAGCAAAACTATCTCTATAGATAGACAATCTGATTGAGTATGTAGAAAATCTTATGAATCTATTTTTAGAATTCCACTAGAACTAATAAGTTCATTGAGCAAGGATGCAGGACACAACATCAATAGATGTTAGTAGACAAAAATTACATTTATTTCTATATACAAACATCAGAAAATTGGAAATGAAACAAAAAAAAATACATTTACAATAGCATCCAAAAAAACCCATGAAATACTAGGGAATAAATTTAACAAATTATGTGTATGGGTAGCACACTTAAAACTACAAAATATTACTGAGAAGAATTATATTAGACTTAGACAAAGAAATTCTTTGGGCTGAATTACATCTTATGAAAATTCACATGTTGAGGCCCTAACTCCCAGTGTGATAATATTTGGAGATGGAAGTTTTGGAAAGTAATTAAGTTAATATGAAATCATGAGGATGGGGCCCTCACAATGAGATTAGTGCCTTTATAAGAAGGAACTTGTTCTTTAAGAACTTACTCTATAAGAAAGAGCTTGTTTCTCTCTTTCCACTACACAAAGAAAGGATGATGAAGGCGCACAGCAAGATAGTGACTGCCTCCGAGTCAAGAGAGAAGAAGCCTCAGTATGAAATCTACTTTGCTGACACCTTGATCTTGGACTTCCAAGGCTCCAGAACTATAGGAAAATTAATTTCTGTTTTTAAGCCATCCAATCTATGGCATTTTGTTATGGCATCTCATAAGACAGAGATATACCATGTTCATGGATCAGAAGGCTCAATAGTTAGTATTAAAATATCTATTTACTCCAAATTGTTCTATACATTCACCCCAATCCCAATTAAAATTCCAGAAGGCCCATACATCAATTCCACTCCTAGATATATCATCAAAATACTTGAAACAGAGACTCAGACAGATACTTATATGTCAATGTTAACTGCAGGATTATTAACAATAGCCAAAAGGTAGAAACAACCCAAATTTCCATCAACAGATGAATGGATAAACAAAATGTAGTACATACATAGAATGGAACATTGGTCAGGCATAAAAAGGAATGAAGTTTTGATACATGTTACAATATGAATGAATCTTGAAAATATTATGCTAAGTGAAATAAGCCAGACACAAAAGGACAGATATTGTATGACTACAATTAGATGAAATACTGAGAGTAAGTGAATTCATAGAGACAGAAAGTAGATTAGAGATTACCAGGGGCTAGGGAATATTGGGTGTTATTGCTTAATGGGTCTGGAATAATGGAAAATTTTGGAAATAGTGGTGATAGTCACACACCATTGTGGATATAATTAATGCCATTGAGCAATATACTTTAAAAATGGTTAAAATGGCAAATGTTATGTTATATATTTCACTGCAGTAAAGAAAACTGTTTACAAAAAAAAATTCCTAGGAAGATTTTTCATAGTCATCTACAAGTTGATTGTAAAATATACATGAAATGTAAAGGACCTAGAATAGCTAAAATCATTTTGAAAAGAAGAATTAAGTTGGAAGACTTATATTACCTGATTTGGAGACTGACTATAATGCTACAATAATCATGTCAGTGTAGTATTGGTGTAAGGGTAGATATACAGATCAATAGAAGGGAATAGTATGCCCAGAAATAGATTCATATTTGATCAATTAATTTTTGACGAAGTGCCAAGGTAATTCAAAACAAGAGAAGTCTTTTCAATGAGTGGTGGAAAACACATGAATAAATAAACTTTGAATTTTCTTCACATCATACACAAAATTAACTGAAAATGGATCATAGACCTAAGTGTAAAAACTAAAAACTATAAGTCTCCTAAAAAGGAACAGTTTGCAAAATTGATCAATTGAACTTCACCAAAAATAAAATCTGATCTTCACCAAGTCCATTAAGAAAATGAAAAGATACCAAAAACAAGAAGGAACTAGGATGAAATGTTTTTTATACACACAGACATATGTATATATGAATGTGTATATATACACATATACTTTATATATATATAGTAAGTATATTATATACATATATATACACACACATATATAGGTGTGTGAATGTGTGTGTGTGTGTGTGTGTGTGTGTGTGTGGATACAAGGACTTGTATTCCAGAATTTAATAACTCACAACTTAATAACAATAGGATAGAATCCCATTCTAAAAACTGTCAAATGATTTGAACAGACATGTTATAATAAAGATATACATATGGTCACTAAGTATACCAAAAAATCCACAACTACATCAGTCATTAATCAAATTTAAGCCATATTAGTCAAATTTAAACCACATTAGACATTACAATCCCATTAGAATGACTAAAAATAAAAAGACTAGATCAAGTGGAAATCTCATACAATATTGTTGGGAAAGTAAAATGGTGCGACTACATTGTAAAGCAGTTTGGCAAATTCTTAAGAAAAGTTAAACATAATATCTCTTATATGATCCAATAAGACTAAGTAAATTATATACCTACCCTACAAGAATAACAATAGCAGACTTTTTCATAATAGCCAAAAAACTGGAAAACAACCCAACTGTCCATCAATAACTGAGTGGATAACCAAACTGGGATACATCCATTCAATGGGCTACTAATCAGAAATAAAAACAGACTATTTTACTACTGTTA
Source organism: Manis pentadactyla (assembly GCF_030020395.1). Classification (NCBI taxonomy): domain Eukaryota; kingdom Metazoa; phylum Chordata; class Mammalia; order Pholidota; family Manidae; genus Manis; species Manis pentadactyla. The sequence continues at coordinate 125,254,213 of NC_080025.1, forward strand.
CATGGATAAATTTCAAAAACATTTTACTGAGCAAAAGAAGACATGCATACTACATCTTTCCATTCATACAGAATTCTAAAACAAGCAAAGCTAACTTATTATGACAGAAAACAAATCAGTGGCTACCCACGGTAGTGGCTGCTAGGAGAGAGGGGTAACTGCAAAGTGGCATGAGGGAAGCTGCTTTTTGGGTGATGGGAATGTTCTATATCTTGACTGTGGTGGAGGCTACACAAATGTATACATTTGTCAAAACTCATCAAACTCTACACTTAGAAAGGGTGCATTTTATTAAATGTAAGTCATACCTCAATAAAGTTTTGAAAAGTGGAAATGAACACCTATACCCATTAATAAATCCACATCATGTACTTGCTGAGGATGTGACAAAATGGATTGTGAAAGCAACACAGCCAAGCTCACCCACAGGTAATCTGAAGTGTGGGTATAAATCCAGTTTGAGGATAAAAAGAATTCTGAGTCAGGCAGCATCAGGAGCAATCTCTCCCTCATGCCCAGCTGGGAAATGTCCACGTTCTTGTCCACCACCAGTGTGTCCCAGGTGAACAGCTTGAGAGCCGGGAGAATGTCTTTGCAGCACCTTTCTCCTAGAAAGTAGGTGGTCTTGGCAGTGGGCACTTGAGACAGGACTCAGGAATCCTCTGTCATGGCCAGCTCTCCAGAAGGTATATTCTTTAATAAGCTACTTTATCTGTAAGTGATACGAAGATGCTTGTGCCTTCTTGTCACTTCCATTGCTTCCCTAAACAGGACAGCCTACTAATTCTCAATCCTGCACCTCTAAGACGGTCCCTTAGGAATTTGTTCAAAAACCCTAGGTTTCACCAGAAATTATTTTAAAAGATTGAAAGCATAAGTAAAGTAGTGGTTTACATATTCCTGACTGCACAGACAAAAACTCATCCTGCAACTTTTCTAAATTTCTTAATAAGGTTCATTATCTCTGATGATCTCATAGGCAACTTCTAACACTAATATTAATACTAATACTATGGCTTCAAATATTTCATGATCTTGACCCAATTCCTCAGAGGTCTATGAGGAGCCTGGAATGAGGGTACATTTTAACACCTCCCAGTGATTTTAGTGCAGATAGCCTTCAAACATAGTCTGAAAAACACTGCTCTGAAGGGTTCACTGTTTCATTGCTCTGCCATCCTCCAGTTTGGTTAGAGTGAGTTGACAGGTTACATAATAATCAAATACATACTCAAAGTCAATTTAGTCATTATATACTTTCTTCAAACTGTCCCCTCATGTAGATGTAGCATGATTACTTTTGCATGGGGCAATTTATAATCGATTGTTGACCTTGCCTCTGTTAAACAAATTTTAAAAACAAGTGTCATTGATTCTGTAAACAGCACCATTCTAAGAAAATCTTTACACTTAACTCCTAGAAAATGGTGACATGGATCACTTAAAAGAACATGAAATAACTCACTGTTACAGATTAAATTTATTCTGAGAAAAGGTGTGAACTCTTTCTTATAGGTGGCTTCCACATGGGAAATTAGTCCCTTCCCACCCACATAAAGAATGTCTATAAAACCTCTTCCACAACAGTAAAAGAAAGGGAAGACATTTTGTGCCAAGAAATTTTGCATCTCGAACATTGAAAGACTACTGCAACTCTTGGGTGCAGTCCACGTCATGTGTAGCTGTTGGTGTCAAGCAGAACAGATAACCAAACTACAGAAAGGGAGTTGATGGAAAAGGAATATGTCAAAGCCTAAACTTTGAACGATGGTAGACAGACTGACAATTTTTCACGGTTCTGTCTGGTTTTGGTCTTGACAATGACCAATCCCACATAAGCTTGCATGAGTCAGCATGGAATATGGGAGAGCATCAGTAAATGGAAGGCACCTGGGACAATACAGGACAGGACTGACCACACCCAGCCAGAAACAACCTCCTTGCCTCTCTTGGTTAAAGGTTTCACGGAGGCCTTAATGAGTGGAATTGATAGCCCCAGAACAACATGTAGTTACATGTGTAATTAATAGATTTTTGTTTTATATACACCAAAGTTAATTAACTATTTAGTTCAGTTTAAACAGTCTATTTTGTTGTGTGTGGCCCCTCATTCTCAGTAAATCCTTTTAAGGACTTTATAATTACTTGCATTATTAAGAAACAATATTCAGAATAGGTGAATCCAATAGACATTTGCAATTATAGTAAGATAAGAGTACCTCACTTCAAAGGGGCTTTTAGCTTTTAAGAAAGATTTGTAAGAAAATTTACTCTCTGTGCTTTATTCTATAAAATAAATAAGATTTACTCTCAGTGCTTTATTCTATAAAATAAATTATTTGACTATGAACTCAATTAAACAAGCTTAAGAACTATACGATAGAACAACAAAATGAGACAGAAAGAACGATTGCAGAGGAGGTCAGCAAGATAGATGAAATAGGTGAAGGGGATTAAGAGGTATAAATTTCTAGTTATAAAATAAACAAGTCATGGGGAAGAAAGATACAGCATGGAGAATATAGTAAAAAATATTGTAATGACTTGATATGGTGACAAATGGCAACTACACTTACTGTGGTGATCATTTTGTAGTGTATCTAAATGCTGGATCACTATTTTGAACACCTTAAAATGAATATACTATTATGTCGACTATAGTTCAACTAAAAAAAAGAGAGAGATTGCAGAAATAAGGAAACAAAATGAGGGTCAACAAAAAAATAATAAATTAGTAAGATCAAAGAACTGAAATAGACAATGTTGAAAATTGAATTATTCACTAGAGGAAACATTTGAGGAAATCACAGGGAATAAAGATGAAAACTATAGAAATTAAAACAATTATAAGAAAAGCAACATATATAGAAGGTAAAAAAATGGTAGAAAACATAATAAATGCAAACATATAGTACAATTAAACTTCTCTAATATTAAGGGGAAAATAAATCTGTAAATTGTAAGGGCACATGAAATTCCAAAAAATAAATAAATAAATAAACACACTTTATCACATTTTACTTTCATAAAAGCAAATAGTCATTATTAATATGAAGGAAGAAAGGAAGGAAAGAAGGAACTGAGGGAGGAAGAAAGGGAGAGAGGAAGGAAATGCTAAATTTGCCAAGATACTATTTCATCTCTTTCCTAGTTACCTAATCATTACAAAAGAAGGAAGAGGAAAAATAATCATTCATTTTATGTTAATCACAAAATGATACATGTGAATTCTTGGTAATGTCTACTTACACCTGAATTCTTGGGAATGTCTACTTACACCTGATATACTAGAATTTTACTGTCAGTGATTTTGCCTGATATTTGTCTCTAATTTGAAGTATTTGAAAAGAGAACTCTGTATTTGTAGAGGCCCAACTGTGCCACTGATTAAAAGAGATCTGTATTCCATAAATATTTACATTCTTCACTACAGAGCACAGAAACAACTTAGGGTGCCTGTTGCTTTCCCACTTAAACATACTCAACAAAACAACTGTGGATCATTTCCTACATCTCATTATCTTCTCTACCAGATCTCTGGTAGAATGTCAATCCCCCAAAGACACAGGATGTGCATTCTCTTTGTTTCAGATAATGTGTGGCTTTGCATGATGGAAGTGCTACAAATAAAAAGTAAAATTGTAAGTTAATTGATGGTTATGATGATGATATTGTTTTAAACCCCTTAAGGCCAGGCTGTGAACTCTCTTGACCAGATGTAATTTTAACTCAATTGCAGATCTAAGTGACTTTGCCAACTACAATTCTATTTGCAATGAGTCTCTTTATATTATCTACTATCTTCTCAATCACTCCCTTGCATTTTATTTAAGGCTTTAGCAACTGCCTCACTGTAAACCACTCAACCACTGTTCCAGGCACTATTTTTAGTAACTCAAATATTCATTGTCATTTTTTCCTCTACTTATATTCACCTAGCAAAACCCAAACTCTGTTAAAACCCAACTTTCTTTCTACACCCTACTTGTACCCCCAGCAGTTGAAAGTGGCTGGAGAAAAACACTCACTTGAATTACCTGACCTCATAGAAACATTTTAAGGATGAATTTTTTTTATTGTTCATATTCCTAAAATAAATTTCTGAGCACAAATCTTAAGGAAGACTGCATCACCATCCAGCATCCTTCTGTGCTCCCATAGTAAATTCATTTTCCCACTCTTCTACAAATCAGCTCCAGTCGGGCTCTGTCTCTACCACTACCAGGGGACTGATCAAATCAAGGTCATTAACAGCCTCTGCCTTGTCTACACTTATCTGTCTCCAAATTACTCAGCCTCTCAAAAATGTTAACTTCATGGACAATAGCTTTGTTCTTGAAATACTTCCTTCACTTGGCTTCCAATGAAGAGCGCTTTACTTCTTTTCCTCTTAATTATTTGGCTTTTTTTTCCTCAGTTTCTGTTGCTGTCTCCTCCTATTCCTACAGCATTCTGCTGAGTTCAGTCCTTGGCTATCTTCCCACCTTTATTTCTTCCTAGATAATCTTATCTAGTTCCATGGCATTATATAATTACCAATATGTTGATTATTCCCAAACCATGTAAATATTGTTTGGTCTCTGTATTCTGTGTTCTAATCCTTGTATTTTATTTCCAGGCTCCCACCGGTGCCCTAAACTCATGGCTCTTGATACCCCACTACTGACTATTTAAATGTCTACTAGGTTGTCTAACAGACCTCTCAAACTAATGGCCAAAGAAAGAAAAATTCTTCATTTCTATCTTCAAAAAATGTGAACCTTTCCCAGTCACCCCCATCTCAGTCACCCATACCACCATTTACTGTTTTTCAGGTCAAAAGTCTAACTGCAATTTTTGATTGTTTATCATTTTGATCGTCAAATAATTTTAATTATTTTTCCTCAACCCCTACCCAAACCATTAGCAAATCCTATGGGCTTTACCTTCAATATCGCAATTTTATTGTCACTCCCAACGCTATCATGTTAGTCCAAACTACCTCATCTCTCACCTAGACAATGGCAACAGCCTAATAACTAGGCTCTGTATCCCATTCTTGCCTCCCTACAATCTGTTCTCCATTAAACAATCAAACTGACTTTTAAAAATATTGAATTAGATTGCATCACTCTCCTGCTGAGAACTACGGTAAGTACCCATTGATTCTTGTTAGAATTTAACTCCTCTGTGGCCCACAGGGTTCCACATAGGCTGGCCTTTCTCCACTGTTTCAACTGTATACCCAGCCCACTCCATTCCAGATTCCTACCTTCTACCCACCTTCTTGCCTCCAAAAACACAAAATTTCCATCCCTCTCAGGTCATTTATACATGCTGTTTCCTGTAATTCTCTCCCTTATTATTTTTACACAAATGGACCCCTTACATCATTCAAATATCTTCGGCAACATCGCTGTTTCAGAGGCCTTGTCTGACCGGCCTACGTAAAACATCCCCCACCCCATCCTCATCTCACTCTCTGTTCCTTTATTCTGCTTTCTTTTCTTCCTAACACTTTACAATGTCTGTAATTTATATACTTAGTTATTTGTTTCTTTATCTTTAACCTTTGACATAGGGACTGCTGTATTTACTGCTGCAACCCTATGCCTGGAAGAACTGGTACTGGCCCCACAGAGAGTGCTCAAGAGATATTTGCTGAATAAGTGAATGAATAACTGTCCTTTGCCTACTGAAATGACCTGATTCAGTTCCCTGTTGACCTGGGGAAGGCAAGCTTTTGAAGGTGTTAAATGACAACTATTTTGTCTTCTATGTGAGGACAGTGTAAACCAGGTGAAATTTCAATGTACGCAATGCTCAACCTGGTAAATTTTGAACCACCTTCCTATTTTCTAGCATCCCTTCTTCCTTCACACCAGCATCCCGCATGTTCATGCTGCCTGGCAGCTGCCTACGTGTATACATAAGCCTCATCAGGGCCTCTGTTGCCTCTAAAGCAGCTCCTCCATGAGCACAAGCATATTTCAATCACACGATGACATGGTGCTCAAAATGTAGCTGCTTCTAGGCCCTATCAGTTCAGCCTCCCTAAACCCTTCCCACTTTCCCCCTTTGACAGAGCTCTAGCAACTTAAGGGTGCTAAAAATCTTCAAGATGTATTTAAATAAATGTTAAAGTGTAACTATGATGGTTAACTTACATATCAACCAAACTGGCTCACAGAGGGCCTAGATATTTAAACATTATTCTCGGTGTGACTGTGAAGTTGTTTCTGAATGAGACTGATATTTGAATTGACAAACTGAGTAAAGCCGATCACCTTCCCCAATGTGGGTAAGTCTCATCCAATGTGTTGAAGGCCAGAAAAGAACAAAAGGCTGAGCAATTGGGAATCCACTCTCCCTGTCTGACAATCTTAAACTGGATCTTACACCATACACTCTTGTGCTTCTCAGACTGCAGATCTTCTCATGCAGGCATTCAGATTGCAGATTTTGGGACTTCTCAGTTTCTATAACCATTGTGTGAGCCAATCCCTTATAATTAATCTAGATAGATAGATAGATAGATAGATAGATAGATAGATAGATAGATAGATAGATAGACAGACAGACAGACAGACAGACAGACAGACAGACAGACAGATAGATAGATAGATAGATAGATAGATAGATAGATAGATAGATAGATAGATAGATAGATAGATAGATAGATAGATTTGTTCTACTTCTCTGGAATACCTTGACTAACACAATAACCTTTGTTCTTTGCCCTCTCAAGAACTCTAGAATCAACTTTGCCAGTATGGAAATGCCTCACCAGTGCCAGTTCTTTCCTTCTTTCTTAGCAACAGACTTTCATTGTGCTCAGCCAGCCTGTCTGTCAACTAGAGTCGGATTGAGATCCTTGATATCAAGTAGATCCTACCTCTCCCTAAGTTTCTGTCTCAGAAACAATTCCAACTCCTTCTTCTAGCAAAGATGGAGGGCTGAAAACTCTTCATTCCCTTATTTTCAGTACCGTCATTTTCCCCAGATGATCTTAGAACTATCTGCATATGAAATTAATACAAATTGTGGGTTAGCATGATAGAGATAGCAATTGTTTTCACTTAGGAGAATATGTTGCCATTTTGTTTAATTACCATGCACACCTTTAAAAAACACAGAAAACAGTGATCACTATTACAATTATAGTATAATTTTTACCTCAATGTGGGTGGTAAAAATATAAGGGTTTCTAGTGCCATTTTATGCTTTATTTCTTAAAAAATGTTAATTCTCCCATAAGAAAACATTTTATCCCTTAGGGAAGAATTCTTGAGTCTTCCCATCACTGTGCTTTACTTTGTATTAATAACTTTTTTCATTAATTTTCCTATTAGTTTTTTACTTCTAGCAGTGTTTTATCTCTAGTGAATTCTTTGAGACAACTGTAGGGTAATATGGTAGGGATTAACATCTTAATAAAAGAGAATAGCTTTTTTGCATTCTTAGGAAGTTCAAGGCCAAGATAATTTTCTTATAGTCATACTTAGGAAAAGCTTTTTCATGGCTTTTATAAAGATGCCAAATGAAACTCTGTCTTAAAACACATTATCAAGGATTTCTGTAACATAAATCTATACACATAGCTATTTCTGAAGCAACTCCAGCAAGATTACAGGACTCAGAAGTCAAAGAATCTAATCTAGAATTCCTCATAACAGAGATGCTGTTAAAGTCCCCAGCTTCCAGTAAATTCTGCAGATTTAACAAAGAATTTTCAGAGCATTGCCAGGCTTCTACATTACTATAAAACATGATTTTATACCTCAAGGAATAACTTTGACAAATTCCTTTAAATTTAAGGTAGGCACCCATTTTTTGAAGATCACCTACATTGCTTGTCAGGGTTAACTGTTTCTTTGAATTTGATCTGAAAATATAAAGACAATAAAGCAAAGAAAGACAAGCAAGCAAATAAAGTCAAACAAAAAGGTACAGTCCCTACCAGTTCTCTCCATTTTTATCTTTTAGGAAGCTGTATTTGATTGTATGGTGCAGAGAGTAAATGGCTTCTTTCTGGAACTGCTCATATTGGCCCAAATATCTAGCTAGATTGAACATAACCTTCTTACATTAACATGATAAATAGAAAGAATTTTAACTATAACCCTCATCTTGCTCTACTCTGCATCTGACTGATTCAAATAATGAGCTTCCTTCTAGAAAATCCTGGAAACACTTGGACATAAGCACATGAAGGAAGAAGATAAACAGGCCAAAATTTCAACCAACCACATATTAAAGCAAATTCATGCTTATAAATACAACACTATTAAAATTCTCCCTCATGCCTCAGGACCTGGGTACTAAATTGTCTGTGGTATCTGTGGAAAGTATATGCTGTTCTCTAAATTATTTAAACAATTTACATTTTTATGTTACAATTTAATCTTTCAGTGTTTTTTCAGATTAACCATTAAAAGTAAAACATTTACCTAAGCCTTGTCTTTGTTTTATAATAGCATTTCTGCATGATTCAATTTAAATCTGTTACTTTTAAATCAATTAGTAGTACAAAAACAATATTCAGAAGTTCCAAGTCCACTTTAAAAACAGTCTCCATTCCCAGTTATTATAAAGCATTGATCATTGGTCGTAAGAGTATTTTCTATTTATTTGTAGGTTGCCTTGTTTATAGCATTAAGAAAAGCATATTTTCATTGCACATCCAAAAAAGAAGCAATTGACTTTTCAGAATCTCAGATATATTTTTACCTGAATCACTGGGATAAATCACTTCTGAAACTCATTAGAAAGCATTACATAACACATGTCACCATCATATCTGAAATTTCTAAATCTTATCTTTCATTTGCCTTCCTCATTGTTTCAATTTGCCAGGCTGAGTTTAGAACCACATTGCTTTTCCTGAAGTGACAGAGAAGACTGACAATGTAGAACTTATAAGTTTTCTTTCCCATTTCTGCACAAAATCATTTTCACTTGGATAAAAGTGACTGACCACCAAGGGATTGACCAAATTGACAGATTATTACTTTACCTGTTAAGAAATCAATCATTCAATCAAGAGGGTCGATCTGATTGTGTTTCAGATATGACCTAAAATGATCTTTATCAATGTTGAGATAACCAGTCTAAAGTAGTTGCTAAAGAATGATGCATTTCAAACCTTATATATTAAAATTCATTATCTGTGACTATATTAACTTAGAATTCTGATCATTTAGACCTATTCTCCACTGCGTTTGTTCCATAAGACACAAAACTATTAATAAAATTGTACTCACCTATGTATCATAACTTCATGGGCACTACCTAGAATGACATTCCCTACCTAGAAGTATTCATGATACAGAAAGTACAGCCTGACCCATCATATGGTACCTTCATAGAAAACCTAAGCATTGCTTAAATGACCCATTGGGCAGGAAATAAATTCACAGAAGGAAAATGGAAGACTTACTCTAAATTATGTCCTTAATTTTGTATGTGTTAAATCAAGCATTTTAAATGAAATTTTAAAAAATGTTTTTTCTTTATCACAAAAAGTATGGTGTACTAAAATTTCACAAATTACAGCCCCACTAATTTGGAATTGTGAAAAATCTGGATTGTTTTTCTTTGTTGAAGTTTGTATTTGACTCAGGGTAGAAAGAAGTTATCCTTTGGATTCTTTTTCAACCCTTGTGACATGGCCAGAGACAAAGGCTCAGTTCAGTGCCTGTATGTCTTACCTTCTCTAACATTTGACAAATTCTCTTTTACGAAATTTATCCCAAGCTTAGTCTTTCTCCAGGCAACAGAAGCTTGCCAAAATTTAATAACATCATTTTCTTCATATTATATTTATTTTTATAGTTGCCTTCTGCTTTCAGCAGAGGGTACTGGTTTTCTATTCACAGTCCTAATACAAAGTTTTCTCTTAAAATAAATTTAGATTACAAAGTGAATCAATTTAAAGAAAATATTGTGTAATAACTGTAGAGGTGGTAAGCAAGTATGTCTTAAAATTGTGACAGTGGTAAAAATGGCTAGATATTGGGAAGTGAACATATATAAAACAAATACATAAAAAATTATGTACAAAACTGTAAAAGGAAAACCACGTACTTGGGTGAACAAATTGATTTCCATCTCTTCCCCAGCATTTATTTGCATACCAAGATGTTAATTCTAAATGACTCCTCTTCATTTACTGAAGTGGGTCCATCAAAACTTTTACTCAACATTTTGATAGCTACTTGTTTAGTACAGTATAAGACAAAACATTATAAGGCTAAACTCCTTAGAGAAAAAAAACCTATAACTTGAAAACTTCAATCAACAAAAGTTTATCACTCACTCAGTACATTTGACATGGTGAGCCGATTTTGGGGACCGATAAAAAGGTTTATGTGTTCACTCATTATTCGAAAGCTATTTTTTGAGCAGCTATGATATTCAAAGCCATTTACTGTATAGGATTTAATTAAAGGAAGAGAAGAAGGAAATACAAAGGAATAGAAGGAAGAAAAGATGGAGAGGGAAATAATTATTGAACAGGGATCCTGAACTCAAAGAGGTTACTATCTAGCTATTATTACTTATTATTGTCCTTGAGTTTTACTTTTTGTCCTAGCAACATTTCATTTTCTCACATACTGCCTTTAAAAAAAAAAGTATGTATTATTCAGTCAGAGGCAATATTTAAGAGACATTTCCTTTGAGTGTCAGATTCTATGAAACTCTATATCAAATTTATGGAATACAAAACAGCACAACCTTAAACCCAGAGCAATGTTTATAAAATTCTGCAGACTTGGCCTTTCACAGGTTTGCTGTGAAAGAAGTGATGCTGCCCTAAAAAGGAAAGAACTCAAAATTCAGTAAAATAAAGTCACAGTACTAACTTGAACATTTGCATTTAATTTGAAAACCCACAGGCAAAGCATGACTTGAGGTTTAATTATATAAATTAAAATTGTTGGAAGGAAGTTGCTATCTTTCACAAATATGGTGCTTCCAATTCTTAGTAGATTTGCACGTCTCACTTAGGATGAGTGGAGTTGTGATGCTGTAATATCATATTTATTAACTACTTGCATTTATATGCTTCTCATCTTCCTCTTTACTCTGCCTGAAGCCTATGAAGACTTCTCCTACAGAAAAAGTTAACATCTTTTGTGTTCTAAGGGAGGGTGGTAGTTTTTTGATATGAAACTGGATTTTGATGTGTAATGCTTAAAGGACATTTTCATTTCTGATGTACTGAAGGCAGATTTCCAAAAAAAGTTCTGTACCATATGTACCCACACATTACTATTTTAAAAAATAAAAATCTTCCAGAAAGATTGCAAGACTTTCCTCATACCCTAAGTTTGTGTAACAAGTGTTTTCTGTAACATCTTGGCATGGAATGCCTTCCCTATGCATTTTAAGCTGATGTGCAGTTGGCATGAATGTTATTAACTGCCCTCTCATGCAGCCTTACATTTGTACTGACTGCCCACCTTGACCTAAAGAGTAATAAAATAGCCAATCAAGCCAGTAAACACAAATATAGGCCAGCTTGGTATCAACTTTAATCATTTCATTGCTTCATTTCCACCAGTAGTATGGAAGGGGAGATACTATTTTGGTCTCAAAGATACTGAGCCAGGAAGCTGGCCCTCCAAGGGAACGTGGGGATAGTGATCCAGCCCTGCAGTCCTCTGTCCCTCATTGTCACTTCATCCAATTCTGGGGCCAAACCTGTTCCCACTGCAGCAAATGAAGGAAATAGAATTCCAAACACTAGCAACCCCCCAGCTCCACCTAGAGTCTATCTACCTCAGTTTCCATAATCTGGGCCTGGGCTTCTTCCACAGTGGCCCCTCCCCTCCTGGTACCACAGTTCTATCTATAGCTTTTCTTGTTTTTCTTCTCAGTCGACACTCATACGGTGTACCCGGTCCTGTGTTTGGGATGGGAAACAAAGAACAACAAGTCCCTCGAGGCAAGGGTGTTCACCAATTTCTATGATTTTAGACATCCTGACTCCTGTGGCAGTTTGATCTAATTCTGCTTCCCATAAAAGGAAAAAATACTGTTATTTTTTTCTAAAGGTGAAAAATTTTGCAGTATTACCTCAATTGTAGCCATTTGGGTCTTCAATTCCACTTAAATGGTATTTTACTGCCTCAGATGTTATTATGAAAGCTTTTGCTTATTCTTCTTGCAGTGTTTTTCCTATAGTTCTTATTACTACAGCTCCTACAATGGTCTTGGGTTTCTGGCTTCCTTAATTAACTTCTCATCACCTAAAATCACTGGAATTTCTCACCAAATGGAAATGACTACATCAAAATTATTCTTAACCATAAAGCTATCTTTAATATTCCATAAGATGTGCCATTTTCCTCTTACTCTTTAAACACCTTATTTAAGGTAAAAGAATGTTATTCTTTCAGGAAAAAAAAAGGAGGGAGGGGCTTTCTATCACAAATCCAGGATATTCTTCAGAGTTTGGGTGGTGAATCATTTCCTATTGTTTAGATTTACTGCAGCCTTCTTGCAGCTAGAAGGGGAAACACTACACACACACTGAGAGTGGCAGAGAAAGAACATGAAACAGGATCATTGAGGCCATTGTTAAGATGGTGAATTAACTCTAGCCCTCTTAATTCCAGAGTTTCTGTTAAGTAAACATTAAAGATCCCTGTGGTTAAGAGCACTTTTGATCAGAAATTCTTTTACTGCAACCCAAAGCACGCTGCTCCAGTCTCTGAGGCCCCTATCAACACAGCCTGACCAATTTACTGGTTCCATCAAAGATGGATGGAAAGAATCACCAGCTGGAGCAGGGACGGAGGCAGACTTCTGATGATGCCTATTCTGGGCTTCCCGATCAAGTTTTCTCTGATAGTTTTCTACTATGAACATTAACTGTCATCTTCTGCTCGGTCTCAGGACAGCAAAGACATGGAGACTGATGTCACTGTGACCTCACCTCCACCTTCTCCCCTGGTATAAACACTTGGGCCATGGCCATTAGCTAATCCACAAAGGAGAAATCAGGGCAGGGACCTGTAAACCAAAGGAAAGGTTGTGAACAGGGATCTCCTGGTGAACTGGGTCTCTGCAGGTGAGAGTGGAGGGAGGGAGTCCTGATATGTAGCCTTTGCCAGTTTCTATGGTATAAATAGTTCTTTCCAGCATAGATTTCAAACTACCAACAGTTAATAACCAGCTAACAAAAGTCTTAAGTATTTAACAGTTAACTCGGGAAAGCCAGTGTCAGTTCTGTATCACTAGAAAGAACTGTTTCCTTGGTTCATATGTCAATTTTATGAGTTACTCTTTTTTGTTTCTGTTGTTCTGAGAAGTCACTGTGTACCAACAAAAGGCATTGTTTCAGGGAAGTCAAGCACATAAAATTCATTATCACTTATTCTCTTGATGGAGCTTACAGTCCAGCTGCAAGTTCAGCAACATTTGCAAAATAAAAACAAAAATCACTTCTAAGACAACACGCTTACAAGTGCAAATTGACTTAAAGACAAATTGACATCTAAGCACTTAAGACAAAAGGAACATGAGCACACAGCCCATCTCATAGGGCAGTTGAAAGGCCCAAATGAGATCACAGATGAGAAAGCTCTTGTTGACTTACAAATGTAAGGATCACTCTTCATAGAGTAGAGTGAGGCTAATCAGACAAGGCCACATCTGGGTTCCCAAAATGTGGTAATTGATGATGACAAGGTCAGAGATGGAAAAACAGCATGCTTAGGGATACTAGGAAGATAGAGCAGCAAACAGAGCCTACTGACCTCAAAGACAGTAGAGCGAATTTTGTTCACAGAGCCGAATTATTTCCTACCACACCACCACCACTTTTTTTTTATCCCATTTATCATACAACCATTACCAAGACCTGAATTCCTCTAATGTCTCAAAAGCTAAATCTGCAGAATTACCCTTGATGGGCTGTTTTTAGGATATTCTGGATAAAGACCTAAATGACCTTCAGAAAAGGCTTTTCCAAATTCAAGATCCACCCATGGATTTGTAAGTTAAAAGCATTGTCTTTGGGACTGAATTCCAACTGCTCTTTGCTTGCTGTGTGCCTTGTGCAAATAACTTAAATTCTTGATGCCTCAGTTTCCTCATCTGTAAATGGAGATGGTAATTTTTAACTCATACTATGGCTTTTCAAGCTAAATGAACTCAGACATATAATTTATCTAGTGCAATGCCTAGCACATTGTAATAACTTGATAGCTGATCGGTGCTATCATTATTGATTTGAAAATCATCACATTCAAAACTTGGGTTAAAAGTCTTCTTAAATACATAGTAAAGAAATCACAGGCAAGTAAAGAAGTTTTACCACCTGTTTTTAAATGAAATGGTTTTAAATCAACTATGAGTCTTTCTGTCTACCACTTTTGTCAACTTCACCTTACGATAAGCTTTCTTGTAAATGAAAGTCCATTGACCAGTATCAAGAAAGCTTAATTCTTCATGCACATCAAACATGGCAGAGGAGGATGGAGAAGGAGAGACAACAGAGGGTGATCACGGAAAAGCATTTTTGATCCCCTAAGATGTGTCTTCTATCAAGTCACATGATCATGCTGAGACCAATTCCTGTGGTCAGATAGTTGGGATATGCTGACTGGGTGGAGCTGGGATATTTGGGAAATTAGACATATAGAGGGAAGAGGGAAACAGGAGGTAGATATTTGGTGGGTAACATACAAATGGCTCTGTGGTTTCAAAGCTATTTCCTCTACTCATTTGTTGACCTTGAACTATAAGATATAGGCCATTCAACAAAACATGACTTGAACTTTGCTTATAATACTGGTAAATACTATATTACATTAGAAACATGATGTTGGCGGCCATTCACTCTCACCCTTGGATTTTCCACCTCCTTAAAAAGGGTAGAAAAGAGAAAGTTCCTTATAAACAGAATATCTTGCTAGCTCCAGTATTAGTTGTTACTGTGCTTTTTTGATCAAGCTGATTTTCCTATTTCATTATTGTGACATATATTGAGGTACAGAAGGTTAGTTGGATATATATATAAACACTAGCCCAACCAGCTAAAAGGGGAAGAACTTACTCATCTTTATTGCTGAATAACAACAACCAATTTGAATGATTTTAGTTGAACTGAGTTATAAGCACTTGTTTTGAGACATCCTTGAAGATGAGATCCAAAGAAAAAAGATTAGACATACATTTTTGTATGTCTTGCATACCTGTTTTTGTCATACAAATAGGCTTATATTTTTCACTCAACACTGCCCAGTTCTCAAACCACAAGTTTCTCCTTGTGACAGTAGCTTTCTCTTACTATGATGGATGAAAACCCAAATAATATTTACCCTACCAGAAAAAGAAAAAAGCATGAAACTGTCCAGAGGAGAAGAATCTCTAAGAGTAATAAATGAAATAATCCACCAATAAAGGGAAATAGAATCTTTGTCCCTGGTCTCCTTTTTGAGCAGTACTCCTCCCATGGGAGTAGGACTACAGCAGAATTCTAAACATGACCTTAATTCCTACATTCCAGTGCTAGATACCTTAAAAGACCAGAAATAGCTGAAATAAATTTGAAAGGAAATGAATGTTTTGTGGATCTCATATGTAACACATTTCTCTGTGTGTAATGCCTAAAATCAAATGGATACTCAAACAATAAAACAAAGGAAAAGGTATTAAATCAAGGAAATTGATTACTTTGCCTATATGCCCTTTTTTATCTAAACATCTATTTATCAAAAGAACATACTCTAAAGAACAACATCATGACAGAGATGAATTTCAAACCTACAAATGCTGTGAACTAAAAAATGAACTGTATCATAAACGATTGCTCTTTCTCAATCCAAACAGAAAACAAAAACATAAAGAAACTTGACATTCTCTATAGAAAATAACTATGGTAACATGGGAGGTGTCATTAAATTTTAGAAATAAAGAATGGGTAATAAATCTAAAGCAATGCATAAATTATCCTCTCATAGAATGCTTTTAAACTTTTCATGTTGAGATTGATTCAAGATGGCGGTGTGAGATGTGAGACAGCGAACTCCTCCCAAAACCAGATATACTATGAAAATATAGTCAATACAACTAATCCTAAAGCACCAACAGGAAAGAAAGCTGCACAAGACTGCATAAACCAGGAGAACAGAGCAGACCTCTCAAAACAGGGTAACGTACCAAAGCCTTGATCCAGCAGGACCCAAGCCTTCCCTGACCCCAGCTCACTGATGGGAGGAAGAGAAACGGAGCAGGGGAGGGGGTGGACCTGCTGAACACCCAGCCCTGGAGATCTGCTATGGAGCACAAACCTACATTGCATGGTGCTATGGAGATTAGTGAGGTTGGAAAGCTATGACAGGCAAAAAACTTGAGAGACTGAGATTCCAGCTGTTTCTGAAGGACAGGGATCTACATCTGGCCATTCTGGGACAACAGAAAGGTGGGCATTCTAAGAGGCTTCCTAGCACTGAGAGGGCCGCTGAAGGGGCGGGGATTGCACGGACCTTGCTATACAGGAGAAGGGATAGGTGGACAAGGTTGTCTGGGCATGCTCTGCACAGCAGGTTGGAAACTTTGAGGAGCTTCAGGTGGTCCATCCTCCTGGCTGGCTACTCAGCTACAGCTCCCCACTGTGACACGCAGTTTGCTGCGCCTTCCTCCTGGTCTGTCGGCACTGGCTCGCAAACCAACAGTCACTGCACTGGCATCAGGCCAGCCAGAGAGAGGCCCCACCTACAACACCTACAGACGCAAAGCACAGAGGCTTACACCTGTGTCCTCAGCCCACTGGCTCTGACACTGAAGACAGGCACTGCAGCCAGAAAGCAGGAAACAGCTCTTTCCTCCACCTAGGCACCAGCATGCTCCTCTGCAACCCCCAACCTCATTCCAGGGGCTAAGCAGCTCCAGAGACTAGAGCTTCTGGGCACTAGAGGGTGCCACATAGAAATATGAAATGTCAAAGGAACCTGGTTCAGACCAAAATCTCACAAACCCCGGAAAAAGGGCCAAATGAAACTGAATTCACCAATCTTCCTGAAAGAGAGTTCAAAATAAAAATCATAAACATGCTCATGGAGGTACAGAAAAATATTTAAAAACTCAGGAACGAATTTAAGATGGAGATTCAATCATTAAGAAATTCCATATCTGAAATGAAATATACAATGGAGGGATTTAAAAGCAAAAGCACATTAGATGTAGTAGAAGAGATGGTAAACAGAATAGAAATTAGAGAAGAGGAATACAAAGCAGCTGAGGCACAGAGAGAAAAAAGGATCTCTAAGAATGAAAGAATATTGAAAGAACTGTGTGACCAAACCAAAAGAACAATACTCGCATTATAGGAGTACCAGCAGAAGAAGAGAGATAAAAAGGAATAGAAAGTGTCATTGAGTAAGTAATTGCTGAAAACATCCCCAATCTGGGGAAGGAGATAGTCTCTCAGGCCACGGAGGTGCACAGATCTCCCAACACAAGGGATCCAAGAGAGACAACACCAAGACATAAAATAATTAAAATGGCAAAGGTCAGGGATAAAGACAAACTTTTAAAAGCAGCTAGAGAGAGAAAAAAGATCACATACAAAGGAAAACCCATCAGGCTATCATCAGATTTCCCAACAGAAACCTTACAGACCAGAAGGGAGTGGCATGATATATTTAATGCAATGAAACAGAAGGGCCTCAGACTAAGAACACTCTACCCAGCAAGGTTATCATTTAAATTTGAAGGAGGGATTAAACAATTTTCAGATAAGCTGAAGCTGAGAGAATTAACCTCTACAGAACACCTCTATAGTGCATTGTGGAGGGACTGCTATTGATGGAAGTATTCCTAAGGGTAAATAGCTGTCACCAGGGTAGATAAAACCACAAAAAGTAGAACAATTAATTACTAAGCAGACACAAAATCAAATCAACTACCCCCAAAGTCAATCAAGGGATAGACAAAGAGTACACAATATGACACCAAATATATAAAGAATGGAGGAGGAACAAAAAGGAGGGGAAAAAGAAAAAGAACCTTTAGGTTGTGTTTGTAATAGCATACTAAGGGAGTTAAATTAGACTGTTAGATAGTAAGGGAATTACTTTGAACCTTTGGTAACCATGAATCTAAAGCCTGCAATGGCAATAAGTACATACCTATCAATAATCACCCTAAATGTAAATGGTCTGAATTTACCAATGAAAAGACATAGAGTCACTGAATGGATAAAAAAACAAGACCCATCTATATGCTGCCTACAAAAGACTCACTTCAAACCCAAAGACATACACAGACTGAAAGTAAAGGGATGGAAAAAGATATTTCATGCAACTAACAGGGAGAAAAAGCAGGAGTTGCAGTACTTGTATCAGACAAAATAGACTTCAAAACAAAGAAAGTAACAAGAGACAAAGAAGGACATTACATAATGATAAAGGGGTCCATCCAACAAGAGGATATAACTATTGTAAATATCTATGCACTCAACACAGGATCACCTACATATGTGAAACAAATACTAACAGAATTAAAGGAGGAAATAGAATGCAATGCATTCATTTACAGAGAATTCAACACACCACTCATGCTGAAGGACAGATCAACAAGACAGAAAATAAGTAAAGAGACAGAGGCACTGAACAATGTATTAGAACAGACAGACCTAACAGACATCTACAGAACACTCCATCCAAAAGCAACAGGGTACACACACATTCTTCTCAAGTGCACATGGAACATTTTCAAGAATAAATCATACAGCAGGCTACAAAAAGAGCCTCAGTAAATTCAAAAAGATTGAAATTGTACCAACCAGCTTCTCAAATCACAAAGGTATGAAACTAGAAATAAATTACACAAATAAAATGAAAACAGCTCACAAACACATATAGGCTTAATAACATGCTCCTAAATAATCAATGGATCAATGACCAAATAAAAGCAGAGATCAAGCAATATATGGAGAGAAATGACAACAATAATTCAACACCACAAACTCTGTGGGACACAGCGAAGGCTGTGCTAAGAGGACAGTATATGGCAATACAGGCCTACCTCAGGAAAGAAGAACAATCCCAAATGAACAGTCTAAACTCACAGTTAACAAAACTATAAAAAGAACAAATGAGGCCCCAAATCAGTAGAAGAAGGGACATAATAAAGATTAGAGCAGAAATAAATAAAATCGAGAAGAATAAAACAATAGAAAGAATCAATGAAAGCAAGAGCTTGTTCTTCGAGAAAATAAACAAAATAGATAAACCCCTAGTCAGACTTAATCAAGAAAAAAAAGAGAGTCTACACACATAAACAGAATCAGAAAGGAGAAAGGAAAAATCACTACCAACATTACAGAAATGCAAAGAATTATGAGAGAATGCTATAAAAATTATATGGTTAAATAAACTGGATAACCTAGAAGAAATGGACAACTTTCTAGAAAAATACAACCTTCCAAGGCTGACCCAGGAAGAAACAGAAAAACTGAAAAGACCAATTACCAGCAAGGAAACTGAATTGGTACTGAAAAAACCACCTAAGAACCAAATCCCTGAACCAGGTGGTTTCACTGCTGAATTTTACCAAACATTTAGTGAAGACCTAATACCCATCCTCCTTAAAGTTTTCCAAAAAGCAGAAGAGGAGGGAATACTGCCAAACTCATTCTACGAGGCCAGCATCACTCTAATATCAAAACCAGGCAAAGACCCCACCAAAAAAGAAAATTACAGACCAATATCCCTGATGAACATAGATGCAAAAATACTCAACAAAATATAGCAAACCAAATTCAAAAATACATCAAAAAGATCATTCATCATGATCATGTAGGATTTATTCCAAGGATGCAAGGATGGTACCACATTCGAAAACCCACCCATAAACATCATCCACCAAATCAACAAAAAGAAGGACATAAAACACATGATCATCTCCATAGATACTGAAAAAGCATTAAACAAAATTCAACATCCATTCATGATAAAAACTCTCAACAAAATGGGTATAGAGGGCAAGTACCTCAACAAAATAAAGGCCATATATGACAAACCCACAGAAACCATTATACTTAACAGTGAGAAGCTGAAAGCTTTTTCTTTAAAATCAGGAACAAAACAAGGATGCCCACTCTCCCCGCTTTTATTCAACATAGTACTGGAGGTCCTAGCCATGGCAAACAGACAACACAAAAAATAAAAGGCATCCAGATTGGTAAGGAAGAAGTCAAACTGTCACTGTTTGCACATGACATGATATTGCAGATAAAAAACCCTAAAGAACCCACTCCAAAACTACTAGGAATAATAGCTGAATTCAGCCAAGTTGCAGGATACAAAATTAATACACAGAAATCTGGTGCATTCCTATACACTAACAATGAACTAGCAGAAAGAGAAATCAGGAAAACAATTCCATTCACAATTGCATCAAAAAGAATAAAATACCTAGGAATAAACCTAACCAAGGAAGAGAAAGACCAATCTATACCTGGAAAACTACAAGACACTCTTAAGAGAAATTAAAGAGGACATTAACAAATGGAAATTCATCCCATGCTGTTGGGTAGGAAGAATTAATATTGTCAAAATGGCCACCCTGGCTAAAGCAATCCACAGATCAATCCCTATCAAAATACCAACAGCACTCTTCAACAAACTGGAACAAATAGTTCTAAAATTCATATGAAACAACAAAAGACCCCAAATAGCCAAAACTATCCTGAGAAGGAAGAATAAAGCAGGGGGGATCCCACTTCCCAACTTCAAGCTCTACTACAAAGCCACAGTAATCAAGACAATTTGGTACTGGCACAAGAACAGACCCATAGACCAGTGGAACAGAATAGAGTCCAGATATTAACCCAAACATATATGGTCAATTAGTATACAATAAGGGAGCTATTGATATACAATGGGGAAATGACAGCCTCTTCAACAGCTGGTATTGGCAAAACTGGACAGCTACATGTAAGCGAATGAAACTGGGTTACTGTCTAACTACATACACAAAAGTAAACTCAGAATGGATCAAAGACCTGAATATAAGTCATGAAACCATAAAACTCTTAGAAGAAAACATAGGCAAAAATCTCTTGAATATAAACACGGGCAACTTTTTTGTGAATGCATCTCCTCAGGCAAGGGAAACAAAATCAAAAATGAACAAATGGGACTACATTATGCTAAAAATCTTCTGTACAGCAAAGGACACTATCAGCAGAACAAAAAGGCATCCTACAGCATGGGAGAATATATTTGTAAACGACATATCTGACAAGAGGTTATAATACAACATCCAAAATATATAAAGAACTCACATGCCTCAACACGCAAAAAGCAAATAACCCTATTAAAAAATGGGCAGAGGACATGAACAGACAATTCTCCAAAGAAGAAATTCAGATGGCCAACAAGCACATTAAAAGTTGCTCCACATCTCTAATCATCAGGGAAATGCAAATTAAAACCACAATGAGATATCACCTTACACCAGTTAGGATGGCCAACATAGAAAAGAATAGGAATAACAAATGCTGGCAAGGATGTGGAGAAAGGAGAACCCTCCTACACTGCTGGTGGGAATGTAAATTAGTTCAACCATTGTGCTAAGCAGTATGGAAGTTCCTCAAAAAACTAAAAATAGGAATACCATTTGACCCAGGAATTCCACTCCTTGGAATTTACCCTAAGAATGTAGCACTCCAGTTTGAAAAAGACAGGGCACCCCTATGTTTATCACAGCACTATTTACAATAGCCAAGAATTGGAAGCAACCTAAATGTCCATCAGTAGATGAATGGATAAAGAAGATGTGGTACATATATACAATGGAATATTATTCAGCCATAAGAAGAAAACAAATCCTACCATTTGCAACAACATGGATGGAGCTAGAGGATATTATGCTCAGTGAAATAAGCCAGGCAGAGAAAGACAAGTATCAAATGATTTCACTCATTTGTGGAGCATAAGAACAAAGCAAAAACTGAAGGAACATAACAGCAGCAGAATCACAGAACCCAAGAATGGACTAACAGTTGCCAAACAGAAAGGGATGGGGGGGCGGGTGGGAAGGGAGGGAGGGAGAAGGGGAGTAAGGGACATTACGATTAGCACAATAACGTGAGGGGGGCACAGGGAAGGCAGTATAGCACAGAGAACACAAGTAGTGAATCTATAGCATCTTACTACGCCGATGGACAGTGAGTGTAATGGGGTATGTGGTGGGGACTTCATAATGGAGGGAATCTAGTAACCACAATGTTGCTCATGTAACTGTATATTAATGATACCAAAATAAAAAAAAATTCATGTTAAAATGTGGCTTTCTTCACTCATTGTTTTTCAAGAAGTAGTCCTTTTTTTTTTCAACAACTAGTTGAGTTTTAGACTGCAAATACTAAATAGAAACTTCATACAAAATTTTCTAGAACCAGTTATTTTGGCATCATAGTGACACTGCCATATTCATTTATTCATCCAATCTATCCACATGATTCAGTCTTTTTCTGTAAAAGAAAAAAATGCATATCTTGATTAATGAGATAATCTGTGAGGCAATTGTGCTAACTTTTCTAAATTTCATACCTATTAATTTCAATAAATTCCCACTAATTTCTGCATTATGAAATTGAATGGCAACATCTAATCTGTCTTCACAAAATCCTTTATTATTGCAACTATACTTCTACAGTTGTTTAATACCATTTTGGGATCTTTTTACCAATACTGCAAAAGTTGTCCACGCCTACCATCACAAAATGTACCACCTATTTTAAAGTAGCTAAATCCTCTCAAAGTTTACTGCTGAGTAATCCTGGGTTATCGAACTGATTGTGCCATGAGTCATGAGCACCAGAACATGGTGTTTAAATTGAGTGTACTGCAATATGAACCGGCAAACATCTCTGCCCCATGCTTGATGGGCAGCATTTGGTCAGTTGATTCCTGTCACCCTTGATCTTGCCACCTCATATGTGCCAGCACCCACAAGCCTGCACATTAGGTACCAGGGTGGCAGCAATAAGAATAGAGAGACAGAGCTATTTGCCAAGCTAAAGAAAACAGCGACTTAATGATATAAATAAATGACGCCACAAATGACACCAAGATTTCAAGTTTAAGTCACTAGAAGATGGTGTTATCACTTTCAAAGACTAGAAAACTGAGATGGGAAGCAGATGGGTGTCTTCTGTAACATGTTGAGAGGGGTTGATGGAGAGGCAATCCAGTTAATAGGTAGTAGGCAATTGGAAGCTGGATACTGAAACTTGAGTAAGAGAACTGGTGGACATGTAGAGCTGTGAGTAAAGACAGAGAAAGAGGAAGAATAATCTGAAGAGAGAGGCAGGGACATGGAAAAGAATTATGAATAATTGGATTAACACGAATGAGAGTACTTAAAGAATATTTAAAGTTAGAAGAGAGGATGAAGATGAAAAAGATGCATTAAAATAAAAGGAATAAGAGCAGGTGAGAGAAGAGCCTTAAAATATATTCATTCATTACTAATTCCTTTAGCCAATATTTACTGATACTCTGTTCTAAGCATTGGGGTTGGTAGGGAGATATCCAGGTACAACTTAAATACAGTGTGCCCTCATGTAGTTTACAGTCTAGTGGAGAAGATAACAAGACATCAGACGTGTAACACAATTCTCTCCCTCACTCCCCACCCCACCCCCACTGCCAAATAAGTATAATTGTGGTAAGTGCTCCAAAAAGAAGAAGAAAAAAACAAGGTCCAGTTGCTGGGGGCATACCTAAACAGGAGAGGCCCAGTGTTGTCTGAAGTTTCAGGGAAGGTTACCCAAAGAAATGACATTACCTGGCAAATGAGCAATTTAAAAAGGAAAGAAAGGAGAGAGAGAAAGAAAGAAAAGCAATTACCAAAGTCATGAGGAGCAAAGTTAACACAACATTAAGGAAGAGTAAAACACTGTGCATAGCAATAAAGAGGCCCCTGGCAACCTTTAAGAAGCCTCCTTTCCTTCTTTCATCCAGCAGTTTCTACCCAAAGCCAAGGATAAATAAGCAGTTCAGGGTTAGAACATGGACTGGAGTGGACACTGCCAACTGTTTACCCAGTATCTATTCACCAGTGCTACCTTACTAAACAGAACCCTAGGGCAGCAATGAGCCCAGCTAAAATGCTAACTCTGCCAGCCTGCCTTGCAGCTAAGATGACGTTATGATAATTCTGACCAATAAGATGTAAACAGGATGCTGCTGGGGATTTCTGGAAAGTTTTGCTTTCCTAATAACAGTACAGCTCCTTCCTGCATGACATTTGTTTTTTTTCCTATCCGGATGACATTGTGAGGATGGAAGTGAAGCATCCATATTGTAATGTGAGGCACCATAAGAATTAAAGCTGCATACTAAGGATGGCAGACTGAAAAATAGAGGTCACCTGAAACTTTGATGACATCCTGGAGTCACTGCAGCAATTTCAGACTCTCTACCTATGGAATTTTTATTATATGAGAAAAGCTAATTCCTATTTGGTTAAGCCATCGTGGGCCAGTTTCTGTTATTCGCAGTCAGCTGTCCCAAACTGATACACGGATATAGTGGAGGCAGAGGGGGAGTTATCATTTCAAGGATTATCAAAGTAGAAATGACATGGACAGAAATAGGAATGGAAAACTACTTCCATTCTCTTTTTTAGATACTGTTATTGCCACAAATACATGAGATAACCAAGCTACAAAATGAAATTAATGTTACATTATTTAGGATAATGCTTTGGAATTTGAACAGCTATGCCCTGGAAGCTATTAAGTTTAAACCACAGAAAACTGGTATATTTAAAGACATTTGGTTAAATAACATTTTCTTTTAAGAAACAAAAACAACTTTCTCCATCATTGTACATTAATCAAGACCATCTGAGGGAGTAATGGAAGTGTTGTTCTGAGAACTCAGCCATGTGCTGCAGCAGGTGGTGGACATTTAAATGGCATTATTTATCATAAGTAGCATATAAAGGATTATCTTAGAGTCTCTGATTCCAAAAATGTATGTCAATTTGGCAGGAGACCAGTGCTTTTTTAGTTATTAAAGCATAAATAGGTTTCCAACATTTTCTTTTTCCTAATTATACACAATTGATTTGCTGTGACACTCTCATTTTGAAGAGGATGTAAAGTCAGCTTTGGCCAGCTTGACCAAGAATCATTACACTGGCACATTTAATAATGTTATCCACTGTAGCATGAATTTCTCTGTAAAGTATGTCCAATCTGATGCAGCTTTGAAGCCAAAAGCCTTGTGATTTGAATCCTATCTCTATCACAGGCTAATTGTGTCACCTGAAGCAAGTTACTTAATCTTTCTGAGCTTGTTTCCTGAATACCTACATTTTGTATTAAATGAGATCCTTCGTAAACAAGCCAGGTGCACGCAAAGGCCCATGCAGTCGTAAGCTCTCTACAAGCCTTACCCCTTTTCTCTTTTGCCCATTTCCTATACTGAACTGTGCCCAAGTAATTTTCATTAAAGGCAACAGAAACAAAAACTGGTAAAATCTGTTCTTACAGAATAGATTCCAACCTAATTAAGTGCAACATGCAGAGAGGGATTCCCCTTAAATGCTGAAGCAAAGATTATAAACATACAAAAGGTGGTAAAAATCAATTGTACCCATTATTGGAACATGATGCAGATCATAAAAAAAATATTTTAAGTATTGTTTCTGTTTTCAAAGGGCTAAATTAGTATTATGTAATCACAAAGCACAAAGCACAGAAAGGAATTTTGAGGACTCCCTCTGCTTGTCCCACAGTCACAGGGGTGCTGGCTATGCCTGAGCACAGCCTGAGCAGAGAGAGTTGAGGGGGAATGATTCCTGAGAAGCCCTCTGCTCTCATCATCCTGTGACCCTTCCTTTCACAGCTGTCTGCCTTCCTCACCTTGAACCAGCACAGCAAGTATCTCCCCTGAGAGAGCAGAGGGAAGCCCTCACCAAGCACCACCTCCCTAATGAATCATCTCTCTGATTATTTCACTCCTGTTAGGGCAATTGCACAGGCAAGAGACAGTGAGAGCAAAACACTCATACGTAGGATCCTTGTGCTAAAACAGTGATACTATTTATGGGTACTGATAATTAATTTTTTTTCTTGCAAGAACTATGAATGGTAGCATTTCCTTGAGTAGTCTTAAAAATGTCAATCCATTTGTTTATTAATACAACTGTGTTGCCTTATTGGTTCTCTCCTGGGAAGGTGTGGAGAAGAGGAGAGAGAGGAGAACCATCATTATTACCTTGTAATTATTCAGAGGATGTTTCATTTTATTTTATGTTTCAGTGGCCAAATTTGTATTATTCCTCTGTTGCCCTAATCATCATCATAAATCAGGAAACAAGAATCTCAATGTCCAATTACCATTCAGAGTAGATACAGGAAGGAAATTAAAGCTCTCTTTCTAAATGGAAGAAAGAGCAATTCCACAGAGCTTCCTAAGGGAATGTGCACTGTGCTGAACAGTACATTATTGAAAAAGAGATAAGCAATTGTGTGATGTACAATTGCCAACACTTTCTAGTCTTTCAACTTCAGTTCTAAATGCTTACAAGGAATAATATCTTCACATTTTTTCAAAAGGCTATACTACAGGAGAAAGCCACTTACATTCACAAGTATTGCAAATACAGCAGTTATTATTTAAAGGAGAGAGATGGAGGAAGAGGCAGAGATCAAGAGAAACAGAGAGACTGAAGTCTTGGCTTCCACGCTGTCGAATGCCATGGCTAGGAATGTTTTCCAACAAAAGTCTGCTCTCACCACCAGTCTCAGAGGGCCTACACCTCACCAACTGCTTCCTTTAAGGACCTCAAACTAGAGAGCTACTACAGAGAGAGAGAGAGATTTTTGTACCATACAACTTTTAAGAAATAATAAGCCCAAACCTGTGCTGTCAAATTATTTTCTCTCCTTGGTAATTTTTATTTTTCTCTTAATAAAGGTAGCAACTAAGTGATACTAACTTTCAGCAAGTCAACTACATATTACTGGTTAATTACATAACCAGTACATAATATGGTAGCTATATAACTACTGGTGGTAAGAAAAAAAAAAAAGGTGAATCAGTCCACTTGTTTGAACAGTTTGATCAATAAATTGAAGTGGTAGATCATCTCATTCTGTGAAATTATACCTGAATTAAATATCCCTACATAGGCTTTATTTAGAAAATGTCAGCAGCCGTCTATAATGTCACTAGAAAATCTATTACCTGTCATGGTATTTTAACACAGGGATCTCAGCTATTTACACAAAAACATTTTCAGAAAATAAATGAGTTCAGCCACAAAGTTAATAACTTTTAGTTATGAAGTCTATCGGACTAAGTTCAGCCACTTTTAAAAGTGTTAAATACATTACAAGATTAGATGCACGTTAGAAAGAACTCTACAAAATACAATGAAAAGATATGGGCAACTTTTATCTCTCTGGCATTTGGAGGATTTTAAAATTTTTGTTTCCTTCTTTTCCACCATTATAATTGAATCGAATTCTGATAAAACAATATGCCATTCAAACCTAAGTCTTGTGTTTTAGGAATGAATAATTGGCAGCAACATTAAAATTGTACTTATCAGTTCTAACTTTTCTATCTAGGAACTAACTGGCTCACAGCCCAAACATTCACAGTTAAAACTGTGTTTGGGTCTTCTTAGATTAATTCTTCTTATTATCTTTCTCTGCGTTGATAGTGTTCTTTTTAGCATAAATTTTATTTGGGCTTCATAGATGACTGCGCAATAAATATCTGAATTCTAAATAACCTTTGAAGCCATTGTTCTTCAAGTATAGTTCCACTGTTACCTATATGGATCTTCTAAATGTTTTGAGGAATAATCCAAACTTTAATTCATTCAAAAATGAAGAAATATTTAAGTATATAATGGAGTTTCTACTGCAAATGCCTATTTCTGATATGAAATACAAAAATGAAAAACAAAGTGAATTACTATAGTGATTCTTACCCAGCTCAATCTTTACCCTGCTCCACAGACTGCTACCCTCACCTGCTCTCGGCAGGGGACGAGATATATAAGGGCATTAGGGGAATGAGGAGTCGGGGGAAAGTAAAGGATTTAGTCACTGGCAAAAAGGTAAGTAGGAATAGATTGATCCCTCAGTTTCCACGATCATTTCTTCTATGAAGCAGCATGTGAGCCAAGAAAGACATCAGTGACTGAGCATTATTTCATTGGTCAACAAAATCCCATTGATTTTGATGGGAGAATATTATACCATTCTCTACATTTTATTCCAACAATGGCCTAAATTTTATAGCTTTTTACAATGCCTAAAAGGCAGTATAACATAGTGACCTGAGTCTCCTGCTTAATTTCTCTTAAGACTTAGTTTCTCTATCTATAATATAGGAATAATAATATCTATATTATGATTTTTTTTACATATTTTAAGTGCCTTGGAAAAAGCCTACCACAAGAAAGTCACTCAATTTATGGTGGTAACACAGTGTCTTGTATTTAAAAACATTAACTGATTTTTTAGAAAACCATCTGTGTTACTCGTGCAGGTGCTGCATTTGGGAGTAACTGCACACTTCCAGTTAAAGGATACTTTTTCTCTCTAAACTCAGAGGGAATACTTCTGCATTTATGCTTTCAGTAGTACTTGGCTTTCCAACCTATTTTCGTCATAATAGATTTTCTTTGCTTTTATCATGGACATTTTTCTTTATTTGGAATGAAATTCAGATGTTCATAAATTTCGTTTACTCATCCAGTTTATGGTATCTCATTGTG
The DNA here is from genome assembly GCF_030020395.1 of Manis pentadactyla. NCBI lineage: Eukaryota > Metazoa > Chordata > Mammalia > Pholidota > Manidae > Manis > Manis pentadactyla. Next base: position 125,282,965 of record NC_080025.1, read on the forward strand.
GTAAATATGTTTTTAAGTCTTCATTATCAGTTAGTGCCAATAACCCTCGTGCTGTTGGTGGAACCACACAGTACCTATGCAAAAGGGACAAACACTGAGAACACATCCTACCCATACCAAAAAGAAATAAGCTAATTTCTAAACCTGGAACTTACTTTTAAAGAGAAATTTCTTTCCAAATATGTCTAACAACTGATCATATTCTGAAACCTAAAACCATGCTTATTTCTCCCTTAAGTTTTAAACTATCAATTTTACATTTCAAAGGGATGTTAGCTCAGAAGCAAAAGGCTTTGATCATTTTATCAAGTAAAAACTGTAAAATTGAATTCATGGAGACAGACCAAAAAAAAAATCTCCTTGGCTAACAAAAATTTTCCAGTTTTAAATCCATGGTCATCCCTCATTCACCCTTTGCACCACTCCATGGAATCTTGTTTGCTCATTAAAGCGAGGCTCTCCATAAATAGTGAGTTCCAATGTGGTATTTCTCTATGCCATAAAGCTTCAGAACACTACAAACCATAACATCTGAAGGGCATTTTAGAAAATGATATGGTGAATTTCCTAAGATGTATCCCTGACAGTGCCTGTGACCTCAAAATATCTCTGAATCTAGAGAACATTTCAAGTGTTCCTTTTGATATGAAAGTCTGTTCTCCATGGCTAAGCCTGTAAATAAAGTTGTTTTTAGAAAAGATAGAATTTAGTCAAATATGGAATTAGCTTTAAATCACTGCATGGCAATCATTTGCCTGACTAGATTGATAGCTTGTCAAGTCTTATATTTGGTTATTAACAGCTGCCACCTTTTCTACAGCATTTCTGGTGTATATTTTTGTGAGGATTGAATATGGTGAGATTAATGAGCAGGCCTACCCCAGGGTGTGGCACACAGTAAGCACGCAATACGTAGCAGCTGTTAATATTTTAATAGCCATTATTTCACAATTGCTATTAAACTGGGGTAGAAAGAAAATAACCTGTCCAGCATTTGCCAGCAGGAATTTCCACTGTTTTCTGGGGTTTTTATCTATTCATCACTAATGATGACACAAACAATGAGACTTAAAATATTTTTCTATTTTAATTGAGAAAATAGGGCTCATTACTGCTGAATTTGTCTCCCTGTTTCCACTCTCACCCTTATTTTCTACATTCTCCACACTCAAAACCATCTGACACATACATCAGACCATAGACCTCTTCTGACTGAACCGTCCAAAGACTTAACTTCACACTGAGAACAAAATCTATATTTGCTCCATGGCCTGTGAGGCCTCCCAAGAACCAGTCTCTAACCTTGTTCCCTGCATGTCTTCCCTCCTAAGTCCCACTGGCCTTATTTATGTTCCTTGCCTTGGCCAAGCCTGTTCCCACCTCAGGGCGCCAGCACCTGCCACCTCCTTTGCCGGTGGAGCTCACTACCTGTGCCTTCACATGGCTGGGGCCTTCTTTCCACAGAGATTTCAGCCCATAGGCTACTTCCTGAGGGCAACTCCTCCCACACCTAGAAAGCTTCTCCATCCTGCCATCACTGTCCCCCCATGTATAACCCATTCTATTTTATTTCCTTCTCCCTATGGCTTTTTTTTATGTAGCCAATTTGTGGAGAAATCTCCTCTTATTGGGATATAAATATGAAACACTGCCCCTAATAGTACATGCCAACTCCCTTTCTCAAGAAGAAACAGGTCCCTTATGGCATGTTAGCCAAATTTCATAGCTTTCCAGTCGCTGTGGGCTGACAGCCTTCTCACTTTGGTTTTCAAGACTGGGCTCTCTTCATTTTCAAATATTCATCTCAAAGCCAAGTCAAAGCTACTGTCTTCCCTTTCCCATCACAGACATGACGGTAGGGTCCTGTGGTGAAGAGGAGGGTGAAATCCACTCTTCTCCCCTTCTTTCTGTCTCTCAGCATCCTCACTCTTCTCCCCTCAGACCCTGGGCTCTCTGGAGCCTGATCTCACCCAGCACACCCCAGAGAAGAGCTGCATCAAGGAAGAGATTCTCCCCACCCCTCTCCTATTTTGTTTGATTATTGGGATATGAGAGTATTTTCCCCTCACCCTCTCTCCCCAGTCAAGTGTGGTGCTTCAGTTCTGCTAGGTGCTAGTTTAGGGATCAGGAGCTACCTCTTTTGAAGTTCACTAATTCATTTGTTCGTTCATTCATATGAGCAACCACGTGTTAGGTACTTAGCATGTGTGAGGCGCTGTGAAGACGTGTGCAAATGTGTCTTGGAATCTTCTGTATCTTCAATATTTACTCCATTTTTTTCTCTTGCAAGTCATGTACAACTTACAGGCAGCCAATATCCTGTCGAAAGACAGTCTGTGATATAGCTGCCCAGCAGCAAACTCTATTAACTGTTTAGCTAAATCTTTATAATTCTGAAAAATAGAGGAGCCAGCCTTGCTCTCAGTGGAAACATCTAGAGCTGCCTTAATTTAACAATTAAAATCTTATCAATTCTAGACAACTCAAAAAAGAAGGAACCTCCTTGTCAGGTAAACTATCATTTTTTTAAAATAAGAGTTCATATTTTAGGTACACAGTAAAATTCTGCAGAAAGTACAAAGAAATCCCATATACCCCTGCCTCCCCACACATACAACATCCCCCACTGTCATCAAAGAGAATCTTTTTATGTTCCTGGACACGTGTTGGTGTCTTGTTCTGATTCAAACAGGGTCTGACTCAGGAACCCGCTGAGAAGAGGAGTGGGGTTTCTGTGGGAAGCAGCCTGTCCCCGACCTTTCCAAGGAGCAGCCATGACACTCGTGCCTTTCCCTACATTAAGAACCCCAAGATTTGGTCCAGCTCCTGCCCTTAGCGACTCCCCAGATACCTGCGGGTGGAGTCACCCTGACAACTGGAGTCCTCTTGCCACCCCTTGAGAACTGCCAGGAGCAAGGATGGTGTAAGCATTACCCCAGTGCCAAGCACAGCACACACCCCTGCCCCAGGTTCTGCCAGGGGTCAGCAGAGTTTGTTTAGCCATGCCTGCCTTAATCATCAGAAGTTCATATCAAACAGCACCTTGTTAGTGTCTTCGTGAAGAGACAAGGATGGAAAAGAACAGCAAGCCTCTCTGCTAGGCTCCAAGATGCTTGTCTCCTTTCCCACGCTACCCCAGTGGCAGTATCAAAAAAGGCCTCCAGATTTGCCAGGGAGTGAGATGCTAGTCCACAGTTCCGGTGACACCCCCATAAATCAGTTCACTCAGAGCCTTGCTCACCTGGCTCCAAGAGCACAAAGGACATCCCTTCTCTCCCTCGTGGGACGGAAGAGAATAACTAGGTTCTGAATATGCACTCCCCAAAATGTTGACTCTGTTCCCCCTCAGTTTCCTCCTCATGGTGGCTGGTGAGAGCGGGTTCAGCGGCCAGGCTCATTCATACGTGGCGCCTCTCAGTAAGCATCAGGGGAGCTATTCCAGTGGTCAGCAGCCCCTTGAAATGAGAGGCACACTTGGTTCTTCAGGTGAAGCCCCAGATCTAGGACAAAAGTGGGAAACACCATCGCCATGGCCTGGTGCGTCCTCTGCCAAACTGAACACATCCCCTGCTTAATCTCCACCGCCTCGCTCTGCCCTCAGCACCTAGGGGTGCCTGACACATAACAGGTGCTTATTAAAGACTTGTAAAATCAACAGTATTTTGAACTCTTCTTAAACAAAAACCTAACTTCATAAGGAAGCTGATAACAGGCTGAAGAGCCCTACTGGTTTGAAATCAAAAGAATCTAATTTTTATTTAGTTAAAATGTGCATCCATTACACAGCATTTCTGCCCAGTATAGCAGAATAACTTTTTTTCTACATGGCTTCCCTTTTAAATGTTCTCAGAGATGATGACACTGACCCCTTTTCCTCTCCAGGCTTCTCATGTCACATGGTTTCCAGTCCCCCTGACCACCTTGGCTGTCCTTCTCTGAAACATTAATATTGCTTTTAAGATGTGGTCCACCAGTGAAGAGCAGTTGGACTATCACTTGCTGAGAGCTAGACATCCCTTTTCTATTCATGCAGCTCACACTGCATTAGGATTTGGGCATTGGTTGTGTGGGGTTAATTTTTTCAGCAAAGTGGCCACATCGTTGGTTCACATTAAATGTGTGGTCAAAAACCACCGGTTTTCTTTATAGGAACTACGTCATGTCAGACCCTTAGCTCCTGCATTGGCTTAAATGACTTCTTCAAATATAAATGTTAACTCGTATATTTAGCTCCACCACAATTTTTCCTTTTGTTTTTGTCCCTTTGTTCCAGTCTCAAGAGGTTTTTAAAATCTCAATACCAATATTGAGATAGGCAATTTGTCATTATTTGCCAAGTTGACAACATATGTTTTATGTCCCTACTTAAGCCACAATTTCTTTTTCAATCATCTGGAGAATGCAGCCAATCACAGAGCCGTGGCATGTTCTAGAGGCCTCCATCCGGACTGGCACTTTTGAATATGGCTGCTCACCCAACTGCAAATCTACCTCAGTCTACCTAATGTTGCCCTCATTCAGGCCACATTCTAGTTCATTCCCTCTCTCTCTCTCTTCCCACTCCCTCTCTCTTTCTCTGTTTTTATAAAACTCTGGGACTTTTAAGAATGCTCTGGTGAAATGCATATATGACACATCTATAACAGTTCCACCGTCTGTTTATAAGATCTCCTTATCCTCAAAGATATGTTTAAGTTATATATTGAGATAGACACACACACACTCATAGTTACCTTATTTTCCTTATTAAAAAAAGTTGAATTATTTTCTAAATTTCACAAACTATCCTGATTAATATCAATATTGTTGTTCTGATCTTCCACATATCTCTTTACCTTTTCTGAATATCTGGGTATACGTCCATCTTCAGATTCCTCTTAAGCTCTGTAAATGCCCACAGAACCCCACCACTTTCAGGGCCAAATCTTCCCATTCCTTTAATTTTTAGAAAGTTCTATGTCTGAGCACTGACAGTGGCTAAACCTTCTTCTATTACCTCCTTATGTATCTTAGGAATTATATTAGTCACCTTGGGCTGCCATGACAAAATACCACAGACTATGTAACTTAAGCAACAGAAATTTATTCTCTCACAGTTCTGGAGGCTGGAAGTCCCGGATCAGGGTGCCAGCAGGGTTGGGTTCTGGTGAGAGTTCTCTTCCTAGCTTACAGATGCTGCCTTCTCACTGTGTCCTCACATGGCAGAGAGAGAGAGAGAGCCAGATGTGGTCTCTGGTACCTCTTATAAAGGCACTAATCCCATCATGAGGGCTCCAACCTGGGGACTTCATCTAAAATTATCTCCCAAAGGTGCCATCTCCAAATACTATCACACTGAGAGTGAGGGCTTCCATGTATGGATCTTGGAGGGACACAGTTCAGTCCACAGCAGAAATTAATTAGTTGTTCATATTATTTATATTGTTTGTCATGCCCTTTCCAATCTGAAGATTATTTATTTGCTCTACTGGAAAGGATATAATACAAGAAAACTAAGATTTGAGTTTTCTTCCTTTTCTCCATAATCTATCCTATTATATCATCATTTTTCCAAGTAGTGAGCCTGTCCTTTCACTACTCCTTATTCCAAATTCAAATCTTTAAAAAGACTCCTTATGGCCCAGCATCTTTGAGAGCCACAGTTTATTCTCATTGTGGGTGCTCCTGACACTTCTGTGTTAATCCCAGGAATTTAGTCCTCAAGAGACACACTCCAAAAGGTCTCACACTTCCTGCTTTGATGTCCGCAGCCCTGCAACCCTGTCACATTCAACTCATTTTCATTGCTGGCTGAGTAGCCTCTAGCAGCATTTTAGAAAGGACAGTGCTTCACCTCTACCCATACCCCACCCAAGATGCACTCCCTGGGACATTTAAGTTCTGCAGTCCACCACCAAAAACTGTTCCTACCACCCCTCCAGCAATGCTCCTTAAAGAAAATTGAAGCCCTGTACTTTGTAAAGGTTCATTTACTCCTGCAATTTGGGGTACTTAAAAAAATCAATAGCAATCTTAATTTCCACTGGAGGTAAATAGCCCAAATCTTTAACTATGTATGAACATAGGAAATTTAACAAAATATAAAAAGTCCACTCAGCCCTCATATCATCTGTCCCCTTCTCAGAAGTCTACTTTTCCCAATTTGGATAGCATTCAGGTTTCGGGAAGAAAAGGACTGAGAGAAAGACTTAGTGATTTTTTTCTACATGATAAAGAGGATAAGAGTTTTCTGTTTTACAATTTTTGCTTTTATTGCTTTATTTCTACTAAAGGGTGACCTGGGAAAGATATTTTGCTATACAACCTAGGGAGCTTTTTTCCAAAATTCTCTCAGAGGCCATTCTAAATATTCTTAATCAGTGAGCCTCTAGAAATTACCTTAAGGCCTTTCTTTTCTTGATTTTTGTCAATACAGTATCTTGTTTTAATTATATTTTCTTGACCATAGTGAAGTTGAGCATTTTTTTCACATGTGAATTGTCTCTACATATATTTGCACTTTTATCTGCTATATGTTGTTCTTTAATTGAATGTAGAAATAATTTCTCTATAAACAATAATCCTCTGCTTGATATACACTCATAATTTTTGCCTCTTAGTCTGTTGTTTATCTTTTGACTTTTTTAAACGATGTCTCCCTATCCAAAAATTGTAAAAATATTCTTCAATGTCAAGTTCTAATTCTTTTAACCTATAGAACTGAACAATATATGTTTTGATTGTATTGAAAAGCAATATTCTCCTTTTCAGTCTCATCTCCTCTGGCCTAAAAATCTTTGACCTTTTTTCCCCAGCTTTTCCCAAGGTTCTGTATTTTAAGGCTTACATCATCCTTGACACTTAATTCAAATAATTTCCATGGCCCTTATATTGGATTTTAATGCCTATGTCTCTAATAAAATTAACTATAGTTGTGTAATAGCAATATCTAAACATTTATAAAATACCTATTATGGACAACAGACTGATCTTGTTATTTTACCTGTACCATCTCATTTAACCTTACAAAAACTCTACTTTATAGATGAGGAAATTTAAGATTAAAGAGGTTAAGTAGTTTGCTCAAGGTTATACAAACCAGAAATGCTAGAACCAGAATTCAAACCTGAGAACTTGGGTTTCCTGTCTCCAAAACCCATAATCATGCATAATCATGGCATTTATTGACTATGAAAAAATGTACACTTCTCCCACATATCTCTGGCTAGAAGGGACTTTCCTAAACATTAAACCACAACTTCTAAGTTTTAAAAAGTATAGTCCTGATGACCCACAGAACAATCCTCCCTCATATAAATTCTGGACACATACATTAAAAAGAATAGACTCCATTAATAATGAAAGCTAAAATCACATGTGTAAACACATTGCTTTTAATCTATTCAATTATTTCCCCATAAGCACTAACTGTGCATCACAAATTATGCTTTCTGGAAGACATACCACAAAACTTAAAGCTTGGAAGATTCACTGCCATGGTTTAATGGAATAGTTTTCTGAGAGAATGAAAGTTCTGAGTCTCCAAGATGGAATGTCCATACTGTTTCCTCATTCTGTTAATCAAATTGGAGGTAGACATAGAAGTCAAACTATACAGAGATAATACTGCATGATTAATTTGCACATCTCTTCATCAGTTACATAGAAATATATTTTCTTTTCATGTACTTTAATTCAGGAGTTACAAACTGGTAATGCTCAGTGGCCAAAATCAGCCTGCAGAAAAGTCTTAATTTTTCTACGTTAAGTGAGTGTACATTCTCTATTTTGCCACAGGTGATAGTATTCCCTATTGTATGATACCTGGCCCGATGATATATATTTATATAACTAGCCCCACCTCTAAAGGCATTTGAGGGTTATGGTCCCTGAAAAGATCATGTGATTGCAAAGACAGTGAGACAGAAACCCATATTAGAAACCCTATAATCTAAGTGTACTAAAGGCCCAGTGCCCCCAATATAAATTTAAGAGGTAAAGCCACTATCCCACTGCACAATCAGCCAACAGTCAGTCTGTTATCCCAACCCTTATTCTCACACTCCTTCCCTTTCCCCTCTCCATACCAAGCCCTAAATAGCAAAGTTTATAGTTGTGTCTGTGGTTGACTCAAGCTTAGACCAGGAGGCAGCAGAGTCAGATTACAATCTACGTCACAGAGGTACATCCCTGACCTTCCAGAAACCAGTGTTTTCTCTGTGTGGTGAACAGTACAAGCTCCAGGGGATAAAAGCAAAATTGCTCTCACTCTATCCCTTGAATAACCTTGAACACTGCTATAGAGTAGATCATAGGGACAAAATTGGCTCTTTGGAAAAGAAAAGAACTGAATAGCTTGCTTGCCACCCTAAAAATAGCTCTACTATAGGAAAGCCCATTAAACTCTGAACTTTCAATCAAGTCATTTTAAAAGTCCTTGGTTAGTATGGGCATGGAGAAGAAAAAATATGTGCAGAGCTTTAAAAGCAGAACCTAGGAAAGTGGTTGTGGTCATAAACTAAAGTAGCTTGGTCTAGATCAGTTCTCCGTAAATGGCCAGGCAAAAAATTTTAGCTTCAGAGATTTCAAATAAATCTTTTGAAATTATAGAAATCATGTCAATGTTGGAAATATTTGCAAAGTTGTATTTTAGACAGTGTATGATATTCCATAAAACACAGTTCTTCTCTCACCAACAGGCAAAAAGTTAAAACAAGGTTACCAGATTCCTTGGAAAGTCCCATCAAATCATTTCAAAGGCAAGGGATTATAAAAATATTAGCATTGTTAGGGCTGTGTCTATATAATACCAGCAAATACCTGATTAGGTTGAAGCACTGTGAAACATTTACTCAAGCCCACGTGGTCTGCCTACATTAACCAAGTGACCGACGGGCTTGTTCCGTTGGCTGGTCACTGTGCTGGGCCTTCTCTGCTCTCCCATGTCCCATTTGGCTACTTGAAGCAGTCACCTAAAGCACTCAATTCCCGTTTCTCTGCTCTGCGTGGTAATTATCCCTTTACAACTCTAACTCCCTCACTGAACAGGGAACTCCTCAAAGGACAGAGGCAGCTTCTTATCCATCTTCTCCGGTGTCAGGAAATGTAGAGTGTGGGCTATCAGTCAATGGCATGGCTATTGACAAGCTGCCTTTGTGCTGTGGTGGGAATCTGTCACATTTCTTAATCCCTAAACCTTGTTTCAACTGCCTAGAGGGCCCTATTAAAAAAAGGTTAGTTAAGTGTTTCCCCTAAAGGGCTGCAGTTTCCATTGTTAGAATGCCACACCTGCCTATCCGATGGCTTCTTCACTGGAGCCTTTCCCTCTTCCAATTTCAAATGCCACACCCCCCATAAGGCATTCCGTGACAATTGGATAGATATTTCCCCCTTCTGACTTCCTTTACTGTTTATTCCAGATATCTGAACATTTAAGTAGAAATGCTGGCTTACTCCGTATTCATCAGTATATATTTTGTATCACCTATCACAAAATTAAGCTCTTTGATATTGGGACCAGTACATCCATTAAGTTGAGTCCAGCTGGGGATTTTTTTTTGTGATCAATTAAATAATAAATGATAACTAGCAGTTGTCCAGTGTTCTACACTTAGTTTCACTCAGTTGGAATAAAGGCAGTTTTAATACATCTAACATATTAGACAACTCAGGTCTACAGAGGTTAAGGAACTTGCTTATGATGATATAGTAAATCTCTCTTGGAATAGGGTGGCTCTCTGTTCAGGCACGTATTCTAAAATAGGCTCCTCAGTTTTCCTAAGAAGATGTTTTCCCTTTCCCCAGAATTGTTATTAAAGCCTATCTGTCTTAACAGTATCTACAATCTTAATATATATAGCTACCCAGTATGTCTCATCAACCAGCTGGAAGGAATCCTTTATCTGACAGGACTGCTTGAAGCTCAGGAAAATCTACTGGCCACTAAACAAGCAAGAGCAGCAGAGAGCTGGGCAGCTGGAGCCCCACAGTACCGGCCCATGACAGAGCCCCAGACTTGGCTTTCTTGTTGACCAAGACAATGGCAACTTGCCCAATACCAACTCTGCGGGATTTGACTAGGGGTCCATGGTTAGGACTTTGTGAGGACACTGCGGAATCCCCTGGGGAGAGAGTCCTGGCTGGTCTTAGCACCAAGAACAGAACCTTTCCAAAGCAATTGTTCTCTTTCACCATGGACCCTGTGGCATTTTTAACAAACCACGTTTCCCTTGTGGGAAATAGCTAGTGGTTAAAACTGAATTTGTGACCCATCCTAAGCAAGTGAACAGATTTTTATAGTCCTTTTAGTCTTGTTCCTGATTCTATTTGATAACCCAAACTTACTTTTCCTTTTAGTTTTCCCCCTGCTTTTAACTTAAAATAAACAAAAGGATAAACTGTCAGTGGTGATGGAATCTGCTTATGCCTCTCCTTCTTGAAAACTTCCCCAGCCCCAAGTATAAGTGCAGGCATGCCCTGCTCCACTGCTCCCCAGGGTCATCAGCTCAGAACAGATTTTGAAAAAATCAATGTACATGATGGTGAAATGGTTTTTAATCATTTTTTGAGTCATAGACCCCTTTGCCAAAGGGATAGATCTTCTCTCCAGAAAAATATATACCGCCATCCAAAATATTTGAGTACATTTCCAGGACTCCTGAATATCTCCAGTTGGACACTGGTGCATGAATTGTGGGGAACAAACCCTGCTCACATAAATGCACAAGGTTTCTGGGGTCACCTCCCAGGACTTGCTGAAAGCACAGAAGAATGGGGGCTCAATGAATTTTTCAAGCCCAGTCAGCAAGGCAATCGCCCAGGCCTCCCCCCCATCTGAGTACCCCAACTCTACCACTTCTTCCCTCTCTGCACAAAGACTAGAAAATAATGGTCCCTTCAGTCCCTCTTGCTTTGTCCTTTCCCCACCTCATGCCACAACCTGACCTAGCATCCTAACCACTCCACCCACATCCTTTTCTCAAAGTATGAATCTATACTGGGGCAGCAGCCCAGGCATCAGGCCCCAAAGTTTGCTGCCTCACAGCTTCAATGATGGACAGAAGTGAGCAAGGAGCAGGGGCTATCAGGACTGCGTACCTGAGAAGATGGAGAGGTAGGCAGGGAGCTTCCAGAAGCAAGGACTCAAGCGGAAGTTACCTTAGCCCCACAGAGCACAAGGATCCTAAGGAACCATGGCTAGACAGATGCTGAATTCCAGGTGGGGTAAGTGTGTGTGTGTTTCAAATTGCACTATATAGAGTATCAAGAAAAAACTGCCAACTCTGATGCTTTTAATTTATACCTAAGAATTAACAAAGAGAAGAAAAACTGAAAATATGGTTTTACTGTATAAAAGAAATAGCAATTACAGTTATAAATGAAATAGATTTGCCATTTATGACTAATTACCATATGCATCATAGCATGGCAGTATACATATATATCATTAATTTTATTATAAATTGCATTCGATTTGCATGCTAAAAGTTGTTTCCTGCCAACTGGGCCTCAAGATTTGCTGCTAACAATTTCCTACATTAAGGAAGACTTTGACAGGAACTGTATCTTACACTTTTTTTGTTTTTCCCTTATCGTCTAAATAACACAGCAAGAGATGCTTGGAAATTGATAATCTTGCTATTAGGACCAGAGTTTGCACACATACCTGAAACCACTAGAGAAAAATTCAAGACAGTATGTAAGAAGGATACAATATACATGATTTACAGAAAAATAGGAGAGGATTTTAACAATGTGCCAAAGAAAGAAGGCTACATGAAGAAAGTGGTTTTGAACTTAGCCATAAAAAACATCTAGGATGTGAATTTGGTGGAAGAGCATATCAGCCCAGGCAGAAATATTGTTTTCTGTGACATAGAAGATATTCAGGATTTTAAAGAACTCTTTATTTCATATTAATGTACCCATTACATTATAATGAAATAAGACAGGCTTTGAATGAACTCTTATAAAGTTTCATTATTTTTTTTATTTACCTATAAAAATATATATTCATATCTTGACTGTTAGTTTAAAAAAAAATGAAAAAATCCAGAAGCCATAAAGCTGCCTATAAAGCTTAAATAATAAAAGTAATTTACTGTAAAAAGGGAATACTAAAATCACCAATAGAGACAACACAACCAAACTTCATATTCCTTGCTTAAAAGGAGTAATAGATTGAGGAGAGCTATTTCTTCATCTTCTTGGTTTGAGCCTACTAAAATAATGACTATACTTTATCAGAGAACAACTAAAATTAATGACAGTTGTTAGTAAATTCATATAATGATAACCATTATAAAACTGGTAAAAGTAAATCAAATATTTGAAAGTCTTAGTTAAAACTAAAACTTTGGTCACTCACCAAAACAGCTAGTGGGCAAGCAGAGACCTCCTTCCACTTGCTCCAGTGCCCAAGGGTTTAGTAAATGCACCACATTGTGATCTGAACTCCAAACAGTCAGGGAGAGTGGGTGTGTTGGTCCATGTCCTCCAAAAAGCAAACATCAAGACAGGATTAAATGTGAAAGATATTTAGTAGTTGTTATGGGCTGAACTGTGTCCCCCACAAAATTCCTATGTTGAAATACTAAACCCCACTACTTTAGAATGTGACTGTAATTGGACATAGGGTTTTTAAAGATATGAAAGGGTTTTAAAGAGGCTAAAGGGTATATCCAAGTTAAAATGAGGTCATTAGGGTGGGCTCTAATCCAAAAGGACTGCTGTCCTTAAAAAAACAGGAAAGTAGGACACAGATGGACATAAAGGGAAGACTATGTGAAGACACAGGGAGAAGATGGCCATCTCTCAGCCAAGAAGAGAAGGCTCAGCAAAAAACAACCCTTCCTATACCTGGATCTTGGACTATAAGCCACCAGAATTGTGAGAAAATGAACTGCTGTCATTCAAGCTACCCAGTCTCTAGTATTTGTTATGGCAGTCCTAGCAAACTAATACATTACAGGAAACTCTGACGAGAGGAAATGAGGAGGAAGCAGGTAGAGGCTGGGAGAACCAGGAAGCCCAAAAAGCTGGTCTGAGCCTGAATGAAGGAGAAAAGGATGGAAGGGAGGAAAAGTAGATAGAAAAGTCTGAGACTATAGTGCAGGTCTAAGGCAAGTTGGGCAAGTCCGTGAAGGAGCCAGGAATGGGCTGCCTTGGTACTCCTGCCGGGCTCAGTCACTGGCTGAGGACTGCTTATGGTCAACATCAGTAATGGATTTCAGAGCACAGCAGTTGGATTTTTTATTACACTACATTTAGAAAGCTGAGAAATGCATTCTCATGACCGTACACACAGGAAGACCTCCACAGCTCAGGACAGTCCAAGAAGAACTTTACATTGAGACAACACAAATGCCCATAGAAATTTCCAGTGATTTCCAATTTGGTTACCATATGAAATTACAACATGTTTTCATTTCCCTTCAGACACAAATATTGTTGCGTTCTCTGTAGAGTAAAAGCCAATGTAGTCAGACTCTATGGACTGAAGAATTCTGGCCACATGTTTCCATCGTCCTGCAAATTATCTCTGTATTCCTTATGAAGAGACAGGCTGGCTACCCCAATTATTAACATAAATAATGGTAGTGATGACCCTGCTGAAGGCTTCCAAAGCAGAAAACTACAAATGGTACAACCCACTATGACTGCCCCTGGAATGGGAAGATCAAAGGCGGTGTTTCAGATTTGGCCCCAAGATCCCAAAGACTCACTCAGCCCCACAACTTTTGAACCTGCCTTTTTGTCTCTGAATGGAGAATCAAAATACATGCTACGCGAGGAAAGGAATATAAAAAACAAGGATGCATGAATAGATAATTTGTCAAATTCAAATCAACCCAAAAGCAACCAGGTTAATCTGACATGCAGATTCAGTCCCTGCATCTCTAGTACCTAACAAAGTAGCTGAGGTAGACATTCAGTTCATGTTAGAGGAAGAAGTAACGGCACATGTATGAATTAAAGAGCTTCATGGTTATTAATAATAGATGGAAGTAGTTCCTGTAAATGACTGCAATTCCCATGCCAGTAGTCAGATAAGGAGGGGATAAATTACCCAGACCAGAATGTTGCATGAGACTTTGAAGTCCTCAGAATCCAAAGTCAATCCCAATAGCAGAGAAACACTGTGGAGCACAGACAGCGGACTGGGATCAACAGGTTTTAGAGCAGGTTTGCATCTGTAGGAGGGATGAGCCTGAGGCATTTCATTTCACTTCCCCTTATAATGCCAGTATAGTGTAATATTAAGAGAGAGAGGGCTGAAATGACATGCAGTCTCCCCAAAACCAGCATTACCTCAGTTCAGAACATATCAGTGTCTTCCTGATACTGACAAAATGAAAGTTTCCTTCCTTCTTCCTTCCTTCCTTTCTTTCTTTCTCTCTCTCTCTCTCTCTCTTTCTCTCTCTCTCTCTCTCTCTCTCTCTCTCTCTCTCTCTCTCTCTCTCTCTCTCTCTCTCTCTTCTCTCTTTCTTTCTTTCTTTGCCCATATTTAAGCAGTATGCTAACTGCTGGGGAAACACAAATTAATAAAATGTATTCTCTGCAATGGAAGAGTTAGTTTAATGTATCAACAGCAATTATGGCACAATGTGGAAGATGCCAGTAGTTAAGTATAAAGAGCTTGCAGAGCAGAGACAGGGAAGAATAAGTGGCTTCAGGGTAAGTAATGGGATCTCAACAGGTTGACATTTGAGCCCCACAAGTGGAGCACCAGAACGCAAGGGAGTGTATTCTATCTAGACAGAAAAGCAGAGAGACAGCAGGCACAAAGGCTCAGAGGGGCAGTAGCTTTGTGAGATGAACTGGAAAGGTGCAAGGAGTGATGAGGTTGTGGGGAGGGACAGAAAAGAAATCATGTGAAGGATAAAATTTATTATAAACAGATGGCTCTGGGGTCACCTGAAGGAGACGCTGTTAGCCAGAGGCCCGTGAGGCACAGGGCTTTTGGAAGAGCAGCGGGCAAGAAGTTGCACGAGATGATGGGCATGGGGTCCTGCAAGGGAAGTTGGAGAATACCAAAGACAAGCTTGGTATCTTTCCTTATCCTTTTCACATGTCATTTCAAAAATTTTTTTTTTCAGTTCTTAGGACCTAACTTTCTCAAGCCATGCCCAAGCCTTCATTCAGAGTGGAGAGGCAAGCAGTGGCTCTGTGAGGATGGGATGGCGCCAGTGGGAAGAGTAAACTCAGAACTCACCAGACTGCCAGCAGCAGCTGCACCGGAGGGCATTTGTTTTGTTTCGGAGTCATTACTCTCTTCTGAAATCTCCCCCTAGGGTGCCATGCCATCAAACGCAGGCATGAGAGCCTGTGCATATGCGCGCGCGCGCGCACGCACACACACACACACACACACACACACACACACACACATTCCTCTCTGAAGCGGAAGAAAGCTTGAGAGCTGGAGAATTCCGGTTCCCCCGGCATCCAGTGGGCAGCCCACCCTCCTTCCAGCTCCACTTGCCCTCTGAATGGAAGGAAGATCAATCCGCATGGCTACCACACCTTGCCCTGGAGTGATCAAGTTTAGAAAGACACATTTACCTCTCCACGTGGGACTTCAAATGGAATCCCCATTTAAAAGTTCTAGTACAATTTAGATATTAAAAGTAATTAAAACAAATCTTCTAGCAATTTATCCAAATAATGCATACAGTGTCTCTCAGTAGGTAACTCTTTAGAACTAGAGTTTAGCTAAAAATCAAGCAAGCACCATGGAATTTAATTTAAGTAATAAAGTTTGGCTCAAAACTCCAAATTCCTCCGTGTCAAGCAGGGCAGCAGAGCTAATTCAGTGGAAAAGTCTAGCCAGGAATGGAGTCAGGCAGGCTGAGGGCTACTGAGGGCTGCTGTGGGCAGAGAATCAGACGGGAACGGTACCGCAGCAGTGGAAGCAATGGCTAAAGATGACTGACCACTTCTGTGGGTCAGGCATTTTCTTATTCAATCATTTATTTTAATAGATGAAAAAGTACGAGGAAAATATAACAACACCTAAGTGTCCACCATCCAAGTGCACAAATGACATTTTGTCATACTTGCTTCAGATTTTTTTCATTTTAAGGAAGTTTACAGAGGAAGTAATTTGTATTTCCTAAATCCCATTTCTCTCTCTCCTCAGAGTCAGACACTATGTGCCATGAATCTGGAGCATATTCACTAATATTCTCACACTTTACTACCTTTATAGATACCTGTAAACATTATAGAGTATTATTTTAGATTTTTGTTTTATTTCCTGAAATCTTCCTTTATCAAGTCAAATGTATGCCTTCAAAAATCTATTACTGTTGATTAATCCATTCCATTGTACTATCAACTCTGAACATGCTATAAAATATACTCATTCATTTTATTTGTAATATATTGCCTTTTCACCATTAGACTGTATAAGAAATAGAAAGTTTCTTTCTGTTCAACAATGTATCCTGAACATATAAACAGTGCCTGCCATATAGCAGATGCATAACAAATATTTGCTGGAATAATATAACTTCCATTAATTTACTTCTAGAATATTCTATTTTATGCATGCTTCAGAATTTATCCATTTCTTTACTAAGGTTTATTTGAATTATTCTTAACTCTTTGTTATTGTAAACAATATTGCATGAAATCCTTGTATACACATGCAAAAGTCCCTATAAGATATTTACCTAGAGCAGAATCACTAGGTCATGGGACAGGTATACTTTAAACTTTACTAGATATTATCAAATTACTCACCAGACAGATTTACCGCCTTTCACTCTCACTGCTTTTCTACTTGTTTTACTTAGCATTATCAGATTTTTTTTCCAATGGAATGAATGTAATTAATTAATTTACATTTTCCTGATTACTCACTAGCGTAATTGAATGTGTCTTCATACACGTTCTGGCTCTCTGGATTTCTTCTTCTATGTGGGACCTGTTCATACTCTTTGCCCATTTTCTATTTGACTATTATTTGCCTTTTAAAAAATAACTTATGTAATTGCAAATGTTAGCTCTATTAAATAATTAATTTGCAATAACTTGATTTTATATCTAGCAGCCTTGCAAGCTCTCTTATTAATTCAAATAGTTTATGGATTATCTTAGATTTTCTTTTTAATAATGATATAATCCACAATAAAAACAAACATAGCTTCTTCCTTCTTCTCCCTTATACATATAAATATTTCTCTTTCTTGTCTTACTATATTATCCAAAACTAACAGTATTCTGATAAGTGGAGCAGGAAATAGGAACATTCCTGTCTTACTCTCTTTAAAAGATATATTCTGAAGTTTCACCTTGAAGATTTATATTGTTATAATTTTTTGTTAGATACTCTTTAGCAGGTTAAGGAAGGTCTATTAACTTCTTAGTTTGATGTGAGTTTTTATTATGAATGAGTCTTGATGTAGATACAGACTTTCCTTAATTTAATCCCTACATTATAATTTACACTGAACATTTAGCACCAATACACACTGGGCTAGGAGTCAGCCAAACTACAGTCTGTGTAACCTGTTTTGTAGAAAAAGTTTTTTAAATCTTTTTAAAGCTTATTGGAATATAGCCACACCCATGTGTTTACTTATTATCCAAGGCTGCTTTCAGGCTGTAATGGCAGAGTTGAGTCGTTGACAGAGAGCAGACAAGGCTCAAAGCCTGAAATATTTACCATCTGGCCCTTTACAGAAAAAGTCTACCCACTAGATATACACCATATTAAATCCCTCTTCTTACAACTCACTCTACAGTGGGGGACTGGGGAACAAGCAGAGAAGCAGGCCAAAGAGGCTTTTAAAAAAATAGCTTTTTTTGCTCCCTACTCTCTGTTCTTTCTCCTTTCTCTCATGTCTGCGCTTCTCTTTCCTCTTCTTTCTTTCCCCGCTTCCCTTTTCCCCTTTTTCTTCGCTTCTTTTTTCCTTACTGTTCTATGTGCAAAATCTCTCCCTCCAATTAAATAAAAAAGAAAACTGGTCAACACTTTCTCGATACCTAGCTGTGTCAACTGCTATACTAAATTATTTTTAAATTATTCAGAATTCATTCCTCAACAAACACATGTTTAACACTATGCCAGGTACTGTTTTAGGTGCTTGAAATACATCAGGGAACCAGAAAAAGATTCTTGCTATCATGAAGCTTACAATGTAATGGAGGGAAACAAACAATAAAAAACAGAGCAAATAATAAGTGCTGGAGAAAGAGCAGATCGAGAAGGGTGACAGGGTTGTAGAGGAGCAGGGCACAGTGTCATACAGGGCAGTCAGCAAGTCTCATTGAGAAGGTGACATCTGAGCAAAGCCGAGAAGGAGGGAGTCCAGAGGCCCAAGGCAACAGTGTTCCCAGTGTGTTCAGAGAGGGGCAAGGCGGCCAGTGTGGGGCAGAGTGAAGCAAAGTAAATAGGAAGTGAGATCAGAGAGATTACAGGGGCCAGGTTAGGAAAGCCCTGGTCAACTCTCCATGACGGAAATGAGGAGCCACTGGAGGGTCCTGAACAAAGGAGTTAAGGGATCTGGCAGATTTTTTAAAGGATCACGCTGGCTGTCAGGGTGAGGATCAGTTGCAGAAGCTGCAAGGCCATTCAGGAGTCTGTTGCAATGCTGATGAAGAATTCATGCCATTTTAATCCCTCAATAGTTGGATGAAATGGAAACTAGTATTCTGTCCTTTTGATGAAAGAGGAAAATAAAACTTCCAAAGGAGAACTTGCCAGGTTGTATAGCTACTAAAGGCAGACCTGGTTCAAACCCAAGTCTGTGCAGGGTGAAACAATGCTATCTGGAGTCAGATGGACTTGGATTCTACTATGTGCAAGTGCTTCGTAAATAATCTTTATTTAATGTATGATATAATTATTTCAAGAGTTTCATGATTTTAGATTGATCACATATTTATATGATATTTCATAGATTCTTAGATAAAAAAATTTTTTAATAAAAACTACCTTTAAGAAAACCTTTTTAATGACAATTTGGATGCTATAGATTTAGTCTCTTGGATTTTATTCTTGAATCATTTATCAAAAAAAAAAATTAAATCTAGATTTTCAAACACTAGGTTTGCTTCAAATAAATCTAAAGACCTAAGGATTTATTTACTCTAATCCAAGAAATTAGAAGCTCAACTTTATGTAAGTTCCTGCTCTCCTATAGTCTCAGATTGCATTCTTTAAAAGTCACTTCACCACTTGAGTGTGGAGTCTTCTTTTTAAAATCTGCTGACTTAGAGGCATATTCCCAAGTTCAAATCCCATCTTGCACACAAGAAATGCTGTCTTCTGTAATATTACTGGTAAGAAAGTCATATGGAAGGATTAACAAATGAAGTGTTTCTACTTACTTTTCAGTGACAAATTGAAGTCACTGGAGCCACCCAACATAAAATATAAACCACATAAATATAGGTCATGCAAATTTCATCTCTAGTCTGTTAGTGTTGAGATTTTAAACCAACCACAAACCCAGGTTTACAGATAAATGATGTTGAAAAATTTGAGTACTTACATGTTATATATAATCAATACATGGATATGCAGTCAAAAATTTAAAATCAATCACCCACAGATAAGCACTGAGTGTCCTCTAGGCACTCTCTTAAGTGAGTGCCACTGAGAAAAAAGAGGCCAGGTCCTCATAAGCTTGCCTCTAGCAGGGGAAACCAAACAATGAGTATATAAGCAGAAGTTTTAGGGGAGCAGTGAAGGAGGAGGAAGGGCACCCAGCTGCTCTTACCACAGGACCAAACTCAGAATGATAAGGACAGGAAGGTCAGAGAAGCCTGCCCTGTGGAAGTGATGTTTCAGTTTGACTTGAAGGACAGGAACAAGTTATCAAGGAGAAGAACAAAGAGATGGAAGAGGAAATAACTTTTCAAGTAAAGGTAAGAACCTGTGCAAAGCGTTTCATACGGGTATGAATCCAATGCCTGGGGGAAGAAAAGAGAAGTCTGGTGTGCCTGACGGAAAGCAGGACGAGTGGGGGACTTGAGTAAGGTGAAGCTGGAGACAGGCAAGGGCCAGGTCTGGTGAGGCTAAAATGTTTGGATTTAACTCTAAGACCAAAGAGAAGCAACCAGCGGAGATTTTTAGCAGCAGAGTGTCATATCTACTTTTCATTTTTTAAAGGTCAGTCTGGCTACTATGTAAAGAATGGATCAGAAGGCAACAAGAATGGGTGGCACTTAGGAGGCTGTCATAATGATCCAGAGGAGAGGAACAGGATGCGGATAGACGTGGAGGCATTGGGGTGTATGAAGGAAGGTTAACAGGTTCAAATCAGTAGGGGCTGTGTGTGGCGGACAAGTGAGAAGCAAGAGCAGATGGTAACCCCTCACTGGGGGCATGAAGGGACTTCCACATGGAGGAGGAGCTACTTCACACCTGGGGTGACTCCATGTCAAGTATGTTTCAGCGGGGGAGTAGGGCTGAAGGTCCATTCCAGCACCACTTCTCCCTACCGACCTGAGTGGTTGATTGCAAAAGATTTTATTTCATGGGTCTCTTTTTAGTTAAAGTGTAAGTAGAGCATCACCCTTGTAGGGAAACAGGTGTCTTGAGAAGGGCTGACTCCAAAATCACTTGGCATTTCCTAAATGTACAGGGCTATCAAGGTGTCTTTTGTAATGTTAATGAGGTAACTTTTGGAAAGGTCCCAAAGATAGGGGCTGGTGGCCATGTGATTAGAGAGCTGAAACTTCCAGTCCCACCCTCTGACCTCAGAGGAGGTGAGAGGAGCTGCAGATTGAGTTCAATCACCAATGGCCAGTGAGTTAATGAGCCACGCCTATGTAATGGAGCCTCCATAAAAACCCAAAAGGATGGTGTTTGGAGAGCTTCCAGGCTGGTGAACACATGGAGGTGCTGGGAGAGTACACAAAAGCTTGGTACCCTTCCCCCATATCTTGCCTTGTGGATCTCTTCCATTTTACTGTTCCTGAGTTATACTCTTTTATAATAAGCCAGTGATCTAGTGAATAAACAGATTACCTGAGAACCACTCTGGCAAATTCATCAAATCCAGAGAGGTTTCTGGGGACCTCTGATCTATATAGCCAGTTGGTCAGAAGTACAGGTAATAACTTTGACTTGCCACTGGTGTCTTAAATGGGAAGAACTGAACACTAAATCTGAGGAATCTGATGCACTGGGTAGACAGTGTCTGAACTGACTTGAGTTGTAGGACACCAAATTGGTGTCCTAAAAATTGCCTGTGTTGTGTGGAATCCCCTGACAATGCCCACATTGAAATTAGATGCTCAGAACACCAAAACAGACAGGAACCAGAGTGGACCTCAGAAGAGTTCTGACTGACCCAAAGCAGGTACACATCAATGAACATTCTGATTACTTTACCAATCTGCTGAGGGCTGACAATGTTTTAATTGTAACATTTCCCTTTTTGCTTTCCTTCCTTGGTGAATGGGTAATGTGCCTATTGATTATGCCATATAGGTAAGTGGGTAAAATTGCAATATTTCTAGAATCTCTCACCTGGCTTTAGTGCATCTCCCATATAATGGGTGTTTCCAGAGGGTGGAGAGGAGTAGTCCATCACCATCTCTATAGGTAATTACAAGGGCCAGTGAGGGCTTATCTGGACCAGAGAGGTTGGGTGGGGGCTTCTTCTTCTGCAGCCTGGTAGCGAGAGACACAGGGAAGCAGAAGTGGAGGACTGCTTGTAAGAAATAAACTTTATTTCTCCCTTTGAATGATGTCGGTTTCAAAGGTATTTTGCCCCGGGATTTTACCCTGGAGTTACAAGGTGACTGAAGAAGGAAGGGAGGACTGCTTTTCTTATTTGACTGTCTTTTTAAAGCCCTCTTCCAGGTTCCAAATCCTCAAAAGGGAATTT
The DNA here is from genome assembly GCF_030020395.1 of Manis pentadactyla. Taxonomy (NCBI): domain Eukaryota; kingdom Metazoa; phylum Chordata; class Mammalia; order Pholidota; family Manidae; genus Manis; species Manis pentadactyla. The sequence goes on from NC_080025.1 coordinate 125,304,792, forward strand.
ACAATTATGGGGAAGTTGCTTTCTGAGCATGACTAAATACTCTAAATCTTTCTGCACACAAGAGTTGGCAAACACCAAATTATAGACTCATATCATTTCTATTTTTAAATTTTATTCTAGATTCTAGTATATGCTAATTATGATAAAATGTTTTACATAATGCAGAGGCAGTTGAATAATCAATTGAAACTTCCTATTCAATTCCTAGATACCCTAGTAGCTCTCAAATGTGGTCCCCAGACCAGGAGCATTAATATCACTTGGGATTTTGTTAGAATGCAAATACATGGGCCCCACTCTAGACTTACTGAATCAGAAATTCTCAAGGTGGGGCCCAGCAATTTCTTTAGGAAGCCCTCTGAGTGCTTCTGATGTATGCTCATGTTTGAGAACCACTCCCTTTAAACAGTTCTTCCCAACCTTTTCACATCTTGGCATTCATAGAAAGTGACGGTGTTTGTACAGTGGCCCATGTTAAGAGGATGAAGCTGGTAGAGGCCTGGAGCCACCAGTCCAGGGCTCCAGGTGCCCCAGACGCTGTTCAGTAACACTGGCCTGAGCACCTCAGTATTACCCTTTCACAGCCCGCCAGCAGAAACTGACCTGGAGAAACTCACACCAGTGCTAAAGGAAATACGTATGAATGTTCACTGTGGTGTTGTCTCTCATAATGAAAAACCAGGACTCATCTAAATACCTATGAGCAGAGAAGGATGGATAAACCGTGGTATGTTTCTGCACTGAGATGCCATTAACAGTTAAAAGGAATCCATTGGAGCTACATGTTTCAACACAGAAATCACAAAACATGCTAAGCAAAAACAACATGTTGTAGAAGCATACAGTTTGATAATGTTTATATAATATTTATAGTAAGCTGAACAATATTGAGTATTGTCTGCAGCATGCCTGCATATAGTAAAATCATGCAGACAGGCCAAGGGCACAGTAAGCAGCCTACGTGGGGCAGTAAGCTCTGAAGGACGGCAAGAGGAAAAGTGCCAGGGAGGTGCATTAACAGGACATCACCAATTTTATTTCTTTAAAAAGCTAAGGAAAATGAAGCAACAAGATTTGACATGAAGGGAGATGGGTACACGGGTGTTTCTTATATTAATTTTTATACTTTCTTATACATGAAATAGTTCATTAAAATTTTTTAAAAGATCAGTTGGAATCTGCTATTAAATTACCTGAGTTTTAAGGCCAACTCTGACAATAGACCTCTGGCATCAGGCATACTATTTTCTCTCTTGGGCCCACAGTTTCCTCATTTGAAAAACAGAGGGCTTTGAATTCAGTGACCTCTGAAGGCTGTCTTCCTCTTTCACCCCGTATGATCTATTTTGGTGCTGAAAGAGAAAACTCCCCAGCCTCTTGCCTCTTGCCTCCACATGCACAGCCTGCAGCCTCCTCGGCCAGTATCCCTTGTCCAGCTGTCAGCCCTAATAGCCCCCTTGTTTATGATGGCCTCAGCAACTGGGACAGGGACTAATGACATACCACAAAGTAGGGATCATAGAACCTGTGTTCTAAGATATATTTTAAGGCAAAAAGAATAAAAATAAAACCAGAAAAGTTTGGCACACAGACAAGCTGTGTGGGATTTAGAAAATGACCTTGAATTTGTAAGCAACCTTTCCTTGAAATAGAATCTTATCCCTAAGCAGTGGATTTCATAAAGTAGAAGGGAATTTTGAATCAGCATTACAGCCATGTCACTACTTTGTCCCTATTCTGTGGGCATCACCTCTACCTCTTTATCCCCTGCCTTGACATCAGATATGATTCAACACAATGAACTCGCTGACTTTTTCCATGAAGAAAAGCTTAAGTTCTTATTCCCCATTGATCCCTTTAAGCTTTCCTAAAATTATGCCCGACAAATAGGTTTGTTTGTTGATCCTCTGAATTTGATCAGTCATTCCAATAACAGGAACATCATAATATTAATGAACTATGCCTACGAAGGGTGATCAATTCTGCCTAATTTATTGTTTACCACAAAATATTTCAAATACATAAAAAGGTATACACACCACCAAAATTTGTCCTATTTTTTTAATTTTGCTAATTTGCATATTCAGATGAGCAAGCCAGGTTAGGATGGCATTTTCTACTTTGTGGTTTGTGATGCCATATCACAAGTTTGAGGGTTCTATCCCCTTTTGGAAGCATTTGTTCAGCATGAGATAACAAGAAATACATCTAATGTTGACTGACTAGGAATATAAGTCTAAAACAAACCAATCTGATTCAGCTCTTAAATTGTCTTAGGAAATCATCTCTTGGCCTCAGTTTCCTAATCTATGAAATGTACAAATTGGACTTTGTTATATATAAGGTCTCTCCAATCTCTGGAATCCTTTGGTCTTATGGAATGACTAAATAAAGCAATTGTTCTGACATTGTATATACAGTCTTAGTTTAAGTTATCAAGTTTTTTGGTCAAAAAATAAAAAATTAATTAATGAATCTTGTAGACTCCATTTATATTCAATGCAGTGTATATGGATATATATTTACATATATAAATATCTAAATATTTATATATAATGTGTTTATTTTAACAGGAAAAATATACAGTGCTCAGTTATAATACAAAGAAAAATGCCCAGTATCTGATACGGAAAAACCTATAGTTAATGCTTGCTAAATTAATTAACAAGATTAATTATTAAGTTCATACCATGTCAGGACCTATGCTAGGTACTTATGACAATTTCTCATTCAACCTCATAGCAGCTCTGAGAGGCAGATACTTCCTACCTGGTACACATCATAGTACTGTTAAATACCAGTCAGGATTCCAAGTCTGCCTTGGCCCATCTCAGTGACTATATTAATACCCAAAAAGGACACATGTTTTGTAAATGAAACTTTTTAAGAGCTTCACCCTTGTGTACACTCTACCAGCTTCTAGCCTCTGTTCAACATTTACCTACAACTTTATACTTCTTACTAAAGTACTCTCCTGACATTTTCTATTATTCATTGTTATGAAAGTGTGATTAAAAACACTCTGGCGATTAAAACAAAGGTAAAATAATGGGGCCTAGAATGAGAATTAGATCTACTCAGATTTATTCGCACACAGATAAATACAGTTGACTTTTACAACCTTATGGATGACCGACTTTGTGAACTATCTGTGGTACTTACTTTATCTTCACCAAACTTCTTAAGACATTATATTACATATGTCAACTTCATAACTTTCTTTGAGGGACTATTAGTCTAATCATAAAATGCAGGCAATAATGTACATTAAATTATAGCAACACATCTGACAGGGTCTCTCATACCCAAATGGAAAAGATGGAGAAATGCAGACTGGTTGCTACGACAACTATTAAATAGTTGAATAGCTGTATTCAGAAGGCTAGTGATTAAGAATCTCAACGTTAATAAAAAATTGTGCTACAGGGTCCTTGACCTTTTTCTGTTCCTAAATATTATAAATGGCTTAGATTAACAGACAGCAAGGCCCTAAAATGTGAAAATGACAAAAAAATTGAGTGGGATAATACATGGATTATATAAACCAAAATAGACTTGACAGAGTGAAGAGATGAGTCAAGTCAAACAAATTGAAATTTAACAGAGATAAGTTTAAGATTCAAAAACAAACTTTCTAAGCACAGAAAATTTAAAAAAAAAATGGCTTGGCAACTACCTTAAAAAAGACATAGAATATTGGTTGAGAGTAAATTCAATATGAATCAATAATACAACTACCAGAAAACTGGTACCACCTTTTTGTACCAGTTTTAACAGAAATAAGAAAACTATCTCACCGAAGTGAGGCCATAGGCCTGCTCTTCTTGGCACTAGTTATTTACCGCCATATTGAATATGGTTTTTGTTGTTGAACTTTAAAGATGCAAATAAACTGAACACCCAATTTCTGACACCAGAAGCTTCCTATGTCAGGTAAAGAGATACTTTTAAAAAATAAATAAAATTTTTAGAAAAAGGTGTGTTTAGTCTGGAGGAAAGAAGACTAAAGGAAGACATGATAGCCATCTCTAAATGTTGTTAAAGTGGTTGTATGGGATCAAAAATAGTCTTACGCGGAAGAACCCAAAGAAGTCAAATGAGAATCAATAGGTTCAAAGAAAACAAATTGTAACTTGGCATAGCAAGGAAATTTTTGGTATAGGATCATGAGATTGTAAATTCCCCCATGTTTGATAGGAGGATAATAGGCTGGACAATCTATTGGTGAGATATTGTTTACAGGATTAATGCCATCAGTGGTAGTTTCATGTCAATTAATTTTGAGGTCCCTTGCAAACCTGAAAGAAAACGAATTCATAATACACAAGCTACCTAAAAAGAAGGTGACTGTTACAGACTTACTCATGTTACTAATGGTCTGGGCAAGGTATGGTCTGAAGTTAAATCTGCTATCCACTCACTCCCCAAATATGCACACACACAGATGAAAAACAAACAAACATGATTCTTGTCAAAGTGGAATAAACATCAAAGCCCCATTAGTTCAGGTTCTACTATTTGAAATTTGCAATAATTCACAGAGGAATAGGATCAGAGTTTGCCAACTCTAAGGAAAAAAAAGATGTTAGTTAAGTATTAGTGTAAACCAGATTCTGGAAAGAAAGCTTGGTCTTACATCTAAAGTTGAGAAAATGCCATTAAAAATAATTAGCTTATGATTTCTCTCTTTCCAGTTTCTTAATGATCCATTCTTTATCCCAAATCAAGTAGGACTTAACTGTGTGAGTACTTGTTAGCAGCACTTATTCTGCATGCTGTACAAACTTGAAAACAATAGTTGTTTCTTTTTTAATGTTAAGAAATTCAACTTTCCAGTGAACTGGGCATTTCCCACATTTAAATTAGGTCTATTAGTTCAAGTTTTTAAAGGACTTTTTTGATGATATGTTGCTTTAAGTCATCTTATTACAGATAAGCAAGAAATGACGGTCTTTAGTAACCAAAACAATGTAATTATAATCTAGAGAGAGACAGAAGTGAGTATTGTAAGCAGTCCAAAACTTAACCTTGAAAGATCCAACCAAAGCTAGAGATCACACATACTGGCCATAAATTCTAGAAACTGTGAATCAGTACACAGGGCCCAAAGTTGTCAAATACATGACTGGCAGGGCCACATGGACATGTGCACTTAGATTGGCCCTGCACTCAGAATGGTTGCAAACTTGGTTTAATGTGCTAATGTCTTGAATGTCAGTTTTTTAACACTAGGCCCTATAGATTGTGTAGGTGGTCCTGGAGACTGCTGCATAATAGTGACTGAGATACAAGAGGCAAGCAAATGAAATGCATACCCACAGGCAAAAGCTAAAAATAGCTCCATTTATTAATGAGCAACAGTATCCTGTAATCAAGACACAGCCTGTTGGTTAAAGGTATAAAGAATTACTTTGCTTGTTGAATGTGTAAACCAAAGCTAATTCACAAATTTGCTAATTGTTTTTCTCTGCAGCAGATGTGAGCTGCCAGCCAGTGGAGCTTGAGTATTCAAAAGTAATCAGCCACCATTTCAGACTCCATCAAAAAGTCATGTATCACTTTCAGAAGGCATGAAATTTTGGTACATTTTTTTACTGGAGTTACAGCAAGAGGGATGAAGCAAGTGTAAATTTTAAGACAACAAACAATCTCTTCACTTCACCATGGAAAATCAAAAATAGCAATGAACCCTTGTAGCACTTGAGGCTCGTTCAGAGTCCTCTGGGCTGTGAACTGCTGAAGCTGCGTGTCAATGAGGGAATTTTGAACCTTTGCTCAAGTGAATCCACACTGATGTGGGTTGTAAAGTTCCTTTCACCAGTAAAAACTGTATACCTTTACATCTTCTGTTTACAGGACAGAAGGAGTTACCAAAACTTCAAATATCACAAATAAAATCTCGGGTATATCACTAACTTCTCTACTTCAGAATCAAATTCATTTCTGAACACACAAATCAAGAAATGTAGCCATGAGGAAAAAAGTCAGGATGAAGGAACAAATATGAAACACATCTCAGTTTTAACTTAACAAAATTTTCCCCATTTGGTTTCAAGTTCATAAGTAGAGTCTGTGTAGCTCTGGAGAAGACAGTTGGTAGCACTCTAGACTTATATAGCAATATTTGCTATGAAAAGCCCAAAGAACGTTCATCTACAGCATATAATTTCCCCATACACTATCCCTATAAAAATCAGGGAAAAAATGCATTATACCCATTTTTAAAATGTAGAACTGAGGTACAAACTAGATAAAATATTGCCCAAGACCACACACACACACACACACACACACACACGTACAGTAAACCATATCTTGCAAATCACTTTTCCTTTTTAACATGTTCATATTAGAATCAGTGAAATGTTATTACGAAATGAATGCCTACAAAAGATATTGTTACAATGTAATTTCAGTTATAAGTCATTTTACTTGGAGCTCTATGAGGTATTAATAATTTTTAACAAATATGCATATTAAGAGTATATTATATTTTCTTGATCTCATTCTGAAATTATATTTAAATTTAGCACCGGCTCATATTCCACAGACAAAGGAAAAGTAATATAGGGATAATCTGCCATAGGAGGAGTCTACTAAAACTGTATTTTGATTTCTAACCTGCCTTGCAAGAACAGGGATTACAATTTCTGGTGGGAGCCATATACAAACAAAGATGAGCCGTGATTCATGCAAAGAAACATTTTTCTAATCTATAATTCACAGTTCAACTGCCTCGATGCCTTATATCTGAAGCCTTTAGCCAAGTAATTGTTAATATTTGCTGCTCAGTTTAAAAACCCTCCTGGAGTCACGTCCTTTATTGGCGCTGTGACGTCTTACGTCATGATGTTGCGTCACCACGTGATGACGCTGTGCCATCACACACATCATCGCATATTGACACAATGTCATGGCATAATATCATCAAATTAAATTCATCAGCACTCCCTCAGCCTGGCCCCAGGAAGGGCAAGAGATTATTTTCTTTGCTCCTGTCAACAATTCCTGGTCTGTAGGAGAGAACAGCAAACTTCACAAATCATTTCCTGGCCTCCTAAAACACTGAATCGCAAAGTAGAGGTATTTGAAAGTTACAAAGGGAAGTTTATGGGCATGTTCTTCATGGGGATTGTTTTGGTGGATTTTTACTTGCTTTGACCCCTAACTAGCAGTACCCGAGTCCTATTTTAGAAATAAATATTTACAAATGTTAGTCTCCTATTTTTCCTGGTCATAAGACAGGACAGCGTTTGGGCCTGTGGCAAAAAGAAACCTAATACCTTGGCTTCCCATTTCTTGTCTTCATCATCCACCTTCTTCCAGTTCTTTTCCCTTCTCTCCCATATTCTTCTATAAAATTCTGAAATAATGAGTAATGGGAGGTCAGGAGGCTGATGCCACCAATAGTTTTGACTCGAAATATTTATGTATGGTTGTAGGGAGTGTTGAAAGCTGTGAAAGGGGACCTTGTACCACCACAGCCTAGATGAGAAGCAGAGTGTCCACGTCAGCAGCCAGTATAAACATGGGGCAGGTGGATGAGACATCTTATCCAAATGTTACTCAAACAACATCTGAATGTTATCTGGATTTACTTATAAACTCTTCCACACTGCCAATTTGTTAAACATCACATGCAGCTTGTGCACACTGTCAGTGCATGACCTCTCTCTTTCATTAACTCAGTTACCATCTGCCAGGCACTGTCCTAGGTACAAGGACTCAGGTTGAACAGATGAAACGGTATCACCTTGAGTTCAGAGAAGAAAGGGAGACAGGTGAGCAACAGATTTCAAAACAATCTAAGGGCTTTAATGATAAGACAGTGTTCTGGAGACAGAAAAGGAAAGGAGTATCTGGAGTTGTAAGAGGATCTACAAGAGAGGAAACATATTTTTGAATCTTGAAAACTCAATAGGCAGAGGAGAAAAAAATTCCAGATTCAAATGCAAATGCAAACATGGGCATATGGAAGACCCCAAAGTATTAGACTAATTCATTCTTTTGTAGATGTTTTCTCAAAATAATATGTTAACATAAATGCTGCTTTGAAGGGTACTGACTCACACACTAACATTGCCATAATCCTTCATCATAATTACAAACTGCTTCTAGCTGTTTCTTAAGTACACTATTACCAGTGCAGTACAGTTATCTTATAGGAGAGGTTTCTATCCATGAGGCTAAATATGCTATTCTTTCTCCATAATAAAATAAAAATTGGAAATCAGAGTCACTTGTGTTTTCTTGAAAGCATGGGACTAGCCACAGAGATATTGTTAACTTTTTTTCTGGTATGTATATAAAGATAGCTTAGAAAAATCTCAGCTGATGATTTACCTTTTTGAAATAGGCATTGAAGAGTATTTGTTTTTTAATATACTATGGAAGAAACACTTCATCCCAGTAAATGGTAAGTGGTTATATATTCTGACATTTGGTCCCATATGAAAGCCACTGGTAGGTATTTTCTACTGTACCATAATCCTCAAGAGGTTTTTAAAAACTAGACAAGAGAATAAAAGCTCTAGAGGATCTCTACCCGCAAAGACTTACCTTTATCTTTCTAAGAATAATGTAATGTTGACAGGCAAGGTTTCAAACATGTTTCTAAAATGTCATTTCTAAGCTAGATATACACAGAGATTCTTGGGCATCAGCAATTATTTAATTAAAACTTGATGAAATCTTTATAATAGTTTTTAACCTATGCCACATATGCATATATATATATATATAGATTAACATATCTATTTTGTACAATAATAAAAAGAGAATTTGCACTTAGGCTTCCAAAAACATGCAATAAGTAATTAGTGGTGAAAGAAAGAAGAAAATTTCCAAATACCAATTCTTTGCCACATACAGAACATATAGAATTTTATCATGAATAGGATAGCAAAGAAACAAAATGAATGAGAAATTTACTTCAATAAGTGTTACCTTTTAGAAAATAAAATATAGAAAATATGAAGGGAAAAATCTGCAGAAGATGTAACCCAATGATATGCAACAGTGGGCTATGGAGTTACCAAACTTCTTTAGACTTCTTTCCTTAAGAATTTTAAATATATTTTTATTTTTAATTCCAAATCAAGAAGAAAAACAAGAATAGCAACATCAGAAATTCCTTGTTTTTGTACTTTATTCAGATGGATATTAATGTACTTTTCATCCAGATTTCATTTTTATGTAACTTTTATGGCAAAATTGTTAACTCAATTTATGTTTTCCACAGCAAAAAAATCTTTTGTAGTAGTATAATCACCCATAACTTGTCTGTGGTACAAGTTCAGAGATCCAAACTGGCACTTATTTCTACAAATACGCCTCAGTTACATAGTGATGGAGTGGGCCTGGGAGTGGAGGCTGGAAATGTTCACATGGAATCTGTCTGCCTCCATATTCTACACCTACCCCGCGAAGTATAACTACACCTATACCTGAGACAGGTATAACAAACACCTGTATTCATTCTTCCTACCCCCATATCTTTTCTTCTACTTCTTATGGACTTTTCAGATCCCATTAACTAGAGCGGACCAGTCCACAGATTTTTAAATTTTAATTACCTATGTGAATAATTTTCTTTAAATAATTGAATTCAAGGAGAGGGAAGGGTAAAAGCACTCCCATTTATTAAGGACCTGCTAGCCTCTAGAAATTGTGTTAGGTGCTTTACATATGCTATTCAATTCAGTCATATATTCACTGACCTTGAAGAGGAACATGATTATTAACCAATACAAATTACACAAATTCAGCTGTTTGAATTAATCTGATAGTTCATGATTTTTTTACAATAGATACATTAAGATTTTTAAGTGCCTCTATAATCTGGGCACTGTTACCATAAAATTAACCCAATGTACTATCATTTTCCTGAAGGTTCTAGGTGAATAAACAGGGATGAAGTTACCAAGTTCATTAATAATCTCTGCCTTTGGAACACTCTAGTGAAATACTCAGCCCCAGCTCCATCTTCCTCTCCCCCATACCCTTCATCCTCCTGCTAATGCTTGGGACCTTTAAGTTCTGCTGTGTTGCCCCAGACCCTACTCTCACATCTGGGGTATTTGCTGTCAATTCTCTGCTACCCTTATTGATGATACGGACTTTATCAATGTTATCCTGACTCCCACCTGGTCACTATCAGAGATCCAGGGCTGCAGACGCAAATATTGGAGGGAATGCTTCCCCTACCAGAATGGAAATGGTCTGCTTCACTTCCATATAAGATGTACTTGCTTTTTCACAACAGGCAGGGAGGTTCCCAGACTGTTTCAGACTGAAGAAAGAAGTACAAACTGAAGTTGGGGGTGTGTGAACCTCAAGTTTTGAAACACTTTCTTGACCCCTTGCTTCTGGCCTTTCCTTCCCCCAAGATCCCTGCAGGGAAGACCAATCCCAAGGAGTTTAGGTAATCAGAGCTGCAAGAGGGAACAGGCTGGTGGCTGAACTGGCTAAGCCCAGGTGTGCAGGAGCAGGGTCCCAGAAAATCTGATAAAATATACATGACAGTAAAAAGCTATACCAAGAGAAAAATTGGACTGGATGCAGCATGCAATAGAGACCCATTGCTATGCATACAAGAAGTAAAGGTGTAATGCAAATTATGGAAATATTAAGGAGGAATTGGAGGAAGCCAACTGCTGGAATCAGAGCTGCCATGATACTGTATGCTTGAAAGCTGGGGTTAGGCTGGTGCTTGGAGTCAGGGTCCAACCAGAGACATTTTCAGCAGAATAAAAGTGAGGACTTGTGAACACACTTGATACAATAAATATCAGAGGGTATCGGGAGACATATACAGTTCCAAAGAATTTTAGCATGAAAGATGGGAAGAATGTCAGGTTACTGACAGAAATGGGGATGTCAGGTGGTTGTGGTGATGGACATGGTAGAGAAAGAAATTAGTTTGATTTCAGATGTGAGCAGTCTGAGATGACAATAGGGTACCCAAGTAGAATTCTCATGCTGACTGTCACTGTCATGGTTCCAGAGACCATCACAGAAAGAGGAGTGGGAGAAACCTATCTCCTAAGAAGTTCAGTGCAGACCTTTTTAACAACTATTTAAATTCCCAGCCAAAATGAACCAAACCCATTCATTCATTCATAACAAAAATTAGTATCTTTCCTCATGAAAAAGAAACAGGATTTTCTTTCTCAAACAAAAACTGATCTTCAGAAAAAGGTTGAAATCATTCACCACTCTGAAACTTTTACTGAAAAGCTTTGATTTGTTGAAAGAAAAATTATCAAAAAAAGGATAATTCCTTTAACAATTCAGACTATAAAGTGATGACATTTTTTTGCAGAGATTCTATTAATTGGTTTTTCATACTGTTTAAAAGTAGCAAAGTCATCACACTGAAGAAATCTTATGTCATTTATCAGCTTCCTCTCCAGAGCCCCAAGAACACCTGATGATTATTTCAATCAAACTGATCATTCACTGAATACATAACCATGAATAATTTAGCAGAACAATAGATCTATTACTTAAAATAGTGCTAACCTTTTATAATGCTTGTACCCAGGGAGAGGACTAATATCTGTGTCGCAGAATAACTTATACCAGATTAGCTTTTGGAGGTAACATTGCAACTCATGGAATACCTAAACACATGCAATTATAAACCACATTATGGAAAAATAGTTAACCTTTGTGTAGCATTTAAGAGCTTACAAAGTACTTTCTCAGACATTATCTCATCTGATGTGCAAAACAACCCTGTGAGAGAGATATTAACTCAACCTATTTTATAGGTGAAGACAACAAGGCACAGAGAAGGGAAGTGATTTGCCTAAAGCTGCCTAACTATTAACTGAAGCTAAGATTCTCTGCACAAACTCTGTGCTGTGTCTTCTGCACCCACATTTCTCTTGTGGCATAATGAATACCTATGCTAAGAGGCCTTTTAAAGCAGGCTGTGTCCTTCTTACACAGTTCCAACATCCCATCCCTGTTCTGGCTCTGCTCTCCTGACTTTCTTGGCCACGTCCTACTGGTGGCCAAGGGTTCTCACATGACACCCTACTAGAAGAGTATCTTAAGCTACCATTTCTAGGGCAAAAATGTTCTAGAAAACACTCTTCATTCTTCTCATGAACTGAATCCCATGCAAACATTTCTGCAATGTATACCCATCATCTGTAGCCAAGGAAGCCACACATCAGTTGTAAGAGGTGTTGTATTTATTCTGTTTAAAATGATTCCTGCCATGTGACAATTCATGTAAACAACAAACAGAACTCTACCCAATCAAGAATTACTCTTTTTTTCAAATTCTTAAAGGAGACTTGCCTCACTGTAAACTAATTTTGTGAAAGTTCATTTTGCCCATTCCACAGTAGCTTGATTTGAGAACTATCTGGAATATTATTAGGTTGCTCATGTTCTCACACTCTCTCTCTCTCTGTCTTTAACCAAGACTATCTAAAATGGATAAAAGCAATGCTTTAGTTCTACAGTCTGCTCTTCAGAGTTCCTCATTACCCTTAAATGTCTCCCCTTTGTTTTAAAGGATAATATCCTGCACTAGATACAAGCAATTAAAAGTGTCATTTAAATAAAACTGACATTCTTCTTACAACAAAAGTAAGCTCCAATTTGGAGTAATGTGTCAGGTCCCTTCTTTACTAGGTACATAATAAATCATTTTGTTATTATAATAATCTTTCTTTTTGTCTCAATTGTTATCATTTAATTTTTTTACTTTCAAGTAACAGCACTCTAAGGAACACATAAAACATTCTCTGAGATAAAGGTCCAGCAAAAGTGTCTTGTTATTTAGAGAAAACAAAGAGAGAGATGATTTATATTTGCACATATTTAGGTAACTGTACATGCCTGATCCCTTTGGACAAGTAAAAGCAAACAACAGAGCAGAATGACTTCCCACTAAACAAAATATTTACCCTAATACAGTCAATTTTGAGTTTTCCCCACCCCACCCACCCCTTCATATTTAGGCAACGGTAACTTCCAAAAATACCTGATATTAACCGCATTTTTTTGTGAATCAAAATTTTAATCACCTAGAATTCTTGCTTAAAAGATGTGGGTGGTTTGGTAATCAAAATCACAGTCTTTAGGGAAACTTGCAGCCAGAATCCAAAATTCAACTATTAACCCACTCAGCAATAACTAAGGAGTATTTTAGCAATTTAGTCTGAGGTTTCAAACTTAACAAGAAATAAGAGGGCCAGGCTTCATGCTAAGGGGATTCCAGGCACATTATCCAGATCAGGGTTTATAGGGTGATGATTCTGGCACACCTGGGACTTTGAGCTTTCCCAGGATGTGGGACTTTCGATGCTAAAACCAGGACAGTCCTGGGCAAACCAGGCCAGTCCAAGGAAAACCTTCAGGTGGAACTGGAGCATGTATCAAGAAGGACTTGCTCCTGGAAACAGGGCAAAAATTGCATCACTGGACCCAGGGCACAGGGTAGGAGCTGGGCTAGAGGGCTTGTTGCAATGTCACAGGGCTATGAACTAAAGCTTTTACTGACCCCTCACTGAGGACAAGATTGGCCCCAGAGCAGGAGACAGGCTGAGTCTGCAGCTGGAGCACAGATGGCTGCACAACAGAGCTCGGAGCAATATGGGAAGGAGATACCCAGAAGACCTTCCCTCCTCACCTACCTTCTCTTTGTGCTCTTCCGTTAGCCTGATCAGTCAGCTGTTCTTTTGTCTTCATTTAAGCCAGGATGCATCACTTTATACTTGAACACATGTGGGTAGAGCAAAGCTCCACAGCAACACTGACAGAAGGAGGTAAGGATCCCACCAGAGTTATAGGGCTTCCCTGCTTCCGTGAGGGAAAAGTCTCTACATATTACTAAAAACACATAAACTGAGTACTCAGTTTGAGTTTCTATTATACTGAAACACTTTTCATTGGAAGGTAACAGAAGTTCTTTACCACTCTCTCCATATACATTGCCGGTATACATCGCTACATCTATCATAACCAAGAAATCTCTCCCTTGTGCTTAGGAAATCCTTTTTTTTTCTGTAAAGACAGGTGGTGGTTGTACAATTAGGGTAAGCAGAGGAGAGAACCCCAAAGGAAAACAGGAACTGTTAACATTCACTTCCTTGTGCCGGAAGGTTCCCCTCTCAGAACTACACATTAGTGATATTTGATACACTGGTTTATTTCACAAAAGGAAACAATATTCCTCCACAAATAAGTAGCAATATGGTGTGTGACCAGTAGCATCCACTTATTCCACTTGTTAAATGCAGGATCTTGACTTATTTTGTAATCTTGCTGAGACAAATTTTCCTCATCTGAAAAATGGACAGCATATAGCTCACAATTTGCAGAACTTTGTGAGAATTATACAAAATAACAAATGTAGAATGCTATGTCTGACACTAGTAGAGATTCAACAAATGTCAGTTATTTTCCTTTCCTGTTTTCCTGCCTCTTTTCTGCCTGCAAATGAACAAACAGGTCACTCAAATTTGGAAAAAAATGTTCATTATCACCATTTATTGCCATTTTTAGCAGCAGCCTTATGGGAACTAATTGAGTTCATTTTCTTTGTCTTTTACACTTATCTTAGTCTTCAAAATCTAAATGTCTTTTTAAAATGCCATTTATCAGAATAGATGGATATCGGGTTGAGACAACCTGATATTTGTACTTGAAAGTTCTAAGATATACTTGGACAATAATTTCATCTTCTCACCTAAATGTGTGTCTATCTATAAGCAAGCTGTTTTCCACACAAGAATCATTGTATACCACAAGCCCCATTCTGAGCACCTCACTGGATTTGATTCTCTTCTAAGTAAAATCATGATTTCCAGGTAGAAGGGTAAATACTATACTTAAAAACCTCTGAAGTTAGCTTTTATTTATATTATCAACACAAGCATCAAGTAGAAAGAGGCAGAGTTAACCAACATTTTTGAACAACAGTAAATATGAATTCTTTCTGTAATATTTTATAAAAGTCAATACAGTCAGTAATTCTTCCCATACCTTGTCCAGGTTCCAAGTCACTATAAACTGGGATACACCATAGGAGCTTGATGAAAAAAGGGATTTTGCACAGGGATATATAAATGGCAAATTGGTTCAATGCTCACAACAATTCTATGCTGTAGGGACTATGATTATCCCCATGCTACAGATAAGGAAACTAAGACTTAGAAAATAACCCAAGTTCCCAGAGCTGGTGACAGCACAGACTTGAACCTGTGTCTATCTGACTTCAGAGCCCATGCTCTTTAGCCATTAAAGTGTCTAAGAGAAGGAAGGGAATTTTTCTCCACGTTGGTAGCATTATTAATGCTAAACAAGAAAGACGTTGGACCAGTTCATTTAATCTCAAGATTCTAATAGCATTAAATGATGTATCATTATAAGTACTTTGGTTTCACCCTCCAAATTGTCCACAAACCAGAATCTATGGATTGCATCTTCTAGTTTCAGGCTCTGGATCACACTTACATCCTACATAAATCACCACTGCTAAAGAAGTTCTTTTTCCAAACTAACTTCTTAGACTTGGTGTAAGTCATTTAAGCAAATATCCTTTAATGTTCTCTCATCATGACTGGGGGGAATAAAACTAAAAGGCTCTGAGTTTTATTCACTTCAAAATCTGAATCCCAAAAGGTCTGAAAAAAATGTTCTCATTTACAACTCCACTTTCAAAGGTTTTTAATGGTTAACTTGATAACCTAGAGTATTCAGCAGTATCTCTTAATGAGCTTAAAACTGGACTCTTACAGACTTGGTTTTCAGATAATGATTTAAGACCACCTCATCCTGACTTCGTTGTGCATTGATGTCATTAGACTCAGTCAAAGTCAAACATGAAGGTGAAAAGATATTAAGACCACTTAGAGCTACATTCTCTGCATCACCCACAACAAGCCTCCTTTATTAGCCTCTGACGGAGCCTTCATTAGTTGGAACAGATCAAAAGCTGGCTGGAAATAACTCTGCCTGGTAACTCAGATCTCTTTCCTATTCCTCTTCTTATTTGTAGCAGTCAGTTCAGAGATAATGGGAAACACTGTAACTCAAAAGGTAATGTCTCTGAATGTAAATCAAATTAATAGATTAAAATATGGTGACACAGTTAAAATTCATGGTTGACTTTTTCTGTACTTTATTTTCTGGGCAGCAGTAGATCACACTGGCCTCCTCTCTGTTCAAGATATTTCAAATTGAGTAACAGATCCCCAACTGAAATGAAGTATGGTGATAATAGAAATACTTGTCTTTCCATTCAGGATTTTCCCTCTCTGTTCCCAAATGCCCAGCTTTGCCATAAGGGAATGTCACTGATGCTGCTGATAAATACCTCCTAAATTGATTGATTTCTCCCCATTCCCTTGATCATTCGGTTCTTACTCAAGCTGTCTTCAGTGTTGCCACTCAAGCCACTGAGAAATAGTGAAGCTTATGTTCTGTTTCCTGGGCTTTTGCCCAGCTTCCCCTATTCTAATATACCCATGCCTCCCAGGCCATGCTCACCTACTCAACACCTGGTCCTCTGAAACATCACCCTGTATGATCCATGACTACCCAATCAACCTGTGGTCTTAGCTAGGAAAGCATCTTCCCTTCCTTCATATCCGTCACACTTGCGTTTGAGACTCTTCAAAAGACTCACCCCCTCTCTGGACAGGCTCTTCATTCACACTTTATTGAGCCACTTCCTTCACACCCACAAAGAGTTCTTGTGTGCTCATCTCTCCCAACACGATGCTTTGAGAGTGCTAAACAAAAACAGTTTCCTATTATCTATAGAATAAAGTGCAGTTCCCTGCCCCTGGCATCTAAAGCTCTCCAAGGTCTCACCGTGTGGATTGCTCTTCCCAATCACTCCAGATTAAATTGATGCCCTTTTTTATGAAACTTTTTAGAATTTATATCTGTATCATTTGTTCTCGGACTGAATTATGCACTTCCCTGCACTATTGCACAAGGGTTTTGTGTGTTTTCTCACCTATCCTATCAGCAACTAAATGCTGAATCATCATATTATATTTTTGTTGTAGCATCCAGCTCAACACCACACGATCAGAGGCACCCAGCAAATGATATTTCAGCAAGACTGAATGAATGAACGAATAAAAATATGGTGTTATCTCAAAACAAAACAAAAGAACCACAAAGAACGTCCATAGAAAGGTAAAAAGTACAGTTTAGGGTAGAAAGCTCTAGGTGTTTTTCCAGCCCACATGATAAATCTTAAACATTCTTTGTAGGCCGTTTTTGAAGAATGGTGAGATAAGATCAGATGCTGTTCTAGATCTCTTCTGTTTTGGCAGGGGACCAGGGGAGGTGAAGCTAGCTACCAACTGCTTGCAAATAAGCCACGTCCTTTCTGTTTTTCTTTCTTATTCCTTGGTTCCAAAAGTAAAATTCTATAGACAGCTCCTGGAGGAAGAGAGAAGAGGTGCAGGAGGAATAAGAAGAGAGAAGTCAGTCATTCATCACCACCACAGCTGGAGGAAGGCGGCCTTCCTCTGCCCAGAAGGCAGGAACAAATATCCCTCCACTTCAGGCCACTAAACAGAAACTTTGCAGAGAATAAAACTTCAGGGACTAGAGGGACCTGCTAGGGAAGAAATCACTTAACAGCTGAAGAGGGTCAGCTACACAAAAGTCTTCAGGGTGGAAGCCCAAATACCTCTGGGTCGGTCTAACCACATGAACAGGAAGAAGGGAGTAACAGACAATGTTTCAAAAGGGGACAGATGAGCAAGTCCAAGAAAAGAGAGTCTATGTCCCATCAAGGAAATCCTGAAAATGGCTATTCAGGTTATGATGGGCACAGGCTTTGAGAAGATGAATACTTTCAAAGGGGTTCCTGGGTTGTTAGCTTAGAAGTTTCCACTTACTCTTTCAGAAGAGGCCAAAGTATGGGCCTGGGGATCCTATTTTGTCTGATTGCTCAGGGTGGATGGCTTGGCTTCCCCAAAGTCAAGAAAGTAAAGCTCACCCAGCAAAGAATGATTTTAACAGAAGCAAGAGGAGAGAATTTTGAATTCAAGCTTTATGAGTCACCCAGGCTCTCAGTAGTCAAGGGGAGGAGGCAATCCATCAGTTCAGGGACTGCAGGAAAGACCCAGCCCAGATCCTTGAGCACAATTGAATTCTTCCCTCACACATTTTTTTATGCATGCAGTAACTCTGCTCCTCTAACTAGACAGAACATCCTGTTGAGTATGAGTCACTAGCTCCTAAATAATTTGACGTTTCTATAACGAATTTTTGTCCTTGAAAAGAAAAGTCTTCTGCAGACAGGGCTGTGACATTAATAAAACCTTAGGTAACCAAAGGAGGAGGCTTTAACTCGTGTTTTCAGTATTACAGAATTTTTAGTAATGCTGGAATGTTTCACATACAAATTGCTGTAATGTGTTTGGTTTAATAAGACTTGGAAATGGAAGTAGTTGCAACTGATAAGCCCAGATGGCAATACAATAGTATGCTGAATTAATCTGATATTCCAAACAATATTGGACTCTTTAAATAATGAAGGTAGCAATAAAATAGTATTCTGATTAATTATAATCCAGAGTACAGGCACCATTAATAGGGTGGGAGGGGGCTTTTAGGACTTCATTGTAAAACTCAGTCTTTTTGCCATTTATGAAAATTTAATTCCCCAGAGTCCTTTTTTTTCACATTACCAATTTTCATTCATGCATCACATCTGAGCATGAAATTGTGCAATATAGGCAAAGGACAAGGACAGTAGAGGATCACAGATGTGTGTATTGGAAGGAAATGAGGCAGGGTGTTGTTCTTCCTCTGGGGACAGAGCTTCTGGGATGTCCCCACTTGCCCTTTTCTGAGGGACGATCCTCAACTTTGTACATCCAACAGCTTTGTTAGGCACCTTGGAACTGGCTCACACTCATCCAGTGATCACACACTTCACAGTCATTTGCAGTGAGACGATTTGAGACATACCTCTTGAGATAACATAATGCATCCTTCCCCATTATACAAGTTGCCTTGACCATGGGGCCCTAAGATTCTGTCCAGTCAACTGGCCCTCTCTCCTAACAGTGTAGACGGACACCACTGCCTTATACATGCTCTCCTCCCTCCTTGTAAATGTTACACTGATTCTATCTTCTGTCAGCACCTTCTCTCGGATGTTAGAACCCTCAACCCTGCCACAGTTTTGAATTCACTGATACAGTCAAACTTTGTCGAGATCTACACTCTGATCTCTTGACTGGAAATTCTGGAATTTTAGATACTCTTTGTGGGCTCATCAGTGTGACACTTACAAACACTCTCCTGCGTGAGGTGTTCCAACAGAAGCCCAAACTTTGTGTATTCTTAAAATTCACTTCACTCTCAGCATTATAGATATATTTCCTGTCCTCAGAGAGCTGCACCTTACTTGGGGCCCCTCTCATGTTGTATGCAGGCTTACTCTGTTTTCCCAAAGATTTCAGGGGTAGGAAATGCTGCCCACAGTCAAGTTCCTAGTAAAGAGTTAAGTGGTAGATGTTGGAGACTGAATAGTGACCACCAGGATCTTACATTTCCACATGGTGAGACTTTAAGTTCTATCTATAGGTTGCCCAACTATGGACTGCAGACCCCTAATGTAGTAAATCATGGGCAACAAATACTATTTTCCACAACAAAATGTAGCATTACTTGGAGTTAAATCTTGGGTCCATAAGAATTAAACAGTCCCTACAATGGCACATCTAATGTGGCTATACTAGTAGTTCAGTACAACATTGCACAAAAGGTCACTGTGCTATTAATTTAGTAAAATAAAACTAATAGATTAAAATAAAATTGGTGGAAATACAGTAATGTATTTACTTGGTAAATGCATTCTTATTTTGTTTTAGTTGGAAAGCAATATGGGTATGGGAAGTTTGATAACAACAGAGAGATCAGAAACAAAGAAGGCTATTTGTCTCATCATCCATGAGATAAATCCACCTTTTTGGTTCCGAGATGGGGTAAGGCAGAAGGGTTAGCAATGCCCTTACAGAGCCTTTCAAGAATTTGTTGAATCTATTTTATGAACATAATTCTGTTCTGGTTTTGAGGCAGTAGCCCAGTGGACTCTTCTAAGGAGAGAGCAGGGTGAAGGGGGTCATGTGAGCAGCCAGCATTGTCTGGGCCAGTGCTCATCATGATCCTGAAAGAAGGAGAGCAAAACAACCCACTTACCTATTACCCACCTCCCAGGCTCCCACTGGAGTGCAAACAGAAGGGCAGCATAGACCTTATTCATCCTAATACAAACCAATAGCATCCTCAGAAGGCCTTATGCAGAGAAAATGCTAAGATATTTATTGAATTGAATTGTATGGTGGCAAATACCATGCTTTAAAAGTGTTAAAAGACTGTTTGATATGCCTAGTCTAGTCAAAAACATTGTATGTAAGAGACAGAAGCTTGGAAAAGGTGGTTGGTAGAAAGCCAGTTTGGCTAACAGACAGTTTGAGCGTCTGACAGCTGCATTAAAAGCAGAAATTGGTAAACAACTTCCTGTAGTATGGTAAAAAGATTCATTAAGGCAGCTCTGAGTCCCCAAGAGGGGTGAAAAAGCTGAGAAAAAACAAAAAAGAAAAGAAATAGACTTTTATAAAATAAACTTTATTTTTATAGTAGTTTTAGCTCACAGCAAAATTGAACAGAAGGGACAGAGATTTCCCATATACCCTCTGCCCCCACCCTTATATGCCCATTATCAATATCTCTCACCAGAGTGATACATTTTTTTACACTTGACTCATCTACACTGACACATCCTAATCACCAGTCCATAGTCTAGATTAGGGTTCATTCCTGCTGATGTAATTCTATAGGTTTGGGAAAATTCATAATAACATGCAACCACCATTAAAATACCATATAGAGTAGTTTCATTGCCCTAAAAATAATCTGTGTCCTGGACACAGATAGACATTCAATGCTCTAATATACAACAGGAACAGAAATCCTCTACTTCAGTTCCACATTCAGACCCATCCTGAAAACATAGCAAATAGGGAATCAAGAGGATAAGGGCAGTTTTGAGTCATCATTATTAATAATAAATAAATACTAAAAGGGGAGGCTTTGAGCCCAGGAAAACAGAAAGAACAGAGAGAGAGTCCACAAGGTTGAAGTGAGGCAGAAGCAGTTTTAGGAAACTTCTGGGACACCCAGCTCAGGATGTTTAGCATCTGCTGTGAAAGCAGCTTCCAATCTTCTCTTTTATTCCTCCCATCGCCTCCTATGACAACACCCAGATTTAATGCCCTCTAAGGAGTCCCTGAAGTGCTAGATCTGACAGGGATCCTCCAGGCATCTGACAGCTGATTGACAGCTCAGACTGTAACAGAGCACCTCACTCCATGCATGGCCACCATGTCCATCCCAAAGCTGGGGTTGGCGTCAGTCGAGCTGGTCTGGCTCGACTGTAAACGAATGTCCTGCCCAAGTGGAGAACAGGAGTCACATCAGTTATGCTTTAGGTTTCTCATGGATTCACAGGATGTTAGAGCAGGAAAGCTCTATGGTTAGATAACTCATTCCAACTGGAGTTTTTAAGGGAAAAGAACTAAAGTCCGAGAGATGAAATGATTCCTAGGGTCACACAGAGAATTAGAGGATGAACCAGAAACAGCAGCCCAGTCTCCTGAAGCCCTGTTGAGCTCCAGTCACTATTTGCACTTGGTATGCATGCTGTTCTCCCTTTAGGTAGCCTTTATTGTTCTGAAATATTTTCTGTCCTTACTCTTTTTCCAGATCCAGATCTTTAATGGAGTGTGCGTGTGTGTGTGTGTGTGTGTGTGTGTGTGTGTGTGTGTGTGTGTGTTTGTGCTTGTCTTAAGCAGGGCAGCTGTGCTTGTATAAGAGCATGCAGAGGTCTTGGGAGTGTCCATGTGCTCACTCTGGCCCTCCGGTGTTCTGCCAAGCAAATGGCAGGGCCTTTCATAAGTTAATATTCCTCTAACTGATGCCTTCCCCCATATAACCCATATCTCA
Source organism: Manis pentadactyla (assembly GCF_030020395.1). Taxonomy (NCBI): domain Eukaryota; kingdom Metazoa; phylum Chordata; class Mammalia; order Pholidota; family Manidae; genus Manis; species Manis pentadactyla. Next base: position 125,326,797 of record NC_080025.1, read on the forward strand.
AAGAGAGGTGCTCCTCTTGAGATCTAAACTGTTTTAGCCTAAACCTCCATGTCATTCTCTGTTTACATTCATGGACTTCCCCCAAGTTGCTGTGATTTCCAGAGCAGGCCCCAGCCTTGCATTTAGCTATGGCTCTAGCTTCTTTGCTAACTAAGAGTTCCAGTAATGGAATTGCTGTGGAGGGAAAGTGATATGCCTGTTCTGCACCACATGTGAAAGTCAAACCTCTCTCATATACTCCCAACAAAAAGCAGAATCATCCACACAATACTATATGTGCACATGAAGCTTTGGGTGAGGCCATTTACATTAAACAATGCAAATCACTTCAAATTGTCTAGTAGACATGCCTGTTTTGTAATGTAAAAGTTTCCTCCTCCAGGAATTTTTTTACTGGCCAGGGAATTAATCCTCCTTGTAACCTAGCTTTTTACCATCTCACTGACTCCTTTTACCATTCCTTCCATTCTCTTGTTCTCCCTTCCTCCCCCTTTTAGGATTACTTAGAATTCTATATTCTTCTCATTCTACTATCTAGAATAATGATTCTCAACTGGGGTAATTTTAATCCCCAAGGAACATTAGACAATGGCTGGAGATATTTTTGGTTGTCATAAGAGAGGGGGTGCTACTGGCATTTATTAAGTAGAGACCAGAGATACTGGTAAACATCTCACAGTGCACAGGAAGGCTCCCCCGACAGTGAATTATCCAGCCCCACAGTATCATGAAGTTGAGAATCCTAAGGGTTGAGAAATTCTTGAGCAAGAAGAATTAACTAACCAGTTCCATTCCCTAATGCAGTTCTTGGCATATCCAGATTCCTTCTATCGTCCTTAGAAAGTGGCTATAGTTTAAAATAACACGTTTTTATTTCAGTTGCACTACCAAGATTCAGAGCAAACACCACCTCCTTTTATAGCCTGCCCTGAATCCTCTTTTCTCTCCTCCATCTGAGCTTTCATGGCACTTTGGTGCAACACCACCCTAACATTCATCTATTTTGTTGGCCACAGATGCTTAACAACAGACACCATTCCCTTTTAGACCCCTAGCACAGACCCTGGCATAGAACATGCATTTAATAGTGTTTGTGGAATTGAGTTCAGTGTTCATAGAGCAGCTCCCCTAATCTCAGTACCAAGCCTGACAGAATGGTAGAGACTGTACTGACAGCCAAGGGCAATCGTAACTCGTGTTAGATAGAGACAGCACCCATGCCTTGGGAAGGACTGTATGATGATGCAGGGTATGGTCTTGGTCGAAAAGACCACATGCTGGTCCTCTTAGCAAAGAGATCCAAAGATGACTGAACACAGCTATCAGAAGTACCCACTGTCAGCAGAGGATATCAGCCAGACAAGACGGCTGCCATTCCAGTTTTCAGGGATGGCATCACAGATTGCAATTTGCATTGCAATTAGGACTATTTTAAAAGAAGAGGTGTAACAGCCTATCTAAATATTGCTAAAGCACACATAAATGCCCATTTTTTTGGCTGAGTAATGATAAGTGTTACAATTACTTTAGAATTAGCAGTAATTTTCCAAAGCTTTGTGAGCAGTTCATGAAGTAATAGAATTTCAAATGGTAACTCCTAGATAAACAATTGACTAGTTGAACAAAAAATGATGGCCATATATAAAGAGCATATATAAAAGAAATAGGAAATTTCATTATAACATCCCTAATCAACATTTTGATTCCATCTTCCAAATATTGTTACTTTAAGCCTTCCATCAATGACATACATAAACTCAAAGTATTCTTATACAATATCATTTACATTTTCTTAATACAATATCATTTACATTTTCTTAAAAAGTCAGTGACAAACTTTGATGCTTTCTAAGGATAGATACTTCATCATTTTGCTTATTTAAAGGTAAAAACAAATAAAAATAAGTGGAGAGAAAAGAGCAAACAGTGGCAGAAACCATCTGGGTTTTGCATGACTTCATCCTGCCAAAGTTAACAGCTTTCTGCTGATTACCTGTTTACTGATTATTTCTCCTGCCCCAGCTTCAGACCACTCCACTGGAGCCGATCCTGCTTTCTTGTACACTCAGCAGCTCTTTACCCTTCCTCCTTGCTAGTGGATTGTTCCAGTAGCATTCGCCATCTGCCTTAGAGCACATCAGCCCCTTCGTAGCCCCACCGGTAAATCCTGGCCAGTCTCATTCAGTATTGCTCAATCTTCCTTCCCTCACTGCCCCCATATGGATCCTTTGTACACATTCTTCCCCCAAATGCTCCCTAATTTCTTCCCCAAGAAATTTTAATACATGGATATACTATATATCTGTCTATGTATTGTGACCTTTGGAAGGCAAACAGACCACTATAACACCTAAGATTTTTTTGTCCCTGCGGTAGGCAGAAAAATGGTCCTCCAGACATTTCCATGTCCTAATCTCTGGAACCTGTGAATACGTTAGGTTGCATGGCAATGGGAATGGCAGCCATAGATGGAATTGAGGTTGCTGTTCTGCTGAATTTGAAATAGGGAGATTATCCCAGATTAGCCTGGCGAGCCCATTGTAATCACAAAGGTCTTTAAGTGGGGAAAAGGGAAGCAGAAGATCAGAAAGAGAGAGGGGACCATGAAAAAGACTCTCAGTTGGTCATTGCTGGCTTTAAAAATGGAGGAAGGAGGCCAAGAGTCAAGGAATGCAGTCCACGTCCAGAAGCAAGAAAAGGCAAGGGAATTGATTCTCCCTTAGGGCCTCCAAAAAGAACAGAGCCCTACTAACAAATTAGCTGCAGACCAGTGAGACCAGCTTCTGACTTCCAGAACCATAAATTAATATATCTGTGCTATTTTTAAGCCACTAAATTGGTGGTAATTTGTAATAGCAGTATAGAAAACAAAACCTCTCCACATCTCAAACCAATCCTGCCACCACTGCGAATACATGGTCTAATGCTATCACTGTATTTCCACTTCCCTATCTGTAGTAATTTAGAAATAGGCATGTGACAAAATTCTGGCCATGAAGACAAGATATGGGGTCTTCCAGAAGTTTCCAGGAAAGGCTTTTTCACACACACACACACACAAAAAAAAAATGGAGCTTCCCAATAGAAATTTCCCTTTGTTGCTCTATAAATGTTGCCTTCTCCAGGTGATACCTGGATCTACTACAATGAGGCAATGAGAGCAGAAGGAAGAAGAGGGGGCCCCATGCTAAGGAGAACAGAGCAGGAAGCTGCCTTCATTGGGCACTGACATAAGCAACCCTGGAATTGACATACCTCCAGCCTTCTTGTTATATAGGAAGAAAATGCACTTATTCTTTAAGCTAGTTTTGGATTGATTCCAAGTCTTCTTATCAAAAGCAGTCTTTCTTCCTTTACCAGAAATGAACTCATTCTGTAAACAAAACATCCACCACTAGGTATCCCCTCATTAGCTGAAATTTGATGTGGTAAACAGAAATATTTGAAGTAAAAGATCACTTCAGTCTGAGAGATTATAAGAATGAGATGCTAATTTAAAATGTTGGCAGTCAGTACAGAAGGTCGTTTCTGAGCTGGCCTTTGCCCATATTCTCAGCCCCTTCTCTCTTTACTTACCCCAGTTCCCCCAGCCACTATCCTTTATTCCTTGCATCCTGTTCTCATCACACCAACAACTTGCCACACGTGAAAACATGTGCCTTTCAACCCCTGTGCAACTGAGCAGTATGCTCCCTAGACTCCTTTTTACCTGACTAACACATTCTCGTTCTTCACAATTCAACTTATATTGGCTTCATGGAACCAGCCCTGGCATCACCCCATCCAGAGAGAATTATACACTAGTAACTTCCCTTTACCTGTGTTCTCACTGAATCTTGGGCGTCTCTGCATCTGTACTTCTCAAATTACTAGCAAGCTGTGACTGTGTGAGCCAACATCTGACTTTCCCCATCCCAACCCACCTGCACTAAGTTGGACTCTACTGGCAAAACCTGTGGCTTCCCATGTAACCCCTGCTGGGAGGGAGGATGAATATCAGTGAAAGAGCCTGGGTCGGGAGCTGAGACAGGAGATCTGCACTGAAGATATCATTCGGGGCATCATCAGCACACAGATGACAGTTGAAAGTGAAAGCTTGGAAGAGTTTGGCAGGAAGAGAACCTTCAGAAACATCCACCGCTGGCTGTAGGAAATAAAGGTGTCAAGAGGGAAGCACAGGAGAAGAACCTCTGTGTGCTGTTAAAGCAGGCAGTTTCCAGAAGGTATCAGCAGTGGTGGGTGAAGAAGAGGTGTCAAGAAGAAGGGAGGCTGGGGAAAGGCTTGGCCTCTGGGAGATAACCTCCAAGAAAGTAATTTCACCAGAATGAGTAGAAAAGAGCTCAAATGGCAGGGGATGAAGTAGAAAGTAAACAAAGACTCGGTGTGCCCACACTGAGCACACACTGCTTGTGCAAGTGCCTGACCAGAAAGGAAGAGAAGAATGTAAAATTCTTCACCATCTCTATCTGACAATATTCATATAGGCTGATAATCCTGAAAACACTTTTGTTTAATAAAAAAATACTAATGCCTTTATAAACTTCAGGCCATTCAGGAATAATAGCCCTTGCAATGATTTTACCAAACAGGATGTCAGATGACTACCCTGCAGTTTGCTACACTAAGGAGAATATAAAATACAGTCCATTCTGCCAGAGCTGTCTTAGCAGCCCGGAGATTGGTTACACAGTATAGTTTCAGGAGTAGGTCCCTTTGGTCCAAGAGAAAGGGCACTAGACAGGAGCCAGGACACCTGAGTTCTGGAACTGGATTTTCCACTAACCTACTCTGTGACTTGTACTAAGACATTTTTTTTCCTCTGGGCCTCAGTTTCTCCCTTTCTAACCTGTTCCAGTTCTCTGATCCCACTCACTGGTACCAGGAAATAATTCAACCTTTCAATGAATATTTACTTATTAGTTCAATGTGCAAAGCATTCAGCTGAGAGGCTAATTATTCTAATGGAAAACTCTGATCCTTATTATCACATAAATCCCTTCTGGGAAAGGTAACAATCTGAGTGTTATTAATCATTAACATTAATGTGGAAATGTTTCTTTGGTTATAATGATAATGGCAAACATTTATTAAGAGCTTACTGCATGCTAGACCCTAAATTTAAAACTTTAAATGAATTTTCTCTTCCCTCTTAATTGCTGCAGAAACCATAAAGGTGAAGACCATCATTATCCTCAGTTTACAGCTGAGGCAAGTGAGGCTTGAAGAAATCACATGCCTAATGTCATCACACAGTGATATCACTGGACAATGGCCAAACCAATAGCACTGTGGCCCCAAGGCCTTTGTATTGGTCAGGGTTCTCCAGAGAAACAGAGCTAATACAGTGTGTGTATACATATATAGAAAGAGATTTACTTTAAGGAATTGGCTCATGCAATTATAGAAGCTGACAGGTACAGAATTTGTAGGGTGGGCCAGCAGGCTGGAGACTCATGGAAGAGTGCAGTTCAATGCTGTAGTTCAAATTTGAAGACTGCTGCAGAATTCCCTCTTCCTTGGGGGAAACCAATCTTTTGAGCTATTCAGGTCTTCAACTGATTCGATGAGGTCCATCCACATTAAGGAGAGCAGTCTGCTTTACTCAAAGTCCACTGATTTAAATGTTAATCTCATCCAAACAAAATGCTCACAGAAACATCCAGAATAATGTTTGACCATATAGCTGGGCACCATGGCCCAGCCAAGAGGAAACATAAAATTGACCATCATACCTGTGTAGTTAACAGAATGAGGTACTCAATATTGTTTTTAATCTTTAGTTCACTCCAAAACATTTTCTTTTTGCTTTTCTCATTTTGGTCAAAAACAAAATTAACCACCTAGGTACTCAAGCCAGTTTGAAAGTGTGGGAAAAATGGAACTTTCTGACCAGGATTCCTATCTGGCCTTAATAGCACCCATTGTGTATGTAATAAAAGCATGTTTGCACATTTATGGGATGTTTACCCATGGCAGAGCCACTGGTTAGTCATGGGATTGCTGGTCCAGGGTAGGGGTGGAGAGGACCCATCCATTCTCCCTTTACCTCCATTCCTGGTATGTAATTGGTCAGGCACCCCCCAGTCACCAGACACCTGACCACAGAGTTCCTCCCAGTTCAGTAGCTAAGTGGGGAGAGAGAGCTGAGCAGCTGGGGTTCCAGTCTCAGCAAATTCACAAGAAACTTGCCCTAGACAGGGAATCCCTTCTTCCTGGAGCTACAGAGAGTTATCCCTGATTCTTTCTTCTCCCTCACTCTGTACATCCAATTGCTTACAAAGACCAACTGATTGTACTTCCTAATAGGCTCCTATTTGTCACCTTAACTATATACTCACTACCACAGCTTTATTTAAGGTCCTGTCACTTGTTGCCTGGACTATTGAAATAACCTACCTAACTCATCTTTCTGCCTACCGACAGACTGAATCTCTCTGCCCATCTTTCAACCTCCTGTCACAGAACCTCCCTAAAACACAAATCTGGTCATGCGACTGCCCTGTTGTAAATCCTTCAATAGCCCTGTCTCTTTAGTTTGGTGAAAGGTCCTTTATAATCTTGTCCTCATTTATTTTCCAGTCTGATCTCCTGTCATCCACCCATAAACCCCCATACTCCTTGCACCCTACCTTATAAAATTATTTGCACTCCATTAAAATTGCCATACCTACTCTTGGCTCTAAACTTTTGCAATGCTATTCCCCTCTGCCTCAAATGACAACTCTCTTTCTCCCCAAATCAGTGCAAACATCACCATTTTGTGAATGTGTTTCCTGAGATCTCTGGGCAAAATAAAGTACTTTGTACATGCCCTCCCAGAGCCTTACTACAGAATTTGCCAACCACTGAAAGTGGCTGCCCCTCTAGAATGTAACTGCCTGGATACAGTACTGTGTTCTGTTCATGTTTGTAATAAGGACACCTAACAACATAATACCTGGATATATGAGACCAAGCACTCATAAATGTATTGGAGACCTTAGCAGAAATAAGATGTAGTGATTACATTTGAGGTTCCCCCTACCTTAGTGAAAAAAAAGTGCCTATCATCTCATAATGCAGGGCTTAAAAAAATCACTCAAGGTACCTAGAAATATCAAGTAGCCCCATTTTCCATTGGGAAGGGTTATATTTTTTGTCTCTCAGGGGCTAAAAATATGTTTCCCAACCTCTAAGGAAAGTTGGTATCCAAGAAAGAAATGAAAACCTACAGAGATAAACTGAACTGTACTTCAGGACACCTGCAAACACAAGAATCTTCAGAGACAAAACAGGTTGGAGGGGAATTTTTTAAGGAGATAGACTGAACTGTAGCTTCTTACTGTCTCTAGCAACTATGCACTTGAGTACTTGAATGGCAGGAGTAGATTGAATGGGGAACTTTAGGTGTACTCTAAGCCATGTTTGGTATAGTAAGCAACACATGAAACCACAAATCACCTTCATTATAGAGGAGATGAGACTTACAGTTCTCTGTGAACACAAAAGCATCAATAATCTGGGGACTTGAGGTTAGAATAAGCCCCAGATTCTATAAGTCATTAAAATTAAGCAATGACATAGTTGAGTCACATCTACAAAATGCAAGTGAAAGTAACTGTTGAGGGAGACAGTGATTGTAGGCCTTAACGCAGCCAAGTCTGAGGATATTAAGAGAAATTGTTGTCTAGTTGCTAACACCCATCCATCCTAGTCCCTGTTGAGGAATCACTGTTACTGAAAGCTAGTGAAGGAAACAGCACAGTTCCCATGCCAAGCACATTCAGATGACTGAACAGTTCAGGGCAACCAATCTTTATCACCACAAACATAGAAAAGATATGGGATAAAACTATGCATACCAAGAACACTGGGAAATCAGGAAAATAAATCTCATTGATGGAGCAGGTCCTTCTTGGTCATAAAATTGAAGTGAGACAAAAAAAGGTAGGCATGCCAGAGAAAGCAAACTAATTTTTATATTTATAAATGAGAATTCCAAAATGATCTTGCATGTTAATCAATGAAAAACCTTTAACTCTGTGAAGCATGCATTGTTTGAAGTGCTAAGGCCTGTTTTGCTGGTCTCCATCTGTGTGTATCTCCTTTTCCTTTAGTACCTAGCCCAATGCTTCCCCTGCTCACAGCTCTCCCTAACGTTCCTGGTTGAAAGCAATCACCTCATCCTCTTCATTTACACAGCTCTTGAGTGTACCTCTCTCCAGCAATTACTGTTCCTCATCTCGGCACTAACAGTCTGGGAGTCTTAGAGTTGAATCACATCCACCTCTGTGTCCCTCCTTGGTGCCTAGCACAGTGCGTTACCCACAGCCAGTGTGCAATACATCATATCATGCGAACGAGGGACATGGCCTATTGTAGCATAAATAAAAGAAACCAGGGCCCTGCTCCTGTTCCACCTTCATTAATCATGCCCTGCCTCCAGCTCTTTGTATACAAGCAAGGGAGAAAAAAAGCTGAACTCATACATTCATGCTCCTGAGATCAAGACCCAAAGCATATGTTGGCCCACATGGAGGGGCTAGTGCAAAAGACAGGGAGAAAAACAGAGTTTCTCCAAGGGAAAAGAGGAGAAAACACCTTTAATTAAGAAGAAGTACTGTAGCCATCCCACACCAGGAATACTGCTCACCGGTGCTTCCTTAACTGCTAAGGATGTTAAAGCAGAGCAGTGTAGCTGGGGCAGGGGGTGAAAGGGCACAGAGGGCCGGCAGGGACGCCAGCCACAGCCCCACCCCCTTCTGCACTACAGGGTTCCAGCTGAGAGCGGCCCCAAGCTGTGGGAGGGGAGAAACTTTCGGTTTGGTTGAATTTCAAAATTTTACTACACTGGAATGAACATTTTAATAACTGAGATGAAATGTTTCGTACATTTAAAAGTAACTAGAGGACTGAGCTTGAGGCCAAGATACCCTCCAGAGGGGAGTGGGAGGGAATCAGACCTTCATGTGTGAAGAATCAGTAGGAAGAACTAAAATTAAGGAGTTTAAAATAAAGGAGTTATGATTTTAAAATGAAGAAGTGGCACCACAGTATATTCAACATGCCAATGATATTTCCATTTTAAGTCAATTCTCAATAATAGGGCTTTTTCCCAGATTGCCTTTCTCCCTTCAGGACTCACAGGACACATAAGGCTTCCATGCTTCCTGACAGTCCCACAGATGATTTCTTTTCTTATATAAATGGAGAAATTAAAGTTATTGATTTAGAAACCATAAAAAAAACTAAAATATCTTCCTTGAAAATAGAAGAGTCAGCCATGTGTATTATAGTTCAAACAAAATGTTTTAGTTCTCTTCACTTAACCCGGGCTCGTCTGATTTCTGTCCAGTTAGCCAGTGGTCAGAACTAGCCCATGGCTGAGAAGCCCTATTAGGGCAGCTCTTTGGCCGCTGCGTGATTTCTCATATTTTCACAGATTGGACCCCACTGGTGGTGGCGGTGGTGGTGGGTAGAGTCAGCATCTTGCCACAGATAACTCTGGTTATATAGACATGGCTCCCATCAATGACTATGAAGCCCCTAAGCTAATTCCTTTGGTTCCCAATACATGAGGCCTGAGAGAGGCAGGACAGAATGCAAATTCTTCTCAAAGTAGAGGAGAGCACCCCAACAGAAGTCTTTTCTTGTCCTTTAAACTGCTTTGCTCACTGTCATTTAGATGGAGGCCAAACCTATTTTTGACAAATATTGTGAGTCACGATTACATTTAAATCCTATTTTTTCAGGGAAATTTTAGCTACTGTAACTTAATCTAACATATGTTGATAGCGCTTTATCATGCCCCAGGCAGTGATGAATAAGACCAGGTTGCAGATAACCCTGAGAAGGTCACTGTCTAGGTGGGAGGCAGAGATGTCAGCAGATGGACAAATGTGTGCAGTAGACATCTGTGTGGTTTGCCCTCCTGGCAGCCTTTTCTCCTTGTTCTAGAAGAGCACCCCGATTTAGCTTTGAAGAATGACCCACTTCCTGTGGCTCCAACCATGTGTTTCAAGTAGTGCTCTCTCCATCTTCTCTCCCCAGCTCCAGATGGGCATGTGTCCCAAGCCTGGCCAAAGGGAACAGTGCCTTGCCTAGACTGCAGTAACTGTTTGACTGACTAATGGACTGTAATACACCACGGTGTGGCCAAGCCTGGACCTCTGCTGAAAACTAATGGGAGCAAAGCACATGGTTTCCACTAACATTGCCGGAGTGGGTTGAAACATGGCATTCCCTGCAGAAGATACGTCCATCTGGAACCTCAGAATGTTGGAACCTTACTTGGAATAAGGATTTGCAGATATAATTAAAGGAGGGAAGTCAAGGGGAGATCATTCTGGATTAGAGTGGACCCTAAATCCAATGACAAGTGTCCTTAAAAAAGGAAATGCAAACACACAGAGAGAAAGGCGAAGTGACAATGGAGACAGAGATTAGAATTACACAGCCACAAATCAAGGAATGCCACAAACTGCTGGCAGTCACCAAAAGCTAGGAGGCAGGCATGGAACAGAATATTCCTCAGAGCTTCCAGAAGGAGCCAACACCTTGATTTCAGACTTCTGGCTCCACAGCTGTGGGAGTATAAATTTCTGTGACTTTAAGCCACACAGTGTGTGATAATTTGTTAAGGCAGCCCTACGAAAGTAATATAGTTGCTAAACTGGCAGTATGCAAGCCCACGGCTATAGTGGCCATCTTCCCACCATCTGGAAGAAACCTGAAGATAAAGCCAACACACAAGAAAGCAGGGCCCAGAACTGGAACAAGACTTATTCCTGCTGGCCTCCTTTTAAAAGGTGGGGCTAAGCTTACCTGAAGTCAGATTTACTCTAGGCTTTTTAAGTTTTGAACCCTTAATTTCCTCATTGGTTTAAATTGGAGTCCTTTCTGAGATAGTGAAGTAAATGCTTTCTTTGATAAAGGCTTATTACAAAGGGTTGAATAGCAGAAAAGAGCTCAACACTACTTAAAGGAACCCAGGCAGGCCAGCTAGGTTAAGGGTGGGGCTCAAAGAATGAAAATAGCTCCAGGGGATGGCCATTGTGGGTGCATCTCCAGCAAATGGAGGGGGATCTTCACAAACGCAGTAGAAAATGCTTGGATTATAAAGCATGGCACAGAGCAAGGGGATGGGGATGGGAAAAGTTAGAAATTAGTCTGTTTAAAGACCATTGTCTCTTTGTCCTCCCTGCAGCCCAGCAAGGCAAGGAGGGAAACATGGCTACAGAAACGGAAGTCTGCAACCTCAAAAGAGAAACAGCAAGTGTTAGTAAAGAGAACAGGAACTTTGGAGCTGGAGAACCCTGGGTTTGTACCTCATTACCACTTACTAATAGGTTATCTTGGGCTGTCACATCCTTTTTTGGAGCTTTGATTTTCCTATAAATAAAATAGGTCTAAGATATGCCTCATGGTATACTGGAAACCCAATTAGATGGTAGAAGTAAAGTAAGCACTAATAAATATCAGTTCCTTTCTCAATGAATTATCTACAGAGAATTGTGGATTTGAGGACAATGAGACAGAGAGAGAGGCCCCCAAACCTCCATTTTTCCATCTAAGCTTTATTGAGAATTTGATAAGGAAACATTCATATTTAATACCATATGGTGCATGTGGAAATTTTCAAATCAGAAATCATTAAGCCAAATCATAATTTTACACACTTGAAAGGTGGACTAAACCTAATTTTTAGAGAACAAAGTGTCAGATATCCATTTCTATGACCCCTGACTATGTGGACCCAGAGCGTTTCCAGAAGCACCATTGTATTATGAGAGTACAAAAATGTTAAACTGCATAATGATTAATGATCCTTAATATGAATCAGTAATGCAAGAGAGTAGAAAAACAAGAAATATTAAGAGGGAAATGGTTAGAACTGTGAACAAGAACACTAAATTTCAGGTCCTTCCAGCACCCAAGTAAAATAGCAATAAAGATCTGTAAGTGGATTTTGTTGAAAAAAAAAAAAAAAGTAACAGCAAACTGGGAGGCTCTTACCTTTTAAGCTATTTTTTATTGAAGTATTTTGCCAGGAAATAATTCACTTGATTTCCCACCCCTGACTCATCCTTTTAAGGGAGCCATATAGTCACTTGGCTCAATAGAGAGCCCGATCTAGAAGCTCCAGGGCACAGCCTGCTGTGGGCCAAAAAGCCTTAAAGGAGTTTTGTTTCAATGGCTTAGATTCCCATAGCATCAAGTCACCTCACTGCTCCAGGCCTGGGGCTTTGATTCTATTTGTGCATAAGTCAACTCACACACCTCCCTTCCTTTATGCCTGCTCTAGTCCAAGCCAACCCCAGGCCTTGCCTACAATAAGTATCTAACTCATCTTGTTTCCATCTTCCCCCTGCAATCCAGTTTCTGCTGAGGATTCCCTTAAAATATCAATGGTACAGTGCCACTCTCCAAATCAAAGGCCTTCAAAGGCTTTCTGTTGCTTGCACATAAAATCATTTCCTGCCATGGTTCACACCACCAGTCAATCATGCCTTTGACTGCTCTTCCTCTCATGTGCTGCTTCCTTGCTGGGTCCTAGCTACACTGGCTTCCTGGATAGTTCTCAGATAAACCATAAACACACATTTGTTTCTTTCTTATTAAGACAGTTTATAATTATTAGCTTGAATTTATCATTATTAGCTTTTTACCTTTTTACTTTTTAAATCAGTCTCCTCACTAAAATCTAAGCCCCTTGAGGCCAAAGACCAGACTGTGAATTCCCAGCACTTAGCATAGTTCTTGAAACTTCAAATGGGCTTCAATCATTTGTTGAACAAATCATAAATAAACAAGTTCCCCAGGGCCTGGAGTCATAGCTCCAAATGTCAAAAGCCCTGTACCTTTAGGACATCTCACAGTCATGAATCCAGTCACATGTTTATGTACCTAAAACACTCAAAACCAATTGAAAAAGGAGTAACACATTCAGCATACTTACCTACATTCTGATTTTGCATCCACCCTATTTGTCAGACCTAGCAGTTCCAGGCCTTAACTCAACTGTAGATCCACCAAACTTGCTGTCATCCACTTAAGCTGCGGCCTCTGTTTCCCAACTTAAACCTGGTCTTAAATTCTGATTATCTGGTTCTTCCTCCTTCCCATGAACCTTCCTGTGGCCAACCCGTCCATGCCCTTGGACCTCAGTCTCCCAAGTGCCAGCAGATAGGGAGTGATGCTGAATCCTGACCCTGGGCAGGGTCCCATCCCCTTCCACAGGGCACTTTCCTGTGGCCTGCTAGCCTGTCCACCTACCTACTTCTTCCTCCAAACTACGTCCTTCTTGATGTCCTGTCACCAGGATAAACTCACCTACCATGTGCTCAAGTATTCACTGATGCAGCAAACATTCTTAGAGCATCGAGAACGTCTTAGACCCTGCAACTATAGCACCAAACAAAGATAAATAAGGTCTGTATGCTCTCTCCCTCTAAAGGGAGAGAGAGAAGTAAATAAAATACAGTGGCAAGAGATCCGCATGGTACCACAGACACTGACCAAGTGCTCAGAGTCACTACATGCCACCTTCTGTTTTGTCTTGGTAGAACTTTAGTCACCCTTCTCTCCTTCCTACAGGTCCCAAATTCTGTCTCTCCCCAAATCTGAGCAAGCACTGAAAATGGAACATGTCTCCTTATTAGCTTCCCCAGGAACCAGCTGGCCAAAGCAGGACACTTTCCTGTCAAACCTCACTGGTCATTTCCCCTTTGCTTGCCCAAACGTCCTTCAAAAGTTCTATTAAGCTTTTGTTTACTCCTCCCTACCCTAGGAGTAGGGAGGAGTCAAAAACTTTTTGATTTTGCAATGCTTCAGATTTCTGAATTTGGAACATTCCCTACTGCAAGTCTTCCTTCTGAATAAAGTCTCTCCTTATCTACATCTTGATTTGCTTTATTTGGCAGAACCCACAGAAGAGAAATCTAACTTAGCTGGGAGGAGAAGGAGATGGAGATCAGAGAAGGCTTTCTGGAAATAATCTGAAAACAGAACAAGGAAATGTTAACCAGATCAGTGTGGGGAATGGCAGGAATTCCAGGCTGAGAGGCAGTGTGGGTGAATCTGCTGCCACATGGCAGTAAATTCAGGTTATCACAATAATTTCTTGATCTATGCATACCTACCTGGCATTCTTCACCCTACTTGCATCTGGTGCTGTTCCTGAACATCTGCATCTGGTGAGGCTGGCCAGTCTCCTTTTTGGTCCTGGTCTATCCCTCTGTGTATGCCCACACAAACATATGCACATGTACTTTTTCCTTCAAATATGTATCCCTTCCCAACTAGCATACCATAGACACCTCAGCTGAGCTCTAGCATTTCCAGAACACTGAAGGAATCAAGTTAAGGGAACAGATCCAGGTCCTATCTCAGTATTTTCAAGTACTCTCAGTCTGAGGCATGTCACACTGTAGACTTAGCCTGATTTCCTATAGCCAAGAGATAGGAGACTAAAGGACATAAGAAATATAAAGACAGTAAGCTTGACTGGAAAACCTACAAGGGCAGGAATCAGGTCTGAACTCGTCCAGTGCCATATCCCTAACCTCCTAGAACAGAGCCCAAGCACGTAGTAGGCACCCAAACATTTGTTGAATGAAATGTTGTATCAGCTCACATGAATAGCTCCATCTACCAGTACAAATAACATCAAGCATCATTTTAAAGGGAACACAACGGGTCCCCTCTGTGATATCAAATGCAAAAGGCTAGCACTATGTGCTGCACATCCCACATCCCTTAATAGTCCATGATGTGCATGCCAGCCAAGATGCATGATGCAAATGTGGCCCCAGAGTCGCATGGCCCTGAGTACCACAGCCTTGGAAGTGTAGCTGAGCTGCTACAGAGGCATTTTTTTTTCCCATTGCTACAACTGCCAGAAGATATGCTTAAATCATTACTTAAAATTCCTTTTCCGATCAAACCTTTTCCCAGAGCTGTTAACAAGAAACAAAAATGCGCTGACTTGACTTTCACTTTCTCTCCTTTCCCTTGCCTGCCCTGTGTGGGGTCCCCAATGAATCATGAAATAGCTCTGGTCAGGTAACACTGAAAGAAGCGAAAAAGAAGCCCAGTATCTGTCAAACATGCAGGTGTTAGAGAATAAAGGCTGTGTAGCACAGTTTTGCCAAGGGACATAACCCTTGAAATAATTGGCCCCTATTTCAATAAACGATTCATCTTACAGCCTTCTGATAGTACTATCCTTGAGCTATTTGTTTTCAAGAAAACCATAATTATTGCTTAGTTGGTAAATTATAATGTAAACCAGGAAAACACATTCCTAATTCTCAGATCAACTCCTTCAGGGCCTACAAAAATGACATGGATTCTGATGTTGCTTCATTTCTGTAGAAGGGTGTTTTTGTATTTTGTTCTTCTGTCCACACAGTATAGTACAGACTGCACCTTAAAGCTCTCAGCTAGTGCTGGAGTTTCCAAACAGAATGGCTTTAATGAGGAAATAACTTTGGAAAGGGAAAATAAAAGAATGTGATTTCTTCAGGGCTAGGAAAAGGAGAAGTACACTCCAGCATTCACTTGTGAGGCATCATGGACCAGCTGGAAAGGAGAAAGGGAAACAGGGTTGGCTAACCTGCTTACAGAAGCTGCAGAAGAAACTGGGTAGCCTGAGACCCAAAATTCTTCCAGAGGACCAGGACAAATGTGGGTTTGGTTCAGACAGAACTCCATACATCAGGGCTCGATCTAGCAGCCATGGTTGGTGTTATGAATTGAATTGTATCACCTCCCGGAAGTCATATGGTGAAGTCCTAACTCCCAGTACTCAGAATATGGCCTTATTTTCATTGCAGATATAATTAATTAAAGGTCATTACAGCTGTGATTAAGTTAAGAGGAGGTCATATTCACATGAGGTCATATTGGTTTAGGGGCTCACCTTTCTCTTGTGGGGGCCTCAGTGAATCATGAAATGACTCTGGTCAGGTAACATTGAAAGAAGCAAAGAAAGAAGCCCAGTATCTGTCAAACATGCAGGTGTTAGAGAATAAAGCCTATGCTCTTCAGTTTTTTAGCCCTTCAAGCTCCCCCTAACCCAGTATGACTGGTGTCCTTTGGACACAGACTTACATACACACATGCATGCACAAACATCACACACACAGGGAGAATGCCATGTGAAGATGAAGGCAGAGTTTTGAGATGATACCTGTATGTGCCAAAGAACACCAAAGATTGCCTGAAAACCACCAGAAGCTAGAGGAGAGACACAGAACAGATTCTTCTTCACAGACCTCAGAAGGAAACTAACCCTATAGACACTTTGATCTAGGACTTCTAGCCTCCAGACCATAAGACAATAGATTTGTGTTGTTTAAGCCACCAAGTGTGTTGTTCTTTGTTACAGTACCCTAGGAAACTAATACAGTTAGCAATGAGAGGTAGGTACCAGGAAAAAAAATAGCTCATCACAGAGATCACACAGTTTAGACAGATACTAGCCCTTTCTAGGCATCTGCATGGGAATCTCTGAGAAACTCAGACCATCACCTGAGGCTGAATTCTCTTATTCTAAGGATACAACACTAAAAGATACATGAGAAATGTCAAGACAACAAGCTAAATAGGGTCAGGACCCCAGCACATAATAGGACCCAATACATAGGTAGGGCTCTGCTCAACGGCTTCACGCAAAGTCAGGCTTCACCTGTTGTGAGAACATAGGCAGAGGGCCAGATACCTTCATCCAGTCTGGTGAAAGAGTTGACAGGGATAGATAAGCAGTGTGGATTCCCAGGAATCCCGAGTGTAAGTCAAGGGTGCGCCAACTCTGCAGGTTTGCAGTGACCTACAGAGGGGTTCAGGGCTCATCCCAAGACTACCAGGTACAGGGTCCTTCATGGCCAAACCATTCCAAACCCTGAAAACCTGAGGGCTGAGGCTGAGGATAAACTATTGGTCCCGGCTCAGACTCAGGAACTGAATAAAATTCGGTTTTATTTTATAAGTAAAATAAAACCAAAGGCACAGGGATGCTGGGTGGGAGGGAGCAGGGAGGGCAGCACCTAACACCGTAGGGCAAGTCACACACTGCTTGTCACGATGGATCCATCTGAGTAATCATCAATAGACCAAGAAATAAGAATTGTCAAAAACTATACATACATTTTACACATATTAGACATTTCACAAATATACATATTACAAAGTTGACATAATCTACATTCAATTTTTTGTGCTGTCTCCTTTTCTCAGGAAACTATGTTTCTGTTGAAGTTATCTAAATTAATTTCACTCACATCACACAGTGTACTCTCTTTGAGCTTGGGGTCCACCAACTGCCACCTCTACTGTCATATGCCAGGTCGTGTTACATGAACAGCAGATGCCTTCTCTTGGGCACAGTGCTCTTGGGACAGTGCCTCTAAATGATGCCTCCATTAAGGCAATGATCACATCCGTTTGTAGTTGTTTCTTTGCATCTCGTCATCCTCTGATACACAGTGGCCAGCTAAGAAGCAGAGGCCACAATTCATCTCTGTAACCTGAGAGACTAGCACAAGTACAACTTGACACATGGTGGGTACACAATAAATGCTGGCTGAATAGATGAATATCTAGGCTTAGAAAGGAAGAGGAACAAGCAGATTTGGTGAACCAATGTTGACTGATATTTAATTAATTCATGTATTTAACTATGTGCCTACACTATTCTAGGTAGTTTATTAAGCTAAGAAGAAATAATAATAGAATTGGTCACTGCTAGCAGGTAAAAAGCAAGCTTCAGGAATGATGAGTAATGGCTGCCTTTAATTGAGCACTTGTTTATGCCTCCCCCTGCCTTCTTATTTATTCACTGAGCAAACTGGATACAGGGTCAGGGCAATGAGACCACCCCTCCATCACCCATTGGTTAGCACAAGCCCCTAACCATATAAGCTGATAGTTACTGAGCATTTACCAAGAGCCATATAGAGTTATCTAAGATCTCACTCAGTTTGGGTACAATCCTTATTCCCAATCCACAGGTGAGGAATGTGAGGCACAAGATTAGGTTGCCAGGGTCCCATAGCTAGGATACAACAGTTCAAGAACTTGGACTCAGCCATTGAGAAGCATTTAATCACTCCCCAGTACTGTTTGGCCTGAGGGATTAGTATTTTCCAGTAATGAAAAACTGAATTCTCAGTGGCTTGACAGTATGGAAGCCCCTGAAATTTCCCAGATAGGTTACACATTAGCAAAGAAAATGCATAAGTCATTGTTGGAAACATCTCTGCCTTTCAGTTTGCAGAGCCTGAGTGAGGCTGACCTCTAGGCTCACCATGCCAGCACGACCATGAATTTGGTGACAGTGACCATTCAACAGAGATTCATGAAGCATTGGTTATGTGCCAGGCACTCTTTTGGGTATTGGGGGTGGGAAGTGGGGATGGAGGGCTCTTCCCTTGAGAAAAACACATTCTGGGGGAAGATGTTTAGAGAGAAGTTTGCACTACAATCAGAGTGGCAAGTGGTGTCCCAGAGCTAAGCTCAGGGATTTCAGAAAGCACATTCCCAAGGATAAGGCAAACTTGTCTTGATATCTCAACCGTTTTACGTGGTAACTGAACAACCAGACCCTAAATTTGACAGCCAGGGGGAGCAGGAGTAAAACTTCCGGTGGAATATCTACCAAAGCAGTTGTAAAGCAGAAATAGTAAGTATAACAGAGACAGGGTGAGTGGTCAGGAGCCACTCAAAATGCTCCTTTCTCATCTAGCAGGCAGAATAGAATAAGTTTGAAGGTAATTAACAAATCATGAAAAGCCCTCTCTGGCTCTTTATCCTACACACCAGGCAATACATCTATGACCCTCCTAATAATTTGCCACACATTGGGGAAAAAGCCCAAATTATCCCAAATCTTTCCCTAATAATACCTGATTTCAAATAGCACTTTAGAGAATATGAAGAACACGCAGAAGTATTATTTCATTTGATGACCACTGAGCAGAGGGCTCCCATTTTACAGACAAGGATATTAATCCTCAACGTTTCATAATTGAAGAAGAGGGATTTAACAAGTTCTTGACTCTAAGGAGGGTTCCACTGCATCAAACTGCCATTATTTACTAAACACTGAACAATATTAAATCATAGTTTTGAAAATGCTTATTGAACACTGTTTTCTTTTTCACTTTAACAGCAGCTGTTGTTACTTAGCAGTTCCAAAACCCTAAATATTAAGAAAGGCCAGGGTGAAGAACAACTTTGAAATGACACTCTATTTGATCAGGTTCTGCAGTAATTGTTAAAACCATATACACTTTCTTTGGATCCCTATAAAGCTTCTGCAGGATCACTGAACCTGCAGCTCCAATTTGCAATTTCCTCTGCCATCCTTTGAAGTTATTCTTGCCAATTACCTGGTGTTAATACTAATTAAATATGATTTGCAACTTGAAATGTGGTGTTATCAATGGAACTCAGCTGTAAGAATATAAAGCAAAAATTCAATTGAATTAAAATGTTTCCTTTCATTCATAGTATTTTATAACGTTAATACTTCTGTCAAATTGATTTTTGCCTGCTGGAAGTCGTTTTTCCAAAGCAATGAACATCTGAGGGAAAAAGCTGCTCTTTATGAATTCTTTTCTTCCTATCATTGAAGATATTTTGTTTTAATGTTGAAATGAATCCTTTTCAATTAATAAAACTTACCTCTTGTTTATAATCCAAGAGGGAAAATATGTTTTCTTTTAAAATTGTACTGAAACAGATTAAAAATACAATTGGTGGGCACTTCTGTATTGTATACTAGGAAGGCAGCTATGCTCACCACTATACCACCAACGCTGTATTGTATACTAGGAATGCTATTTCCCTTACTATATTGTTTGACTCCCACCAAAAATAAATCACTATCAAATATTTTGGCAAGTGTCAGTCATTTTATATAAAAACAAAAGAATTAATTAAATGAGCTTATTGCATTAACATTTCAAACAGATTATGCCAACCCAGTGACCTCTGTGGTCCCTTCCAACTCTGAGATTTTAAGATTCTGAACACATGTCAGACAATAGTCAGAAGCTTCCAGTTTTGCATAGTAGGGAAAAAAGCCACATATGGCATAAGATTTGACAGAATCAGATCTATTCTGCCCCGTGTAATGCGTGTGATGACTCACAGGCCTGTCATCTTCAATAGGCCATTCATAAATATGACGACTGATTAAAGGAGATGTGTTGCCACACTGTGCAAATCCACAGTGAAAAGATACAATGCTTTCACAAATTCCTTTTATCTTCAAAGATAAAGCTTTAGCTTCCTTGCCCCTTATAATAATAGTGGTAGCGTTAACATTTATTATCCTGTCTTCTTCTTAAAAATAATATAATAAGGTAAGACAAGCAAAAGAACCTGTCTAAAGACTCAAGGAAGTCATATAATGAGTTGTCACGGGCCACAACACCACACCTGATGATGGAAAAGCATGAGCTTATATTATGAACCTCTTTATTATAATATCAATGAAACACCTCATATCAAATAATTAAAAGACAGAAGTAGAGGACTGTGGTCCTAACAAATGAGGGTATATAACATGATGGATAAGTCTTACCAATGAACAGCAAATAAGCTGTTCCCTTCCCTTAAGCCAAAAGATCCCAAAGGAGAAAATAAAAATACATTAGAAAATTTTTTAAAAACTCTGTGGATGTCCATAATTTTCCAGATATCATCAAAAGGAACATCTTGCAATTACACAGAGCAGGGAGGCTGAAGAGGCGGTACACCGCTGTATACGGAGTGCCCACCGTAATCCTACAGGGAAGCTCTGACTGCCTGGAAGCATAGGAGAGACAGGCACTAGAATCCCACTACTTACCCCAGTCCAGAACCCCGAATTACCTATCCAGTAGATCACCCCATCTACCCAAGTAATCAGGATTGGAAGAGTAAAATTCTGTAACATTCCAAAAGGAACTTCTGAGCTGGCTACATTATAGGCTTTTCCATGAACCAGTTCTGTCTACTTAGCACCCCTTTCATCCTTGTCACTAACCTGGTCTGCCTCCTATCCCTGTCACTGGAAGTTATCTCCCTAACAATACCCTTCTTCATTATTACCCCCTGTTATGGGTATTAAATTGTATCTCCTAATAAGATTTGTTAAAATCCTAACCTCAGTACCTCAGAATATGACCTTACTTGGAAATAGGGTCATCACACATGTAATTTTAATCAAGATGAGGTCATACTGAAGTAGGTTTGGCCTTTAATCCAATATGACTAGCATCTTTATAAGAAGAGAAGACAGAGACAGACACAAGAGGGGAAAGATGGAGAGCTGATGACAGAAGCAGAGAGTAGAGTGGTGCATCTACAGAACAATGAGCACCAATTACTAGCAAACACCAGAAGATACATGAAGGCTACAAGAAGTTACAAGAGGCAAGGAAGGATTCTCCCCTACAGTTTTCAGAAGCCGTATGGCCCTGCTAACACTTTGATTTCAGATTTCTAGCGTCCAAAACTCGGAGACAATAAATTTCTATTTTAAGCCACCCACTTTGTGATATTTCATGACAGCCCCAGAGAACTACTACTACTCCCTCTGGAGGACACTTCTTGGTTCTCTGTCACTGTACCACACACACACACACACACACACACACACGCACACACACACACACACACGCACACGCACGTTCAGCTATGCCCTCTGGCAAAAGTGCCTGTTCTCTTATGAAAATCTGCTCAATATCCTTGAATTTTCCTAAAGAACTCCTACCATTTCCCATCATGGAAATCTTCAAAGGAGACCAGGAGTCCTCCCACGGCCACAAGCCAATCTAGAGAACACTGCCGTATCTTAGCTTTCTATTTGCTAAATCTAGGCCATTATTCCCACACTTTTTTTTCATTTACACCAACTTTATTCCAGCTTTATTAAGGTATAATTGGCAAACAAAAATTGTATTTATTTAAGGTGTACATGATGTTTTCATATATGTATACATTATGGAATGATTTCCACAATCCACAATCAAGCTAATTAACATATCCATCACCTCACATAGTTATTGTTTTGTTTTGTTTTGTTTTGTTTTGTTTTGTGTGTGTGTGTGGTGAGAACACTCAAGATCAACTCTCTTAGCAAATTTCAATTACACAGTGCAGTAGCCTTAACTATGGTTCCCACATGTACATTAGATCTCCAGAACTTATTCATTCTGCATAACTAAAACTTTGTACACTTTGGCTAACATCTCCCCATTTCTCCTAGCCCCAGCTCCTGGCAACTACTGTTCTACTCTCTGCCTTTATGAATTTGACACTTTTAAGATTCTACATATAAGTGAGATCATGCTGTATGTGTCTTTCTATATATGGCTTATTTCACTTAGCATAATGTCCTCCAGGTTCATTCATGCTGTCACAAATAGCAGGATTTCCTTTTCTTTAAAGGCTAAATAATATATCATTGTATATAAATTTTCTTTATTCATTCATCTGTTGATGGAGACAGGTTGTTTCCATTTCTTGGTGATTGTGAATAAATGCTGCAGTGAACATGAGAATACAGATATCTTTCTCTTCAAGCTACTGATTTCATTTTTTTTTTTTGGATATATACCCAGAAGTGGGATTGATCAATCATACTGTAGTTCTATTTTTAATTTTTGAGAAACCATCATATATTTTCCATAATGACTTTTCCCATTTACATTCCTAATGACAGTGTACAGGGCTCCCTTTTTTTCACACCCTCACCAATACCTGTTATTCCATACCTTTAGATAAAGCTTCTCCCCAGGAATCTATTTTCAGCCTCCTTCAATTCTCACTCTACATGTTCTATCCTCAGCAATTACCTTTCCTACCTATCACCAATTTTCTAAGAATGAGCTTCAGATCTATATCTCAATTCCTGCCTCGGCTCGGGACAAATGTTCTCTGCTGCTCGTTGAAAAGGTATGTACTAGTAACTACAGTTTACTGTGTTTATAGCCAAACCATGCTTTTCATCCTAACCCAACCTTTCTGTTTTACTGTCTCTTTTCTATTCTTGGCATTTGCATTCTCCCAATTGCCCGGGTTCAGAAAAATTTCAAGCTCAATTTTAACTTTTTTCTTACCCCCAACTTCTTCTTCCAAGCAGTTGCTAAGCTCCACAAAACCCACCTTGCCAAGGTTTCTTAAGTCTGTTCCCTCTTCCTCTTCTCCTATCACTGCCCTGTATCAGGCTAAGACTGATATTGCAAAGGATTCTCAACGAGTTGTCATATCTTCCACTTCTCAGTAGTATAATCTTAAATGCACATCCTGATAGATCCCTCTCTCCTCAATGGTCTCCTTTGCAGTCTAGAAAGTGAAGGATAAAGTTACCATCCTATGAAGTGAAATACTCAGCTATGTGTCATGTCCATTCAAGCTTTCCAATTTTGTCTCCTGCACTCCACTACACAAACTGTGCCCTAATCAAATTGTGTTATTTGTTGATCTCAAACATGCTTTTAGCCTTCTCCAGTAAAAACTCTAAAGGCAAGGATGCTTTCGGCTGAGACTTAACAGATAGGATATTGAGGGTCTAGTTGTCTTTATTTTATCAAAAAGATACCTGTCCTGCTCTCCCTCTGAAGGATCTTGACTAGACAAGAGCCATCACTTATGTTTATGTTCATCACTATCATTCCCTCATAAACTTTGTTCTCCAAAATTCATAAAGAACACTTCCCCAAGTCTCAGATTTTGTTAAAATGAAAAAATGTCTTAATCAAACTATACAAAAAATTCATCACTAAACAGATTTTCATTTCACTATCATTCCATTATGATCTGTCTGAATTAATCAAAGATAAAACATAGGAGCCTCAATTTACACTGAAATTTCTTAGCAATAAAAGTTCTGAGAGAGATTCAGAACAGAATATGAGAAAATTTATAACAGTTGGGAAAATATATAGTTTTATACAATGAACAGACACTCCAAAATAGTGATTTATACATCCCTTCTCAGTCAGGATCCTAAGATTTTTAAATACACACTACTAACACGATGACAGAGATGTCATCAATGTTGTAGTAGGAGGAGCAAATGTTACAGAATTAATGAATTTTCATCAGTCATCAGATTATTTCAGAATGGGTTAAGTTGCTACCATTAGCTATTCCCATTAATATCATTGTCATGTAAAAGGTTTAATTTTCAGCTATTTTTGTTCAAGATAAAATCTTTGTCATTAAAATGAGGAATGATTTTGATATTTAATATATTCCATGACATACTCTAGTGTGGTACTAATTTGGCCTTTTCAGTATTCTGCATATTAATTGACAATCCAACCCTCCCTCCATTCCCCAGATAAGTGAGAACTGAAACAGAATGGACAGCCAATCAAGTCACAGAATACTGAAAGGCTCAACATAGAAGAAACATGTTGCTTTAATCAGGAGCATCCACAGGGCACTAAAATTATTTTCTCCCACACTAATGACTAAAATAGAAACAGGAATAATGAATGGAACCATCTGAATCCTTTATGTGATAGTATTACCAAAGTACACCAACACTCCCTAAAAGTGAAAACTAAGTATTTCTTTTTTTAGTCAAAAGAATGAAATTGAGATCTCACTTAACTTAGAACAATGCATTTTAACAGATTCTGCAACAACTGGTAAATTATGTCCTGTATTGACTTTTTCACAGTAATCTGTTTCGTGCACACAAAATGTGTTCCATAGTTGAAGAATGTACAGGGTCACTGCAGAAAACCTATAATTTCAATATATACCCCTGTTCGTTTCCTTCTCTTGTTGAATTATCACTCTGTTGAGAACTGACAAGAGCTGCTTAAATAATGCATTAACCCTGCTTCCAGAAGCTATTGTCTTCATTTCAGTGGGCATTTCCTTTAAGGATAAACTGAGGATTCTTATCCAAGAAGATACTATAATTTTTCATCAATTAAAATTTAATGCAATATTTTGAATCTTTTCTACAGTAATAGTGATATAATTTAAAATTCCAAAGAGCAAAGATTACAGTAGCATGGACACTTACAACAGATGTGAATAATTGTCTAAACCAATTAACCTGATCTAGGTTACATTTTCTATATTCTGGAACAAATGTTAAGCACACTAAATATTGTATATAATAAACCACCATGCCATGTTATGTACAGAAGAACCTATTCCAAGCATATTAAAGTCTTTCTAGAGAAAATCTCATTCTGATAACGTTAGGTCCTAAATATAATTTTAGGCTCTTCATCCTTGCACATTATGGATAAGTCCAAATCACTCCCATGGTCTTCTCCTGAGTTGAAGTCTCCAAGGAAAGCAATAAATTATCAGTATAATTTTTTTCTTCAAGTTCAAAATTACCCCAAAACAGCCAATAGACACTTTAATTTTTCCACAAAATGTTGTTTTTACTCTTAGAGAAGAACATTAAGTTTTATTCAGAAATTCTTAATAAGAATAATAGTATTTGTTGAGTAACAGCAAGATGTCTCCTTTCATCCACAAAGTTATTTGTTGACCAGTCAACAATAAGATTTGTGCTTTAAATTTTTTGTTTTGTTTTGTTCTGTTTTTTTTTTCCACATAGTGGAATGGATACAACCTAAACATATACATGGTAAAATGCCTACAGAGCTTTGGATAAAGCCCAGGACAGAACTCATCAGCCCCCAGTTCAACCAGATTTTTACATCTTGCCCCTCATTCCATTGTACGCTTCAGAGTTTAAGGTAAGGATAAAACTGTAAGAAGTCAAATACAACAATAAGAATATTGCTTAAGCATAGCCTTGGGGGCTACTTCAGTATTGTTTTAAAATGATTACCAGTCTTAATCCCTCTAGTGTAAGATGCTAAATTCTACTGCCTTTTTTTTAAATTTAATGACTTGCTAATGTAAACTTCCATCCAGAACAATCAAATAGTATGTCATTTAGTCAAATTTACAGTGGCTCTAAAGTGCAAAAAAACTCCCTTGTCAAAACAGACAAATTTTAAAAATGTTCGCCTAAGTCAGTAGCTCTATTTTCTGAATTAGCACCAAAGGGTCACCTTGATAGACCATGAACAACAGAATCATTTATAATAAACCCAGCTGCCCCCAGGGTGGCCAGCCTAGGTCATGCATCTGTAGGAGCTCGATTATGCCATACAAATCAGAGAGCACTTGGATGCTCAGACTTCCACAACCTGTTGCCTCCAAACACAGTCATCTGATAAATACATGCTTACCGATCTCCCTCGAGATCTGAGTGAAGGCCTCCACACCACTCTCTCCGTAGTTGCCCTCCGACGCCAGTGTTGACACATAATTCCACCCCAGTGCCGTCACAATGTCCACCATGGCTTGTGCTTGATAGGAGTCAGGCGGGACCACCCGAGAGAAGAAGTCATACCTGGTATTATCACTTAGCTCAGGGGCTGTGGATGCATAGCTGATTTGAGGTATCTGCACAACAAATGACAGGTCATTTCAACCCATGAGGAATCTAGTCAAATGATGGATTGTCACACAAGAGACTAAACAGCCAAAGCCATACCAGAAAACTAGACCTAGCAGCCTGAAGCCAAAATATCATTTTATGACCACCAATTTAATTTAGAAAGTATTTTATAATGGTCTGTGGGTCTTTCAAAGCACATTTCTAAACAGCAAGAAATAAATTAGTTTTGCTTCAGGTTCCATGGTGTCTGAAGCCAAAGCAAAACATTTGTGCTTTTTTATTCTGTACATGATAAGTTCTGGTGCAGAAATGAAGTTATAATACATACATCAGAAAAGGTCACCTCTGAAATTGTCTTTAGCTTTAGGACATAAAGGCTACACAAGGACAAACAGATATAAATACTTAAAAATATAAGATTTTTTACACTTGATACCATTTCAGTCTTAAGATTATATTTTTGGTAAACTGTTTTAACTATATAGTAATTATTTTAAATACATAGTTTTGCAAGTCTATTCACTGCTTACTGATATACTAGTTGAGTACCACAAAAAAATATGGGAATAGCCAACTATGTATCTTCTAATAAAAAAATCTCTTTCCAGCCCCCACCCCTAAAAAAATCACAAAACAGGAATCCATACCATAATTTCTTTAGGAAAAGAGACTCTTTTCTGACATAGTGTGAGTTGCTAGAAGATTTTTTTTAAGCTAGGGATCCTATGTCATTTCTTCTAAAAAAAATCCAAACTATTGAATAAGAAATTAACTACATGCCACAAATCTCTCCCTTAAAACCTTTTAAATTGTAACATCCACTTATATATCCAAATGAGGACCCTTACTCTATCAGTGAAGTGGTAGGGTTGAAGAACGCACAGATGCTGAACAACTACTGCAGAAGGACATACAGACTAGATGGGGCATAGAAGGTACAGGAAATCTGGCAGGTGCAGCAGGGAAGGACATTTCAGCCACAGAGAACTGCATGCCCAAAGGCACAGAGTCAAGAAAGGGCATGTCAGGTTCCAGGAATTGCAGTGTTTTTCACATGGCAGGAATGCAGGATACCAAGGAAGGAGTATCAGGAAATAAAACTGCGAAGCTGGACAGAAACCAGATGACAAAGGGCTAGTCAGGTAGGACAAAGAATATGGATTTCATCACAGCGGCACAGAGAAGTGGAGTAAACAATCACGGGAGTGGCAGAATCGGATGTTACTTTAGAAAAATCACACTGGCAGCAGTACGAAGAGCTGTGGCCCTTAAGTTTCAGGGTACACTGAGGTAGCCCTGGTCGTGAAAACTCTGACTCAGTTCATCTAAAGGCCTAGTAATCTGCATTTTAGTATGCCCTCCAGAAGAATCTGGTGCAAGTGGACCCACACTACACCTAGAGATAAACGTAATTAAAGGGAAACCATACTAGATGCAGGACAACCAGAAAGAAAACTACTACAGAAATCTAAGTAAGAAAGCATGAAAATGGAACTAAGGCAGTAGAAGAGGGGATAAAAGAAAGGTGTAGAACCTTTAAGTATCTAAAAGACAAGGTAAGGTATAGGTAATGAGGAGAAACGTGGAATGACTCAGTTCTACAGCTTTGGTAGTAGGTAGATGATGTTTGCTATGTACCAAGACAAGAAGAAGAGAAGATGTGGGAGACAAAAATGATGTTTAATTTTTGATTTGCTTCTTTTTGAGTTTCTTGTGAGATGAGTGAAAGCAACTAAAAAGTGGACAATAATATTGGGGATCTGGGGTTTTAAGATAGTCTTCAGGACTGGAGATAAAGAATGGTGGGAGCATTATGGTGGTGGTAGTTTAAGCCAAGGGAGGGCATGTGGTCACCCATGGAAAGTATGAAAAGTAAAAAGAGGAGGGCAATTTGGGAGAGAGAACTGTGCAGCAGTACATCTTATCACTCCTCTGCTGCCATGCTGCGGTGTGAAAGTTCAGAGAGCAAAATGACTCCATGATGTCCTAACTCAGGTTGCTTGGTTGAAGATGCAGGTTTGACTGACACATAAAATAATTAACTTTGCTCTCCATCAGATCCTGCAGCTAATGTCTGTGCTCTGATGTCAAAGAGGATGCAGGTCCATCTTCTCACACAAAGCTGTACATTCTGGAATCCAACTGTCACCCACCATACACTGGCCAGGTGGTTTCCGATCCTCATGAAGGTTTTGACTTTCCTCTTGACATCTTTGAAAAGCCCTCAACCTCTGGATAACCTTTCTTAGGTCTAGAGAATCCTTAATCCACAATAGTAGCCAGCCAAGTGACCCTGAACTTCCTGCAATATGAAAGCCATGTTATCCAGGGAGCAGCAGACCAATGTGCTGAGAGCTCTCCATGGTGCTGCAGGATCCATTCAGCTTCTGTGTAACTTGTATCTACAATGACTGTAACAATGACTTAGCCTGTGTAACCCCCAACTTTTCCTGGTGCTGTTCTCATAGTATGACCACATTAATGTGCTTATTAACACTGGGGACCCATGAAAACCAGTCTGACCTGCCTTCTTCTTGCCCCTTTGGTTTCTCTGCCAGATGCGCTGGTCCTATCTTGGCAGATTGTTCCTTTGATTAGATTTTGTGCCTTTGTAGAACATGACTGCTCATAAAGGACACCCCTCCAAATGTCAAACCACACGTCAAACTTGGACTTATTTTACCTTTTCTTGCTTTCTTCTGGAGTACCTGGGAGAGAGACAATGGATGACTCAGTAAGATCTACCCCTTACTAGGTATAACTTGCCCAAAGATCAAGAGCATGTACATTTCTATATTCTGATGAAAGAGATTCAGCAGACTGACCTTCACTTTGGAAGGAATTCTGTGCATGTGTGACTGTGGGGTGTGCTGTGTGTAGGAGGGGATAGTGGAGGATTCAGTAGCAAATTCTATAGTATTGTGCCATTTCCTTGTCCTATTTGGATATATAATAATCCTCCCACTTCCTCAGCTAGTTAGAGTCCAGCAGTAAAATGCCTTACACAACCCCCACCCTGCCTATAATAATGAGCCACCCCTTTCTAAAAATGAGCACAAAGTGTGAAAATTGAGTGTTTGAAACCAAAACTAATTATCTCAAATTACTACCTTCAGTCAGTCACTTTCAGGGCTGTTTAATTAGCAGTCAGCATCATGTTTAGGATTAATTAAACAGGTGTAATGGGTATATAAAATAAAAGAGCAGATAGAAAATGTTTTTTTTTAATAATTAGGTAAAGGACTTTCTCCCCAAATCTTGTAGAGTTTTCTCTTTGCAGATCAATGTGTGGAAAAGAAATGAGATATATATTTGTATTTTCATTTGTTCAATTTTTGCTATGTTGCAGTCTATACAAATAAACATCAGGGTATACTGATTGCATTTCAAGATAACCTTTTAAGTTGTCATCAAGTTCACACCTTATTTTTACCTTATTATGGTAGGCCACTAAGCATTGGCTCATTAAGCATTTTAATTTCTGTGCCAGCATCCCCAGTATTCCACCATCCTCAAATTAAACCCCTACTGGCAACTAAAGTGGGAATTTTTTAAAAACCTGGAATGTTTCTTTTTATTGTCTTTATACAAATCCATCCTAACTAATCCCTTTACCCTGGAGTTTCATCTACCAGAAACAACAACAATTAAAAAGGTGGTAGGTCAGGTAGAGAAGCAGAGAAGGACATGAAAGGGGGAAAAGGAGAATGCACCAAGAAGAGAAGGTATTAAAGAAAGCATTCTGCATCAACTCACCCTTTGTGAGAAGTATACGTTCTGAGCCTCTCTGAACTCCCACTTGGCCATTCGAAGGCTAATCTCCAAACTCTTCAGTGAGACTCACAAAGTGCTGATACTAGGCTCTGTCCCATCCTCCTTCCAACTTCACGTCTTCGCCACCATACCCTGACAGAGTCGGCACGCCTGCCCATGCTGTTCCCTGTGTGGCTAGACGCTTCTCTGCACCTGGTGATCTTCTGCCCAAATTCCATACAGCTCAAAAGTCACCTCCCCCTGGAAGCTGTCACTACCTGTCTCAGGCAGAGATGTCTTTTGCCACTTATTGCTCAGTCCCTCAGGCCTTCCCCACCCAGTGTTGGGTCCTTGCTTGTGCCCGTACCTCACAGTCATTTTGTTGATCTCTCTTCCATTATGCCCCTGAATGTGCCAAAAGCCTAATACACCCCTCCTCCAGGTCTTTGCCACTTCTTGTCCCATAGCCCCCATCAGCTGACATTAGAACCACAACTATGTGCTAGCTTATGAGCCCCTCAGGGACAAAACCTTTGTTGACTTATTTGGTACCTCCAGATACCAGAGAGATCCCCAGATATGCAGAGCAAGTGCTCAACTGATGGTTGGAGGCAATTAATTCATTAAACTGCGGCAGGAATTTCAATACAAACTCATACCTATATTCCAATAAAATGTTTTACAGGTTCTTCTCCAGTTTGCCCTTCTTGCTCCTTCCCTGTCCTACTCTATGTCCAAAGAGGTGCTCTGTGACTGTCTCCTCTTGACTCCGGCTTTCAGCTGAGTTTGCACAGAGATGGGAGGGCAGAAGATGACAGAAGTCAGGGTATGTTTGGCTCCCTCATCTCCTTCCCCAGGGACTCAGTGTTTCTCTACCCAAGCCCTCATCCACACCTGATGCTCCTGCAAGGTTCCAGGGCCCACTCTGTAGACTTGCCCCTTCAGATCGTCCCAGTGTTGCTAATCCCTCAGGCCTTCCCCATCCTCTGTTCGGTCCTTGATTGTGCCCATACCTTACCGTCATTTTGTTCACCTCTCTTCCATTACCCCCCTGAGTGTGCCAAAAGCCTGACTAATACACCCCTCCCCCAGGTCTCTATTGAAGGGGCTTCCTCTGCTCTGTACCCACCCTCAGCCCTTCCCTCTTAGCCCTTCTCCTTCTACCTTCCCTTCAGGCTTCTCTAACCACTGCCCTTACATAGACTTTTCATTCCCTTTCTCTTTCAGTACCTGAAGGCATCAAGTTGCATCATTTGAAAACACCTGTCCTTTTGCTTTTTTTTCCATTTCTTATTTTCCTTGTGCTGAGGTTTCATGAGGATATGATGTGTGCTTAAACTCAGGCCATATTTCCACTACCCAAAAAAGCATATTTGAGGCAGTTAATTGCACAACTCAAGATACTTATCACCATACCTCCTTACAAAATTGCTTTGACTTCTACTTTTCTGATAACTGGTTTGGAGAAAGAAGTCTTTTAATTTCCCACTGCATTTTCACTTCAGCCCACAGAATAGGAAATTCCTTCCCCTACCTCATCCCCTTAGGGAATTACAGAATGCGTATGTCCTACCTCAGTCTCCCCTTGTACTTGCTGCCCCTGAAGGGGAGGGGAAACTAATAGGGAGGCCAGAGTTCTACATTTATCAGAGAACATTTATTTAACAGCCTCTGCCTTTGTTCTCTGACCTGCCTATGCACATACCAGGCTTTTCTCTCTGTATGGTAAGGAGACTGGAGGGCTCCCTTCTTGGTTAGGAATCCCACCATATTTCACTGACAACCAGGCGTGTGAGAGAAGCCTGAAGTCTATGCCACTGGTTGAATAAGCAGACTTCAAGTTTCTGTGCAGGCAGAAGCAGGTCCTGGGATTGAGTTCTGGTGTGGGAGCAGAAGGCACCATTTGGGCCTCAAGTCCATGCTGAATTTCGTCCAGTCTGGTTCTTAAGAGATAGCCATGCATCTGAGGAGCTATTTTGGATTTGCCCATCTGTTAATAAAACTAATTACTTGACCCGCATTTAGCTAGTTACTCTGTGAATCTTGGACTTACGAAGTCCAAAGTCTGACTTAGAGCTCAAGGAAGTAAAAGTTCTATTTCAAAAGAAATTCATCTTCTACTTTAATACTTGCCCCTCTCAAATCCAATCTATACAAGTAAGCAAATTGATCTTAAAAAAAAACTCAGATAATATTAAACTCATGCTCAAAGCCCTTCGATGATTTCCTCATTGCACTTAGAATAAAGCCCAAACCTCTTGCTGGAGGGTTTCTGCTGTTTGGCATCTGATGACCTTTCCCCTCACTGAGCTGATCCAGCTGCATTGACTTCCT
This sequence comes from Manis pentadactyla, assembly GCF_030020395.1. NCBI lineage: Eukaryota > Metazoa > Chordata > Mammalia > Pholidota > Manidae > Manis > Manis pentadactyla. Next base: position 125,359,306 of record NC_080025.1, read on the forward strand.
TTTTGTTCCCTGACCTAGTCAAGCCCTTTCTCCTCTCCAAGCCTCAGGCCTATTGCTTCATATGCTTTTCCAAATCCTTCCAGGCTTTTCTCATCCTTCGGCATCAGCTCCAATGTGTACTCCTCAAACAGACCTCCGCTAACCACCGCATCTCTGGTGGTCACTCAACCCCTATTAATACCTCATCACCTTATTTATGTCTGTCATTACAGTAATCATAATCTATATTAATTTGTGTACACTGTTTCTCCTACTAAAATTCAAATTCTACAGAGGTCTTCGTGTGGTTTTTACAAGTGTAATATGCTGATAGCACATTATAGGGGGTTCAGTAAATATTCATTGAAAGAAAAGTTGATCCATCCATCAGTCCATCAAGGATCCCTTTTATTATTTTCCTCCATGCATTGTAATTTTGAAAGCTTTTTCTATAAAACTATTTAAGTAAAAGTCACCCATTCCCCATTTTCTTTATCACTCAAAGATCTATTCATCTGGTAAAGCTACTGATCAGCATGAGGTATCTCCTGCTACCAAGCTGAGGTGATAGAATTCTAATCCAAATCAACTAAGTGCTATTTCAGTCATAGGTATGCAGACTTTTAATAGGGAAGCATATGATTGCCACTGAGCTTTTTGAAATGCTGAGGATGGCCATGAACACTTCATAACCATCTTGGCAAACCCTTTGACAGCCCATGGACTTCAATCTGTCATTAAAGAAGAATAAAAATTACATTGCTCATCAAGGGCCAGAGTCACAGGGTTTTTTAGACATTTGCCCCTTTTTGTTTATCTTTACCTCTATGATGGATATTCTAGACATGGCTGAGAACCTTGTAATTCCCTCAAATGGACCGTATCCCTCCTTGTTGCTATCAATTAGTTTGACTGCATATGGCTGAGAGGGTAAGACAGGGTGTGATTCAGGGACTTTCAGGCACATAAATACTCTTTCCCAGCCCAAGAAGGTCTCAATTCCACTCCAGCTGCCTTTTTTAAGGTTTCCCTCTGTTTGCATTTCATGAGAAGTTTGAAACTCGCTTTGTCTGCTTAGAACAGTATGAATCCTGCATCCATTTCCTTCAACTTCCAGTTTGCAAAGATCCCTCAGAAGCCAAGCCACCCCTGAACAAGCTGGTGACAAGCCACCTACAGCACAGCCTGGAGGGAGCCCCTCAGAGTCAGAGTAAATTTAAGTCTTCCTTAAAGAAATTCACACACATCTGAGGACACGTTTGCAGACAGAAGAAAATTTAAGACCTGAATCACATACTTGGCTGCCCTCAATTTCTGCCAAAGAGTTTTGTTTTTATCTCTACAAAAAAACTTGTCCATTGATTGTCGAATTAAATGGTAGAGAAGGTTAGCAGGGTGGGTTCCTAATGCTGATCAATAGCATCACTGATTTCCTCCAGCAGAAGATCGTCTTGCTTGAAGCTCTGCCGTGTCCTCAGGGGGTAGTGCTTGCCTGAGCACTTCTTCGGCGAAGCTGGCCTTAGCAACAGCAGCCATCTCAGCAACAGCTTCCTGCCACCTGGTCTTAGGATGGATTTGTTGTCGCTGCAGAACCAGGTCCAGTAAAGCATAATGACCACAGCCATTAGCTTTGTCTTTTCAGACATGACTGCTCTCTGGTATCAAAACTACTAGTTGCTTGTGGCAAAACATGAGTATATAATTAGAAAGGAGAGAAAAATAAGGAGTCAGGGCTCAAAGCCAGTGTCCATCACTGATCGTCCCTTCCTCACACTGTCTTGAGTTTTCATGCTCCTCTCAGCTTCATGGAAATGGAAAAAGGACATGCAGGGCCCAGGGAAGGAATAATAAAGAAGAGTGATGACTTCCCTGTGCTCGCTTCCCAAAACATGAAGAAGCACTATTCTCCTCCCAGCCCAAGACCTGCTCAAAGCAATCCTGCCTGCACAGTGGACAGACAGGAAGCTTCCTCTCTGTACAAGTTAGGGCCAAATGTGAAATTCAGTCCCTGTCTTTCTTCTCAGTTGAATTCCCATAGTTGATTCAGAAAAGGACACAAACTTTTGTGTTTTGATACACAGTGGAGCTTAGCAAAAGAAAAGGACAGAGGCCTAATTGAAATGGGAAATTGTGGAGGCCTCGGAGGGGGAAAGGGGAGAGATTTTATCATACTGTGTTTTTAACCTTCTCCATATACTCCTCCAGAGTAAGCAGCCTCTAGCTACACACTTACACTGAAAGGGCCCGTGGGTTGGCTGCATACACCGTGATGTAAGGAGGTTTAAGGGTGCAAGTTGAATTCCATTATGGGCCAAGATGCAGACCATACCCCCTCACCAGAACTATCCTCCTCACAAATGCACAGCACCAATAACAAAGCTGATCAGAAAGAGGAGGGTATGGTCAATTCATTCTCACTACTAGATAATAACTCAAAGATGGCTTGCTACTGGTGGTGAATCTGAAATTTTAGCAGCAAATATGAAGAAGATCAGTCATAGGAGGCATACTTTCTTCAAAATATAGAGAGTGCATTTTTGTACATATACATGCCTGAAAGTAAATACATATATTACACTTACAAAGTCATTTCTTGGTTTCAGTTAATCTATTTGGCTATTCTACTGAATTGTAAAAGGGTATTTTTTTAACCACTTTTTCAAGAGTATTACATGAGTGTGGGATAAATGTAAGTTATCACCCAGAGTGCCCAGAATTTCCCACCTGGTGTTAGCCACTTACATACCAATAGATGTTTACCACAGCAGAGCCTCTGGTCCATCCGGGAAAGGGGTAGAGAGAAAATGGCCATTCTCTCCTCCCCTCCATTCCTAGTATCTAATTGGTCTGGCGCTAGCCAGTCACCAAGAACCTGCACATGGAGTTCCTGCCGGAAGGGGCAGGCAGGGGAGTAGAGCACATGCCATGGCTGGAGAGGATGCAAGGTAGAGCCGTGAAAAAACAAAACCCTTTACCCCAACCTGCCCTTCCCTTTTTACTTCTGTTTCACTGGATTCATAGGGAATTTGTCCCCGGAGGTACAGTGAGTCAGGGAAATGGCATACTCAAATTTGGTAACTCAAGGAGGGTCCACAAAGAGACTATTTTTAAGGCAGGGGCAGTATATAGGCAATGGCGCTGGAAAGCCATCATCCAGTCAAAGTCAGAGGGGAGTAGAAGCCACTACCGGGTTCTAAGGACCAGAAGAGGAAGCAGTTACAGGAAGCAGATGAAGTCATGAATAAAAGCAACCTTAAGAGAAGCTGTGACCTCCCTGGAGGGACACATCCAGCCCCTGGCAACTCCAGAGGAAGGAATCCAAAATAATTATTCCCTGACCTCCTGCGGGCTCCCCCTTGACCCTACACACTGGAAACCAAGAAGCAAAAGAACCTGTTGTTGTATGGATGAGGCTGCCCTTCAGGGCAACAAGCAGAAGGCAAAAGAGAAAAAGGTGGATGAGGGGCAAACGCCACCCATCCCAGGTATCATTCATCACTGATCATTAGACAATTTAAATAAATTTACACATGGCCGTGCAGATTTCCAGTTTCCTGTGTTATATTTCTTTTTTAGGATTTGATGCTTTCAAATACTTTTGGCAAAACATCTACACTAAGACTTTTTGGTTTAGCTATTAGAAATTCCAACCTGAAAACTAGGCCAATTAAGTTAGAATTCCTTAATAAGTAATTCCCTGTTTAAAAAGAACTGCAATGATTTTAGTCAACTTGGTAATGACATCTGACTTCTAACCAGTTTATTTAAAATGAAAGACAAACAACCCGTGAACATGAAAGAATTTACATATAAACAACCATAATTATACCCTATAAGATTAATAAACTTTTTTTTTTTACATCTGCTAATTACATTTTACAGTGAGAAAGCACAGCAGATCCTAAGGGAAAGAGCTGTTATAATCTATCAAGTCACTAGCGGTGTGGGAATTCTTAAGCCTAACACCCTGTATATGTTCATCCAAAAGTTCTAATACCAGGTCGGATTTAAAACCCTCACTTCTTAAGGAAGGGACTTGAATATTCCAACTAGTTCTATAGTTCCTCTAGTTTATGGTTTCTCCTGATTTTCAATTTTTCCTTATTAAAAGAAGGTGATCACTGTATTTTTTTTTCTAATTTCCACACTCTTTGGTACACTGTGATTTCTAGAAAATGATAACCAATGCACACGCAATATTGCAAATTAAAAACGTTAATTCAATACACACACTTTTTCTGATTAGCAGTTAAATTAAATTTAGTGTCTTTTTGATGGTTACTTTTTGATTAATTCCTTCAACAAATTAGTTCCCACTATGTGCCAGACACCATGAAAGACTCTGGGATAGGGCAGTAAACAACACAGAGTCCTCTCACCCCCATGAAGCATATGGTCAGATGGAAAAGACAGGCATTAAATAAACAATTACCCAAATAAACACTTAACAACTATTATAATGAACGCTGTGAAAGAGAAATACAGGATGCTAAGAGTCACAGGGTAACTCATCTGGTCCAGGGGTACTGGGAAGGCTTCCCTGAGGAAATGACACTCAGCTGACACATGAAAAATGAGGAAGAAAAGGGAGTGAACACTGAACAACAGCCACAGATCGCCTCTCACTTCAGACTTCCTTCAGACGTGTAAACCAGTCAATTTGTACAAGTGAGGACAAGGGGCAATTAACTGACATGTACTTAATTTTAGAAACTTGCCACAGGTTGGACAATATTAAACCAAAGACCACACTGTTTCCCATGCTTTTTACACATACTGTTTCAACCAGTAAATGTATAATCTGGATTCCTATATCAGAACTACTTAAGAAAATAACTATTGGCAGGAAATTGCATTATGTTCTCAGAGATCCTGAGGTTTGTAAGGGCCAGAAATGAATGAACAAATGAAGGGACAGGTAAAGGATGAAGAATGAATGAATCCAGCAGAAACTAAGCCCACAGAAGAAAAGCCAGTTTAAGGCAAGAGCCCAGAAAAAAAAAATGTATACTTTATATTGATTATAAGCTCTAACATTTGTTTCCTTAGGAAAGTAAAAAAATGATTGAAAAGTGAAAAGAAACTCTTCATTTTTACTCAGACAGTGAAGGCTTTGGGATAGGATTTCAAAAGACATGAGAAGCAGGTTAGAAGTAACCCGGGAGGAGAATAACCTGGTCTTTTTTTTTTCCTTTACAAGATAATATACATTTTCAGCACCTCTCAGGAGAGGAAAGAAAAATAAATAGATCTGTCCACCTCTGAAAATTCTGCTCAGTGACCCAGCATCCCAGGGAGATAAGGAGAATGTCATTCCCTGATTTCATTATTTCTAACTAATACTGCCAGGATTCGATTCCACACACTACTCCAGTATTCTGGAGTGAAAGACACTTCTTAGATACCTTCTCCACAAAGTTTTCAAGCAGCTAGGGATTTTAAAATAAACTATCCCTAAATACTCTTACTTTAAAACAGAAGTGGGGAAAATTTTGGAATGAGTTCTTTAGGACAACAAAAATTTTCTGTAAAGAGGTTTTATATGAGTACAAAAAAAAAAGACCAGTTATGATATGTTATCTTTAAAAAAAAACCCCAAAATGATGTTATGGCACTTTCTTTCTTAGCATCATTTACTAAATCACTTAAAAATTTAACTCTCCCACCCACTCATTCCCATCACTGCTGACTTCCAACTATCACCTAGCATTTAATTTTCCTCTTCTGCTGATTTCCTTGCTGTACAATCACTGCTGCGCTTCAATTTTCCCCCCAAGCATGTCAGCACTAGAACATTAAAAAATAAAAAGTTAGTAATTATAACCAACAAATCGAAGTCAATAAACCTTAAGCTGGCAAATATTCCATTTAGACTGGCATTTCATCACTCAAGAATACATGATTTGAATCCTGAAAATAAGGAAGAATGTTGGTAAGCACATTTGTCCGTGCAAATAAGCTTCCTAGTTGACAATTTCTTAGATTTTCAGTGATTCTCCAATTCATTGATATCCTGGTCTTCAAATGATTATTTACCTCCCAGCTGGCATTTGGGTACTGATTCTGAACACCAAATACCACTGGAAATTTTCATTTCCTTTATGTTGCCTAAGCTGGGGAACTCAGTGTGTTAGAAGAAGGTACATATGCGGTAAAAGGTCTTAATTAGAGCCCCATTTACACAGGGAAAAAACTTCACTCCATTCCAAAGACCAACTAGCTAATTTCATAAATGGCCATCATTGAATAATAGGAAAAGTAGATGAAAGCAGGTAAATGTCAGAGTCTATTATTCCACTACATTTTGGAGACTGTGCCAAGCACAGGTGCCTCTGACGAGCATTATCTTATCATCTTAGTATCCAGAGGGCGACAAGTTAAGTTTACCCAAAGGAAACTGATTAGCCCTTTCTGACCATCTCTTCTCCATCCATCATCTTTTTTTAAGGTTAGCTTCATTGCTTTTGATAAACCTCCTTTGTATGTCATGCCCATCTGTACACCTAACTCATGAAACACTGTGCGTGCATGTGCGCACACACACTTATGCAGGTGTACATGTGTATGACTGGTTTTGTCAACAATTATTTAACATGTTGTATTGGCCAAGTACCATGCTAAGTGTTCTATACACATTTTATGGATGAGGAAACTGAGATCTGGAGAAGTTATGTAACTTTCCTGAGGCTGAAAAATCTGTAAATGCCAGAATGGAATTCAAACGGCAGTCTGACTCCTGATGCATCTATTAAACACCTCTACCTTCCACGGCCTCAGGTCTGTCTTTAAATGTTCATTCTTCAGTAGCTTTACCTTCCATGAGTGCTCAGGTTCCTGAGGAAGCAACCACAATTCTCTGTTCCCACTTCTGGCCACATACACAACTCCTTTGGGGTCACAGGTTACAATTTAGTTAGAGCTTGGACACCACCAACCACCACCACATATGACATCATAGTGAAAAGAAAACACTAACATCTACTATCAGCTATGATCTCTCTCCTTGATTTCTGTCAATTTCTATAGTCCCTGAAGGAAGGAGAGTTTCCTAGCCCAGCTGGGTACCAGCAGATTGGCCAGGAACAGGGTTGGCATGTACAGGGCTTGGGCAGATTGAGCAGCAATCACACAGGGCCACAAGGGCAGCCAGGAGCAAAAGGGGACAGTCAAGGTCCAAAGGACAAGAGAGCCTATGTAAACACAACAGGCGGTGGGTAGCAGGGGCAGAGATCAGGGAAGGTGGAAGGAAACTAAAGGGTATTCCAGGCAGAGAGGACAGCATTTGATAGGCACAAACCCATGAAAGAACATGCTTAGGAAAAGCAAACAGTTCAGTGGTTTTGGGCCGAGGTTTTCTGTTCCTTTGGTTTTGGTTTTCACTTTAACAAACATTCATTAAGCACCTACTATATGCCAACACTCTTACTTGGTTCTATGAGAATTCATTTTCCTGATTTTTCTCAGAAATATCTCCTTTTTTGGCTAGTATTCCTTTATTTCTTCCTTTAAATGTTAGTATTCCTTAGAACATGGCCCAGGTTCTCTTTTCACTTTATACCAACTCCAAATCTGTACAACCAGTATAAATCTCTTTACTGAGCCCCAAACCCAAGTCCCACTTATTTGAAATCTTCTTTTGAGTGTCCAATTGGTATGTCAAAACAACGTGGCCTATGCTTGTCACATCTTCCCCAGTATAAACCCAAAACCAACTGGCCTCAAATCATAACAAGCCAGAAAACCTGGCTCCAAACTAATGTGAGGAACCCAGGAGCATCATCTAAGAGGCCCCTTCCCTATGCTTGCTATGGAAGGAATGGAGTCATCTCCTTTCTGGAGCCCACAAGAGCTTCTCTATAGCAAACATCTAAATAGTATTGGAAACTTTAGTATAGGCCCCAAATATGTCACTGACTGAAATTCTTGGCATGCTAGTCAACGTGGTTCAGTGTTAGAGATATTTGATAAAGAAGAAAAGTTTATCCCACTTTAATTTTGAAGAGCAAATCCATGCCTCATGCCTACTGTCCCATCAGAGGGTAGGCTTGAGAGCTAAGATTCTGGGATATACTGTTATGCATTAGCAGATGCTACGGAAGTCCTTAGTACATAGTAGATGATCTATATATGTTGTTAACTGCCTAGTAGTGACTGTAAAAAAGCAACTCAGGATTCCTGACTTTTAATATCTGCACCCTATCTGGTAACATTGCTTCTCAAAAGCTTCCCTCATTTTTGGTGCTGAAATGAAAATACACTTTTCTTTTTTTATGAAGAGATAACTCCTTTTTCATAGACCATAACTTAGATATATGAAGACATTTATTGTCTTTCCAATTCTCTCTGATTTTCTAAATAATCTAAATATGTAAATGTTTTCACAATGGTTTGCCAGAGACTGTATATACATATCATTGGGACCTCGTTTTTAAGAAGCAAAACAGAAAACAGAACAAAAAACCTTTCAGGCACTCTGTCTTTTAAAAAAATACTATTTCAATCTGAAACTTGATGAGACTTATATGTTGCTTTTTAGATGCCCATTAATTTTTTAATTGTAAGGAATAAAATTTGAGAAAATTTAAAGCAGCTCATGACGTTGTTTAAGAATATAATCTACCTTAAATTAGGACTGAGAATACTGAAAATTCAGACTTTTTTCTTTCATAAACAAATAAATATTGCGGGACAAGTGGGATTCAAGGTGGCTAAAAATAGAAAGCAGTAGGGCAAACACACAAGAAGAGGAGGAATTGGAAACACTGAGAAAGAAATGAGGAAAAAAGATTTTCAAGAAGTAATGAAACACTTTTCAGGAGAGAGGTCAAAAAGAGTCAGAAGAGGTTAAATACTAGATGAGAAACCAGAATTTAAGGACTAAGTCTGGGGATTTAGAAGAAGATAGGTAGATACAACAGTGGGGCTTGAGGATTGAACATAAGAAACACGCAAACAACCTTGTAGTAGTGGCAATAGGCAAACAAACGAGTTGAAAAGAGGAGAAAGACGTGGGAGCCGTTAGCAAGGGAGGAGTCAGCAAAGAAGCCTCCATTTCTTTCCAGTCTTCCATCCTTGTTAAGGGGCTCCCATTGACCTGGTTATCTGGCAGCCATCTTTCTGGGATGGTGTAGACTTGGTTCAGGGTATTAACATTCCATCCATGCTAGTGTACCGGGTCACTGAGTCCCTTCATGACTAATCCTCAGCCAAATGTTATATTCAAATATATCTGGACCCACACAAACTTAACTGCTTTATTCTGTCCATGGTTTCTAATTAAATACTAACAAATTTTCATCAAAAATTATTCAGAGCTATGTCAATATGGATCAAGTATTTTTCAAACATTTTGTAGGATGCATCTTTTTCTTCCCCATAAGAAATAGAAGCCATCAGTTAAAGATAGCTTTCAATATCCCACCACCAAACCAAAACATCTGATTTCCTGGGTACCCATTTTCTCTCCCTTCCTTCTGATAAAAGAAGATATAACGCTTTTTTAATCTAAGATAGGGCCTCAATTCATGCTCTGAACAGCACATGCAGCAGGCTTTCCACTCTTGACACTATAGATTATCATCTCTCCCTCAAATTGTTAACCTCATACTCTCAACCAGGTCCTCCCTGGTGGCATTTCTATATATTCAAGTCTCTTCTAGTTAAAAAGAAAACATTGTTTAAAAGAAAAGAAATGAAACCATTTCTGAAATACTCATCCAGCTATAGCTCTCAAGCTAACTTTTGTATTCCCTTTACAATGAAACTTAAAAGTTATCTAAACTTACATCTTACCTCTCAACCCTCCTCAGCACTGAATCTGACTACTGTTCCAATGCTTTACTGAAACTGCTCTGGGTAGGGTCCTTAAACTTTTCATGTCATAAAATCCATTTTCAGTCCTCATTTCACTTGAGCCAGCATCATTAAAATCTTGACAATACCTTCCTTGGCTCCTGCAACATGCTTTCTTGGTTTTCTCCTACCTCTCTAGATCTTCCTTCTTTGTCATCTCCTCTGCTTCATCTTTCTCTGACTGGAATTTAAAAGTGAAATTCATTGACACCCTGACCTGGAGCCCAGTTTTCTTAACATATTTCATTCTCACAAGGTGATAACATCCAAACAAGCTTCTGACTTTGATTATCATCCATTTTCTATAATTTTCAAATTTATCTCTTCAACCCAGATTTCTTCTCTAAAATGCAAATCAAACACCAGCTGGATAATGGACCTCCATTTAGAAATTTCAAATTTACTTTAACTCAATATGATCAAAACTGAATGTACAGATTCATGCTTCTGGCCATGATGGAATAAATGGGAGGGGATGTACCCCCACTCAATACAGTAAACAACTAGACAACTGGACAAAATATATGAAATAACAACTTTTAGACAATAGGCAAACAAACGAGTTGAGCCCTATGTTTGTCCTGGCTTTCTGTCTGGAGGTGCCTTCCGGACTATGGAGTAGGAAGGGACATCTCAAGCAGAACAAGGTGATCCCACTGAATTGAGAAAATGGGATTTCAAAGAAGCTGAAGTGACAGTAATCCGTAGGTCAAAGAACCAGAAAAGAGGAAGCTTTTACACAGAGAAGGAGCTCCAGAAATCTGCATAGGTTTCCCCTTGACTCTATTGCTAAGTACTAAATACATTGTATACATTAAATATGTTAGGATCTTATTTGTCAATTATACCTCAATAAAGATAAAATAAAGAAACTCACTTTACTATAAAACCACATAGAGGTTAAAAGTAAAAGGATAAAAAATATATACCATAGAAACACTAATTATAAGGAAGGTAAAATGGCTATAACTAGACAAAGGAGACTTCAGAACAAGAAATACTTTCTGAAATAAAGACAGACATTTCATAATGATACAAACATAACAATCTTACATGTATATGAAACTAGGTATAGAATGTTAAAATACATGAAGCAAAACCTGACAGACCTCAAAGAAGTATATAAATCTACAACAATAGATTTTGTTTTTCTCTTTGAATTGATAAAACAAGACAGAAAAATCAGTAAAAATACAAGAGATTTGAACAATACTATCAACAAAGATGACTTAATTCACATTTATAAAACTCTGCCCAACAATGGCAGAATACATATTCTTTTGAAGTACACATGAAATGTTCACTAAGACAGACTGTATGTGGGGCCACAGAACATGTTTCAAAATTTTTTAAAGGAATGACATCAGATCAAGTTTATTATCTGATGACAATGATACTAAATTAGATATCAATAATGGACAGATATCTGGTAAATCCCTCAAATAACTGGATATTTAAATGCATACTTATAAAAAAAAACCCATGAGACAAAGAAGAAATCTTTAGAATTTTAGAAAACATTTTGAATTGAATAAAAATGATAACAGATCATAATCCTAGTCATGCAGATACATTAGTCCTTAAGAAAAATTTCGAGTTTTAAATGCTTACATTAGAAAATAAAATAAAATGAATAAAGGTCTCAAATCAAGTAGATCAGTTTGGCTTAAGTTGCCATAGGAAAGAAGAGACCTTTAAAACCAAAGTAAGAAGGAAAGAAATTACAAATATATGAAAAGAAATCATAACTTCAGGTATGAAAATAATGAACAATAAAAATAATCAATGAATTCAAAACCTAGTTCTTTCTAAAGCCCAATAAAATTGATAAACTCTAGCTATAATGATTAAGAAGAAAAAAGAAAATATCAATTACCAATATCAGGAATAAATAAGAGGATATCACTATAAATCCTACAGACATAATAAGGACAATAAAGAAATATTACAAGTAACCTCATGCCAATAAATTAAACAATTTAGATGAAATGGACAAATTCATAAACTGAGGGCACAAATTATTTTAAAAATTTAATTAGGAAACTTGAATATCACTATATATATTGAAGAAATTGAATTTGTAATTAAAAACTTTGCCATAAAGAAAAGTTCAGGTACCAATGGCTTCACTGGTAAATTCTTTTAAACATTTAAGGAAGAAATAAAACAATTCTACACAAACTTCCAAAAAATGAAGAGGGCTCTCATTTATGAAAACAGTATTTATCTTGACATCAAAACCAAGGACATCAAGAAAACCTAAACTATTCCCTAATATTCTTCATAAATACCACTGTAAAATTCCTTTAACAAAATATTAGCAAATCAAATCCAGAAATACATAAAAAGAATAATAAACAATTGCCAACAGGGTTTATACCAGGAGTAAAATCAAGTCATCATATTAACATGATAAATAGAAAACCATAAAACCAAATATCTTGGAGTCTTGATACATCTTATCTCCACTGGCACTTTTTAGTCCTTTACCTCATAATCTCTTACCCAGATCTCTTATGGTATCTCAGTATGCTTTCTTGTGTTGTTCCAGTGTGTCTCCCACACTTCAGCTACATGCAGGTCTGATTATGATAGCCCTCTATTTATAAAACTGAACAGTCCTTACCTTGACCTAGAAGGCTTTGCACAGCCTGGTCCCTGCATGCCTCTCCAATCTATCTCAGTCATCCTGTAGGTCTCCACACTCCAGTTGCTGTGGCCCTTCTTTCAGTCCTCAAATAAATTATATTTCTCGTATCTCTAAGTTCTTCTCACTTGCTGTGTTCTATGCTCATACACCCCCTTTACCTAAATATTTGCTTATCTTTCAAATCTCTGCTCAAGCATCATTTCCTCAGGGAAGTCTTGGTTGGCCCCTTCTCCCAGCAGATCAGAGCCCCTAACACATCACTATTAACACTAAGTTTCTCTTCCATATTACCTCCTTCTCTTGGAATTGTATTACTATTTGTGTAATTTATTGTTTATTGTCTGTATCTCCTGTAGAATTTAAGCTTCACAAAAACAGTAACTCTGTTCATCTTATTCATCACCATATCCCTAGTACTTATTATTAAAAGGTTCAACAAACAAGAATAAATGAATGAATATAGCCTACAACAAGGAACATAGCTTACAACAATGAACAAAGAAAGACCAAGAGAGCCCATGGTAACAATAAAATAAAGTTGCAATGATGACCTTCTCTGAGAGTGAGTAGCTTCTTTAATCACTGACATTTTGTTGCTAAAATGAGTCCAGAGGGACCCAAAACTCGGCGTAAAATAAACAAGGCTATAAAAGGTGAATGTCATTTTATCTTTAAGAACTTATTCATTGTGATCTCTGTATTTTAAAATCTGAAAGAGATGGACTCATTACCTGAGAGGGACAATGTGCATCAGGAAAAATAATAACTAAAATCAATGTAAGCATAGAATATATATAATGACACATGAATTCATAATAATGCTCAGAAGTTCGTTGGTCACCATTGAAAATTGCTTGGGCACCAAATCATTATACTGAAAATCTAAAATAAATGGAAAAAATCAAATAACTATCTTGCCTTTTCAGGGGATCAGAGTAATTAAATAGTGAATGAGGGGAAGAACTTTATAGAAGAATTCCATCTAATAAATGCAGAAGGAATCATCTCTGTAATGGTGACTTCCAAATTTGTTTACTACCTTTAAGCCTTAACTTGGTCTCCCCACAAACATTTCAAACAGCACATCCCATATGGAAAATCAGGGATATCTTTCTTACTTCCAAGACCTTCCTTGACAGTGGATCAGTAAGTAGGCTGAAGCATGGTTTATATGATGAGAGACTCAATGTAGAGTTAAGTTTTGAGATAGTTTTTCAAGAATATTGCAGGCCAGCACAAAGATTTTGCACTTAATTTGGTAGGTGATGGGGAACCACAGGAGATTTTCTAAGTGATACTGTGATGTTATCAGAGCTGTGCTTTATAAAAATAAATCTGGCAGCATATTTTAAAATAGAATGGAGAATGGAAGGACTGGAGGTGGGGAGAGAGTTGTGAAGTTACTGCAAAATTTAAGGAGACTGTTGTAATAGCCTTTAGTGAAGTGATAACAGTGGGAATAGCAGATTCAGGAGCCAGAGGAAAAGTATAATTAGTCAAAGGCTAACAGTTGTGATTAAAGGGAAAAGCATTAAAGTTTGAAATGATACACACAGTGTAATGATTGATAAATTATTTGTGATAATGATAATAGTGACTATCAGGATTCAGTTTGTAAGCTCCAAACAGTCAAAAATTCACAAAATTCTCTTTGTAAAATAAAATGTTAAATGATTAAGCAACATTATTTCATATAGAAACTACTTAAGTATTTAAAACAGAAAGACTGTAATGTAGGGAATTCATTACATAGGTGACAAGAGAGGTGAAAGCCCAGGGGACAGTGAGACAACCCAAAGATGTACACCAAGAAGCCACTACCATGCCAAGAGAGAGAGGAGGTAGTATAACTAGAAGCAGGGGCTCAGGGAACCCAATGAAAGCTGAAACCTTGGCAAGCCAACACAGTGGGAGCTGACACTTCAAAGAAGACACAGTCACTGTCACAGATGATTTTCAAAGCAAAGATGGAAAGGGAGAAATAATTTGAAATCTCTCTCCTTCCCATCTGCCAATCTCCTGTAAGTGCTCCCCACTGACAAACATCACATGGGAGCTAGCTCACGGGGAGTTAAGGAAATGCAAAATGTAATACAGAGTAAACCAGAGGATGGTGAAGAATAGATATAAGAGCAAAGAGACCAAGGGCCAGCACAACTATACAGGTTAGAGTGAAAGCTTCCAAAGTTCAAGCCTAAGACTGAAGAGATGCAAGTATAATATCAAGGAAATTAAATGTTCTGTAACTATAAATTTGTATTGGAAATGTCCTTCTACACTCATTATTTCTTTTATTTTTAAGCATGTATTTCATAAATCTATCTACTGAAAATGCTAAATGCAATGACAGCCCAGTAACAGTGAACTCTTCTAGCACTCAGACTGTGGTTTCTAAACACCATTCCCACTGAAATGAAGCAAGGCTCACTCTAGGAATCACTAATTCTAGATATGTAACTAAATGAACCTGGAACATCTACTTGTGCCAAAAAGCAAGGATATTATCAAGAACGCCAGAGCCAATGTGGAGTTCCCACTGATACAAGATGGGAAAATTTTCATCAAAAAGAATAATTACTGAAAGGAATTAGAACACATTAAAAATATAATAATCCAAAAATAGATTAAATTTTAATCTAATCAAGCCTGTATATCAAATTACCAGTTCGTATTAAATACTAGGATAGAGTATCAAGTTAAATGGCACATGAGAGAGCCATCACTCAAATCCAAAATTCTGTACACTTTATTGTGTAAATGACACAGTGTCTCCAACAAATCACTTGTACAAATGAAGGAGAGAGACTTAAGGGACGTATCAACCAAGTGAAATGTGTGGACCTTGCTTGGATATATTACATTTACGAGGCAATTTGGGCAATCTGAATATGGGTTGGGTTTTATATGATATTAAGGAATTATGTTAATTTTGTTCAGAGTAGAAAAGCATAATAGTTTTTTTTTTAAGGATAAAATGTCTTAAGAATAATTTGTAGCTTCTTCCTCACTGGTGCCCAAAGTTAATCTGGAAGGACTGGGTCTGAATTTAAGAAATGGTTCCCAGAGCTGACTTATTATCAAAATCACCTAGACAACTTTTAATGATTCATATTCCCTGTTCTGAGTGACACTAAACAATTCCTCCAACTATCCTAAAAATCATCCAGGTTTGGGCCTCATACTATAAAGTCTGTGGGGCTATTTTGGAGGAAATATGTCAAGACCTTCAAGCTTATACCACTGTTGCCATACAGCCCAGAAACCTGCTTTATCACCCGCTCTTACCAAAGTGGTCAGTCTTTATCTGAAAACTCTTTTTAATGTAGTAAAGTACCAGTGATAATATTTACCATGTGTTGAAAGTATTCTAGGCACTTTATGTATACCATCTGTAACTTTCACAACAATCTTAAGACAGATATCATCTCTATTTTATAGTTAAGAAAACTGAGACATAGAAGGTTAAACAATTCTTCGTTGATTATATATAGCTAATAATGAAGGGCTAAGGTTTAAGCTAAAATCTGCTGGATTTCAAAGACCACATTCTTTTCAGAATACCATATAACTTCCCTGGGAACAAGCAGAAAAAAAGATTTCCTGCCTTATACACTGATTCCTTCACATCAACATTAAGAACTTGTTCTTCCCCAATCAGCTCGTGGATGGCAGCTGCCACAGCAGAAGACCTAGCAAAGGACTGAACCATAGCTAATACCTGAGTGGAATGAGAAAAAAAACTGATGGGAAGAAAAAAAACCCACATAAATTAAAATTCTATAATAACTGTATTATCAGCATTGATCATATGACTTCAAAACAACTCCTTCCACCATATCCAACCTGAAATATTAGAATTATTTCCTCCTACAAATAAATGATGTGTGTAAATGTCTGTAAGTATGTCAGAACTTCATGTATGATATACTTCATAGCAGGAACCCAGGTAAAGTGAACATTTTCAAGTCATGACATATTTAATAAATCTGTAGCATCATAGATATGTATGCGCACACACACACAAAAAGTATGCTTTCAGCCAAAGCACAAAAAAGACTTAACACTTCTATTTACCATTCCCTGTTGCAGCTATTAGCCAATAGCCACACTTTAATGAAAAAGATATTTATTTCCTTTGAACTGCTTTCCACACATCAAAGCAGAAGTATTTGGTATCTTTAAGAAACTAAATTGTTGTGCATGAAACTAAACTCCCTATTTTTTTATTTAATTTTAACCACCAATTATACAGTAAAAAAGATACATACTCCTTGTTGGTTCACAGCCCTGGGAGTTTCCTGCGGTAAAATCTGAAACTGGCCCCAGTACACAGAAGGCAGGGGAGGGGAAACTGAGACAGACCACTCCAGACTGGTGGAGGCAGGCTGAAGCAAGAGAACTTACATACAAGGCTTGTCTTGGGCAGCCACAAGATAAGTGGATCTCTGCACCACCTGCCAGATTCTTAAAAGTTTATATAGAGGCCTTAACTGGGTTCAGCCACTTATTAAGTCGAGATGGGTTCAACACCATCTTACTCTCTCAAGGCTGTCCTTCAAACAGCTCCTAGTGTGGAAATGGTGGGCAGAATGTATATCCCAAGGCCTGGGATGGAGAGAGGAGCCTCCAATTGCCCAGGTCCAGTTCACAGGCCAACTAGTAGTCATAGCCTCTTGAAGACCACCTCCAACACTCATGCAAATTAAATATTCAAAATAACCAAAAATCAGATTCCCAGATGCTTGTGCTAAACTGCTAAAGATTTTGTTCCTCATTGTTATCCAGACACACCAAGGAACAGCTTGCCAAGAGACTAATCTCAATAAAATTGCACACATTCAGAGATTTAATTTCCAACCCACAGGAAGCTTAACCAATGATAGAATCAATTTGGAAGACTACCCTCAGCAGCCATGAGTAGAGTTATTTTGCCCTGTGCCAGAATCTTGATAGAGAGGTTTTTCTCTCCCTAAGCAACACTCTGGACATTTACCAAGCTGACAGAGATCCTGTGTCCTTTGCATAGAGCTTCTCAGTGTAGCATGGAAACTTAAGATATTTTTTGTAATCCATATACTTAGCACAAATCAGAAAATCCTTATAGACTAGTACATGGGTTTGTGCATATCTTATTATTATTATTATCCCACAAGCAGAGCCTGAGACAAGGACTTGGGTGCAGGTAGTTTTCTCAAAGGTGGTTCCAGAAAACAGTAATGAGAGAATTGGGAAGGTGAGACAGAGAAGTTAAAGGATATATTATTACCTGGTTACCACTGTGGGGATCTGGGGCTCAACCCTGTGGGGACCCACAGGAACTATATAAATTGTACCTTGGAGTTGTCCCTCCTAAATGACAGAGGTCTGGAACACTTATTTTCCAACACCCTATCCCATGAGTTCAGAGTTCCCCCACAAGGCATTAATTCTCCCATACTTCCAGACCCTGTCTTTACTAGACCATGCTGCTACAGCTTTGGAGAAAGTCCTGAGAATTATAGTCTTAACAAGTTCCCAGGTGATGCTAATGGTGCTGATCCTAGGACCACACTCTGAGGAGTTCCCAGAGAAATGTCTCATGCCCCAGTCTTTGAAGTAGCCCAAAGCAACTGCCCCATCTTCCTTTCAGTACTGGCTCTCATGTGAACACCCACCACCCCCCATGACACCACTGGAAGGAGGCTCACTACAGAGGCATGCCCCTGTAGTGGTGCCCACCTTGAGAAAACCAATGTCTCTGTTCTCCTGATATTCCCAAATCACCTTCCCAAGGTTCCAGGACCAACTCAGGGTCTCCTTGTGTTAGTTGGAGTCCCAAGTAGACATGTTTAATCATGTTTTTCTCCCTAAATCTATGAAGCTCTGGACTCTTAGATGCAAAAGAGTAATCTGAACAGTGTGAACTTAATTTTTAATTGTAATTATGATATTTTTCAAAATAAAGAACAGTATTTTAAACCATGTCATTAATTTTGAATTCTTCAGTTTTGAAGGGAAAAAGGGGTCAAACTAGAATCCATTATGCACCACAGATCCGTTTTCATTATCTACGGCAATGTGCAAATAGAGCCTTTTTTGAGATACAGTAAATCTGAAACCTGGATTTTTGATCAGGGTCTTGCTTAATAAAAAAAATTATCAGGGGGACAGTTATTTCTCAGAGGATGAAATTGACTCCATTGTCCAGCCTCAAAGGAGAAAAGCAAGTCTGAGTTTCACATGCTAAGGGAAAAACTCCGCCACCCCAACCGCACCCTTTGGTGTTAAACATCCCAATTCACTGTGCTCAAAAAATAAATTAAAAAGTATTTTTGTTCCTTTTACTATTTCTTTTCCTTCTCAAAGCTCTTCATTCATTCATTCCTCAAATATTTACTGAGCACCTATTAAGTGCCTTTCTGCTCAATGCTAGAGATACAATGATAAGATAGACAAGGTTAAAACTTAGAATCCAATGGGAACTACAGAAACAAACTGATAACAGCTAAGGACAGTGTGACACAGAAAACAGCACATGGGAGAAGTAGTAGTGAGGAGGAGTCTCACGTTAGTTGGAGGTCAGAAAGGACTTTCTTATGAGATGGCACGTAAGCTGAGATGTGAAGACAAGAAGGAGCTTGGCTTTGCAAGCACCACAGAAAGAGTTGGTGTAAAGGCCTTGAAGAAGGATAAGGTCTAGGTCCCCCCAGGAAACTCTTCTGTGACTGTAGAGGATGGATTGACAGAATGAGCCCTAGATGACCACTGGTGAAGGCAGAACACATGGCGTGATTTGTCCCCAAACCTATATTTCTGAAGGAAGACCCTTGTTCCTTCAGGGTCAAGTAGCTGGGATATTTTAAAACTTTAGTTAACTCCATACATCTCCATCAAATTTTTAAAAAATCAAATAAACTGACATTTTGGTTTTACTTGTTGTTTTTTTATTCTCTTTGATGCATATGCTAATGAATAACAACATAGTCAAAAAGTAAGAATTACCTTCTAATGCTGCAAAGAATTGAAGCCATAGGACTCCCTAAAGTACTTTAAAACATGTCATTTATTTTAAATTCTGCATTCTTCAAATTCTGTAATCTCTTTAGCTGGCTAAGGAGGGAGACCTTCCATGGAAAGTAGTTTTACTGAGGTACCATGTGATTATTAAGCACATGGACTTTGTCATCAGGCAAATTCTAGGTTTGTAACCTACTTCCACCTTGTGGTACCTATGTGACGTGGATATTATCGCCACCTTCACAGGGATATCTCTTAGCTCCTCCATCCAAAAAATAGGTTTAACTATGAAGAATAAGTGATAAAATATATGAAAATATTATATATTAATATAAATAATACAGTAATACAGAGCCAGACACATAAAAGTACTGACTGGGCATTAGCTGCTATTATTATAATTTCATTTTTTTTATCACATAGCCACTCATGGGCTATGATATAACTTATGAGCAAATCAAAAACTCATCACTAAGGACATTTGTACTCAGAAAGTTTCCTTCCTTGAGAAAAAAATGGCAGAAATTACTGAGGGAAAAAAATGGGGGTAAGAAAATATCTACAATGTGGCAATAAAGTTGTTCAACACTTAAAAGATCAATTTAAAACATGGTTACATCTTGCTACAGATCTCACCTCCATTAAATACCACCTCAACTTGATAAACTATCATTACATAGATGCCAATGGGCCTGATTTAGCCTTTAAACATGCTATAATTCAATAAAGGAAGTAAGAGAACCAAGTGGGAACATTTCAAAAATTAAAACATTTTTCGATCATAGGAAAATGGAGCCAAAATAGAATTTGAATTATAAGAAAGTCAAAATAATTTTAAAGAGAAAAAATAAAATGCAATATTATTCAGCTTGCTACCATAAGATTTTGAAAGATGTTAATTGTCAGAACAATGCTCATGACATTTCCTAGTCTGTTAGCTAATATGCATTTTCTTACATATGAAAAAAAAACCTTTAAGCTCTTAACTATAAAATGAAGGCAAGACATATATCTTCTAGATATATAAAACACTTCAGCTAAGTAAAGAGTCTACCCAAATTTCAGTTTGCTTTATTCTGGGCCTATTAAAAATAGGTCTGAATTTTCACAAAGATCTTGGAACAAGCTAACATTTCTGCAAACTTCAGAAATAATTTTTTTTAATATTAAATGTATGACCAAAGGAGGAATTTAATGTGATGAAAATGTAATAGAGACTTTTATATTAAGTCATCAGTGATATTACCTATTATATTAAAGAAAATCACTGATTCACATTAAAGAAAACATTGAAGTTGAGTTGGAGCTTATATTTGATCATCCATTTTTAAAAGAGAAGTTTACTCAGTATATTAATAGGATGGGAACATTTTTAGAAAACAGTATTTAACCCATTGAAAAGAAGAAAAGTGATTTTAGGGAACCAAAGGATGCCAATTTCCATATAAATAAATGTGAACATTATGTAAATCTAATTATAAATCAATTTTTTAGCTATTCATTAAAGAAAATTCACAGAAATTTCTAGCTGAATTTATTTCAAGCAACTCCTTTTAGGCATCGTTTGAGCTATTACAGAGGTTTGAAAATAATGAAACTACATTTTAAGATATTCCTAATAAAGACTTTACAAATTCCATCTGAGCTTTCCCTATTCTTCCCTCCAGAAGTAACTAGGTGCTGGAGCTCAGGATGGAACTGGGCCAGGGGAGGAGATGAAAAAAAAATTCAGTTTAGGATATCAAGAATTAATGGGTAATTCATTTTTTTTAATGAACCAGATATAAGACTATTAGAAGTAGCTGGGCAAAGATTCTATTTACATTCACCTAGAATTGTTGTTCTTATTCCCAAGGATGATTTAAATATGATAAAATAGGACATTTTACCTACCTGGTTAGCTCCAAGGAGGCTGCCCCTCTCTGACACATAACAGGGAAAATGCCCACTATAGTCTCCTGCCTGTTATTATCTCAGTAGACAGTTATTTCTAGTGAGGATTAGTTCCTTTTTCCTCTCCAAATGAACTACATCTTACGCAGTGCTGTGCACATCAAGGAATTCCTCAAATGTTCTCTGAATTCCATTGAAAAATGAGGATTATTCACTAATATCAGATTCTTCAATGTCAAAGCATAAATACAGAATCAGACAAGAGCACTGAATTCTGAACTAATTCAATAAGAGTCATAAATTATGAAGTACTTCTACCAAAATATGGTTAAGTATGGCTACCTAATTTTAAAATGACTTGGTTATTAAAGGACAAAAATAACACAAATGTCATAGCATTTTCAAAGAAGCTTTATAATTTGTGTAACTTGCTAGAATTGGGGTTATCAAATTTAAAATGAACAGCTTTCATCAAATTTGGATTTAATGAATGCAGTT
Organism: Manis pentadactyla; assembly: GCF_030020395.1. Classification (NCBI taxonomy): domain Eukaryota; kingdom Metazoa; phylum Chordata; class Mammalia; order Pholidota; family Manidae; genus Manis; species Manis pentadactyla. The sequence continues at coordinate 125,381,174 of NC_080025.1, forward strand.
GTGAAATGGGCAAATCCAATATACTACAAACAGCCCAACTCTTAATTCATCCAGAGATACGATTTACCCCCTAAGAGCCAGAAGCATCACTTCTAATCACTCATGCTATGGCAGAATGGATAATGTATTCATTCAACCTCCAGGAAGGAAGCTAGCATCCATAATGCAGCATTTAACTCTGTTATAAAGCACAACCCAACAGAACCTTTATAACATAAAATGTGAAGATATTTAAAACAGAAATTCAGTATCTTGTTCAGTGGGCAAGTCTGAGACTTCTCTCTTTCCACTAAAGTGATATATTTTTTATTCAAACATTTCAAATCCTAGTACCTGAGATCTTACCCAACTACAAAAGTACCGAGGAGTGTGGAAAAATGTGTTAACCTCTGCTGTGTACTTCTGAGACTCAATTCACTATTTCTATAAACATGTATATGCTCAAGCAATGGATGTTTCTACAAAGAGCAAATTTATCATTCATTTAACATGAAAGATGTGTCCGCATTTGAGAATGTAATAGACATACACATTTCTTCCTCCAGAGAAATGTGTGTTATGCTGCAAAACTCAAGTTGAAAGTGTTAGGAGTTCTAGCTCCCCTTTTCGGTAATTCACTCCTCAGAAAATTCTCCCTCACAGGTAAGCAATTTCTAAAATATTAGCAGTCTAAGGAGGCCTCCAGATCTACCAAGAAAAATGAACAATTGCATGTTAGCTTGACAGAAGATATACAGAATTAGATCAGAGGGTAAAAATCAGAGCATTGTAATGCAAAGATGTTTAAAGGATTGGATGTTTCTACAAAGGGACTTCAGGACTCCAAGTTCAAATCTCAGTTCTGATAAATACTGGGTGATATTGGACAACTTAATCTCTCTAAGCCTTGATTCCTGTATGTGGAAAGTGGGGATAAAAGTAGTACTGCGGTAGGAGTTGGAGTTTACACACACACACACACACATCATATATATGTCAAGTCTCCAGCACAGTCCTGTAGATGAAACACTCTGTGAATTATAGCTAGATGTGCATAATAACATGTGGACATCTCCACAGCCCCATTACCCACATTATACAGGCATTATCTGTTCATGTTCTCTCCTCCTCCCTACATTATGGGCCAATAAAGGCAGAAATTATGTCAGTTTCAATTCTGTAACCTCAGGATCTAATACACACCTGGCATATAGTAAAAACCAATCAACTGCTACTTATATGTGGTGTTAGTTGGCTCCTCCTATATGTTAGCATATTGTATCAAGTAGGTCAAACAGAAAATGACGAGTGTTCATTCTTAATCTATTAGATTCTCTCCCTCTGTTTTTTGTAAACTGATGTAGGTGGCAACTTATTTAGCTGTGACAATCAGCATTGATTTTCTACTTAAAGTTTGGAATTTAAAATACCCCCATTGTTTTACCATCTTAGGGTTTGTCTGGGTACCTTTCCAAAAATTTAATTTGCTCTGTTGTTAAAAATAATGATAATAACAGAATTGTGGTCCTTGAATACCAGGTGAGTTTCTTTTTTGATTCAAAATGCAATTATTTTTCTGGGTCAAAATTAAAGTAACTGATTTCTGCCTAGTGACAAGAGTCCCCATTCTTTGTTAAAAAGTAAGGAAGTGAAAATAATCTTTGCCGGATTGTAAACCCATAGGAAACATTCAGATTAGAGTTTGTACTAATTGCTCAAGCTCAGTTCTGTTTAAAAAATTAGATTCTAATTTTTAACAACTTGCCAATATTACAGCAGCCTATTTGGCACAAGTCAGATTATTTCCATATTTCCTCTTTCTCTCACTCTCCTCCTGACTAATAATAGCCAAATCCAAGATGCATAAGCAACACCTCCAGTTCACTGTCTCCAAAGTGTGCCCAAAACAAAAGCACAGAAGAGGTCCCATGACCCTTGAACCTCTATGATACCTTCAGTGCAGAGCTGCAGAGCCCCTCTTCCAAACAAATAAGGCATGTGATCTAATCCCTCCCCACATACCCACTGTGGATAAAATTGCAATATTTCCAGAATCTCTTTCCTGGCCTTAATCTATCTCCATATCAAGAGGTGATAACAAAGCGGTTGGAGAGCGAACGCGCACCAGGACCAGAGAAGTTTGGTGGGGCCTTGGCAACCAGGTTGCAAGAGACATGGGCGTGCAGGAGTAGATGACTGTTTGTAAGCAATAAACCAGTTTCTCCCACTTTCTTTCTCCATTTGACTGATTTCGGCTTCAAAGGTTTATTTGCCCTGGGCTGGGAACATATTTTTCCCCCAGAATTACACCACCCATTCTTTTGAAAATTTTTCTCTGCTTTTTTATTTGTTTGTTTATTTATATAAAGAGCCCCATATGCCCAGAGGCTTGAATATTTACTACTCAACTGCACCTATTAGAGTCAAATCAATTAGCAACTTGTAGACCCTTGATATTCCCTACAAAGGAACCCAGAAACCTGAGATTTTACAAGCTCTGCAGAGGATCCTGATGTATGCTCAAGGCTGAAAACCTTTTCTCCAGTTCTCCAATATGCAGCCCAAAAGGGTTTTCCATTTTTATAAACATGCTGAAGACTCCCAATAATCTGCGGATCCCAGGGCCAGGATTTGAATGACTTAGCATTTAAGCAAAACTCTGACTAAAATCACAACATTTCCATTTCATAATAACTGATGTTTGGATGAACAAATATTTGTCTTTTTTGAACTACCTCACTATAAATTTTTTCAATTTTATTTGTATCACACACATCCACATACACCAAATCAATTTGAAGGGAAAATCCCAAGGAAAAAAGCAAAACATCTATCTTTAGTGGGGAAAGCACAGAAGAAATGTCCAAAAGCCCCACCTACCTGAAACCCAGCTCCTAGCTCACACTCTGAAACAATAAGAAAATCAGAATGGAGAGTGGGTGGTTCAATGTAACTAACAATCCTAATGATAGCAAAATCATTTATTTTGTCCTTGCTGACAGAGGCACTTCGTCAATGACCTATGTATATCATATAATCCTCACAACAATGTCCCCCACTTCACAGATAAAGAAACTAAAGAAGGGATGTTAAGCAGCATGCCCAAGATCTTACAGATCTTAGGTGGCAGTGCTGCGACTCCAACTTAGGTGTGTCTGACCCTCAACCGACAAACTCTAACTACTTTGCCATGCTGATTTCCAGTCCATCAAGCCAGACTTGGTAGACAGCAGGAAAGTAATATGTTCTCATAGTTTCTTGATAGTAAATTATCCAGAAACCTCTCCCATGAAGGAAGACACCATGGTTTGGATGCATAGTTTGTCAGGATCTTGAAAGTCTCACAAACATATTGACGGGCTCATTTTTCTTCCTTCCCAGGAAAAAGATTACAAAAGTTAACCTGAGGACATTAGGGCACAAGGCAAACTTTACCAGTCACTGTAACTCACAATAGTCACATTGGTATGATAACCATCTTAAATAGTGGAGCCACCAAAGCAACAATATCAGAAGGAAATAGTATTGAGCAAACTGCCTGATAATCAAGACTCAAAGATTTACTGGTTAAGAAATCATCCTGGATATATCCTTCAAGCAATATTTACCCAGTCCAGAATAATGAATTAAGTTTCAACTTTGGAATTAGTTGCTTGTTTGAAAGTTACCAGACCATCTCAAGATAACTAACAACCCCTCCTCAGCCCTCTCCATTGCAAGTGCTTCACCATTATTATTTTCCTTTGTCTGCACTAAATCTCTGTTGCTCGTGGAAAGTACATGTCAGGGTAGACCAAGACTGGAGCATTAGACAGAGGTTTGTGGAAAAAAAGAAACACACAAGTACTTAGCTTTAGGTTCTTTCCATGGAAAATTAAAAAGACGGCAAAAGTCAGAGGGGCTGGAAAGTTCAAGTAACCTCTAATAAACACACTATTCAAAATTCCAGAGACTCCAGGCCACAACTGGGGACAGCTCACCACCCATACTGGAAACACAAGTTCCCCTAAGGGCCCATATATAAAGGTCCAAATGCTGTCTAGGCTAGCCCCACTTTGCTTGCTGGTTAGGTGGCCCTGCACCTCAAGGGAGATGTACTACACAGTGGCTACACTATTTCATACTCCTTCCAACAGTGTACCTGGGTTCTCTTTTCCCCATATCCTTGCCAACACTTGTTATTTCTTCTCTTTTGGATAGTAGTCATTCTGACTGGTGTGAGGTGATATCTCATTGTGGTTTTGATTTGAATTTTCCTGATGATTAGAGATTTGAGCATCTTTTCATGTGTCTCTTAGCCATCTGTATGTCTTCTTTGGAAAAATGTCTCCTCGGTTCCTCTGCCCATTTTTTTAATTGGATTATTTGTTTGTTTTGTTTTGTTTTGTTTTTGATATGGAGTTCTTTATATATTTTGAATATTAACTTCTTTTAGACACATCATCTGCAAATATATTCTCCCATTCAGTATGCTGTCTTTTCATTTTGTTTATGGTTTACTTTGTTATGTAGAAGACTTTCAGTTTGATGTAGTCCCACTTGTTTATTTTTTATTTGTTTGTTTCCCTTGCTAGGAAGACATGTCCATAAAAAAAATTGCTAAGGCCAAAGAGTTTACTACAAATGTTTTCTTGGGGGCCTTTCATGGTTTCATGTCTTACACTGAGGTCTTTAATCCACTCTGAGTTTATTTGGGGGTATGGGTTCTTATACATATAGTCAATCTCAGAAGCCATGATCCTCTAAGATCAGGGCCCTGAATCACTCTTAGCTATCTTGACACAGAATTTGTGACTGCCTGCATGCTGATGGAGCTGTTAGCCCAGTGTTATTTCATCTGCTCCTTGGAATTCCATGTATTATCTGCTTTGTAGTTGGCCATCACTGAGTTCCCCAGACCAGTCAACACATGCTCATTAGATACTGTTATGCCTACAGGATGCCAAAGACTGTATCAGGCAACTACCTCCTGTGATTTCAACCTCTCTGGATGCCATCCTCAGCCTGTCAGTCTCATTTTGTACTCTGTCCCCTCCACAGTGCTCATCCTACCCATGCAATTGGGAGGGTTTCCAAATTCAGGTTTTTGTTCATGACACTGTAGTTACCTTGCTAGGCTGTCACTCAGACTTAAAGTAGACACTAGAATATCCAGTTAGCTCTTCTAAATAGTCTACTACATTTTTACTTAAACTGTAAGCCACAATATTGCCTTTCTAGTTAGATCATCCAAAAAGGGGTGAAGAAAATTCACAGAAACAGGATCTCAAGTGTGCCTTTACAGTGAATGTAATATTTGAATCCTTTTTACTCCTACATATTTTCTTAGGAAAAGAAAGACTTTTGTAATTCCCCTATCAACACACTTAATTGCATCAATTTCTCTACCTTATCTCCTCCTTTCTTCATAACTACAGTGAGAATAAAATTTAAGTACAGCTAACTCAGAAAGAAATCAGAAACAAAATTAAGACTTTAAAAGTGTCAAAATCCACCCAGTAATTAAGCTTAATGTCAGCATCTGCATGAACTAAAAGTATGTTCATTGTGAAAGGAACCTTACCAGGTCAATCCTTCCAATCTTCTGCCTTTATGGAGAGTAGCACCCACATCATTCTGGTCAGTCATAGGCGCTGGCTAGGCTACAGCACTACCCAACAATTAGCAATTACGTGGGGCTTCACAAAAATAAGACCCATTAGTACGCAGCAAATACTGTCAGAACTCCCCAGAAGTTGATTAAGAAACCCTCAACACTACTTGACTTATTCTGCCAGCCCGTAGCATGGTTAGAGTGAATATCCAAGCTAGTGCTTGGAGTGGGAAAATGCATAAGCTAAATGAGGCATCCTGACAGCAAGAAGGATAAATCTCAATGACACAAGCCAATGTACACACAAAGCCAATTGCTCCCAATGACACACAGGGCTTTTCAAATTGCAGATCATAATACAGAGAACTGGAAAGAATGAATGACCTATTAAGGCTTTATCCCCAGTGAATGTAAAGAAATTAACTTAATAGGTCTTGACCACATTCTTTTCTTTCTTTTTATGGAAGGGGATAGAAAATTTCAGAATGCCTTGCTAGTAAATGGTAAGTGTAAGAATGTTCCATTAAACTTTTTACCTAGATAGATGATGATTGATACAGAGATAGTCAACAACTGTTTATTGAACACATGCACAAAATACTTTTCTAGCCACTTAGCTGTATCAGTGACTACAACAGATGAAAATCCCTGTACTGATAATGCTGATATACTAGTAGACTAGACTGAACTGCAAAATGTATTTCCTAGTGTGTCAAAGATTTATTATTTTTTTTTATTTTTATGTTCTTATTTTTTCTAGGTTGTTTTTCTTTTTTTTTCTTTTTTTCTTTTTGGTATCATTAATCTACAATTAAATGAAGAGCATTATGTTTACTAGGCTCCCCCCTTCACCAAGTCCCCCCCATACCCCTTCACAGTCACTGTCCATCTGCGTAGTAAGATGCTGTAAAATCACTACTTGTCTGCTCTGTGTTGCACAGCCCTCCCCGTGCCTCCCCACGCACTATACATGCTAATCGTAATGCCGTCTTTCTTTTCCCCGCCCTTATTCCTCCCTTCCCACCCATCCTTCCCAGTCCCTTCACCTTTGGTAACTATTAGCCCATTCGTGGGTTCTGTGATTCTGCTGCTGTTTTGTTCCTTCAGTTTTCCTTTGTTCTTACACTCCACATATGAGTGAAATCATTTGGTACTTGTCTTTCTCTGCCTGGCTTATTTCACTGAGCATAATACCCTCTAGCTCCATCCATGTTTTTGCTAATGGTAGGATCTGTTTTTTTCTTATGGCTGCGTAATATTCCATTGTGTATACGTACCACATCTTCTTTATCCATTCATATACTGATGGACATTTAGGTTGCTTCAATTTCTTGGCTATTGTAAATAGTGCAGCGATAAACATAGGGGGGCATCTGTCTTTTTCAAACTTGAGTGCAGCATTCTTAGGGTAAATTCCTAGAAGTGGGATTCCTGGGTCAAATGGTATTTCTATTTTGAGCATTCTGAGGAACCTCCATACTGCTTTCCACAATGGTTGAACTGATTTATACTCCCACCAGCAGTGTAGGAGGGTTCCCCTTTCTCCACAACCTCGCCAACATTTGTTGTTGTTTGTCTTTTCAATGATGGCAATCCTTACTGGTGTGAGGTGATATCTCATTGTGGTTTTAATTTGCATTTCTCTGATGATTAGCAATGTGGAGCATCTTTTCATATGCCTGTTGGCCATCTGGATTTCTTCTTTAGAGAACTGTCTATTCAGCTCCTCTGCCCATTTTTTAATTGTATTATTTGTTTTTTGCTTGTTGAGGCATGTGAGCTCTTTATATATTTTGGGTGTCAATCCTTTATCGGATCTGTCATTTATGAACATGTTCTCCCATACTGTAGGATACCTTTTTGTTCTATTGATGATGTCCTTTGCTGTACAGAAGATTTTTAGCTTGATATAGTCCTACTTGTTCATTTTTGCCTTTGTTTCCCTTGCCCTGGGGAGACATGTTCATGAAGAAGTCACTCATGTTTATGTCCATGAGATTTTTGCCTATGTTTTTTTCTAAGAGTTTTATGGTTTCATGACTTATATTCAGGTCTTTGATCCATTGGGGGTTTACTTTTCCGTATGGGGTTAGACAGTGATCCAGTTTCATTCTCTTACATGTAGCTGTCCAGTTTTGCCAGCACCATCTGTTGAAGAGACTGTCATTTCCCCATTGTATGTCCATGGCTCCTTTATTGTACAATAATTGGCCATATATGTTTGGGTTAATGTCTGGAGTCTCTATTCTGTTCCACTGGTCTGTGGCTCTGTTCTTGTGCCAGTACCAAATTGTCTTGATTACTGTGGCTTTGTAGTAGAGCTTGAAGTTGGGGAGTGAGATCCCCCCCACTTTATTCTTCCTTCTCAGGATTGCTTTAGCTATTCGGGGTCTTTGGTGTTTCCATATGAATTTTTGAACTATTTGTTCCAGTTCATTGAAGAATGCTGTTGGTAATTTGATAGGGATTGCATCGAATCTGTATATTGCTTTGGGCAGGATGGCCATTTTGACAATATTAATTCTTCCTAGCCAGGAGCATGGGATGAGTTTCCATTTGTTAGTGACATCTTTAATTTCACTTAAGAGTGTCTTGTAGTTTTCAGGGTATAGGTCTTTCACTTCCTTGGTTAGGTTTATTCCTAGGTATTTTATTCTTTTTTATTCTATTGTGAATGGAATTGTTTTCCTGATTTCTCTTTCTATTGGTTCATTGTTAGTGTATAGGAAAGCTACAGACTTCTGTGTGTTAATTTTATATCCTGCAACTTTGCTGAATTCTGGTATTAGTTCTAGTAGTTTTGCAGTGGAGTCTTTAGGGTTTTTTATGTAGAATATCATGTCATCTGCAAATAGTGACAGTTTGACTTCTTCTTTACCAATCTGGATTCCTTGTATTTCTTTGTTTTGTCTGATTGCTGTGGCTAGGACCTCCAGTACTACATTGAATAACAGTGGGGAGAGTGGGCATCCCTGTCTTATTCCCAATCTCAGAGGAAAAGCTTTCAGCCTCTCGCTGTTCAGTATGATGTTAGCTGTGGGTTTATCACATATGGCCTTTATTATGTTGAGGTACTTGCCCTCTATGCCCATTTTGTTGAGAGTTTTTATCATGAATGGATGTTAAATTTTGTCGAATGCTTTTTCAGCATCTATGGAGATGATCATGTGGTTTTTGTTCTTCTTTTTGTTGATGTGGTGGATGATGTTGATGGATTTTCAAATGTTGTACCATCCCTGGGATGAATCCCACTTGGTCATGGTGTGTGATCCTTTTGATGTATTTTTGAATTCGGTTTGCTAATATTTTGTTGAGTATTTTTGCATCTACGTTCATCAGGGATATTGGTCTGTAGTTTTCTTTTTTGGTGGGGTCTTTGCCTGGTTTTGGTATTAGGGTGATGTTGGCTTCATAGAATGAGTTTGGGAGTATTGCCTCCTCTTCTATTATTTGGAAAACTTTAAGGAGAATGGGTGTTATGTCTTCTCTGTATGTCTGATAGAATTTCGAGGTAAGTCCATCTGGCCCGGGGTTTTTGTTCTTGGGTTGTTTTTTGATTACCAATTAAATTTCATTGCTGGTAAATGGTCTATTTAGATTTTTTGTTTCTTTCTGGGTCAGTCTTGGAAGGTTGTATTTTTCTAGGAAGTTGTCCATTTCTCCTAGGTTTTCCAGCTTGTTAGCATATAGGTTTTCATAGTATTCTCTAATAATTGTTTGTAATTCTGTGGGGTCCATCGTGTTTTTTCCTTTCTCGTTTCTGATTCTGTTGATGTGTGTTGACTCTCTTTTTCTCTTAATAAGTCTGGCTAGAGGCTTATCTATTTTGTTTATTTTCTCAAAGAAACAGCTCTTGGTTTCATTGATTTTTGCTATTGTTTTATTCTTCTCAATTTTATTTATTTCTTCTCTGATCTTTATTATGTCCCTCCGTCTGCTGACCTTAGGCCTCATTTGTTCTTCTTTTTCCAATTTCGATAATTATGACATTAGACTATTCATTTGGGATTGTTCTTCCTTCTTTAAATATGCCTGGATTGCTATATACTTTCCTCTTAAGACTGCTTTTGCTGCATCCCACAGAAGTTGGGGCTTTGTGTTGTTGTTGTTATTTGTTTCCATATATTGCTGGATCTCCATTTTGATTTGGTCATTGATCCATTGACTATTTAGAAGTGTGTTGTTAAGCCTCCATGTGTTTGTGAGCCTTTTTGCTTTCTTTGAAAAGTTTATTTCTAGTTTTATGCCTTTGTGGTGTGAAAAGTTGGTTGGTAGGATTTCAATCTTTTGTAATTTACTGAGGCTCTTTTTGTGGCCTAGTATGTGGTCTATTCTGGAGAATGTTCCATGTGCACTTGAGAAGAATGTGTATCCTGTTGCTTTTGGATGTAGAGTTCTGTAGATGTCTGTTAGGTCCATCTGTTCTAGTGTGTTGTTCAGTGCCTCTGTGTCCTTACTTATTTTCTGTCTGGTGGATCTTTCCTTTGGGGTGAGTGGTATGTTGAAGTCTCCCAGAATGAATGCATTGCATTCTATTTCCTCCTTTAATTCTGTTAGTATTTGTTTCACATATATTGGTGCTCCTGTATTGGGTGCATATATGTTTGTAATGGTTATATTCTCTTGTTGGACTGAGCCCTTTATCATTATGTAATGTCCTTCTTTATCTCTTGTTACTTTCTTTATTTTGAAGTCTATTTTATCTGATACTAGTATTGCAACACCTGCTTTTTTTCTCCCTGTTGTTTGCATGAAATATCTTTCTCCATCCCTTCACTTTTAATCTGTGCCTGTCTTTGGGTTTGAGGTGTGTCTCTTGTATGCAGCATATAGATGGGTCTTGCTTTTTTATCCATTCTATTAATCTGTGTCTTTTGATTGGTGCATTCAGTCCATTTACATTTAGGGTGATTATTGAAAGATATGTACTTATTGCCATTGCAGGCTTTAGATTCGTGGTTACCAAAGGTTCAAGGTTAGCTTGTTTACTACCTTACTGTCTGACTTAACTCGCTTATTGAGCTGTTATAAACGCAGTCTGATGATTATTTCTTTCCCTTCTTTTTCCTCCTCCTCCATTCTTCATTTTTTGGGTGTTTTGTTCTGTGCTCTTTTTAGGGGTGCTCCCATCTAGAGCAGTCCCTCTAAGATACCCTGTAGAGGTGGTTTGTGGGAGGCAAATTCCCTCCACTTTTGCTTGTCTGGGAATTGTTTAATCCCTCCTTCATATTTAAATGATAATAGTGCTAGATACAGTATCCTTGGTTCAAGGCCCTTCTGTTTCATTGCATTAAATATATCATGCCATTCTCTTCTGGCCTCTAAGGTTTCTTTTGAGAAATCTGATGATAGCCTGATGGGTTTTCCTTTGTAAGTGACCTTTTTTCTCTCTCTGGCAACCTTTAATACTCTGTCCTTGTCCTTGATCTTTGCCATTTTAATTATTATGTGTCTTGGTGTTGTCCTCTTTGGGTCCTGTCTCTCGGGAGTTCTGTGTGCCTCTGTAGTCTGAGCAACTATTTCCTCCCCCAGTTTGGGGAAGTTCTCATCAATTATTTCTTCAAAGACACTTTCTATCCATTTTTCTCTCTCTTCTTCCTCTTGTACCCCTATAATGTGGATATTGTTCCTTTTGGATTGGTCACACAGTTCTCTTAATATTGTTTCATTCCTGAGATCCTTTTATCTCTCTCTGCATCAGCTTCTGTGCATTCCTGTTCTCTGGTTTCTATTCCATCAATGGCCTCTTGCATCTTATCCATTCTGCTTATAAATCCTTCCAGTTTGTTTCACTTCTGTAATCTCCCTCCAGATGTCTGTAATCTCCCTCCAGACTTCATCCCTTAGCTCTTGCATATTTCTGTGCAGCTCTGTCAGCATGTTTATGATTTTTATTTTGAATTCTTTTTCAGGGAGACTGGTTAGGTCTGCCTCTGCAGATCCTCTCTCAGGTGTTGTCTGAACTATCTTGGACTGGACTAAATTTTTTTGCCTTTTCACGGTGATAGCGGTGGCTGTAGGCAGGTTTCGGGTGTGTCAGCTGGGAGAAGAAAGTCCTTTCCTGCTTGTTGGATGCCTTGCCCTTCTCCAGTGCCTGTGATGGTTACCCACACTCCTGGAGCAGCCACCGGGTTAGTCCCCTAAGCTGCTGTGGGCAGGATCTCCATCAGAGCAGCACGGAGCCCTGTGGGGAGTGGCAGGCACACTAGCTGTGCTCCTCCGTGATAGCGGCGCCCCTGCCAGGCAGCTGTGTACCAACAGCGGCCTTTGGATCTGGCCCGGGCAGCTGTGCGTTGGGCTGGGATTCCGGTCGGCTACTGGGAGCACGCCTGCTCCCTCTGGCTCTGCTGCAGGTGCACGCGGGGCTCTCCTGTGTGGGCCTCTACTGGGCTCCTCTGGCTCCACTGCCACCGGTGCAAGCGAGCCGCACCCAGGCTGTTCGGTTGCACTGCTGCAGGCTCACACAAGCCTCTCCTGATCCCCTCCTGTGCTGTTAGTGCATGGATCTGCTCCCAGTCCCTTCCAGCACTGCCATCCCCAGCACGCACTGCCACTCTCCCGCTACAGGGCCGGTGTGTCAGGGTCTGCGCCAGTTGGAGGAATGACTGGCTGGCTGCTTAGTGCCATGAGGGGCTTCAGAGCTGCACTGCCTCCCCAGGGTTTTGGGCGTCTTAGTTTCCCCGGGATTCCCAGCTGCTGGCTAAGTGTGCCGGGACAACTTCATCCAGCTATGGGGCCCCTGTCTCTTTGAGACTTGCAGTAAGCACTCGCTTTTCTTTTATCTCAGGGGCGCCAGTGTGGGGACCTGCCCACAGGTTTTGCTTTTCCGTTTCTCTAATATCCAGCACCCCATGCATCTTGTGTCTGCATTCTGGGTGCAGAATTCTAGAGCTGGTTGTTCAGCAGTCCTGGGCTTTCACTCCCTCCCCATTCTGACTCCTTTCTTCCCACCAGGTTCTGGGGTGGGGGAGCGTTCGGGTTCCGCCTGTCCTTGGCTTGTATCTTACCCCCTTCATGTGATATTGAGTTCTCTCAGATATAGATGTATCCTGGCTGTTGTACTGCATCCACTGGTGTCTCTTTTAGGAATAGTTGTATTTATTGTATTTTCATAAATATACATGTTTTGGGAAGGAGATTTCCTCTGAACTACTCATGCCGCCATCTTCCTGTGGTCCCAAAGATTGTTTTTTAAGTGTGAAAGCCACTGATTATATTACAGAGATACCCAAGAATTCTCTCCACCCCTCTCAAGGCCAAACCCACCCAATAGTCACCCTGTCATGTTGAAAAGCCCTGCAAAGGGCTAAGTGGAAAGAATAACTCAAGTCATTATTTCCCCCTCCCCTTCCAAGTCTGCCTTCAAGGTCAAGCATGGCTTCTTGCAGTCATTAGTCTCTTTGTCTCATTTTATATCTCCCCCTTTAATTCTGTCTCTTTTCCACAGTTCTAATACCTAAAGTTGTTGAAAGGAAGGCAAAGAGAAAAATGAGCCAGCTCATGGTGGATATTCCCTAGTACTGTAACAGATGGAGAATTTTAATTTTAATTTTTAATAATTATCACTGCTAATAACAGGAAAACCACCGAAATTGTGATAGCCTATTCTCTCAGGTCAGTTAAACAACATATCTGCATATATTCTCCCTAAATCTCTTCAGAGATATCCTAATAGGTATTAACTAATGTCCAATTCAATAATTCTCAACATAATGATTTGCTTATTTAATTTGTAGCAGCTGTAACTCACATTTAGTGGGTCCCTAGTATGAGCCCAACATTTGCACTATCTGCTTGCCTTTAATCTTCACAATGACTCAGTGAGGCAGGAATCATTATCTGCATTTTGTAAGAGGAGACACTAAAGCTTATGAGGTTAAATAATCTGTCCATGATCATTTGACTAGTAAATGGCAGAGATGAGATTTTAACAAATGCCTTGTACCTCCACAACATGACTATCCCATTAAGGGCAGAAGGTTCATTATGTATGAAACAATGTGAACTCTTAGAAAATTTACTTCACAAGCCTATGCTTCCCCTTGCCTATTCTTAATCATTCTTTAATATTGTAACGGCCACTGATGAAGACTATAAATAAGCAAACCTTTAAGGTTAGAACTAAAGTGTCAACACAAGTACTTTCTCCTACCTTTTCTGCAACTAGTTTAAATATCAGGTTGTGCAAAACATTCTGATATTTCTTATACTAAATAAGGAGAGTGAGAGCATTAAAGGACAGAATCTGAGTCTAGAATGTCTAGTCTCGACTCTCAGCCCCACTGCTTATTAGCTTTATAGCCTTAGGAAAGCTGTGCCTCAGTTTTCTCACCTGTAAAATGATAATAATGATAGTACTTACATAGGGAATTGTTTCTGAGAATTAAATGAGATATTATAAGCAATGTCCCTAGAACACCATGGGCACCAAATAAACAGTATATATTTGATATCCTTATGATTATTACTTCCTATGAAGTAGTAGCTCATCTCATTCTAGTAGGCATTTAAGTTTTAGACTTAACCAAGAGAAGAAACTTTGATATTCTGCAAGGACAGAGAAGTATGTAAATATCATCTGTCTCTTCAACTCCAGTTGCTGGGGTTGCTGATAGGTGCACAGTGAATGCTATTGCCTAACTGATGCTGTTTTTGGAAAGCACTACAGTTCATAAATTATTTGAAAAGGAATGATTTTGTTTTTATGCTGATATTCAAGAAATCTTTGCTTTGCAAAACACAACCAGCATGTTTATTTACTGAACAGAGGTCAGCACCATAGGTGTGCATGGAAAAGAGAAATCATAACCATTGTTAAAAGAAAATTGAAATTAGTTTTGCAGCCTAGGTCTACATGTTGTTTTAAACAAACGTCTGAAATGTTCATCAAGTGAAAAGGTCAAGTGTACATCAATATAAGAGAATATAAAGGTCCTCACCATCCTTTAGCCTGTTCTGTCAGGGAGGCAAGAATATGTTATGTTTAAAGTGCATCTCTTCATAATCAGTTTCTTTACTTAAAAATGTCATTCTCAATGGACATTTTATAGCTGATTAATTTTTGTCCCCTTCTCTCATATGCAAATACAAGACCAAAATGCATGCTTCTGGTAGATTTCCCTTCTGGGGATTAAGGACTGATATCCTACAGATCTGCTATCTACAGCTCTAGCAGAAAAATGACCTTTCAATCTATGCTGCTATGTTGCCCAAATATATTTGTCTTTTCTACAAAATATTAAAGTTAAAGGAACAACTGAACATGTGAAAGTAGAAGGTGCAAAACATTGTCATTGCTATTATCAAAAAGTCAACCATTAAATACACTGCACACACAATGTATTCAATTAACATTTTCATTAAGGGTAACAAACAATGATTAAAAGATGACATTTTATTTAATTTTCTCAACTGTAAATAGCCTGATGAAAATTATTGTTAAAGCTGATATAAATATTTCTCCTTCCAAAAACAGTGACAACAAACTACCCATGATCAGAAACATTACCCTTTTATGTACTTATATAACCATATTGTCAGATCCATAAATAAGTTCCCAAGTTTCTCAGTGTTATGAGCTTTATTCTCTTCATGTGGTCTGCAAGCAACACTGTAGTTGTGTAATAAATTACATGTTATAAGGCATTTATGTCTTAGAACCAAGAATTCATACTTTCTTGTTAGATCTGGACAAGCCATTTTGCCAAGCTTAGCAACCCAATGCCATAATATCCAGTTTTCATATTGCCTCTGGTATATAACACCTTTCCCTGGTTTTGCAACACAGTATACGTAGCTAATTGTGCCCAGTGGCATTATTCAATTCTCAAAGCAAAACTTAATTTAATTTTTTATTTTTGAAAATAGATATGGGGCATTTGACACTGGAAGCAGAGTGGAGTGACAGTATGGAAAATAATGCATGACATATTAACACACAGTGAACTGTCAAGGAAACAGAATAAGCCTTGCTCTCAGGATGGCCAAATTTACATAAATAAGTAGATAAATAAATAATTTTTTGCTTTTTGTGCCATACTGCATGGATCATATCTACACTAAAAGTTTATTCATTATTTATCTAGAAATCAAATTTAACTAGGTATTAATTCAAATTATATCTGGCAAACCTACTTTTAAAAGAGTGTCCATAAGCTAAATGACCTTGAGAAACAATTTTTTGGTCTCTGATACAGGGTGAGCTATGGTAAAAAGAGGAGAAATCTGGTGGTAGATGATGCCCTGGGATGGGCCCTGAGCCAGCATCATCAGGAGAGCATATCCAGGAGACAGACACTGTTTATTTAGTAAGTCATATCTGGAATTCAAAAGTTATTGATCTATTGTTTAATCTGCTCTGCTTCAATTGTGTTCTAATTGTGAGTAATAAATAGGTCTCAGAGGACAGCAGGCAGCATGGGGGCACTCTGCCACTGAGCACGGAGTGCCAGAGACACAAGGGGCACTCTATCGTTTCTTGTGGGCAAATCTCTGGAAGACAATGCAATTCCCAGAGCTACGGCTTGATGGGATTCATGACTGCTCTCCAGGGCAAAAGTGAGCCTCAGATAAAAGAGTGGATGTCTCATGGCTCAGGCAGAAGAACAAGGGGGCAGACATCCACAGGGTGAGAGACCAAGAGAGGAGAGAAGAAGGAAAACAAATTCCACCTTGTGGAAGTGTAACTGTTTCTCCCTAGCTGAGAATTCTGAAGGTATAGGATGATCAGAACATATGGTCCCCTTGAACTCCCTATCTTTTAATCAACAGGATTAGAACAGAATATTATTTTTCAATTATCCAGATATTTCACCAAAGAGAAGTATCAGTTCCAGAAGGACATACCTAGGGCTACTAATCCCTTCTCTTTCAAAAACATCCTTCTGTTCACCTCCAGTTACTCCAAAACCCCCTTATTGTTTGGGGGAATGCAGGAGCTCTCTGAGCCCACCCCACCTCTGCAGTCCCCACATCCCTTGAGAGAATCTTACATGGCTTATAAAAAAGGACTCTGGTGGCTCTTCAACTAAAAGAAAGGGTCTCCAGCTCAAAGAGGCGTTTACTTGGGATATGAAAAGGAAATAGAAACTGAGCACCTAACACCATTGTCTACTCATAATGTGCAAAGGTCTTTGGTAGGCAAGGGAAAGCATCTGTCTCTAGGTTAGTTGATTTTCTTTGTATCTACTGCTATTGTTGCTATTTAATTACAAACAGGTGATTAGCACATCCTTAGCATGAAGTTCAAATGTAATAGGCACTCAATTCAACAATATTATATGTACAAATGAATGGACCAATGAATCAAAGTTGGGAGCCCCACAGAAACCCTCAGAAAGAGCTTAATCAATGTTTCCCAAGAGGTCTGAAGGCCCCCTCCCCTCTACCAGGCAAAGCTGAAAGTTGAAGGGTCCTGACAAAAGTGCAGAGAGTAAGGATCCTGCCTTCCTATTGCAGTGGATGAAAATCCTAGGACAGATCCCATAACAGGTTGGAAAAGTCAGGTTGACTTTAAAGAGATCTTGTTTCCTAATAAATATTGTTAAACTCTCTCTAGGCAAGCTTGGATGGCTACTTCACTGTTAACAACAAATGAGCTGCACTTCTCCCTTGGTTTCTGCTTTGACTAAGTACCCCTCACCTTTCCCTAAGCATTCAGGGGTCCACCCTCTGCCCTTTACAATTCACTGACTTAGCATATTTCCAATATCTTCCAATCAATATCTGCCTCTTTCAAGCTGGGCTCAAAATACCTCTTTCTAGAGACCCTTTTGAATTAACTCACATCCAATTTTACAGTTTTCTCCTTTTATCTGTAATGCTGAACACTCACTCACTTATATGTCAAGACATATCTTTCTGTCACTCAGAGAAAGAATGTCAGAGCTTTGCATATTACTGGTGCCCCAAATGTAGCTTTAAGTAGTGTTTAAGTAAATGACAACTAGTAAGAAGGAACACAGAAAGCTCTGTTGTTCTGTGACATAATGTGTCCACTCTTGATCTTGGAACTCAATCGTTCAACCCATGAAGGGGCCCATCCACATGCAACTCAAAGGATTGTCCATGAATCAGCATAACCTGAAATCTTGCGGGAGATGTGGAGTTTGGGGCCCTGCCCTAGACCCACCCCATTGGAATCTGCATTTTAACAAAGATTCCTTGAGTGACTCCAATGCTCAATAAAGTCTGAGAAGGACTGACTTTCCCCATACCAGGCATGAAGTAATCCACCAGGAATATCTCTAGAACAGCTGCAACAGATGAGTGTCTCCACTTCTGCCCAATCAAACCTACCAGTTAGGAAGCAACTCTTCTACCAAATGAGCTTAAAATCCTCTTCCAATGCCTCAGTGAAAACAGGGAGGAATAAAGACATGGACTAGAGAGCTCAGATGAGAAAAAAACAAGTCACCTCCTGGAAAACAACTGATAAAGAATCGGCATTTGACATTGAAGGCATTGCAATAGCGGGAACCACAAAGGCAGGGGGTCCCTGAAGCCAGGGTGTGTCCTAGGGGAACAGGAGCACATGGATACACAAGAGCACCCAGCAGAGGCTGGGAGTCATCAGACCTAGACCAGAAAAGAAGACAAAGGTGCAAATTGTCGCAGATTCTAATGGGGAACAACTGGAAATTTAAATCACAGCCCCACTGGCTGTTTTGTGCCCCTTCTGGTATGCCAGAAACTAGACTAAGCACTCTACCTACATGACCTCATTTGATCACAACTATAATAGACAGGAAAGGAAGTGTTATTATCCCAGTTCACAGATGCAGTAACTAAGAAACCAGAAAGATTGTGAAATTCACCCAAGACACATCACTGTGAGTGAAAACACTGGAATCAAAACCAGCCTGACTCCGAGGCCTATACTTCAGCCTCTGTGCTCTTCTGCCCCCTTCTATTCAAGGTGAGTAAAGAGCACATGGTTTTCATTATATAGTGTGGACTTAATCATTCCCAGTTAACCCTTTGGTAGGCCTCATAAAGTTCAGAACTGAAGAAGCCATCCAAATATTATTGCATATTCATGTCTGAAACAGGTAAGTCCTACCTCAACACCAACTACCATAACAGTGAGCCTAAGGAACCTAGCATTATGAAATGCTGTCTTAACAAGGTGGGGTAATTTGGTTTGTTTCCCAGTTGGTATGGGCTATACATTACAGCGAACATCAGGTTTTAGCACAAATGAGCCACGTTTCCTTCCTTGGGGAGTAACATATGCTGGCATGACTAAGCGTGTGGCCATCTGGTCCCTTGGTACAGAAGGACTTTGGAGGAGACTGGGTCTCCTTGGGTGGCACTGGAGACTATGTTCTGAAAGTTTCTCAGCCTGGCCTGTAGGTTTATTTTAGTCATTGGAGTCTGTGCTCTCCCAGACCCTTCTCCAGCCTTGGCCTGCCTAGAGAAAATTATGTTTTACGTGCATCTACCATCAACACAATCACCCAAGGGTTCTACTCACCCCTGAGTTTATACACGAAACGCCTCCAGAAAAATCCCCCACTAGGAGACCCCTGGTAAGTGACTTATCCCTTCAAAGGATCTGCTTGCATCATTAAAGAAAAAACACCCAAAACCCAACTACAGGTGGTTGTGTAAAGCCACATGAAACTAAGGAGTCATCTACAACATTTTCAACAGTAAACCCATCAGGTGGTTTTCTGAAGGGTGTTCAGCTCTTTCGCAACTTTTTCCCCTCATCATCATCATTATCATCATCATTCCATATTCTCTGAGTCTCTAAGTTTTTAGCTCTCTATGGGACTTTTAAGAAGTACACATAGAGACATATCAAAAGTTGAGCTTGCATATTTACAGAGAGGCTCAGAGAAAACTCGTCAGTAAGATAAGAGGTCTAGAAGGCACATAGGAAGAATTGCTGCTTCCATTTAGTTTACAGATGACACACCTGAAGAAGGGGTAGTAATTGTTTAGAAAGTGTTTAGAAAGCTAGATGCTACCCTTTTCTTCTCATCATAGTATTAAATGTAGATTTGCATTTTATATTCTGAATGTTTATCTGTTTTTCATTTGCATCCCAAAACCTTTCATTTCTGCAGATCAAAAAAATGTTTAATATCAGATGTTACAAGGCCACTTTTAAATTACTCTTACTGTTTATCAGTTGCTAATTGTTGAACTTCTGTGTTTATTTTTAATCTTGAAAACAGGGAAACTGTTATCTTTTCCACTTCCCGTCATAGGAGAAAAGTGAACAAATACAGTGTAGAAACTACAGGATCAGGGAAGACTTGTGAGATACATGGAAGCACAAGAGAGGAACAAAGTAGATACTTTAAGTCATTCAGGCCCAAGTCCCCATGCAGGTTTCAACCACATACTGAGTAAACTTGAACAAGTTCTGTCAGCCTCTATGAACCTGGTTTCCTTCATTTGTTAAATAAATATAATAGTCACCTTGCAGGGCTGGTCTAAGGACAGGAAGCATTGGAAGTAAAGCACTTGTCACAGTGTAGAAATTCAAATTATGACAAAGTTGATGGCAGTGGTGGTGGTGATGGGCAAAGTGACAAGACAGGGCCGAGAGGGTGAAGGTAGCGAGGTGAGAAAAAATAGTAGATACAGGTTACCCTAAAATCAAGAAATGATCATGACTGAGTTGCTATGATAAAGGAAATCATCTGCCAACCTGATAAACAATTTCATTCTGTTTTGAAACGCACTTGAGCTAGGTTGTAAATTCCACTGGGATCCACATATCATCTAATCTGACTTTGGTTTATCTCCTCATTCAAACTCCACAGTAATCAATAACTGATTCCAGGGGAGGGTTGGCCTAAAGGGTCCTTAGGTGACTGCTTCCTTTGCAAGCTTGTTTTTGAGTTCTTTTTATAAATGAGTGTAGGTATTACAAGACAGAAATCATTTCCTTATATTGGAAGCACAGCTGATGACACTTGGAGAAAACAATTAAAAGATCCCTGAAGAAATCTTCCAGAGAGGGAAATCATGAATAAAATTATTTTTAAGACATGGTTTATAGAACTAGAGTTCAAACGCTGTGTGATACTTATGTTCCTAATAGTTTGGAACCATTTGTCAGTCAAAATTAAATTGTAGGCATTCCATTTGTAGAATAACAAATTAGTCAGTCTTATTAGCCTGAATCACAAAAATCTTCTTAAAGCTCTTGGGCTTTGTAAGGAGTTTAACACCTCCCATTTCCTCAACATGAACATCAGGTCACATTAATCACAAGACCATAACCCACTTACTTAAAGGGTATATTACATAAAAGCTCACACAACCTGCTGTGAATTACTGTAACTTTAGCATTTGGATCACTTGGGACATTGAAAGGAAGAATTCATTAATGAAGTGTGAGGTTCATTTTATTTATAGTCCATGGGAAAGGCATATTTCACAGCCAATAGAAGCACTTCTGCAGGCAAGAAGTCACAGTTAATCCAACGGCCATGCAAACTTAGTGCAAGTCCGGTCCTGGTGTCCCTGGCAGTCAGAAACATGGTAAAGGAGAGAGAAATTCATTTTGTAAAGATTGATAGCAGGGAGACTAGGAGAATGTGGACAGTCAAATCTAGACCATAGCTAGAACTATCATGGAGGGGGTGGGTACACATTTACCATCATAACAGGAGGGAAAGAGCAAAAGTAGATTTGGCTATAGACTGGTTTAAAGGTTTGGTGGACACTGAGGTCATTCTGGGCAGATATCTCCTATTTTCTCTGTGAAGGAGAAAGTCATTTTTTGAGAGATAAGAGGTAGGGAGAGTGGTGGTTTGAATTAGTCACTATGGATATTCTGAACCAAGTTAATTGAGACCACAGGATTATTAGGCAGTCTGAAGTTGGTGAATATGAACTAACACAAGCCTTAAACTTCTTAATCCACTTCTGTCCATTTCTTCTAGTAGACTGGACTTCTGAAGGCCTTAATCGATTTTATGTTGCCAGCATCTACCACAGCTCCTGTTACTTAAATAACAAAATATTTATTTATTTATGTTATTTCAATTCAATTAAATATGATAAATTTAAGCATAAACTTTAATACTAGAATGTTTTTAAGTTTGCAATATACAACTGATTTGTTAGAAAAGTCCAGTGTACACATGAAGAAAACCCAGAGGCCTGGACTTGCATTTCGGATTGTTAGTGGTACAGGTGGTACCAGGTAAGGAGAGGTCCAAATGCAGAGTACCTCGGGAGCATTAGATGGCTGCTCACCTCTGCTGAATGCCACCTTGAAGGCAGCAAGATTCCAGAAACAGGATCAAAAGAATCAGTGGTAGCACTACAAGACCCTGGTTCCCTAGGAAATTATGCTTTGCAGGCTAGAATTTGGAGAAAAGCTTTGAAGGAAACCCATCATTCTGATAAACCAACTTTCTAGTTGCAAAGGGCAATCTCTCCTCGAATTTAGAAAAATAACAGAGCATGCCCAGGTTTTCTTCTCAGGACCCAGCTCCTGCCCCTGCCTACAGCACTTTCCACTTTTTCTTCTTTTTTTTTTTTTTCATTTTGGTATCATTAATCTACAATTACATGAGCAACATTAAGGTTACTAGACTGCCCCCATCATCAAGTCCCCACCACATACCCCATTACAGTCACTGTACATCAGCATAGTAAGATGCCATAGAATCACTAGTCTTCTCTGTGTTATACAGCCCTCCTTATGCCCCCTGCTACATTATGTCTGCTAATCATAATGCCTCTTTTTCCCCCTTATCCCTCCCTTCCCAGCCATCCTCCCTAGTCCCTTTCCCTTTGGTAACTGTTAGTCCATTCTTGGGTTCTGTGAGTCTGCTGCTGTTTTGTTCCTTCAGTTTTCTATTTTGTTCTTATACTCCACATATGAGTGAAATCATTTGATACTTGTCTTTCTCTGCCTGGCTTATTTCACTAAGCATAATACCCTCTAGCTCCATCCATGTTGTTGCAAAAGGTAGGATTTGTTTTCTTCTTATAACTGAATAATATCCCATTGTGTATATGTACCATATCTTCTTTATCCATTCCTCTACTGCTGGACACTTAGGTTGCTTCCATTTCTTGGCTATTGTAAATAGTGCCGCAATAAACATAGGGGTGCATCTGTCTTTTTCAAACTGGGCTGCTGCCCAATTTAGGAATTTAGGTTAAATTCCTAGGAGTGGAATTCCTGCATCAAATGGTATTTCTATTTTGAGTTTTTTGAGGAACCTCCATACTGCTTTCCACAATGGTTGAACTAATTTACATTCCCACCAGCAGTGTAGTAGGGTTCCCCTTTCTCCACATCCTCACCAACATTTGTTGTTGTTTGTCTTTTGGATGGTGGCTATCCTTACTGGTGTGAGATGATATCTCATTGTGGTTTTAATGTGCATTTCTCTGATGATTAGCAAAGTGGAGCATCTTTTCATGTGCCTGTTGGCCATTTGAATTTCTTCTTTGGAAAACTGTCTGTTTAGATCCTCTGTCCATTTTTTAATTGGATCATTTGCTTTTTGTTTGTTGAGAGGTGCATGAGCTCTTTATATATTTTGGATATCAACCCTTTATCAGATCTGTCATTTATGAATATATTCTCCCATACTGTAGGATGCCTTTTTGTTCTATTGATGGTGTCCTTTGCTGTACAGAAGCTTTTCAGTTTGATATAGTCCCACTTGTTCATTTTTGCTTTTCTTTCCCTTGCCTGGGGAGATATGTTCATGAAGAAGTTGCTCATGTTTATGTCCAAGAGATTTTTGCCTATGTTTTTTTCTAAGAGTTTTATGGTTTCATGACTTATATTCAGGTCTTTGATCCAATTCTAATTTACCTTTGTGTATGGGGTTAGGCAATAATCCAGTTTCATTCTCTTACATGTAGCTGTCCAGTTTTGCCAACACCAGTTGTTGAAGAGGCTGTCATTTCCCCATTGTATGTCCATGGCTCCTTTATCATATATTAATTGACCATATATGTTTGGGTTAATATCTGGACTCTCTATTCTGTTCCACTGGTCTGTGGCTCTGTTCTTGTGCCAGTACCAAATTGTCTTGATTACTATGGCTTTGTAGTAGAGCTTGAAGTTGGGGAGCGAGATCCCCCCTGCTTTATTCTTCCTTCTCAGGATAGTTTTGGCTATTCGGGGTCTTTTGTGGTTCCATATGAATTTTAGAACTATTTGTTCAGGGATTGCACTGAATCTGTAGATTGCTTTAGACAGGATGGCCATTTTGACAATATTAATTCTTCCTAGTCAAGAGCATGGGATGAGTTCCCATTTGTTAGTGTCCTCTTTAATTTCTCTTAGGAGTGTCTTGTAGTTTTCAGGGTATAGGTCTTTCACTTCCTTGGTTAGGTTTATTCCTAGGTATTTTATTCTTTTTTATTCTATTGTGAATGGAATTGTTTTCCTGATTTCTCTTTCTGCTAGTTTATCGTTAGTGTATAGGAAAGCAACAGATTTCTGTGTACTTAATTTTGTATCCTGCAACTTTGCTGAATTCAGATATTAGTTCTAGTAGTTTTGGAGTGGAGCCTTTAGGGTTTTTTATGTGCAATATCATGTCATCTGCAAACAGTGACAGTTTGAATTATTCTTTACCAATCTGGATGCCTTGTATTTCTTTCTTTTGTCTGATTGCCGTGGCTAGGACCTCCAGTACTATATTGAATAACAGTGGGGAGAGTGGGCATCCCTGTCTTGTTCCCGACCTTAGGTGAAAAGCTTTCAGCTTCTCGCTGTTCAGTATGATGTTGGCTGTGGGTTTGTCATATATGGCCTTTATTTGTTGAGGTACTTGCCCTCTATACCCATTGTGTTGAGAGTTTTTATCATGAATGGATGTTTAATTTTGTTGAATGCTTTTTCAGCATCTATGGAGATGATCATGTGATTTTTGTCTTTCTTTTTGTTGATGTGGTGGATGATGTTGATGGATTTTCGAATGTTGTACCATCCTTGAATCCCTGAGATGAATCCCACTTGATTAGGATGTATAATCCTCTTGATGTATTTTTGAATTCGGTTTGCTAATATTTTGTTTATTTTTGCATCTATGTTCATCAGGGATATTGGTCTGTAATTTTCTTTTTTTGTGGGGTCTTTGCCTGGTTTTGGTATTAGAGTAATGCTAGTCTCGCTTCTTCCTGTTGCTTCCATCTCAGAACATTATGTTCTGGCTATTCCAAATCAATTCCTGGTTTAAAATACTACATGTTGTTGTACATTCCAAAGCTTTGTATAAGACATCCTCATTTACGGGAGGGCTTCTCTCCCCCCACCCCACCCAGTATAAACTCCTACTTCTTCTCAGATGCCACCTCCTCTACAAAGTTTATCTTTACCAGTGTAGAGGAGTCCAATCTCACTTAGCCCTTGAATATATTTTAGACATGGGTGAAACCACATTTGATTTAAATTCTGCTCCCAGGGACTTAAAAAGTGACTGGCACTTAGAAAGATGCTCAGTGCACGTTTTCAACTGAGTTTTATATTCATGTGCCTTGCAGACAAATTGATTTTAGGTATCAATTCATCTTGACATTTCCTTTTCCCAATCCATGGACCAAGTCTTTTTTTCTTTTTAAACTAATTTCAGGACCTCATACTACATATACACTATTGGGCTTTGAATAAAACTTTTAAAATATAGAAATACTTTAAATGAATACTGATATTTTACTTTGTTCTGTCAAGGGTTTTTTTAACTCAATCTAGAAACACAAAGGTTAGTATTGATTTAAAGATGCTTGTAATACTACAAAAGACACTGCACAGGGAGAGGCTGTTTACAGATGTAAGACTCTGCTTGTTCTACAAATTCAGAAATATTGGAATTAGAGGCACCCTTCAAAGTCTGACGAAGGTAGCTTTAGAATAAATAAATGGGCTTGCTATTTCACATAGCAGGTGGCAAACATGAAACTTTATTCTGAGAATCAGTACAGATTTGAAAATATAAGTAGGTTCCAAGAAGAATTTGGCTATAATCTAGGAGGACGGTTCCAACATGTCATTGACTAGAAATTAGAGCTATTTACCTTGTCAGCAGGATGTACCTACCCCTCACTTACCCACAAAGTACCCCTTGTATCCTTGTCGTAGCTGTAGTACTGAGCAGGACACTTCCAGTGTGGTCTAAACTAAGCCAGCAGGGCATTTCTGGTACTTTTATACTCCAAAATCACAGCTCTGTTGTTTGGGGAAATTTACTTTCTTGAAATGTGATGCAGATCTTTCTTTGATTCTTCCTAAATAACTTAACTGTCACCAATCATTTAAAATAGAATTGCTTCCAAAATAGTTACTTCATTGAACAAGTACATGCAGGTGATCAAAGAAGAGTTTATGCCAGCCACAAGCTAAATGTCTTTCTAGACCATCTGTACTTGGGGTGGGAAAAGCTGAGTCACCAAGTGCCTAAAGTTAGATACTTGGTACACTGAGCCATTTTGGCCCATGTAGGAAGAAAAAAAGAAAAGCAGAAGGATGTTATCTAGGAGCAAATGGTAAGTTTGATTCACAAAAGTTTTATTCACAACTTTGTCATGTAGTGTCCTCAAAGGTCCACTCAATAAACATAATGTTTATAAATGTGCATACAAATGGGCTGGAATTACATGTCAGAAGTAGAGAAAGACAACAAAACTAGACCTGTCCTTCTTGTGCTCATTCTAATTTAATGTAGGATCTATGCAATTGGAAGAAAAACAAGGGCTCTCTTAGCTTGATAACATGGGGAACAGTAGAAGGTAGAGCTTGTGGCTTTGCATAGAGGAAGGTGGCAGAACTAGGCCTGAGGCACTCCTGATAACAGACTACATTTAATAACTACCAGTGCCCATTGTTAAAGAATGTGGCTAATTCTAGCAGGGGTTACTTATGTTAATAGGATTGCCCTATCGAAAGGATTTCTGAGAAAACTAACCATTTACTAAGATCCTTCATCTCTCATTGACAAAATCATGTATTGGCATACGGATTTCAGGAATTCTATGAAATAATTGTTCCTGTATAATGACTACTATGTGTAATCATTAAAGGGTTTTCTTCCAGCATGCAAGAGCTATTGAATTCCTCCCCTAGCTCAACCCTAGAGAAGCTACAAAGGAAAAGAAAAGCATATGAATCTGAAGACCTAATATAAAGACTATGAAGAGGCTCTGGGGAGCAAAAAATTGGTAATAACCAAGTAGGGAAGAAAAATAATAGTCAGTATGGAGGAGAGGGGGCAATGTATGGACAGATCTGCTGGGGGTGTGCATATGAGTCCTTTTTACTCTGTAGAACTTCCCTATTATCACTGGGGCAGAACAGCAGCACCAGCCCACCCTGAAGCTATCATTGCAGTAATTTGAGGCAGAGCTGGAATCTGGCTGGTTTGGGAAGAAGCTAAAAACAGGTGCAGGCTGATAAACAGGTTCATTTGGGCAGAGTTTCTTAGTGATGGGGAGCAAATGTGAAGCCCAAATCCAGGCCTTGGTGCTATGAACTGTCAATCCTGGGGCAATCAGCCTTTCCTCTGTAAGTCTACCAGGCATGACACAGGCTTTGGCCAGTAATATATGTTCATTAATTTTTATTAATGCATTACACAAGATATAGCAGAGGTCTGATAGCTACCATAATTTTGAAAAGAGCCACAGTCAACCCACAACAAGCATGTAGCATGAAAAAGAAAACCTGTGCTGTTGCTGACACTGAAATTTAGGGGATTGGTCATAACTGCAGCCTAATCAAACATTAATGATACATAAAGCTACATGGATAGAGCTGAGTGATAAAGGAGAAAACAGAGCAAGATACATAACATAATATCAGTGATGAAAATTAAAAACACATGTAAAACAACACTGCAGACTTAACAAGAATACATACACATTTAAGACACCATACATTTAAGACATACATGAAACACCTCAGAGTGAATGCTAAGGGGGAGAAAGACATTGGAGTAGTGATCAAGGAAATGAAAGAGAGACAAAATAGAACAAGAGGAGGGCTTTGCACCAATCAGTGATGATGATGCACTATGAACTGAGAATGATTACCTTAACTATCTGTACCTGAACTCTATTAAAACAACCACCACCATTACAGATGACTGGAGGCTGAAAATAAGAAGTAATTGACATTTATTAGAATAGATAGAAAAACATTATAAGATATCAACTAAAGAGTTTGTACAAATAAACACAGACTTTATAATGTCTATTAATCCTGAAATTGCTATTTTCAGAGATGCCTTTCCCCCATCTCAAGAGCATATGCCACTGAGGTCAGGTCATGGATGAGAGCCTGTCAAACTGGAAAGACAGGGCACAGCACCCAGGGCTGGCCTCTGAAAGTCTAGTCATTTCCAGCTCAGATGTATGACAACCCAACATCTATTATCTTGTCAGTGGGACCCAGAGCAGACTCACCCATGCA
Source organism: Manis pentadactyla (assembly GCF_030020395.1). Lineage (NCBI taxonomy): Eukaryota > Metazoa > Chordata > Mammalia > Pholidota > Manidae > Manis > Manis pentadactyla. The sequence continues at coordinate 125,409,148 of NC_080025.1, forward strand.
GTGGTGGTCCAGACATTGAGGTGGAGACATGACATTCCATCCATACGAATAGATGGCTGAATATACTCTTCTGGTCCTTTCACTACTCCTGAGCTGTAGGTGGCGGCAAAAAGTAGCTAGTTGGTGCTCTCCCTCCTGTCTCTTTCTGTATCTGTGTGGCAGTCTCTCTGAAGCACCCGAACCAAAAGTAGGTTAATTAAATTAAATTAATCAAAATTAGAGTGACAAACTCTCCAAACAAGTCCTCTTGGTCCCCAAACATGCCATAAAGCATATCTCACAATGGAAGGGTCGTATGGAAATAACGCTGGCGAGCTTCCTTGAATTCAGGTTTGGTAAGAACAGACAGAAGACCGTGAGAAAGTGCACACAGCTGCTTAGCTGGAGCAGGCCACAGAGAAGGAAAAAGTAGGCTTTCAGCTCTCCTGGGTATTCTTCAAGTCATTTTTTGTGAACTAATAAAAATCTGATCTACATACAGGTTCTCTTGTCTAAAATTACTTATCTGAGTTAAGACTTTTAGTCACTGTTTAATAAGATGCAAGATCAAGTACTTGTGAATACAGAAAATTGATGGAAAGGAAACACTGTTGAGTGTATGCTGAGTTTAGCCACCAGCATCTATTTTTAAAGATGGCCTAATTAATTGTTACATAGAATATGGGGAGAAAAGAAACACAGGGAAAGCTTTTAGACAAGCCCACCACTAACTTTAAATGTATGACGTAGCTGGCTCAGGTCTACAAAAGCTTATGGCATAATCTTAACACAGTTGTCAAACATGCCAGGGTGAATACCTGAGGGTAGAATGTCTCTGGGATTGGAAAGTCACCTTGAACAAAGTTATTTAGTAATTATTAATCTGTATGTATCTCCTTAACATACTGTTCATCTAGTAAATCACATTCCAGTCAACTTGCCACAGGTTTTTCCCCCCAACTGTACCTGTGTATAGAGGCATTGATCTTTAGGAGTTTTCATGAGAGTGAATATTATTTAAATGGCAAGTAGATCAAAGGTAAAAGAGACTTGCTTTTTATTCAATCAGAACATTCTAAAACTTAAACAAAATAATTCAAATGCTGGAGTTTCCCCATGAAGAACTGATATTTCACTTCAGTGCAATAAAACATGCTTGAAAGGCTGAAGTATACTATTGTGTTATTTTTGCAAATAAAAGATGATTCTGAAAATTGACTTTACTTCTACAGATGGAAAGCAAATCTCAACTAAAGAACAAGTACTCCAGTGCAATGTAAAAGAACATATTTAACAGAGAGATTTTACAAAAGCTTTGGTTAAGCATGAGAAAACTAGAAAGCAGTATTTTAAAGCCTATTAACACACATCTTTTCCAAGAAAACACTAATCTGATACTATAAAAAATAAGAGGTAACATGCATATACTTCCTGCTTAGACAAAACCCCAGTTAACCTCACACTCTGGCAGATAAACACTCACAGCTCCTCCTTGCAGGGCAAGGATGGTTAGTGAGCTTTCCAGATGCCACTAAACTGGGCACAGGACCCATCAGGGGGAACCTCCAGATTTGAATGATGGAATAAACAGGCTCATGTCAATTCCATCTACAAAAACTTAAATGAAACAAAAACTAGTAAGAAAAAAAATGTAAAACAAAAATTGAACAACACATGTCAAACAAAGAAGAGTCTAGAAGCCAGCTATCTCAGAAAATAGTAAGGAAAGAAAGAAGATTTTGGAGCGGAGCAGAGAGGGACTGTCTTAGGAGGTTCAGTCACCCTCCAACACACAGACACTCACAGACATACAAACACACATACACACTCCCACATAGCCCTCAGCTGCAAAGTCCTGAGCCCTCACATCAGTAATAAGTCTGGAGAGAAGCATGCCTAGGGGTATGGTCTTTTTTCCCCTCCTCTGGGGAGCTATGGAAAGGCTACCAGGAGAGAAATGGCAGTTCTCTGGCAAAAGAGAAGCCTCGGGTCACAGAATGAACGGAGGTAAGAATGGAATCCAGACAATTCAACAACTACACCCACCCTCTGCTAAGCCTGCCTGCTCCCTGTCATGTTCTCAGGAATAAATATAATGGACCCAACTGAAAAAAAGCAAAGCCCCAGCTGTCTTGTCTTAGTAGAAACATGCAGGTCTCAGAGATGGAGGGAGAGAGTCAAGCATAGTGGTTATCTCTAGATGATGGGATTGAGGTCATTGTTTTTACTTCCTTCTCTATTCTTTTCTAATTTGCTTAAATAGTCTTTACAATGAACTTGAGGTTTTTGCATAAAACAAAAGACAATTTTGTTCTTGAAAAAATAATGAAAGCAAGAAATGTGACTGTGGCATTTAGCTCACCAAAGGTCTGTTTAAGAACCATGACCCTAAGATTGCGCTATAACCAAGTAATGCTTCCATCTTCATCAAATAAACCCAACCCATTTGGCACTCTGACCTTTGAGAGAAGACAAACGAAGAAAGGAGGAAAATATCAAGACTTAGGGGAAAAAAAAAAACAAGAGGAGCAAAGGAGGAAACTGATGTGGGAGACATGGGGAGCCAGGCCAAGCCCAGTGCAGCTGGGGGAGACCGGCCGTCTTCCGGTCCTAGTGTTTCCTACCAGCCCACGTGCCTCCTAGTGGACTCTTCCACCGTCCTATTCGTCACCAAGCTTGACACCCAGCTGCAGGCATCTCCAGCCAGGGCAGTAACTATAGGGAGCTGAAGTGAGCACTAAGTTATATGAGAAGGCATGCGTGTCCCTGCACGTTATGTGTGTGTGCAGTCTTGCTGCTTAAGCAGAACAGACCTATTCGAATGATCAGCTGATATCTGAAATAAAACATTCAGTTATTTACTTGCATCTACTTTCTACCAAAAAAATCTATTAATAATTATAAATTAAATAACGAATCTAAGATGTGAATAAACAAGACAATCATAATGATGAGTAAGATTAAAAGGTAGCACAGCTGAAGGATGTACCATATTTTAATGGATCTAAGGAATCACTGATTAAATGAGGCACCATTATTTCATGTGCCATGATGAAAGAAAAAAAAAAATGTTACCAAGTAAACTGTAACTAGGTGCCTTCGGATCACATCAACAGTAAGACAGCTCTGGTCACAAGGATGTTCAAATGTGTCTCTCCGAGTAGATGAGATGCTGCCTCTCAGCACTCCACGCCATCATTAGCTGGGTGATACCTGATGGATCCCTTAACCTTCTTGGTCTGTTTCTATAACTATAAAGGTGTTGGACTTTCATCATTTGTATCATCTGTAAGATTCCTTTAATGCTGTAGAAGTTCTCTCATTCCAGGTCTCTGGTTTTTTTCCCAGAACTAAAATACTCTGAGGCCCTGTGCCTGCCAGGCTGTGAAGAGCAGGAGCTCTGGGTGGGCTGTGCTGCTTGGAGAGCCTCAAGGGCTCCGAGCCTTTGGGGAACCCCCACCTCAGCTCGAGCAGGGAGGCATCCTCCCTCAACACTCGCCCTCTGACACGTCCATTCAATAAGGTGGGGGGCAGGGGGTCCCCATTTGATTTGTCCCATGTGCTACTTCCTGCTCCCTTTTCTCCCAGGCCAGAAGAGAGATAGAGAAAGGAAGACCCAAGCCTCTTTCTTCCATCTAATGAAGACTCCAGATGGCTTTTTTCCTGTCAGAGAGTGGATGCCTGGGTGACGAAGTACTGACTGGAAGTAATTCCTATTACCTCTTGTTGCTAGACTAACCACTATTCTGGTTCGTTCCTCCTGTCTTACTAGGGAGTTGATAGTAAAAGGATTTATTTAACTAGACTCTGCATTTTATAACCCCTGCTGGCTTCCAACAGCAAACTCCAAACTGCGACTTATTGGAGTCTTGTCTTAAATGAACCAGAACTACTTTTTCTCATCGAAATATTTTAAACCTACTTGGAACACAGCAAAACAATGCAAGTTTGAAAGGCAGTTAGAGTAGCTCCCTTATGCTATGATTTATCAATGTCTGTGGCTGGGATATTAAAATATAGCTTTTGTTTATACCATCAAGATGAGCTGAAAATAGGAATACTTTTGGAAGGGAAAAGCAAAATATCGAACCCCACCGGCTTATCAACGTTGACAGAGTAGATTATTTTCCTTAGGCTTATGGGTGGTAGGTGGGGCCCAAAATAATAGATCCAGGGTCTAGGGTACAGTGTTGCAAAGGTAAGCCTCAAAAGGCATCCTTAGAAGAAAGTGTGTGGCATAGAAGGAAATGGATGACGCTAAGTAGGAATGAATGGCAGCTCCAAATCTACTCTCTATCCTTCTCCATGCTGCTGTGTACCTGGGAAACTGACTTCTATGAACCAAACCAGCCTGCCCTTGCCTTCTGGCTTCCTGTTGATTTTAGTGAATGGAAAGGACTTGCCAGAGATGAGAAGGTAGGAAGAGAGTAAAGTTGGAATATTTATATATATATATATATCCGCAAGGTTGGCAGTGGCTGTGTTTCAGGCATAGGCAGACCTCTCCTACAACTACAGGTCTCCATGGGTCTCAGTAATCTCATCAAGCATAGAGAGAGGTGGTGCTAGCTTCCCACTGCAGCAAACCCTCGGGGGCTTTACCATCCCTTGGTGAATTCCCTCAGCCCTTAAGCCTTTGTAGATAAGCCCTCGGTCACAACTTCCAGCAGAATTATTCATTTCTTTGGGTATAATAATGATACTGTGACTATTCCTTAAAGTGGACTTTATCTTTTAGAGATACATCCTCACATATTTAGGGATAAAATAATATTTAAATGAAGCATGTTTAGCCATGAGTTGATAACTGTCGAAGCTAAGAGGTTGCTAAATGAGTACATGAGTCTTCTTTATAATTTTCTCTCTACTTCTGTACATGCTTAAATTTTACCATCATAAAAATATTTTTTATGGAAAAAAAACTCTTTCTAGTCACTGCTTTTGGGTATGCTGTTCCCCACAGGGACCTCACTGATACAGGAGAGGAGGAATGAAGAGAGAACATCAGTATGATGGGAAAGGCCTGTTATTTTGCCTGGAACTATGCTTAGAAAGCAAAGGTTCCAAATATATGTTTGTGGTCCTTTCTAAACTGGAACTGGGCAGTAAAACCTCACTAATTCACCTCAATTAATTAAGAGAAGAATCCAACCTAACTCAGAAAAGAGCTAATAAATTAATTTTTAAATTTTTTTAAATATTGAACAATTTATGTATTTTCATCCTCAGACTGGTCTTCCCACACTCTTGCATCTTCTCTCTCAATGTACCTTTTCCCAAGTCTCTGTGGGAAACTGCTGTTATAGCTGTCATAGACATGCTTTTCCTCATACTAACAGAGGTCCTAGCCCTCTCCTCTCTACTTCAAAACTCATCCATTTCAAAACTCAGCTTGCTTTCCCTGTTCTTGAAAGTCTGTCTTGACCAAATTGACCCAAACGAACACTCCTTCTTAGGGATTACTATCTCTGCTTCACCAGTCACTGGGTGGCTTTGAGCAAGTACTTAACCTCTCAGTACCTCAGTTCTACCATCTGTAAAATGGAGCTCGTGACAGTAGGTTTTTACTGGGATTTCTGTGAATATTAAGTGAGTCTCTTTGGGATTAGCTGATACTAGGTTTCAATCAATGTTAGCTACTATTATTATCATTTATTCTACAAACAAGTAGTTAGCTTCCACTATGTGTCTGGTTTTTTTCTAAGTCCTGAGGATACAAGAGTAAACACAGTTAAGCCCTTGCCCTCATGGAGCTTCCTTTCAGCAGGAGAAACAGATAATAAACACTAACAAATATATATTAAGATTTCAAACGGTGCTAAGTGCTTTGGAGAAACTAAAACAGTAAAAATGATGGAAGCTATTATTTTTAGATAAGATGGTCTAGAACGGCCTCTCTAAGAAAGTGACATTTTGATGAAAAGGCACATATTGAAATGAGTCTTTTAAACTAGTTCCACTGCCTAGGAAAAAAATTCTTCAATAAATATCAAAAACTGCAAATATTTGGGAATGATACCTTTTTCCAACTAAGTAGTAATGACAATCCAGATTCTCAACCCAGATCAGTAGATTCGACCATGGGCAAATTTGCATTCTGAACCTAAGCATCCAGTCCAAAGCTGTATTCACCGCCAGTGTAAATGTTACCATCTTCCCTATATTGTCTTTCTCATACTGACCTAATTTTTTAAACACAGTGCTTTGTCATCACAACTTCTTCACACTGTTGACAGATTCTTCTCTTGCTGCTATTTCACAGACTTGGCCTTTTAATTTCTTCACCTTTAATTGTTTCCTAAGAAATTGCCTTCAGCCTGAATTACACCTTCAAACTGCTTTCACGCTACCATTTACCTGTTTTCCTTTTATATCAGAGTCACTGTCACTGAATTCTTTCATCTTCTTCCACTTTTGTACTGTCTCTTCACTTCCATATATAGCCAAAGGGAGAGGAGATTCCAAAAGAAGCTGCTAACCCAGAGGAGGTGTGTGTTCGGAGGGAGAGGGAGGTGAGAGGCCAGAACAGTGGGAGGGAGGACTCAGGGAAAAAAAGGGGAGGTGAGAAGTAACATGAGCTAAGAGCCCCACAATCATTTTTCTGACAATTTCAGAATCTGAGAAGTAATAAAATAAGGATTTGTGTTAACATCAGGAGATTCAGAAAGTAAGTATGATGCTTATTTCCACCAAAGGAAAAAAAATTCTAGTAATGAAAATTGTCACCTTATGAATGACTATTAAAATTAAACGAATTTTAAATATATGTACTTCCAGCTATAAAAAAATAATAGTGGACAGTTTGACTCTCAGTCCCTGGGCTTTTCTCAATGTAAAGCAATCAATATAGGCAAATATCTTGGCTATCCAGTCATTCTTCACCTCCTTCCTCTTTGGTCTTTTTTCCCCTTTTCTTCATACACAGGGACCAAAGTCACTCAAGATTAGAAAATCTAAAAAGCTTAGAAATTAAATTCTTAAGATTAACTTCTGAAGAATTCACCTAAGACCACATAAATTTAGAGCCTTTCTTTGCCAAGAATCAACAATTCAGAATGTTAATGGTTTCTGAAGTTTTGATAAATGAGCCCACACAGAATCAGTCTACTTTTCATTTTTTTGCCTGTTCCATATGAGTTCTAGGATTGGGCCACTGTCCAAAGACTGGCTCATACCCAACACATTCCCAGGCACCAGAAAAGGGGGCAATGTAACTATGTGTGGGGGCAGTACTCTAGCACGTGTAACACTGAATGATCTAAATATGAAAAAAAAAGGTAATATGAGAAACGACACTGCTTTCCTTTCAGCAATCACAAAAATACAATATCACAAGTTAAAATATCACAGAGAAAAGATACCTGAGAATTCTAGCCTTTCTCTCTCACACACCCGTATACACAGATTTCCCTTATAAAAAATATCCTGTATTGTCCTAGTTAAAGTTTTTTTAAAAAGGATCTTCATATTTCTTCTTAAATGACATGTTAAAATTAATATTGGTTCACCTTCAAGTTTGACCTCTTCAAGTGTGACACGTTTTAATCTTCCAGACAATAGTTTATGCTGATCAAAGGAAAAGATGTTTTTTCTACTTTGGGGTTTGGATTAAAAATTGTGATCTTCAGGCATGAGCTGAACAAAATTGAAAGTTTACTTTACTAAAAGAAGGCCATTACTAATTCTAAAACATCCTTTTAAAATCTGGGGATTAAAGGTTTAAAACAAGCTCTGGTGTTTCAAATGTCCAAAAGTGAAAAAAAGGAACATTTTCCCTGGGATGAAAGCAAAAAGGGGTGTGCTACCTGTAGAAAATTTAAAAACAATAAAAGTGACTAAACACCAGTCTGCTTTTTAATTATCACCTCATGTCACCAATTATAAAATATTCCTCTCTGAGAAAAAAAAATCTTTGTTATTCTCTAACAATTTCTGTGGTTACTATTGGGTTTGAATAATATATACAAGCAAACTTTAAATGAACACATTTTTATTACTCATCTTCTAATATAATCTGCAAGTAAAATAATTCAGAGAACTCCCAGTTATTATAGCCTACTCGACACACACAGTATCAGATACACTTAGTCTATAAGTAAGTTCATGAAAATTCAGGATTCATTCCAGCTCACTCTGTTCAGTTTGTGTAGTCAGCCCTCTAATCCTTGTGATATTCCATATTTTACATTTAAACAGTAGATTACAAACAATGATAGAATATGAATTGTAAAAAAGAAACCAATTTGCATTAATTCATCGTTCAAAGTGACCATGGGAATTATAATTTGAGTTTTAAAAAAGTAAAACAATGAAACAGAGTAAAAAATGCAAGATGTAGCATTTTTGTTAGGTAAGTGTAAATTTAGTTCATACACAAATTATTTTACTGAATTTCAATAATATATATAAATTAAAATTTTCTTATTATTATTTACCACTTAATTGATTTTAAAACCTAATATTATTCCTTACAGTCATAGACCAATGAATAAGTAAATTTATTTCCCTTTTTAAAAATTTACATCAGTGTAATTAAAATCCATTATTTTTTTCCATTTTGTACACAAAGCCTTATTTTATGTTTTTGTACTTTTTACTGGCATAATTGTATATATGAAAGCCAATAAAAATATTTCCGCCATCTGTATTTTATGGCCACTATTATCATATGTTTTATTTCATAGGAAAAAATTTTGAAGGTAATTTTGTCTCACAGAAGTTAGGGTTAAAACCTCTGGTTTTCTGGAGTCTTTTTACATTCTTTCTGACTTTCTAACCTTTTGTCTGAGTCTCAGTTCTAACATAACTTTACATCAAAATTGTGATCTGACCTAAAGTGGTAGATTCTAGGGCAGCTAGAACAAAATACCTCCTAGGAAAAGTACAGAAAAGAGGAAAAATGACACCAAGATAAGACATTCACTCACTCATGAAGCAAAACATTTGACAAGTAGCTAGTAAGCATCCTGCATCCCACCGGGCACTGGTCTAAGCACTATGGATACAGCTGAGATAAGCTTATATTGTCATGGAAAAACATAGACAATAAATAATAAACATAACAAACAGGTATATTATATGTTTAGAAGGTGTAAAGTGCTGTGGAAAAAAATGCAGCTGGTATGGGGGATTAGGAGTGCCAGGTTACAGTGTTAAATCAGATTGCTCTTGATCACTGGGAAGATAACTTTTGATCAAAGACTTAAAGGAGGTGAGAATTAGCCATGCAGACGACTGGGGAAAGAGCATTCTGGGCAAAGAAAACAGCTGCGCATAGACCATGAGGAGGGAAAATGGGAAAATGCCTGGTCTTCTTCAAGAAGAGCAAGATGGCCAAGTGTGGCTGAAGTAATATTTCAAGTAACCACCTTGAAAATTTCCAGCCTGCCCGGAGGGAGGTAGAGGTGATCCAGCTAAGACATCTATCCCACGTGCACCACCAAGATCGATCCACCTGACTTAACTGACTAGGAGTCTCATTCTTCCTTCTTGCATTGCAGCCCTCCTAAAGGCAAACATCTGATCAACTTTGCTGGATTCAGAAGAGATATTCTTCAGGTAAGGATCTAGGGATGCTGCCCTGGTGCTGAAAGTTTACCATTTGAGATTAATTATTTTGCAGTGAATATCTTCAAGAATCTTCTCTAAGACAATAAATTGCTCTTAGATGTGTAATTTATGAAAATTAACATCTTGATATAAATTAACTTATCCCTTGTTAACTGACAATTAACCAGTTAACTACAATTTGGCAGGAATGAAGGTCAGAAACATGCACAGCAACACAATAAATACACACATAGCCCTCAATTTTTAGATATTTATTATGAACACAGATTCTACCCACAACTGATTACAATGCTAACAGGTCCCAATGTATACCTCAAGATGTATATAATGTCCTGCCACAATGTTTTTCTCTGTTTGTGTTTCCCTTACTTCAGCATATTGGTACAGAATAGGGATGGTTTGAGAGGAGAGGGAGAGGAAAGAGAATCCCAGAAGATGTGCATGGCAACTAATAAGTGGGAAAAGCAGAGGCAAGGAGACTTCTGGAGAAAGGTCTGTCTGACCAAAGCGTGAGCCACCGCTCCTACCTCAGGCCAACCTGCTCTTAGAGGAGGAAGAAAAAAATCCCTCTCAGGCCCTGCTCTTGCCCCTGACCCTCACCCCCAGGAGAGGGGACTAAAGGACACCCCTTGGTAGCCTAACTGGTCCTCCTGGTCCCTAAACTCTGTTTTGTTTTTTTTTAAGACTATTATCACACTCATTCTGCTTAGATCTTCTGTCAGTAAAATTTCTTAACATATTTCTTTGTCATAATGCCAGGCTTTTAACTTCTGAATGTTTTTTATAGTCTCCTCCAAGGGTAGCCCTGTCAGAAGCAAGATAAAAAGCATCAAGATGGGGGTACCAACCTTTACCCATACTTCCCACTGAAAGCTGAATGGAAGGCTAGAACTGAGCAAAGATAAGACATGTTACTTCCTAACAATGTAGAAAATGCTGTTTAAAAGTTTTCTCTGATATTTTCTAATACCAAGTATCTTGCCAGTTCTCACAGCTTTGAACATAGTGTTAGCTCATTCTTTGGAAGCCTAGATTTGAATGCTTGTATTGCAAATGCCCCATTTTCCTTAGAACAGTTAGCTATGGTCACACAGGGAGCATTGTATTGACTGTGATAGATTACCCTCTTTTCCACACTTGATAGCTTCCACCCAAGTGAGTCTCATGAGGAGATGGCAAATCACTATTCAATATAACTTAAGGACCCTAGGAAGCTTGCCTTGACTCCATCACCCACAAAGTTTCCCCACCAGATCACAGATACCTTGACATCATTAACAAAAGGCAAGGATTGTATAATAAGAGTTGATTCTTAAAATGTAAAAGTAATACACTCAGGGGAAGAGTTAATACATTTACACTAGGGTGTAAATGACTAGTGTCCTACCTCTTCCTTAAAACAGATTTGTGTACAGCAGAGTACAAAGAGCCCATAAAGAGATGCACATTTCAAAAGAAAAGAAGAACACTGACAAAGAAGACCACAAGCCCTTAATAGCCTAACACCCACTAGGAAAGGTAAAGTGGAAGAAACCCTCCTGAGGCTATCTCCTGAGGATCCCCTTTGGTACCACAATCCACACTTAAATTCTAGAATACTCCCTATCTTATCCCCATTCCTATTCAAACTTTCCAAAAGATAAGGTATTTCTATTGTATTACTATTTACAGATATCTAAATATTACTAAAAAGAAAAAATTCTTCCACAATTTCCAATGAAAAATCATAAATGCAGACCTATAGGGAAAAATAGGTGGAAAAAACTCATTGAGAAAGAAGATAAGGCACGTTAATCTTCACTACAACAGAAATATCAGGTTTGGTGGGCAATAGAATCCCGTCCAATTTTGCTTGCTGACACTAAGATGTGCTCTCTGCCATTAACCCAACTTCAGATTTTTGCCCTTTCAACTTTCCAAGTGTAATTTTTCCACTTGTAAATGTTCAAAGAAGCAAGGGTACAGTATAGAAATTCCTGTTTTTCAAGTCCCTTTATAAACTGAGCCTTGGGCTACTTTGACTCCAGCCATAACTCTACTCTACCTTACTACTCCTACTACTTCCCTACTTAACGAAACAAGAATATTAAGGTTTTTCAAATCTCTCCCTTTCTTAATTCTTGACCTTTGTTATAATACTTTAATCCAGAGTATCCACTCCTAACTCCACCTTACAAAACTACCCCAATGCTACCTGATGTCTTTCCTGATCCATCTGTCTGGATGGGAAATATTACAAACAGCCCAATCCCTAGCCATATTAACATAAAGCCTCATACTACAAGTCTAATTACCTCAGTTCCCACTACCCAATATAACATGTCTGGTGTACAACAAAAAATTACAAGGCATCCTAAGATGTAAGAAAAAAACAGTCTAAAGACATAAAACAAGATCAGAACAAGATTCAAATACAGCAAAGATTCTGGAATTATCACACAGGTAATTTAAAATAATTATGGTTAATATGTTAAGAGTTGTAAAGAAAAAATTAGACAACGTGCAAAAACAAATGAGTAATGCAAGCAAAGCTATGGAAACTCTGAGAAAGAATCAAAAAGGAATGCTAGAAATAAAAAACTCTGTAACAGAAATAAAGAATACTTTTGATGGGCTCATTAGGAGATGGGATATGGCCCAGGAAAGAGCCAATAAGCTTGAAGATATGTCAATAGAAATTTCCCAAACTGATATTCAAAGAGAAAAATTGTACAGGGGGGAAAACACAACAGAATATCCAAGAACTTTAGTTGATTTCAAAAGGTGCAACATACATGTAATTGGGATACCAGAAGGAGAAGAAAGAATCAAAAGGAAGAAATATTTGATATAACAGTGGCTGAGAATTTTCCAAAATTAATGAGACACCAAACCACAGATCCATGAGGTTCAGAAGACACTAAGCAGAACAAACACCAAAAAACTCTCTATCTAGGGGTATCATATTCAAACCACAGAAAACCAAATCCAATGAGAAAATCTTCAAATAAGTTAGAGGAAAAAAAACACCTTACCTAGAGAGGAACAAGATTAAGAAATATAGCACATTTCTCATCAGGATCCATGTAAGCAAGAAGAGAGGAATGAAATATTTGAAGTATTGAAAGCCAAAAATCACCAACCTAGAATTCCATATCCAGCAAAATAATCCTTCAAAAGTGAAAGAAAAAATAAAAGATTTCCTCAAACAAACAAAAACTGAGGGACTTCATCACCAGCAGAGTTATAGTACAGAAATGTTCTTGAGGGAGAAAGTTAAAAAATCAAATCAATATAAACAAAGGAAAGAAACAGAGAAAGAATAAAAGATAAATAAAATAATTTACTTTTCTTATTCTTAATTGATTTAAAGATAACTATTTACTTAAAGTAATAATAGTACTGGGTGACTAACATGGATAAGTGAAATGAATGAAAGCAATATCATAGGGAATGGGAAGGAGGAATTAGCAGTAATGTTATAAGCCCTCATAAAGTGGAATAGTGTTATTAGAAGGTGGATTTAGATTAGTTTAAAATGCATATTATAAACTCTAGAAAAACACTTTAAAAAATCTTAAAAAGTATAACTGCTAAGAGAAGAACTAAAATAAAATCACATAAAATGTCCATTTAGAACTAAAGAGGGTCAGAAAAAATGGGAATAAAAGAAAAAAGAATAGGTGCAATGAATAGAAAACATTTCTAAACATGGTAAATATTAATACAACTATATCAATTATAACCTTTAATGTGAGTGATTTAAATACACAAAGTAAAAGATAAAGATTATCAAAATGGATTAAAAAAACATGACCCAGCTATATGTTGCCCACAAGAAACCTACTTTAAATATAAACAATTAAAAAGATCAATGATTGTCAGGGGCTTTGAGGGCTTGGAGAAAGAGGATTAAATGGAAGAAAACTGAATAGGAGAAGCAAAGGGGACTTTTTTAGATGGCAAACTATTTGTATGATCCTATATTTGTGGGTATATGACATGAATTTGTCAAAACTCATTGAACTTTATAACAAAAAAAAACAAAATCAGGGACGATCTAAGGCACAAGTGAGTAGCAACTGAGTTTAATTTTAGAATAACTGCCCTACCCAGCTCCGAGCATACAGTGCCCTCACGCTGTTTCCTGGTGGCCCAAACTCCTCCAACACACCACCTAATCCAGTCTTCTGTTATCAAGACCAACATCTCTACTTACCTGCTCATGCATCAGAACTTTGTTTCTGTTCCATTTCTTCAGAACTCTATTTCTATGATGGCAAGAAATCCATACTTAACCATTAATATGTTTGTATTATTATTAACTGAGATATAGAAACAAGGGGACTTCTAAACACAAAACTTTGACCAAAAGTGGTGATTCCTTAATGGGTGGATTGATGGCAACAACACAGAATGGGAGAGTGTTAGAAGAGACATCCAGGGCCGAGTAGAAGCAAGGTGTCTTTCCATCTCATTCCTCATATTTTCATCACATGGGAGTAAAAGGTTAGAATTCCCCCACAATATTATCTATGTAGAGTCCTGCTGGTTTCACCTATTCCTTAGACATTTCACTGCCAGGTATCTTGGATCTCCTCTCTCTTGGCAATAGCAAGTTATCTTGAACAATGTTGGCACCTAAGCCATTCCCCATCCCATTCCACTACCCAAATGCTCCCCCATGTACTGGACTCAGGCAAGTTCAGCAGCTCAATAGCAGCCTTGTTCTAGAGACTTGTTGTAATGGGAGGACCAAGAAGGAGAGGATCCTGGACCCCTAGCTAAGGCATAGGTGATCCCAACTAGAATCTAGGTACAGAATACAGTGCGGATATTTTAATCTTTCACTCCAGAACACATGAAAATGTCTATTAATTTAATCATCTTAACAAATTTCTGTCTCTTGTCATATATTTCATTATGTATGCATTACTATCTATCTCACCAGGGTATTTTCAGGCTTATTAATGTGCACTGATTTGAGCCTTAAGGGGGGAACAAGCTAAAGAAAATGTCTTATGTATATATTTGTACTTGAAGAGAATATAGTATCCTGATAAATATGCTATAACAGCATAAAACAAAAAGAGCTCTGGGCCAGACAAGTGAAAGGAATGACATGGGGTACAGAGAGACGGAAATTATAGAAACCAGGGCATATATCTAGGCAAGAAAAATCAATTAGATAAGTTAAAAGTCAGAAATACGCTGAATAATTATTGTCTTGGGGGGAAATGATCCTATATTTAATTAGATATGGCTGTATATGAAGTTTCAAACCAAAAAATGTAACAGGTATCATGCTAGATATTTTCCATCTTCTCCATCCTTCACCAGAGGTCTGACCTTATGGTCTACATTAAAGAGGGCCTTCACTGTGGCCTATCATGAACGCCAAGTCACAGGAGATCAGAAGGCAGGAGGAGAGTGAGACAAGAATATTTATTTTCTTAGCTCCCTCTCTACTTTGCTGCCAAAGACTTTTAGTCTTAATGAAACCAATCTTACTTACACAAAAGAAATGTAAATAGGATTTACCTTTGGAGCTATCAACCCCCCCAAAGTTGGTTATGCCTTTCTCTTTGTTCTCCTTGCACTATGGACACAGCATATAATTATTATGGGATTATGGTGGGCATTAAAGAAACTTATACAAGGGGACCTCATTCAGGAAGAGCTTTATGAAGTGAGGGAATATGAGAAGTACAGGAATCCCAACAGGTCTGACAATTGGAGTTATGTCAATTCAAACCCCTGTAGTTGGCTTCCACAGTTGTACACTACCAAGAATATCAATTGTTACACAATCCAGTGAGGTCTCTCTTAATACTCCTGACTTTTCAGTCATCTGGTGAGCTCACGAGAGGAGTTTTACATGATTTCTTAGTCTCAGTTCTAGCCCATTGCTCAATAAACATCTGTTGATCTCCTACTCTAGTTGAAAACACACAATAAAGACACAACCAGCATTTATTAATGAACTCAGAACCACCTTCCAAGTTATATTTCCTGACAGAGACAAGTACAAGTTGTTAAAAAACATCATTGAATCTAGGTTATAATAAGAACATCAAAACATCTAGGTTATAATAACCCCAACATCATGTACCTTCAGATGTTATACACATATGCTTCTGTTTTTTTCCATTGCCAAGACCAGACTATTTGAGAGACGATTTCATTTTTAAAGAATGCTCATGTCAAAGCAAGCAGGAGTGACTCTTTCACATCTAGTTTCAAAGAGGAACTGCTTGTCTGTTTGCAAAATCAAAGTGAGTCTCCAACCCTGAAAGTCAGAACATTAAATTTAAGGTTTACCATACAAATAGCAGCAGTCACCCAGATGACCTCCAAAGCCATCAGCTAATGGACCATAACTGGTCGCAACTACCTAGTCATAAACCTCACTTGGTGTTCTCTTCTTTTCTGAATCATGAACTCCTGGACCTTCTCACATGATTCTTGGGCGTGTCCCTCCTTCACAGCCCCTTCTGTGTCAGGTCTCCCTGCCGCAGGCCTCAGGGCTCACAGATTCTGCTCTCACTTCCTTGAATTCCTCTCATCTTTACACTCAAGCCCAATTTTTCTCAAATGCAATCACTTCATATCATTCTCCTGTCTGCCATAGTCAAATGGCTGAGATAAACGTGAATGTACTCAGACCTGTGTCTCCTCTGTGAAAGTGATGGTAGAATGGGACGAAGCAGTATCAATGGGCTCTTTCAGCTCTGACATTATTCTTCCACTGAACTCACCTGATATCACAGAAATCCTCTTTGGGCTTGGCCCCTTGGTGTCAGCCTTTCTCACATCTATCTAACATTTACGGAGTGCCTGCAATAGGAAGAGTACTGTGCTAGGTTCCAGGAGTGCAAAAATTGTCCCTGCCCTTGACATGTAATGGCAGTTAGCATTTCTGAGCATTTCTACACAGGTTATTTAAGCAGGGCTTGTTGTATTCTCACAACCCTACAATGAGGCACAATTGATGACCCCGTTTCATAGATGAGAAAACTGAGACACAGAGATTATCATGGCCCAAGTCATATAACTAGTAAGCGGCAGAGCCCAGAATTAAAGCTAGATAGTTTGGTCCTAAATGATACTGCTCCTTCACTAATAACAGTGAAAAGATCTTATATGAAGATATGAATAAAACACTGACTAGGACGGTCTTAGCTCTGCTAAGATTTCCAGAATCGAGGGGCTACCTGAGCTCCAACATGTTTTCCTCCCCCACCCAGTGTCAGTGTCATGGCTCCATCATCACATACTCTCAGCCAAGTAATATCCACCTCCAGCCAGCACTGCATGAAGGCCCAATACTCACTTCAAAAGAGCCATCCAAAGGGCCAATGAGTTGACTTCTATCTGTTCTTTATTATTTTGACCAGGATTGTTAGTTTGTACATATACTACATCTGACATCACTTTTTCTAACTTATTCTCATTGCCGCATTTACTCTCCCTAACCATTCTATCAAGGGCACCTCCAGGAAAGCCTGATAGAGCACTTACCAATTATCAAGCAAAGTTTGTTAATAAATCAAACAATTCACTTTATCCAGGGGGTCAAATCAAAACCATCCAGTCCATCCAGTCTGAGGACACCCATTCACCTTGACCTGGCACAGCCTCCCCCATCAATCCATCAGGGCTAACTTGACAACAGTTCTCCAGGCTTCACTCCACACTCCCAACCCCTTTAGTTTTAACTTTTCTTTAATGACAATATAAACAACTGAGCTTCCAAAGTAGTGAAAGAAATTTTTTTTTTCTCATGGTTTCCATTGCCCAGGTTTTTATATTATATTGTAAATCCAAAACTGCCATAAAAGTTAGAAGCTTCAAAAATGCCTTTATAGGAGTTTGGATTGCAGTCAAACATCTACAGTCAATGTTCTCTTTCTAGTGCTGGAATTTCCTCCCCTACTACCTAACATGAGTACACTGGATATGTTAAGAAGATCTGCAGACCTAAGCAGGTTTGAGCTATTTTCCATTACTCATCACTGTAAATGTGTTTTGTGTTTTAACTGTGGGGTATTCTTAAACCCTGCTGCTGGTGATGCTTTCTGTAAACAACAGTAATTCTCAAGTGCCTTCTCATGAATGCAGTGATTCATCTTCAGTGCAGAGAAGTGGCTTTATTTAGAACTGACCAGAGGAGGAGGGGCATCATTATATTCTGTTTGATACAGGATCCGCAGAATTCTGTCTCATTTGCCCTGTGTAGCAATTTTCCCAGTTTATTCCTTTTTTTCTTTCTCCTGCTGCAAGAATTACATGCCTAAATATTAAGCCAATATCCCCAAATTGATGCTTTACCTAAATTATTTCTTCTTAATTGGTTCAAAGGGCACTTTGCAAACCCTACAATGACTGCCTGAGACATTGGAGACATTAAATAAATGTTTAATTAATATTTGCTGAGCAATAAAGGCAAAGAAAAATGAAGCAAGAAAGAGAGGGAATAAGTTTGTTAATTGCAGGTGAAAAGAAGTCAAGGTTATAGACTACACCTCTGTCTAGTTCTTGAGCCACTGAACCTTACAGAGTTTAACACCTTTTTGTGACCTCAGATGCCTAATGTTCCCTCTTGAATTTCACTACCAGGAGAACCTTTAGAAAGAGAGCAACCAGCCTAGAGAAACTCATATCTACTGCTGGATAAATACAAGTCAACATATTTTGCCCTCTGAAGGTAGATCAACATTAAGTAACGGATCAGCTATTTACTGTAATAATAGTACTGCATTACCAACAGCCACAAAACCCTCAGTAGCACTCAGCAGTAAGCACTTACTGTTTATACCTGGTCAGCTAGATGGCTCTGCCAGGCTTGCCACATGTCTACACTGGCTACTGGCTGATATCAGCTGGCCTTGATGGGACAGCCGGGATTATTCAGCTCTGTTCCACCTGTTGCTTATCATCCAGCAATAAGCAAGGACTCTTGACACCTAAACTCAGAGCTTAGGCCACTGCTACATCATTCTATTGACCCTAGCAATCCATACCCCTGACGCCAGGCACAGGAAATTATGTTCCACCATAGGTGAAAATGAACTATATATGGTTAAACAGCAAAGGGAGTGGTACAGGATGAGATGGAGAATTGAGGCCAATGATGCAGTCTACAAGTGTATTTACATAAAAATTAAAAAACAGTATTTTTAATTACAGAAATGGAACCCAGACATATTTACAAGTACTAAACTAGGAAACTAATCTGAAAGATGCTTATTTTTTCTAGTTCAGACATTATTTTTGAACTCTAGTCTTATTATTTTAATTAGCTAAATATTAGCTTGAATAGTAATAATTACTTAAATATTAACTTGAGTAAAATTTATGCTGAGGCTGAATCTCTTCCCTCTCTAGGTATTTTTTATTCAAGAAGCCTGGTAAAACATTTTTATAGCTAATAAAGCTTTAAACATTTTTGTAAGTCTATGACAATGGCAAATTTTTCTAATTTTTGGAGAGAAAGAGAATTGAACTATCCTATCTGATATGACAAAAGAATTGGAAATTTATTTCAAGTGTTTTAAATTTAATAAATACTTCCATTTCACAGCTTGGATGAAACAAAGGCAAAAAGGTATCTGATTCCCAGATTTGTATTTCTAATCTGATTCAATTATGTAAGTTTTTATTTTGGAAATGCCAATTCACTCACATCAGGACCAAGACTAAATCACTCGGCAATATCAGAAGCTTCAGATTGAAAGAACGTTGAAATTAAATTACATCTCTGCAGAAATCAGAATCTCTATTTCTGGGTTCAATGCATTTGACAGCTTAACTACCTACATTGTTTTTATCATATGAAAAAGGAGACTACTTTAATTTCACATCTCTTAACCTTCTAGCAATGAAATAGTTCTGGAGAATATAATGAATATAAAAGGGGTCAGTGTTCAAATTACATTCATTTACAGTTAATTGGAAAGTTTCTTTTGTTGGGGAAGACTGGCGCCTTTTCACCTGTCTATCTGCCAGCTAGTGGCTATCACTCTGATGCCTTAATCTTCAAGTGGACATTCCCTTGATTCAATACAATTATGGTAACCCATAAGTTAATGTAGTCCTATAAGAGACATGCCATCATTACCCAGATTTATGGGCAGAACCACATCCATAAAATTTAGATAATTGCTTATGTACTGCCAGCCTATTTTGCCTGTTAATATAAATAATATATTCAACATTAGCTACCAAGAGGACAAATTTCTCATAACTGACTCCGTACTTAATTCTGTCAGATAATCTCCTCTGCAATTTGATGAAGAATATACTGTGAACAATTTCTGACAACCTTCGTTTTTCTAGTGTGTTTTGCTGAAGAGGCCCAATCTGTTGTTTGTTTGAGGTTGTTACCACATTAAATTGATTTAGGGACACTATTTTCCATTCTTCTGTCTTTCATGCTCTGGTAACTTATGTCACATTTATTAAAACTCATGGTTTTGCATGTATGTTTCAATTTGTGGTAGCAAAATGATGAAACAAGTTTCTCCCCTTTTTTGTAAAATAGTGTTTAACAACTGCTGCTATCATTAATATATTGGCACATCATAAGTAAACCCAACATGAAAACGTTTGCACAATATTCTGAATAGGAAATATTACCTGGGGCACAGAATATGTGTGAAGTTCCTTTTCAAATAAAAACTTGGAGGAAGTAAATAGAACAAATGCATAAAAGAGTAACATATGTTTTATGCTACCAAATTATGCACCATTATTTTGAATAGCTAACCAAAAGTATGTTATAGGTGCTAAAATTTCATTTAAATTTTAGTCCATTTGCAGTTTTTGCAAATTCGCAAGGTGGGGTGAAGGGTGAGGGTGGAATGGTTTTTCTGGGGAGCTGAACTCTAAAGTCTGTTTCTGGGAGATACTGCAAACTGTGGTCTCAGATTCCAGGCTGTTCCAAACAAAGCTCTCTGAGCTCCTGTTCGCTAATTTATGACATACCTGTTTTCACCCACTAGGTTTGTGCTCTATCACCAGTCTCACGGAGCCCATCAGGGCTCACAAAGGAAAGGAAGTTTAAGAGGCATAAAAAATATTTGACACCAAGCCAGGGAACATTTTACATTGTATGCAGAATACGAAGAACTCCTGGAAGCACTGAAAATGAAGGTCATTTTCTAAACAAGTATGGGAATAGGACTGCCATCCTCACATTCTTCTTGTTATTAAAACAAAATGTCTAATCATGCTTGAATTTTCCCAAAGCCTTGTGTTAGAGAAGAGGTATCAGATCTGGAGCACAGACAGTACACTTTCTGTGTACCTCCCACATTTACTCCCACCCTCCCTATGAACGCTTAACACTGACCCTACTCTGGCCAGACTAACCTATATATCTTCTTGTGCTTTGAACCTTCAAGCTTCTCACACCTAAATTTTACCCACATTTGAAGGTCCAACTCATTTTCCACCTACTAGCCTTCTCTGAGTACTCTGATCTAAAGTCAATGCTGTCTCTATAGAAAAACTATAGCTTTTAATTTTTTCTACCATCTATATGTCTACATATGACTTACGTAAATATTCACTGTCTCCCTAAGAGGTTATATAAAGATATATGAAGTATCATTGATATACAATCTTATTTATATTAGTTTCAAATGTATAACACAGTGGTTCAACAGTTATCCATATTATTAAATCCTCACCCCCTTTAGTGCAGTTACTATCTATCAACATGGAGAGATGTTACAGAATCATTGACTATGTTCTCCATGCTGTGCTACCATCCCCTTGACCAACTTATATTGTGATTTTGAATTATTGTGCCCCTTTACCCACCTTCCCCTCCTCACCGACTTACCCCAACCTCTCCACCTTGGTAACCATCTGTCCCTTCTCATTGTCTATGAGTCTACTACTGTTTCGTTCCTTCTGTTTTGCTTTGTCTTTGTATTCCACAAATAAGTATAAGTGAAATTATATGACATTTGTCTTTCTCTGCCTGGTTTATTTTACTCAGCATAATAGGTTACATATTTTATAAGGATAAAGCCATGTCAGAATGTTCAACTGTGCTCCCAAATGGCTATTACTGAGCCTTAAAGTAACTGCATGACACAACCTGTCTTTTGTGCTTTTAATATATTTTTATTTTTAATATTTTTTTCTTATATAAATAATACGATGTCATCATAAATACAACCTTCAAATATAAGTGAGACTATAAAAGCCCTAACTCCCATCAATGTCGATTCAAAATCTATGACCGAGGTAGAGTTGGGCACCCAGGCAGATGTTTCAAGCTTCAAATTTTAATGTCATGTGTTGGAAGACCCAATTCAATCAAAATCTACTTCCCATTATAGGAGTGGATCCTTGAGAGGGTAAATTCCACAGGACAAAACTCCAGCGTGAAAATGTGATGGAATAAGTTCCCATGTCAAGTCTAATTTGAAGCTACACTCCCAGGGCATTTCAAAGATCTCCATGTCTTCCTGGAGCTTAAAGAGTGAGATAGGAGCTTTTCCTGAGCAATTGTTAATACTTTGGGTCAAGAGCAATGATTATGGAACGTATTCTTATAATCACCTTCTTAAATGTTATAGTCTTATAATTTGCAGAGAAGACAAGGAGAAAATACTATCATAGTTTAGGAAGCTGTTTCCATAAGCTTCTGGGTCTCTAAAAGTTAGAGTCCAGCCCATCTGAAAAGCTCTTTCTGCAATATCTGTTTTCAGGAAACATTTTCACAACTGATCTGAGAATCAGAAACAGAAAACAGAGAAAGAATACAACTTAGTTAAAATCCCAAGAGCATGAACATTCCATCCCTGTCACAACAGGACTTACACTTGAAGCATTATCAAGCGATGTGAGACCCCATCACAAAGATGAGCAGCTCCCATTGTTGCGTGAGGGCGCCCAGGGAGGAGCAAGGCCAGATTTTACTACCAGGTGACCCAAAGGCTCTGAGTTTCTCCAAGGAATCTTAGTCCATAGATGTAGCTAATGTCTCAGCTCTGTAAGTAACAAGTCCTGTGCCTTTAGCAGTGTCATTAGTTTTTCTCTGCCTCAATTTTCTCACTGTGTATAGCAGTAGAGGATACGGGGAAGAATGTGGGCTTTAGAAAGTGGGAGTTCAACAAATCTAGGTTCAAACATCATCTCTGACATTGACTTCTGTGTGACTTTGACAAGTTAATCAACCTCTATAAGCTTTGGTTTCTTCATCTGCAAAATGAGAGTACTGTTCATGGGATTATGGCAAAAATTAAGTAAGCTAATAAATAGGTAGCAGTAAACTTCAGCTGTTATCATCATTATCAGCATTGTTATTTTAAGAGAGTTAGATTAGTTATCTTCTAAATGTCCATTCCACTTCTAAGAGTTTGTGAACTAATAGTAGAAAACTTTGAAGAAAGACCCCATTCAACCTCTAGCTTTATTGCCATAGAGATTTGCCCCTTCCGCACCATAACGAAAAGGTGAGGCACCCTTCTTGACTTTGGGACATCCCTGCTCAAGCATCAGATACATTTATTTGTAAAATGAACATAAATATCACTTGGAAAATGGCCCCATTTCAACGAAGTCCTTCATGGTTAGTCTACAAAAAGTGATCCTAACTCACTCATTTAACTAGCTTTCTTGGTAGACTGATTATACTGGATGTAGAAAATGTGAATACCAAGTAATGGGACTTATTTTGGCAAGGCACCCATGGAAATCAGCATAAATTACTCCCTATCACACATACATAAGGAATATCATTTTTAAGAGACTTTATATCAAAGGGACTAATAAACATACAAGTCATGTTTTCCAGGTAATATAATGCTTTTTACACAGGGATCTAAATCTCCTTCCAACCCAGATCCCAATTAAAATGATAAATAGAACATTAAAATGTCAAAATAAAACTTCAACTGGACAGCTACATGCAAGAGAATGAAACTGGATTATTGTCTAACCCCATACACAAAAGTAAACTCGAAATGAATCAAAGACCTGAATCCAAGTCATGAAACCATAAAACTCTTAGAAGACAACATAGGCAAAAATCTCCTAAATATAAACATGAGCAACTTCTTCCTGAACTCATGTGCTCGAGCAAGGGAAACAAAAGCAAAAATTAACACATGGGATTACATCAAACTAAAAAGCTTCTGTACTGCAAAGGACACCATCAACAGAAAAAAAAGGTATGGGAGAATATATTTGTAGATGACATATCTGACAAAATATATAAAGAACTCACACACCTCAACACCCAAAAGGCAAATAACCTGATTAAAAAATGGGCAGAGGATTTGAAGAGACACTTCTCCAAAGAAGAAATTCAGATGGCGAACAGACACATGAAAAGATGCTCCACATCATTAATCATCAAGGAAATGCAAATTAAAACCACAACGAGATATCACCTCACACCAGTTACGATAGCCAGCATTGAAAAGACAAAGAACAACAAATGCTGGTTAGGATGTGGAGAAAGGGGAACCCTCCTACACTGCTGGTGGGAATGTAAGCTAGTTCAACCATTGTGGACAGCAATACAGAGATTTTTTCAAAAAACTAAAAATAGCAATACCCTTAGACCCAGGAATCCCACTCCTTGAAATTTACCCAAAGAATACAAGTCCTCAGATTCAAAAAGACACATGCACCCCTATGTTTATCGCAGCATTATTTACAATAACCGAGATATGGAAGCAACCTAAGTGTCCATCAGTAGATGAATGGATAAAGAAGATGTGGTATATATACACAATGGAATATTATTCAGCCATAAGAAAAAAACAAATCCTACCATTCACAACAACATGGATGGAGCTAGAGGGTATTATGCTCAGTGAAATAAGCCAGGCGGAGAAAGACAAGTACTAAATGATTTCCCTCATTTGTGGAGTATAACAATGAAGCAAAACAAAGGAACAAAACAGCAGCAGACTCAGAGACTCCAAGAAGGAACTAGAGCTTACCAAAGGGAAGGGGTGTGGGAGGACAGGTGGGGAGGGAGGGAGAAGGGGATTGAGGGGTATTATGTTTAGTACACATGGTGTGGGCGGTCACGAGGAAGACAGTATAGCACAGAGAAGGCAAATAGTGAATCTGTGGCATCTTACTACACTGATGGACAGTGCCTGCAATGGGGTATGGGGGGGACTTGATAAATGGGTAAATGTAGTAACCACATTGTTTTTAATGTGAAACCTTCATAAGAGTGTATATCAATAATACCTTAATAAAAAAATATATTGTATTGCACAATTAAAAATTTGTTGAGGGTAGATCTCATATTAAGTGTTCCTGCTACAGTGAAATAAAATGTAAAAAGTAAATTAATAAGCCATATGCTGTGGAGATGTGTATAAATTTAAGAATATTATTTATCCCCTGGAGGGTGCTTAGATTTCAGAAGGGCACAAGGGGCCCCCATAATGTTCTAATGAGTCAGACTGGGTAGGTGAGGACACAGTATTGCTATTTGTCATATTTTACATATACATAATTTGTATTCTTGAGTAAGTGATATATTTCATAATTGAAAAAGGGGAACAACTGTGAGAAACAGCAAAGTTTGGGTTCAAATCTCAGATGTTGCATAGTGTACTGTGAGATTCACCTTTTTTCCAATCACGTATAAAACTGAAAGAGAGCACAATGCATGGCACACAGCAAGTACTAAATAAATATTGACTATTAATGGGGAAGGTTTCTTTGGTGGCTTCTCATGGCTTATCTCCTTCTTTGCATGATGTAGGTGTTCATCACCTTGAACTGGCCTCAGCTGCCTTGGCAGCTACATCTCTCGCCATTGCCTCTTTTCATTACCCCGAGCCACTGGCCATGCTTCCAATTCCTTTGCCTCCAGTACAAAGTCCATTTATCTGCTGTTTTCCCTCAAATCTGAAGCCAAATGGCCCTCATCCTGTGAAGCAGACATCGTCATAGCACTGACTCCTGTGTAGTAATCTGGAGCACATGTGTCTGTCTCTCCAGCGTCTTGTCAACAACAGGAGGACAGGGACCTTTTCTTTTTTTTTTGTCATTGTATTACAAGATATCAGAAACATGTAAAAAATAATAATAAAATAAGCAATTATCTACTGAAAAAAAAAAGCTTCACTTTTGACTTCCTTAACATTACTTAGGCATTCTAGTTATTGGGATCAAATAGTGATCTCATTGTCGGTGGCTCCCAGTTCTGTCTTTGGCACATAGCACCCACATCAGCCTCGGTCTTTCTTGCCTCTATCTCCTTGCTGTCCTTTTCAAAATGAGTGTTTCAACTTCCATTCCATTCATTCATGTTTGTTACTTTCTCTTTTTTTTTCAGCTTTATTGAGGTATACTTAACACAACAAAAATTGCACATATTTAATGTATACATTTTGATGAGTTTGGACATATGCATACACTTGTAAAACTGTTACCACAAACAAGGTAATAAACATACCCACCACCTTATTTATCATGTCCTCTTGACTTTGTGTGTATGTGTGTGTTAAGAACACTTAGCATGAGCCCTATCCTCTTAACAAGTTTTTAAGTGCACAATGTTGTACTGTTAACCGTAAGTACTGTTATACAGCAGATCTGTATAACTTATTCACCTTGGACATATAATTTTTACCAATTGAACACCCCATTTCACCCTCCTCCCACCCCCTGGCACCAACCACCTGTTCTCTGCTTCTATAAGTTTAATTATTATATATACCTCATATAAGTGGAATCATAGGGTATATAATTTCTTTTGTAACTGACTTATTTCACGTAGCATAACATTTTCCTGGTCTATCCATGTTGTCACAAATGGCAGGATTTCTTTCTGTTTAAGGCTGAGTAATATTCCATTGTATATATATATGCCATATTTTTCTTTATCTGTTGGTCTGTTGATGGACATTCGAGTTGTTTCCAAATCTCGGCCATCATGAATAATGTTGTGATAAACATAGACGTGCAGATATCTCTTCCAAATCTGATTTCATTTCTTTGGATATATACCCAGAGATTGGATTGTTATATCATATGGTAATTCTAAATCTGTAAAGAACCTCCATACTGTTTTGCAGAGTGGCTGCACCATTTTACATTCTCACCAACAGTATACAAGGGTTCTAATTTCTCCATTACTTGCAATATTTGTTGTCTTTTGTTATTTTGATAATATCCATCCTAATTGTGTGAGGTGATCTCATTGTGGTTTTTATTTCAATTTATCTGATGATTAATGGTGTTGAGCACCTTTTCCTATACCTGTCATTTGTATATCATTTCATATACCATGGCCATTTGCATATCTTTTCTGGAAAAATGTCTATTCAAGTCCTTTGCCCATTTTTTAAATCTGGTAATTGTTTTTTTTGCTATTGAGTTATAAGAGTTCCTTACATATTTTAGAGATTAGCCCCTTATCAGATCTATGATTTGAAAACATTTCTCCCATTCCATAGCTTGCCTTTTCATTCTGTTGATTGTTTCCTTTGCTGAGAAGCTTTTCAGTTTGATGTAATTTCATTTGTCTATTTTTGCTCTTGTTGCCTATGCCTTTGGTGTCAAATCCATGAAGTCTTTGCCAAAACCAATGTCATCAGGATTTTCCCCTATATTTTATTCTAGGACTTTCATGGTTTCAGTCCTATGTTTAAATATTTAATACATTCTAAGAGTTGATTTTCATATATGCTGTAAAATAAGAGTCCAATTTCATCCTTTTGTTGATATGCAGTTTCCTCAAGACCATCTGTTGAAGAGATTATGTTTTCCCCATTACTGACATCCTTGTTGAAGATCAGTTGCTCACATATGCATGGGTTTATTTTCAGAGTGTGTATTCTGTTCCATTTGTCTATATGTCTGTCATTATGCCTGTTCCATACAGTTTTAATTACAGTATCTTTGTAATATATTTTGAAGGAAGGAAATGTAATACACTTCCTTATTTCAAAATACATCACTTTCTTTGAGACCTAATTCAATGCTTCTCCCCTATAAAAGAGCTTGCCTTGCCCAACTAGCCTTACTGTCCTAGAATACTGTCCCCCAGTATTTGAATTTCACAACAGTGAAATTTCACATAAGTGACTCTGTTTATATGTCCTTTCATTTATCATGTTTCAATGTGATTATCTCCCCCAACAGAACTATGCTTTCTACAGGATAAAAACTATTTGCTACTTCCTTGGAAGCTCCACAATGCTTCTGATGCTCTTCTGAGTTCTTCCTGAATAAAGCAATTAATTAATGAATTAGTCTGAGAATAGATGAGAGGGCTACATTTTTTCTTCTCAATAATGGGCAATTATCATGGTGATGATAATGACACAATTTTCCTCAAGAAGATTAATTTTCCATGTGAAAACGAATAGTCCCAGAAGTGAGGTCAACTCTGTGGTCAGTGAGTCACCACATACCACATCCCAACACACCACATTGACTGAGCAGAGGCCAAAACCATCAGAGGGGGTACCTGAGGCTCTGCAATGTGGTAGGTCCTAAAGCCATCACTAAAGAACAGGTCGTATCCAAGGTGCTGGCCCCAAAAAAAAGATGTACTCAACATAGCAAATTCTGTCCCCCATGCACATTTGCACTTCCACTTCCCCGGAAACTTCCCCACCATCTTCCTGTAAACACTTCCTACACCTTCTTCCACACATAACTCAGGAACTATTTCTGGGACTGTCTGTGTGAACCAACCAGAAAAGGTGAGGCGCCCTTCACTGTGCTCCTGCCAATGTGCTCTTTAGATGTAAAAAAAGGTGTTTTCAAGTTTGTGGTGAGCACCCAAAAAATTGAAATGGCCAATACATTGAGATAAATATGAAAGAAAATAGCTTCCAAACTAACATAATCTCTTAAAGAGAAAAAAGTAAAGTCAATCATATTTTAAAAAGAAGAGAGTTTTTTTAGATTTTCAGATGAATAAAAGGGAAGGCAAACTATTCTTTAAGATTATATTTTATCTCATCCAAACTGGTAGTATGTAATTTCTCTATTAATCCCAAGGAAATTATGCTAAGGGAAATAAATCAGATGGAGAAAGACAAATAGAACATGATCCTTCTTATATGTGGAATCTAAAACAAAATAAAATAACAAGTTAATAAATACAAACAACAGAGGCAGAGAGGGAGGTGGGCAGAGAAATATGTGAAGGGGGGTCAAAAAAAAAGAAAGAATTGGGAAATAGTGATACTGATAGAAAATCCCTTAATAATGTGCAGTTTGGAATTTTTTTTATAGGTGATTTAAGAGCCAAAGCAGTAACATTTAAATTAATACATAAAGTACTAGAGCAGGGACAAAGACTTGTTTCGTTGGTAGAAGTAATTGTAAATGATGCATTCTGATCTACTACAGATAATCAATGGAGTATTTCTCTTGAGAAGACAGGATTCCAAAAATATCTTTATGATACTATTTTTTATATATATATATATATATATATATTAGTTTTCTATGGTACTACAACAAATTACCACAAACTTAGTAACTTACAACAGCACAAATTTATTATCTTACAGTTCTGGAGGTCAGAAGTCCAAAACGGATCTCACTGGGATTAAATCAAGGTACTGGCAAGGCTGTGTTCCTCTCTGGAGTCTCAGGAGGAGAATCTACCTCCTTGCCTTTTCCAGCTTCCAGAGACACATTTTCTTTGGCCTCCCACTTTCTCCATCCTACACAACACTGCATCTCCTATGCCACTCTCAGTCTCTCTCTGACCACAGCCAGGAAAAGTTCTCTGCTTTTAAGGACTCATGATTACACTGGGACCACCAGATAATCTCCCCATCTCAAGATCCTTAACCTTACATCTGCAAAGTCCTTTTGCCATGTAAGATAAGATCCAGGGATTGGGGCATGCCCATCTCAGGGTGCCATTATTCTGTCTGATATGGTGTGTGCAGAATTCATTAACCCTAATGGTTTTATTGTCTATTGCTTATGAATCCAAAATAAACTTCAAAAAACAGATCTTTTGATGAAAATCAGAAATAAAAACTTAGGAAAGACTTAACTTTGAAAGACTTTAACACTTAGTAATAACAGCCCAAAAACAGAAAGTAGACAACAAATCAAAAGAAAAACAGGCTGTAACAGAAATATTTTCTTAACCACACTGGTGAAGTCTTATCACCAAAGTGTTAATAAAAAGGAACTGGAAACTGATATCATATCAAGATCTACTATGTATTCCTTAAGATTACATTGTCTTCTATTACTGTTTAAATATAAGGATAGATGAGATACATAAAGCAGGGTGGTGTATGTGTGTTTAAAATGTTATTTTATATGTAGTGTTCTTTATGGATCATAGGTTCAGCAATGCAGAACAAATAGTTTGTCATCTCCAGATATTCCAAAGCCTATGGTTATAGATAAGTAACAGGACTGGGGAAAATCTTAACTAATTATTAGTCAAGATTCCCATGTTCAGAATGGACAAAAATAATTAACCTTACAATTCTGTAAGGTTAGAGAATCCTGCCCTTTGGAGACAAACCATTCTGGATCCAGCAACCCTAATTATGTACTTTGGACTTATCGAATAACTTAAATAGTCCTCAACGTAGCAAATTCTGTCCCCCATGCACATTTGCACTTCCACTTCCCCAGAAACTTCCCCACCATCTTCCTGTAACCACTTCCTACACCTTCTTCCACACATAACTCAGGAACTATTTCTGGGACTGTCTCTGTGAGCCAACCAGAAAAGGTGAGGCGCCCTTCACTGTGCTTCTGCCAAACTCAGAACCTCTCTCTTCCTAATATTCATACTACTGTTTTGAGGGTTATTCATAAACCTGCTTGTCCACTCCTCCCTCCAAAAATTGGCTGATTTTTTCCCTGAAGGTAAATATTTTGCTGATTTTATATATCTTTGTCTGCACTGGCAACTAAATAGGGCCTGGCACAAAAAAACCAACAATGGTAAATGTTGGATGAGTAAATGAGTGAATGGCAAATGAATAACAAGGCACACTTCAGTTAAAAGAGACATTCATTTGCTAAGACTATCTCTATATAATCATAAATTCTTAATTACTGGGGAATATATACAATGACATCTCCTACAGTATTAGCAGCAAAATAATAAATATATGAATAATGAATACCTTAATTTAAATTACTTATTTATGAAGAAATAATATGACATTTAGATTTTTTGTGAGGGGAATCCTACCTTATGAAACCTACCACTTTATTGCACTCTACTTTTCAATCCCTGTCCATAAAACACTGTTTATGAAGAGCATATGTATGGACATAACAGCTAAGTATCCTTTGGCTCTTAATAGGGCATTTGGCATATGACCCATATTATTACACTTCCTTTATCATTACCATCTTTAATATTGCCTAATAACCTATTAATTTATTATAATTTGAAGGCAATAAAGTGAGTGCTTAATAGCACAGCATCAAGCAAGACTGCCTGGGTTTGAACCCTAACTCTATCATTTTTTAGCTGTTTGACATTGGACAAGTCACTTAACTTTTCTGTGCCTGTTTTCTTATCTGCAACACAGAGATGGTAATAACAGTACCCTATTTATAAAGTTTTTGAAGACTAAATGAGTTAACATAAAATGATTAGAAGAGTTGCCTGATCTAGATAAAGTATTTGCTTTATAATAATTATTATTATTGTAATTCTGAGTTCATGGATTATTACTGCCCATTGAGGTTGTTTCCAGGCTATTTATATCATAGTGACACTTCTAAGCATATGGATTTGAGGATGGTTATTTGGTTAGGTGGGTTTTTTTGCTTCAGTAGAATTACTTCTTTAGGACAAATTCCCAGGATTTCTAGGCCCTTTCCAGAAGGGTTTCTAATTCAATTTTTAATTACTCAGATGAAAAATTACTTAATTTTATATATTTACCTGTAGACTACTTTTTAAGAAGATATTTTCACAAAGCTTCAACAAGCTGTTCAGATAGACAGTTGTCAAAGAAATTGGAAAGGCCCAAAACTTTGGTTTTTATTTTAAGCTTTTTATCTCAAAGGAGCCATTAATGAACCATCTCTATGTACATGCTAGTGAGAGAGAGAGGGTTGTGGCAAAAGAAACTACTTTTTTCCTAATTTGCTTCACAAACCAAAATTCATAGATTTACCTGTGTATTTTTGTTTTGCTTTGTCAGGTTTTTTTGATGTCACTAAACAAAAACAGTTTCTTTCATCTTCCTGAATGAGAAAGAAAGCATGTCTGTCAGGAAACAAGAGGGAGGGGAAAAGAGTAAAGGGAAAACATCCTCAGAAAAAAAGGGGCAAACAGTAGGAAGGAAAACAATAAGACATGCCAAGAACTTTGATACTGCCCATTTATTTGTGGAAACCAAGTACTGAACACTTAGGGAGAACAGAATAGAAAGTTGCCATAACTAAAGGAGACATTACTTATCATTGTTCTTAGTACAGGTGCATCTAATATTCAAAGATTTGGGACAGAAAGTGGGCAAAGGAAACATGTATTATTTACTTCCTCTGGGCAATAATACATACAGACAGGCTCTGTACCATTTCTTTAGCAGAAAACATCTGAAATCCAAACTCCAAATCATGTACATATTATATGTCTTTTGCTTTCCAGATGTGGAATCACCAAAAGAGAGATTTTCATTTATCTGGGCTTTATGAGATTTTCCTTGATTCTATCTAACTACCAAATTGAAGTATTTGATTACCAAATAGTTAATTTGTTTAACCAACATTTACACTATTTCAGGCACAGTTCACAGCATGATGCATGCAAACTGGACAAAAGTCAACAGGTGTTAAATACCATATGATTTCACTTATTTGCGGAATATAAAAACAAAGCAAAACAGCTGTAGAATCATAGACACTGAGAAGTGATTGACTGGTGGATACCAAGGGGGACAGATTGGGATGGGTGTAGGGGTGGAGATATGGAGAGGGATAAAGGGGCACAATAATTCACAGTCACAATACACGTTGATCACAGGGACTGTTGAATCACTGTGATGTACATTTGAAACCAACATAAGATTGTATATTAATGACTGATAAAAAAAAGTCAGGAGGTCTGTATGTCACAATGAGCACAAGAGTGAGCATTAAGACAGTGCTGAATTTGAAACTCATAGCTGCTCCGTGGCCTTAGTCAAATTTTTGAGCAACCTTGAGCAGCTGTTTCCTCCTATAAAATAAAAATGATAGCAGTTGTGGTACATTTCATTGCATAGCTTCTGAAAAGGTTCAGTGAGATAATTCATATAAAGCACCCTGTGCCTAGGTGCATAGTAAGTCCTTAATAAGTGTTAGCTATTGTTACTGTTGTTTTTTTCCATTTAGATGCTAGAGTTATTTTGGTCCATTACCCTATCCTAGGATTTGACCTCTGACCTATACTGTCCACTGCTAAAGAAGTATGCTGCTTTTCATTTCATATTCTCTAATGAATTTTCAACTCAATGCTGTTTAAAGATGATTTCTAATGCACAACCTGTTCAATGCATATGAAGTAGAAATTAAAATTGCTTTTGAATAAAGTGAGAACAAGTGTCACAGATGAAGACAGTTGGGCCTTTTGCAAGTTTACAAACATGACAAAGTACCTTGAAACCTCTGCTAATAGTCAGACAGTCTTTTCTTTCACAGATGGATCCCTCTGTGTCACATGCAAAGCAAGACCTTTTAGTCTTTGCAGGGATTGCACGTGATAAAAGTCGGGTTCTGATGGTTTAGATGTTGATCTTTCCTTCAGGATGACAACCACAGGTAGTTTCAGGTCTTGGTTTTTTAAATATTATGCCAGATTATGAGAGAACAGAGGCACATGAGGATAGGATTTCTTTCCACTCTGTCCTGATACTATCCCTCTACCCCTCAGCAGCCGTGTCTGAAACCACACTGCCTATTGTTTAAAATGATGCAAATTGCGCCTTCATTTAGAAAAGCACAAACCATTCCCCTGTTTTCCTGGAGTCCAAACACTGCACAGGATCTTAATTTGCCAGAGGAACATGATGACAATGGCAGTGCCTATTTTAAGCAGAAAGATCCTCTAAACAAAAAAGCGAACGAAGGCTTCAGAAAAATATTATGCAGTTCATTATGCTATTGATTTTTTAAATATCTAATTCAGCTTTGCTTTTTTTGTAGATGTAGGCCAAATAAGTAGGAGTGCTTTAAGTTGCATACAGAAGTACTATGTGTACATTTTTCTTAAAGAAGAGAAAGGAATAGCTTTGGTACCAACTAACCACAGGCACTGTGAGCCTGAGCTTGAGGGAACATGGAAAGACCACAGATTTAAACCTCACCAACACCAGTGCATTTCTTTGGTCTTCTACAGCAAGTTAAAACTGAACAGTAATTGAGATACTCTGGATGTGTTGTTCAATTCCCAGAGAAAGTATCAATGCAATTCAATTGCCGTTCCCTACGTCAGCCACACATCAACTCAAAGAAAGTTCACCAGAGGCTTGGGGGAGGCCCTAGGGACACCTGGTTTGGGCTATATGAAGAAAAAAATGGGATCCTTCCCTAGAAGAGCTCCTACAGACACAGGCTAAACTTTTCTAATTTCCTTGCCTTATAAAGACTATGTGATAGTCCAGAGTTGTTTGGGAGGTGAAATAGAACTTTCAGATCAGTTATGGGGCCATGGTCAAAACACCCAACAGGATTTTAATTTTTAAAAGGAGAATTCCACAATGAAAATCTCCTATCAAGTAGGCTCCCCACCAACTCAAAACCCTTTCTACCCTGTGTAAGTTTACCTTTTAGCAGATGGGTAGGACTACCTAACTGGAAGCTCAATGCTTTGCCCCAATTCATAGTTCATCCCAACTTCTATAGTGGATTTTCAAAAATAATCAATACTTTGATAGTTCTTACATGTAGATAATGACAGATTTAATTTCCACTTTCAGCAGGATTTCAGTAATGTCCAAAGCCTTCTTACTAATCTTTATTTCTAAGTTAAAGTAATGTCTTTATACCATTTTAAATTATATGAACTTCCAACCAATAAAAAGAGGGGAGGTATAGGATATCAGTTTCCTAGGGGGTGCTGTAGCAAGGGACCAAAACTGAGTGGCTTGAAACAACAGAAATTTATTCTTTCATTGTTCTGGAGGCCCGAAGTCTGAAATCAAGGTATCAACAGGGCCATGTTTGTTCTGAAGGCTCTAGAGGAGGATCCCTCCTTGCTTCTTGCAGCTTCTGTGGATTGCTGGCAATTCCTGGCATTACTTGCCTCTCAGATGTATCACTCCCATCTCTGTCTCTATAGTCACATGGCCTTCTCCCCTGTGTGTATCCTCCTGTGTCTCTATTTTCTCTTCTTACAAGGGTATGACTCATTGGATTAGAGGCCAACCTAATCCAGTATGACTTCACTTTAACATATTAAATATAGAAAGACCCTATTTCCAAATAAAGTCATACTCTGAGGTTCCAGGTGGACATGAATTCTGGGGGACAATATTTGACCCATGACACATACGGTGCAAAATCTACTCACCTCTCCATTATTAATGAATAACCAACTTCTCAAACAAAGCACAGGTTTGTTATATCTAGGATCATAAAATTTGTCATCTCCATTCCTTATGTTAATATAATGCTTTGTACATGCAAATTGCTTTCATAGTATCTCATTTGACATCACAGATACAAATATTCACCCTGAGACAGGCAGGCAGGGTGACTAGTCTCTTTCTACAGTAATGCGAGGGAGAAGAGAAGGAAGTTTACCTTTTATCAAACTATTCTGTGCAAAATATTGTTCTTAGTGCTCCATGAGTTATCTCATTTGATCCATATAAACTTTTAATGTAAGTGTAAGTGGTCTTACTGACATTATAAGGGTGAATAAAACAGCGCAAAATAACTTACCCAAGATCACATGGCTAGTAAGTGGCAGATCTGGGATTGCAACTCAAGTAAGTCTGTGTTCTAAGTCCTTGCCTTTTGATGCTCCCCTCTCCATAAAGCTTTCCCAATGAGTCTTTAACCTTATTCAGGGTCAGGATTTGCTAAAATATGTTCAGTGATCTTAACACATGACCCCTGACAACCAAGGCAGAGATTCTATGACCTGATAAGAGGAGTGACACAAAGGAACTCAGAGCCACTTATCATGACACACGTAGAGGCCATGGTTTCACTGATTTTTGCAGTTATTCTTTGTGTTGCAATAAAATACATATATTTTCCCAACTGTGAAAATGGAGGAAGCATTATGGTGGTAAGAACAAATATCTACCCACACAGTTTTTGATAAGCCGCAAATATAGTAGCACTGTGGGACTTTCATTCTT
Organism: Manis pentadactyla; assembly: GCF_030020395.1. Lineage (NCBI taxonomy): Eukaryota > Metazoa > Chordata > Mammalia > Pholidota > Manidae > Manis > Manis pentadactyla. Next base: position 125,444,979 of record NC_080025.1, read on the forward strand.
TCTTTTCCATGAGTGCCAAAAGGTTGAAATGAGGAAATGGCTCCATCAGCCCTGTGAGAAGAGCAGAATGGGGAAGCCAGCGGGGCCCCTAGGAGCCTGTTTTCCCCCTTCCTCTTCTGCTCAGTGTGTGCATGAATGAAGCTAGAGAGAAAGACTGCCCCTAGCACATCTCTTTTTGAACCCCAACTCAAAAATGGAAGAAAAAGAAGTTGCCATGACCCCAAGAAAGAATCATGGGAATAAATATTATCCCAAATGTAGATTATTTGGGAACATACTTTCCTCTTTCAATGCTTGTTAAGCATATTCTTTATATCTGATGAGGTATTAAAGAACATGTACACATGCTCCACATCGCTAATCATCAGAGAAATGCAAATTAAAACCACAATGAGATATCACCTCACACCAGTTAGGATGGCCAACATCCAAAAGACAAACAACAACAAATGTTGGTGAGGATGTGGAGAAAGGGGTACCCTCCTACACTGCTGGTGGGACTGTAAATTAGTTCAACCTTGCTGGAAAGCAGTATGGAGGTTCCTCAAAATGCTCAAAATAGAAATATCATTTGACCCAGGAATTCCACTTCTAGGAATTTACCCTAAGAATGCAGGAGCCCAGTTTGTAAAAGACATATGCACCCCTATGTTTATTGCAGCACTATTTACAATTGCCAAGAAATGGAAGCAACCTAAGTGTCCATCAGTAGATCAATGAAGAAGATGTGGTACATATACACAATGGAATATTATTCAGCCATAAGAAGAAAACAAACCCTACCTTTTGCAACAACATGGATGGAACTAGAGGGTATTATGCTCAGTGAAATAAGCCAGGTGGAGAAAGACAAGTATCAAATGATTTCACTCATATGTGGAGTAAAAGAACAAAGCAAAAACTGAAGGAACAAAACAGCAGCAGACTCACAGAACCCAAGAATGGACTAACAGTTACCAAAGGGAAAGGGACTGGGAAGGATGGGTGGGAAGGGAGGGACAAGGGGGAAAAGGGGCATTATGATTAGCACACATAATGTAGGGGGACACGGGAGTAGTATAGCACAGAGAAGACATGTAGTGAATCTATAGCATCTTACTACGCCGATGGACAGTGACTGTAATGGCATATGTGGTAGGGACTTGATAATGGGGGGAATCTAGTAACCACAATGTTGTCCATATAAGTGTATATTAATAATACCAAAATTTAAACAATTAAAAAAGGAACATGTACACTTTGGACCCTGCCTTTAAAGGGTTGTACCTTTACTGGTAAGCCAAAATTTATTGCTGAAAGATGCCTTCTTGAATCTGATGTCTCAGGAACAAACTCTGGCTGAGAATGTTTCTGTATGTATGTGCTTGTGCATGTGAATTGTATGTGTATATTATAATCATGGCTCTACCTCATAAATATTATAAACATTACCACAAAAACAGAACTTTCCCAACTTTTTAATGCACTTGATGTTAGTTGTTTACACAAACATTGCTAATAGCTACCATCTATTAATGCCTACTGGGTGCCAAAAATGAAAGTACTTCCTTTCATATTCCTATTCCTTACAATAATCCTATGAGGTACTTAACTACTAACCCCTATTTTACCAATAGAGACTCTGAGAAGTTTAAGGAGTTAGTTATTCAAGATCTGGTAAATGGGAGAGACAGATTTTAAATGGAAGTTCACATAACTCTGAAGCCAGCCCACGTAAATAAAATGTTCATTCATTCATATACATAAGATCGTGAACTTCTTTAAGTATGCTCTTTCATTCCAACCTTCTTAAAATTAATCAGTCACTCTCTTCTTTTGAGATCCCTCTGACCTAATGGTGATTAACAGCAGTAGGGTCAAGAATCCTCATCTTCAGAATACATTTGTCTTTTTAGTGAAGCCAGAGCTTCTGGATCTATACTATTTAGACAATTTCCTCATATTTAGTTAGAAAACAGAACCAGGATTTGTTTTAGAGGCCAAATGCTACATATCTGAGTTTCATGACAAGTGATGTTTTAGGAGACATGGCTTGATCCTTATTATGACTGGACATCTAATAATGACCAATGTTACAAATGAAATTATAATTATTTTATGGATAGGTAAACACTATCAAGTGTATTTCTCATTTTATATTAGAAAACAAACATTTAAGAAAACAGGTGATTGATATTGAGAATTTTAAGAGTTGAACTATGCATGAATTGGTTTAGGGAAGGAAGAAAAGGAGAGTAAGGGAGGCAGAAGAGGGAGAGAAGGATAAAGAAAGGAGAAACTCCTCATAACTAGAAAAGGAAAGTCCTGATTGTAGAATTTTTTAAATTTTGTTCTTAGAAAGTCATTTAAATGTATGTCACTTTAAGTACAGAGAGACTAAACTGAAATATTTTTAAAATATAAAGTATGCTAAATATAAGAGTCATGGTCAAAATGCATTAGAGTTCTAATTGATTGTAGAGTTAATTTACATTTTCATGGCATAAAAAAGTGGGGTGGCCAAGCTGCACAGTTAAAGTACATAACATTCACTGAATTATAAACAGAAAGACCACAAACCCTAGAAAGCAGCTTTCGCTATTCTATAATATTCTCTATCAAGTTGCTTGTGCAAGACTTTATGAAACAGTACATGGCATAACAATCTCCAATTCTGTATTATACGTATCTGACTCCCTCGTTTTTGCCTTCAGACACTCTCAGCAAAGCACAATGGCTTCACAGTTTTATTATACAGAAGCTGTGTGGTCAGGAAAGCAGCATCCCCATTCTGCAGAAAGACACTAGAAGCGCTTAATACTGGAAAGCCAAGGGTTCCACTGAGGTTTCTGAAAGTGCAGCAGTTGCCATTAGAAACTTCCTAGCCCTCGAATGTGCATTTTACAGTGTTTGGGGGGTGATAAACAGATCTTTTACTTGATTTGCCATCTGTGAATTTTAAAGCTGTGAAGGCACTTTTCAGTCTTTATTTCCATGATGTTCCTGATCACATTTGCTAGTTAGATGTGCTCACTAATATATTGTTCAGTTCTATTGAGAAAACTGTACTGACGCATCTCTGATTTGGCATTAGTGTAGAGTTGCTTTTTCATTCTTATAACACATCAGGTAGAATAAACCATCTTGAAACTCTGGGCCTATTGTGAGTGTTTCAGATAATTCTTTTCATTTCTTCTTGACTGATAATTTACATTAGAGAGCTGTTAATACATTTGAGTATAATTTGTGTTCCCAACTCAACCCAGACTAGGAGTGAAAAGACATGGAGAAGAAACATGGCTTTGTTGGACAGCCTGAATCAATAAGTTGTTACTCCTTGTGAAATGTAGCTTATGTACAAATGGCTTCATTTCCATTCCCCTTTGCAATCTGAGCCGAGACAACCACTGCTGCAGGAGCTACAGATTACACTGACAGCTGTCGCCCAGGCAGTACCCACTCATTCTTAGTAACCTTTGCCTTTTTTCATTTGTGGGTTTTCTGAAAGACAAAATTGTGGTGATCCTGATTGTATGAGACCAAAAAGAAAAAAGCCATTCCATTTTATGTGATGGTTTGTCTTGGTTTCTTTCATCAGTGAGAATGCTGCATCAATAGTATAGTGATGGCCTTGTATGTTCTTTTTCGGTAGTAACTTATTCAATCAATTCAATTCATATTTATGGAGCACCTACTATGTGCCAAGTACTGTTCTAGAAGCTTATACAACAATGAACAAAGCCCAGTTCTTGGCCTTGTGAAGCTTCCATTCAAGATGGTGGGAAGGGAATAAACAGACAAAAAGCATGTAAATAAATAAAAAAGATTGAGGTATGGCCTTGGAAGAAACACAGGTAAGGCAAATGGGGTAGAGCAGGGTACCACTGACCTTGGTACTACTGACATTTTTGACTAGATAATTCTTTGTTGTGGGGAAGTTGTCCTGTGCATTACAGGACATTTAGCATCATCACTGGCATCTACCCACTCAGACCCTTCATCCAGGTTGTAGCCGTCAAAAATGTTTCAGATATCCGTAAACGTTCCTTGGGGGAGAAATCCCCCTTAGTTGCAAGCCACTGTGATGGAGAGAGCCAGCCTGGGAAGGGGAAGTGATACGGCAGAGTCTCTCAGGAGGGGTGACTCTTGAGCTGAGACACAGAAGATGAGCAGGAGACAGCTTTAGGATGATTTAGGGGAACAGTGTTTGAGGCAGAGAAGACAGCCAGAATGGAAGCAAGCCGGCATGTCTGAGGCCTGTGTTCCCTCCCACAGCAAAACCACCATCAGATTTCTCTCACAATAAAACCTAGCAGGAAGGAGATGCCAAAAAACATAGTGATCAAAGACACAATTTATGGTGATACCTAATCATAGAACTGAAATTTTAGAACCTTTTTCTTAAATACACATTTTCATTCAGACTATTGCTGATGTATTTGGTACATGAAACCAAGTCACACTTGGTATTTTTTAATCAATTTTTTTTTTAATTTTGCCTCTTCTCTTTCTTTTTGTTTTAAAATGATTAGCTCTAGGGCCTAGAACCTCCAGACACAGTCCTAACTCTGCCACTAACATGCCCGGCATCACAGAGCTTACTCATTTCCATCTTTTGCTCTCTGATTCTAGTCTGTAAAATGTGGAGTTTGAAGTAGATGGTTCCTAAAGTTCCCTCCTGGGCTAAAAATTCTGTGATTCATTTGTAAATTTGTGCTAACTAATTTCTGTATCACATATGCAAATGCTGTAAAATATAACACAACTATAGCATTTTAGAATTGAAGCACTGTATATATTCCAAGCATCACAAGTTTCACTAGAACAACTATAAAGTGTAGTGACATTTCCATAAATGCCTGAATTATTAGGGATCAGGCTTCATTTGAAGCCCGCCTCAATTATTTGGGGGATACTATCAGCAGTTGCTTCACATCTAATAAGCACAAAACCAACCACTTACGTTCCTCCACTCTGGTCTCTTTGCTAGTCCTCTACTCTTGAGCCAGGTCACAGACCTGGCACACGGCCATGTCTCCAGGGATGCCATGAGACTACAGACTTTCTGGAGCTATCCTCTCCACTGCTGCTCTGCAGCTCTCCAGTGTGCTCTGCTGGGGGTTCCAGGAGCTCCCAGGGTGTCAAATATCCCCTGGAGTCCATGGCAGGTGAGAAGAGGAAGACGGAGGCTCATTCACTTACTAACATGATAGTTGGTCACTGGGGCCCTACAGTTTTTTCCTACCCACACTTTCACATGGTCTCCCACAAACACTACTTCTTTCCTTTCTGACCTTTACCTCTCTCCAGCTAGATTCCATACATTCCCCTTTATTCTCACCTCTTTCTGCATCTCTCTCCAGGCACCTTTGCACAAAATAGGTCCCTCTTTATTGGTCAGAAACAGGTATTTATGACCGTCATCTCATGCAACTACTTCCTCATAGGAGTGACTAACCTGATGTTCTGAAAGCTACAATCCATGCTGGACACCTTTAGGAAGCCCTGCCAAGTATGGGCACATGAAAAACCAGAGAGCCACTGGCAGCAAGGACACCAGCACCGGATCCTGTCTTTAACCACTTGGCTTGATTTCCTAACAAATGTATTTTTCCACCCAACTACTAGATTCTAGCATATCCCTCAACCTCTACCTACAGAATTAGGATGCTTGGATCACATGGGTGAGGTGCAGCCACACCTCTCCACCAAGGTGCTTTATGATTCCTTGCAAAGCTAGATTCCCTAGCCATTGTGGTAAGGCTGTCAATAATCTTGCCCAAATGTGGTAGAGCCATTGTCTAGAATAGCTGATTTGAGACTATTAATCCACTTAGCATGGGTTTTCCTAATCAACATAGCAAATTTAAGCCTCTGAATTCTGAAAGATTGATTCTATAGTCCTGCATGACTTTTCCCTATCAACTGCCCTAAGTAGGGTAGCTTCAAGATACATGTGAGCTCTGCTAAGTGAATTTGGATTAAAGAAGTTATGTTTTCCTAATATACACAAAAATTACTTTCCCATCTTTGTTAATTTTTCCATAGATAGATCATCTATACTCCTGATAAGTTTTATTTCCTTGGAATTAATATGCCTCTACAATGACAGCAAACTTCAGAATAACTTCAAGGCATGTGCACCTCAAATGCATGTCCAGCTAGCTTAGGCAGCAGTCTTGTACATAATTCAGTAGGAGAGAAAGTAAACACCTCCAACACTCTGAAAATCCATGGAAATCCAAAATATTAAGTCCTTCATAAGTCCTATGTGCATGAACACTGGAGAGCTTGCCAGAGGGAAGTTCAAACATTGGTTGCCTTGCACATTCCTAGAAGACTTTTCCTTGGTTATCAGTCAGGGCACTATGATACTAATTAAAACAAGAGATGACAGACAGTAGCTGAATGAAGGCAATTAAAGCAGAGAAAACACAAAGGACAGATTCAGAAATTAATCAGGAGATTAAATGAATGTGGCTTGTATGTCCACGAACATGAATGGCGTGGGAATGACAGAAAGAGAAGAAGCAATAATGACATCTAGGTTTCTGGCTTACATGTTAGAGAGAATGCTGCCATTGTTTTATTAAAATAGGAAGAGAAGCAGAGCTGGAGAGAAATATGGTTAATTGCATACTATTATATATGCAAAATGATGAAGCACACAGAAAGGAATATATTTTTATTTATAAAATGCTTATTATATTCTTAAAAGAAAGTATTTGTTACTTACTATCTATGCATTCGATCCTCCATTATGTTCAGAACCCTTATTCCAATGTGTTCTACATGTCTTAATAGGGCATCAAATAACATAAACAGCAAGGGAGGGAAGTAACTAAATAACAATTAAACTGTTATTAAAACACTAATCATAAATGCTCACTTTGTTAATTTAGTCAACAAACATTTATTCAATGTCAGCTATGAGCTAAGTACAGTTCTGGGCTATGGAAATACAGATGATAATAATAATAGCTGATATGTAAGAAGGGCCAGCCACCATGCTACCACTTGACATGCCATTAACAATCCCCACCATGACTTTGAGAGGAAGATGCTATTGCAATGGGTGTTTTATAAATGATGAAATTCAGACAGCGACATGTTGAGTAATTTAGAAAACAAGTAGGGAGCTAGATTTGTACTCAACACTGATGTTCCAGAGTGGTCTCTGCTGTAGCACCTCCCTCACAGAACTCAGGATCCCATTGGGAGGCAGATCATAAACAAATCATTATAAAGCTTTTATAATCACCTTGCTTGTTCACCTCCAGCCATTCCCCAGGCCTCTAACCACTTGTTCAGCACACCTGACATGATCTATTATTACCAGCCTCTCCTCCCCATCACTCTGCCTGTAATCATAGCAGTCACTTGTTTTCAGTCATTTCATTAGAGAGCAACACTGAGTTTCCCATCTTGTAAACTGCCTGAATTTCTTTCCTTTTTTCCTGTTATTTGAGTTTTTGCCTTGAATGCCTGACTTTTCCTTGGGGAAACATAGTTCCCAATTCCATTTCCCACAGAAGTTATCCCCTGGAATGTTTAATAGTGTGTGTGTGTTTCAACATCAGGGATATAAATGCTTAAAATACAGATCCTGCTCGGTGCTGCAAGAAACCAATGGCCAGCCAACCATGAGCCAAGAGGCTTAACTGTATTTACTTAAATATAGTTCAGCTTTCTCCCCTCTTTCTACCCCCAGCAAGATTTAGCACCTCTAAGAAAACACTGCACCTTCAGTTTGCACTCTGAGATTGCTGAGGAAGTAAATTCACCTAGAAACTTCATTTGAGAAGATGCAGGGATACATAGCAGCTGTTGGGGAAAAAATTAGAACCAGGTCCAAGTGCTAAATCAGAAAGGAAGCTTATTAAAACTCCACTTTTTCCAAAGCCAAGAATATACTGTCCAGTAAAAAGCCCAAACAGGATCTCAGCTGTCAAGGGTTCAGCAAAAGAGGATCATTGAGATGACAGAACAGTACCCACCACTAGAAACCCTGAGAATTCAGCAGCCTCTTCCTGGCTCTGCCGCTCTATTATTTGCTACACCCCTCCCTGCTGAAGTCTAAATTCCAAAACTTCTGAGCTAGATTCAGAGCTTCCAAGGGGAACTCACGCATGTAATTTACCCACATTCTGGAGAAAGCTACAAGATTCTGAGTCCTGGCAACCAAACCCTTCAGTAGAAGGGGGAAATGTTTGAATATTAAGATTCTGAGGACAAGAATAAAACTTTTTTTTTAAATGTAAGTGTTCTTAGTCAACCTAAAGAGGCAGAATTCTTTTCCCTAGTTTCAAGACAAAACCACAGCAGCCCAATACCAGGGTTATGAAGCCACACCACAAAGACGTTGATTCTTTCAGTTTGGGGAGTTGCTTAAAGAATTTAGGCATTACAGTTTAGACTGGATCCATTCATGTAGGTCCACATCTGTAAACAATACCAATATAGATTTATAACCTGCCTTTTTGCTTTGCTTAAAAAAAATTTCACACTTACGATGTTTCACCTTGAAGCCCTTTATGATCTGGGCATTGGTTTAAAAGGTTTGGGCTCAATACAAAGGAAAATATTCTAACCCTGTGAAATATTGGTCAGTGGAGCAAACAGTGTTATAAGGGAGCAACCTCTGGTCCAGCATTCAAGCCAAAGCTAGATGGTTATTTGTCAGAGATGCTTTAGAGAGTCTAGTAATTTGGGTGTGAGGTAAGAATAAATGACCCTGTAGATTTATTCCCATCCTAATATACAAGCAGAATCTTTATTATTGCAAAAGCACCAAAAAGTAAAGTGATCAGTGATTTTCCTCTAGTTGCACAATCAGACACTCCAACTCCTACTACACTGTCCACTGGATAATCTTCAGCACCACCAATAATTCAATCTCATGACCCCAAGAGGACATTGGCAACTGCAATGGAAAGTTCCCTTTGGTTTCATAGATAATGTACACAAATAAAAGGCTCAATATCTGATGGAGATGCTTTCACATATTTTGTCAGATGATCAACTTAGTATAGGTTCTACAGTAGACTGAGACCATTTCATAAACTTCTGAAAACCAATGTAAAGAGAATTTCAAATTACAGTAAAATATTCTAGAATACTGTATTCCAGTATTTAGGATAATTGGATTAAACTAAAAATTTCACTGCTAGTCTCATAATCAAACATAATGGCAGCACTTATTTGGCTGAGTCAGTCTCAAACTTAGACTATGGGAAATAGAAGACATTTTTTTCCATCATAAAGATCACAACCTTACATAATGGTCTCCCTTGTATAATAGTCACACCCCTATTTTTGGACTGGCAGAGCCAGCATAAAAGGTGTTATTGTTACAAAAATAAATACAGCACTTTAAAGGTGTTTTTAAGGTCAAAAATACATTTACTACTTTTCAAACAGCAGAGACTAGACAGAGGTTCCAAGCACCTTGCTCCATGGCTTTTGAAGCTTTTGAACCAACTGACTACAGTCACATATGTTACCCAAACATAGAATTTTCTAGGAAGCCTGAGGTTATTTGGATCAAGTTCATAAGGTTAATTCACTGATAAGATAGCTTTAGTGTGTATGAACACACTAGGACAATGGTGCTATCTTTTAACTGAGACAGAAAAACCAATGAAAAATACAACGGCCTACTTGTATTCATTGTCAAATTTTCATATCATTACAGCCAAAGAAATGAAAACCACTCCAACCTGCCTGCTTCTATTAATACACACAGTGAACTTTGATGTAAATGTCAGACACGCTCACTTTAGGCTTCTGGTCAAATTTGCATGAGGATAATTAAATTCTGAGTTTCCAAATCCCCTCTGTAACTTCAACAGACATGATATATTTCTCTCCTTGTACTAAGCTATTGTTTACTGTTGTTCTGAACTACTCAACAGCTGTAATTTTGCAATTCACTAGATGTTGCAGGGTATCATAAATGTACAGAGGCTCTGAATATGTGTAAATTCAAAGCCTGGTGCCACCACTATGATGTTACACTAACCCACATTCCCCCCACCTTCACAACACAGCCCTCTGCTTCAACCGGCTCACTCCTCCATATCCCGACATTCAGTCAATTTCTCTTCCCTGAACACCTTCATTTGGCTAGATCTGCACTGTCTAATATGGTGTCTCTAGCCATATATGGCTATTGAGAACCTGAAGTGTAGCTAGTCTAAATGGAGATGGTCTATAAGTGTAAAATTACACCCCAGATTTTGAAGATTTACTATGAAAAGAATACAAAATATCTCAATAATTTTTATAGGGATTACCTGTTGAAATAAGAATATTTTGTGCATATTGGGCTATATAAAACATAGATAGTAGAAATTTCAGAATTTCTACATGTGTGGCTCACATATTTCTATTGGGTAATGTTGAGTTAGATAGTTTTAGGCTCTCTTTGACTCAATTCCACTGCGCCTTTGTCAGTTAGACATAAGTTGAGTCTTCTAATTTTATCCTTTATGTCTCCTAATCTTTCTCTTTCAATCTTTTTGTCTTTGTGAGCTACATCCTGAGTAACTTGTCAAATTTATTTTCCGAATTCTTTCTTCACTGGATCTAATCTTTTGTTAGTCAATACATTCCATTAGATTTTGTATGTTTGTTTATATACTTTATACATATATATATATATGTTTCTATAGATAGATTTTGCAAGTTAGTGTATATAGGTTTATCTGAATTTCCACACAATAAATTATGGTATTTGATACAATGCAATACTATATTAAATAATAAGCAAACTATAACTCCATAGAAATATATAAATTTCATATTTTTTATTTTCTTATATTGAGAGATAAAGGTCAGATAAAAAAGAGTACATAACATAAAAATCCACTTATAAAAAAACATTTTTTAAGGCAAACTAACTATGGTATTAGAATTCAGGATAGTGGTTGCCCTTGGAGTGGGGAAATTATCTGAAAGAACACACAAAGAGAGCTTCTGAGATGCTGACAATGTTCTGTTTTTTAAGCTGAATACTAGTTACACGGTATATTTAATTTGTGAAAATTCATCAGGGTTATTTATATACTTAATGATTTTTATACTTTTCTATGTGTAAAACTTTTTTTAACAATATTATAAATTCAAACCCCTTAATTTTCAAAAAATGATTTCACGGTTCAACCTTTTTTTACTAAGTTTTCAATTTCAAATATAATATTCTTTATTTCCATAATTTCACTTAGGTTCTTTTTCAGAAATCTATTCACTTTTAACAGCCTCTTGTTCCTTATTCATGGTTTAAATGCTGTATTTTGCTTCTATAAACATTTTAAGAATACTTAATTTATATTCTGATTCTGATAATTCCCATATTGAAGTACTTGGGAAATCTAATTCTACTGGTTTCTGTTTCTACTTATGGCTTGTGTGCTCTGTGTAACTGTTAAGTTTTTATTGCAAACACATATATGGCTGATTTCAATTTGTATGAATCCTAAAGAGCTTCAACTGTGGGTGCATTCCTCCAAAGAGAATTCTTATCTGATTTTGCAGGCATTTGGAGTCTCTCTCACACCAGAATCATCCAGTTCTTCTATGTGAGGTTTCTTACGTGGATAATGTAAATCTAAACCCCAAATACTCATGAGGTCAGAAGTCCCAAGAGAAACTCTTTTTATTCCTTCATCCTCAGCCAAGGCTGGAACAACTTTTCATAGCAACTTTCTTCACCAGAGGGATTTTCTAGTCCATTTTTTCACTGCAGGTACAGACCTTTGGGACTTCTGGGTTTTGCAAGCTCTTATTCAGTTCTGACTCCACATTGTGTAGTGCCCAAGACCTTGTCTCCCATTCCACACCACACCCTGACTCATCCCCTGTTGTGTAGCAGTTAAAAACCAGGGTTCCAGGTTTCTGTTATGTTCAGACAGTCCCAAGGCAGCCCATAGCTTAGGTGCTCACTCACCATCCTAATGTCAGCTTTCTCTCTTCATGTTTAGCCCCAGCAGATTTACCTTAAATTTTTATGAGCTTAGCTAAACATTTTGTATGATACACAACATTTCTCAAAATAGTCTGCCATAATACCAGTGGCAGAAGTCCACCAGACCTTGTCTATCTGACGCGTAAAGGCTAGTGAAGCAATATCGCTGTAACTTGAGGGGTTTTTCAGAGAGGCCCCACTCTGTTACCTCCCAGCTTAACTATATCTGAATTTTATAGAAAAAATGTTTGATGTGAACTGGGATAAGCTGGGTGTCAACCAGTTAATTTTCAAAATATGCTACCACCTACCATTTAGTGAACTTGCTTTAAAAAAAAAATCACCCAACAGAGAAAACCTTGCTCTCCATAGGATAAACTTTGTTTATCCAAAGGATAAAATAATTCAGAAACTATTCATCCGTACAACAAATATTCACCAAGAACCTCTTTGCCAGGCACTGAACAAAATGGTAGGCATACAAAAGTGATTAAAACATGAACTTGGCCCTCAAAGTGTTTAGCAAGAATGCCTAAAAGGTTTCTTTTTTTCCTTAAGTACAAATTGATCGATAAGTGAAGATTGCCTGATGTATTGTGTTAATATAAGGACAAGTCAAAGTTCAGTAGATAAAAGGGATCTGTGAAAATTACATGATTCTACATTACTGCTTAAGCACTTCTAACAGCTTCCCATCACCTCTAGACTGTGACCCAAGCTCCTCCATGGCCTAAAGGCTCTACAGGAAGTGGCCCTGCCCTATCTCCCACTCTTCAACTTAACGTCATTCTTGCTCACTCCACTGTCTGCAATGGCTTCCTTCTGTTCTTCAAAAATGCCTAGTTCATTCGCATTTAAGCTTGTTTGCACATGTTGTTCCTTTCAATGAGAATACTCTTCTCGCAGATCTTTAGAGGGATGGCACCAGCTCAAATGAGAGACCCTTTGGAAGGCCCTTCCCTGACCACCCAGTCAAAAGGAGACCCCCACCACATAATTTATCTATTATATCACTCTTTTTTCCATGTTCTTCATAGTAATATCAGTATTTCACATTATCTAGTTTTATGTATTTTCTCATTTACTAAGCCCATACTTTGTTTTTCTATGTATTTGCCAAATGAAGCTGGAATACATAATGGGTGCTCCATTCCTGTGTGAGAATAAATGAATAAACAGTCAATATGTCTGCAAGTGTGCAAAAGAAGAGAGTGGTTTCCACTTGTGCCACCTAATTGCATCCCAGGAAATAAGACAAGTGCAAAAATTTTCAATTAAGTGCAATAAATGCCATTAGTTTCAGTAGTCATTAAAGGGGGAGTAATGAACTCTGCTGGGAGCAAGTGTAGGAAGCAGGCAGAGAAACTGGAAAAAAAGCAGCTTACAAAAGACCCTAATGAGCAGGCAGTCACTGGCTAGCCGTGCTGGAGAAAAGCATCCAGACAGAAAAAGAGCACATGCAGCAGCAAGCATGTGAGAGGCTCTTCCTCCCTGTATGCTGCCCCCCTAGACTCAGAGAATGTAGAACTCCCCAAAGGGTTCAATTTCTAACCCCTTTCCCAGAGGTGGCCGGGGTACCCAACATCGAAGTCTTATTGAAGACTTTGCTGCTAACTAATTGTGTGATTTTTTTGAGCAACTTTTCTCACCCCTGCAGTCCCCCATTTCAGCATCTGTAAACCAGGATGTAACTGAGGATCTCTAAGATCCCTTCCTGTTCTCTAAGTCTATTAGTTACTCCTGTGTTTGCTCCACCACACATTCTAAAAGTGCCAATACTGATACTGTGAAACAAATTCCTTTGGATGGTTCATTCTTTTTCTGGTTTACATTCATCTTTTAATGATTAAGAGAGAGTCTATAGAATATCTGTGTTCCACTCTGTTGCTTGATTAGGGCTCAGTACATAAATCAATTATGAAACACAGCTCTGGACGAGGTAAATTCTAAAACCTGTGCATACTGCCTATGGCCAGTCAGCCTTGCTACCATGGGCACAGAGAAGAGAGGTCAACTAAAATCCAGATTCCTACACCATAAACCTTCTCATGGGATCTGCAGACCACCTGCTCATATCACCTAAACTCCTTGTTAAAAATTCAGGTTCCTGTGTCCAACCATCCACCACTCTTCCAGACCTAGTTGAATCAGAATCTCTCATGAATGGAGTCCAGAAGTCTGCACTGTTAGTAAGAATGCCCAGGTAACTCTTTCTTACAACCCTCAAGTAAAAAACCACCACCTCTTAGCTTCATTCTGTTCTGTGGCAAAAAAAAAAAAATGCTAACAGTAATAGGAGCTAGCATTTCATGAGTGCCTAGTATGTGCCATGATCTTTAGCAGGCTTCTCTGGCTGATTTCCTTTTGCCCCAACAGTGGCAACAGTGGTAACTTACAGAAGCTCACATAGCAGTCAGATGAGGGAGTCAAGATCTGAGTCCGTGGCATCACCCTGGATGAGTTCAAATTCCCACTGTACCATTTACTAGCTGTGTGCCCATAGGCAAATTCTTTAGCCTCAGAGTCCCCATTTGTTATATGAGACTAATAAGCATTCCAACCTCATAGGGTGGTTGGTTATGAAGAATAATTGAGGTGCTTCATGTAAAGTATTTAGAAGGGAACCTGGCACATTGCAAGCACTCAATAAGCATTAGCCATTAGGATCCAGCTTCCCCTTTCTCCAGCCCTTGGGCTCCTCAGTGCCCATCACTGGTCCCAAAGGAGATCTTTGGCAAGCTTGAGAACACAGATCTGAAGGAAACCGATCCCCTCTGCTGGAGAACAACCCAGAGCACATGCTCTACCAACAGTGGGTCAGTCGTGTGGTCTTTAGAGATAAAGGAGCACACATTATTTGAACTTAAACGTTCAAAGGGCATCAACTCTTTTCTAGTACAGAACACTTTCAGCCTTGCTGCTGCTTTTTCTTTCATGCCTCCTAATGATTCTGTCATTATAAACCTTTCGGTTGTGCTTCAGCAAAGCACAAAGGGATTCCATCCTTTAATCCTCAAAATAGTTTGTCTTTATAGTTTGGCAGGTAAGAGTTGGTTGCAACAGTAACTCCTGAAACCTGGCTCTCATTATGCCAAGAATGGCAATGTGTCGCTGCATCAAAGCACGAGTGATAACAAATGCTTTCAGATGGAGAAAACTGCTCTTTATAATCTGCCTTCCAAGTGCCCTCTTGACATAGAAGAACTTTTTTGACTACCATCAATCATCATTAGTAGTGAATGGTGATATCTGTCCAGGTGACATCTTAGCCAGGAAGGAAGCTTCATCATTAGAATGTCAGCTACTGCAAGACTGAAATAAAGAAATACAATAGAGACTTTTTTCTTCCATTAAAAAATTATTCCATAAGTCATGTTTTCACTAAATCTCCTACGGAGGTACTTTATATTATTAATTTTTCTTTCTGAATGAAACTATTTTTACAGTCACATACAGAATTTTAAGTAAGCCACTATTTATGAACAGATATTTCAAGAGCCACACTATCTTCACACAAATCCAGTGATGTGCCATAAGCTTCCATGTTGATACCAAAACCTCCATTCAGGGGATGAGGCATTTGAAATACGCAACCCCCAGCAGACCACTAAGTAACCCCCATAAATGGCAGGAGCCATGCAAACAGGCAGCTCACCTTGGTCACCAAGCCATACAGCCAGTCTGCGCCTGGCCATAGGCCTGTGCAGGTCTAATTCTAGTCCTTAGCCCCTGAGATAAGCCTCTCTCCTTCCAGGCCCCTAAAGATGCATCTATGGGCTTCAAGCCATGTGGCAATAACCCCAAATTTGCCTCTTTCCCTTCTTGAAAGTCTCTATGGACCATAGACCAGGAAGCCCAGGTCTTAAAAAATCCAGTGTTCTCAATCAACTCACCTGAGTCGACCAGGCCTTAAGAGTCCACCTTTGCCAATCCTTTTTTTAAATGAAAGGCAGAGAGATCAAATGATTCACTCAAGGTCACATGGAAAATTAGGAAGAAGTAGTCATGCCTTCTGCTACCCAAACCAATGGTTGTCACATGGTGCTGCTGATGAAGCCTAGGGCTGTAGACACGGTTGAACCCTGCCCATATTCCCGAGGATTCCTCTTCCAGCTGCTGCCAGTGCTACTGCCAATTCATACCTATAACCATCTCCAGAGAATTGCCATTGGGTGATAGGTCACCTTGTCCAAAAGTGCCTTGGAATTGTCCCTAACAGGGTGATGCTGTCTCTAGCTAAGGACCAATTGGTGCAAGATTACAAGACAGAATAGACTCTGATGAGACTGATGCTACAGAGAATTCCACAGGATCAAGCTAACACTAGACTTCAACTGAAGCCCCCTCCTTTCTCTTAACACTACAATAAATCCCTTGTATAAGAATCCCCCCATCTAGGGAACATGACCCAAAGCTGTGCTTCTCTATAAGTGTTTCAAGCTGGCATATTGGCTCAGTCATCACAATGGTCAAAAAGTCCCCATGGGCTGTCTTTATCCAGAGGCCATCAACATTAAATGTGACTCAGCCAGCCAGGAATAGTCCCCTTGTCCCTTCTAGATTAGAAGTTCACCCTTCTCCTGGGAAAAGCACCAAGTCCTTCCTTCCTGACTTTTCAGATCTCACCTGACTTATTAGTTAAGAGCTAAAAGACATATTCTGAATTCAGTGAACAATCAAGCCAAAGTTATCAGCAGAACATTGCCTAAAATACTATCAGTGACTCATTCTTCCAGTCCTCCTTAGGAAGCAAAGAAACCTTCCCCCATGGTCCTTTGGATTGCTAAATCTTTTAAGCAGCAAATTGGGGTCTCATCACAGAGTAAACATCAGCAACAGCCACCCCACTTCCTTAGAGGAGTCACTGCTGACTCCATGTTTAACTGATATTCTTACCTAGATGAAGTATCTGGGATAGTAAGACATCATTTCTGGAGCTTACTATTTAATTATGACTTGTTTACATAAACAGCATCCTCACTGAATCTGGATTTGTTTCTTTCCTGGCAAAGGTCAGACTATTGGGAAAATATCTGGAGAATTATAACCTGCTTTATAACAATAATAGATATTCTTTTATAGCACCTAATATAGTATACTAGGCACCAGAAATATGCCATTTCTAATCCTCACAACAGGTAGGGACAATGAGGCCTAGGAAGGTTAAATAACATAACAATGTTACATAACATTTATGTGGCGGAAACAGAATTTGAACCCAAGTTCATCTAACCACAAACATGTGATTTAGGCCTCTTCACCAAGCCATCCTTTCCATTGCTCCTATGCTTGAGGCTGGTTCTATTCTGCAGCAATTCCTGTTCCAAGCTAAGCTTCCTAATGAAATCGTTGGATATTCTCAAAACCACATCATATTCTCTGACCTTGAAGTAACATCAAGGTGTCTGGTGTGGATTAAGACAGGGATCAAAAGGGGCTTAGACAGAAAGATGGAGTAAATGTAATGTTCCCTATTCCTCCTCAAAGTATAGCTGAAAACCATGGGCATTATATCTAAAACAAATACAAGAAAACTGAAAGGTAGAGGGAGGTACAAAAGGTTAAGGACCTCAGGACCCAAAGAATAACATGGTGGTGAGTTACTAGTCTCCCTTTTTTCCTTCATATATTCCCAGCTAAACACTAGAGAAGCCAGCAACCTGGAAATTCCAACAGGCAGAGATAAAAAATGAGAATTCTTCTCTCTATCCAAAGTAACAGAAAAGAGGTAGCCTAGCCCCTTCTAGAATAAAAGAAACAAAAACTCTTAGATAATAATCACTCTCCTCCAGCAAACACTGCAGAAGACACTGTGGTCCCACCCAGGAAAGGCCTAGAGGGGTGGCCTAGACCATAATAAGGTGTCCCAATTCCCCCACTAGGATGATTTCAGAGAAGTCTGAATGGGGAGCCTGGACTTTCATTTCTGCTGGGTGCTAGCCTTTGCTGAGGTGGTGTCAGAGGGCCCCAGGGGAGAGTCAGAACCAATCCCCAGGAAAGTTGGTGGAGGTCACATGGGGGCAGTATATGGGATGCCTCCTTCTCAGAGCCACAGTGGGTCAGCTTCCACGAGCAATTACAAATATTCTTGAAACAAATGAAAAACTAGGAAGACTTGGCAAAGAAGTAGGAATTCTCAACAGAGAAAGAGAAGACATAAAGAAGAACCAAGTGAAAAATTTGGACAACACAATGGAGAAGATAGAGGAAAGAGTCAGTGAATTTGAAGATGGAAAAATATGTTACCCAATCGAAGCAATAGAGAGAAAGTAGACTTAAAAATACATTAAATGAACAGAGACTCAGAAACCTGTGGGATTATAACAAAATATCTGAAGGTTAGATCATTGGACTTCCAGAAGAGGGAAAAGAAGGTGGAGCTGAATAAATAGTTATAGAAATAATGGCTGAAAACTTCCCAAACTTGGTAAAAGACCTATGTAAGAATTTCCATGAAAAGCAAACAGGATAAACCCAGAAATCCACACCAAGACAACTCAGTCACATTTCTGAAAACTAAAGACAAGGTCTTTTAGGTGGCCAGAGAGAAATTATGCATTCTCTACGGGGGAAAAACAAAGTGAATAATAGAGGATTTCTCATAAGAAATTAGAAGGACAAAAGGAAGAAGTACAATATTTTTCAAGTCCTTAAAGAAAAGAACTGTCGACCCAGGATTCTATGTCCAGAGAAAGTGTTCTTCAGGAATTCTCAATGAAGGAAAACTAAGAGATCTACCCTTAAAGAATGACTAAAGAAAGCTCTCTAAACTGAAAGGAAAAGATAAAAAGGAATCTATAAACCTCAGGGAAGAAGACAGAACAACAGAGCAAAAATATGGTAAACACAACAGACTTCATCTCTTCAGTTTTCTAAATATGGCTTATGATTTTTTTATATTATTTAATGCTCAAATATGGCTTATGATTAAAGTAAAAATCCTAACTGTCTATTATGGTTCTCAAGGTATGCAGAGGAAGTATTTAAAAGAATCATAAAAGAGGGGGGTGAAGGGAGGTAAGTTTCTACACTTCAGTGGAACTGGTAAAATGTCAACACCAATAGACAATGAAAAATTCTGTATATATAAATGTAATACATAAGAGCAACTACTAAAAACCTATTAAAAATATACACTAAAATACAAATCAAGTCAAAATCAACACCACTCTAAATCAAAATAGAATTCTATAAAGCGTACAAGCATCCCACAGGAAAGCAGGAAAAGAGCAAAGGACAGACTGAAGAGGAGGAGTGGGAGTGGGCAAGAGCGTCCCCGCCTCTTACACCAGGGTCACTCTGGAGCTAACTAGACCTTTTTCAGAGGGGAGCTTAGTATATCTACTTGGGTGGGGACAAGGGGAGGAATCCCCTAGGCAATTCCACAGAGCTTTGCCTTGAGAAGGACAGGGGGCTGGTGAATGTCTGCACTGGCAATCATGGAAGGCTCTTGGCAAAGAGCCAGTAGGCTGACCTGCTAGTACACCCACAAGGGTTCCTTGCCAAGGCTTGGGTGCCTCAGCTAACCTTCAGCACAGTGGGGCCTCCCTCCCTGGAAGGGTGATACATTTACGATCCAATTACAGAACCCGAAAGCCCTACTTCGTGTGAAAGCCGTTATGCTGGAAAAAATGGAACTAAGATGACTTTGATGAAGGTCTGAGGCAGCTGGGGCAAAGCAAAGTAACAAACGTGATCATTTGGAGTTTGGAGTCATGCCCCAAATGCTTGAAGAAATGAGCTGGGTTCAAAAATCCATCAGCACTGGCAAACTCTTCTTACCAGACATAAAGACCTATATTAACAGACTATCTTCAGTTTTAGAATATTAAGAAGCAAATGAATACTGAGTAGTTCAACTTCCTTTAATTTTATTAGAGGCAGAAGTCTTGAATCTTTCAAGTGGAGAGCCCCTAATCTTAGGACAAACCATTTCATAGGACCTGCTGACCCTGTGTTTTTGGCACCCCCAACCCTGAGTCTCTTGGAAGAATGTTTCTGAAAACTTGCCATTACAGTTGTTTATAGTTTTTATGCTTTAAAAAAAGGAAAAAGTGTCTAGGGAGGGTATTTGTACATTACATGTCATTCATTATTCCAAATGCAATTTTAATCAGTTAACATAAAAGCATCTTAATATCCTCAAAAATGGCATTGGTAATTTTAAATATTAAAATCCACATTAGGAAAAAAGGGGCTCTGATTCATTTCCTCTTTCCAAATAAGCACAATCAACTGGGCACCCACCTCTAATCTTCCTTTCCTCTCTCCCTTCCTCTTCCCTTCCCTCTGCCTTTTCTCTTTCCTCTCACTCCTTTCCCTTACAAAATAACAAAGAGCAGGTTTGTAGGGGCAGAGTCTGGGTTGAAAAAAATCTGATTACTCCTTCTCCTTTCCAAAGAAACTTAAGCCTCTTTATAAAAGGAGTTCTATTTTTCCTAGAAAATCTCTGCTTTTTATGTTTGCCCTGTCTTTAGTCAGCTCTAACAGATTTTTCTATTGAGTTCTGATCTGTTCCCCAGATTTATTTGCAGACAGTATCACATAGATTCTCTTCAGTTTTTGGAAACAATCCTCCTTTCACCAAAATGCAAACAACCTGAGGAAGGACCTACATCCTCCTCCAACTTCCCAAGAGCAGACTTGGCACTTGTAAAAACTCTTTGCTGAAGGTTGCTGAAAATTCAGGAACAGGATTCCATGGTTTCTTATGTACAGTTAAATTTGAAATTAATGCCTCAAGTTAATTTGGCTCTTTCTGCCTTGAGCTGATTAGTGCACGCTAAATTTCATGCTAATGCTCCCAAGCCATTTGCCTGCAATGCGGGACTTACTTCCCAAATTCCGCTGACTACTGTTGGAAAAAAAATTAAAAAGTATATACACACACACACACATATATATTTATACACATACATACATACTCATACCATCTGATTACTGTGGTTCTAAAGTGTTTCTGCCAGACATGCTCTCCTCTTAGAGGTGGACTGATATTTACTGTGTTAGTCTATTAATGCTCCAACTTTCCACTGACACACAAAGCTAGCAGTTTTCTAAAGTAGTTCTGGAATCTATTACCATGGAAACAAAAGGTATAAAAAGCTGTTTTTATCTAATAGGAGAACTAGAGAAACTCTAAAAAGATCAAAAATGTTTTCAGAGAAGGTATAACCAAACGCAGTCCAGCTTGGGTTAAAGAAGCCTTGGAATAAACTAACAAAGCAGGTTAGCAGAGGAAGAATGGAGCGGTAAAGCGACAATGAATGCGTGGCAGCAGCAAAGGAGGCTGGGAGGCTGGAGAACTGATGGACAAGTGGGACTACTGACCAAGTCTGCCCCCAAGAGTGGCTAAACGAACCTGATTCTCTTCCTCTTCCAAGGTATGGGAAATAGGACCAGAAGTCTGATCTCTCCCCACATAGGAAAATGAATTTTCTATTTTTCTGACATTGATAGTATCATCAAACTTTGTTCCCAATATCTCTACCCAACCATTTTAGGCTAGACTCAGTGGAAATAAGGAGTAAATGAGGGAACATTAATACAAATATGCTCATTTTATCATCACTCCATTTCATCTAGAACTTGGTCCCATGCATTGAGGAAATGCTGTCATGAGTCATATTTTAGTTTGGGAAAGAAGTAGGTGCAAATCACATGTATTTATTTAAATGCTCTCAGTGTTTTCCTGAAGTCCAAGTAGTTTAACCACATCCTGCCATTAGCTTCAAAGAATAATTTTGGATATGTTAGTTCTTCCATGGAAAACTTCCTGATATATAAACTGCTCTGGCCATCTGTTATAATACAAATTATTTCCATCCAGTATCTTCCTCACAAAACATCTGGAATAGGATGCTCCCATCAACACTGCTAAAGGAGTACACGTTTCCCAGCATTTCCTAGGGAGCTGTGCGGCTGGCCACTCCAGGAGCAGGGAGGGCACACGGAGTCATAAGCAGTCAGATTCGAGCCTTGTATGGAGGCCACAGCCCATTGAGGATGTGCTAGCCAGTCCATCTGCCATTTCAACCACTTCCACATTGAGAGTGTGAGGCTTATAGAGGCCAAGTCCTCTGTTAACTTTCCTACTCAAAGGAATTGTTTAAAATGATAAGGAAACATGGATTTAACTTACAATAGGGTTAAATTAACAGCAGGAGTATATTCAGGGGAAGGAAACCATAACAGAAAGGATTTGAAATCATACTGTATGAAAAGCTATTTAAAGCAGTAACTGAAAGCATGAACTTTTGCTTCTGTCAGACCAAGGTTTGAATATGGCTTGGCCACTTACTTTCTAAATAAGTTATCTAAGGAACCTTAGATAAGCCTCATATCCTCATCTGCAAACCATACCTCTCTGATGGAATTGTGGTAAGGATAAAACAAATCTAGCATGCTAAGTATTTAGCACAATGCCTGGCACATAGGAAACTCTCAATAAACATTAGCTCTTGTGCTATTACAATTAAAAGCAGGTAAAGCAATAGGAACTTTTAGCATGGAGAACTGAAGGCTTGGTAGCAACAGGAATCTTCAAACACCTGAAGGACTATCTCATGAAAAAGAGATGCATCAGATAACAGGAGCAGGGCCCATGGGTAGAAGTGATTGACCATGACATCTGCTCCCCTCTTGAGCACCAGAATTGATTCACATGGTCCACCTGACTGGGTGGGCTTCCCCATCCTTTCTGGAATTGAAGCCATTCCTAAAACTGTTCAAAAGAAATATTTTAATAAGAATAAAGAAAAATAATGGATGCCATTACAAAATAGAGAGGGTCCGTTTATGAGATTACTAACGGTGTTTAAGTCAGTCAGTTCAGGTACATTCATCTGGTACCTACTATGTGCTAAGGACCACTCCAGGGACTCTCAGGGATATAAACAGGAATAATGCGTGCTTATTGCCATCAAGAGCATTGTAATCTAGAGGGCAGTTAGGTGGAGATATATGTTTAGCACCAGTAAGAGCAACAAAAGGCAACATTGAATCACTATGAATCAAGCATCTTGAGAGGTTAAATTCTGCTTTGGATAAAAGGCTATAAGAGAAGATCTCAAAAACCCCTTCCATCTCTGAGGTTCCATTTGCCAGCTACTGGGGGAATTAGAAAAAACAACTTTAAAAAAATATTTTGTGTCAACCTTCCCAAAACATTTTTTAAATGTCCAATAGTGAGTATGATATTTGAAAACAGTGGAACTCTGCTACTGAGTTATATAAACAAAGTACAATGCAAAACTGCATTCTTCTTCCTAAGAACCATTTCCTAGCTGGGTATAGATTCTTTAAGGGTGATTCTCATCATACAGAAGTGATCAGCATTATTTATAGGCTCTACATTTATTTTATTTCTGCCTAAACTTCTGTCACTTTACCAGAATGAAATAATAATGCTATTTATTCAAAAACATGAAAATTTTAAATAAGGTGTTAAAGTAATATTTATTCATTAATCCTGGACCACTATAATATTTTAGATCACTGATTGAATATGAAACTTTTTTTATTCACATACAATGCCTAATTTAACTGCAATTACAGTCCAAAAATACAGGTTTACATTTTAGCTTCCTTGTAATTCAAAAAAATACTTAAGGATAAATATAAGACTGAAGTTTAAAATCCTAATTCTCCCAAGATATGCTTAAACCCATTCTGCTTCCCATGTACACCCTTGGCCCCACACTACTCCCAGGACAGTGTGGGCTCAGATCAGCACAGAGGTGACAGATGTGCTCTTCAGTTAAGGAGTGGTGCTGTGTTATTTATTTTCTTTAGAGAATGAAGCTGTGGGAAAAATATTCTCCACTTAATCTATTTCATTTTCAACAAGGTGTTACCTGTAAATATTAATTCATACACACACAAAACTCACTAGATACTTTGGTTGCATGAATATAAATGAAATAAAGTAATCCAAACTAAAAAATGAAATTTCCAGTATCTTCTTTCATCAGGCAGGGGTTGAGGGGTGGGAGGGGAAATCCAAGGATTTAAAATTCCACCCCAGTGGTTTCAAAGACAACAGCACACTTCCCACTGAGCTCTCATTTAAATCGGTGGAGTTACAGGAGGAATTGCAAGTTAAAGTACCACAGCATTAGGAAAAATAATCATTTATGCAATTTTCAATACAGAACCTATTTCCAAATCACTCAAAACACTTTACACTTAAAATATTGTAAATTCTCAAAATTTTTGCCTTACTGAGATCTATGACCACTTTGTGAAACAGCGAAAGTACAGATAATCTCCCAGTTTACTCAAGGGTCAAGAAGACAGAAAAAACTGTGAGCCACTCAAGGATAGCAGCTTTCCTTATCAGAATGAAGCAAATAAAATCAATGCACTGATAATGTATTTAATTACTCTCTCAGCAATTAATTGTGTATCTATGCTTAATGAGAATAGTACAGTCAATATATGCATATGGCAAATGAAAAAAAAATTTTTTGATCTTAAGTTACATGGGTTTCCAAAATGCAAAGAATGAAAATGGGGGTACAGTTTCTCCTGAGTCCCCTAGCTCCTTCTTTATTCCTTTATTCCTACCCCTGTCTGAGAGGGCTTAACATTCTGCCCTCTGCATGCTCTATACATGCTTGCTTGGATTTTAACTGAGGCCCCAAATTTTGTGTTCAGTGGTTGCTGGGAACACACCCTCCAATCTTTCTAATTTTGAATCCTCCTAGGAGACTATTAAAGTGATTCTTTGAAGTTTTGGCAGAGCAGAGAGATACTATGAGGGAGGAACAAGATTTTCTCTTACTTTCATCTTCACACAGCTGACCAGGCATCGGGTCAAAGGTTCAGGGCATTCCCCACACCTGGAACAGCCCTCCCCATCTCCTGGCCTCTGCATCTGATACTCCACCCACCCCTCCAGGCCCAGCCCAAGCCCACATTCCCTAGTGAGGCAGACTGACGGCTACAGCTTCCTCTGGTGAAGTCAGCCTTTCTTCTAAACCCCAGGATCACACTATAGCCCTTATCCCATTGTTTTATATTGTTCATTGTTATTTTATTTGTTTTAGTGGTTGTGGTTTCTCCTCATGTAGATTCTAAAAATTGTGAAAGCTTAGAATCTTCTATTTCTTTCACAGTTATCACCCAGAGTTTCAAACACATGTATATACTTACTAGATGATGAATAAATACCTCCTGGGGAATTGATTTACTATTACTTGTTTCACCTTTAAGTTAAAGAGGGAGAATAAATGGGTAATATTCTGGCATTTCTTCACCCTATTCTGCTTCCCTTGGTGGAAAAAAAGAGGATTTAGCATTTTTTTAGTTTAAAGAACAATACCAAGAATTATTCAGCACTATATCACAATACCCTGATAGGATTCTCATTCCTAACTAAACCACAGAATTCTGTACTACAAAGATATCATTCTTATTCCCTGTGAAGTCCTTTTACATTTAAGTAAATTATCCATGTTTGATTAAGAAGAAAACTTACCAGGGCATAATTGATATGTGTTTGACTGAACTATTCACCTTTTAAAGTAGAGCAAGATAGGTCAAAAAGTGAGTCAAAATTTGATATATTTTAGTTCTACTCTTTTTCTGGTTGCCCAAAACTGAATGTGACTTTTAGAGAAAGTACCTCTGAATTCTTCTAGTGCTTACATTTTTGACATTTGTATCAGAAGATGATAGATAGGTGTTATGTGGTCCCTTCCTAGGAGAAAGAAAAGTTATTCCCTCGATAAAAAGGTAGTGCTCTTTGTCCTAAGTGGGCCTGTATTTGGGGCTACATTGGGTCATTGTGCCAAAGACAGTAATGAAAGGAAATTCCAACCAAAAGGCAGACTTAAAGTCTGCCATCCAGGCCTGGGGTTAGTGGGTTATTCATCCTCAACCACAACTCTACCTCTTATATCATCAAACTGGGAGTACTGGGAAAAAATCAAAAGAAGCCAGAATTCATTTTTGTTTTTTTCTCAACATTGAATCCTAGTGGCTTGGGTGCTGGAATAATATTTAAATTTAGCTCAGCTAATCCGAGGTTCATCCCATCTTAACCTTCATTTTCTGTTCATTAAATAAAACTGACTTTTACCACCTAACACATGTGTTTGGAAAGATAGCAGTACATTATTTTCTCAGTTCAGTTAGATAGAGAATGGGGTTGGTGAAGTCCCAGTCTCATGCGTAGCCTTCAAGCAAACTAGAAAGCTTTGTCTCATGCCAGAGCCTATTTGGACATATCAACTGTGTTTTTTCTTGGTTAATGACTACACCTTTAATGTAGTTCACAAAGCCATTGTTCACAAAACAAGGCAAGTCAGTATAAATGGTTGAGAAGTTGGAGGAGAGATATAACTTACAATGAATATACTACCGATAGTGAGCATCAATTTCTTTCTCCTCATTATCATCATTGTAACATTTATGTGCTAACTACGTGACTGGGATCTTGCTTAGAACTCTACATGCTTTATCTTATTTATCTTCATTTAAAATCTTATGAAGGAGGTACTATTATTATCTACTCTTTATGCATAAAAAAGCTAAGATTTAGAAAGTAAACTACCTTGCTTAAGGCAATATAGCTAATAAGTATTACATCAGAATTCAAAACCAGGCAGTCTGACTATAGAGTCTGACCTATTTCATATAATTTATATTAATCTGCTTTACTCAAGAGTATCAGCACCACTAGATAAGTACATTACAATAATCTATAATTTGAACAAACAATACCTGATGATAAATATCTAGAGACCACAAATATCTATACAACAGATTTGCATAAGTAGGATATGCCATTTGTTCTATAAACAATATAAATGCAAACATTCTCAGAGCTGAAATGATAAGTCACTTGGGAACTCTAATATGCAGAATTATCACAAGGTAAATCCTTAGCTTTAAAATACAAACACCAATCAAAGCTGAAGTTCACTCTCAATCCATATGAAAGGAAGCAAGAGTGAGATGCTGGAGCAAGACTACATCGCCATCCTAACACCCCGAAGAAGCCCAGTGTGGCACCAGGGGGACACAGAGGCAGACCCATGACTTTTCTACAGCTGGGCCTAACCAAGCACCCCAACCTCCCCAAGTGCTGAGGGGGCCTGGGTGAGTCTTGGAAGGACACTAATGGCCAACATTGAGCATACATGCCCATTAGCTTGCTGGGCCTTAATGGAATAAAGCAGCAGAGATAGGCCTTATTCTAGAAACAGATAATGGTGGCTTTGGAAAGATGCTCCACTTGGACCTGTTCCCACCCACCAGCCTGGTGATCATTATATATTTGAAATAAAGATTACATGTGTATTTTTATGTTATTAAGAGTGCTTAAAGACAGGGAAAGCCCCCAATTATAGCTAAAAGAGCTGTCTCTGTCTTTTGCTAGAGAATTATGTTCTATTATTAAATGGGCAAAAAGACCTTTTCTCCAGTGTGAGGAAAGAAGAGCCTCTTGTGACCCTCTACTGATGAAGACTGCTGTGCAATGTTATTTGCGATCTTATTGCATAATCAAAATCAGGAGGTGGCTGTCATGGTTTCTGAAGACAAATTGCTGGTAGCTGAGACAAATCATAGCCTTTTTTGTCTTTTACTATTCTCAATTCCCAGTTAATGTGTATCATACAGTTAAAGTTTCTTAAATCAGTCTGCTCTACTGTCACAGATAGCAAAAATGAGTAAAAGCGGTAATCTGAGTGACCCTGCTTTAGGAATCATGTTCATGTGACCATCACACTGATCATTACTCCTAAGCTATGCATTATTTAGTAAGGAATACAACTTCCAAAAGGGCACACAATTAAAAATAGATCCATACAGCAGCTGCTCTGATTATGACCAATATGAGCAGAAGTCCAACCAGGCATGAGTCAAAAGACAAAAGGCTGCTGCCAGACACAACAGGGTTCAATCTCACTTTGGTTTAGTGTACTTTGACTTGCTAAGTCAGCCAGCAAGCCGTTTATATGGAACAGTGGTTCTCAAAGTGTGGTCTGAGAGACCAGCATCAGCATCATCTGGGAACTGAAATGCAAAGTCTCAAACACTAACCTGGATCAACTAACTCAGAAACTCTGAAGGTGGGCTCAGCAGTCTCTGTTTTAACAAATCCTCTGGTTGATTCTGACACAAGCTGAAGTTTGAGTACTAATGGGCAGGGAACAGCTTTCAGATTGTGTGCCCTAGGAAGGTACAACTTCTGATGACAAAAAGCTATCTTCAGAAGAGTCTTGGAAAACACCTGTCCTGAAACTAAATAAAACCACAGCAATCTTCAATTTTTCTATAAACCTAAAACTTGCTAAAAAAATTAAGTCTATAAACTTTTTTTTAAACTAACCATTGTGATCTTTGGGGTGAATGAGCACAGAGAAGAGCACAGGACTTTCTTTATGCAAATTTATTTATTTATTTACTTACTTCTACCCCAACTTGCTCTAAAAAGTTTTTCAAATAACTGAAACAAAAAATTTATAGCATCCAGTCACAAGCCATTCTCTTAGAAAGACTCGTTACTTTCAAACTAGCCTCATTATTTAAAACACCCAAAAGATAGGTACTAATCACTATAAAAACTCTTAAGATATCTTCAGTATTCACTGTAGGATTTCAGACCATTCAAGGCTAGGAACAAATGTAAGTGAGAAAGACTTTAAACTCACCAAGTTTAAAATCTCCTCCACTCAACAAGAGACATGATGTTCCTGTACTGGTCTGAGTATATGACCACTACACTGCTTCTAAGATACTTCATGTCATGAAAAGCCACAGCCTGTGATGTGTGCCTGTGTCCTGTGAGTCTGCCTTGCGGCAAGGTGTTTATGGTAGTTCATTTATTCAGCCCCTTAGTTAGTCCAGGAAGAGGCTCTGTGATGCCAGAATTCATTCTAGAGGTAATAGTGCTTGGGTAAGCCTCTAGCATTGCTTTAACTTTTGTTCAAATGATAAATGATCTTAAGAAATCAAATGGAAGTACCAGTAAAGGATTTATTAAATAGATCATTGTTATTTATATAATCAAAAACCAAGCAGCTGTTAAAGAAAATAATCTTTCTAATTCTTAATCCTGCACAAATATCAGAATCATTTAAAATATAACAATGCCAGGGCTCTCCTCCAATTTTGTTTGTCTTGGACAGGGTTTCAGCATCCATATCCATATTTTTTTTGAAACCTATCCAGGTGATGCTAACATGCAGCCACAGTTGAGGATCACTGAGGCAGAGTTATATTGAATAACACAGAAATCTCTCCCAAATATCTCATTACATGAAAAAAAATCCTTGGATATGATCTCCTTCTATTTTACACCATTTACTTACTCATTGCTTAAGCTTTTCAAAATGATAAGGTGCTCGTGTTTTTTACTTATTTAAATTTTAAAACTCTGTTTAGAGAAAATGTGAATTTGTAGGAAAATGAGGATGTGAAAATGGTAATTGCTAAAATATACCATGTCTTCCCTTCTCCCACCTTCTGTTCCTTTTTCTCAGAGTATTAAAAAAAAAAAGAAAAGTAAAATAAACAAAATTCCATTTCTGTCCTATCTACCCAACACCTATTATTTCCAATACTTGGGACTGGGGTGAGGGAGGGGTTTAAAAATGGAAGAGTTAGAGAGATACAGTTCATTCATTCATTCAGCAAACATTTACTGGTTCCCAGACAGGTCAATGCTGTATGCTGGAAATACAGCAATAAACAAAATATACATGCCCTCATGTACATCGTGGATATCATCCTGCCCTCATGGAGCTTTGTTAAAGAAACTTAATCAAGTTTCCAGAGAAATGAGAAAAGACTACCAAAGAAGAGATGGGCATTCATCCTGGGGTCATATATACATACACACACACGTGTGTGTGTGTGTGTGTGTGTGTGTGTGTGTGCATGGCTGTGAGTTTAAGTGCCAGTGACCAGGGACAGTGCCCATTTCTCCCAATATCCCCACTTAGGGCCACTATAAATGAGAGTACCCATCATCTCTCATCTGAGGAGAGCAGGCTCTTTGCAAAGTTAAATTAGAGCTTGCTACTGTAGCAAAAGATTGACTAAAGGAGTTTATCTTTTTTGATTTTCCATTATCTAGTTGCCACCAAATAAGATTTAACATGAAATGTTACCTCTTACAGAGTTTATTGATCAGGCTCATATATCTGTTCATCTAACTAGATGAGCCTGGATATGGCAGATTCACCTTTTCAGAGTTTACAGTTAATAAAGCCCATTGTATACAATAAGTAACTTGCAAAATACTCGGCTTTATGGAAGTGGTTGCTATGATTAATAGTCTCTTGGAAGAAAATATATCTTCACAACCACAGCAAGGTAGGCAAAGACTTCCAGGGTAATAGGATACTTTGCCATACTTCATTTACTTTAACATGAAGGTCAGTTTTAGCCATTTATAACCAAGACATGGGAAGAAATTATCTAGCCTACCCACAAGTGGATTTCTATTTTTTAAAATCTCATTTGATTACTTTGGGAAATATACACTACAGACTATCTAAGCCCTAACCTGCAAAAGTAGAAAATTAACTCTATAGGTTAACTAGAAAAACAGAAGAGAGAGAAAGTTTATCTGATGCTGTCCTTTTATTACCCCAATGCATCTGTGTGGACATTAAGCACTGAGTAATTACCTCTAAGCATTGATGTGCTATTTTTAACTTAAAATGTTCAATCTTTGCTCAAAGTAAGACATAGGATTAGTGTTTTGAGGAACAGATTTGCTCTAATTTAAAGGAAAGGGGTGGAAATGTTCTGGAAAAGTAAAAAAATCTGAGCTCTTTATTCAGCATATGCAAATTCCTTGAAATTGCTTTATAAAACAAATTTAAATTATGGGCTTCCCAGTCAACAATTCCAAAAAGCACCCTCATTCTTTTTTAATTCTTTTCAAACTAGAGGATCTCTGAGAGCCAGGCCCCTCTTTCCATTGGTCTCTGTAATACAAGAGCCACTGAAGTGGTATTTTCACCTTTATGTACGACGGAGCAATTCCAGGTTTGCTGTTCTGCTGTTACATGTCACATTATCCTAACTGATACTACTATTTAAAACCATTAGATTGCTATAGGGATTAAACAGTCACCTAGGTAACTACTCTGCCCCATGTTAATGTATATATGACGTGTGTATTTTAAGGCACTGTAGTGCTTCTAAAAAGTTCAGATCTCTCAGACTGGTTTTTTGCTCCCAAAACTCTAAGAAGTGTGAGACACTTCAAACAGTAAAAATGCCTCCCATGGAGGGGGTGGAGAGGCATACATTCACATACTGAGTCCTGTCATTTGTAAAGCCCCTGAGGTAGTTTTGGTAAGCCAACACACACCCTTGGGGCATGAGGAGAACAATATGAACCCCACCTTATGGGGTAGAGTCAGTGGTGTAGTAGAGCATTCAGTGTCCTAAGGCCCAAGGCCACAGGGCAGTTTCTATCCTCCCAACCCCACTCTGCAGGTTTCTGGCTCCAGCTCCCTGTCCAACTTTCCTCTGAAGTTAAAGGGGTTAATTTTTTCATTTGTCTCTGGGCTTGATAGGAAAACAAACAAAGATAGGATTGACACCCCTTCCCTCTAGAGATGAGCTGTACTCCAGGACAGAGGAGATGGCCACCAACAAAGTGTAGTCTCTTGGCAGGTGGGTTAAACCTCCCCCACCGATGCCTGAATCCCCTTCACAAAGACAAATCATCTCGTTCCACAATTAGTGATCCTGCAGAAAGAGAATCCTCCTCTGACTTAAACACAGACATACTATATGCAGATGACTGATAACACACAGCTCCTTTCCTGAAACGAGGCTCCAATTAGAACCTAGAGGAATGCAGAAGACAGGAGAAGATGCCCTAAGAGGGACAAGGCTGCAGAAGAAGGAAGATGGGGATGCCTGGAGGACTTGAGTCCTTCACCACTTAGCCCAGGCAGATACTGCAGGTGAAGACAAGGCTTTTCCAGGGTTGTCCAAAAAACAAGAACTGAGACATATGGAGATTATTTCCAATTTTAGCACAAATGTTTTCTGTAAAATTTTAAACAGGTCACAGCTATACTCTAAAAATCCCAAGACAATCAGTAAGTTATTAATTAAAATATGTTTACATCCCTTATGTCAACTGTAATTGTGTATTTTCAAACTAAGATGTTCTACCTTCTTTAACCCCACTAATCCAGGAATAAGTAGCAATATATTGATATTCATGCATCTTTTTAGAGTCTGTGGGTCTTACACAGTTCTAGGGGAGCCCAAGCTCCATAAAAATGTCCTATGTTCACCTTTATTCAAGTCATAGAACTCAATTTAATCAAGTTATTTTTTTTTCAAAATGGAATTGTAAGTCATCCCTAGTGCATTAATTCATTAATCATTCCTTTGCTAACTATTCTATTTCATGTGAGTACTAACATATGTGTTTGAACAGAATTTATTCACACATAAAGTGAAACATTTTCTATCCCAAGAGTGATCATCATATCATAATTAAAATCAATGTGGAGTGCTGGCTGAAGGTCTCATATAAGTCATCAAAGTAAATTAAAGCAACGCAACAATGATATGTTGTAATTATCAAATTTACATTCATGTGGTTACAGGTTCAGCAGGAAGATGGGCTGAGCACCTATATCCTTTCACATACTTTTGAAGGACACAAATTTTTCAAACCCTGGTAGCTGGTTAATAAATACATTTGCTTCCACATAATAAACCCTTTAAACAAGCTTTAAAAACCTCAAATAAGCAATTATCACCTCCACCCTACTCCAATCCCTGCCTACATTTGTCTGGGCACCAGACTACAGGAAGGAGACAGGATCCACAGGAATTAGGACAGGATGAATGGGAACAAGAATTTGCATATAAGGGGAGGCCAGTAAAGGGAGGGCAAAGATCCTCATAAAGGTCCCCCTCTTCTCTAAAAATGGGTGCTGTTGAGCCACAGTCACTAAGTTAAGAAAAGAAAAGAGATGCTTTAGAACAGGCAAGGAGAGAGAGATCAAGTCACAAAGGAGAAAAAGAATTAGGAAAGCGGCTGGAGTTGGACATGACCCCAGAGCAGAAAATGCCATGTGGCTCAGAATGGAGACCCCTGGGAGAAATCCTAGATCCCAGGATGTGGGAGGTGTGGAGGAACCTGGAAAATCCTGGTTCTGCATCTTGCCTCCAAGCAAGGAGTCAACTGGCCCAAGAGAAATGAGTTTAGATTGCCTTGAAGGTTCCCAGAGTGGAGAATGAGAGCACCTGTGGCTGCCTATTTTAATTTTGTGTCCTTATTACCAAGAGAATCTTCCTAATGTCCTTCCAAATGTCTTGGGCATTCCCTGAAGCCTGTTTGTCCCTCCTCAATACTCCTAAGACACAGAGAGTTTCTGCTCAGCAGCATCCTCATCTGAGAAAATTTTACCAAACTGAAAACAGTCATTAAGTGCCCCTTAGCATTCTCAGCCCTAAACTAAGGGAATTCATAGAGAAGCTGAACAGCCACTTGTGGGGGGGGGGAGGATTACAGAGAATGTTCCAGCATATGAATGGTCCCCATAAACATCTTCCAAACCAGAAAGCCTTTGATTTGATTCATCTTTTCTGTGAAGTTTTCCATCAATTTGTTAATTTTTGTCACTATATCTATCACCTGTCCAACTTCTCCATATTCTTTTAATATTTTTATATCTATATGCATAGGAACAGTTTCTTACAAGACAAAACCTCATTAATTCAGAAAAAGTTGGAAAAGTCATGTCCCAGAGTAAGAAATAAGAGCAAAAAGTATTTTCAGTTAAAAAATTGTCTGCTACAAAAGACTACATAATGGATATTAAACAAAAGGAGAGTGTTAAGGACAGTGAGTTAACAATAACTTTGTTTTTATGGGACTCTACACTTTTCAAAATACTGTTTCATGTATTATTTTATTTTTCCAATTTTATTCAATATGTAAATACAATCTATAGGTAATAGATCAAAACCTAACGTCTTGAATTATCCTGCTAAACTTAATCTTTAAACTCAATAAGAATTATATATAATTATTCAAATCTGCATCAGGGCAGTCTGAATTAATGAGGTTCTGTTCTACTGTAGCTATAACATAACAAACCAGACAATTTTATGGGCATTTTATATCCCAGAGTGTCATTCCCATCTACAAATTAGTAATAAATACTGTTTCTTCACATAGGAACTTTTGTCATAATGGAGCATCTCACTTTAAAGAAGCTTCACCAAGTAATATTATCTTATACCTCAAACACCATAGAAATGTTTTATATGATAAATGTGCTAAGGGTTCATTATACTCTAAAACTACTTGCCCTGATTTAAAATGAGCCTCAATAAAGAGAATATCCCAAGATGTTGAGGACTTAATGTATCACAGAAATCATCACCTTTCTGTTCGTTCAGAAAAAAAAAAAAAAAAACAAGTCACAATTAACCCAATTAACTGTAAAAAATGGAACTAAATCAACACACGTAGAAACCCAGACATAGAATCCTCTATTCGAAGAACCTAGTGACCCTGAGAGGGCCTATAAGCATCTTCACCATCTTCACCTTCTCCTTAAACCTGCAGCTGGAGTCAGAACAATTTATTGCCTTTTCACAATGGTCAGAAAGACCATGCCTTTACCTACCTTAAAAAGTCTTAAAATGTTAGCAACCATGATGGACACGGAGCTGGCTGCAGCACCTATGACACCAGAAATCTTGTCGGGCTTGGTGAAAATAGGTGGATCTCCATTCGCACACTTCACATCAGAAGCGTCTTTCTCTATCAAGGCCTGCACGAACGTTAGTGACTGCTCCAAAGCATAGGTGTCCCTTGAGCACGTGTCAAGGATCCGGACACCCAGAGTGATATTGGAGAGGAGATCAGGGTCTTTATTAATCTGGTCGATTGCATAAAGCATGGCCTCCAATCTGTGGATCCCCTTCTCCTTCTTCAGCTCCCCACAAGGCACCCCTCTCTCTCCCTTTGCATGGACTGGGAAGAGCCCCCCCAGAATGATGTCCCCATCCACTCGTATGGAATGGGCATACTCCTGGCTGTGAGTTCTTTGCATCATCGTGAGGATCCAGTAGAACTTGGCGGTCAGGAGGAAGAAACAAGGGCAAGAGGCTGATCGTTTTCCCTCACATACCATTTTCTCCACAGGTGGTGTTACAATCCAAGACCCAAAGTTTATTTTTGCCACAGAAGAAGAGGGACCACCAGAGCCTGTACCTTCTGGAGGCTACCATCAGGGCCCATGGGAAAAAGGCTCTGTGGGTTTCAGCGAGTTTTTTTTATTTGAATGTCACAGTGAATTTCCATCAGACCCCTAAGGTTCAATTTTATTTCCAATAAAGTCAACTTGCCTGGAATGGTGCAATAATTAAAATAACAGCTGAGGTTCTGATGGAGTGATGAGGTCAACAATTCACGTCCTTGAAGTCAGCCCTGTAGCAGAATTATTCCTGGGGGATGGAGGGAGGAAAAAGAGGGTTCAGTTTAATAGGTCTACATTTTTCATATTTTTAAGTACTGTCTACACCAACATTTTTTGTTGCTTAATTTTCCATATTCAGTAAGAAACTAATTTTTCCCCCTACCCCATGAGTCTGAACACCTGGTTGCACAGCATCTAAACAGAGAGATTAATGACTTTGGAGCAGGGGAAACAGAAAAGTATCAGAAACTAGGTTGGTTCTCCCAAGCCAGAAAGTATTTTTATTTACCATTTTATTTCAATAAATTCAGTTTCTGTGAGAGGAAAAATCCTGTGATTGATGGCATTATTTCTTTTCAAATCTGTTTTTACTTTTTATGGCTCTCTGAATTTAGCATTTAAATTTTGTCCACAAAATCATAATGAAAGTTTATTCTCCATGATGTATTCAACAAGCCAGTCATCTGTTAATGACATTTTCCAGTGCCTCTGATTTCCCAGTGGGAAAAGTGATTATTTAATCACAAAAAAAGGAAAGAAATCTACCCAAGGAGCCCAAAATGTGCAAATTTTACAGCTTGTGAGAAGATTTAACAAAGACTGTCAGATGTTTCATATAAATTATCTTATTGTTCTCTGATTACAAAACAAAGACTTGAAAATTAAACACATAGGGAGGGTTATGTGTGAAGACATTCCTATTATTACCCTTGTCAGTTTCCTAGTAATTTGTCAGGGTGGAAGCAATGGGTATGCTTATAGTTCTCAAGTCAACACTCCTTGATCCTAGAATCGCTGGGAGCAAATCAGAGCAGAAGATCAAATCAGAGCTTAATTTTGTCTGACTCAGTGAGGAAAACAGTTATTTCATCAGGACTAGAAATAACCCTACAGTGAAAATGTCTACAAGCAAATCTATAGAAGTTTATTCTTGGACCTTCACTCTTTAATTAAAGAATTCCATGAGACTCTTTCAAAGGACTTTGAGGAGTTTTAACTGAAAACAAGAACTGACTTAACATAAGGGAATCTGATATTTAACATGCACATATAATTAAGAGAATAAACAGCACTGACTTATTTTGGCAGGATGGTTAATCTAGCATTCATTTCTAACCTAGATATATGTGTGTGTGTGTGTGTGTGTGTGTGTGTGTGTTGTATGTGTGCTTGAATTCTTAAATTTGGACAATTCTCCTTTACCCTAGCCGACCAACATCTGGTTGTACTTACCATTTACTTGTTTAATTTCCAGTTCATAAAATTTTCATTCCATCCTGCCTGTCCCAAAGGAAAGAATGGTGCCTCCCTAGAGGACTACTGAACATATGTCCAAAAGCCTTCAGAGAAAGCTGCACTTTCTTCACTCTCGTATTAGAAAAGGGGGCTCGTCATAGCCCACTGCCCTGGATTCTGGAGTACGCACCTCAAATACACTCAGAAATACACCCATTGACCCACTCTGCTGAGACAGCTCTGTTCTGCCTACGACAAGCATTCCTTGCCTCCTGGAACATGCTAAGCCCCCGATTTCTTCCATTCTGTCCCAAAATACTTAATCCTTTTGTGATTTTTCTCACCTCTTCACTGATATTCCCTCATAATACTCAATTCTCCTAGCAGCTGCTTCTTCCTCCAAAAATCCGTGATTTGGCAACGACCTGACCTTGGGCGTTCTGTTAAAAGGAAACACTTAGAAAGTCAAGTTGACTTTCTGGATGAAACCATTTAAGTGATAGACCATAAATTACACTGACTACCCATTAAGAGAAGTAGGATTGTGTTTTACAGTTTCACAAGGAAGACCGGTTATAAGGCAGTAGAACCTTATTAACTCTGACCACTAATTCAGAGCTTGAGACCACATCCACACAGCTGGGCTGACCCTTAACATATCCGTGCTGACAGAGCACAGAACAAATGGCTACATAAAGGAGAAAAGTTTCAGGAGAAAAGGAAGGGAAGTATTGTTCTCCAAAGACCAGTCTTTCTTCATTACACCAAGTCACCTCCCAAGTACTTAACACACTTAAGAGAATAAATAGTTTTCAATTATAGACAGACATAAAAACAGTCCACGTGTTATTTACAAATCATCCTTACCTACTCCTGTGGCATTAACCTAGTTCCACTTCCTGTACAGTCCTGAAAATAATAAAACTGAGCTGCTTTTAAAAGTCTTCATGTTTGCAATAATTTTTGGTCTCTTCAGCATTTCATAGGTCTGTTTAGAGCTTTAAATTAAGGAAAGTTTGAGGATATGAAAGCAGTGAGGCAGGAGTTAGTTTTGTTTAGTGGAAGAATCCATGTAAGTGTAAAACAAGAGGTTTCAGTTTGGTTATTATTTATGGGACAGCTCACTTGAATTTTTGCTTAAGTTTCCTTGCCTGCAACATAGACTTAATGGCATGGAATCTCTCTAAAACTGGGTTTTCTTGTCTGTGAAGGGGTGACAGACCTGCCACACAGCACACACAAAAAGCATAGCATCTGTCACAGAGTAAGTGCTCAGTAAACAGGAGCAATGATTGCTTATTGGTCTGTAACTCAATTTCCACTAAAGCAGAGCAACTTTTTCATATTTGCCCAGTTGAAGTTTTTGCTGAATTTTGTCACTTTAAAATTAAAATCAGAGCTCCTCATAAAATATTGAAATGTGGCAGTTGTTTCAAAATCTGATACGTTGTCATAAAAATCACAATCTCTTGACAGCAAGTAGAAGGTTTAGTTTCCCTTTTAAATACCCAGGAAAAATATATTTGAAAGTTTGTGGAAAACTATGTATATTGTTTCATTGTATAATGTTATTACCTAATTTTGCTCTTATGCAATTCTTATAAACTTTAATCTAAACTCATCCTAATTGGAGTCAAGAGTTTTAAAGAAATAATTACCTTTTTGTGCTGTCGAGCCAAAAAACAATACCTCGTGTCCTGAGCTTGATTTAAAATAAGTAATATTCTCAAACTGACCTTCCTCTGGAATTTGATGCAAACCTCACCTGTGCTGATAGACCTCCTCAAGGAGGTTTGAGGTCTGCACTCATGAAATCAACCTCTGAGGGGAGCAGGTGCCTTGTACTCTTTCTGAGGGACTCCCCAACCTTCCCGGAGACTTAACCATCAAACCTCTAAGCCCTTCCTGCTTCCTGGGATCACTCCCAGCTGATCCTAAGTACAGGGTACATCATACATCATTAGCACTTAAATCAACAGTCTCTTGCTGGCCTGGGTCGGCTGTGGAACAGGCCTGCCATCTGGAACTTGAGTCTATGACTCCTTTACAGTGCTCTAGCTGTTTCTTGACAGGCCAGTAGTAAGGACAGCTCCCCAAGGGCCAGAGTCCTGAATTCTACTTTTTACTTTCTACATACTTTTTCTGGATCAAAGTGTCAGGTGCCTAACAGATTATCTCATTGAATTTTCATATGCCAATCATTAGTTCTTATAAAAATGAGGAAAGAAGGCTCAGCGAGGTTAAACATGGCTCAAAGCCCTGGGCTAGTTAAATGGCACCACAGTCAAACTCCTCAGGCTCCAAGGTGGGTCCTGTCCTTTGAGAAAGCCCCCGATGCTGCAGAGAATGGCTGAATGCCCTTTCTCCACTGGAAACTTTCAGAAATGCATGTATCTTCAATGATTAGCTGCTTAAGAAAACTTGTGTGCTAATTAAGAAGGGACAATCTGGGGGCACTTCCAGGGCAGAGTACATTCTAAATCCCTCAGAATTGAGAATATCAAATACGATTTGCCCAAACACCTCTGCTTCAAATCAGGTTTCCTGGACCGCCTGATACCAATGAAAACAAACCCACCAACCACATAAGATCTATTAGGGTCTGTCGTCATGTCTCCCTCCAGCACTTGGTAAGTGCTCTTAAGACATGATATGGTAAAATCCGGAGGAATATCATTAGCCAAGAATGGTAATTTTTTTCTCATACAAAGGCCAAACAGCATGCATATGCTGGATTCCATTCACCTCTTTTAACAAAGGTGAAGCTGAATATTGTCATCAATTCAAAATTGTAAATCCTGTAGCTTCACTTGAAACTGCCCACACTTGCAGCTCTTTCGGTTTTAGAAAATGCATCACATCCATCTGTCATCTCCTATGCAGTGACATGTATTCAAGGCCCTGGAATCTTCCTGGGGACAGTGTGAGGATGGGTCAGACAGAGCCCTCCTCTGGCAACAGAGGCGTGGAATTGGATCCCTATGTTAGTCAGTGGCTGGTGACACTGAACATGTCACTTCACCTCTGTGTGCTTCCATTTCCTCATCTGTGAAACGAGTGAGATGGACCACATGCTCTCTAAGGTGTCTTCCAGCTTCCCATTCTGAGATTCTATTATTTTTATAATAGGAGAATATGAGATTATGCTCAAATGCCAGAGCAAGCTTTTGCCAACTGAACACAATAACCTATTTTGTTTGCAAGCTGAGTGACTTTTTCCCATCAGTGAGAGAAGGTTGTGAAAACTCTTCTGTACAAGCAAGCTTCATATTAAGGAAATCTGATACATGAAAAGCTCAATTTACTAAACAGATAAATAAGAAGGTGATTATTTGCATTTCAAAAGAATTCACCACAGGTTTCCTTTAAATAGCTAAATCTCCCTTGCATTTAAAATACAACCTGACTTAGTAGAATTCAATTTGTATAGGTTTTTTTCCAATAACACAGCTATTGCATAAAAAGACCACATTTAAAGTAATGAGAAGCCACTTTTATAGTATGTGTCATGTAAGACAAGAAGGGGGCAAAACAACATTTACTGAGTGTCCAAGGTAAGCCTGAAGCCTCACACACATTATCTCATTTCCTCCCAAAATATACCTAGGTGATTTCGTAGCCTCCACTTGGGATATGGGGAACCTAAAAGCATAGAGATTATATGAATGTGACTAAAACTTTGGGCCTAAATTCAAATGCAGACTCCTGCTACCCTCCTTGCCTTACTCACACCTGCTGGGTGTAGGAGGCCATGATAGATATTGAGCTAACCCTGATTTGATAATGTGGACTGTGAGTGTGGCATCCTAGGGTCCAAGAACTCCCTGATTCTAATCTCACTTCCACCCCCAGTCACTAGATGGCATTGGGCAAGTCACTTAACCTGGGATCAATTTCCTGTTTCTAAACTGATGAATGCTTTCTGGTCACTTCTCAGGGATGGGAAATCAAGTGATATGTTATATGTAAAAGTACTTTATAAACTGCAAAGTGCTATAAGAATGTATAGGGAAACTATTGGTTTAGCAATCAGTCCTATTTCAAATAATTTACTGGTAAATTGTGATTAAAAGACCTCACTTTCCCATCACACTTTGGGCTGGTCAAGTCTTGACAAGTCATATATTCAAGGAATCAAAGAAATCAAAGGAAAACTGGAAAGGAAGACCCAAGAGGGAAAAAATGGTAGTGCAATATCTGACAGAGAGCTGAAGGTCACAAACACTTGGAGCATGCAAAGGGCTATTCTGGAGGAAGTGATGACAAGATATTCTTCTACAGTAAAAAGAAAATAATAGGAAACCTTCCTAAAATGTATATGCAGGATAGAAGGCAGCCCTTCTACCACTAAGGGTCATTACCACTGGAAATGTTAGCCAATAAACAGCCAGCAGATTTCTATCTTTAGGCACAACCTTGCCTGGAAAATTATTAAATTGGAAATATATATGCTTAATAATCTCCACATACTCATAGTGAGCCTCTCCTACATCTTCACACTTCTGCTCATCTGTTCCCTTCTTCCCCAGACCTGGAGCTCCTCCCTCCGCAGTGCTATGGGTCACAACCTCAAGACCCCATTTCTCATCACCTTGGCTTTCCTCAGGCAGTGAGTAGATTCATTAACAGGTATCAAAACGGGAAGAGGCATTACTGTCATCTGCCAACCGGAATGCATTTATAAGACATTTTCCAGGAGACCCATAATTTCTTTTCCAAACAAATGTCTCTAATAGTGGCTAAGACTGGCAATGTTTAACAAATCAAAGCCCAGAGTTGTCATGAGTCAGGAGCCTCTCAACAATGGCCCTCAAATCACACCAACAGCACCGCCTGCCACTCACAAAGCAGGGCCTGGGTAAGGCTGCATCACACTCAAGGTCCTTAGTCAGTGAGTAAGTTCATCACAGTTTGTCAAAGCACCGAGGAGACAAAAAGAAAAAGAAAACACCTCTCTGACAGAAGAGGAGAGAAAGAAAAATCAAATTAAATTCTTAGCAGACGGAAAACCTGCTCTTGAGATGGAAACAATATAAGGCAGCTGGCTCTCTATTCACATCCTCTCCTGGAAAAACATGGAGTGACCATCCCTCCCAAGCAAACCATACGTGTGAGGCTGGTGATGTTCAGTAAGGTTCTGTCAAGGAAACAGCAAGTTTCCTGAACCTTGGAAACCCAACCTATTTAACAGGCATGCAGATAGGACCAAGTCTTTGCTGCAGGGCTAGTTAAGAGAGAAGACCATACAGTATCTTATTTTTTTAAGACACAGGGAGAGTAACTCTACTCCCCACACTAAAGCAAAGTCCTCTTTATGTTGGGCATTCTAACTATAGGAGGAAGATAATGGGAAAGAAACCTGAAAAGAAAAACATCATTGCTACCATGAGCATATGTGCACAATATTCTGTGTTTCATGCCTGAAGACAATGAACACTCTTACTCAGAGACTGGCACACAGTGATGCCAACGTGAATGGCAGCTAGTTGTTTGCTATGTAAAGGCCAATTAAACAAGCCCCACAGCAGCTCCAATCTGCCCAGCTAACTTTGAAAAGAGCACATCTCTCCAGACCTCTAACTTTCTCCTGCTCTTATTGGAGCTCAACTCTTCTTTTTATCTATTCCTTTTGGATTTAGATGTTTTCAGAATTATTCAAGTAGTCATAATTTGCAAAGGGAGCATGGCAGATTTGCAAAGGGAGCACTAGCTGGTGCAAACCAGAGAACAAATCGATCCTAAGTAACAGTACAGAGCTGTGTTCTTGGGATCTCTTTCTTTATTCAGGTTAAATCCTCTCCGAGAGAGCCTCCCTCCCCTCAGCTATTTCTCACAGCATCCCTGATTTAAAAGTAAGAATGCTGTCTTTATCTCAGGTATGATGCAACCTGCAGTTGACTCTAAAATGGGAAAATTGCACTTAAAAATGGTTACTTCATTTTCTGATGGATAAAGCTTTTCTTTTCAACATTATCAAACCACATATTTTCAAGAACCAGGCAATGAATTGCACACAGCTGATTCTGTCTCCTACCGGGATCTTTCAAGACATTATTCACAAGCAAGTGACCAAGGTAAACTAAAGTGGTTTCTGTAGCCACTTGCAATTATTGACAAACAATTTCATAAGGGAAAATGGAAATTACAGTCAAGTGCAATAAGCTGTTATCCAAGATCTACCTGCTGGTGGCTCTTTTTCTTTTTTTCTTTCAAGCAAAATACAAGCTATCATCAGAATGTGTTTCTCCCGTTTATGATTTTTCTTGTCAATATCTTCACAACCAACCCTGTTTTCTAGTTCTGTCAGTTGGCAGGATTTGTATTCAAACGCGGTAGTGGCAAGAAGGCAACAGCGTATTCTTCGGTGTTCGCAAGATTCCCGCCTCATCGGGTCTTTGGGAAAGGCTCACCCCAGATGGCAAATAGGGCATTCCCTCCCGGGGCGGGCTCGCTTCAGGGACTGAAGGGTTTGAGCTTCTCCAACTGCCGGGGGGTCTGTTTTCACTCCCGCCATCCGGGGTGGGCAGACACCCTCTGACCCCGGGCTCTGCAATTTGAGGAAACAATTCTTCAGGGAAGCGTGGGGGTGCGGTCTTGCGCAGTTGGGTGACTTGCACGCCCCTCTGCATTTCACTTGCACCAAGGGAGCGTGTCAGACAGAAGGTTTGGGTTTTTGCTTTTGTTCCTGGTTTTTTCATGACTCTGTTATATTTTCACCAACTGTACGGACCTCTAGGGATCTCCGAGCTGCTTGGCAGAGCAGATGGGCTCACTCTTTGGGTGGCTCAGAAGGTTCTTCACCTCCGTGGCTCTACCTCCATCTCAGCCCGCAGCCAGTCACCCCGCCCCCGCTCCCCTCTCCCCGCCGCATCTTTCTTTTCTTCTCAGTTCCTTTGGCCACTGAACCCTGGCTCCGGGTAGAGCCCAGGGCCTCAGGACCAGTACCTGGTTCCTCTTGCCTGTCCCGTGCCTACGGGGTCCCCGGGTGCGGCGAGGCCTTGGGCGCCTCCGCCCCCGCCGCACCTGGCAGCAGCGAGCTCCCACGCCCCGCGCGGGTCCGCCCGACTCTGTGGCCATGCTGGCCGCAGGTGCCTCGGAGGAGCTGTCGGACGCATTTGCCTTTGCTTTTAAAACTCAAGATCCGCGAGACCAATCCTCCCTCCCGTCCCCCGCCCCAAAGAGGACACGGAACTCCAGTGCTTTCCCCAAAGCCACAAAAGGGGGGCGCGGAAATCCCAACCTCGCTGAGCTAACTCGGAGACGCAAACTCAAAACAGATATGCGCTGTGCGGATCTGGGGGCTCAGAGAGAACCCCTAAAACGCCCTGCTCCTCCCGAGGCCCCCGTTCGCCTGTATCCTCGTTATACATTCATGCAGCCCCACGTTCAGGAAGGCGGGGGTTACCCCAACTCATCCCAGAAGCCTCTAACTTCGGAAATCCCTCCCGTTAGATTCGCAGAACGGAGGTACCTCGTCATCTCGGCGGGGCAAGTCCGGCTTCCTCCAGGACAGGTCCAGGAGGTCACCCAGGCTGGCAATCCGAGGAGTGCTTTAAAATACTGCCGCCGCACGCCCCATCCGAGCACCCAGGGCGCGCCTGCCCTCTTCCAGTCACCCTCAGTCTCCCATTCACCGACTAAACTTTTGGGGGATCACATCGCCAAGCCTTGGAGTTGCAGGCTTAGCGTCTTTTCCAAACCTCTTCTCTGGAGTGTAATCATGGGAAGACTAGAGGGGTGGCTGCCTTGTCCTTTGCAACGTAAAATCAACAGATACCCAATCAAGCTCCACTGCCCGGCCAGCCCCTCGCCCCCTGGTGCCCACTCTCCCTCGGCCCCCATTCCCGTCACCTCCGCCTGCCAGTTCACTACGGGTGTGCAAGGCCGTTTACTCGTTCCCAGGAAAGCAAATCACCAAAGTGATATGAGAAGGAACGGTGCGCCTGACTCTCTACTGAGCGGTTTTTGAGAAGAAAACGGAGGGGGAATAAAATAGGGAAAATTCGCCTTTTTCCGCAAGCACAGCCTGCGAGGGGAGCTTGGGGCAGGGGGCTTTTCTTCCTGTGGCTGGGCACTTGCTCTGCTCCTTTCCTCCTCCGGCCGCGCGGCGAGTCTTACCCTGCTCCCCGCAGAGGGCGCGGCGAGGAAGCCCGCG
This sequence comes from Manis pentadactyla, assembly GCF_030020395.1. NCBI lineage: Eukaryota > Metazoa > Chordata > Mammalia > Pholidota > Manidae > Manis > Manis pentadactyla. The sequence goes on from NC_080025.1 coordinate 125,489,743, forward strand.
GGGGGCCCGCAGCTCCATGTCAGCGCCGCCGCCGCCACGCGTGGCGAGCACCGCGGCCGCACTTGTGGCTGGTCTCGGGGCTAAGCGGGCTGAGCGGGCCCGGCCGGCGCCAAGTGTCTTCCATGTGAATAACAAATACTCCCACCGGCGGCCGCGATTGGTCTGCTCCCCGCGCCCCCCGATCCTCCGCCCGCGGCCATTCAACCCGCGCGGCGCGGGGAGCCGCGGCCGGGCTCGCGGCCGGGATCGCCGATCGCTCGGCGCCCGCCGGTCACCTCGGGGAGCGGGAGGAGGCACCCCAGGGGCGGGAGTCCCCGGGTTTCGGTGTCGCTGAGCCACCCCGGCGCGGGCGGGAGGGGGACACTCGGTCGGCGGATCCCGCTGCGCGCTACATCCCCTCAGCCCGCGGCGATGCCGGGACCAGAAATGTCGATAGTTCCGATTTTAAAAATCACCCCCGCGCGCCCCGCCCCGCCCCCCGTAAAAGGAGGATCCAAAGCCTAGGGGTGAGGGGCTGAGTGGCGGCGAGGGAAGGAGGCGCGGGCCGGCAGGACGAGGAACGTGGCAGGGAAGGAGCTGAGCGCCTCCGGCCGCCTGACGAGCCCGGGAGCCGCGCGCGAAGGCGCCGCACGACGGCCACGGAGCACGTCTGCAGGGCGGCGGGCCGGGGACCCCTCCGGAGCCCAGCTCCTGAAGGGTCGCAGTGAAGAACACGTGGTCGGGGGCAAGCGTCCCGCCACACGCCCCCCTTGCGGGGATGCTCAAAGCGCGCCGGCCGCGCGGTTCGCCTGCAAAGTTTACCTCGGCCATTTGTCCTGCCCCGCACCTCAGGCGAGGGTCTCCCCCACCCCGTCCCAGAGGGTCCCGGGGGACGCCTTCGAGCCCCAGGAGCTCGAGCATGGACGTAAGACCGTCCCCTGCGAGCACCGCGCCGAAGGGGGCGCGGACGCGCGCGGCGGCCGTCATTTTACTGAGCTGACTCAAGCGGCCGCAGCTGCGGAGCAGGAAAGTCCAGGCAGCGCGCGCCGCGCCTCCTCGGTTTCTGAGAGGAAACCTCGGGATTCCCCTCTCCTCCCGCCGGTGGAAAGCGGCCGCATGCTAGGTGCACAGTCCCGCGGCCCTCCCCTGAGTTATCGCCCAGGCACCCCGCACCTGCCGAGCCCAGAGAGACCGAGCCGCGTCGTCGCCGGCGCTCGGGGAGCTGCCGCCCGCCCGGCAGTGTGTTGGTGAGAAAGTTCCATCTAGAGGCGGCCGCGCGCAACTGCAGCCGACGCCCCGGGCCGGCCTCCTGACCAGGCGGCTCGGTGAGCCAGGGAGCTCAGGGGGACGCCCGCGACGCCAGGGGACTGGGAGGCAGGGAGGACAGACCCCAAGCGAAGCAGGCCCCCTTCCCCATCCGGCATCCGTGCAATGAATTTCAACTCCCTAAGCATCATGAACTCGTAAGCATCATGGCAGGGTACCTTGCATTATCCTTTCTATTGTTTATCCTGTTCGGGCTTTTCTAAATCACACACCGACTGTATGAGTTGATCCATGTTATTAAGTCCACTCTATAGATGAAGGAAACCGAGGCTTAGAGACACAGCTGAAAAGTACTAGAGCCAGAAATCAGAGCTGCCTGCCCTCCAACTGTGCCTGTACCCACTTCCTCCCTGGGGTGGCCGGGTTTTCCTGAGGCTGGTGTTAGTGCCTGAAGTTCCATCGAGAAGAGAGCTATCCTCATTTCATAAAGCCACTTCCACCAGTTGTCACTTAGAAAATCTACCTCTTTCCCTTTTATTCCCTCCTCTTCCCATTCCCTTCCATTCCCTCTCCCAGCTCCATATGAGGGGCGCTTTGATTGTAGAGTGATAATTTTATGGCTGGAGGAAGGAGAATTTGGAGAGATAAAATAGCCTGGGTCCCCTTCCAAGTTTCTATATAGGAACCTCAATTCACTGTGGATGTACAGCATAGCCTGGGGCAGGGAGAGTTGTCTGGTGCAAAGAGAGGCGAACCCCTAATTGATAGAGATGGAGCTGGGTGGGCTCATTGGTCCCATGCATGCACATGAAGTTTAGAGGACTTTCCTACCTACTGAAAGAACTCCCTCCTTCTCCCCCAGAAATGAGAAGGTATGCTCAGCAGCCTAATTTCTACAACAGACAGCCTACTGCATCCAAACTGCAGATGGGTGATGGCTGTCTCGGCAGAGTCAGCATAGGTAATGCAGGTTTCTGAATAAGTCCCTCTCTAAACCCTTTACTATGTGTGCATTAATACATTTGGGGGGGAAAGAGACATGAAGGAGGGGGCAGGCAGAGCAAGCCTGAAAATACCCTGAGTCCACAGAGCTACTGACCATACCATAGTCTTCAGGGTCTGCTAGAGGTCCAGTAGGATTGTTGCCCCAGGGTGAGCCGGGAGGGCAGGGAGGGGGCACCCTGGCACTCTGGTGGGCCCATTTCAGTAACGGGGACAGCACAGCTGCTGGGGCCTCTGGAGGCCTGACAAGGCTAACTGAACGGCTCAGGGGAGAAGCGCCTAATGAGCCTGCTTTTCTCCTTTCCCTATTGATCATTACCTGCAGAGACCTGGGGTCCTACAGGCAACTTCACTGCCTTTTTTGATGCAGCCTTCTGAAAGATGTACAGAATTGATTTCTCCTAGGGAGAGTATAATCCTGATGTTTGGTTTTGTATTATCTTTAACTCTTGAAATTCAGAATGGAGCCATCATCCCAGTCCAACATAGAATCTGATCCATAGGGAATAGATCCATTCTACATATTCTTGAATGTTTCCAGTGATTTTATCTGGTGGCCTGAGCAAGCTCAGACACAGGTTATAATCCACCCAGACTGATAGCACCTTCAGGCGCAGGAAGAGACATAGTCTCCACAAGTCATTGGTCCCTGTCAATACCAGTCACATGAAAAAGGCACAAGGCTGTCCAACCCCCATTCACCAAGCTCTAACCCCATGGCTCTGCTTGCCCTCTGCTGCAGCCTGTGTCCCAGGGGAGTGTCTGAAGCCCAGGCAATCCAAACTGCAGGTGATTCCAGAGTCATCCACCTGGTATCAATGTGAAATGTGTCTTTGGGAAGTGTCAGAACTCACATCCATCCTACTCCAAATATTTATGCAAACAAATATATTTCCTGATGGTTAATCCTCCAGGAAGATTTGCCTATTATCTTCTCATTTTCAGTTGATTTAAAATGTGAGAAACTGCCCATGTGTTCGAAAATGCAAAAAACAATGCCATATGTTTGGGGTCCATTTAACTCAAGCTGTGATATGTATTCCACGCATGGAGATTTATGCCACAATTCCCGCTTCGGGGTAATCATTAAGACTCGGAACCTTTGCAGGCTACTCACCCAGGAGGAATACTGACAGCATGAAGCTTCCACATGGAGCAAAGCTGACAGGGGAATGTGGGAACGGGATTGGTTTCTTTTGGAAACTAAGAAAATGTTTTTCTTGCTAGACCATCTGCAAGTTATGGTAAGTGTATATGTGGGTTTTGCTCAATTTATTAAAGCACTGGCTACTGTAAGCAAGAACAGACATGTGAGAATGACAGAGCCAATGAAGTTCATGATAATGATGTGCCCCTCACCCCTACTCAGCTCACATCTACATTCCAGGAGTCAGGAATGGATTTCCTGAGAGGGTATATAGAGTACAGTGTACATACATCCCTGCCAAGTTTAATTTGGGTTCCTCCAGAAACACAACCTGAGACAAGGATTCAAGGGCAGGTAGTTTTTTTAAGAGGTGAAGGAAGCCCCAGTAGTTGGATGGGGAAGTGGGCCTAAAAAGGTATGTTATCGAGCCAGCTGCCACTATGGACATCTGGAGAACTGCCACTGTGGACACCCACTGGAGAATTCTGGAAGCCAGAGTAGAGCACACACCACAGAATTCTCCCAGCCAAGGGCAGAGGGAGCTGAGGTATTTATACACCTACTCCTGTCAGTCTTTAGTAAGAAATGCTCCCAGATGGTGTTAATTTTCCAGCAATCACAGCCTACCACATGAATGGCAGCTAGCCTCCAGAAGCCAGATAAAGCCCTCTAGCAAAGAAATGCAGGTGCTAACAGTTAGCAGACAGGCGGTATGTAATTGAGTAGTAAGTCTGAGAAAATATGGGTAGGTGACTGGCTCTTAGGAAAACCATATAAAACATACTCGATCAAAGCAATGTCTCTTCACATGTGTCCTGGGACCACCTGCTTCAGAATCAGCAGGGGGCTATTATAAGCAAATTCTTGGGCCCCACTCCAAAGCTGTTTGATCAAACTCTCTGGGATGGTGCCTGGGGATCTACATGTTTTGTAAACATTCCAGGTGATTCTGATGATGTTCACTAAAATTTGAAATGCACTGTTTTCAGGAAATCATTCTCTCCACAGGCAATTAGCAGGCAGCACATTTAAATAAATTAAGACTTACTTGCAAAGCCTATGGAGGCAGAACTTAGGAGTCTAGGGAGGGGATGTCCATGCTGCCCATTATATGTCTGTGGATAAAATGAGAGTTCCTGTGGCCAGGATTCTCACCTGGCCCTGGTTGAATAGCTCACTGCACACCTGTGGCCAATACATGGCTGTTGACTCTATATTAAGAGCTCTGCCCAGTACTCTGGGCAACACAGTGGCAGGGCTGCAAGGCTGCAGGAGAGCAGAGCAGAGGCTGGAGTGGTGGCAGTGCTGAGGACAGAGGCCCAGAGGACGGCTGTGCGGGATGCTGTGCAGGCAGAGAGGCCCAGAGGATGGCTGTGTGGACGACTGTGCAGAGAAGCCCAGAGGACAGCTGTGCGGACAGAGGGGCCCAGAGGGAGAGACCGGCTTGCTGCATACAGACTTGCTCTGAGTGAATGGAACTCAAGTGACTGACCTGCCACCTGAAAATGAAGTTGGGTATAACCCTTTCACCCCAAAGAGCATTCTGCTGTCAATTTTCTTTGGTCACATTGAATCCATAGTGAACTTGCACGGGGCTGAAACCCATTGGCAAGACACTGTCCATGGCCACAGAAACTCCTTGTTCTCTCTTTCATAACTCTTTTCAAACTGAGATTCCATCCAGTGTTTTCTGAGGATAAAAAGAGGCTGAGGTCCAGCCCTAACATTGCCATTCACCAGACATATCATCTTGAACTTTCATTTTGAATATACACATCTTGAACATTTCTCCACCTGAATTTCTTACCTGTAATGTGGGTTTGGCAAAGACAATCACCTGTCTAGCCACAATTCATGCTCCCTATCAATAGTGTAGAGTTGTTGCTCAAAAAGGGTTGCCAAACACACACACACACACACACAAAGGAATGCATTTCCCCACTTCCCATGCGTCTAGGTGCACTCATATATCGAGTTCTTATATAATAAACAAATGATGCATGTCATTTCTGGGCCAAGGAAATGTTCCTCCTTCTCTAAGAACAATTTGAGGTCAAGCTGAGCATGGTCACATGCCCTTCCCCAGCAACATTTATGCACCCCAAGACATAGGGCCAAGTGCATGTTCACATTCCCAAGCCCAGTTCCTACCTCTGGCTTTGCCTGGCCTGTAAGACTCAGAAGGAAAAGACAGTGCAGTTCCTCCATATCCCTGTGGTATTGCCTCATCCATGAATAGCCACTCACTGGACCACAAGCATCTTCAAACCAGGGGGACTGTACTGATGAGAGAATTGCTTTGAACTTCTCATTTGACTGTCTTGGCAATGGATTTCAGCCACAGGCAAGTTCACTGTGAATTCAATGTGACCAAAGAAATGACACTAGAACATTCTTGGTGTGAAAGGGTTATACCCAACTTTATGTCCATGGTGACAGGTCAATCACAAAAATCCCATTCACTCAGAGCAATTCTGCATGCAGAAAGCAGGTCTCTGCCTCTGGGCCTCTCTGCCCGCATAGCCGTCCTCTGGGTCTCTGTCCTTGGCACTGCTGCCACTCCAGCCTCTGCTCTGGTCTCCTGCAGCCATGCCACCGTGTGGCCCAGAGCACTGGGCGGAGCTCTTTATATAGAGTCAATAGCAACATATTGCCCACATGTGCGTAGTGAGCTAGCCAACCAGGACCAGGTGAGAATCCTGGCCACAGGAACTTTCAGTTTATCCACAATGACCTCCTTCAAGTATCTGAGAAAATTATTTTGAACTAGCTGGGAAAGAGAAACTGCTTCCCAGCACTGAAACACACTCATTATTTCTTCTCTACCCATCCTTCTCACACCAGCTGAGTCCTATTGTCCCAAAAACCTTCCCAATCTTCCAGAGCACCTTAACATGACCCACACAATCCAGCTGTTTCTTGTTTATTTTCTTATATTTTCTCTTCCTGCACATCTGTCAGGCTGGACTGTGTTGCCTTATAGTGTTGCAGCAGGACTTCATTTGGGTCCCTGGGCATACAGTAAGTAATAACGAGGTACCTGACAGTTACCTTTGGTCAGAATCAAACAGCCACGTGACCACCACCACCATTCTTCACACACACAACTTAGCTCCTTCCAGGGCTGAAAGGTGACACTAGGACACTAGAGAAAACAATATATATCATCTCTTTACTTTGTAGAAATTGCTGGATGTAACATAATCCCTAATGTAATGTCAAGTCCTATATTTCAGTTCATTAGGTTTAAAATTATTTAAACCTTATCCTTTAATTATTCATTAGACTTTTAATCTGAATCTCAAAACATGTATTCTTATAAGAAAAAAACATTTAAAACAATGTTTGGCAAATAGAAAGAACATAACTCTTAGCTACTAGTTACTATTGTCCAGAAAACAATTTGTATTATATTTCATATGGGTTTTATAATTTATAACAGAATCTTTTTGTCATAATCTTGATGTCAGATGAGCACTGGTCTCCTGAGGACTCTAGGATGCTCTGGCTTTTGCTTTGCTACTTGTCATCCATGGGTCAGGTTGTAATAACCAAACAAAAGCATACAGATGAGTATGAACTCAATAATGGGTCCAGATTAGTTATTTCTTTCTTTCCACCTTTAATAATCAAGTAACTCATGAATGCCTACTTGGCCCAGAGAACTAAATGAAGTCACAGCTACTACATCACAAAATAATATAGTCCAGCCTGACAGATTTGTAATAATAGAGAGAAAATGTAGGAAAATAACCAACAGCTAAAGTATATAGGTCAGAAAAGGGTGCTCTAGGAATTTGCATAATTTGTAACGAATTACCTCCAAAATTTAGCAGCTTTAAATAGTGCACATTCACTATCTCACAATTTCTGTTGGTCAGAAATCCAGGCCTGGCTTACCTACGTCTGCAACACACCTTCTCTCACAAGGCAGCAATGAAAATATTGGCTGGAACCTCAGCCATCTCAAGACTTGATTGGGACAAAAATCTGTTTCCAAATTTACTCCATGGCTGTCGGTGGGATTTGGCTCCTTGCAGGATGTTGGGCAGGGAGGTTCCCTTTGGCTGTTGGCCAGAGGCCACCCCTCGTTTCTTGTCACATCGACATCTGTATTATTTGGCTGATAACATGGCAACTGGCTTCACCAGTGTAAGCAAGTGAAAGAGAAAGCAAGAGAGTGCCAGCAAGATGGAAGGCACGGTCTTCTGGAACCCAATCTTGGAAATGACATCTCATCACTCTTGTTATATTCTGTTCATTAGAAGTAAGTCACTAGGTCCAACCCCTGCTCAAGAGAAAGGGGGAGATCACACAAAGGCATGAGCTCCAGGAAGCCGGGATCTTGGGGCCCTTGCAGGAGGCTGCGTACTCCAGGTAGGTCTGAAGTTACTGCTTTGATGATCCTGTTACAGGGAGGCTTGCAGAGCTCTACACATGCGTATCTCTAGCTCAGTCAGGCACTCAGAGCAGTGAACAAGCATGGAACAGCATCCACTAGTTCTAAAGCACTCTGCAACTGACAGAGCATCAATATATTGTTGCGTGTAAGGGGGAAAAATAAGTTTGTGAGGTAGAGAAGCTCAGTGGGTAGGCATTCCATTGCTTTTTAACAGCTTTAATTTTATTCTTTGCCTCTGCATGGTCACAAAGCACTCTAAAGGCTTTCTCATGCCCGTACTTGATGGCAGTCTTATTTCCCCCCCTTTATCCTTTTTTCTTCTTCTGTATTTAGATACCTAATGGTGGCTTCATTGGAACAAAGAAGAGTGAGAAAGATGATCATCGTTTGGGAGAACTACTGCACTTCTTAATTTTTCTTATTTCAAGCTGAGAGGAGGGAGGAAACAAGCAGAAAAGGAAGCAAAGGAGGAGGAAAAATGACAGTTCTGGGAAAGACTCAAGCTATCTGGGGTTTTATTCCCTTAAATTAGAAGTGAGGGAGGAATCCCCAGCTCACTTTTCTGAAACAGAGAAGCAGAATCCAGGATTTCCAGGGGCAAATTCTGGATGCAGTCTTTTGGGTGTGAAAGGAAGCAGTGGTGGAGGCGGGTGAGCGGCTGGTGGGAGTACCCCGGGGTTCCAGGGGTTCCGATGGGGAAGGCTGCCCAAGAGCTGCGGGGAGTGGGCGGATCAGGACAGCGGGACTGGGGGGGCAGGAGAGCGGGGCTGCGCCTCGTCCAGCAGCTCTTGGGCAAAGGGCGAATCTGAGAAGCGGAAATGGAAAAGAACTTAAACAAGAGGTGGAGAAGGAGTGATCTTTCCCTAAGGACATAGGAACAGTTGTGCAGAACTGGGAGGGGTGTGCATATCGGACCGTGGAAAGTCTCCGTCTCTGCATCCAGAACCCACTCATTTCTCTCTCCTTTCCTTCCCCAGCCTTTTCTACCTTCCTTTCCTAACTCTACCCTTTCTCCGTCCACATCCCTTTCCTCTCATATTTCCTTTTCCCTTTCTTCCACTCCTGACTCTGTAAGTGATCTTATTACAGAACAGAAGGATATTTATTACACGTTATACTTCCAGAATAGAATTTCCTGTTCCCTTTTCTAAGTTAAAAGCCTTAACAGATGGTTCTTATTAAAAATCCCAATACCTTCATTATTTTTAATCTGCGTGACCCTCAATAGATTTTCCCCCTCTCTGCCCCTTGATAGAGAAAGTTTTCGTGTCCATACTTCAAACTATAATGGTTGGATTGAGCTCTCTCTATGCTGTGCTTAGTTATAAAATAGCATACTTGCTAGTAAATTCTTCCTTGATGAAAGGGTATTCTTAAAAGTCCAAGGTTTCCAATTATAAATTAGCATGACCTGTCAAATCTGAACTAAATTTAAAATCTTTGCATATCACCTGTGGATTGAAGATTTCTTAAAAGAGAAAATCAATACAATGAAAGATTTATGTTAAGCTGGTTTCAGTAATCTATATTCCAAATCCATTGCTACATCCTGACAAATGACAGTGCCTAGATTTATTGGCAATGATGAAAAAAAAAGTAACAATTTAACCTTAGACTTTTGGGTGGGGGTGGGGGAAGCCTAGCTCTCAGTAGCCTAAAATTAAACTTTTCACCTCCATTCTGATGCTATTTTAGCAGCATGTGTATAGCCTCCAGCTGCTTCACTCTGAGGCGTGATCCTGTCACTGTCACAGCTCAAGGAGGACTGCGTCACAGCAGAGCCTAGGAAAACTCCCAAATGCCTGAATGTTACTGGATGGTGCACAAACTGCACAGGTGAGGGGGTGCCTCACCGTGCCACCGTACAAAGCCAAAACCTCCCCTCAAGTCAGCAAACATGTCAGGTACTCACAGTGTCTTGCCATGAAGACATTTAGATAATCTACCAGGCCAAGTCCAAATTAATCAGAGAAGGATTTTGTAAACTCCCCAGGAAACAGACAGTACTAACATGCCTTCAGGACAGTGCCATGCCCACCCAGCAGTGGGTGTAGGTACCCAACTTACTACCTGACAAGGCCAGCAATTCTGCCAGTGTGGCTCCTCCTAAGGAACTGTTTTCATACAAATACATTCTCACACATTCATCTAGGAGGGTAAAATTAAGCATATAAAGTCTAAGATTTTCTATTATAAAAGCTCATAAGTACTGGGGGAGGAAATTTGAGTCTTTTCTTTATCAGTGACCACCACTCTCACTTGGGCTTTGAGAGGAGACAGAGGAGTAAGAACATAAAAGGGAAGAGTAAAGAGAGGGTGACCAGGCAAGATGGAAAGCCTAAAGGTTTTTTGGTCAGAATGAAGATACAGAATTAGAGTCACCTGAAACAGAGGGACAGTATTTCTAAAGGACTCAAATTTTGGCCAAACCTAGAATCGCTGAGATTGGAAAAACTGTTGAGATGATCTTGTTAAACCCTTCAAATCATGGTAAAAAAAAAAATGATGCCCAGAGCAGGGCAGGAATTGCCCAAAGTGCCCTGGTGAGTCAGACAAAGAGATAAGAGTAGAAGACTAGACGGCTGACACTGGCCCGGGCCTTTGCATGACCAGGATCAACTTGGATTCAGAATTCACCACCCCAGAATTCATATAAGAAATACTTAGCTTTACACTTTTAGATATGCATATATGGTATAAAGGTTTATAGTATCATAGGTTTCTGTCTCTGTGTTTATAGGTTACTCTATGCAATATACTTTCCAAATTAAGATAATAGATATCTTCTCAACTCAATCATGCTATAACACTTACTAGGTATTTAAAATTACTTGACCCAAAGTCTTAACTGCAAGTACATTCATATGAAGTATATGGATAAAGAAAGTGAATATTGCAATTTATTTACATTTTCCATGAGCATGTATTAAGCATTACCTACTGGTGAGCACAATATTATCCTAGTTACAGCTTTCATTATTCAATCACATTTTCAAGACATGAATAAAAGGTAGGGAGCCTATAACAACTTAGACTCCTCCCTAAGTATAGGATTGATTCTGGGCAATGCCAACAAACTAGCAAAGATTGCTAAAGCTCATCTTGCCAAGCTAACCAGACCTTAGTCCCCAGCCTTCCTCCTCCAAGTCCACTGCACCCTCTCCCAAACCAGAGCAAAATTATGAGCATTTTAACTGAGGACTAATAATGGAAACTCTTAATGTTCAACATATGCAGGCTATCTTCATAAAAGAGAACAGTTCAGATTACTAAACTGTGTCAACCAAATAAGCTAGGGCTGAAAGCAGCCATATGTTTGTTAATTGGGTAGACAAGGAAATATGACTTCCTATATTTTGCCCTCAACTAGGGTTAGGCTACATGGGTTAAGCTTTTCAAGGATGGCTCCTAAGTGACTTATTTTGTAACCTTTGTGTCATGTTATGTTAGTACCTATTTATATTAAGACAATAAGACACTCTACATCTCTAGAACTTGCTTCCTCCACCTGCCCTTCTCCCTTGACCCAACCAGAGCCCAGGTAACCAAATTAAGGTATGATGGAATTTCTGTAATGTCCTTCTCTTTCTTCTACCCCTTTTGCTGTCTCCTTAACCAACCAGCCAACCAATAAATATCAACTAACCCTCTTCTCTCCAAAAAACAACTCCACAACTAACTCCTTCAACCCTCCCAGAATAACTAAAATTCCATCATCTATTTTCTTCATCATTTTGTTTCAAGGGAAGTCCCTCTTTGTATCCCTTTGAGCCCATATGTCCTCACATTTTCTATCCCAATCAAAATCTACTCTCAAAAGATGGAAACCCTTACATTAAAATTAAAAGGACTATCAGCAGTTTTAAAATATATGTCTCTTAGGAGAGGATTTGCCTTTCAGCAAAGTTCTGTGAAGATTTTTGCCCAGTGCCCACCTAGTTCCCTAGGCATCATTGATTCTCTAACTGAGTTTAATTCAAATTGAGTTGATATATAACTCAGTGGGCAAAATTAAAGATTTCCAAATCACACTGTGTTCATTAGAGTACAACTTTCAGAGTGATAACTGTTTCTATTGATATTAGTTCATACATAAAAGTGCTAGAGCCTTGGATGACCAGGTGGGCATTTGAAAAATTTGATTGCAATATTATTGTTTTAATCTTGGCAGACAAAGTAACAAACTGTAATACAATTTTCATGGATGGGGTCTTATCTCACCAACTAGTTTATAAACTTGATATCTTATAGACTTATTCTCCACAGCTCCTAACACTTGCCTTACCTGTAATGGGAGTTCAGCAGACATTTTCTGAATAAATATGAGAACAAATGAATAAAAGTGGGATAGGAAAATGCATGAATAGAAAGATGGTAGGATGGATGGTTGAATGGATGAAAGAAAAGAATATTAGTAGACAAGAAGGGATGGTACAGATTAAACACCACAATTCACCTTAACCCAAGAAAAAACTTACATACAGTTTCAATTAGAAAGAAATATACTTATATATTGGAGACAGAAAAAAGAGAAGAGGATCAATCCAAGAAGAACGTGGATAGCAAGAGAATGATGATGATAAGAAAACCTTGGTATACCAGGGTATCAGAAACTTGTGTGAATTTTGAAAATAGGCAAAAAGAGATTTCTAGGGACCCTTTCAGTAAAGTGCTAAACTTAGCTTTTATTATCTAAGCCAGTTTACAACTCTGCAGGAGCAGAGGTTAATTTGTAGGCTTTTGCTTGATGGAATAGATAGATTACAGTTTATAACCCTGTTGGATATTAACCAGTTTTGTATCTAATCCCTCAATCTTATTTTAGTACTTCCTATAAATGCCTAGCTACTCAAATGTTCTTTAAACCAATTTTAACATCTTATTGGTTCCCTCATTAATTAATGAGTTAAATAAAATCTTTGACAAACGTTCATTTTATATTTGCATAAGAGTCATCATTTTCTCTTTACAAAAAGTATCATAAATCTTCATGACATAGCATTAGGGAAACATCAGGTTTTTTAGGACCTAGAATACCTGCAGTTCTGCCTGGCCTCAGGCTCTACAACACAACCAGACACTTGGCTAGCTAGTCCTTTGATGTTTGGCTCCTCATCTATAAGAGTCTTGTTATTTTCATCCAGTGCTACCAAAGAAGTGATAAGTAATATAACTTCATGTATTTATTTTTGATGACCAAAGTACCTATTTATTCATTAATTCCACAGTATTTATTATGTCCCTATATTTTATATTCTCTGTACTGAGAAATAGGGGAAGATGCACTTTTTGAAAAGATCAGGTGATTTCAAATTATATGGACATGAAAATCCATTGTACAGTTTTTACCAATTAAAAAAAGAATGAACTTAGCGGTTCCTTTTCTGTCCGAAAGAGACTAAACTTGGAAATTCTATACCTACATTAAAAATATGTCTTCAAAGTGACTGATGCTTTTCTAAGATTGAAGGAAGAATTAATTCAAACCCAAGCAATTACTAATATTTGAAAATGTCAAGAAAATGGGCAATGAAAACTTTTGATAATTCTTAAATTTCTCTAGCTGTAGTAATTAGATTGAGGTCTACACAAAGAAGTATTGCTCCCTCTTTCCTCTAATACAGTGAGCTAGTAATCTGGGATGACTCATAGGTTATCTGGTTAAGTTGGTTAAAGTGCTGTGTTAAAGAGATAACGATGGTAAGTTCTCTTCCCAGGTGAGCTAGTTCATTGCACTCAATTCCACAACTGAAAGCTGTTCCCCTATGTCCAGTTAATCATAGAACATGGGGCAGTGTGAATTAAAGAGTCCATAAGTAGGAATCAGAGGACTGGGTTTCAGTCTGAGTCTACCACCACTAGGCTAGATGGCCTTAGGTAAGTCACAGTCCACTCTGGTCCTCAGGATCATCCTCAAGTTGAGTCATATGTTGTCATTATTGCTGTGATTGACTTAGACAGAGTTTTCTAATAAACTTAGAGACCAGAAAGTAACTTGCTAAAATGTAGCAGTAAGATAAATTGTATAATGTTAAGAAGTGATATTGTAATAAATGTTTGAGGTAACTGATAGAGGGGTTATCAAAATAAATACTGCAACTTCAGTTTAGAAGAGAGTGTCTTAAATTAGATAATCACAGCTTATTTAGACAAAAAAAAAATATTCTCAGCTTGGAAATGCAAACCCAACAACTAATATTAACCTAAATTGAATGTCATTTTAGCAACACTGTATTTCCCACCCTCTAAGCCAGTGTTCACCAAGCAGCATTCTAAGTAAAAGCTGCCACACCATCCAAAAATGGACTACCCATTCAACCGGCTAGGGTCTGTGGCCCTTCCACTGCAACTGGGTGAACTGGGATTGGATTCCTATTTGTTAATAAAGCATCATATGAATTCAGCTTTCTTTAATCAACCTAAGACCAGTGCAGCTTCATGAAATGACAAATTCAATTTCATGACTTTTAAAAACATGAGGATGTCACCCTAGGCTAGAGTAACATAATTCCAAAATTGCAACCCATGAGGTTCTGCCTGAAACAGGCAGCCAGCCATACCCTTACCTGCAATGGCAGTAAATGTGTGGGGCTTTGACCAGAGTTTAACTATAAACAGGGAAATGCTATTAGCAAACTCATTGACTAGGCTTCATTTTAATCATGATTTTGTTGAGGCACAACTCCCAACTACATGGTGGCAACACAAAGATTTCAAGAAAAAGGAGGAATTTTATATACATGAAAGGCACTAATTCAATACTCCTGCCACTTGGGAGAGCAGCCTAGGGGTACAGCTGCTTAAGACATTAACATTTAAACTTAACTACAGTAGTGAGAATAATTGTTACATTTCATTTCCAGAGATTTTTTTTCAAGGGAAGTTGCAGAGCACTTGTAGTTCAAAGTCAACGAATATTTTCAGAAGGCATGTTTCACCTAAGAACTGTGCATTTTATTCACCACCCCTTGTCAGTAGATTGCAATCACTAATCAGCCAAATGAAAAGGCTCCTTAAGGGAGCACTTAAGCCAATTTGAATGTCTGACTATGACAGAATCCTCCGTGTTTTTAGAGAAAGAGATTAAAACTGAAATATTGACTATTTTCAGGACTTGACAGGTCTCTAAGTTACTTTTTTAAATTTCACTTACAAACCTTAGGGACAGATTTCTGGCTGTGATCTCTGGGTCGCCTGCCTCAAAATCACAGAACTCACTGAGAATTAACTAAACCAGTGTTTCTGGAGTGGAAACTAGAAATCTATATATTTAATATACTCCCCCAGGAAATCTCTAAGCACACTCAAGTTTGAGACACAATCTCTTAAGATATGTTAGGTGAATAGGACCCTAATAATAAAATCCAAACTGAACACCATAGTGATTCTCACAGATCTTTTCTGACCTACATCTACTTAATCATGCCCTTCTAGTCTTAGCTTACTTCACGTGCAGTTCAAGAATGTTGTAAGTTAGCTTTCTGGAATCATCCCCTCTCTCTGCTCTTCAGTCTCCACCCCACAAGACTTCAAAACTACATAAAAGGTCACAGTCAAGCCTAGAATCACACAAACAAAAACAAAAAAACAAATTTCTTTCAATTTGCATGGAGTTGCCTCCATCATGTGTGACAAAGCATAATTCTGTCTTTATCAGCTGTAATCTTATTTCAGAGGATGCAAATGCTAGCGCTGAAGAAGCACACAGGTTTTGGTGGCAAGAAGACCTGTCACAAGTACTGTCACTGGCTCTTGGTAACTCCTTTCATTTTGGACAAGCTACTTAACCTGTCTGAGCTCCAGTTTTTTCATCTAGAAAACAGGAATCATAGTGCTTGGGACTGTTAAGAGAACTTAAGATCATTTCCATGATGTGATTGTTCAATTAATTCAATCATTCATTCAACAAATATTTACTGTGCACCTGGCACTCCTCCTAGTAGGCCCTTGGGATCCATCCGAGAGAAAAATAAAGATCCCTGTTTTCACGGAGCTTGCAATATTAGAAAAAGAATATAAATGGTAAACAATAAATAAATGAGTGAGTTATACCATAGGGAATAAGCACTAAATATAATGGGAAAAAAGGTATGAGCAAGATAAACGGAATCAGGATAGCAGGGGTAGAGAAGGGAGTCAAGATACGCTTCTTTGAGAAAGTGAAATCTGAGCTGATTTGATGAAGGGGAGGGAGTAAGCAAGAGGAAGAGCATTCCACGCAGGCAACAGCTGACGCAATGATCCCAAGATGGGGGAATGAAGGAGGGTGCCCAGTAAACCACTGTGAGGACTCTGGCTTGTACCCTGGGAGAAGTGGAGAGTGGCTGCAGGGTTTTGAACAGAGGAATGGCAGGAGCATCATGATTCCTTACTTATCATTAGAAATTATATGCTTCAATTATATATTCTAAGAGCTTAAACCCCCCAAGATTTTAATAGATGAGCGCTTTTCAAGAGAAATAGATTATGCTTGGGCTTATAGTGATTGTTCTTTGCAACAGAACTTAAAAACAGGATTAAACTGGCCCAAGAGCTCTCTTATGTTTGTATAACCATCTTTAAATCTCTCTGGAGAATCAGTGTGTGTGTGTGTGTGTGTGTGTGTGTGTGCGCGCGCATGCACGCGCGCTGAATGCTACTCTCAGCCCTACGTGAATCTCAGGCCAAGTCCCACCCTGTGTGTACAAACCTGTGTTCCTGCAGTAGGGTCTGAAGAAAAAGCAATAGCCCTAGACCTCTAGTCATGGGCCATTATACCTCTGCAAGAAATGAAAAATCAGCTCCAGATACACACAACTCAGGCCACTTGATAGTCTAGTGAAATATTTTATAAATTATGCATTTTCAATTCTGCCCAGTTAAAAAAGAGATGATACAATGTTAGATCTATGCATGAAGGAAATGGGCAGGCATTTAGAAGGAACCACATGATATTCAATAGATTCAGAAATAACCAGCAAGGGCAAAAGGATAGGCTTTCACACTTCATTTTTCCACAAAAGCCCTGTCCTGGAGCGCCACATATTTCAAAGAAATTTTACTACTGGAACTGGTACATTTTAGGCTCCTAGTAGCAAGGGTAGTAACTCCCCATATTTTACTTCATTCCTGATATTTTTGTTGAAAGTTAATATTTCTTTATTGGCCATTGTACTTGCTAATATTGCTTGAATAAAGTGTAACGGTGCAGTATGATAAAATTTATCCCATGGCACAGATAAACATCAGGCTACAGAATGGGGACCCCGTGCTGACCACTCTTTGCTGTTCCCTGACACTTGTATGATTACTTCACAGATCCTTTAACTATTAAACCTTCACATCCAAAAGGGACAAAACTGCATTGTATTAACAAGTTTATCTAATAAGAGATGACTGCAATAAAATATTACCCTGTGTTAATTTCCTTTCTTTGATTCATCTGGAAAATTGAATTAAGCCAAGCCAAAACTTCTGATTGAACATACAAGCTAATAAACTTCCTTCTCCATCTCCCTTCTAATTGCAATGTAATTTAAATGCTGGCACTTACTATTAAATTATTTTTCTAAGGGTGTTTATGTCAATTTTCAAGTTCAGTGGAAATCCTTTGAGATGGAAAATAAAGAAATTTACATTTATTCTTTTGCCAGTGTAGTAAATAAGGGTATGAACTCTGGACCCATCCTATCTGGGTTTGAAATTCAACTCTGTGCCCACTAGCTATGTGATCAAGGGCATGTTATTTAACCTATGACTCAGTTTCATTGTCAGTGAAGTGGGACTAGCAATAAGGATGTTTAGAGGATAAAATGAACTAATATATGAAAGCACTTGGAAAAGTACCTGACGTGATAAGTTGCTAAATAAATGGAAAAAAAATACTAAAAATCAAATGACTCTCTTTACGACCTACTCTAAAGAAAGAAAATTTGTGGGGAGAGTGGGACAAGAAAATCACTATTGCAAATGTCATTTTACAAGCTCTTTTCATAGTCCACCTGGTCTCATTAAATCTCTCCAAAATTTCCTACTTATGGGGACCATGCCCTTCCCCTGCAAAGGCAGCATCTATACAGGTGATTCTGAGCATGAGGCCCAAACTCTCATTTCTTCCCTTCCTTTTTGAATGTTCTCTCTGATTACTGGGAAGAATAGCTCGGGCTTGCCTCTGTGAGAGGAGACTTAATATGCTCCTTCCAGGTGGTACCTGTGGTGTTTATGGGGGATCCATGAGCCACAAACCCTGGGGGTGAGAAAAATAGAATCCAGAAATGGTTTTATAGTTCCACAGTTCTCTGGCACCCTGGTGAAATGCTGACTCTGCCCTCCCTGGGGCTGTGCATCAGTGTTGAAGTGGACCAGAGTCAGAGGCATAGATACACATATGGCTAGAAATACACACACAGTCACCACTAACTCAGAAATGGTTTGTCCCTAGACTCCTTTCCCTCCTGGGGGTTCTGCACTAGCTCCTCTGCCTGGAACAATCTGGTCCAGCTCACACATTACCTCCTCCAAAGGTCTCCCGTGATCAACATAGTGCCTGGAACAATGGCTGGCATGTGATACACACCTAACAAATAGTTACACATAAATGAATGAAAAATCTGTTTCACAAAAGAAATAATCAACAGCCTAGCCAAAAAGCCACAAAATCAAAACAAGAGTTAATCATCTTTTTTGAGTAAATAGGTAACATGCCCACATAGTTCAAAATTCAAGAAATACAAAAGGACTTTCAGCAAAAACTTTTCTTTATCCTCATCCTCCCTTCACTTTATTCTCCTCCCAGAATCAAATGATCTCATCAGTTTCTTGTGAATCCTTCAGAGATATTTTGCATTTGTCAACCAATTATCATTATATAGCCTCCCTTAACCCCCATTTATGACCGTTTTAGACAATCTTCTGTTATCTCACTGTCTTCCCAGAGCTCTTATAACTTTGATTTGTGTTTTGCCTAATTTAAAAATAATATAACTAAATTTATAGAATTATCAAAGCTAAGAACAATTATCTGAGTTATTTAAATTGAGAGTTCCTCTAGGGTTTTAAAAGGTATTTTTATAAAAAGTTCTTTTGCAACTCAACTTTCAATCTATTTGTTGCATAAAGCAAATAAATGTAAAATCTGTAGATAAGTTCATGAGCAGATAATCTTCCTTTGGCCTAGAATCTATTAGGGAAAAATCTCAGAAATACACCTGTATTGAGTTGAGGGGTATTTTTATATTTAACATCAGTACAAAAGTGATTCTGGAGCACAGAGGGCTTCTTGGAACCAATTAGCCACTTTTAATCTTTGATCTTCCCTGGAACTACTGATATGGGTGGACAATCTCAATGTCCTATGTGACTGAAATCTAATTACGCTGTGTGGGCCTCTAACACCAACATTTCTTTATTTCTACCCACTCAGTGGCTTTGAAGCCATGACTTCCCCTTTTCCTCCCTTTCCAGAACACTTTCTTCTATTTGTCCTTTCCTCTTCCCAGGACGGCATCCCATTCTCTACCCAATATAGATCTCCACCTGTTTCTTTTATTACCATTTTCAGGTTTTCAGTTCTTAAAAAATTCCTTTGAGCCTTGCCCATGTTTTAAAGTGATGAACTGCAGAGCAAGTTAGGACCAGTGCTGGGTCTAGGGAAACAGGAATCATTTCTAAATTAACTGACTTAGAATCAATACTTTTCCACCATGAAGCCTATTATGAAAATGAATAAAACTGTAGAATAATGAATTAAAGATAATTTTACATTTTGTGCCACGTGCCATAGTTGACTCACAAATTTCATATTTAAATAAAAGAAGTTGGGGTTGAAATAGAAAACTATTACATGACAATAAAAGAAAATTACTTAATGGAAATTAAATTAATTATCAAGGGCAGGTATATTTCTCTTAAAAGGAAAATAGATTACTTCTGACAAAAGTGTTCAAACAAGTGACTTATGACTATTAGTTATGAATTATAATATGATTGTTTAAAATAGACAGTTAGTAAATTTCCTTGGAAAACTTGGGCTTTTTTCCAACCTGTATCTACCTGAAATGAACAGAAAAAAGTTCTGGGACCCAATTTCAATGGTGGCAGGGATGGTGAAGGTTCCCACAACCCATCTTGGACACCAGCAGGGTGGCCTACAGTTCAACCTAATTATGACTTTCTATCTGGAGAGCCCACAGATTAAGGACTCAGTCTTACAAAATTGCTCCCCCTCCTCCTTCCCCTTCAGCAGCCTGTTGCAAAACCTGGTTGTTACATGTCTTTCTGACAGATCATCTATGGATCAGAGGTTCCTACCACCCACCCCCTCCTCTGCTTCAAGTTATTTGCTAGAGTGGCTCACAGAATTCAGAAAAACATTTTGCTTACTAGATAATTGGCTTATTATAAAAGATACAGCTCAGGAAAAACCACAGGCAAGAATGCACAGGGCAAGTATGGGGAAAGAGAGAGCTTCCATGCTCCCTCCAACCGTGCCACCCTCCCCTGACCTTAAAGTGTTCACCAGTCAGGGAACTCTCCAAACCCGTCCTTCTGGGTTTTTATTGGGGGCTTTGTGACATAGGCATGAGTGATTAAATCATTAGCCATTGTTGATTGCACTCAATTGGCAGCCCCTCTCCCCTCCCCAACGATGGTAGGGAGAGGGCAGGACTGAAGTTTCAACCCGCTAATCACAAGGTTGGCTCTATAGGTGATCAGTCTCCTTCCTTAGGTCCCCTCATTAATATAAAAAAGACACATTTATCACTCTATCACTTAAGAAATTCCAAAGGTTTTGGAATCTCTGTGCTAGAATCAGAGGCAAACACCAAATACATATTTCTTATTATAAATCACATCATCAGAAACAGTATCATTTGCACTTTGTATCCTATTGCAGGTAGACTATGTTTCAGGTAAATTGGATAGAGAATCAGAAAATGTAACTGTAGAGTTTTTAGAAATTTATTCAAGATTTTATTTTTGCATTACATAAATGGTATTTTATTTATATATGTATGATACATAATTTTTTTCACAATAGAAACTACAGAAAGCAAACCAATGCTGACAATATTTGCTTGGCTAAATGAAATATTCAGAATATACAGAGATTCTCAAATGAAGGCTTACCCTAAGGGGTTATTGGAATCTCAAAGAAGAGAAGAGAAAGGTAACTTTTTTAAAAACTCAGCTGTGGGCAAAGATTAAATGAACATCTGGGCTGCCTGCGTTAAAGAAGGGTGCTGTTTGGGCTTTTGCCTTATGCTCACACCATAATTCAAACAGCCAACATTTGACCATCACTGTGCCAGGCACCAGATTAAGCACTTTGGCGCTGTAGCTCAGGGGAGGGCAAGAGGGGAAGCGTGTTCCCAGCCTGGGGCGAATAAACCAGAGAAACCAGTGCAGCCAAAATCAGTCAAGTGAAAAGATAAAGCGGGAGAAACCCATTTATTTGTTCACAGGAAGCCTGGCTCCATTCACCACTGCTTTTGCTCCCCGGTTTCTCCCTGTCCCAGCCCCAACTCACCTCTCCACTAGCCCCTTCTGGGAGCAACTCTGCATGCAGAGCCCAGTGATCAACAGGCGCTGGACAAATTATGCAACAGAGGGGAGGAGAGAACAGCTTCTCTCCACCCCTTGGAAACACCTATTGATATGGAAATGGACTAAGGCCAAGGGAGAGATTCTGGAAATACTGCAGTTTTACCCACAGGCACCCTCCTCTTTATTTCTCCCCTGACCCTGGATGTACACACTATTAATACCTCCATTTTATGGGGAAGGGAGTGCATGCTTCAACGTCTCACATAACTAGAGTGAACTCAAAGCCAATACTTAAAACAGGAATCCATGCTTTTAATCTTCTTACTTTACTTTACTGGGAAAAGCTGATTTTTGCCTCTCACTAAAACATTCCCATAATACCCTTGCTATACATGACTGTAATTATGTCAAATAGTCTCTTCTCTTGAACGATATCATGTCTTAAGAGCTTTGTTCCAAAATTATTTGGATATTCATCATAAACTAGTAGTCATAGGCTGATTATATTAGGATTCAAATTGTTGACCTACTGGCTCTGTACAAATTTGTTCTGTGGTGAGGTGTGTAATAGAAGCTCCTTTGTCTGATAGGAATAATAATATGGCTAATCATTAAAGAGTATCGTGTACTAAGTATTGTTCTGAGAGCTTATAAATTTGTTAATTAAACCTAATTTAATGTTCATAACAATCCTATGAGTAAGGTGCTATTAATGTATCCAATTTACAGAGGAGAAAACTGAAAATGTGCTTTTTGTGGACCTATGAAAATACGTGATCTCTAAAAAGATATGAAAAGAAAACTTCAAGATAAAACAAATGCTTAATAAAATGTCTATCATATATAGCATTACATAGGTTCTATTAATTATGGAATCTACTATCCTTAAAATCTGTATTCTATCTGAAAACAACTTGTAGGACAGATTTTTCTCACTTGCAGGAATTCCTAAGTATATCCACTGTGCTTGCTAAGACATCACAGCCAACCTTCAAATTAAACAAGTATTCACAGCCAAATAACTCAAAAGCAAAATAATAAAAATCTTAACATTCTCAACAACAACAAAAAAAGATAGGAAGAATGACAGAGAAAAATGTTGGGGAATTTCCCAACAGACATGAAAAACCTATTAAGAGGCCAAAATCACCACAGTGAGTGTAGTTGACAGCAGAAGGGGCCTGGGAAGAGCCAAGGACTTTACATTCACCTTGTTCAAGTTCACTCTACGTTTAAGATGCACCAAAGAACCATGAAGTAAGATTTGAAAGCTGATGACCCTGCTCTGCTCCCTGTTGTATGTGCAACCATGGGCAAAGCCCTTAGCAGCCCTGTTCCCCTTACAAAACTGGGTTATTGTAAAGACTAAACAAAACGTTGTGTTGGAAAGTGCTTTGCTAACTATATATTTCTATAGAAATTAAGCAATCACTGTTAATTCCAGCTATACTGTTTATCTCTGATTGAGGGAAGGACAGTTACAATTCTAAGGTATTTTTAAAAGAAATTTTTTTCCTTACCATTAAATAAATGCAATAACCCAACAAAATGCTATCAAGGAGATACCTGTTCTAGGGAGCCTTTAGTACAATTAGCCTACTGACTTTCCACAAATGAGCATTTCTTAGATGTTGGAGAAGTTTGTTTATTTAAGTAGTTTCAACATACCCTCTGAAATATTATTTGTAACCTGCTAGATCTCATCAAGGTGTCTTGAACAAGGCAAAATGGCCAGTCTGTTTTCTGAAAAACCCAACTTCAGCAGCTGCCTGGTGGCTGCCCTGGTCTGTGTGAGGGCCATGGCCTGGACCTGCGCAGACAGGACGCAGACCTTCTTCTCAGGTGCGGTGAGGAGACGCCTCACTCTGCCTGCCAGAGACTTTTCTCTGGTTTCTCTTGGCTTCAAAAATTTAAAGGGACCAACACAAGGGACACCTACAGTCCTGCCTTAACACACAGGTCACAGGAGAGAAAATGAGGAGAAGCAAAGAGAAAGAATGATGGAATTCAGCAATTCTCCACCTATGTGCCAATTAATTTCAACAACGTTCGCACGTGGCTGAGCGGAGCATCCAACCCCAAGTGCAGGCAAACCCCACTCCCCCAGCTCTTCACTAAGCTGTCTCCCACCCCCATACCTCTTCCACCCACGCATACAATTTATGTTCTCTACCTGGGGCGCAGGGATGAGGCTGATGGAAGGGGAGGTGGATTAATAGGAGAAAAGGAGAGGAAGGAGCACAGTGGAAGGCCCCTGCTCCACCCTGCCTCTCGCCCGGCCCTCTCCACTCTGCAGGAGGGAAAGCCAGACCTGGCGGAAGGGTTCACGAGAAATCTGGCGCCATCCAGACCAGCAGAGCTGCTTCCTCGCTCAGGGGACAAGGTGCAGAGCAGTGGGGGCCATTCTCCCAGCCCCTTTAAGAAGGCAGGAATGCCTGAACCCCAAAAGCAGTGAAAACACGTGGGACTTGGACTAGAGAAAATCTGAATGCAAGGCAGGGACCACAGCTGCCAGGCTAGTCCAAAGGCAGCCCTAGGGCAGCACCCAGAAACAACACAAGGGACCTTGAGAGGCCACCAGAGTCAGACAGGTGGGGGCTCCCACTGCCACAGCTTATCACCTAATGAGAAATGTGGCCTGGGACATCTGGGTCACACCGATCACATCACTCCTCTCACTGATCAGTATCTGTGTCTTGCGGTCCTGGCCGCTCCTCTCGCGGACCTGGAGGGAGGAAGCCTTCCACTCCCACTGGAGGTTCACTTGTGGGATCCACACAGCCCCATCTTGTAGGTGATATAAAAGTCAGTTCAGCTAGGTTCGTGGCTTTCACAGAAATTCAGAACAGGGGAAGAAGTTGATAGCGTTTTCTCTCTCTCCAATGAGATGAAGATGATAGAAATCAGACACCAAACGAACTCATCTCATCCAACTCTAGCACCCAATCCAAGTTTCGGACAAGCGATCAGAACCTGCCATGTAACAGGCCTTTGTTGCTTCCTTCGGAGAAAGACAAGCAAGGGGTATAGACTCACCGCTGAACCTAATTAGTTACTCTGGTGATCTTCTCAAGCTTTGAAACGTCTATTTCCATCTTCCCAGGACTGAAAATACTATAAATCACTGTGTCCATATTTAAATGTTTTATTTCTTATGTTACTAAAACATAAACATTGCTGCTT
The DNA here is from genome assembly GCF_030020395.1 of Manis pentadactyla. Lineage (NCBI taxonomy): Eukaryota > Metazoa > Chordata > Mammalia > Pholidota > Manidae > Manis > Manis pentadactyla. Next base: position 125,514,246 of record NC_080025.1, read on the forward strand.
TTAACCTCTCTCAGATTTAGAAAAACATGGATACATACCTAAAATGTGTGGCTGTGTTAGATACAAGATCCTTTCACAAAATCTTGCATATCAAACTACTTGCAAAAAGACACCTTTTCTGGTTGTATGACAAAGGAAGCCGGGGCCAAATTCCACATCCTCAAGATTGTTTCTCACTGTCTTCTCTGTTGAACCACAGGAGCAGAGAATTGAGCTAATCATACTTCAGTGTTCATGGCACATTGTTTTCTCTGGCTGAAAGAAAGGTCTCTATTTTACTTTTCAATTTAGTCCATATTCCCTAATCCTCTTTCCATTTGCCTCCCACCACTGGTCATGTTTCTATAGTGTTTTATGTCTATTTCTTTTATCGGACCACTGCTGGATGTACCCACGCCTCTGCATCTCAGCATCCTGTGTCCAGGGTCTTCATCCACCCTCATGTTTGATCACACCTTGATGCCAGCTTTGGTGCCCCAGTTTACCTGTCTCTCTGTCTCCTCACTTGCCATTTCATTCCCTGCTGGCTTGATGGTGCCATGAGTGGTTAGGGGCATAGAGGGGGCTGGGGCCCTCCAATAAGGACAATTCTGACGGCAATGGCTTGGACCTTCCAGGGAGAACTTCGGGTTCTCAGACTCTGCTGTCAGGGAACCTCTATGTAACACATAACCAAAAAAAAACCCCTCATCTAGAAATCCAGTGATGTGTCAGACAGACTCTAAATTCAGAGATAGGAGATAAAAATATCTTCATCAATGACATCAGGCTTGACTTGAGGGGAATCTGGAAAGTGCAAAAGGAAAGAAACACCTACCTGTGCCTGCTCTTTATCAATGGTGATTTGCTCTTCAGCATTTAAGAGGCAAGTGTAACTTTCAGGCATTGACTAGCTCTCCAGAACGTGACAGCATGTGCCCCCAGCTCTTAAAAATAATGGAAAAAATATTATTGTGCTTATAACACGCTAAAGGGATTGAAAATGAGCCAGGGCCTGCCAAACAGAAAATGTTCAGATTTATGCTTTTTTGGGCCTGTTGCTGGTCTGGGACTACAGTGGCCCCTGCTGTTGACTGATGGAGTCTCTACATGTCCAGGAACCTCTGGTCTCCACTAGATACACTGTTCTTTTGGTAGGATTTTCCATAACAGGCATGACACAGAAGTAGCTTGGCAAATAGACTGTTAATAAGTGTGTCCTTAAGAAAATAATTTTGTGACTTTGTATGGTAACAGATGGGAATCAGACTTACTGTGGTGATCAGTGTGTACAAATATCAATTCATTATTTATACACCTGAAACTAATATAACGTTGTATGTCCATTATATGTCAATTTAAAAAATTGTGTCCTTTATGAAGAAGGTTTCAAAATATGCAATACCATGGAAATTCTCTGAAAAACTCATTTTAAATCTTCACTCTGGCAATGTCAAGCAGACAAAATGTGGAGCAGCATATGTTTTTAAGTATCTCACAGCTGTCGCTTTAAAAGCTGTAGACGGCTTTAGTTCAGCCAACGTACTCATTTCCTGCAAATAAAGGGTTGAACAAATACTCCTATCTCTGCATTCACAATGCATGTGCTTGAGTGTTATTCTTTACTTATATGTAGCACTTTTTATTTGCAAAGGGCTTCACGATCACCCTGGTTACTTACTCCATATGGTGGTCCTGTGAATTAACTTTTTCTAAACTGACAGGCAAGAGAACAAAAACACAGAGATACATCACCAGCTGAGGGCCTGCACCTCCTGAGTCCTGCCACTCCCTGCATTAGGATGGAGACACAGTGAAAATGTGAGGTGTGTTCAGAGACCTGAGGATCACTACTTCCCGATCTAAGTGGAGGTTGCTGGGGAGACCTGCTAGGTGGTGAAATCTCCCCTAGCTGGCAGTGTGGAAGTAATCCTGGTCTACGTTTCATGATTCTTTTCTCCTAAGATACTTAGGTCTTTTCAGATAATAACTCACAAATTACCCTAACATCTCTAGATATGTGTCTGCAGCAGCTATTATCTCCACCTTGGCAGTGAGAAAGAAACTGAAGCATAGAATCATAGAACGCTAAGAGCCTCTCCTGACTCCCAGGCAGCAGGTTGAGTTAGCAAAGGACCATGCATGCAAGTTCAATGAAGAGCATTTTGATGGAAGAAACTTCAAATGTGCTTATTTACTAGCAACAAAACTAAGACAAAATTACATGTTAAACCCAAAACAGAACTATTTGCATTGATGATTTTCAATAAATATTAAATGACTCTAATAACAATAAGAATTGGGCTGTTCTTTGCTTAAGGGGCCATCCCACACCCACTTTGGCCATTTAAACTTCTTTTCAAGGCCGGTTAATTCTTATTGACACATTTCATTCACCTCTATTCAGAAAATAGAAGCCCCTTTTGCTTCTCTGACAAAAAAAAATCAACCCCCCAAAAGAAAAAAAATTTTATGAAAGAAACAGAAAAAAATAAATGGAGCATGGTTAGTTTCTGAGACGCATAATTAACCAGGCACCTCTTTGCATGTGTGTTTATTCATTTGCTTTTCCAGCTCTCTCAGGGATCCAAATGTAAAATAGAGCACTTGGGAACAACTCACCAATTTACAAGACACTCTAGAGAATACAAGGTCTATAAACTGACACATCAGCCTCACCCATAGAGGAGATGTGAAGTACTTTTACTGCCACAATATAGACCGCAGTGTTCCTAATCCAGAAATAATTTGGTTATCAGTAACCAATATAACATTGGCACCAAAATGTCCTTCATTTCCCTTCACTGCTGCCAACCCATGAAAAAGTAAATGCAATTGAGTGGAAATTGCTTTTCAAGGAGTTGTGTGTGTGCCTGAACTAGAAATGTGAAGTGAGGAACTGAGAGTCTATCTCATCAAACCAGGCCCAACACCAAGCACTGTCTATTTGAAAACAGGACAGAAAGTTCACAAGGTGGCTTCTTATGTTGAATTTATAGATTTCAGTAGAATTACTAGATGCAGTTTTTAAAAGCCTATAACCAGGGGTACAAAAATATAGCCTTTCCTTTCCTATAACTGAACTTCTTTCTCAAGCTCTCAGTCTTCTCCATAGCAGGAAAGTTAATCTTCCTAACTTAATTCAAATTAGTGACTCTTCAATCATTTCACAGATAAAGTCAGATATATCCAAGGTCTCACCCTTTCCCTTTTGTTCTTTTGAAATGACAGTGAAGTTCTGTGGATCTGCATGTGTGATGGCATTGAGGGGTGAGGCAGTTCCTCCCGTGGTATCTGGTAAGGCACCTCCACCTTCTGCTCTTATCTGGTAATTGGCCTCTGGCCTCTCCATGCTGCTCCTGATGACAGTGAAGCCTCATTACAATCTCCACCAGCCATGTCCACAGCCCTCTCAGGGGCACTCAAAACTCTTGTGGACTCATCTCTGGGCTGCAGGAAACTCAAAATTGTCAGACTGCTTCTCTCCTAGACTTGCCCGGCTGACATCTCTGCTTTGCTGCAGCTCCAAAGCATCCATGAGGTTTGCTGCACACTCGGGCTTCACCCAGGGTGCAAGGCCCAGGCCACTTCTCTCTTGGAAGCCTACAAACCAGCCCAGGCTTTCCATCATCCTCACCCAGGGACTGGTCGCTGCTAACCAAGGACTGTCGAGCTGGACTGCCTGAGTGCAAACACTGGCTCTGCCACTTACTAACTGAGTGACATGCGGCCCATCACTCAGCCCCTCTGTGCCTCAGTTTTTCTCATCTGCAAAATGTTATTTATTTCATAAGGCTGTTAAGAGAAAATGAATTTAAATATGTAATCCACTTAGAATAATGCTCAGCGCATAGTAAGTACTAGATGTGTTGGGCAGTGTTATTTCTACTAGTCCATGATGGAGTCTGGAATGGGGCATCCTATCCCTAGAACCATCTCTGCATCCCCTCACCTAGCCTCTTAGGAGAACTAGCTACGGCTCTCACACTGTCTTTCTAAATCTACTCTCTTATTTATGAAGTTTGTGCTCTGAATCCTTCAGTCTCTTAGTCTTCTGGAATTCAAAAAAATTCTCTCAAAAACCTGGATTTCTGCTATAGATATCAAGAAACTGTTGATCTACTGGAAGTTTAAAGTTAAGGATTTGTCTTCTGCACCTGCATGTCCCTTAAGGTAATAACTAACCCTGAGCCCCATGATCAGGTACATATATTGGGAAAATTGTAAGCTAAAAAGTTAACATTCCTCCTAACTGAACTGCTAGTCTGATTATTTTGTGAGAAGAATAACAAGGAGGCTAGGCTGGCCTTGCCTGCCCCATGCTTCCAATATTTCCAGGACTCGTGAGAGCAGTTCAACACTAGCCAAGGCAATATCCCGCCAAACTCATTACTAGAGGAACTCATGGAAAAATGCAGAAGTACATGAAAACAGGTGCTCAATAGCCATCTCCAGCAACACAAAACAACTCTTGCCACTAGGACTCAGCTGCTATCACTACTGTTAAGGCAAAGAAGCTAATGGCTCTACTGAAAATTTTAAATTAGTAATCATTCTGTACCTGCAAGAGCTTTGTACTGATCACAAATGGCATCAACTCTTTGGGAGCTAATGGTTAGCTGCTTTGAGGAAAATCCCCTAGAAATTTGTTTAAATCACAGATTTCCCATCAGGATTTTCATCTTAAGCTCTAAACATGTTTTTGGTCACTAAACCAGATCCTCTGGCATCAAAGTACATCCCCTGTGCATACTCAAAGATATATTGCTTCTTCCAGGCCACTAGAGCAATATCTGGTGAGTTATGACCCAGCCTAGAGGAGGACATGACTCACACTGAGTCCCTGAAAGCATCCGTTTGGTTCCACAGGCTCTAGAGTCACAGCTTAAAGTAAAGTCTTCAGAAGCCTTTTTAAGAAACAGCTAAATGACACCACCAGGCATTTTATTTTATTTTATTTTATTTTTTATAATTTTATTTTGGTATAATTAATCTACAATTACATGAAGGACATTATGTTTACTAGGCTCCCCCATTCACCAAGTCCCCCTCACATCCCCGTTCACAGTCACTGTCCATCAACATAGTAAGATGCTGAAAAATCACTACTTGTCTGCTCTGTGTTGCACATCCCTCCCCATGTCCCCACACACACTATACGTGCTAATCGTAATGCCCCCTTTCTTTTTTTCCCACCCTTATCCCTCCCTTCCCACCCGTCCTCCCCAGTCCCTTTCCCTTTGGTAACTATTAGTCCATTCTTGGGTTCTGTGCTTCTGCTGCTGTTTTGTTCCTTCAGTTTTCCTTTGTTCTTATACTCCAAATATGAGTGAAATAATTTGGTACTTGTCTTTCTCCGCCTGGCTTATTTCACTGAGCATAATGCCCTCTAGCTCCATCCATGTTGTTGCAAATGGTAGGATTTGTGTTTTTCTTATGGCTGAGTAATATTCTATTGTGTATATGTACCACATCTTCTTTCTCCACTCATCTACTGATGGACATTTAGGTTGCTTCCATATCTTGGCTATTGTAAATAGTGCAGCGATAAACATAGGCGTGCATCTGTCTTTTTCAAACTGGAGTGCTGCATTCTTGGGGTAAATTCCTAGAAGTGGAATGGTATTTGTACTTTGAGCATTTTGAGGAACCTCCATACTGCTTTCCACAATGGTTGAACTAATTTACATTCCCACCAGCAGTGTAGGAGGGTTCCCCTTTCTCCACAACCTCGCCAATATTTGTTGTTGTTTGTCTTTTGGATGGTAGCCATCCTTACTGGTGTGAGATGATATCTCATTGTGGTTTTAATTTGCATTTCTCTGATGACAAGCGATGTGGAGCATCTTTACATGTGTCTGTTGGCCATCTGAATTTCTTCTTTAGAGAACTGTCTATTCAGCTCCTCTGTCCATTTTTTAATTGGATTATTTGCTTTTTGTTTGTTGAGCTCTTTATATATTTTGGATGTCAACCCTTTATTGGATCTGTCATTTACGAATATATTCTCCCATACTGTAGGATACCTTTTTGTTCTATTGATGGTGTCCTTTGTTGTACAGAAGCTTTTCAGCTTGATATAGTCCCATTTGTTCATTTTTGCATTTGTTTCCCTTGCCCGGGAAGATATGTTCAAGAAGAGGTCACTCATGTTTATGTCTAAGAGATTTTTGCCTATGTTTTTTTCTAAGAGTTTTATGGTTTCATTACTTACATTCAAGTCTTTGATCCATTTCAAATCTACTTTTGTGTATGGGATTATACAGTGATCCAGTTTCATTCTCTTACATGTAGCTGTCCAGTTTTGCCAGCACCATCTGTTGAAGAGACTGTCATTTCCCCATTGTATGTCCATGGCTCCTTTACCGTATATTAATTGACCATATATGTTTGGGTTAATGTTTGGAGACTCTATTCTGTTCCACTGCTCTGTGGCTCTGCTCTTGTGCCAGTACCAAATTGTCTTGATTACTGTGGCTTTGTAGTAGAGCTTGAAGTTGGGGAGTGAGATCCTCCCCACTTTATTCTTCCTTCTCAGGATTGCTTTAGCTATTCGGGGTCTTTGGTGTTTCCATATGAATTTTTGAACTATTGGTTCCAGTTCATTGAAGAATGCTGTTGGTAATTTGATAGGGATTGCATCGAATCTGTATATTGCTTTGGGCAGGATGGCCATTTTGACGATATTAATTCTTCCTAGCCAGGAGCATGGGATGAGTTTCCATTTGTTAGTGACCTCTTTAATTTATCTTAAGAGTGTCTTATAGTTTTCAGAGTATAGGTCTTTCACTTCCTTGGTTAGGTTTATTCCTAGGTATTTTATTCTTTTTGATGCTATTGTGAATGGAGTTGTCTTCCTGATTTCTCTTTCTATTAGTTTATTGTTAGTGTATAGGAGAGCCACAGATTTCTGTGGGTTAATTTTGTATCCTGCAACTTTGCTGAATTCTGATATTAGCTCTAGTAGTTTCAGAGTCTTTAGGGTTTTTTATGTACAATATCATGTCATCTGCAAATAGTGACAGTTTAACTTCTTCTTTACCAATCTGGATTCCTTGTATTTCTTTGTTTTGTCTAATTGCTGTGGCTAGGACCTCCAGTACTGTGTTGAATAACAGTGGGGAGAGTGGGCATCCCTGTCTTGTTCCCGATCGCAGAGGAAAAGCTTTCAGCTTCTCGCTGTTCAGTATGATGTTGGCTGTGGGTTTATCATATATGGCCTTTATTATGTTGAGGTACTTGCCCTCTATTCCCATTCTGTTGAGAGTTTTTATCATGAATGGATGTTGAATTTTATCAAATGCTTTTACAGCATCTATGGAGATGATCATGTGGTTTTTGTCTTTCTTTTTGTTGATGTGGTGGATGATGTTGATGGATTTTCGAATGTTGTACCATCCTTGCATCCCTGGGATGAATCCCACTTGGTCATGGTGTATGATCCTTTTGATGTATTTTTGAATTCGGTTTGCTAGTATTTTGTTGAGTATTTTTGCATCTACGTTCATCAGGGATATTGGTCTGTAGTTTTCTTTTTTGGTGGGGTCTTTGCCTGGTTTTGGTATTAGGGTGATGTTGGCTTCATAGAATGAGTTTGGGAGTATTCCCTCCTCTTCTATTTTTTGGAAAACTTTAAGGAGAATGGGTATTATGTCTTCTCTGTATGTCTGATAAAATTCCGAGGTAAATCCATCTGGCCCGGGGGTTTTGTTCTTTGGTAGTTTTTTGATTACCGCTTCAATTTTGTTGCTGGTAATTGGTCTGTTTAGATTTTCTGTTTCTTTCTGGGTCAGTCTTGGAAGGTTGTATTTTTCTAGGAAGTTGTCCATTTCTCCTAGGTTTCCCAGCTTGTTAGCATATAGGTTTTCATAGTATTCTCTAATAATTCTTTGTATTTCTGTGGAGTCTGTCGTGATTTTTCCTTTCTCGTTTCTGATTCTGTTGATGTGTGTTGACTCTCTTTTCCTCTTAATAAGTCTGGCTAGAGGCTTATCTATTTTGTTTATTTTCTCAAAGAACCAGCTCTTGGTTTCATTGATTTTTGCTATTGTTTTATTCTTCTCAATTTTATTTATTTCTTCTCCGATCTTTATTATGTCCCTCCATCTGCTGACCTTAGGCCTCATTTGTTCTTCTTTTTCCAATTTCGATAATTGTGACATTCGACCGTTCATTTGGGATTGTTCTTCCTTCTTTAAATATGCCTGGATTGCTATATACTTTCCTCTTAAGACTGCTTTTGCTGTGTCCCACAGTAGTTGGGGCTTTGTGTTGTTTGTTTCCATATATTGCTGGATCTCCATTTTGATTCGGTCATTGATCCATTGATTATTTAGGAGCGTGTTGTTAAGCCTCCATGTGTTTGTGAGCCTTTTTGCTTTCTTTGTACAGTTTATTTCTAGTTTTATGCCTTTGTGGTCTGAAAAGTTGGTTTGTAGGATTTCAATCTTTTGGGATTTACTGAGGCTCTTCTTGTGGCCTAGTATGTGGTCTATTCTGGAGAATGTTCCATGTGCACTTGAGAAGAATGTGTATCCTGTTGCTTTTGGATGTAGAGTTCTGTAGATGTCTATTAGGTCCATCTGTTCTAGTGTGTTGTTCAGTGCCTCTGTGTCCTTACTTATTTTCTGTCTGGTGGATCTGTCCTTTGGAGTGAGTGGTGTGTTGAAGTCTCCCAGAATGAATGCATTGCATTCTATTTCCTCCTTTAATTCTGTTAGTATTTGTTTCACATATGTTGGTGCTCCTGTATTGGGTGCATATATATTTATAATGGTTATATCCTCTTGTTGGACTGAGCCCTTTATCATTATGTAATGTCCTTCTTTATCTTTTGTTACTTTCTTTATTTTGAAGTCTGTTTTGTCTGATGCTAGTATTGCAACACCTGCTTTTTTCTCTGTTGTTTGCATGAAATATCTTTTTCCATCCCTTGACTTTAAGTCTGTGCATGTCTTTGGGTTTGAGGTGCATCTCTTGTAAGCAGCATATAGATGGGTCTTGCTTTTTTATCCATTCTATTACTTGTGTCTTTTGATTGGTGCATTCAGTCCATTTACATTTAGGGTGATTATTGAAAGATATGTACTTATTGCCATTGCAGGCTTTAGGTTTGTGGTTACCAAAGGTTCAAGGTTAGCTTCTTTACTATCTTACTGTCTAACTTAACTTGCTTACTGAGCTATTATAAACACGGTCTGATGATTCTTTATTTCTCTCCCTTCTTATTCCTTCTCCTCCCTTCTTCATATGTTGGGTATTTTGTTCTGTGCTCTTTTTAGGAGTGCTCCCATCTAGAGCAGTCCCTGTAAGATGCCCTGTAGAGGTGGTTTGTGGGAGGCAAATTCCCTCAACTTTTGCTTGTCTGGGAATTGTTTAATCCCTCCTTCATATTTAAATGATAATCATGCTGGATACAGTAGTCTTGGTTTGAGGTCCTTCTGTTTCATTGCATTAAGTATATCATGCCATTCTCTTCTGGCCTGTAGGGTTTCTGTTGAGAAGTCTGATGATAGCCTGATGGGTTTTCCTTTGTAGGTGACCTTTTTTTTCTCTCTGGCTGCCTTTAATACTTTGTCCTTGTCTTTCATCTTTGCCATTTTAATTATTATGTGTCTTGGTGTTGCCCTCCTTGGATCCCTTGTCATGGGAGTTCTGTGTACCTCTGTGGTCTAAGAGGCCATTTCCTCCCCTAGTTTGGGGAAGTTTTCAGCAATTATTTCTTCAAAGACACCTTCTATCCCTTTTTCTCTCTCTTCTTCTTCTGGTACCCCTATAATGCGGATATTGTTCCATTTCGATTGGTCACAGAGTTCTCTTAAAATTCTTTCATTCCTGGAGATCCTTTTATCTCTCTCTGCATCAGCTTCTCTGCGTTCCTGTTCTCTGTTTTCTAGTCCATGAATGGTCTCTTGCATCTCGTCCATTATGTTTTGAAGTCCTTCCAGAGTTTGTTTTATTTCTGTATTCTCCCTCCTTAGTTCTTGCATATTTCTCTGCAAGTCCATCAGCATGGTTATGACTTTTGTTTTGAATTCTTTTTCAGCAAGACTGGTTAAATCTATCTCCCCAGATTCCTTCTCAGGGGCAGATGTAGAAGATGTCGAAGCTGTCTGGATTAGTCTTGTCTGGATCAAATTTTTTTGCCTTTTCATGTTGATAGGTGCAGTGGAGTGCTATTGATGCATCTATCAGCTGGGAGAGTCAAAACACTTTCCACTTGGCTCCTGGCCTTTCTTTACTGGGACAACTGCGATCCCTAGTGGCTTGTGTTGGGCAATTTCGTGTAGACTGGGTCTTTGTATCTTGCCCAGCTGGTATGGAGGAAGCTCCCTTGCTGTGGGCGTGACCAGCCTCAGGCTGCTGCTCTGCTATGGCGGGGCCCCGGAGGGGTAATGGACAGGGGGCTGTTTGGCTGTTTACCTCCATGAGGGGTCTCAGCTGTTACCCAGGAGGTTAGTGTGCCCAGAGTTCCCTGGAATTTCCAGCTTCTGGACTGTGACTCAGGATGCTTCCATCCAGCTGTGAGGTCCCTGTCCCTTTAAGACTTTCATAAAGCACTCACTTTTCTTTGTCACAGGGGCACCGGCTTTGGGACCCACTCACAGGTCTTACTGTTCTGTTCCTGTTTCCCTAGTATCCAGCACCCCACACATGCACTGTGTCTGCACTCTGGTGCGGATGGCTGGGGCTGGGTGTTTAGCAGTCCTGGGCTCCCTCTCCCTCCCTGCTCCAACTCCTCTCCTCCCGTAGGTAGCTGGGGTGAGGGGCCTTGGGTCCTGCCGGGCTGAGGCTTGTATCTTACCCCTTTCACCAGGCGCTGGCTTCTCGCAGGTGTGGATGTAGTCTGGCTGTTGTCCTATGTCTTCTGGTCTCTCTTTTAGGGATAGTTGTATTTGTTGTATTTTCAAAAATATATATGTTTTTGGGAGGAGATTCCCACTGTCCTACTCACACCACCGTCTTGGCTCCACCCCCACCAGGCATTTTAAATCAACCCACATTCCTTTGAACTTCAGGTGGTCAAACGTGTGAGAAAGGGTAACCCTATTTTCTCCACAGTTCTGCTCTACCTCTGTCTTGACAATGGGTTTCAGCCCCAGGCAAGTTCACTATAGATTCACTGTGACCAAAAAAATGACAGTAGAACATTCTTGGGGTGAAAGGGTTATACCCAACTTTATTTCCATGGTGACAGGTGGCAGGTCAATCACTAGAAACCTGTCCACTCAGAGCGAGTCTGCATGCAGCAAGCCGGTCTCGGCCTCTGGGCCTCTCAGCCCGCACAGCCATCTTCTGAGCTTCTGTCCTCAGCGCTGCCACCACTCCAGCCTCTTCTCTGCTCTCCTGAAGCCTTGCAACGATGTCACCATGTCGGGCAGAACACTGGGCAGGGCTCTTTATAGAGAATCAATAACAACACATTGCCCCCACATGTGTAGTGAGCTAGCCAACCAGGGCCAGGTGAAAATCTTGGCCACAGGTACCTTCATTATATCCACAGTCTCAATACAACATTCTTCCACTTTCTGCACATCTCCAAACACATGTTTTAAGTGCTGGCTTTTCAGGCACCAATGAATCCACAGCTTCAGCTCAGTGGTTACAACTGAGTTAATTATGATACAGGAGAGGCAGGATCCTTGAGAATGTCCCAGGCAGGGAGCTTTTAAAATCTCGGATTCATTTATGTATGTAAATGGAGCCTGTTCCGTGTTTCTATAAAACCACAAAACTATTGATCGTTTTCACTGGCATCACTTTCATTCTAATCGTCTCAGACAACTATTAATGTATAATTGAATGACTGCCCAACTGTTTGGTCTCAGATAATGGTCATAGCTCGCACTTGCAGATGGTTCATTATATTCTGCTCACAGTGCTAAGCTATTTATGAGGATTATCTGGTTTGGTCCTACAAACATTGCCATTTTACATAAGCCTCACTGAAGTTTGGGAGCTTGTCGAACATCACACAGCTCATGACTGGTATTAGGACTAAACACAGGTCTGTGTGATGTCAGAGCCTGAACTCAACCCCACCAAGCCATACCAACATATATACTCCATAATTTAATCCAAAATTGAGACTGCATTCTCTACTTCCAACACTAAGAAAATCAAATGTGATTTTTACTCTGAATAGATGTTAGATTTTCCTCTTTGGCATGTCTTTCCTTTTTCTCCTCCTTTCCCTATTAGCATATCTCTTTGCTTCTTTTCAAAACATCTGGCCACTTTTAAATGTCAAGGGTCTCAATGTCCTCCATCACAGAACACCTCTAACAGAAGACAACATATCCATTAGGATCTATAAGGCACTGTCTTGCCAATGGCTTCAGCCCTGGGCAAGTTCACTATGGATTCAATGTGACCAAAGAAATGACAGTAGAACATTCTTGGGGTGAAAGGGTTATACCCAACTTTATTTCCACAGTGGCAGGTCAATCACTAAAATCCCATTCACTCAGAGTGAGCCTGTATGCAGCAAGCTGGTCTCTGCCTCTGGGCCTCTCTGCCCCACAGCTGTCCTTGGCGCTGCCACCACTCCAGCCTCTGCTCTGCTCTCCTGCAGTCTTGCAGCCATGCCACCATGTCACACAGAGCACTGGGCAGAGCTCTTTATATAGAGTCAATAACAATGTATTGCCCACATGTGTGTAGTGAGCTAGCCAACCAGGGCCAGGTGAGAATCCTGGCCACAGGAACTTTCATTTTATCCACACTCCACCCCTCCAGGATTCTCTCCTCTCAATCTCTGTGCCCTCAATCCTCTGCAGTGGTCCCTGTGTGAGAAAGCTGGAGGACTGTAACCACAGTCCATAATAACAACAGAGGCTACAACAATATACAAATAACAAAAATTACAACAAATTATAATAACCCTCAAACCCAAGGAGATCCATTGCAACCTGGCTGTATTCAAACTAGTTCTAACAAATTATAATAACCCTCAAGCCTGAGGAGATCCACTGCCACCAAGTGGTCATCCTGGCTGTATTCAAACCAGTTCTTCTCAGATGAGTTAGCCAAAGGACCATGGGTGGGCCTTACAGTATCCGCCTCCTCCAGCCTCTCCAGCAGAAAGTCTTGCAGACACACAGGCCAATCTTGTTGCTTTATCTCTGCCTTCTGCTTCATCCTCAGCAGCCAGAACCGCTGCTCTGGACTCAATTGCTACAGCTCCAGTCCAATTTCTTTCCGACTGCTCCTGCCTTTTCAACCAACCCACATCTGGGTCCTCATGACCTTCATGGGGCCCTTAAAATTCTTCCTTCGAGAAGCAGACCGCATTTCCTTTGTGCTTGAGCCTGAGGATAGAAGCAGAGCATGGAGTGCTCCGTGACCTGGGGAGGGGGCTGCACCTCTCCTGGAGGAACCCGTGGATGCCAAGTCCTTCTGGCTTTCCACTAGCTTTCAACCACGTGAGGTCTCAACCAAGGAGGGCCCGATGCCTCCAGCACCAGCAGGGCCTCCACCCCCACCTGTTCGTCCAACCTCCGCTCCTCCATTTCTGGGGCTGACGGCTCCACTACATCCTTCACCTGCCCCACGGCACCCGGCAGCCTGCATGCTGCTGCTTCTCCTGCTGCTTCCTCTCGGGCCTTATATTTCCACAGCACTTTGTAGTGACACCATTTCAGTCAGCAACAAATTTTCTTTCTCTTGGGGTGGACCCCAGTCCTCCACCCCTTCACAGTACTACATGTCCACAGGGGGAGACTCGAGTGTCTCACCATCCATAGGTGCATCCTGTTGAAACCCTCCTTCCATGAGGCCAGCTGTTCTTTTTCCTTGGTCACCAATGAACACTGCCGATGTCACCAGTTATCTTGCCAATGGGTTTCTGCCCCCGGCAAGTTCACTATGGATTCAGTGTGACCAAAGAAATGACAGTAGAGCGTTCTTCGGGTGAAAGGGTTATACCCAACTTTATTTCCACGGTGGCAGGTCAGTCACTAAAATCCCATTCACTCAGAGCGAGCCTGCACACAGCAAACCGGGCTCTGCCTCTGGGCCTCTGTTCTCGGTGCTGCCACCACTCCAGCCTCTGCTCTGCTCTCCTGCAGCCTTGCAGCCCTGCCACCGTGTCACACAGAGCACTGGATGGAGCTCTTTATACAGAGTCAATAGCAATGCATTGCCCACACATGTGTAGTGAGCTAGCCAACCAGGGCCAGTTGAGAATCCTGGCCACAGGAACCTTCACTTTATTCACAGGCATTTAAAAAATTAAAGCAAGTCTTTACAAAACATGAATAGTCTTAGGGTATTATGAGCATATTATGAACAAACCTTACTTCTCAATTCTTAAAAAAGATCTTTTTTTAAAAATAGTGAATTCCTATTATATAAACATTGAAAAGCTAAAAGCATTTAAATTGAACAAAACATTTCTTTATAAAAAGTGGTAAATTTATCATGATATTTGCTTATTAATAGCCCATGCTTAAAATAATCAAATTCAAAGTCTCCCAAAACTGAATTTGGACTCAGTAATTTTTTTACTGTACGTTGTATTTTGATTAATTGTTGACTTAGTTTCATTTTCATCTATTTTTTACTCTTTCATAATATGCCTGAGTAGCAGTTCATTTTAATGCCATTAAAATGTAGAAATACTATAAATCAGTGTATAATGTCACATATAACATTGCTAAAACTTTCACAGCTTAAGTCTAGTGAGGTACTTAAAATAATTTCATCATGGGGCAACTTTTAATATTCTTTAAAATTGTTAAATGAATATATCTAAATGATAGGATTGCATTAGGGTATCTGCTGTGAAAACAGAGCATGGATACTACATGATGTAAATAAATGCAAAATATGGATTTTTAGGAGAAACTTAAAGGCAAAGAAACAGCACAGATTATGAGCTCCACCCTCTTACTGTCCTACAAAAAAGCAATCTTGGGTTACACGTAGCCAGACACACCCTGGAAAGTACACCAAAGGAAGAACCCTGTACCTATGCCACTTTACTTATAGAGGCATTGAAGAGGCCAGGAAAGGTCTAGACTTCTATGAAACAACAGGAACTCTGTGAGGGATGGGATGGCCTTGTTAGAAAAGAGGACTCTCCTGAGGTCAGCTCCTGGATTTGGCTCCTCTTCTGTGGAGAAGTCTTGGACCCTAGAGCCAGTTTCTTTCTGTGCTATTAAAGGAGGGGCAGCAGTGAGCCTCTAGAAGTCTCTGGATTTGTATCTTCTCAGGATCTGAACAAATATTTTTAGCACTTTAGTTTCAAATAGGAATGACTTCAAATATGTTCAAAGGGCACAGTAGCCAAAAGATTCCCACTGATTAGACCTGAGATAATTTAAGCAACAACAAAAAGGAGAGTAGTAGATTATAACCCATGGACTAAAATAAGAATCCAAGACTTTACAGTGATCTAAATAAACAGAATGATTAGAAAACTCTTTCTTACAATAGATTTTCAACTAAAAAATGTCAGGTGAAGAAATCGTGAAAATAGAAAATCTGTTTGGCAACACCACAATAATAATTGTTTCAGACAAGAATCTTTGACAAGTGCTAACATTTGTGGGTGAAAATTCGATGAGAGGATAATTACAGAGTCCCAAACAAAGTATCTCTCCCTAAGATTCATATTAATTACAATGGAGATAAGAGTAACCCTTTGGAGAAATCTGACAGACATCTCCTTCAACAAGTGATTAAAGTTAACATCACCAATAATGGGATAAATTAATACCATGTGCCCCTCAATATGCTGCACTGAAAAGGACACAGTATCATTTCTGTGGTAGTCTTGCCAAAAATTCACAGCCTAAATTAAATAATGAAGAAACATCAGAAAAATGCAAATTGAGTGACATTCTACAAAATAACAGGTCAATACTCTTCAAAAGTATTCAAATCAATGAAAGGGGAAAAAAGATAAAAGAAAAATACCAAAGAACTGGATGAAGTGCCATCAGAGCAAAACTACTGGCCTTTCTTTCCAGCCCTTACTCCTCTGCTGTCCGGTGATGCAGGCAGACCCCACTCTGGGTGGGACGGGAGAGCTGTGGTGGCATGTTTGCTCGATGCTGCCTGTGGCTAGATGGTAAATCTGCCTAATAATGGACAAAAGTATTAACAAGACCCAAAGCTATAGTCTCCAACAGCTTTATCAGTTATTAAGTTGATGTTTTGCTATCAGTCTGATCATTGGACCATTTCTCAAAAGGTCTGAACCTAGACAGAAAAGAGATAGTCTTATTTATTAGTAGAGTGACCATATACTTTACTGTCCAAACTGAGACATTTCTGAGAAAGAAAGGGAGCAATATTGATAATTAGTCCAGGGCCACAGGCAAATCTGGGACTTGTGATGGCAAACTGAGAGGTGTGATCACCCCATTTATTAGCCCACTTTATGTCCCAGTTGAGATGTTCAGAAATAGACACAGCATGGAACTTGAGGAGAAAAGTTAACACTGAGATTGAGGGGCTGGCTTAGTCTTTAGTAAACATGGGCTATATGGAATTTATTTCACCCTTTTTCTTTTAAAAGGGAACATAAATAAAGAAAACTACACATAACAAATATATAACTGAATGAATATTGTAAATAAAATATCTTGTAATTATCCTCCAGGTCAAGAAATTGCCCTTTGCCAGCCACTCCAGAATTCCGTTCATTTGCCCTGCCCCAATCATGGCCTCCTCCCTCCCTCCCTCCTAAAGTAATCTCTATCTTTCATTATACAGTTACCATTACCTTATAATTCCTTTTTTTTTTATTGTCCATGTGTGTATCTTTAGACTCAATAGTCTAGTCTTGCCCATTTTCAAAATTTTTATATGTGTCTTAAATCTCTTCTAAGCTGCAGTTTTTCCCTTCTGTGTCTTTCTTTTCTTTGCATCTTCTCTGAGGAAGAATTCATACCATTTGGCCTGGTTTCACACAGTCTGGGTGTTGCTGGCTGCACACTCATGGTGCAGTTCAACGTGTTCCTCTGTCCTCTGTATGTCCCACAGATTGGCAGCTGGATCCTGGGGCTCGATCAGACGCAGGTTCCATCCCTATTGGTAATCATATTGTCTCTCTTTCAGCAGCCACTGATGCTCATTGCCAGGTGTACTAATTGATTGGAAATAGTAAAATTGTGATATTCTACTTCTATATTGTATCTTCACTTATTAGCTGGAATATTTTTATAAATAGATGCTTAACTTACCTGCTATTTAGTTATCGAGTGTACCCAGTGGTATAAATCATAGAGGAAATGTTTGTTTCTTTCCCTTAAAAAAAAATTCTAAGATGATAAATTAGTTCCTGTCATACTCTGAATATGACCAATAATTTTTTATCATTATAAACTCACTAATTTAAAAATATTACACAGATTTCAACCCACTGAGTTTCTTATCCTTAGTAAAGCTCAAATTTTTCCATTTTTGGCCAGTGGCATCCTCTTCAAGTTGACTCTGAGTCTTTTTGATGCTACCATAGGAGTCTTTGATAGCCATCTTACTATTTGGTATGATAGGAAACTCCAGACTGATCTTGTACATACGGGATTTGAACTAGATGACTTCTAAATATCTCTCCAGCTTTATAATTTTGAAACTATAACATCTTGAATCAACTGGAAACATTTGTCTTTACAGTAAATCATACAATCATTTTTCTATTATTTTTTACTTTCATTATGGCATTTATCAAAACTTTCCGTGTATTAGAATTATTTTAGTAGCTGCACATCTGTCTTGCCTCCCAGACTATGAATCCCTGGAAGGCAAGGATATACCCTGATCATCTTTCATCCCCCTCAGCCTATAGCACATTATAGATAATGGATAAATGGTCCCTGGATTAAACTGAACTAAAGACTTGTATAGTTTGTAATCTTAAAAGACTACACTATTGGATGAAATCTATTATAGAGATATAATTTGGGTATAATTACTGATAAATCAAGATAATGAGTAGTTTACTTACTAATATGAGGGAAAGAACAGAAAACAAATCAATACCCCATTTCAAATTAAACATTTTTTTTTTAAAAAGTTAACATGTCCTTTAGTTTCCCAGCTATATCCTTTATTCTGAGAAGATTTCAGAAATATTTAACCACACCTTCTAACTGTTATTTTTGTAAGGATTGAATAGTGGTGACAGGGTAAAGGAAGTTTCTGTCCAGAACATTATAAATTCAGGACCTATCAATTCCATAATCCTACTGCCATGCAGATGGACAGGAAGGCCAAGAACCAAGGATTCTTTTTAAAATCTGGCATCTCCTTGTATGGGCAGCTAAAGGTGGAATGCTTTGTGTTATGAGGCTTTGCTGAAGAGTCAAAGAGTATGGACTATGAGTGGGGAAGATGCAGAGAAGCATATTTGGGAACTTTGACCTGCTCAGGTCTTTGCATTTATGAAGCCTGAAGAGTAAGAGCTCTTTCTTCTGTTATAAGAAAAAAAAGAAAACATGAATAGTGTTAAAATTGCCATTGGTATGTTCAAGATGGACTCTAGCCATATGTTGTTATTTAAACAGGAGGGAATATAAGTACTTACCATTTTTTAATGAAATAGTTTATTATGGATATCCTACTGCTCTGTGGAAAGCTATGTAATTAATGGTTGTCTTGTCAAAAACTAAGGCTTTTCACTTCCTTGTATATGTTTTAAGAAACATGTTAACTATTTAGTGCATTAAACATATGATAACTGTTTTAAAAATAGTTTTTTGAAGCTTCTGCTTCCAGGAATATGGAATACAGACTTTTCTCCAGTCTCTCAAGTAAGTACTAAGAAAAACCTAGACACTATATTTAAAATCAACACAAAAGGTGAATTGAAAGAATTTACTTCTTCAGAGTAGGTAAAACTGACACCGAGTTTAAGTTCCAGCTTGCAGTATTTGGGGACCGTCTCATTGTCAGATAGCTCAGTGGTAGACGGTTCACCACTGACCAATCCCACATTTTGCCTCTCTCCCTGGCAGAATTGAGCTAAGGAAAAACAGATAAGGTAAAGAAAAGGTTAACCTTGGCCTTCTAGCTACTCTTTTAAAATTACACCTTAGAAGTCATATGATTTGTTTGTTTCCATAGCTTACAGAAATAAGCACTGCAGAAACAATAGTCAATATTAACATTTTCTGCTGGGGTATTTTTTAATCTTGTCTCCTCAGAAAGACTGTTATGGTCATGCGGCAAACTGGTGGCAGTACAGCAGGTGTTTGCAGGTCCCTGGATCACAGGTAATACTGAAGCTCTCCTGCCTCTCTTCCCTCCCAGCCTGGCGTAGAAGCGCAGAGAAGCTGCTCAGCCACACGTGTTGGTGGTTAGGTAGGAACAAAGAGAAAACAAAGATGAAGGAAGCAAGACCGTGCTTATCACAAACAGGCCGCTGGCTAAGCAATGCTGGAGCCGGGGTGTTTACAGGTACTGCAGAGAGGTGACTATATCACATTGTCCTTCCATTGGAGAAAGAAACTTCTGGCAATGTGGTTTCTGATAGGCAAGAAGTCAAAGGTGGAAAGCAGCCGCTGCCTGCTCTACCCTGTGTCCTGCAGTGAGCCTTGGAAGCTGTAACAAACTGCCATCTGTTTCTGTTCATGGCTGTTCCTCCACGTGTCTCACCCCGCTCATTCCTGTGCTCAGACAGTGCCTGCTTTCTTATGGCTGTGATTCTCATACGAGGCTGTTTCCTGGAAGCCGATGGTCATGTCTCAGACCTGGTGGGTTTTAACAGAAGATGAACTGAGATTGAGTCACTGTGGTGGCTCCATTCTTGGTCCAAATCTATCTGGCTCTCAATGAACTCTTGGGAGATGTAGCACAAAGGACCCCCTGCCAGCATCCCACCAGCCAATGGCACCTCGCCTTTATTCTGGACAGCGTCTCTCTCTCAGTTCCTCTCCCCTTGTGCCGTTAGCTAAACTAGTGTGGAGAATAATGGTTTCTTCATCCTCCCTGAGCCAAGAACTGTGGTTTCCCATCTCTCATCACCAATAACTTTTTCTCTTTTATCCATCATGAAATTCAGCATGAACAGAGTCAAATACCCAACTTTGAGTTAGAGACTTAAAAACTCTGACTTTTCATTTTAAGAGCCAGGTATAGATGAGAGAAAATTTTTTGAAGAAAGGATCTGATGGGGTAGATCTTAAGATCTTAGTTAGCCTGAATACCAAGAACGAGGGTAAGAGACTCTAGGCATGGCATTTAAACAATAAGCAGAATAGAAAAGGATGTACATTGATTTAAGAGCCAATTTTCCATGACACAAGAGTGAGATTTTGGGCTGAAGAGAGGGACTTAGAAAGAGAACAAAGACCTAAGTGTCCATCAGTGGATGAATGGATAAAGAAGATGTGGTACATATACACAATGGAATACTATTCAGCCATAAGAAAGAAAGAAATCCTACCATTTGCAACAACATGGATGGAGCTGGAGGATATTATGCTCAACAAAATAAGCCAGGTGGAGAAAGACAAGTGCAAAATGATTTCCCTCATTTGTGGAGTATAACAATGAAGCAAAACTGAAGGAACAAAAGAGCAGCAGACTCACAGACTCCAAGAATGAACTAGTGGTTACCAAAGGGGAGGGTTATGGGAGGGTAAATGGGGAGGGTGGGAGAAGGGGATTGACGGGTATTGTATTTAGTACACATGGTGTGGGGGTCACAGGGAAGACAGTGTAGCACAGAGAATGCAAATAGTGAATCAGTGGCATCTTACTACACTGATGGACAGTGACTGCATTGGGCTATGGGAGGGGACTTGATAATATGGATAAATGTAGTAACCACATTGTTTTTTCATATGAAACCTTCATAAGAGTGTATATCAATAATACCTTAATAAAAATAAATAAATAAATAAGAACAAAGGTTTCCATATTGGCCTTGGCACCCGTACCATCATTTATCCATATGGTATCTTTGTGAGAATTTGAAAAGAAGTGGTCCTTCAAGACATATGACTTTTATTTTCTAGAAAACTGTCTTAATGAATGCAAAAATCAATGTCTACGAAGTGAACAGGCCTTCCTTACATGTGACATCACTGTGCAGTCCCTAAGCATTCCATGAAGGCCTAGGGGCACACACTGTCCCTGCTTCCTTGGTGAACACTAAGCTGTGCAGGGGACAGAGGAGGGATTCTTTAAAAGGCCAGAGATCTGAAAACCAGAGGGGAGCTGCGCTCTGTTTGCCTTCATAGATCTCTGGAAGGAGGCAGGCTCAGCATTCCCTCCCTCGGCTCAGAGCTACAGCAGAGTAGAAGCTGACAGCTGGCCATCTAAACCAGAGTTAGGTCTGAGATGAACACCACTCCCCACCTCAATTCTTGGGACCTCCAAGAAATCCAGAAGGCATTAAAGCAGCTGAGGACTGGAAGCCAGCAAAGTTTCTGAAGGATAGCTATGGTTCCAGGCAAGCTGGCTCCTAGTCGAGTCTGCAGAATTGACCAATAAAAATTCAGAAGGCGTTGCAGAGTCAGAAGATGTTGTCGATTCAGTAGCAAGTCACACAAGCACCATAGATCCGACCAAATCTGGAGAAGGAGATCCTGAGTTTTTCAGGAACGTGCACTGTGTGTGGCTTATGCCTAAGAGAACAGATAATGAGCCACAAAAATGTAGATGCCCACAGAGGAATGAGACAGCCCAGATGCATTCCCCAGATGCCAGGATGATGGTAAATGCCTTGGGGATCACAGTCAGGGAGGTGGAGGAGAGGAGGAAGGACTCTACTTCACAGTGACTGAGTCACGTTGAAATGGCAAGTTTTCCTTTCCCCTGCTCATTTTGTCCTAAAAATTGCTGTATTTTTGTGACCACTTGAATTTTTAACTATGTGAATATCATGCCTGCCACAAACAAAGCACTCACTGTGTATTTCTCAAGCGTCTCCTTCTCACCTCTTTTCAGCTCTTTCAGTTGCAGGCTCGTCATAATCAAATATCATAGCCAGCTCCAAGAGAAATATTTTAACCTTATAAAACTTCACTTTTGTTTTTAAACTATGGACTTTTGCCATTTCTTTTATCCTGTCGGTTCTCCTAGAGTAACTAGTGGTAAACTTTAGAAAAACCTAACCACACATGGTTGTTTAGGAATTGGAATAAAAGGGTTTAGTAACTAAGTTGTATTCCTGATCTGCAGTAGACACCAGAGCAGCTGTTTCCAGTCACATGTGTCCAAAGTGACAGCAAGGGAGTGGCCAGCAAGTAAGGCAGGGCTCTGCATCATGACTGCTTAACCCTGGAGATTTTAATGATAGAAGAACAAAGTTATCTTCCATTGAATGTCCTCTCCAAAGGTGAGAGCAACTGGGTAAAGTATGGAGTTTACCGTGGATAGTCTTGGACTTGAGAAATAAGACATGAAATCCTTCATTTTATAGGCTTATATTTAATCTTAACAACTTCAAGATTTAGATTCTTTCTGAACTGAGTAGTTTAACCCCCTGTTTTACCCAGGCAAGGGCTTTAACAAAATTCAGGGCCTTTCATATCCCTTTCTCCTTTCCTGTAATCTAGCACTGACATCATAATGCTCTGTGAAATTGTTTCATCATCATAATAATTGCTAACATTTATTGAACATTTAACTTATATTGGGAACTAGTCTAATGACTCTATATGAATTAGTTCATTTAATTCTTGAAATCTTATGAGACAACTACCATTATTAATTCCATTTTGTAGATGGGACAACTGAGTCATAGGCAAGTTCAGTAAGGTCACACAGCTAGTGAGTTTACAGGTCATCTCTAAACCACACTAGTTTCATATTTAAGCTTGGTCTTTAATTAGTTTTAACTCTGACACTCGGGATTGTCTTCCTAACAAATGAAAGATGACTGATTAACTTAGCTTTCAGAAATAATATGGGAATAATATGGGAAGTCCTCTGTCACCTGATCTCTCTGTAAATCTAACACAAATCCTCTCGTTTTTTAACTGGTTTGATAAAAGAATTTCACTATTGATCACCTCATTCTGATTCTTGGTGAACTATGTCACTAGGAAAATTGGTCTATATATTATATCTGTGGTTAGAATTAAGCTTTGATTTGACCTCTCTGAAACACATTCATATTACATTTTGGTTTATTTGTAAGGTGTTTTTTTTTAACAAGGTATAAATTCTGCTTTCAAAATGAGTATTTCACAGGAATCATTCTTGCCATATGTGACACACATTCATTCCTGAAAAATTGGATGATAAATTGACTTAAATTTCAACTGCACTTTGCCGAAATTTGTTTCTTAAATATATTCTCTGTTAAATCTTTCATAAAAGAAAAAAATCTCCTATATCACATTTGTAAACCTGTATGTAGCATTTGTGTCTGTCTCCTCAGAAAAGAATCTGATGTTCCCAATCTGGTGCCCTCGCAATAGTAGTAACATAACTAGGTGACCTTTTTTCAACCTTATAATGTCAGTAAGATCTTTGGCTGACAGAACAATGTCTCCTTAGACTGATTGTCAGAGAAATCCTGCAGTTTCTTCTGTGAGGCTCCTCTTGAGATCCCTTTGAGAATACAGCCATTATTCAAGTTCCTGGGGGAGCTGTGAAAATGAAAAAAAAGCAAAGAAGTGGTCAGAATGGATTCACCTCTGCTTCACTTCCTCTGTTGCTCCTTCCCACAGCTGACTCACTTAGAACCTTCACCTTCAAGCTCAGGAGTGTCCAGAGGTGTGTTACTAATAGCATTAGCTGCAACCCTTCTCCCCCACTGGGGCATGTAAGTATCAGGCAGCTGTAGCTGCAAGGCCCTAGGTACCATCTCTCTCTCCATCCCCACCTGCATGCTTTCTTTACTTCCAACTGGATCTAACATGCTGGGGGAAACTTGATGTCTGGGCACCTCCCAAGTTGAGATGCAGCCTACCCCTGAGCCAGGGCACTTCTGTGCCAGCCGAACAAGGCCTAGGCCCCTACCTAAGCTGCTGGCTTGCTCTGAACTAGCCTTACCTTGCCATTGGTGAGAAGGCCTGCAACTTGGAAATGAGCTTAAGAGAAAGAGTAGTTTTTCAGTCTGCCTTGGTACTAGATGAACAGCTGATTCTCCTAATAGCCAAAGGAATCCTGCACTCAAAGGTTTTACCTTAGGGTTTGGCACCAAAGTTACAACAAGTACCCATTTGCAGACTTCTGTCCTCTGCATGTGTGTTTCCCACGTTCCTTGAAGAGATGGCAGATTGCTTCAAGACAAAGGGTATATATATTAGAGACTTCTGATGACATGCTACTATGTTATTCCTAGTTACAATTCTAGGTCCCTAGCATTCTGGAAAATTTATTTTTATAAATATAATTCATCTTTTGGGTTAAAAGTTGTACTAGTTTCTATAAGTTCTACTTTAATACTTCTAACCTATAGAATATTGGAGAACTAAAGCAGTTCATGTCTTATGCTAGAATTATATTTTTAATTGCATTTATCTAACTGGATTAACATTCTCAGTTATTTGTTGGGGTTTTTTTTTAAGAGTAAAAAGTAAAAGACAGAGATCCTGGGAGTGGAGGCTAATGGGTACTTGCCTATATTTCTGCAGATTGATTCCACTGGGGATAAACATTCATCATCAAGGGCCTGAGGTGATGGTTTAGTTTTTTGTAAGAAACTAATAGTATCTCTGATGGTTCCATTGATCTGTGCATGCCATGCTCAGATTATTCTTTACTTCTTAATAATAGTTCTTCTCCTTTCTTAAGAAGAATTGATTTTTCCGTTTAATACCTATGATTTGCAGAAGAAAGAATATGAAGATTTTTGCCTTTAGAAGATAAGACATCATGATGAGAATGTGGAATTACAATGGATCCTCGTTTTTAACATGATGCCCTTTCTGAAAAAACCAATAAGGCTAAAAATTAAAAGAGCACTCCCCCTAAAGTTACTGCAGATATATCTTGAAAATCTAAATCAGAGAGAAAATATTTAAGTTAAGTTTATTTAAATTGAAAAAACAAAGTTCTCTCCAAAAGAGAAAAAGAAACACAAAGCCTTGGGAGGACTTTTGCAGCTAAATATAGCCATCAGGGCTTTCTGGTTTACATAGTGGGAGAAGGAGGAGGAGGAGGAGGACGGGGAGGAAGAGGAGAAGTCGTAGCAATAGTAACAGTGATAGGGATTGAATTAAAGATGGCGGCGTGAGAGGTGAGAAAGAGGTTTCCTCCTAAAACCGCATATAATTATGAAAATATAATTAATACTACTCCTGAAAGAGCAACAGGAAAGAGGGCTGCGCCAAACTGCATACACCTGGAGAAAAGAATAAACCTCACGGAACAGGGTAACGTACTAAAGCCATGGCCCAGCAGGACCCAAGCCCTTCCCCGACCCCAGCTCACTGGCAGGAGAAAGAGAAACGGAGTGGGGAGGGAGTGGAGGCCTGGGGCTGCTGAACACCTAACTCTGGAGATCTGCTCTGGGAGCACAAACCTACATTTCATGGTGCTTTCATGGTACTCTCATGATTAGGGGGTTGGAAAGTTAACACAAGCAGAATCCCTAGAGCAACTGAGATTCTAGCCACTTGTGGAAAGCAGGGATACATATCTGGAAGCAATGGAGGCAGGCAGAGCAGCTGAGAAGCAGGAAACAGCTCTTTCTTACCCCCAGGCACCTATACCACTCTCCTGCAACCCCCAACATTGCTTTAGGGGCTTAGCAGCTCCAGAGAATAGAGCTTCTGGGCACT
This sequence comes from Manis pentadactyla, assembly GCF_030020395.1. Classification (NCBI taxonomy): domain Eukaryota; kingdom Metazoa; phylum Chordata; class Mammalia; order Pholidota; family Manidae; genus Manis; species Manis pentadactyla. Next base: position 125,539,916 of record NC_080025.1, read on the forward strand.
AGAGGGCACCATAAGAAACCTGGTTCAAAGTAAAATTATAAATACACCACCTGAGAAAGATTCAAATGAAATCAACCTCATGAATCTTCCTGAAAGGTAGTTCAAAAAAAATCATTAACATGCTCATGGAGGTACAGAAAAATATTCAAGAATTCAGAAATGAATTCTGGTCAGAGATCCAAACATTGATGAGCACAATGGAGGGTATCAAAAGTAGATTAGATATGGTGGAGGAGACAATAAATGAAATAGAAATTAGAGAAGAGGAATACAAAGCAGCTGAGGCACAGAGAGAAAAAGGGATCTCTAGGAATGAAAGAATATTGAGAGAACTGTGTGACCAATCCAAACAGAACAATGTTCACATTATAGGGGTACCAGAAGAAGAGAGAGAAAAAGGCATAGAAAGTGTCTTTGAGGAGGTAATTGCTGAAAACTTCCCCAATCAGGGGAAAGAGATAGTCACTCAGGCCACATAGGTGCATAGATCTCACAACACAAGGGACCCAAGGAAGACAACATCAAGACATATAGTGTTTAAAATGACAAAGATCAAGTTTAAGGACAGACTATTAAAAGCAGCCAGAGAGAGAAATAAGATCACATACCAAGGAAACCCCATTAGGCTATCATCAGACTTCTCAGCAGAAACCTTACAGGTCAGAAGGGAGTGGCATGATGTATTTAATGCAATGAAGCAGAAGGGCCTTGAACCAAGAATACTTTATCCAGCAAGATTATCATTTAAATTTGAAGGAGGGATTAAATGATTTCCAGATAAGCAAAAGTTGAGAGAATTTACCTCCCACAAACCATCTCTACAGTGTATTTTGGATGGACTGCTATAGATGGAAGTGTTCCTAAGGTATAATACCTGTCACCAGAGGTAATAAAACTACAGCAAAGAAAGTAGAACAGTTCATTACTAAGAAAATTGAGACAACTGTGTGACCAATCCAAACAGAACAATATTCACATTCACATGCAAAATTAAATCAACTATCCCCAAAGTCAATCAAGGGATAGGTAAAGAGTACAGAATATGATTCCTAATATATAAAGAATGGAGGAGGAAGAAAAAGAAGAAGAAAAAAAGAACCTTTAGATTGTGTTGGTAATAGCATATTAAGTGAGTTAAGTTAGACTCTTAGATAGAAGGAAGTTAACCTTGAACCTTTGGTAACCATGAATCTAAACCTGCAATGGCAATAAGTACATACCTATCGATAATCACCCTAAATGTAAGTGGTCTGAATGCACCAATCAAAAGACAGAGTCACTGAATGGATAAAAAAACAGGACCCATCCATATGCTGCCTACAGGAGACTCACTTTAAACCCAAAGACATACACAGACTAAAAGTCAAGGGATAGAAAATGATATTTCTTGCAACTAATAGAAAAAAGCAGGAGTTGCAGTACTTGTATCAGACAAAATAGACTTCAAAACAAAGAAAGTCACAAGAGATAAAGAAGGACATTACATAATGATAAAGGGTTCAGTCCAACAAGAGGATATAACCACTAGAATATCTATGCATCCAACATAGCAGTACCTACATATGTGAAACAAATACAAATAGAATTAAGGGGGGAAATAGAATGCAGCACATTCATTTTCGGAGACTTCAACACACCACTCACACTGAAGGACAGATCAACCAGATGAGAAAATAAGTAAGGACACAGAGGCACTGAACAATACATTAGAACAGATGGACCTAACAGGCATCTACAGAGCACTGCACCCCAAAGCAGCAGAATACACATTCTTCTCAAGTGCACATGGAACATTTTCAAGAACAGATCATATACTAGGCCACAAAAAGTGCCTCGGTAAATTCAAAAAGACTGAAATTGTACCAACCAGTTTCTCAGACCACAAAGATATGAAAGTAGAAATAAATTATGCAGAGAAAATGTAAAATCCCACAAACACATGGAGGCTTTACACCATGCTCCTGAATAACCAATAGATCAATGACCAAATAAAAACAGAGATCAAGCAATATATGGAGGCTAGACAACAATAATTCAACACCGCAAATATCTGTGGGATGCAGTGAAGACTGTGCTAAGAGGAAAGTATATTGCAATACAGGCCTACCTCAGAAAAGAAGAACAATCCCATATGAACACTCTAAACTCACAATTAATGAAACTAGTAAAAGAACAACAAATCAGGCCCTAAGTCAGTAGAAGGAGGGACATAATAAAGATTAGAGCAGAAATAAATAAAATTGAGAAGAATAAAACAATAGAAAGAATCAACAGAAGTAGGAGATGGTTCTTCGAGAAAATAAAATAAACCCCAACCAGACTTATCAAGAAAAAAAGAGAGTCTACACACATAAACAGAATCATAAATGAGAAAGGAAAAATCACTACAAACACCACAAAGAAATACAAAGAATTATAAGAGAATACTATGAAAAATTATATGCCAACAAACTGGATAACCTGGAAGAAATGGACAACTTTCTAGAAAAACACAACCTTCCAAGGCTGGCCCAGGGAGAAACAAAAAACCTGAACAGACCAATTACCAGCAATGAAATTGAAATGGTAATCAAAAAACTACCCAAGAACAAAATGCCTATACCAGATGGGTTCACCACTGAATTTTATCAAACATTTAGTGAAGACCTAATACCCATCCTGCTTAGTTTTCCAAAGAGTAGAAGAAGAGGGAATACTTCAAAACTCATTCTATGAGGCCAGCATCACTCTATTACCAAAACCAGGCAAAGACACCACAAAAAAAAAAAAAAAAAGAAAATTACAGACCAATATCTGTGATGAACATAGATGCAAAAATATTCAACAAAATATTAGCAAACTGAATTCAAAATACATCAAAAAGATCATCCATGATGCTCAAGTAGGATTTATTCCAGGGATGCAAGGATGGTACAACATTCAAAGATCCATCAACAACATCCACCACATCAACAAAAAGGAGGACAAAATCACATGATCATCTCCATACATGCTGAAAAAGCATTTGACAAAATTCAACATCCATTCATGATAAAAACTCTCAATGAAATGGGTATAGAGGGCAAGTACCTCAACATAATAAAGGCCATATATGACAAATGCACAGCCTATATTACATTTAACAGTGAGAAGCTCAAAGCTTTTCCTTTAAGATCAGGAATAAGACAAGGATGCCCACTTTCCCCACTTCTATTCAACATAGTCCTGGACGTCCTAGCCACAGCAATCAATTAACACAAAGAAATAAAAGGCATCCAGATTGGAAAGGAAGAAGTTAAACTGTTCCTGTTTGCAGATGACATGATGTTATACATAAAAACCCTAAGGAATCCACTCCAAAACTACTAGGTCTAATATCTGAATTCAGCAAAGTTGCAGGATACAAAATTAATACACAGAAATCTGTTGCATTCTGATATACTAACAATGAACTAGCAGAAAGAGAAATCAGGAAAACAATTCCATTCACAATTGCATCAAAAAGAATAAAATACCTAGGAATAAATCTAACCAAGGAAGTGAAAGACCTATACTCTGAAAACTACAAGACACTCATGAGAAATTAAAGAAGATACCAATAAATGGAAACACATCCCACACTCATGAATAGGAAGAATTAATATTATCAAACTGGCCATGCTGCCTAAAGCAATCTACAGATTCAATGCAATTCTGATCAAAACAGCAATAGCATTCTTCAGTGAACTAGAGCAAATCATTCTAAAATTCACATGGAACCACAAAAGACCCTGAATAGCCAAAGCAATCCTGAGAAAGAAGAATAAAGCTAGGGCGATTATGCTCCCCAACTTCAAGCTCTACTACAAAGCCACAGTAATCAAGACAATTTGGTACTGGCACAAGAACAGAACCATAGACCAATGGAACAGACTAGAGAGCCCTGATATAAATCCAACCATATATGGTCAATTAATATACGATAAAGGAGCCATGGACATACAATGGGGAAATGACAGCCTCTAAAACAACTGGTGTTGGCAAAACTGGACAGCTACATGCAAGAGAATGAAACTAGATTATTGTTTAGCCCCATACACAAAAGTAAACTAGAAATGGATCAGAGACCTGAATGTAAGTCATGAAACCATAAAACTGTTAGAAGACAACATAGGCAAAAATCTCCGGAATATAAGCATGAGCCACTTCTTCCTGAACACATCTCCGCGAGCAAGGCAAACAAAAGCAAAAATGAACACATGGGACTACATTAAACTAAAAAGTTTCTGTACGGCAAAGAACACCATCAACAGAACAAAAAGACATCCTACAGTATGGGAGAATATATTTGTTCATGACATATCTGACAAGGGGTTAACATCCAAAATATATAAAGAACTCACATGCCTCAACACCCAAAAAGCAAATAACCCAATTAAAAAATGGGCAGAGGATTTGAAGAGTCAATTCTCCAAAGAAGAAATTCAGATGGCCAACAGACACATGAAAAGGTGCTCCACATCACTAATAATTAAGCAAATGCAAATTAAAACCCCAATGAGATATCACCTCACACCAGTATGGATGGCCAGCATCAAAAAGAGTAAGAACAACAAATGCTGGCAAGGATGTGGAGAAAGGGGAACCCTCCTACACTGCTGGTGGGAATGTGAGCTAGTTCAACCATTGTGGAAAACAATATGGAGGTTCTTCAAAAAACTAAAAATAGAAATACCATTTGACCCAGGAATTCGACTCCTTGGAATTTACCCAAAGAATATAACTTCTCAGACTCAAAAAGACATATGCACCCCTATGTTTATTGTAGCACTATTTACAATAGCCAAGATATGGAAGCAACCTAAGTGTCCATCAGTAGATGAATGGATAAAGAAGCTGTGGTACATATACACAATGGAATACTATTCAGCCATAAGAAAGAAAGAAATCCTACCATTTGCAACAACATGGATGGAGCTGGAGGATATTATGCTCAGTGAAATAAGCCAGGCAGAGAAAGACAAGTGCCAAATGATTTCCCACATTTGTGGAGTATAACAATGAAGCAAAACTGAAGGAACAAAATAGAGCAGACTCACAGACTCCAAGAAGGAACTAGTGGTTACCAAAGGGGAGGGGTGTGGGAGGGCAGGGAGGGAGGGAGGGAGATGGGGATTGAAGGGTATTATGTTTAGTACACATGGTGTGGGGGGTCATGGGGAAAACAGGGTAGCACAGAAGAGGCAAACATGAATCTGTGGCATCTTCCTACACTGGTGGACAGTGACTGCATTGGGGTACGGGAGGGGACTTGATAATATGGGTAAATGTAGTAACTACATTGTTGTTTCATGTGAAACCTTCATAAGAGTGCATATCAATAATACCTTGATAAAAACTTTTAAAAAAATAGTAACAGTCATAGGCAGCTGCTAACACTGTGCCTACTGTGCAAGTCCTTACATGCTTTATTTAATTTAACCCTTAAGGAAATCTCTGAGAGATAAATATTTATTGTTATTATTCCTTTTTCACAGGTAAGAAAACTAAGGCTTTGAAAAATACAACATACCCTGCTCTGCCACATAACTAATACGTGGTAGAGCAGGGTATGGACCCACTTTGATCTAAACACCTTGACTCAGAATTTTAGAAACTGAAGCAGTCTTTACACAGTCTTTAATCCAATCCTTCATTTTATAGATTTTACAGATTAAGAGGCTGAGGCATAGATTCATCCAGGGTTATACACCTGGAGTTAGTGGAAGAAAGAGGTGGGTGAGGCTCCTCCCTTCCAGATCACTGTCCTTCACGTGACACAAAGCCACTATAACATCCCCTATCCCTTGTGGGATAGATCTCATATTCCAATTCCTAGAGTAGAAAAAGAGATGCTGCTGTGTATAACACCATCAAACACACACTTCTGTAGGTAGTGGCACCGGAGAGACCAGGCAACCAGGGAGTCCTGGGTTCTTCGCTCCACCCTGCCTCTTAGGTCAAGTCTGTGGGCTGAGGAGGCAGAACCAGCCCATGCAGGGCAGCACTGGCAGAATCGGGAAATTTGAAGAAACACAGTTCGAGGTGAGATCGACAGAGGATGGAAATCTGAGTAGCCCAAGGATCTGCCACCAGTACCAGCTGACAAGCTGAGAAGCCAAAATATCTAAAGCATTCAAGGGCTGTGAGGATATAGGAAATACCCAGAAATCAAACCCTGGAAGCAAAAAACTAGAAGGATAGAGCTTTGTGAGAATAAGAAACTGAAGAGCAGCAGGCCTAACCCGAGGATGAAGGCCCTGATCTCCCAACTCCAGCAAGAGGGACAGGACAACTACACAAGTGTAAATATGCCTTATTTTCTTGTCATTATAGAACTATTCAAACATACAGAAAAGTTAAAATAATTGTACACTGTACACCTGTATATGCCCACCTAAATTTGACAGTTAATGTTTTACTACATTTGCATTATAATATATTGATCTACCTCTCCATCCCTCTACCCATCCATCAATCTGTCTCATTTTTGATGCATTTCAAAGTAAACTGCAAACATCAGTACAGATCACATGGGTACTGTGAACACATCAGCATGTATAACACCAGAATTCAGTATTTGTTTATGATTTTTTTCCTTTTAATAAGTTTACATACAGTGAAATGCACAAATTTTAATTCATTTATGATATATTGACAAATGCACACACCTGTCTGACTTGAACCCCTATCAAGGGCTAGGACACTGTCATCATCCCAAAAAGTTCCCTCAGACTCCTCACCAATCAATACTCATTCCCCACACTAGAGGCAGCAACTGCTCTGACTTTTAACCACACATCAGTTTTGCCTGTTCTAAAACTTCTCTTAAATGGAATGATACTTTATGAATTCTTTCATGTAAGGCTTCTTTTACTCAGTATGGTGTTTTTGAAAATCCTGCATGATTTGGTGAGTAACAGAGGTTCATGTTTTATTGCTGAGTAGTATTCCATTGCATGTCATATACCAGTTTGCCCATTCTTCTTTTGAATATCTCAAATGTTTCCAATGTTTAGCTGTTATGAATAAAGCTGATATAAATATACTTACACAAGACTTTGGGTAGGCATTCATTTCCCTTAGGTAAACACAAAAAAGTAAAAATTCCCCTTACAAGTGAAATTTCTGCGTGATCGGGTAGATGTACGTTTAACTTCATAAGAAATTGCCAGAATTTTTCCCAAAACAATTGTACTACTTTATACTTCTAGCAACAATGAACATAAGAGAGTTCTGGTTGCTCCATATGCTCACCAACCTTTGGTGTTGCCAGTTTTTATAGTTTTAGCCATTGTGATGATGGCTAAAATTTTATTCACCTAATTTTCCATCCATTTTCCTCTCCCATTATTTACATGGGAGAAACAATTATTCCATCTACCTTTACCTTAATGCTCATAATAGTATTCACTGGACACTCTCTGTGAGATGCTGTGCTATACACACAATGCCATCATAGACGCCCTCCCTTTTGTTCCCATTTTATAGATGACACTACCGAGACTGAAACAGTAACTCCCTCAGAGCTACACATGAAGTCAACGGTACCACCTGTCCTTACCTGACTCCAAAGCCTGTGGCTTTAACCTCTCTCTCTGCTATACCACATCCCAAGGCTGGTGCTAGGACAGAAATAGATTTCACATTTGGAACTACAGCCTTTCCCTTATTCTGCATAACTAAGTCTCCTCCCATGAGACACACAAGTCCCCACTTGTTAGTATGTGGACTATTTGCGGAAAACTCAAAACTTAATAGGAAGCCACAAAGCTGCAGGTAACCCACCTGAGAGCCTGTGAGAAACAACCAATCCCAGAGACCACTGCACCATTTTTTCTTCCAGTCAGCCAATAACCTCTTTGGGGCACCCCCAGGTGCTGATGCTATGCTAGATTCAGAAAAACTAGCATATTTCACAGAACTTATGATGTCACTCTTTTATATAATACTAAGAAATAAATAATACCATTTTCTTATCATTTGGAATTTTTTAATTATACTCATTGAAAGAATTTTCTACTTAAGACACAGGTGCCAAGTAATCTGTGCTCACTTGATCTTTGTCTTTCCTAGTACCTCTGCACTGACAGTACAATTTCAAGACAGGTGAAAAACATCTGAGTTTTACTAGCATTTTCTAGCCACTTTGACTAAACTCATAGATTAATTTTCTTCCTCAACAAACTCACATGTTGCTGGGAGTTAAGGAGTTTCTACTCAAAGGTAGCAGGCAGTTTCTGATAAACTCATCTTTGATGCCTTAATGATAGGCCTGATCAGGCAGATTGGCCCCATCAGCTTTTCTCATTGCTTTACTCCAAGTTTCCAAGTACTTAAAAGAAAAACTCTTAACTGCAACAAAAGATTAGTCTTGAAAATAGAAGTATACACAGCACCCTGATGATGAATTCAGGTTTTGTTTCATTTTTCCCAATGTTCAACATTAGCCTTCTTTCCATCTATAACCATAATATATGCAGTTGGATTTTCTATACCTCTTTATAAGAGTATTTGACTTTTATTACATATTTTAAAACATATTACTTATGTTTTCCAAGAACACTGAGTCAAATGAGTTTCATGGATTATATTCTATTCATAACCAAGATGTGAGCATCAAAAGATAAAATTAGTGTCTGTGGCCAATAACTATTAGATGTCGGCTCTTTTACTTATCCTATTAAACCATACTCTTTCCATTTGTACTTCAATTCTCTTCATTCATTTATTTTAACTTAATCAAAATGAACTGAGTTTCTTTAATAGGGGCCCTAGAACAGTGACAGCAAAAAGCAAATCATTTCTTCTCTTTCAGTTCACTTATCATCTTTTCAACTTAAATGAGAATCCAGAGAAATCCTAAAAGAAAAAAATTTTTAAGAGTGTGACATTTTTTTTTAAGTTTGATTATTCTAAAGCGTTTGCTTCAACCAGAAAAATCAGTCCTTCCATAATAGATCTTCTCAAGTTGCATATCCCTAATTCTTCCTTTGGTTTCTTTGATTTTATGTATACGACATAGTGCTGATGGGCAACTACTGGAAATAGTTATGTTCAAGAGGATGATCACCCAATTACTTAGAGATATTTCCTGGGCAATTAATCAAGAGAAACAATTTCTAACATTCATTCATGTGCTGTCTTGCATTTTAAAAAGTCAGCAAATATCTACATTATGAAGTTTGATAGGAACACTTCAAAGCTCTGTGAACTTTAAGCCTTGTCCTCACTGTTCTTTCTTTCTGAACCTGTCTACATTTATTAAATGAAGAACTTCTACCTACTTAAAAATCAGAGCCATATAACAGCTGAAGCACTTTCAGAAGATTAACATTAGATTGTGTTTTATACTGTGGGATAAATAATCCTATCACAGAATAGTGAAAAGTCAGGTAAGTCAAACAATAGGAAACTGCTTTTAGGTGTTGCTTTATCCTAAGAAATTTGGGTTGGCATATATCATTTTCAGATTTCTGCTAACACTACGAGCAAAAACCTACAAAAGGAGGATTAATTATATTATTTGCATGAAATTTAATTTCTACAAAGCAACTTTACAGTATTTAGATGAAAGGAAAGTATCAGAGAAAATTATCAAAGCAATCAAATAAATTAAATTGCTAATTGCATATCCCTTTTAGTTAGAAACAATGATGTTAAAGAATGACATAGAAGTAAAATTGTAAATTTAAGGTTTATAACTTTGGGAATGTGTTTTCATTCAGCTCAAAATTAATAAACTGGTCATTAAGCACTGCCACTGAAGTTAGGCTCTAATCATTTCTTTTTTTCTTTTTCACAAACAATGAAGCTGCTTAAAAGGGAGTTATGCTAAGCATCCAAGCAACAAGCTATTTAAAAGTGAAACTGAAATCTGACTTACAACAAATCAAAGTAGAAAGACTTTATAGAAACCACCCAGCTATTACATGTCAAGTTTGGGGCTACAGTTAGCCAGGGTCTGACTCTTGCTTGCATGAGTTTCCATAGTTGCTGTAACAAATGATCACAAACTTAGAGGGTTGAAATGACACTAATTTATTATCTTACTGATCTGAAGTTAAGGAGTCTCAGCAGGCTAAAATCAATGTGCCAGCAAGGCTGTCCTGGAGGCTAGAGGAGAACACACTTGCCTTTCCAGCTTCTACAGGTTGCTCACATTCTCTGCTGCATCACTCCAACCTCTGCTTCTGGCATCACGTCTCTGGTTCGTCTTCTCTTTCACATCATATAAGGACCTCCTGTCATTACATTGGTCCCACCTGGAGAATCCAAAATAAAATCTCCCCATTTTAAGATCCTTAATCACATCCTTTTTGCACAGTCATTTTTGCCATGTAAAGTAACCCTTTCATAAATTCTGGGTACTAGGTGTGGACAACTTCACAGGGGCTCATTATTCTGCCAACCATACCTGAGGAGTACCTGGTGCACAGCTGGGAGGTGAGCCAGAGGAGGCAGCCACACTGGGCAATCTGTGCTCCAAGACCATGTCAGAGTAAAAGATGCCTTAGTGTTTTTCCATTGTCTAGATGCTGTGGGCTACGTGAGTGAGTGAGAGAATGGATATTCAGGCAGTGTGACGGACAAACAGGCTTCAGGGACAAGAAGCCAAATGTCACTCTCTCCCAGGCACTAGTGAAGGAGCAAGCAATGAGCTAGCTCTGTGTTTTCATAAACTAGATCTGTGCTCAGTGAGCTAGATCAGTGCTCTCCAGTCTGAGGATCCGTGCTGGTCCACGCCGTTTGTTACCAGTCTATGATGTTGAAAAAATACAGAAATGGAAACTAAGCATTTAGAAAATTGCATAGCAGTTAGGCAGAGTAATTTCACATCTGTAGAATGTAGTTTTATATTTGTATGTCTTGTTTTTGTTCATTTTACTAGCAATTCGTTTTTATTGTATATTTTCAAAACTATGAGTCCACAGCAGATTGAAAATTATTGTTCACTTTCTCCTTCATGTTCTTTTACACACACACACACACACACACACACACACACACACACCTACCTGGTTCTTCACCACAGATGGCTTTTGAAAAAGCTAGGGGAGAGTGCATGACTCACAGAAGGAAATCTAGGTGAGAGGTCCCCTAGAAATATCCAAGGAGCTGGAATCAACTGTAAACACCCGACAAGCCAGTGAGTTCCACACCAACTCAGGACACTCTCAGTCCATTCAGAACTTTCCTGTCCTCCTCCTTCTCCTCCCCACCATGCTCTGACCCCAGAAGTTGGGCAAACTAGGAGAGAGGTAGGAGCACAAAGCCAGGAAAAGGGGAAGAAGCCTGTCAAACCCTCTTTCTTCCTCTATCATACCCTTGGACAGGAGGGGTGGTTTCAAATAAATCAAGCCTGAAATTTTCATTATTACAAGGGACCAGACATTTTAACACCTGTTTTTCTTTATTATTTCTCATGTTGAAGTACATACAATAAAATGCACACATCTTAGTATACATAGCTTGTTGAATTTTGACATAGGTATGCACTCATGTAAACATGAGGGGGACTAGACCTTTTAATTACTGAACTGAGAATGTACTTTGTGGCTTAAAATGACTATAGGACTTTTTTCATTTTATGACAGTGGCCAGAAAATTCATGAGGGCTGCACAAGTTTTCATCCAAGGCCAGAGAAAGAACAAGTCCCACAGAAACACTTTATTTATTTATTAAGGTATCATTGATATATACTCTTATGAAGGTTTCACATGACCAACATTGTGGTTATTATATTTACTCATATTATTAAGTCCCACCCATAGCCCATTGAAGTAACTGTCCATCAGCATAGTAAGATGCCACAGAGTCCTTACTTGTCTTCTCTGTGCTGCGGTTTCTTCCCCATGACTTCCCCACACCATGTGTACCAATCATAATACCTCTCAATCTCCTTCTACCTCTCTCCCCACCCACCCTTCCTTTGGTAACTGCTGGTCCCTTCTTGGAGTCTGTGAGTCTGCTGCTTTTTTGTTCCTTCAGTTTTGCTTTGTTGTTATACTCCACGAATGAGGGAAATCATTTCGTACTTGTCTTTCTCCACCTGGCTTTCTCCACCTGGTTCACTGAGTATAATACCCTCCAGCTCCATCCATGTTGTTGCAAATGGTAGGATTTGTTTTCTTCTTATGGATGAATAATATTCCATGTGTATATGTACCACCTCTTCTTTATCCATTCATCTACTGATGGACACTTAGGTTGCTTCCATATCTTGGCTATTGTAAGTAGTGCTGCGATAAACATAGGGGTGTATATGTCTTTTGGAATCTGATGTCTTGTTTTCTTTGGATAAATTCCTAGGAGTTGAATTCCTGGGTCAATGGTATTTCTATTTTCAGTTTTTTGAGGAACCTCCATATTGCTTTCCACAATGGTTGAACTAATTTACATTCCCACCAGCACAGTAGGATTCCCCTTTCTTCGCATCCTTGCCAGCATTTGTTGTTCTTAGTCTTTTTTGATGTTGGCCATCCTAACTGGTGTTCAGTGGTAATCTCATTGCGGTTTTAATTTTCCCTGATAATTAGTGATGTAGAGCATCTTTTCATGTGCCTGTTAGCCATATGAATTTCTTCTTTGGAGATTTGTCTGTTCATGCCATCTGCCCATTCTTTAATCTGGTTATTTGCTTTTTGGGTGTTGAGGCATATGAGTTCTTTATATATTTTAGATGTTAACCCCTTGTCAGATACATCTTTTTTTCAAATATATTCTCCCATACTATAGGATGCCTTTTTGTCCTGATGATGGTGTCCTTTGCTGTACAGAAGCTTTTTAGCTTAATGTAGTCCCATTTTTTGTTTGCTTTTGTTCCCCTTGACCAAGGAGATGTGTACACGAAAAAGTTACTCATGTTTACATTCAAGAGATTTTTGCCTATGTTTTCTTCTAGGATTTTGATGGTTTCATGACTTACATTCAGGTCTTTGATCCATTTCAAGTTTACTTTTGTGTATGGGGTTGGACAATAAACCAGTTTCATTCTCTTACATGAAGCTGTCCAGTTTTGCCAACACCAGTTGTTGAAGAGGCTGTCATTTCCCCATAGTATATCCATGGCTACTATATTGTATATTAATTGACTATATATGCTTGGGTTTATATCTGGGCTCTCTATTCTGTTCTATTGATCTATGGGTCCGTTCTTGTGCCAGTACCAAATTGTCTTGATTACTGTGACTTTGTAGTACAGCTTAAAGTCAGGGAGTATAATCCCCCCAACTTTATTCTTCCTTCTCAGGATTGCTTTGGCTATTCAGGGTCTTTTGTGGTACCATATGAATTTTAGAACTATTTGTTCTAATTCATTGAAGAATGCTGTTGGTATATTAATACAGATTGCATTGAATCTGTATATTGCTTTAGGCAGGATGGCCATTTTGACAATATTAATTCTTCCTATCCATGAGCATGGGATGTATTTCCATTTATTGCTGTCTTCTTTAATTTCCCTCATGAGTGTCTTGTATTTTCAGAGTATAGGTCTTTCATCTCCTTGGCTAGGTTTATTCGTAGGTATTTCATTCTTTTTGATGCAATTGTAAATGGAATTATTCTCCTGATTTCTCTTTCTGCTAGTTCATCATTAGTATATAGGTATACAACAAATTTATGTGTATTAATTTTGTATCCTGCAACTTTGCTGAATTCAGATGTTAGTTCTAGTAGTTTGGGGTTGAATTCTTTATGGTTTTTTATGTACAATATCATGTAATCTGCAAACAGTGACAGTTTAACTTCTTTCTTACCAATCTGGAAGCCTTTAATTTCATTGTGTTGTCTGATAGCTATGGCAAGGACCTTCAGAACTATGTGGGATAAAAGGGGAGAGTGGGCATCCTTGTCTTGTTCCTGATATCAAAGGAAAAGCTTTCAGCTTTTGCTGTTAAGTATGGTGTTGGCTATAGGTTTGTCATATATGGCCTTTATTATGTAGAGGTACTTGCCCTCTGAATGCATTTTGTTGAGAATTTTTGTCATGAATGGATGTTGAATTTCATTTAATGCTTTCTCAACATCTATGGAGATGATTATCTGGTTTTGTCCTTCTTTTTGTTGATGTGGTGGATGATGTTGATGGATCTTTGAATATTGTACCAACCTTACATCCCTGGAATAAATCCTACTTGATCATGATGGATGATCTCTTTGAGGTATTTTTGAATTTGGTTCGCTAATATTTTGTTGAGTATTTTTGCATCTATGTTGATCAGGGATATTAGTCTGTAATTTCCTTTTTTTTTTTTTTGGTATCTTTGCCTGGTTTTGGTATTAGAGTGATGCTGGCCTCATAGAATGAGTTTGGGAAGTATTACCTCTTCTTCTACTTTTTGGAAAACTTTAAGGAGGATGGGTATTAGATCTTCACTAAATGTTTGATAAAATTCAATGGTGAAGCCATCTGGTCCAGGTGTTTTGTTCTTAGGTAGTTCTTGATTACCAATTCAATTTTGTTGCTGTTAATTGGTCTGTTCAGATTTTCTGTTTCTTCCTTGGTCAGCTTTGGAAGGTTGTATTTTTCTAGAAAGTTCTCCATTTCTTCTAAGTTATCCAATTTGTTAGCATATAATATTTCATAGTATTCTCTAATAATTCTTTGTATTTCTGTGATGTCTATAGTGATTTTTCCTTTCTCATTTCTGATTCTGTTTATGTGTGTAGACTCTCTTTTTTTCTTGATAAGTCTGGCTAGGGGGTTATCTATTTTGTTTATTTTCTTGAAGAACCAGCTCCTGCCTTCATTGATTCTTCCTATTGTTTTATTCTTCTCGATTTCATTTATTTCTGTTCTAATCTTTATTATGTCCCTCCTTCCACTGACTTAGGGCCTCATTTGTTCTTCTTTATCTAACTTCATTAATTGTGAGTTTAAACTATTCATATGTGACTATTGTTCCTGAGATAAGCCTGTATTGCAATATATTCCCTCTTAGCACAGCCTTCCCTGCATCCCACAGATTTTGCACTTTTGAGTTATTGTTGTCATTTATCTCCATATACTGCTTGATCTCTGTTTTTATTTGGTCACTGATCCATTGATTATTTAGGAGCATGTTGTTAAGCCTCCATGTGTTTGTGGGCTTTTTTGTTTTCTTTGTAAAATTTATTTCTAGTTTCATACTTTTGTGGTATTTCAATCCTTCTGAATTTACTGAGGCACTTTTTGTCACCTAGTATATGATCTATTCTTGAAAATGTTCTGTGTGCACTTGAGGAGAATGTGTATTCTGCTGCTTTGGGGTGCAGTGCTCTATAGATGTCCATTAGGTCCATCTGTTCTAATGTGTTGTTCAGTGCCTCTGTGTCCTTATTTATCTTCTGTCTGGTTGATCTGTCCTTCAGCGAGAGTGGTGTGTTGAAGTCTCCTAAAATGAATGTGCTGCATTCTATTTCCCCCTTTAATTCTACTTGTATTTGTTTCACATATGTAGGTACTGCTATGTTGGATGCATAGATATTCTAGTGGTTATATCCTCTAGTTGGACTGACCCCTTTATCATCATATAATGTCCTTCTTTATCTCTTGTGACTTTCTTTGTTTTGGAGTCTGTTTTGTCTGATACAAGTACTGTAACTCCTGCTTTTTTCTCCCTATTAGTTGCATGAAATATCTTTTCATCCCTTCACTTTTAGTCTGTGTATGTCTTTGGGTTTGAAGTCTCTTGTAAGCAGCATATAGAAGGGTCTTGCATTTTTATCCACTCAGTGACTCTATATTTTTTGATTGGTACATTCTGACCATTTACATTTAGGGTGATTATCAATAGATATGTACTTATTGCCTTTGCAGGCTTTAGATTCGTCATTACCAAAGATTCAAGGGTAACTTCTTTACTATCTAACAGTGTAACTTACCTCATTTGTTGCACTATTTCAAACATAATCTAAAAGTTCTTTTTTTTTCCTCCCTTTTCTTCCTCCTCCATTCTTTACATATTAGGTATCATATTCTGTACTCTTTGTCTATCCCTTGATTGACTTTGGGGGTAGTTGACTTAATTTTGTATTTGCTTAGTAATTAATTGATCTACTTTCTTTACTGTGGTTTTATCTTCTCTGGTGACAGCTATTTAGCCTTAGGAACACTTCCATCTATAGCAGTCCATCCAAAATACACTGTAGAGATGGTTTGTGGGAGGTAAATTCTCTCAACTTTTGCTTATCTGGAAATTGTTTAATCCCTCCTTCAAATTTAAATCATAATTTTGCCACATAGAGTATTCTTTGTTCAAGGCCCTTCTGTTTCATTGTATTAAATATATCATGCCACTCCCTTCCAGCCTGTAAGGTTTCTGCTGAGAAGTCTGATGATAGTCTGATAGATTTTCCTTTGTATGTGATCCTTTTTATCTGTCTGATTTTAGTACTCTGTCCTTATCCTTGATCTTTACCATTTTAATTATTATATTTCTTGGTGTTGTCTTCCTTGGGTCCCTTGTTTTGGGAGATCTGTGCACCTCCATGACCTGAGAGATTATCTCCTTCCCCAAATTGGGGAAGTTTTCAGCAATTACTTCCTCAAACACTGTTTCTATCCTTTTTTCTCTATTCTTCTTCTTCTGGTACCCCTATAATGTAAATATTGTTCCATTTGTATTGGTCACACAGTCCTCTCACTATTCTTCCATTCCTAAAGATCCTTCTTTCTCTCTATGCCTCAGCTCCTTTGTATTCCTGTCCTCCTAGTTCTATTTTATTTACCGTCTCCTCTACTTCATCTAATCTGCTTTTAAACACCTCCATTTTATGTTTCATTTCAGACACTGTATTTTTCAGTTTCTATCTCATTCCTGAATTCCTCCCTGAGTTCTTGCATATTTTTCTGTAGCTCTGTGAGCATGTTTATGATTTTTATTTTTAAATCTCTTTAAGGAAGATTGATGAGTTCAGTTTCATTTGGCCCTCTTTCTGGTGTTTGTGGGATTTTCATTTGAACCAGGTTTCTTTGATGTTTCACATTTGTAGGTGGCACCCTCTAGTGTCTGGAAGCTCTACTCTCTGGAGCTGTTCAGCCCCTGGAGCAATGGTGGAGGTTGCAGGCAAGCAGTGCTGGTACCTGTCGGCAGGCAAGAGTTCTTTCCTGCTTCCCGGCTGCAGTGTTTGCCTCCACTGCCAGGGCCAGTGGGTCGAATGCATAGGGAGGAGCCTCTATGCTATGCACTTGTAGCTTCCATAGGCAGAGCCACCCTCTGGCTTGCCTGGCACAATGGCAGAGGCAGCCAGTTTGCAAACTAGTGCCAGCCAGGTGGAAGGAACAGCAGGCTGCATATCATGGTGGGGGGCCTTAGAGCTGCGTATCCAATCAGGGGGATGGAGTGCCTGCAGCTCCTGAAAGTTCCTAACCTGCTGGGAAGAGTGTGCCTGGATTATTTTGTCCATCTTTCCTTTCTCCTGAGCAGCAAGCTCGGTGCAGTCCTAGTCCCTTTAGCAGCCCACTCACTGTTAGGAAGTCTCTGAGATTGCCCACATTTCTTTTGTCCCAGAGCGGCCATTGTGGATACCTCTTCTCTATGAGGGGCTGGAATCTCAGTCTCTCCATGTATTCTGCCTGTCTCAGCTTTCCAACTGCACAACTCCAGAACACCATGTAATGTGGGTTTGTGCTCCCAGAGGAGATCTCCAGGGCTGGGTGTTCAGCAGTCCCAGCCCTCCACCCTCTCCCCGCTCCATTTCTCTTCCTCCCACTGGTGAGCTGGGGTGGAAGAGGAGCTTGGGTCCCACTTGATCACAGCTTTGGTACTTTACCCTTTTCCTTGAGGTCTGCTCTTTTCCCCAAGTGTAGGCAATCTGTCACAGCCTTCTTTCCCATTGCTCTTTCAGTATTAGTTGTACTTGCTATATTTTCATATTATATGTGGTTTGGGGAGGAAGTTTCTGTCTCACCTCTCATGCCACCATCTTTAAGCCCTCCCAAAGAAACACTTTAAAGGAAGAGCTGATAAGACTAGAAGTCACTTTATAGTTTCATCCCTCAAGTCATGATTGTTCAGCCTAATAATTATGTAACTCTGAAAGAGAACAATCTTAATATAAAGCAACTCATGTAATGATTTAAGAAGGGGTTCCTCAACCTCAGCAATATTGCCTTTTGAGCTGGATAATTTTGGTTGGTGGTGGAAGAGCTGTCCTATGCAATATAGGATACTAAGCTAATAAACAAAATGAGTGTTTCCTAAAGTTTTATTTTAAAAAATATTAACAGTTCTATTAGAAAAAAGTATGTTGAAATATGTATTTTAATGTAAACCTTTTTCTTTAATGCAGAACTTCTCAGAGCCTTTAATATAAGAACTGAGGCTTTAATATAAGAATTCTGTGAACCTCCAGATAAGCAAGCAAAGTAGGTGATATTTTCCAGACTTGTGTGTGTGTGCATGCCTGCACACACATGAATAATATATCTCTTGGCACATGAATTCTGAAAATGCTATTAATCAAATAAAGCAAAATCAGTACATCAGTCAGAGTTTTTGAATGCAAGTAACAAAAACGACTTATGTCTTGTTTAAGGAACAAAGAAATGAAATAGAAGATTACAGGGAAGTCTTCAAAAACCAGGCTTGTAAAAAGTAAGCAGTCTGGGCAATAGAAATCACAGCAGGTAGAGTCCAATCCTTATGCTATTAATCCTGGAATAAATCTACTTCCTTATGTCATGCGGAAATGCTTGCAAATAATAAGTGAGAAAACAAAATCAGGATGCAAAAGAATATGAGCCCAATTCTATCAAAATGAAGAGTGATGTACAGAAATAGTCCTAGAAGGAAATACAACAAAATGTTAACAGTGCTTTTTTCCTGTATGATAAAGTTACAGGTAATTTTTATTTATATACATTAATTACATTTGTAATTATAAAAATAAATTTTTAAAGCTATTTTTTCTAAGTCTAAAAGAAAAATTGTTCTATGCCAAAATCTTGGACAAAGTCCATGTACACAATTTTTAAATCTTTCCTGAATTCACAAACTTTGACAATGAGTTTTTCTAATTACTAGATGTCATTTTAGCTCCATATAACCTGAGTACTGTTGATGTAATAAACATTTTTCAATCTGTTTCTTGCCTTTTGCATGAGTAACTAGGACATTATATAGAAATCACACTAAATTGTTAGAAGTACCAAATCTTGTTGTAATTAGTATAGTCACCACTAGTTGGCGCTATTGATAGAATCTTGTAACAAGGAACTCGAAGTAATGATTATATATCACTTCAGATAAGACCACTTCATAGGTAAACACTTTTCTTCAAGCAAAATTAGCTCTTTATTAAAATAGCAACATAAATATTAATAAATTTATTCTTTATTAAAATCAGAATTAACAATAAAACCTCAATGCTGCTGGAAATAACATCAAAGATGAAATAAAAATAACAATTATAATCCATTATTTTAAAAGAGCAACAATTAAGAGGCTACATACCAAAACTTTTGAGATGCTGTCAAAGCTGTGCTCACAGGTAAACTTATAGCCTTATGTGTCCTATTATTAAATAAGAAAGAAATAAAAATAAATGAACTAAGTCATCAATTACAAAGAAACATTCAGAAAATAAAATAAACTTAAGAAAATAATAATGAAGGAATACATAAGAAGTAAAAGTTACACTAATGGTGTATAAAGTAGAAAAATAGAACTTTTGAAATAACTAAGTGTTGGTTCCTTTAAAACATGGGCAGGTCTAATAGAAGAATGAAAAATGCAACTAAAAAGATTAGAAATGAGAAAATAGCTATAACTACATAAAGAAAGTATTTTTAATTAAAATATAAGTACATGTAAAGTCTGTTAACAAATTTTAAAATTCCATGAAAATGCATGATTTTCTTTTAAAATATTATTTTTTAAATTGATACTCAAGAAATAGTAGTTAACCCGTCAAGGCAAAAGTCATAGAAGTATTTTTAGAGATTTATTTTCCACTTACCTACCATGAAAAGAATTTTAGAGTCCAAACAGTGCTAAGGGTGAGTTCCTCTAAACCTCCAAAGACTAGGCAAAATTCCTATACTCTATACTAATCTAGAGCATACAAAATTTTTTGAAGCTGATAAAAATAGAATTTAAAAATGTAAAACTACAGTACAGTCTTATTCCATGAATATAAATACAATTATCCTAAACAAACTGGAAGGAGCTGAACTCAACATTATTGGACTGAAAGGAAAAACCCACCATGATGAAATAGGATGCATCTCATGCAGAAATAACCCAATATCCAGAAATCTATTAATATAATTTATTGTAATAACAGGTAAAGGGAGTAAAACCAAATGATCATCTCTAGTTGCCCAGAATGTATTTAATATAATTCAATAATTTCCAATAAAACACTTAGGATACTCGAACCAGGAAACCACTCCTTAACCTGATAAAGACCTCTGTTTCAGTCCAAGAACTAACATTAAAAGTTGGTGAAATAGTAATGGAATTCCTAAAAAAGTCAAAAATAAGAGCAAAATTAATACCATCATTTATTCAATATATGAGGCATAAATATTGTAAAGGAAGAGAGAAAATTATCATTAATTACACTTCAAATGATTGTCTACTTAGAAGAGAATCAACTAGGATTAATCAAAGAATTGAGAAAAATTACCAAACACAAAAATCAATAGCTTGGTCCCACAAGGAGCAAACCAGTTATAAAACATGATAAAATGAACAACAAAGATATGAAATACCTAATAATATAATTAACAAGAAACATGCAGGACCTACAAAATTACTGAGGAATATATAGGAAGCCTTCAATAACCTTGACGTATGACAAGTTCCTGAATGGGAAAATTAGTATGACAAAGATGGCAATTGCTCCCCAATCAATCTATAATGTTAAAGCAATTTTAAACACAATGACAATAGAATTTATTTTGGAACTTGACCAAACTATAACAAAAGTTTATCTGGAAGAATAAATGCACAAATAGAGCAACAAATATTTTTAAAAAGAAGAGTAATGCTTACCCCATTAAAAAGTTAATCACATAATAAAGCAAATTATAAAATGATGCTAATTAAAACGGCATAATTCAAAAATAGAGGAGGATACCAAAGGACAAACAATAAACCCAGAAACCACTCCAAAATATTATATGTAAGAATTTAATATTTGATAAATGTGGAATTTTCAAAACAGTGGCAGAGGGAGTTTTCAATAAATGATGATGCAATGACTATATAAATACTTAGAGCCTTAATCACATCTATTATCAAAAATAAATCCCATTTTGAGTAAGGATTTAAATCTAAAAAAATTAGAAGAGGAAACAAATATTTATGTAGCTTTGAAATGCAGAAGACTCTTTTAAACATATCACCAAAAGTAGAAATCATGAAAGACAGATTTATCTAAATGAAAAATGTGGTATTTCTGTATATCAAAACATCATTAATTAAATTGGTACATATATAAGAAGGGGCAAAATGTCTGCAGCATATAAAATAAACAAATGATGAGAGGTTTTATTATATAAAGAGCTTTTACAAATCAATAAAAAATGAACTCCCAACAGAAAAATTAGGAGATGTGTTCATTCATTCTTTCAAAAGGTATTTGTTGTGCATCTAATACATGCCAACTATTGTGCTCAGGGCTGGAAATGCAATGTTGAAGCTTATCAATATCCAGACAGTCTCTTCCCTCATTCTTTCCAGTATGAGAAACAGACACACATACAAAAAGGAAATAAACAAATAAATAAAATTACAAATCTAGATAAGGGATTTGAGTAATGAAGGAAACAAAGAACTGAGATAACAAGTAGGAGAAGAAAAGGAGGACTCCTTTCAATCAATGTTCTCAGCAGGCCTTTCTCAACATGTTGTAGTAAAGCAGTTGTCTAAAGGATATGGTTGTGGTGGGGGAAAAGGATAGCCAAGGAGAGCAGCTTAAGCAGAGAAAACAGCATTCACTAAGCCCCGGAGGTGCAGAAAAGTTCTTGGCATGTTGGAGGAACCAGTGTGGCTACATCATAGTGGACAATAAAGAGTGTGACACAGATAGGCATGGAGAGATAGGTAGGTCTGATTGTTCAGGGCTCTCTGAACCATGGTAAGGGTTTTAGATTTTATTTTATGAGGAACAATTTAGTCGATTCAATTTATGAGCAAGATCTTTGTTACCACTCTATCAAGAATATATTGAAGTAGGTTGCGGGTCAAGAATGGGAGGGAGCAGAGAGACCAGGTAGGACTGGCTATCACAATAATGAGGTGAGAAAAATATAGTGATCAGGATTAAGTCGTGGTATTGAAAATGGAAAACAGCAGACAAATTAAAGATATATTTGGAGGATAAAACTGATAGTTGGTCTATCTGACATAGGGGAGAGGTTATGAAAAGAATCAAAAATGACCCCTAGGTTTCCACCTTGAGCAACTGTTTGGATGGTGGTGCTGGTTACTCTAATAGGGAAGATGGGGGTAAACAGGTGGGGTGAGAATAAAGAATTAGATTTTGGACATGTTAAATCTGAAAAAGATCTGTGTCAGCCAAAGGAAGATATTAAGCAAGCAATTAGAAACACAAGTCTAGAACTTAGAGGAAAGGTCAAGGTGGAAACACAAATTTGAAACACATTAAAGACCATGCTTACATCCATGGGAAATGATAAGACCATCCTGGGAAAGAACATAGAAAAGAGGGACCCAAATGGAGGTGAGAAACCTCAACTTTTCAAAGCTAGGTAGAAGGAGATGGAATATAACATTGAAGATTGATCGGTAAAGAGGAAGAAAACCAGGAGAGAATATAGTCTTGGACATGAAGAGAGAACACTGAAAGTAGAGAGTGGTCAAGATGTGGGCAGGAAAGTATCCTTTTGGAGAGGGTAATGTGGAAGTGCCTAGGGACCTTAACAAGGGCAATTTCAGTGGTGGTGGTAGTGGGGAAGTCACACTGTAGATTGATAAGTGAATAAAATATCAGAAAATGAAGACAATACATTAGGATAACTCCATAAAGAAGTTAGGTTATGAAGGAAAGGTGAGATGTGGCTAATAGATGGAAAAGATGTACACAGGGGAAGGATTGGTTAAGATTTGGTTAAGAGCATGTTTGCAGACCAAAGAAGTGATCCATTCAGAAACTGATGATGCAGTTTCTGAAAGGGGGAACCTAAAGAAGTAAGTCCTTGAAGAGGGGATGCAACCTGGAGCATGAAAGGAAGGGCTGGCCTTCGAAAATTCCTCCATAGTCACAAAAAGGAAGAAGATAGTTACCAAGATAGCTGCTGGGCTTGGGGTGAGAAATGGGGGTCTTGTGATGGGAAGATGAGGAAATTTGTATGTAATATCTTCTTATCCATGGGAAATTTGAAGTAAACCAGGAAGAGGAGACCAGAAAATTTTGAGGATAGATGAAGATATATAAACAGTCATTTTAAAAGTGTAAAGCTGAGACTACAGTAGGAATAGCACCAATTTGAGGTTTGAGATAATGGATTGAAAGTAAAACTAGTTGGCAGCACTGTGTGATTTCTTAAAGAAAAGTTCAGTTGTCCCAGTCAGGCCCATGAAAGGCAGATGGTAAGGTTTGTCAGGAGTTGGGTTTTTACCAGGAAAATAAATAGGAAGAAAATGAGGTGCAAGACTGCTGAGAGCACTGTATTTCAAGGAGAATGGTTATAATGATGGACCATGGGATCCAGGCTAGATAAAGAAGGAAGTGAATCCAAGATGGGCTGATAAACAGTGGAGGAAATGAGGCTAATGAATTAGCTGTCCATGAACAAGGGATCCAGAAAGACAGGGAGATGGTGATCAGAGTGGAATGTCTGATATATTAGCTCAGGTCCTCCTTGAAACAGACACCAACGCAGGGCTCAACTTCCAAGGGTTTTATTGAGGAACATCAATAAAGGGAAGGAATGAGGAGCAGAGAGGGGGATGCCTTCATTCCACAATGCAAGTCTGACACCTATGAAAGGAGAGTGGGATTGGGCAAGAAGAGTTTTAGATTGCATGCAGCACGGTTCTTAGAAAGTTTCAGCCGGGCTGCTAAGGAGTCCCCACGCCGAAGTTGCTCATTAGAGGAGTCCAGCATCTCACATGAACACACCATCACTAACACCCGCACTGCACTCAGTCACCGACTGGGAGTTGCCTGGGAGAAGCACGGCCTCAGTGCAAACCCAAGAGTGGATCCCCTGGGATGGCAGTCTCGAACCATGGGAGCCAGGACTGATTCCGACGGGAAGAAATGGTATTGGAGGTGAAGTCACAAGGAAGGGGCTGATGTTGGATGGGGCTCGGGTTCAACCACACTTACGCAGGACGCAGCTCCGTATTTTGTCGATCATCCCCAGTCATTAAAACAATGTTCTGGCAGATGGGGGTCGGGTGGGGAAGGTGGGTAACTAGCTTGAAGGTTTTCAGGTGAAGACTAAAGTGGGAGCTAGTCTTTGAAGAATTAATAATGAAAGAAATTGACTAGGAAGTTGATCAATTACAAGGAGGGAAAGAGGTTGGTATTGTCCAACTGCAAGATTCTCAGAGGCCGGGATTTCGGCAGGCGAGATAAGGAAGTAACGCTCTGCGAACGACTAGCAAGGCCGTCCTGCCCACCCGCCGGCCCTAAGGCACACGGTCCCCCTCAGGGGCTGCGCGGGAGAGAGTTCTGGGGTAACCTGGGTTCAGTTAAAGCGACGGGGTGGAGGGAGGGCCGCGAATAGCGGAGGACACCAGGGCGTTCGCCGCCGACGGAGTGACGTCCGCGAGCTCTGGGAGGGCTGGGGCGGCGAGCCGCCTGAGGGCCGCGGGCAGCGCGGAGGGCTGGCGCGGTCTCGCGGGCGGCCGGGCGGCGGCGCTCACGGGGGAGCGGGCTTCCCGAGGCCGCGGGCGGCGTGCTGGCGCTCCCGGGCGGCGCCGCCGCGGAGCTTGGCGCGGCAGCTGGCGGCGGCCTGGCGCGTAGTGACGGCGCCCGCGGGCGGGCAGCGGCTCCCGGGGGCGGCCGGGCGCAGGGCGGCGGCGCTGCGGGGCGACGGCTTCCCCAGGCTTCGGCCGGCACGGGCGGCGGCGGTCCCCAGAGAGAAAGACAAAGACACGCCGGTTAGAAACGGACTAACGCTCCGGCGCCTCCCCGTTCATCAAGGCGCCGCAAACCCGAACTCGGCGCGAAGCCGCTTCCGCCCAACAGGTTGTCTGTCACACAGACAGATCAACCCGTGTTGATCAGAGCAAAGAGCACCCCATCGAAGTTTCATACATGTTTTAGCAATTCAGGAATTTGTATCAAAACTCTTTAATTTCTGAATACTCTTTGACTCAGAAACTCTAGTTTTAGAATCTTTCCCTTAAGGAATAATTATGAATATATCCATAATTTCCATACAGGGTGTTCACTGCAGTATCTATAATAGCAAAAAACAACAAAAACAAAAGGGAAATAAAATGAAAAAATGTAAAACTGGAAATATCCTATATCCAACAATACAGAGTTGGTTAGATTATAGTCCTTTTCTTATAGTGGATATTAACCTATTAAAACAAATTATACTTAATTATATGGGAAAGTATTTATACTAGATGGAATGAAAAAAATCAGTTTCATCTCCATTTGTAGTGTGTATGGGTGTGTTTACACTTAATGCATATACGTGTGCATACACACAGAACACATCACATATATATAAAATAATGGAAAGAAGCACTCCAAAATGTTACATGGTTATCTCCAGGCAATGAAGCTGCAGGTAATCTTAATATATGTCCCAAATTGTACAATAAGCAACTTTTATTTTTATAAAAAATACAACTTAATTTAATTAAAGGAATTTTACTCCATTCTTATGTACCCTTTCTGACTTTCTCCCAATTCAAATTTATGAAAATAATTATTTTATATTGTGTAGTGAAGTGGTGGACATAAAAAGATTTTAAGAATGAACGAATGGTCCACAAAAGTTGTTAAACTTCCTCAATGGTTCTGAGTAAATCATGGGTATTACAGAGCAGTTTATTGCTTAAACATTATGCAGTGAATCAAAACGACTGTCTTTTGTGAAGTTACACCTAATTTCACTTTTCTTCTTCAGGAAAAAAAAAAAGGCTTTCTGGTACTCTAACAAACCTAGCTGGATTTGTAATCCCCACAGACATGGGAAAATATTTGCTAAAAACGGAAAAAATTACCAACTTTTGGAACAAATGTTTTAGATAATACCAATGTTTTAACATTGTATTCAATAGTTTTCTGTATAACTTGAAAGAACATGGAGCAAAACTAAAATGTTACAATAAACTAGAGTCTAAACATCTTGGTCTCCCAAGCATAACAAACTTAAATTTTTAGCAGTTTTTAATACCAAGGGAGTCTATTTTGCTAGACCATGTTCCAGGAAAATGTATAAGGATGACAATAAAACTACACTAATATAGGGGCAGGGTTCCAGGGCTTTATTATTAAATTGACAGATCCATTAATATAGTCCCAATAATATTTTATGCCAAAGTGACATCAGAATTGTCAGGCTGATTTTACATAATGTTGAGCAAAGCCAAATTTATGAGATTTATTGGAATGTTGCTTAAACCGATGATACCTAATCACCCACACCATCCTGCAAGTTTTCTTTCCCTCTGAAAGTACTGGATAAAATTATCATGTCCAGAGGCATACCTTTAGTAAAAAATTACCGGAAATAAAACTTATAAAGAAAATAAATCATAAGAAGCCAAAAGTTTGTGTTAACCAACAGCTCCTAAACAAAAAGGTTGTAAAAACTTTTTATAAAGCATTATCCCTCCAAAACCGTTATTTTTCATCAAATGATTTGACATAAGATTAAATACAGATAAGAGATTAGTCTTTATTTTTGGTGCTATAGTCCAACTTTCACTATCATACAGCAAGTTCAACTCAACAGTTTTGAGTGCCTATTATGTCTCAGAAACTGTGCTCAGATACTAAGAACAAAAAGGATAAATGAAGTCCCTGCCTTTGAGAAGCTCTATTTAGAAAATTATCTTCAGATTATTAGGATAACACAGACCCTGGGGCTAACCTGAATCCCTACGTCACCCTACAGTCCTGCCAAAGCTTTCTCATTCCTCAGATGAGCTTTGTAATTTCCTGTCATTCCTTTGCTCAAATGCATCCAGAGATCCCATTACCTGACACTAGCTAAATCATTAGTTCTTAACCTTTCAGGGGAGTCAAAGACCACTCTGAGACTCTGATCACAGATAAGGACTTAATCCTCCAGAAACACGCATAGAAATGCATGCACCATACACTCTATTTCACTGCACTGGAAACTGATTTCCTGAACATCAGCAATATATAAAAAACACTATTTGCAAAGGATTATGCCTCCCTCACATTGTTATTTTTTTATAAAATAAAAATGGTGACTTTCTGAAAAAATTAATTTAAAAAATTCTACCTGCTCTGTAGTAAATCTAAAAGAGATTTGGCTTATTGAGATGAAATTGTTGTATGATGTTTGACATAGCAATACATACACATCATCTTTGGTAATCAACTGCAACTTTTTTCAGCATGGCAAAAAGTGCTGAAAACCTTGACTCACACAGATAACATAGAACCGAAGCAGAATTCCACAGCAGGCTTTGTCAGTGAGGATAGCCTGTTAACTGGAACATTAAGTTCCTCCAAGACTCTCAAGTTAGAGTCAAGTCACATTATTTCCTCGTCTTCAAGTTCAATTAAGGCCCCTAGGGAGCAAATTTCTATTTGGTAAAGAAAAACATCACACAGGTATACCTCAGAGACATTGAGGGTTTGGTTCCAGACCACCCCAATAGAGCAGGTATCACAGTGATGCGAGTCAAATGAATTTTTGGTTTCCTAGTTAGGTTTGCACCATACGGTAGCCTATTAATTGTGTGATGGCATTATGTCTTTAAGAAACAATATACATACTTTCACTGAAATGCTTTGCTAAAAAATGCCAACCATCATCTCAACTTTTCAACAAAATGAAATCACTGATGATGGATCACCATAACAAATATAATAATGAAATAGTTGGAAGCATTTGAAGAATTACCAAAACATGACACAGAGACATAGAGTGCGCAAATGCTGTTGGAAAAGACTTAGTCGATGTGCAGAGTTGCCATAAACCTTCAATTCATAAAAAAAATGCTATACCTGCAAAACGCAATAAAGCAAAGTGCAAAACAACAAGATATGACTACATTTCTTGGCAATACCTCTTGGAAAAGTGATGACAGCTGCCGATATAGAAAGTAATGAGACATAAGGAAGGGTGGCTATCCTTTCCTCATCAAAGCAGGAAAGCCACGCACGGTGTGCACCTGACATTACAGGGGCACATCTGCTCTCAGAGTAATATCACTTTTTTCTTCCATTTGGGTATTTATTAGTGAAAGAATTATTTTAAAGATGTTGAGTCCTTCCAATTTCCAAAAAGTGTCCTAAAATGGAATTCTTCTTTGATGATGTCAGAGAGCACATGAAAACATGAAGCTTGGTGCACTGAGAGGTATCAAAAGTTTCATCCAGCTGCATGATGAAGAGATGGCAGAGCGCCCATTTTTCCAACTTGGAAGTAAGTGATATCATTTGCCAGAAGCACCATCTCAGTTCTTTTAGGACCGTATCTGAGAATTCTGCACCAAACTGCTAGACTCTCCACTCCCCAAATACACACCATTATTTTCCACCTCTATGCTTTTGTTCTTGGCATTTCACCCTCCAAAAAACGTTTTCTCCATCCTCTCATCTCTTCATAATGCTCCCTATCTCTCAAGATGCCAAACAAAACTACTCTGGTAAGTTTTCCCTTACTACTAGCAGTCTGAAACAATCTACCCATTTCTTGAACTCCCACAATGTTTATACCTATGACCTATGGCTGTTCTCAAAGTGTGGTTCTGAGACCACTAACTTCAAAAATGCACCATCATTTGTATTTTCACAAACACCAGAAAGAGCTGTGGCAATTTCTCTGTTTCCCAAAATCTAATTTGCCACTCTAAAAAGAATAACTCATCCCTGGAGGAATAGAGAGAAAAGCTGACAATTCTTATTGTTGCTGGACTCACTGACTCATTCCAATTATTCATTTTCACACAAAATGTGAAAATGTATTTTTTCACACAAAAAGCTTTGATTTGTCAATTGTGTATTTGTCAGATCTGTAATGTCATTGTTGGCTGCTGAATCCACCATCACCATACCTCCACCCCTGGACTTTTTAAATCATTGCCTCTCAATTCCATGGCCATCCTACTATTCTAAGGATTTAGATGCTGCTAGCATTTTCAAAATAACTTTACACTTTATGAGAAAGAATTTAAGCAGGGCTTGACAGGAAGATAAGCATTAGATGGAAAGAGCTATAACTTACATCATCTACTCAAATAGATATAAAATTATATATTCTAGAGCTGAGGAGTAACTTCTAAGATCTTTTCCAATAGGTTCACATTACAGATGGAGGAACTGTGGGGCATGGGATATTTTGGAGCAAGAAACTAGAAGTTTAAAAGAATGAAAATCTCAAAACAAAATGGTAACAAAATCATGCAGAGCCAAAAAGCATTGTCCAAATTAACTCATGGACTCAAAATTAAGGATAAATGAAAGTAAGGAGTTAAAAGAATGAAAGCATGAAAATAACTCAAAATGTAAAAGATGCGATAAAAGATTGTCTTTGACATTACAAATATCAAGGTGACCTGAACTCAACAACAGTTATACTTACTAATATTAGTTATTTATTTACTGTATGCCAGGCATTGGGTTAAGTGTTTTACATACATTAACACAATTTTATTGAACTCTAATGGAAAAAAACGTGCTAAAGGAGATAGTCTATAGTAACTCTATAGAAAAGGATATCAAGAAAACAAAAGATGGCCACGGTCTAGTAGGAAGAAAGCAAATCAAGAAATAAAAATGCAGCCTGGCCTAGCAGAAAGGATGCTCGGAAAATTGAAGAATATCTGGTCTGAGTGGCAAGCATATTCCTATGGGAAAGATGAATGTATCACACTACCAGAGCTTACTTGTATTAGTCCATGAAAGCTGATCAATGCTCATCAAGAAACTCCTGATTATAATTTAGTTCCCATGTAGACTTGCCTACTGGGAGAAAACATTGAGCCATAAGCATTGGAAACCAGTATGCTTGATACTTCTCATTGCAAATTTAAAAACTAGCATTGTACCTATGAATACGTATTAAGTACAAATTTAAAAACCACCAATACCTATGAGGCTGGTTAGAGTGACACAGGCCTCTAGCACCCAGTTACCTTGCTAGATGAATCAGTAATCAGGGCCAGCCTTGGAAAGTAGTGGCTGTATCAAAGTTACCTGTGAGGCCTGGCAGGTAGGCTAGCCTCCCTCCTTGTCTTGCTGTTCACCATTTTCAACTACAGTGAAAGCCATGTGATTTCAAACACACACACACACACACACACACACACACACACACACAAAGAACCATATATTTAGAAATGGAAATGATGGAAAAAGGAAGAGGAAGATAGAGTGTTGTTTCTTCATGCTCCAGAGCACCACCTTGTGAATTTAGAGCTGAATTTTTATGGCAGAGAAGGCTGGAGATTTTATTTTTAAAAAATTAATAAATAACACCAGTAAGTATTTATTTTGCTGATTAAAAGAATTATTCAGCTAAGCAAAAAAAAGATAAAGTTTAAATAGAACTTGGGCATATAAATTTTTACCAAAGAAAAAGTATCAATATTTCCAAGCCCACAAATATACACAAGATGTGGTTACTTAGGTATTCTGTTTCTTTTTGGGATGTTTTGCTTATTAGTTTTTGTTTTCTGAAAACATCTTCATAGAAGAGAGACCTATAAATACAGCAAGGTCGTAACATGACACAATTCTTGACAAGACTTTAGTTCATGATCTTATACTAAGAATTCCAAAGTCAGAAAGCAGTAAGAACCATTAGGATCCCATGTCCAGGATTGAGGAAAATGCACATAAAAGTTGCTCTAATGCTGTGAACCTCAAGAATACAATCTTACCTGTTCTACTACTGAATTTTCACTGGTGGGATAGTATTGTGAAAATACAATTTTAGTTTAACTTTTTTCCACTCAATAATGAGTTATAATTAATACTACTTCCAAACAGAATTGTTCAGTAAATAATACTGAGAAGTACTGCCATCCTTTGGGGGAATGCAGGATTACTGTATCTAAAGTAGAATTCAAATGTAAGTACTTAACCTCCATTAATCCTATCGTGCGCATTTGGCACATTTTTTTTTAAAGGTTCAAAATAAGTAGTTCTAATAGGCCCCATTAATCTCTGAAAAATAAAGCAGTAATTATCCTGATAAATTGGCCAAAATAAACCCAGGATGATCAAAACTAAGGGTATATTTTAATAGATGATCATGAGTCATATCAAGAAAATTAAAACATAGTTGCAAATGTTTTGAGAAACAAATGAAACATTTCTGTAATTTGCATATGAGGTTGGAGACTTTAAAATTTAGAAAATAAACATTTGTGGCTTGATATTTATAATATCACTGCTTTTCACTGGCACTGAGATATTAAACTGTTTACACCATACAAGTCTAAAGGTAAATATTTCCCTGTAAACTTCACCCGCCATTTCTTTCAGAAATGGAAAAGAAAATATCCCAACCAGCTACCTTTGGTAACTAGCAATAATTATCATATACATTTCACTTATTATTTTTTAACTTCAACATTTATCATAAAATCAATCAATGACCATGATTTCTCTCTGTAATGAAATGCTATATTATGTTGCCCTTGAAGTACTCAATATGATATACTGGAAACAAAGAATAATTTGACACTTTGCCCATTCAC
The DNA here is from genome assembly GCF_030020395.1 of Manis pentadactyla. NCBI lineage: Eukaryota > Metazoa > Chordata > Mammalia > Pholidota > Manidae > Manis > Manis pentadactyla. Next base: position 125,571,749 of record NC_080025.1, read on the forward strand.
ATTAAAAACTGGTTGTCTAAATGAAAGGCAATACAGCTAAAATGGAAAGTTCATAGACTAAGAAATAAAAATAGCTGGATTCTACACTATTTGGACATACCGTTAAAAAGTGAGAAAAAGCAAGGTACAGAAGTGTGTGTACCTTGCATGAAGGGGAAATGTATATACATCTATATGGTTGTATACACATAAAACAGCTCCTGAAAGACCCCAGAAACTGGTTAACTTCTTGACTCTGGGGAAGAGGAAGAGAAAATCAAGACATGGGACAGGAAGAAAACTTACCTTTCATAATATACCTCTTTGTATTCTTTCATATTTTTACATGCACATTTATTACCTACTAAAACAATCTTTAGGGGATAGCTGGCCTCTATTCCTGACTTCTTCATTAACTACATGCATGGCCTTGTACAATCACTTACCTCATATTTCTTCATTTTACATTTAGGTTATACAAAATCTCTAGAGCCCACATATACAATTCAACAGAATTATCATTCAAAAGAGGGTATATACAAAATGCCAGGTGGTTAAATAACATAACTATAAGCCTTACTTTGCATTGACTTACATAACATGATACTATAATTATCTACACTTCTGCCTGCTCTGTTCCTATCAGGCTATAAAGGCAGCACAGTAAACCAAAGAGAGTCTGGGAAGAAAATATGTGTTTGTGAACTTGACAATGTTTCTCTTTTCTTTTAATTCTGTATCAAAAGAAAAAATTTGGTTAATCCTTTTTTATATATCCAAACTATTGCTTCTAAGACACAGATTCTCAAAAAACATAAATGAATAAATATTAAAAGTAATTATAAAGAGAATTTTTGTAGTAGAATTTAAATGTGGATCCTGATAGGAAAAAACTGAAAAATCACCCCTGTGTTCCCATGAAGTATGCCAAAAATATCCTAAAATCACTCAATAATCTTCATAAACAAAATACTAACAGAACTAGAGTAGCCAAGAATAGAGCAATAGAAGGTTTAGAACAGTAGGAGGACATGAAGATGACACTGAGAAGGAAGAAGTCAGAACTGACACCTGCAGAGAACGGAGCAGGCCTGGTGACCCATTCATTCATGACCCTACGTGGACAGTTAGTTTAATCCTGGGCCTCAAGGACTTAGAATCTAATCATGGGGACATTGTTATTAAGTTATAATGCAATAATAACACAAAGGATGAAGGTGAAAAAGAAATGGTAAGGTAGGTGTTGTGAGTTCATCAGAGGAACAGGTCACAATAGGTTGGTGCTATCAAGTACAGATTCATAGAAGAAATAGGACTTTGAAATCTATGTGATGAGCAAAATGATGGTGGGGTAGCATGCGCAAAATAAAGTCAACAAGGCGAATCATTTATGGTAGTAGGATGATGAATTTAGTTTTTAGTCATAGTTTGATTTTAAAAGCTAACCTGGCAAAAAAAAAGTTAGAAATTACTTTTCAAATCTTGGGTTGCCAAATTGTACTCTATAAAAGTACTATATAGGAATAATAACATGTAAGTGATATATCAAAATCGACTAAACAGGCTCAAAAACAGGATCAGCATGCACCTAGATGTAACTTTCAGTAAGTCCAGGCTCTGAGATATGAGCAAGTCATACTTATACAGGATGTCTGGCAACTCTCTTCCAGTATTTTCTTGCAAGTACCTAGTATTAGTTCCTATCACAACCTTCATACTTAGAAAGCAGTCCCACCCAAAATACACAAAACCAGGAAATCAAGAGGTGCCAGCTTTACTTTTCCATTGATTAAGTCTGTGAATTTGGTCTGGTTAAAATGAATGCTGTGGATTTTACTATACGTAAAAATGTCAAAATAAAACATAAAAAAGCTATCCTCAATTTTTCAGTGATCTCATGATCTTGTAAAGCTAAAGGAATAATGCATAACCACTTAACTTTCAGCAAAATATGCAATATAAACTTAAGGTATTCATTGTCTTAAAGATAAAGAATGAGTTCTGTGTGTGTGTTATTACTGGCAACATACTGACAAATCTAAGAAATTTCTAAATAAAATTTATCTTTAAAATGTTGATAAAGGGCAAGAAAGAATATTTACAAATATAAAGAGGTTATTAAACAACTGAAGTCCTCAATGCAGAAAGAATATATTCTAAAATTCCATTCCACTGTTCATTTTTGTTACAATCCTTCAAACACCTATATACACATTTTACCCTTATTCGATAATCTCTTAGTGATTTACTGACATAAGAATGGGTATTAGGGGCTTGCCAGAAAAAAAAAATCAATGTTTAAAGGGAAATTCATTTAAACTGGAAGATGTGAAACAGGTATTAATTAAAAGTTTATGATTTAAAATAACTGTGCTACAGCAATATGTCTTGTGTTATTTTGACATGGGTTTTGGTTTATGCTAATGCCTATTACAGATTAAAGTTCAAATAACAAGAAAAAAAACATTTTCAAAGTATTAGGACAGAAAAATTTATTAAAGGTGTTTTCTCCTTGTTCGTTATGCTTCAGAAGATCGGAGAGTGACGAAAATTAGCTTGGGGTGGATTAATGATTGTGCATTGAGCATTGACTCCCCTATACAGAATTTTATTGTTGTTAACAACCATTTGATCAATAAATATGAGAGATGCCCTCTCAAAAAAAAAAAAAAAAGTACACACTTCCAATTGTAAAATAAATAAGTAACCGGGATGTAATGTATAGCATAAGGAATATAGTCAAAATATTGTAATAACTTTGTATGGTGATAGCTGGTAGCTAGAATTACCATGTATATTAATGTTGAATCACTGTGTTGTACACCTGAAACTAATGTAATACTGTGTGTCAACTACCCTTCAATAAAAAATAATTATTATCTACAAAAAATATATATATATATCATGAATTGGGTATAAAAAAAAAGTGTTTTCTCTCATTTCAGTGTAGTTGATTAGATTACAATAAGATGTTTCATTATAGCTATCCTCTTCTAGTACAAGTCTGTTGGTATTTCTATTACTGAATTCAGTTTTTAAGGATAACTCATCTATAAAATTTACACAAAGTCTCCTAGGAATTCTTCCCTTTAAATGCAGATTTTAAAAGTTAATTAAAAGTTAACTAGGTCAATACCATTTGCAACAACATGGACGGAGCTAGAGGGTATTATGTTCAGTGAAATAAGTCAGGCAGAGAAAGACAAATACCAAATGATTTACCTCATTTGTGGAGTATAACAACAAAGCAAAACTGAAGGAAGAAAACAGCAGCATACTCACAGACTCTAAGAAGGGACTAGCAGTTACCAAAGGGGAGGGGTGGACAAGGGTGTGTGGGGAGGGAGGGAGAAAGGGATTTAGAGGTATTATGATTAGTACACATGGTGTGGGGGGATCATGGGGAAGACAGTGTAGCACAGAGAAGACAAGTAATGACTCTGTGGCATCTTACTACACTGATGGACAGTGACTGCAATTGGGGAAGGGGGGACTTGATAATATGGGTGAATGTAGTAACCACATTGTTTTTCATGTAAAACCTTCATAAGAGTGTATATCAATCATACCTTAATAAAAATAATTAATTACTTAATTAATTAAACAACAAAAAAAGTTGACAAGGTCAAATGGTATACAGGCTTATACTTTCAGTATTGAATCATTTGTTTCAACCCCAAGCAGAAATGACTTCTTAAAAGTCATTCTTAATACTCTCCTAAGTATCCATTGGCCTAACTAGCTTAAATAGGCTGCTTCATTTCAGTTCCATGGGGACAAAAATCTCCCCCGTTGAACTCTAGTGGTTATCTGGACAGCAAGATCTAAAGTTCTACTGTTAGATTCAGAACCTTCAGAAAGGAGGTGGAAAAAAATTAGGAGAGACCAGTCCAGTGAGGGCCACAGGAACATACATGACAATGCAAGACCCAGTTTTTAGCCACTGTTATTTTAAATATTCGCCAGTCCAAAACGTGCAGCATGGAAAAGTAAAATTAATATATTTCAATCATTGTTCAATATTTAATAGAACAATTTTCTCCTTAGAATCCGGCTATGGATAATAAATTACTTAAATTTACCATATGAATTATGTCAGATTGTATTAGTTTACCCAGATGGCTTCCTTCTAGTTTCCATAAATAGTTTCTGGCCTGGTCAGAGGCATTGGGACTAAATCACAAACAATAACTGGACAGATCAAAGGTACAGGACTCTGTACAAACACATCTTGTTCAATCTAAGAACACTAGTAGATTATTTCACTTGTAAAAACAAGGTATTTCTGGACACCATCAATAGAACAAAAAGTCATCCTACAGTATGGGAGAACATATTCATAAATGACATATCCAATAAAAGGTTGACATACAAAATATATGAAGAGCTCACATGCCTCAACAAACAAAAAGCAAATAATCAAATTAAAAAATGGGCAGAGGATCTGAACAGATAATTCTCCAAAGAAATTCAGATGGCCAACAGGCACATGAAAAGATGTACCACATCACTAATCATCATAGAAATGCAAATTAAAACCACAATGAGATTATCACCTCACACACCAGTTAGGATGGCCAACATCCAAAAGACAAACAACAACAAATGTTGGTGAGGTTGTGGAGAAAGGGGAACCCTCCTATACTGCTGGTGGGAATGTAAATTAGTTCAACCATTGTGGAAAGCAGTATAGAGGTTCTTCAGAAAACTAAAAATAGAAATGCCATTTGACCGAGGAATTCCACTCCTAGAAATTTACCCCAAGAATGCAGGAGCCCAGTTTGAAAAAGACATATGCACCCCTATGTTTATCACAGCACTATTTACAATAGCCAAGAAATGGAAACAACCTAAGTGTGCACCAGTAGATGAATGGATAAAGAAAATGTGGTATACATACACAATGGAATATTATTCAGCCATAAGAAGAAAACAAATCCTACCATTTGCAACAACACAGATGGAGCTAGAGGGTATTATGCTCAGTGAAATAAGCCAGGCAGAGAAAGACAAGTATCAAATGATTTCACTCATCTGTGGAATAGAAGAACAAAGAAAAAACTGAAGGAACCAAACAGCAGCAGACTCACAGAACCCAAGAATGGTCTAACAGTTGCCAAAGGTAAGGGGACTGGGGAGGATGGGTAGAAAGGGAGAGATAAGGGGGGGGAAAGGAGCATTATGATTAGCATACATAATGAAGGGGGTGGGGCATGTGGATGGTAGTACAACACAGAGAAGACAAGTAACTCAATACATCTTACTATGCTGATGGACAGTGACTGTAAGGGGGTATGTGGTGGGAACTTGATAATGGGGGGAGTCTAGCAACCATAATGTTGCTCATGTAACTGTACATTAATGATACCAAAACAAAAACAAAAATAAAATAAAAAACAAAAAAACAAAAAAAAAAAAACAAGGTATTCCCTTTTTAAAGAAGTAATCCCTTGAAATAGGTCTTACAGATGTTCTAAAAGCCCTCTAAATACAACACATAGATTAGTTCACTTTGCCTAAAACTATCACAATTTAATTTCCCAGCAGTTCTTACAGTAATATCAAATATATATATAATAGATTTTATACATGGCAGTAGGGGGAGAGACAGTGAACCAGTGCTAGCCAAATACCACTTCCCAAATAAAAAACTGAAATAGGAAGGCACAGACCTAAACTACATAATAAACCACAAGAGCAGGAGTAGTATGTATGTTATACTGACTCCATTTATTCTTCTTAGTAATCTCTTCAAAACCTACAGCTTCAACAACCACATGTATACTAATAACTCCTAAATCTCAAGCCCCTGGGAAATCTCTCCTTGACCTCTAGTCTGTAAATATTTCTCCTACTAGGCATATCTGTTTAACATGTCCCACAAGCAACTCAAACTCAACACATTTAAACTTTATTTCAACATTTCCCTCTGAAAAACTGTGCCTTCTCCTGTGTTCCCTACCTTGAACAATGGTGCCACCCATATACCCAAACCTAGGAATCATCACCACTGTCCAGAAAATTCCACTTCTGCAATAATTATAGTACTTGTTTCCATCTTCATAGACTCACTGCCACTACCTAAATTTAGGCCTTTTATCACTTCTTAGATTTCTGAAATTGGCTTCTATTTGATTTCCTACCACAAATCATACTACCTCTACTCCAATTCAGTATCCTCAAGGCTATTAGATGGCCCTGCTTAAAATCCTTCAACAGCTAACCCTGATCTTGAAAATGATTCAACCTACTTACTTGGTACATAAGATCTTTCTTGATTTGACCATTGCCTTGTCTCATATTCCTTCCCTTGGTCTACATGTGATCTCATGTCCATGTACCTATTTGAGAAGTTTTTCTACCTGGCTAACTTTTTCAAAACTCAATTCAAGAATGAATTGAGGAATTACGAAAAGCCTCCCCTAACCCTTCAGTGTACCTTAATATTCCACTTCTGTGTACTCTATAATTGTTCTTCCATGGTACTTAAGAGGAAGAACTGTGTTTCTCATCTTTAACCCAGCACCTGACTCAGTGCCTCACACAAAGCAGGAGCTCAATATGTCTACTGGACGGATGAAGCAAGTCAACCTATGACAGTGAAATCTGAATAACATTCATGAAGTTCTTTGACTTTTGATACCTGAGCAGGCTCCTCAGGGTGAGAAAGTTTAGTTTGCTTATTATTGCTAATCTGTTCCTAGATAATATTTTTAAACAATTTATTTCATCTTCTATTCAGTAAAAGTTGTTAAATTGAAACCTTCAATCTTCAAAAGGCAAATAAATACCTCATTTCAAACACAACTAGCCCTACAATAATTAACATGTTATACAAAGGCTTACATCACTCAATAGGCTTAAAAGGAATCTGGGTTAATTCAACCTAGCAAATACCTGTGGGCCTGCATGCATAGGACACCACCTATGCATCAATAACAAGTAAACAAATCTAGCTGCTACCACCCAATGGCCCCAAATCAACTGAAGTTACATCAGCATTAGTGCAACTGTGGGGTAACATAATCATTGACTTCCATCCTTAGGAAAATAAATGCAAAAGGCAGAAAGGAGAAGCCTATTACTATTTCAGAAAGGCTGAAACCACAGATCAAGATCATGAAAATGTAGGAAGATTATAAGATCCCGTAACATATCTGCTTTTGTCATCTCATTTCCCTATATTGATAAGCTATCACCCATCCACTCATTCAGCAAATATTTTTTAAGCATTACTATGTACCAAGTATTGTGCTAAGCACAGGGTATACATAACTTTTCTGCATCTCACATAAACCTCTCCAGTGGGAACATTGACATTAAGTCAATCAATGCACAAATATAAGCATAATTACAAACTGTATTAGATGACAACAAGGAAAAGAACATAAAATAGAACTACAAGGGAGACATACTTTAGATTCTCCTTGTTTGGAAGTGACATTTTAGCTGAGACCTGAGAATGAATAAGTCACGCAATGAACATATAGTAACAACAGATCTGTGTTTTAGGAAGATAGTTCTCACAACAGCATGGAAGACAGATTAGAGAGGAGGTCAGTTAAGAGACTATATTGCAACAGTGTAAGTAAGAGATAAGAGTCCAGCCGAACTATTAAAGGTGGAGATGGCAAGGAGGAGCCAAATGTGAAAAACATTCAAAAGCAGGATGGACAGACTTGATCACTGATTAGGTAAAGAGTGTGAGAGAAAAAAGTCAAGATATTTCCTAGGATTCTAATTAGCCTGGTAACTGGGAGGGTAGGCATGTGCATAATTGAGACAGAGAACACATAAAGGAGGAACAAGTTTAAAGGGAAGATAGTAAGTTTGGTTTACTGACACTTTCTGTTGCATCCATGATACTGGAGAAATATCCTTGTGGAGAGGTCTGACATACAACTTTGAAAATGGTCTTATAATCAGAATAGCCAGGCTAGAAAATAGGTCTGGGGTCATTTCACATAAGTGGTAAGTGATGCATTGCAGGTGGGGAATCACTGTAAGAGTAAAAAAAAAGGTAAAAGGACTAAGGAGATTTTGATCCATATTTACAGACCTATTAACAAAAGTCCGTGGCAAGAGAAAAAGTCTCAGAGTTCACAGGAGCATCAGGTCAATAAATATTTATCAGCATCCACCATGTTCAGGTACTAAGCTAGATACTAGGGGGATAAAGAAAAGTCAGGAGCCCTATCCTTAGGATGCTTATAGCCAAAAGGAGAGACATAGATAATTTTAATATAGTTGTAGATAGAGCAATACAAAAACACACAAGGGAGAAATTCAGCTAAACCTCGGACAGGAAATACTCACTGGAGGACAGAGTGTCTGACCTAAGGCTGTAAGATTAAGTAAAATCATGCAAAACATGTTGGTAAGGACAAACCAGCTGAAAGCAAGAGAAAGCTCCTAAATTTTTGGAATGCTGAGCAGGATAATGAGTATAGAAAAGAACTGAAGGAAGCCCAGAGGCTAAAGTGATGTAAATTGGAAAGAGTACAGTCATTCTTAGAAAAGTAAGAAACACAGAAAATGGGAAAAGCGGACAAGGGGTTTTTGGTGCAAAGTTTACAGAAGGTTTTGGGAGATAAGCCGCAGAAGAGACTGAGGGAAGCTGTCAAGCTGCATGAGGATTTGGGAAGAGAGACAGGTAGAGAATTTGTATGAAGTTTGCTGAGCTTTATGCAACTGTACTTTCATATCTCCTGAGAAGATTTCTATAAAATAGTGAAGAGGTTCACTTTTTTACAAAGATTTTTGGGCTTGCCTGTTTCTTTTGGGTACAATACCATGCTGAGACTGGCCCAAGGCAACCCAGTCAGTTATAACTGCCCATGAAAATCTTGGAAAGGTAACACCTAAGCATTAATGGTCGTAGAAGTCAAGCATGATGAAAGCGAGATGCTATGAGATTTAGCATATAGTGGTCACTGATGCCCTTCAAGTGAACTTTCAATAGAAAAGTAGGGGTAGGAAAAACATGCAGAGGCTCACAAGTGAATGGTACATGGTTCGTATTATTCATTCATTCAAAAAATACTTTACTGAATGTCTGTATGTACCAGGAACTATCCTAGGTCCTGGGGAATCAATGGTGATCAAGACACAATCTCCAAAATGCTTACAGTCTGTGGAGAAGGAAAGAAAGGAAACAGACAATTACATTATAGTGAAATTGGTGGTAAAACAGAGTAGTTGACAGCACATGGAAGTTTCACAGTGAAAGGAAGATGGAATAGTTGGTGGTAACTAGACTGACGGTAGTATGAAGGGAAGTTCACTTTTTGGCTAAAAGGAACTTGAGCATGTTTGTAGGCTGAGGGGGTGACGCTTATAGAAAGGGAGACAGGAGACAGCGAGGACAGAGAGGAGGGTTGCTGGAGGAAGGTCCAGGCAAGGAGACTGGCAAGGGTACACATGTTAGATTCAGAAGAGAAGAACCCTTCTTCCTCCAAAGAACCCAAGAAGGAACAGAAGACAAAAAGGAACTGTGATGCAGGAGAGCGTAAGGAAATACCTCTAACTTTTTGCCATGATACAGGCAAGGCTGCCTCCTATCAAGGAAGCAAAAGTAGGGTTGGAAGCTTATTTAAGGACAGAGCAAAAGTTTTCAAGTAGCAGTGTGAGAAGTGGGTAAATCAAATAATCAATCCCAATTCCTAAGATCACACAAGTGGTAGAAGAGGCAATCAACAACTATATGCTTGCTTTGTTTAGATCTGGGAGTGGAATACGAAGTGAAATTAATTTCACAGAGTTCAGTGGGCACAAATTAAACATACGTAATGCTTGAAAAGAATTATTTTAAGAAATCACTAAATGCAAACCCATTCAGTGTGTAACTGATTATGGACTACTTATCAGGGTATAGAGTCAATAGGGCACTCCCATGAGTTTGAATCTGTCACCATTACTTAGGAGCGATGGCAAAAACTAGGAGGCTCACACAAAGAAAGCAGACAATAGAAGTCATCAATAATAGAAATGAAGAGGAAATCACAGGTAGAGAAGCAACATAGATTAGAAGATGATGTAATGGGAAAGGAAGATCAAAAGAAAAGTTATATTGTGGACTCAAGATAAGCTGAAGATAAATGATGTCATGTTCCTGCCTTCCTTCCTCCCTTCATCATTCTCTCAGCATATTATATGCCAGACACATTCGAGGCATTGGTTCTTGCTTGTAAACCCAGAACATGTTCATGTACCCAAAGTCTAATGTTCACAACAAAAAATAAAACCAAAAGCTGCTCTGAGTTTTGTTACTCAAAACTATACATCATTCTGTAAGACATTAATCACAAAGAAGCAAAACTGTATCAAAAAGTTCAACAAATTCTTGAACAATTAGCAAAAGATATGCAGATTAAAGACCCATAGAATAATATGTTCTAACTTAATAAACTGCTGTGTATTTTGGCTTTATCACAGATTTACATCTGACTTGTAATTAAACGGTTGGGTTAATGCCAATAAAAAGGCAACAAACATCAAATGGCAAAGCAAGATAACCAGAAACTAAATGCTAGAAAGTATTTCAGCAGCAAAGTGACAACAATTTTAGTCATCACTAAAACAGTAATAATACATATTTATTGAGCTGTTGCTTGAACCAGGCATTGTGCTAAGCATGTTACATAAATATATCACTAAACTTTTATAAATTCCCACAACAAACTATCTAGAAGGTAGTTTCTAATATTGTTGTTTTACAGACAAGAAAAATTGGAGCTTAGAAAGATTAAGTAACTTGCCCAAATTACACAGCTAATAAATATGGAGCCGGGACTTGAAATGGGTCTTAAAAATCCATGATTTAACCACAGTATGGTTCTGTTCCCCCAAAAGAAGGAAACGGTGTGAGGCACATGATGGACATTGAAGGAATCAATGAGAGGATATAAAACAGCTACTGCAGGGTAAACCCAAATGTGGAAAATTTAAGTAGAAAAGCAGAAGCAATATTTAAGGATTCACTAAATCACCAACTCAAACTGTGCAGCATAATTGTGGGTGTCTGGAAGATAGCACCAACTGAGAATGGCCTAATATGCTGCTGGAGGAAATGTATTGGCCCTTTCTGAGTGAAAATCTCAGGCTGTCTATGAATCTGCAAAACAAAAGATGGAAACAGCACAAGGCAGTTTAGAAATGGTAATTGCTGAGCGCAATACTCTTCCCCATGTTTTCTCAGTATGCCTAGGATTGGCGGTGCTGCACTGACCTAACAGTCAAGCCCACAGGTTACCTTTAATTCTATCAGCTTTAAGATGGAAGAAAACCATGTGCACTGTAAAGATTATTACATCCTAGGACTATCCAGATCTCTCTTTTAAAAGACCCACCAAAGATTCCTTTTATTGAGGCTAGGACCATGTTTTATGGCACTCACTCTACACTATGATCACCAATGACAGGACGACAGAGAGCACCAGATCTAAGAGCAGTCAAACTATGAAGAGCAACCTATGAAGAGGCCTGTAATGGGAGATCTGCCCATCAGGGAACATACCTAACTGAATCAATCAGATGTTCTCTTACAGGAGTAAACTCAAGCTACATGGAGAGGGAAGAAGCTGAGAGAGAAGTCTGACAGCATAAGTAATGAGGCAGTTACAACCTTATTGAGAAGATATAAAATGAAGTAATTAATTGAAAAAATATATATAGCAGAGTCGGTGGGTTAGTAGCAGCAGAGAAGCAATACTTCTGTTGCTAGCAATACCTAGTCACTATAGCTGCATTTCTTTTATTCTAGTTTCTGTAACACCTAGTCAAAATCTATATGGTGAAGCCAGTTTGTACAACTACTTCTAGATTCCCATAAGGCCTGGCCAGTGCTATCTCCCTTATTTCCCCACATAAAGACTTCTAATAAACCTCTCCTCATTCGCTACAGATGAAATAAAACTCTGCACATGAAATATCAAAAAATGTAGCACCCATATTTTTACCTATGGGTGCACAACATGCACTCACACACCTTAATCAGATGACATGGTAAATTGGGTGATGGCTGGCAATCCAAGAATTGTGGGGTTTATTTCCATTTTGTAACATCTGTGGTTTGAAAATGTGTTACTTAGCTCTAGTGAACTGTTTTAGAAAGAAGACCTTCAAAGAAGTATCTTAAACCTTAAAAACTAACAATTCCTATCATTGCAACTGTGCACTTAGAGATTAAAAAGAGATACAGGGAAATTAAGGAAGCAAAACCATCTCTTTAAAAGGTTCCTCCTCTTATGTGTGTATAAATCTGTTTGTGCCCAAGTTTCACAGTATGTCAGTGATTTTGTTCTCTTAAAATCACAAGAAACAACAGCTGACCAGTCAAGATGGCCAGGCAGAGTAAGGATGAACTGGAAAATTATGAAAATGTTTTGAGGTAAGTTTAACTTGAGTATGTAAATATTGAAAATTACTCATAAATTTCAGTGTATTCTTGTTGATCTTTATGATAGTACCATTAGCTTATTTTATCTCCTCAAATCCTGCCCATTCAAAGGAAAATAGAATGAAGTTCCAAGTCTCAAGCATCTACAGATGCCCAGCACATTGGATTTCAAAAAACTCAACAAATATTAATAATCAAAAGGCATGAAAATTGACATGACCACTCTCCTACAGAAGCTATGTAAACTGACCCTAACAAGCTGTTTATCAAAAATTCAAGTAAGCTACAAAAAATCCTTTCCCTAAAAGTTAATTTTTTTATACAATTCACACAATGTTCCTAGTGCTTCACTGTTTTTTCCTAAGAGTATTCCTTGTTTTTTCTTATCAATCAAAATAAAAGCTACCCATCAAAACTAGTGTGTACCTTGGAGTCCAAGTCTACCAAAGCCCCAATCTACCCAAGAAGAGTCTCAGCTCTTTAAAAAATTATTTTGCACGACTTACAAAATCTGACTAAAAACTCAGTTTTGTTTCTGAGCTCATTTATTTTCAGGATAATTCCATAGATAGAAGAGGTTAAAAACCACTATTCAAAACCTGAGTTGTTATAAGGGGGTTCATTTTGGTGTATAATTTCTCCTCTGAACATAACATCAATAATACTTTAAGTTTGGAGTGTTACCAGATTTTATACAGCAGGACACCCAGATAGGTCAAGTTATTGCTCAAGCACTCAAAATGGGTGTGGGTTTTTTTTGTTCTTTTTGGTTTGGCTATTTTTTTAACCACTTCAGTCTACTGCTTGAACATTACAATGCTTTGTATGCTAGGAATATGCTCTTAATACTTGACACAAGTATTTGAGTATCAGAAACATTAAGAAGCCACACAACCCAGGCACAGGTGTTGAAACCCCAGTATTTGATCTGAAGTTCAGGAAATGGGAGATTCATCCAAACCTTGGGACAATGTTTCTCTGGTATTGCATATTATACCAGTCCCTACACTAAATTTCTAAGATCATCTTATTCTTAAATAAGCAAGATCAAGAACAATCAGGTGTGTGGATAATCCCTCTCAGCAGGTAATTTAACAGTACTTGGGACTCAGCTGAAATATGGAATACTGCCACAAATGACTACCACTGGCAAGTTTTGAAAGTGCCATTTCTTATCTCTTCATAACATGGCACCAAATACCTGACTTAGCCCAAATTGTGCTCTCCTGAAGAATCCACTCTTTCTATAATTAAATGCTTTCTTTCAATTTGTACTGTGTATCTACTTTTGTTTTCTAGAAATATTTCAGCTATGATACTCAATTAGTACTTGCCTCATACCAATATTTTGCACATGACTAAAAATAAAATATGTGTGTAATAGGACAGATACTAATGAGAATTTTAAGACAGATGGTTATTCTGGGAGTAACCACAAAAACAAAGCCTAACTTAAAATGAATGGGCTTAAAACCACCCAAAACCTTTTTCAAGATAAATAAAAAATTTGTAAGAATCATAAACTATTAATATCTGATTAGAAGAGTTAGTAGCAAATAGTTGTCTTCATTGTCCCAATTAAAAACAAAAGCAGTAAATTCTGATGTAGCAATAAAGTTCTCTCTTCTAATGCACACATTTCCATCTAACTTAGATTTAAGAAGTAAAAAAAAAAAAATCCACATGTGGGTATACCATGAAAATAATTTATAGTAATCATTCAGATATTTATTGTTAACACGCCAGGGACTAGTCTAAGTGTTTTACATGAACTCTTCATTTTATCCTCAGAACAACCTTATGAGGTAAGAAGTGCTACCCCCATTTTATAAGTGAGATAAATAGGGTACAGAATGTTTAAAAACTTGCACAAGGTCACACAGGAAACAATTTATGGATCCAAAAATTTCATCAACTCATCTAGCTCCACATAATTACACTCAGCTGTCAATAAGGTAATGCAATGAATATGCTTTGTAAATGGTAGAACGAGCAGGTGTAAGGTACACTGATTAAGGGCACATGCTTTGTAGTCAGATGGAGAGTCAACTGTCAATTCTGTAATTTACTAGCTAGGTGAACTTGAGTAAATCACTGAAGTTCTCTAATTCCGATTTTCTGTTCTATGAAATAGGGATAATTAAATTAACAGTTCTTACTTCATAGGGGTACTGGTGGACTAGGGGAATTAGGCATGCAAAGGATAAGCAGAGTGCTTGGCACACAGTAAACACTCCATGAATGTTCACTGTCATTAGCTAATACTAAGAATTTTATTACCATAACCTCTGATCTTAGTACTGGTGGCATTTTCTAAAGTAAGTGAAATCTATCAATATTGTGAAAATAAAAGTTTATGAAAGACCCAAAGTCTATAAGTATATGACAGTACAATTTTGAGATGGAAAAGGCTATTTACTTTAATATCATTATCAAACATTTATTTAAAGTGCCTGGGTATACATGAAAACATGCTAGGCACTAAACAAAATTAACCAAGACATAAGTCCCTAACTTCAAAAATACACAAGCAAATTAATTTTACAAAGTGGGCACAAACAGCACACCCTCCAACTTGGGTTATTTTCCCAACCAGTTGTACCTATGTATGGTCTTCATTAAGTACTCCTCTGTTTGTGGTATGGTAGTGGTGAATCTATGTACAGGAAGAAGTAATGAGTAATCAAACATGACAAACTGGATATAGAGCGATAAAGAGTCAGGAAGAAATGAGCTGACTTTCCACTCTTTAGGCTTCTCAAAAAATGTTTTAGTTATCTTCGTACTAATGATCTCTTGTTAATAAACCAGTAGAGAAAAAAGGAAAGATAAGACCTGGAAGCTCAGAAATCAGAGGAAAGGGTTGCAGAAACAAATTAAAAAAGAAAGGAGGAATGAATTTGGAAAGTTAGAAAAGCCAAAATAATTGTAGGTAAGTTTAAGTGAAATATGTTTTATTTCACAGTCTGTCATGTGCTTAATGCCTTGGAAACCAAACAACTAATAGCCATTTTTAAGAATGTGGATCCTTAACTTCTTTTTAATCATGAGGTTTCTGTTAGTTCCTGAAGTCCGAGAAGAGGGCAAGAATAGCAAAGAGTACAGAAGGATTTTGTCTAACAACACAGCCAAAGCATGCTGCACATATCTTAAGAACTCAGGTTCAGATAAACTCCAAGAGCCATGGTTAAATAATAATCCTAGTAATCTATGGAGTCCATTAGAAAATAACTAAAACTTCTAAATAAGAATCTAAAATACTTCCATAGGCCACTACAGGAAACCTGGAACCTAATTTTTAAAGTTTTAGAAGCATTTCTATCTCAATTTCAGTGGCCATACTATTTGAAGAGGTCTTTTGCAACGTCAGAGCAGGAAATGCTATCCACTTGTGCATCTCTATCTCCACACCTACTTGCATAACACCTAATGGGAAACTACTCTTTCTATACCCACAGCCTCAAGCTACAGCAAAACCGCAAAATTCCCTGCTACTGCATCCACAGGTCTCTAAAGCAAACTGAATAGACCAGCCTTTTGACCATTAAGCAATGTAACAAATACATATTCCTAAAAATGTGAAGGTACTTTCAAACAATACAAGCCATCTATGTCAACTGAAAACTAGCCCATATATACAATAGGCTAAAAATTAAGGTTATTTATGTATTCTTCAGTACGTGTATTATTCAAGCATGTTTTCTTCTTGAAGTAGGGAGGAAGAGAGTAAAAACCATGAACAAAAAAAATGGCTATTGTACATACAAGGACTATCTCCATGTTGTAATGAACAAACCTGCCCAATGTCAGCCATACCTCATTCAGCTCTCAATTGCACTATCCAAATGTATGAAGTTGAAGCACAAGCCATACCTTTCACTGTTTTTCCTCTCCCACACTTAGGAGTGGAAGGTGTCTTCAGGAAGGAAGATGAGTTGAATTCTATTAAAAAAAACTCTTAATTGATCGAATAGCAAAGGTGGATATAATCTGTAGCCAGATAGGGCTTAATATAAAATAAAGTTTCTGATGGTTCTTTTTCCTATTTAACTACTCCTCCCTAAAATAAATTAAAAGTGCTATATTTACTTATACAGCCTACATGCAGAAAAGCTTCTGGTACAAATTTCTTAGGCCTCTTCTCAAGAACCTCAAGTCTAAACCTCTGAGATGACAGAGCTCAAGTCAAAATAAAACCAAAAGGTAAGGATGAAGACCAGAAAGGAATAGGAAGAACAAAAAAATCTCCACTTTTTATTTTTCATTCTACCTTTCTAAACTGGTCCCAGTTAGCCTCTAACTCCTATGTCTCCCATGACCTATTATTAATTTGGCTATTATAATACAATTATTCTAATCTCCCTAGGCACTTTTAATTTAAACAAAGTCCTGACACAGTGAATTTTTTTTCTCTATGACCCAGATAAAATATTTTGACAGTCCCTAAAATCAATTCCTCCTTCTAAATTTCTGCTCTGTGGCCCAAGAGTTATGATGGAGGAGATAAACTATAAAAAGCCCTGTGAAAACAGGTGAGAATAAGGGAATTCCAAAAATTGGGCTCCCCTCAACCAACATCAGGCTATTTCACTTTCTCCCCTACAGTATTTAACAAGTAAAGCAGAGGAAAGGGCTGACATACAGATAAGAGGTTGCAGAAAAGATTTGCCCCAAGCTTTTTAAGAATTCTCATTATCTTTTCACTGGTTATAGGTACTTAAGTCTGGGAAATATCTTTGGAAGATGTCTTGTGTGTAGGAAAGCATAAAAGATAACACCTTGGAAAAGTCAAACATACAGTTTAATAATGTGCAACTAATGAAGATGGTTTATAAATGAAATACCACCTAAACATTTAGTTCCCTAAATATATTATGCTATTAATCATTAAAGTTAGACCTATAAGTACAAGTTTTCCATATGTGGAAAAGCATATCTGTTTTTTAAATTACTTTAAAAAGAAATTACTCTAATTCTTAAAAATACAACTATCAGGATATAATTCAAGTGTACCTGCTCATAGTCACTGAATAAATTTAAATTTGATAATAAAACATTTAAGTTTCAACCAATGCACCTTTTGTTGAAACATTCAGCTGAAATAACTTTGAGTCTGGTTTATTTCCATCACATATAGTACATTTTTCCAACAAGAGCATGTACATTCAATATAGAACATTTCCAGCAACAGTTACAGTCTTTCTAGTTTCCTTTCACAGTATATTTTAGTGCAAAGCACTGGGAGGGGTAAATGTTTTTCTAGCTATAGAGGCATTTATTATGACCTTGTGGATCTTAAATCATTTTAAAAATTTATACAAAAAGTATATAGATGGACAGGGTCCCTCTTAAGTACAGGTGTAGACCTATATAAAAGCATGGTATATTCTCTGCTGTACCTTTTAAAATTATAATTTGACAAAAATTACTAAAAAATAAAATATTCCCCAAAAAGTACAAAATATTAATACACAAAAACCTGCCCAATATTTCATAAAGATGGGTGTACTTCTGTTTTTCCTAAGGTCTTGATTGCAAAAATGGACAGGAATTCATTATTTTCCAAATTTTACAGTAGAAATCAAATATCTAAAGTGGTCATTTAAGATTTTTACTTGGGAGAAAAAAAAGCAGGGTTTACACCCCCATCTTCCTTTTTTAGCAGTATTTAAAGAAATAAACTAGTATCATAAGAAGTGGTTGTGCATGGATTGTCTGCATCCATAAAATACCAGTAAGCTATTTACTACCTTCATATTAACATTAGTAAATGTGTGGTACTTAAAAAAAATAGAAACTGAAAAATTAAGTTGCATCTATCATTAAAGTGCTTTGTATAAAATTTAAGGAAAAATAAGGGAATGTTTAATATTCATAAAAATCTCAAGATGTTTACAAATAAAAAATGTAATGGTCCATAGATGAAAATGAATTGAAACTTCCCTATAGTAGTACATATTTTAGAATGAAACTTTCAAACATTTAAGTGCTGGAGAACAAGTCTCAAATAAACGGATGTAATAATAATTACAAATATTTAGTAGGCCAAGTACTTTTAGCATATTGATACTAATTTGTCTTTTGGTCCTAACACACACTCTTCAGGAAATGATATATCTATACAGATGAAAATTTTGCCAAATAAGGTTGAATAAAACTAAAATCGCTAAGATATAGTCTTTGTGAATTAAAAATCACCAGTGGTGACATTTTCTTCAGATTGTTGATCACTTTAATCAACAAATTGTTTGGAATACAAAATTTGCAATATTTTTGTAGAAACTGTAGACCAAGTGCACAAGGTCAAGGGTGGTTAGCTGATGGACTGTGATGACAATATTTAATGTCACAGCTACTTGAAAGTGCTGGAAGAGGCAATGCCTAGAAACAAGTGGTTAGATGGTTATTATTTTAGTCAGAAACAGCAGTTACAGTCAAATATTTATGAAAATGTTTCTTTTTTTTCTCATAGTACCATTTGAAGATGTTTAGTGGTTCTAACACCAATTTAAAGTCTTTCCACAAAAATGAACTCCAAACCTTTTCGTACATCACTTGAAGTTATCTGAGGAGAAATGGGAATAAATGAACACTTTTGAGTTTACCAATAAAACCTTCTTCTTAAAATTATACAATAGTAAATGACTTCTAAAGGATGGTTTCATCTCAAGCTCTCCAAACAAGTAAAAAAGAATGTGTGATAATCAAACCAAAACATTTAAACTACTCAGCAAACTAAACATACTGCTTTAGAACCTGAATCCAAAACTAACAGTAATTAAATATATTAAATGTTTTAATACAAGAGACATAGGTACTAAAGGTAAACTTTAAAAATACAGAGAGACTTGCAAAATCAAGTATAGGAGTCTACTCCTTATTTTATACTGCATTTTAAAAACCTAGATTTATTCCAAAACCTTCTTAAAAAGTATTTTTTTCTTCTTCCCAACAAGGGTTTTACTTTTCTTGCATCACACAACCACCAAAAAATAATAATAAAAATCCCTAATGTTAACCATGTTGAAATGATCATGAAAAGTTTACTTCAACAAAAAAACAAAAATAAGACAATTTGGGAACTAAATAATCACTTTTTCCATAGATCAAAAGTAAAAAACAGTAACTAACACAAACTCCCAAAGAGAAAGAAAAATAATCTAAATTTTTTTTATCAAGTTCCCCCTTTGCCTAGAAACACTATGTTAAACATAAATAATAAATGCTAACTGTTCTATATTCAATTTGGGGATTTTTTTTTTGAGTGCAGCACTTTATTTAGCCATCACAAATTAATTTTTACAATAATCACAGTGCCTCAAAAGACTTTTTTCCTATAATTATCACCTTCACAAATTCATTCTAATATATTTAACTTTCCTACAATGTATTAATTAGTAGACTAAGTCACTGAATCAAATTAAACCTGTGCAAAGTTAAACAGAAGACTTCTATTGTAAACAAGCCAATAAAAATGTATGTATTTTACAGTATTGAGAGGAAAGCACTGACCCTGTGCCATCTACCTATAGCTATATTGCATTGTCCTGTGGAAGATTAAGTTCTGAAGTTAATTTTTGTTCCCAAGCCACTGGAATAAAGGTCACTGAAGAGGTAAATGCAGTATGCACATCACTCTTGCAGTTCCCACTGCCATAAGATATATGAAAGCAAACATGTGTTAAAAAATGGAACCAGCTATAAATTATGATCAAATGATTTTTTTAGTTCGATGGGGGAAAAAAGCAAAACTCTGTAACTGTTCCTCACCAGACAAGAGCCTTAGATCTTGTACTTCGGCCTTTGGTTTTGTTTCCTTCAGGTGAATTGGAAGCATTTGCCTTATGAGTTTTCTTATGATGTTCAAGATAAGTCTTTTTGGCAAATGCCTTTCCACATTTATTGCATTTATGAAGAGAAAAGTTTTTTGTGACTTTTACTTCAATACCAACATCAGCTACTTCATATTTTTTACTGGGAGAGTTAGAAGTGCCATCATGTTTTGAATCACTATTTTTTGCTTCATCCCTCGAAGGGCCTCTTTTTGCCACTTTATTTAGAACAAAATCAATGGGCTTTTTTATAGCTCTGATCTCTAAACTGGCTGTTATTTTCCCAAGATAGCGGGATGACTTTTTATGAACCACAGTTATATGTCGTATCACATCACGCTTCCGACGAGTTTCATAAGTGCAAAGTGGACACTTGTAGAATTTAACATAAATGTTATTCCCATCTGTGTGCAACTCAATGTGTTTAGTCAAGTTCTGTTTGGAAGTAAACTGACGTTTACAAAGTTTACAGTAGAGTTGCTTAAAGTCAAAGCCAGCTGAAAGTTTTGGTTTCCTGGTTTTTTGCTGGCCACCTGCAGCAGACGGACTAGTTGATTTAGGGCTTTCAGAGTCTTGTTTAACTTTATTTTTCTGTGCTGCCGGTGTGTTCTTTTTTTCATTTGAATGATTTGTTCCCTTTAATTCATTCTGTGGAGAATGGGTAATGGAAGGGGGTGAAGATTCTACAGAATCTGCTGGTTCAACTTTAACTTTTATTTCTGAACTGTTGGCAGTATTATTAGGGCCTTTCTCTCTTTTAGAGTTTGTTCCAGAAAGAGTTATCTTGTGGACAATTTGCATATGTCTTTTAAGCATTATTTGTGAACTATATTTCCTCTTGCAAAGGAGGCATTTGCATGCAGTTAAATTGTATTCAGCCTTTGAAGACAACTTTTGTTTTCGAGTCTTAAAAGATTTTTTAGGAGAAACAGAATCCAGGAACAAAGGTTGCCCAGGCTTTGTTGCTATATCAGGAGTAATTGAATCCCTCCTTAGTCCTCTATGAACTTCATCAAAATGCCTCCTTACATTCGCTTTTGTAGCAAATGATTTACAACACACTGGACAACTCCTACTTAATGGAACTAGAACATTCTTACTGCGTCCTTTAGAGGATTGGTTTGGATTCTTTCGTGTTTCAATGTACTTTTTTAGTTCTTCCATTTTTTTCTTGTGTACTTTTCGAATGTGACGACGAACACCTCGCCTGGAATTGAATTCTTTTCTACACAGACAACATATCAACTGGTGACCAAGATCAGAATTATCAGAAGTTTCCAAATCAGCCTGCGATTCCTGAGGTTGTTGTTCATCAGATGTAGGTGCAACTTCATCTGCAACAATCTCAACAGGAGGGGGCTCGACAGTTTCCACCTCTGTATCTGTAACTGGTACTGTTTTAGAGTGTTCAGTGCTAGTTTCTTGTATTTGGACTTCGGTTTGTTCAGGAGTACTGCTTGACTCTGTGACTTCAGCAGGATTATCAGTCCTTGAAATATATTGAAACACTGCATTTTGATTAGTTTCTATGGGTTCTAGCTTAATAATGTATTCTCGCTTGTCCACACTTGGATATATGGCTTCTAGGAGATCATTTATGGCTTGGCTTTGTTTATCATTTACATCAGGAAGGTCTGTTAAGGAAAAAACAACATTTTAATCTGAAATAATTAGACTGCTCTAGCCCTCTAATATTTAAAAATGTATTATAAACATCTATCTTAAAATTATTACTGGTTCATATTTATTTTTGTAACAGCATTATCTACTTTTCAATATTTTATGAAGATTAACAACTAGCATTAATTAAACAAAAATTTGGTTTAATTTTATATCTCATTATGACAAATGTTTAGGAAGAAAGGCAATCTGAAGAGCTACTTCTAAGTGCCCTTAATATAAAATATATAAGCACATGCGTGTCCTAAACAAAATATCATTTCATATTTTCAGTCTAAAATTTTTAGGCTAGCAAAGGCAAATAAAAATTTTCATAACCCAAAATGGATAAAACATAATGAAGAATGTTACCATATATAAAAATGATTTTTTTATAAGAAAATGTAATAACATTACTATTAACTTGACCTATAATAATTTAGTCTAATTGTAGAGGGATATTTGAACATCTTATGGAAATGAAAACAAAGATTTATAGGAAAATATATAAACATGAATGACATGATGTGTAGAAGTATTTGCCAAATTCAGTCCTATTTAATGCCTTAACATAACACAATCCTATTAAAACAAATGATTAAAAACTATATATAGATTTATTCCAAAAACAGACCTAATTTTATTTACTTGTACAATAATTATATCCTCTATAAGCAACCAAATATTCATACTGTAACAGAATTGTCTATCACTGGTTATGTTTCCACATATAACTCTAAAATCTAGTTATAAATACAGCATCAAATCTGATGTCTATTTAGACTCAAGAAATTATTCATTATAGCTCTTCAAATCTACTAATCTTCCTTTTTAAAATGAATGAAGTGGTGACTGTAAGAATAACACTTTCACAGAAGTACTTCTAGAGTAAGTACTGCCAAGAAAAGTATGCAATAATCCAGCAAATCCATTTACTTCCTTCTAAAAACTAAAAAATAACACTACAAAACAACAAATAACAGAAAATTAACTAATTTTCTACTAGTACTTTAATTAAAAGGTTAGATTTCAAGTTAATCTCTAGATTGTCTTTTCATTTGGTTTTCAAAGATAAAAAGTACAGTAAGATCCAACAGTAGTAGGAAAAGTGTCCAAATATGAAATTCTCATTTAATCTATATCCTACAATACACTTTAAATCAGCTCCATGCTAATAATTGAAGCAGCACTTTCGATGTTTGAAATTTGCGTTTCACTCCCATTCCAAAAAAGTTGAAAATGTACAAAATGTGGAATGCAACTACAATATCAAACTAACACAATATGTTTGATAATTTTTAAGTCTACAAAAAACAAGACATAATGAAAGTAACCTAATACTTATTAAAATATTTTAAGCAATTTACATTAGTTGTTTAAAGCAAGAAAATACCATTACATGTATCACCAACTTAATCATACAGAAACAATACACTTAATTGAACATTTGGCCCACAAACACTTTACCAGTGTAAACCACCTAAAGCTATGTCACATCTCAAGTTAGCCTCTAACAGAATCTAATTTTTGACAAAATGATGAATCAAAATAAATGTCACTGAGAACAAAATTGATCTTCAAATCAAGACCCAGCAAACACTACAAAGATTAATATGTATTTTTAATGCTCTCCATTCCCAAGAAATCAACTCATTTACTCATTCTTTGCTCTGTTCCAACCTTTTCATTTATTTAATGGGAATATAAGTAAATGATCAGTCATTATCTGGTAATAAGTTGTTAAACGAGTAAAGAGGAAAAATACCAATACACCCCCCTTCTTTAAGCATTAGTATTTTAATGTACAAAATTCCTGAATATAAATATATAGGCCATATAAACATTCAAAAACAATATTCAGTGTCTTAATACAAATAAATATACTCATAAATCTAACTTCATATATCTTTAGGAAAAGCCAAATGAAAGGCACTAATATGAAAGTGCCTATCTAAGAAACTGAATGTAACCCTAAGTATTTAATTTTATTCTCCATTATTAAATTATCTGTAACTAGATAGCAATACCATTTTAACACAAATGTATAGTTGTAGTTTAAGAATACTTAACAGTAAAATGCATAACTGAATATACGAATAAAACTTACTGTCATCCATCTGGAGACTTGGTGGGCAGTAGAATTTTTTATGGGTTATTAAATTTGGTAATCCTCTGAAGAGACTGCGGCATAATTTACATTCAAAAATAGTGTCCACGTCTTTTAATAAAATATGCTTAAGTTGTTTAGTTCCTGAGGGGAAAAAAGAAAAAAACACAACACAAAAGGTAACTTTAACATGCACTTTTTAACAGCAATCACTGCTGACAATCCAAAAGTGCAATTACACTTTAAAAATAAAATATAGGCATTGCCAATTTCTACCACAGTGTATTCAGAACTAAGCTATAAACTAAGTTCTAAGCAAAATCCTGTCATCATTTGGATATTAGGGTAGCCAAAATTGATGCTCTTTTTCTAAATCAGCAGCCAATCAATTCTTGGCATATTCCAAAAGTGGTTGCAACATCTAACTGATCATGACAATGACCTGGTAATAAAAATGTGATCCACCCCGTAGAGATTTCTGATTCAACAGATCTGGAGGGCAAAAGAAAAATTTAATCCCCACCTCACCCCCTGCCAAACCTTCTGACTGGTTCTTCCAGCTCTTTTATGCATTAGGTAGTGGACATGGAGTTTTGTTATACATATTCTACTGATTCTTTAAAGAAGGTCAAATTATGTCACAGGATTGTGTGTGACTTTTCATTTAAAATTCAGTTCAAGTTATTTCAGGTTCTGGGCCAATATGGGATTATGGCCATTTAGTGTGACAATAGAGAATCCTTCTCCATAGTTTGAATTTTGCTTAGACCTCTTGATACCACTATAAATTAATTCAAAGCCTTACCCCCTCAAAAACTTACCGCAATTGCAATTAATTACTGATATAATTACTAGTTTAAAGCCTATCTTTTCCACTAGATTACGAACTCCAAAGCAGCCAAAGCCAAGGCTGTCTTATTTACAACTACAAAGCCTTCAGTTCAAATAATGCTCAATAAATGTTAGTTGAAGAAATGCCAGTGTTCTAGGGAATCAAAACATATGACAGATGATCAAGAGGAAGAGAAAAAAAATGGCATAAAACATCCAATCTACCAAGAATAAAATAGGAACAGACAGCCTTTTGTCACTACTTCCTACAGGTCTTTGCCACAGATAAACTGACAAAATTGGTCTGCAGTGCTTTACTTATCAATGAACTTTTAGTTACCTCAAATTAAAAAGAAAAAAGATAGTAACATTGACTTAAACTAAAGAGGAAATAATTTTCAAGTGTCCTGAAAAATACCTTTAAGACTATTTGGGTGCAAACTATTCCTTCACTCAACAAGCATTTGACTATCTATTAAGCTCTGGGACTACTATAGAATAAAAAACAAAACTTCAGTAGTGCCATTAATATTGAGGGGTCCATAGTTAAATATTTCTGATTCAATCTCTTACAACCTATTTACATTTAATTTTTGTATTAATCATCATTTTGTATTTTATCCTCATTTTGAAGACAGGCCAGCCCTCAAAATTCTAAGGCAAAAAGATTGATTACCAGGTTTATCAGAATTTACTAAGTTTTTAGAGATTCCAATTCTGATGATACCTAGTTTTGTGACCTTAAAGAGCTTTTAATCTTTGCACTTGGTTAACCCATCTTGCAAAATAAACTAACCAACCAAACCTACCTTGGAGAATTATGGAAGAAAATACGAACCTAAGTTCCAGAAAAATTAAATTACACATCAGGGTTTCTACTGGGATGAAATACATAAAATGAAATAATTTCCACCATATCCCAAATCCAAATCAATGTTTATTCCATTAGACCATACTACCACAAAAATCAGAAAATAAATTTAGTAAGATTCAGAGAACAGCTTGGGTATTACTCTTTATGTGAGTAAATTTACATACATACATACATACATGTAAACACATATATTTCTCTAGTTCATTCCAAATTACAAAATATATTGGCAATAGACTGCTAATATATTTAGTTCATAGTTAACCTCCTAAGTGATTAACAAATGGTAAGAGGTAGAGTGATGATAAAAAATACTTCAGATAAACCTGTCTAATTGATCTATATACAGTTCTCAGGAAGCGTAGATGAGTATAGTACCAACAGGAAGAAAAGAAGGAATTTGCACACTTTCATTCTAAATTTAAAAACCTGCTAGATCTATACTAAAAATTCAGTTCTATCTTTAAAGATAGTCAAAAAGAGTTAAAGAGAGACACAGAAATAACCTGAACTAGGCTTAACTTAAGAATTCAACCGAAGATTCAAATACCAATGATTAAGTAGAAATTACATGAGGTTACACATAAAGAACAGTTACTTGTAAAAATATTATGACTAAATCAGATGTATCCTTTAAGAGGTTCTTAGCAATATCTCATAAAATATCTTAATTTCTTATTTAGTTCTAACTAGTTATATTCAGTAAAGAGGGTATATTTGTTCCCAATAAGCATTCAAAAAGTGTTTGCCACTTCCAGGTATACCAAATTTCTTTCCAGTCCATGGATTCACCAAATTCTTTCTCTCTTCTCTCACTTTTCAGACCATCACCCATGTTTTTTTACTCTCTGCCTATAACATTCTCCCTCTTCCCTGGTCTGGCTCACTTGTAGTAATCCTTCAGATGGCAGGTTAGATGTCACTTCTTCCAGGAAGCCTTCTCTGACCCTTCCTGTTTTTTGTTAAGAATTCTTCACCTATGCTCCCACAGCACCCTATACATCTACACTATATTATCCCACTATCTTTGAATTACTTACTTATCTGTATTCCCATTAAAATGGAAGCTCTATGAGGACAGAGAAGATACCTTAATGCCCACCACTACATTCCCATGCCCTCAAGATCATGCCTGATGGACATTTGTTAAATGTCATAATGGAAAGCTCACATTATATTTAAGAAAACCTCTATAAATAAGTTTTTTTTTTTTTAGTTTATGCTAAGTTGACTGAAAAGCAAAACAGGGACCTCAGATTTTCTCATTTCACTTACACATTTTACAAATGAGAAGGATGTCCCCCATTCCATAAATACTTTTTTTCATCCCTAAGTTAGTTTCAGTCACTGTTTAAGGTTTTGTTGTTTTTCTCATGGGAACATAATGGCTTTGTTCTAATCAGCTACCATTTTCTGACTGTTTTGCTCACTAACAATTAGACACAGCCAATCAACTATGCCTAAAACTTCCTGCCACATGAAACAGCAAACATGGTCATCTGGATAGCAACAAAGTTCTTCCATAGCTCTTGACCCTGAGAAAGACAGAGGCATGCGATTTTATTCTTAATTATTCTTCTTCCTATGTTTATGACTCTCTTTCTTGCCATAGGCTTTTAATATCTTAGAAATCACTACTTACTGCTTATATAGATCACCAGCCGTCCAAAGGGGAAGGCTTTAGATGCCTGGGTATTAACTAATTAGTAAATATTTCAGATTGTCACACGTAACAGGTGCTCAATAAAAAGCGCTTCATCAAGGGTTTATCTTGTGCTATTCCTTAATGCCAAATACATTGTATGTAATGATAAAAATCTTTAATAGATTTTTTCAAAAGGAGTCAGTATTCAATTTTACATTAGGTTGGATAGCAGTCACTTTACATGACATAACACTAATTCTAACTCTTCTGTGCTAGAAAAAGATAAGCCTTCATTTTTTTCTCTAATATACTGTATATTGGTCAATGACCATTTTAAGAAGTGGCAGTAATCATTTTTAAGTGGTATACTGCTCGCTGTATTGTCAACTCACACATGAACTCAGTCTTTTTTAGGATGACTGTTTAACAACAGTATCATCCCAACGTTGCAAGCAAATCTGTAACGCCTTTCAGACCTCCTGAGTTCCACGACCCAATCGAAGGAAATTTTGAATTGATCACCCCTTAACATAAGTACTTATACATAAAAAGCAAGACAACTTAAGAAAATTGACACTGTTATCTTAAAACCATCACCTACCTACTGGGATGGTAAAAAAAAAAAAAAAAAATTACTAAGTTAATTATGGAACACTGCCACATACAACACATTTAAAAGTAGAATAAAATTATTTTAGTACCACTTGATGAATCTTAGTTTAGTGTAACATTTATTGAACACCTATTAAATGCCAGTTATAATGTTACTGACTGGAGACATGAAAGTGAGGGATATGATCTATGCCCTTGAGAAATTCCCAGAGTAATATAAATGGTGGCTCTCCTAGAACATGGCCCCAGATGACATAATGATACATAGAAGAACAAATCAAATGAACAAATTTACATTTTTCTTATTTATCCAAAAAATATTTAGTCCAATTTAAAATTTCCTACAGTTGCTATGTAACAACGAAAACCCCACAAAATCCACCATATAATATGGCACTCTCTTACATATCTCAATAAATCATACTTCCACCCTAAGATTTTGCTTACAGAGTTAGGACTGAGGCATCAGCATCCAGTCACAGCTTACGCTAATTGCAATTAATGCTGCTTTAAACAAACAAACAAACAAAAGACTTCTTTTAAGAAGCTAAATGAACAAACCCAAACTTAGGAAGATAATGACAACAGCAAACAAAACACAAAGCTAACTCTCATCTTTCACTACTATTTATTCTTCCCTAAGATTCAAAAAAGATATTGTTCCTTGCACATAATAGTAGTATATTCTACAAGTACAATTTTTTCTACAATATTATATTTTTTTATAATATTATACATAAGAATTTTTTTAAAATGTCAATTCATATTAAAGACCAGTTTTAATACCAGACAAAATGATCATCATTCTCTTCTCTCCTTTTTTCTGTTTCTAACCTTCATGCATTCCACAGCTCCTCTGCCTCTACCAGAAGACTAAGGGACTAAAAAAGGAATATTAAGCTCAATGAAATCAATCTTAATAAACATCTCATGGAAATACACATTTTTTTTGTTATTTAAATTTTTGTTTCAGTTTGGGAAGTCAAGAAGGAAGCAAAATTAAATTAGTGGAAATTTAAGTTAGTGGAAATGAGCGAAATTTGAAGACACCAACTCACAGAAAGAAAGACTAACACAACAAAGGAAGACTCCAGCAAAGGGCAAGATGTAGTCAAGGTAGTACCAGAAGCCAGCAAATCAGAGCAAACAGCAGGTCTCAAGTCACCGAACCATCAGGGATTACAGAGTAGAAAACTGTAGGTTGGGGGGAAAACAGGCAGCCTTCTAAATGAGGCATCCATCTCATCTATGCACATTATGTCAAACAACAGTGGAATGAACTATTAAAAAAGCAAAGATACATAACAGTGTGCAGAGTCAGCCACCATTTGTACCAGAGAGAAAAGGAGGGATA
Organism: Manis pentadactyla; assembly: GCF_030020395.1. Classification (NCBI taxonomy): domain Eukaryota; kingdom Metazoa; phylum Chordata; class Mammalia; order Pholidota; family Manidae; genus Manis; species Manis pentadactyla. The sequence continues at coordinate 125,601,036 of NC_080025.1, forward strand.
TATACTTGTATATGTATAGAATCTCTGGAAAAAAGCACACCAACCATTTGGCAGTGGTTGCCTTAGCAGAGACTTATTTTTGTATTTTTGTTATCCTTTTGTACTTACTATTATTTTTTAATGACAAGCATATGTTACCCCAAAAAGAAAAATATATTCAAATTGATTTACAAGTCAAGCAGCCAGAAATAAAGAGATATCAGAAGTTAGAAAGAATTTGTAATTTAAAGCCAGGAAAAGAGTCTAAAATAAAAGCTGAAATGTAACACAAAGACGATGGGTCAAAACTGGTCAAGCAGTCAGTAGAGCATACGTGGTGCTGGTGGCCCTAAAAAATGAGTCAACTCCTTCCTCAGCTTTTTATGAACTTCCAGCTTGGGTAGGAAGTACTACCAAGTCACAAACAGCTCAGTAAGCAAGAGAAGGTATCGTTTAAATGGGGATGATACAGTAGCTGAAGAGAACTATCTGAGCTTGAAGATAAAGGTAGATATCATAACACATTACTACTGCCCATCCTGACTTAAGACTCTGTGAACTTCCAAGTTCTATTTTCAAATATCTGTCAGATAAATAACATTACCAGGATAGTTCTTTAAATGTAATATGTGTGTCCAGCTGTACTGGAAAGAACCTAGAAAGAGATGAGTCACTGAAAGCATGCTTGGCAGTAAAATGGGACTGGGAGGAACTTTCAGGAGTGTCAGGGTGAGAAGGGATCTAAGTCCCTAAGTCATTGGCCCAAACTTCCATCCCATCCTCCAAAGGTTTCTGTTAGACAGGGCCTGAATACCTCAATGCTAAAGAGCTACCTTAGTAGACTTAAGATTATTCAGGTACATAAGAAATTACTATCTTAAGGAAATTGAAATTGTTTAATTATGAGACACATTAATGAAATAAAAGATATCCTTTTTTAATCTAAAATGTTGCTTTGAACCACTCAGCATATTTCTAAAGCACCTCTAATTTAAATCATTGGATACTTAAAAACTATAGTATTTTCAGAATTTGCCTAAATAACTCAGAAGACAAATCTTCTGGGGACATTTAAAAAAGAACATATTACCCATTTCACAGTCCCTTTTCTTTAGTTTAGACAGTAGAGAAATGGCAAACACAATGAACATATGTCCACAGTTTTAAATATTCACCTTCCAAAGTTAAAGAAACAAAGATTTGGGGTACAGGACCTTGTAGAAAAGGTATTTTTTTAACAAGACAAAGCATTTATGAATTACCTAGCTATAACTTCTTAAACAAAGAACACTATAATAAACTAAAGCAGTATAAAGTAACCTTACTAATTTCAAGTTATGAATTTTAAAAAAGAAACCTATAGCAAGGAATATCACTAAATGTGAAAAGCTATTACCTTCATTTCCATGATTGAAAAAGAACAAAGAATTTTTATCTCTACACCAGAAGTGTTAACAGAAACTCACTACAAACTAACCATTCCTCTGCTGTGCTAGAGATATATTTAAATACTGTCCTGAAGAACTAAAATTTTAACCATATTTATCATAGGAAAATTTGACTTATCAGTTACTTCTGTTAACCAAGGCAATTATCAAAAGTAAAAAACAACAAACAACAACCTAAAATAGGTCATACAACCATCCAACAAAAGCATAGGCATATACTCAAGACTTATTGAATTAAATATATATTTTAAAAATGCCATGAGGACTATAGATAAAAGGTCTAATATATGGATCTTAAAGAATCAGAAATAAAAACCATTTTATTTTAGATTAAGGAACATCTATTTCTCAGAATCCTAAAATAAAACAACTATATGCTATTCCCTTTACAATGATTTAAAAAGAAGCACCTCAAAAAATTTATCAATATAAAACAAGTAGCTGCATATAAATTATCTTTTCCTTTGAAACTCAGAAATTTTTCATTGATAGCAAGTTTTAAAGTAATAACAAAAGATATTCTAATCCTTTAAGTGTCCATCATTCATATGTGTTTGCTTGTTCATATTTGACTCAATAGTCTGCAATGTCAGAGAAGCTAAATGTGTAAGAGGTGAATACGTATATCATTAAGAATCACAGCAACCTAAGATCTTACTGATAACCAAATAGTTCTTACAGTTCTCAATCATTTAAAAGTAGTAAGCAACACATATTTTAAAGTACTAGATTACAAGTACACAAATATTATATATCCAATTATAATAATCTTATGGAAAGAAAAGCAAAACAAATGTAATTTTCTTAAGATATCAGGGCTAGAATAAGTCTATTCTATCTTGGGACTTTAAAAGATATTGCAATTTCAGAAACCCCAGGGTTAGGGAGGAGAAGGTGAGTAACACAAACAGAGATGATAAAGTAATTAACCTAGAACAAGTGACATCTCAGATATTGTGAGTAAACTGCCTACTCTGCCAAAGCTTATAAAAACCTCGTATAATTTACTACTGCACTTTGAGAGTTTACAAAGAACGTACCAAAAATTAACAATGAATCTTTAAGAGGAAGAGACACTTTACTAGTAAGTAACCACATGACATAATTCTTTAAACCATACTGAGTTTATTTTAAAATTAATACATAATATATAGTATTGAAAAAGAGTGTCTAGATCAAGTCAGTATTTATTGATACACTTGTTTTTAGATATGACAATTAAAAAGATTCTATAAAGAAACCCAAAGTATACATTTTAATTTTTTTTTTAATATTTCTAAGAGTTCCTAGGTAGTTTTTAACTACTGTATGAAGATTGAAAAATACATCCTGAAACATTCATACCTGATCGAAAGCACTCAATTATTTGTTGAATACCAGATTTTGATGTCTGTAGTGGTTGCTGTAACAAAGGAGCATCTCCAGGTTCCAGGACATAAACTACATGGAAGACAAACACCCACCCCAATCCCCACAAAAAAAGGGTTATTTAAATCATTTACTATTGATGTAAAACAATGGTTTGCTATAATCATGTTAATGCTAATAACAGTTGATTGTATTCACAGTTGACCCTTGAACAACAATTAGGGACACCAACGCCCCATGCCCCCCACACACAATGGAAAATCTGGGTATAACTTTTGATTCCCCAAAAATTTAACTACTAATGAATGGCCTACTGTCTTATGGAAGCCTAACACAGTCAATTTGCACGTACTTTGTACTTATATGTATTACAGACTGTATTCTCACAATAAACTAGAGAAAAGGAGTATTTTCTCAAATTGTCACAAATCTCCAAAATATTTCCAATATATTTATTGAAAAGCATTTACATGTAAGTGAACCCACACAGTTCAAACCTGTGTTGTCCAAGGGTCAACTGCACTTCATCATCATCTTTGTAAGGCAAAACAAAATAATGGGAAAAAAATAACTAAAATTATTCTCAATTCAAGGCTAAATTAAAGCTACTTAAAGCTACATATTGGCATCAAATGCAAAGATATTACTATTTTGGTATTATTTGGTTCATATTTGCCATGTGTGCATTTTTATTCCCCTTGAAGAGGAACCACTATATCTAACCAAAATTCTAAGTCAGTGATGGCCTAGCCACACCTCATGAACCATTCCTAAACCCTCTGTATAATCTAAAACAGTTCTCTGGGCAATTACAAGAACAAAACTCAAAAACCACTACCTAAGTAAAGAACTGGTCAAGTGCACAATGACAGATGTTCAAGAATGTTCACTGCAGCACTACATATAATTGAGAGAATTTCAAACAACTTCAAAATCCTGCACTAGGAACCAGACTAAATTAACTATAAAATATCCATACAGCAGAATCTCCCTTGACTGTTAGAAAGCATGAGCTAGATCTACATGTACTGACAACAAAGGATATCAGTAATAGACTGTTAAGCAACAAAAATAGGTAAGACTTATAGAATATGATCTCATTTATATTAATATATATCAATAGATACAGGAAGAAATAAAGTTAACCTATATGTGTAAGTATGTACAAATGATTAAAAGTCTGATGGGATACCAACGTAACAAAGGTTCTGTCAGTTGTATGTTTATAGGGGTGATTTTCACTTTTTCTGCCTCACACTTCACTAGTGCTTCAGAGCCTGGGCTTTTAGAAGTTTGCATTCTAGAAAGAACACATTTTCATAGTAAGCAAAAATAATATTCTCATTTAAAAATAAAAATTTTCATTTTCATATACAGAAGCCTATATAATCCCTGCTTTCCAAAATTCTCAGATTAGCAGTATAAATAATAATAAATTAGATTACAGTAATAGGAAACAAGGTAACTGAGAAGGAAAACTTGAGTTTTTCCACATTTATCAAATAGAAAGAGATAAATGGTTGTGGTGGAGAAAAACCAGCCACTTTAAATCTCTTTTTTCAATATGCTATGAAGTTTATTCAAAGATTCCCCTCTCATCCCAAGATCACCTACTTAGTGTGGGGAGGTCAGGAGGGTTACACTTCAGTAACAGGTGCTGCTACTACTTCAGGGCCTGGGTTTGGGCAGCATTCAGCTTTCTGATAAGGGGGCTAAAACCAGGCTGTGCTGTATCAACACAGCCTCAGATTCTCTTTCAGGCTTCAAATTTTGTGCTCAGTGCACACAACTGGGAGGAACTATGTCTCAAGACCAAGTAATTTCATTAAGCGGTTTTCCCAATTTTCAGAGATATTTTATGAATATTTTAAATGAATTAAGAACATCTGACATTAGCACTACCTGCAGCGATTAAGAACGTAAGATTCTAGACCTGGACTGATTGTGCTGAAATTCTTTTTCCACCACTTACTGGATACAACTATGTCAAGTTAAACTCTCTGATCTCTTTTCTCCTATTTAAAATGAGGAGGATAATCAAAGTACCTAAATCATAGGGTTATGTGAGGATTAAATGAGCTGATGCAGGTAAACTGGTTAAAACAGAACCTGGGAAACAGTAAGTGCTCAATAAAAGTTCTATCACCACCATCATTATCGTCATGTACAAATCAATTGTTTTCCTGACACCAAAAAATGGAAAGATCTTTTCCAAAATCTAAGAGAATTAAACCCCTCAGAGAAACTATAGCAGAAATTTGTAAATAGACTGATGATGCCATTTATTTGGATTAGATGGATCTCTTTTCAGTATTTGTACATTATAACAATGGATGACTTGTTTACAAAAAGAGAAGATGGAAATTGTACAATTGTAAAGAACTAAAAGCTTCAAGGTCTGCCTCTATACAGGGCAAGAATTCTAGAAAGGGAAAATGAATAAATGGTAATGAATAAGGAAGGGGCTATGGTAAAAAATGAAAACATCTCCTTAGAGTTGCCTTTCTTCACTTAGGTACAGGCTCCAGAAAACTTCCTATAATATACCAGCTTCCACTTCCACATGACAGCGTCTGCCTTTAAAGCTAGAGCACACTGTTACCCACCACCTTCAGACCACCACTACTGCTAGAACACATATACATCCTAAGACACCATTCAAAATAAGCTCAAGTTTGGCTTAGTTATGCATCCACTTGGTATATACATCTGTGTATTTCCCATTGTAAGAAAACTATGCTTTCTTCATTTGAAAACATACTCTCAATCCTAAAAAACTTTATATATTAGTATCTATAAAACTTCCTCTTACATATCCTACCATCCCTCCGAAGATCAGTTTATATAACCATTTAGGATAAAAATACCATCTTCCTCCAACCAAAAACCCAAACCCTCAAAATTGACATCCAAGAACACACTTCCCAGAATAAAAACCCTACTTTTTCAAAAGTCTCTCCTCCCTTAAAACAAGCCCCTTACATGATTCATCTACTTACGATATCTGGGATTTGCTTTCAAATAACAGAGGATCGGGGAGCAGTAGGGGGTGGAAAAGAGAATTGTGGGGAGAGAAGAATACAGGTGAAAAGAAATTGTTGATGTATTGCTAACTGATGGAGTTCTGTGATGGTTACATCAGGTTTCTTATACCATTCTCTCTACTTTTCAGTGTTTGAAAATTTCTATAATGAAAAATACTGTTATATAACTAAGACAGTACCTTACATATACAGACAGGCTTATAGCACCATCTTTCAGTACAAATTGGCCCATTCTATCAAGGCCTCTTCAAAAATACACTGCATTCATTTAGAGACTCATCCACTGTTCACACTTCAAAAAAGGACAGCCCTTTCAGGAGAGCCTATTAAACGAATTTCTCAAACATCAGGTCACCTTCTTTTATTTAAGATTATCCTCTTTTAAAAACTAACACACCATTAACACATTAACATATTCCTCTCAGTACGAGAAACACCTTCCCGTTCAGCACACACCTTCCTCTGAAATAATGACAATTAACTAACTGGTAAGTGAAAAAACTTCTAGCTTTCCACTGAACTAAATCCTCAGGAAGTGTTTAATTCTACTTAAGTGAAAAAACTCTAACTACTTTTGACTGGTAGTCTGAAAAATAAACTGCATGTAAAGTTTCTGGCAGAAGAAAACTGAAATTTTTAAATGAATCCAACTTACATGATTTCTTGTTAATAAGGGAGAAAAAAGCAAAAAAGTTCCAGTGTATATTAAAAAGTTCAACTCTGAGAGCATCTTTAAAAAGACATTAAAGTCCCTAGAAAACTTTATCAGAAAACACTAAAAAAGGCATGGCCACAAATTATCTTGTTAATTTGTTTATGTTCATCTTTTCCCACTTAAAATTTCTACGAGGAAATGACCTGTTTTGTTCACCACCTATGTCCCCCTTGCCTTAGACAGGACCTAGCAAATAACAGGTGCTCAATTAAAATTTGTCAAACAAATGAACAACCAAGCTTTGCCTAGATAAGCTATAATAAAATAACATTAGCTAATTCAGCTTATATTACTTAAAATTGTTCTCAGAAAAAAACGAATAAAAGGTCAGAGGAACACAAGTAAAAAAGGCATTCACAAGCCTTCTACTTCATAACTCCAATCAACATTAGGTAAAACAGAAGTGATGTAGCTTCAATTCAAATACACGAAACATGCAGTATGAAAGGCTGCTGAAAGTGAGCTAGGTTGAAGGCAGTCGAACACAAAGTGGATCCCATCCTGCGACTGCCTGTTTTATTAGCTAAGGTGAGTTATTACTGATTTTCAGCAAATCAGTGGGGTCACAGCACAAACTTTATTCTCATTTGTACCAAAGTTTTCTGAAAATGGAAGTTCTTTCCCTTTACTACTGCCATTGTCTTCCCATTAATCAAAAAGGTAGTTAAAATGAACTCTGTGATAAAACCAAGTACATTGTTACAGTTAAAATAACACCAACAAAAAGCATGCAAAAGCATAAAAAGCCCTAAAGACTTTTAAGCCAAACATAATGATAACTATTAGAACTAGAACAGAACAGCCTTTATTTGGTTTACTGACCATATGTATTCAATGATTTCCTTTTAGGTCATACTCCTAAATGTTTGTGACAAAAGCCATCAAATTTCTAATAAGCAGAAAACCTATCAATAATTTATATAGCACATTTTTCAAAGTTTTCTAAGACCCCAAAAAGCAACTTTTTCACATCATAAATTCAACTAAAGTTCCACTGAATAAACTATCTCAAAAATACTTATTCTGTCTAAATAATCAGATCTTTCATTTTGCAATACAAGTTCTGTCCAAGGAATTTTTTTAAAAAGGTCGTACTTAGCAAAACCTGATTCTCTCAACAAGTTCAGTTCAACAAACTTTTATGAGCTCAAACATACTCATTTTTAGACTTTAAGTGCTCTGATAAAAATGCATGAGAAACTTTAAAAGTTTAAAAGAAACAGCTTCCACCAATATCAATACTAACAATGTTACTACCTATTTTTTTCCTCTCTCTTCAGTTTTAAACATTGGCAAAGTTTGAGGCCTACTAACTGCAGGCTGCCTTGAAAGAGAAGGAAAAGGAACTGAGTGATTGATGTCGTGGAAAAGATTTAAGGTGACACTTGCTGTACTTTTTTTTTAGGAATCAAGCAGGGGAGACCTCTTGTTCGTACAAGCTTTTAGCTTCATAACTAGTTTTATGCTGGGGCAAATTTATAGCCTGCTTACTTAGGAATGACTTCTTGGGCAGAAGATAAAGAAAACCAAAGGAAAGAGAAGGCAGAGGGCCACTGACAGGGGACAAAACTAACTAGAGAAAGGGGTATACCTGGTTCACAGCATCCGTGATGATGGTGGTCAGTCTGACAGTATTTGTCCCTTAAAGGCATTTTCAGTGGGCGCGACCTACTTTCCTTTCAGTGTAAGAAGCTCTTCATTGCGGCTTGGCTGTTGAAAGAAGCACAAACCCGTCACTCACCCTGAACTTCCTGGGGGGGCTCCGGCTGTATTTTCCAGATGCGTTCCCTTCACCCGCCCTCTTTCCCACCACGAACCCGCACCCTCCTCTTGAGCCGAAAAAAGAAAAATGCACGATGTCTTCTCCAGCCCAAACTCCCGCACAGGTTCATCGCCCTACCCGGAAACGCAGCCTCGGGCGCGCAACGCAGAGAGAGGGCCTGGCCCACAGCGCGGGCGGCGGCGGCCTCGCCGTCCGGGAAGGGCGCGCGCGGAGACGGAGGCGCGGAGCAAGGCGGGCACGGCCGACGCCGCCGGGGCCCGGGGGGCGGTGGGGCGAAGGGCGCAGCGGCAGGGGCAGCAGAGGTGCGGCTCCCGCCGGGGGCCGACCCGCGCCGTGCCCTCCCGCCACGCACGTGCGTTGGGGTCCCCCCGGCACAGCCCCGGTCCCAACAACCAAGTGCGCCCAACTTACTTAACTCCAAGGGCGGGCCGGCCAGCAGGCGGAAGGAAGGCCGGGCGGCCGCGGGGACAGCCTGGCGCGGGAGGCAGCGGCGGGCCCACCTGGCGCAGCGTCGGCGCCCCGCGCGTAAGGAACTGGGGTTCGGTCCCGACGCGCTCCGAAAGAGTCCCCGCCGTCGCCGACGCGGAAGCGCCACAGCTCACCACGTCCCTCCGCGGTCCGAGGCGGCGGCGGCGCACGGCGTCCCTCCCCGCTGTGGAGCTGGGCGGGCGGGCGGCGCGCTGGTGCAGGCAGTTGACAGGAGGAACCGCCCGGCAGCAGCAGCCCTGGCCGCCGCCGCCACCGAAGGAGCCCGAACGGGAGCGGGCAGGACCTGAGGCTCCCCTCGCCGGGGCAACGGCTGCCGCCGGAGCGCAGCTTCCCCAGCACCACTCCACCTGCAACGGTCCCTCAGGCTTTTGGAGAGGCGCGGGGAAGAATGGGCACTTCCCCCTCCTTGGGCCTTTTTTGGCAGGAGTTGTTGTTTCAGGAAACTTTATTACGTCGGTCTCTCTCTTTCTCTGTCTCCCGCTCCCCGAAAAGCCTGAACAACCGCCGCGGAGCGGGTAGGAAGGGGGAAGCAGAGACTGCCCGCAGCGACAGCGAGCGACTGACTGACCCCGGACGGAGATGGGGCGAGGGCAGGAAGTGACAAGCTCTCGGAGTGGGGGGGGCGAGTGTGGCCGGCACGCCCGGGAGCGCCGCGCGCATGCGCCCGGCTGGGCGCCCGGGTTGTGGGGAGGCGACGTCGCGGCCGCGCGGGGGAGGGAACCTTGGCGGGTGGCGCTGGGGCCGCGGCCGGAGTCCCAGGCCTGCCTCTCGCCCGAGCGTCCCGGCGGCGGACGGACAGCCGAAGCCGCCGGCCGCGCGCCCCGAGAGGTGTGAGGCGCATGGTGCCTCCTTCGCGCCTGGAGACGGAGTGCTCCGCAACCAAACTGTTGCCGTCGCTTCTCCCCTTTCCGTGGAACTGAAACAGGGAGGGTGGAAAAGCCCGAGGATGGACTGTAGGAAGAGGCTTGGCAAATACGCAAGCCGTAAGCAGTGGTGATCCCGAAAAGGTTGTCAGCACATTTATAAGTGGTAAAAGTCGAACTCTGGGGGGAATTTTTTGGTTTTCTTGCCCAACAATTTGCGAAGTGTGCCTCTCAGTCTTTTGGAGGAAAAAATCTAATGGTAGGAAATCGGTATTGATTCTACGGCGATCCACTTTTGGAACCTGAAAGTGAAGGTGGTTCACGTGAACAGTACGCCCTTTACCCCCCCCTCTTCGGCGCCCGCACCCTGCTTGGAAAATCCCCGAACTTCGCAGCCCTCTGTCAAATTAACCAACCCCGTGTGCCGCTTCTGGGGGCCAAGAGAGCCGCCACCTCCGCGCTCTCCTCAACTCCCTCAACTCCTAGAACGGAATTCTTGATCAAGAAACAAGTATGTGCCCACTGTCGATAAGGAAATTTTTTAAGTAGAAAAAGCGCCCCCAGTGATCCACTGAAACCCGTCGCAGTTGTCTAACAAACTGCCAGCAAAGTTTAGTATTTTGCAAGAGCAAGAGACTGAAATCTGTTTTCAGAGTTCAAAGGAAAGTCTATATAGTACATCGAGTAAATGATAAATTTTTTATTGTGAAAGTATTAAATGGAGCATTTGCATAGGTCTTGAGGGATTGTAGCAACTTGATTATAGGAATGACAGGAAAAGGATAGAAAATGATCAACTTTTTAAAAGGAATTTCATGTACTGTACATTCTACACACTAGTCACATAGTAGTATGATCGTTTATCATTGTCAAGAAGCATCACACAACATCCAACTAAAATGTAATAAAATGTCACAATTCATAAATAAACATAAAATAATGATACACCCCCTGATGGTATTTGTTATGCAGCCAATAAAAATCGCATTTTGAATGTATGTATGCAATATGCTTAAGCAAAAAAAAACAAAATTCTTAATATAACACCTTAGAAGTCGAATTATAGGTGATTTTTATTAAACTGGAGATTTTTAGTAAAACTGGAAGTGAAAAATTTTATTTCTGGAGGGTCTTTTTCTACATTTACTTAATAAACATTTATCATGGGTTAAACAATACACAATCTTAACTTTTCATAAACCTGGAAAGGGATTGCTTCAATAATGTGAGTTATGGTTGCTGACCAGATGGGAGTAAAAAATGTTCTTGAGTAAATGCAGCATTATGGATACTTAAAGCTGGTCATTACTAGATGGTTCTCAAAACTGCTTACTAATAAGTTTTAGACCATCTTTGAAAAATTAGAATTATAGACAAGATTGGAATGTACAAACGGAAAAAACATATCAAGCACTGTAGTAAAATTCAGTTTTAAAGTTCTTCCATTTGAGGATACTTGGAAGCAACTTGGCTTTTAAAATATGTGGAAAGTGCTCCAAAAAGCTAGCAGAATAATAGATTTGGGTTATAAATATAGATAGATAGATAGATAGATAGATAGATAGATAGATAGATAGATAGATAGATAGATAGATAGATCTATATAGATATAGATATAGATATATCTCAAACAGAGAATCAGGATTTTAAAAATGAAAAGAAACCATGAAAATTATCTAGCAAACCTTACTTTTATAGTTGAGGAAACAATACCAGAGAGGTTAATGGATTTGCTGAAGGTCACATAGTAAGAGAACTAGGACTTAGACCCTAGAACTAGGGTCTAGGACTTAGAGCATTCCGTTCTACAACATAACAATACTGTCTGACGTTTATTGAGAAATAGGTTTAAGCTCAAATATCAACTCATTTAAACCTATCGACAATCCAGTGGGGTTTTGTTATCTTTCCATTCAATAGATGGAGAAACTGAAGCAAAGATAGTTTAAACAACTCATTAAAGTCACAGCTAATAAGCAACTGAGCCAGCATTTGTACCAGGCCATATGGCTCTCGAACTCATTAGCCATTATGCTGTATTGCCTGTACTTTGTTACCTACACTATACCAGAGCTGTTTTTGGTCACATCATATGTGAAAGATGAGACAGTAGATGATGCCAGTTGTAAAAGATACAAAAATGCTATGTATAAGTTCATGAAGTGGAGTTACTAAAAACACAAGGATTAAACTGAAATTTCAAAGAACTCTAGAAATTAAAGAGACTTTGGAAATCACCTAGAATTGTCCTATCTCTGAAAATACTGTATACAAACCATCACAAAAAATTATCTGCTTCTCTTTCATTGTTCACTACAGCAACCTAAGTGACACATCATTACAACTTTAAGAAACTTTTTTATCCTTAAAATTTGGAAATACATGGTAATGATTAACCTAAGACCCGCTTAGAGTTTAAAATTATTCTCATCTTCAAGACAGGAGAATTCTACCATATGTATGCACACACAGAATTTTATATTCTCAATTCCATAAATCAGTGATTTGGACTGGCCTTGTCCAGAATCATGCATGTAGCTGCTATGGCATCTGACAGCTTGACTGGGCTCACTCATGAATGGTAATTGGTGTTGACTATTGGTAGGAACCCTTTCTCTCTCCCTATAGCCTTTTACCCTCAAGACTAGCCTGGGTATCTTCAATTGGTGGCAGCATGCCAAGTGGGTACAAAAACGAAAGCTCCAAGACCTCTCAAAGCAAAAATTATATGGCATCATTTCTAACACATTCTATTAGTCAAAGTAAGTTGAAAGACCAGCTCAGTTTCAGGAAGTGGGGAGATAGATTCCCCTTCTTGATGGGAGAAGGAGCAAAGTCCCATTTCCAAGGGATATGCATGCAGGAATGGGAGGAATTATTGTGATAATCTTTGCTTACAGTCTATCACAATATATAATTATTTCAAGAATGATACTAGCTAATTAAAGCTGCTGATTTTTTGTCTTTAGTGCCTGCTAGTGCCTTTGAGAACAGGAAAACTAGTCAAACTTATTCTTTAAACTAATTGGATCAATTTGGTGGCTTTGTGTAGATAAACTTTGATGATACCTTAGCTTTTCTCACTGAACTTTTTCTCATCACTTTGTTACTCTAAGATTTTCCCATCTGTTTTAAATAGATCCCACTAAAACATATCATAAAAACCTAACATCAAGCAGAGCAATTATAGTTCATATAAAGACCTATATACTTTTGTTCAGATTTTGCTAGCTTTCATTATGATATGGCATTTTACACACAAATAATTACATTTAGAATTATGTCATATAAAATTACGGGCCAAAATAGAGGCTGTGAGATTAGAAAAGGCCATGGAAAATAATGATTTAAAAGAACGAACATTAAATTGTTGATCTATGGCCAACTATTTAGAAATTAACACCTAAATATTATGCAGGCAACATAATATGAAAAAAGAAGACAATGCTTTCCCTAAAATTCCTATTTTTAAGGAGAACAGGGAGTAGGTTGTACCTGGGTTGCTGCTCTGAAAGTAAGTTGCCTGCTAGGAAACCCACGGCATGGACTTGAGTCTCCCATTCTTGGTGCAGAGCACACCTAGGTCTTGCACAGCCATGTACCCTGCTGCCATTTGGGCACCAAACCACACCTTACAGGTTTTCCATTCAAATGCATTTCAAAGAGCATTTCAGTGAATTCTATTTTTTTACTTTTTGTTAGGGTGGAGTTTCTTCATAAAAAACCTGTATTGTAATCTAGTAATAAAAGCTAATGATAATTTTGCCACTTACTGAACTCAGTGTTCAGTATTTCTAGTTTTCACTGAATCCTTACAAAGATCCTCGGTTAGATATATTGATTTACACATAGGGTAACACATAATTAGGTGTCTTGAGTTCATATTTAAACATAGGTCTGTCGAGTCCAGGTCCTATGCCTCAAGGTACATCTACTCTGATTAATCCTAAAATTTTATCTCCAGCTCAGACCTGTCCCAGGTGCCTCTAAACTCTATTTCTACCCATGAAACAGAGCATCTGAATTTTCCCAGGTGTCCCAAAATTAACAGGACCAAAACTGAACTTACCTTCTCAGCAAACCTGTTCTTCCTCTTCCTAATTTTAATCAGCAGAGTTGTTATCCATTCAGGCTTTCAAAGTAGAAGCCTTGGAGTCATGGAAAAGAACATGTGCCCAGATGCAAAGTACTGAAAGTTACCTGTATACAAGGCTTCTCACTTATTCCCTGTATCTAACCTAGTACCATAAACAATTGGTTATACTGCAGAAATGTCTGGGAAATAGAGTTTCCTCCCTACATATGCACCATCAATCTTCCAGTCCAAAACATCATCTCTGAACCATTGCCAAACTACCTCCATGGTCTCCCTACCACCTATCTCTCCCTCACTCCATTATTCCACACTATCCCCAATTTAAATTCCCTGTTGACTGCCAATTTTCCACATGAAGAAGTCAAATCTTAAGAAACCTGAAAAGAACATGTGTTTTAGAGTCAGAAAACTCTGGATGCTAGTCCTATTTCCATCACTCATGAGTTTGTGTCTCTATGCAAGTAAAAACCTCTCTTGAGCCTCAATTTCCTCAGCTGCATGCTACTTTCAGTGTGGTAAGAAATCGATTAACAAAGCACCCAGCAGAACCTGGAATACATTACAGGTATAATAAGAATAAGAACTTATTATACATGGCCCTCCTACAACTTCCCAACTTTATGCTCCAAACACACTGGGTTTCTTACCCTTTGCAGAATTCAAAAGAGCAAGAAGTAGTTAGATGGAGGGGAGGGAGTGTGGAACACAAGGGAATTTAAGAGAGAGATGATACTGTGTATCTATTTGTTGAAGCAACTATTAAAATAATAGAAGAATGGTTACCTTTGGAGAAAGGAGAGGGTGGGAAGTCGTACTGGATGAGGGGGTGCCGGTTTTGGGGTTACTGGCCATTTTATAGATTTTGACCTCAGTGATCATTACATGTATATTTGCTCTGTAATAATTCAGAATGTCTTATGAATGTCTAAAATTTCACAATGAAAAAATTTTTTAAGTAGCTGACATAGGTTTTAATACCTCTGAACTATATGACATAAAATTAGAAATGATTATTGAACTTGTTGAGGCTTGTGCTTTTGCACATGCTTCTCATCCCTGGAAATATCCTTCTCCTCCCACTGGAAAACTCTTACTCATCCGTCAAGACCCACTTCAGATGTCACTCCTGTGAAACTACCTCCCAGGAACAAATTGCTCTGTCTTCCTGATCATGTAGTATATCATTCTGATTAAATGTCTGACTCTCCCATTAGTCTGAATTCTGAGAAAGGCACCACATCAAGAACACATACCATAACTTTCATCTTCTTTGTTTTACTATCATCTAGCAAGCTACCTGGCACCTAATAGGCAACCATTAAAAGTTATTGGATAGGCTTGAATGAATGAATTTGCAATAAACACAAAAAAAGTAAGAAAAACTTTAGTGGGTAAAATCAATTTTAGTAATTTAGTTTGATGAGCCCTTGGCCCAATAGGACATTCATTTTCAATGTTAAGAACAACCATACTAAGACAATTAAAGAGACCATTACTGTATAGAATTAGTAATGCTGTAGAATATATACCATAGCTGAACACTTGCAACTACTAAGCATTTATCATGTAAAACCATCATGATTTTGGTTTTGGTTTTTTTGAGGGTTTTTATTTTTTACTTTGAATTTTGAAATAATTTTAAATTTAGTTACAAATTGCAATACAAATAATACCCATATTCCCTTTCCCCAGATTCAGTAATTTTTAATATTTTGTCATATTTGCATTCCCTCTCTCTTTCCATACACATATACATATGCATTTTGATGAACACAGGCCAGAATGAGTCAGTTTGGATTTGTCTGATGTTTCTTCATGACTAGATTGAGATTTCACATTTTTACATTTTTGGAATGATTACAGCATAACTGATGTGGTGCCTTTCTCAGAATACCACATCCAGAGGCATGTGATGCATGTTTGATATTAACCTTGATTGCTGGTTTAAGGGGTTATTCAGTTTCTCCACTGTATAGTTTTGTTATGAATGAGCAATTTGTAAAGAGATAACAATGGTTTTATTGCAGACTTCTTTTACTTAGTGATCTTAATAATTCTACTTAGGTTTTATAAATTATCAAAGCAAAAGTAAAAGAGTAAAAATTAACTGGATTGAATCTATAATTCTAATCTGATAATTAGAAGCTAATGATCAATTATGTAACTGGACAGTATGTTTTGGTTAACTCTTGTATGAAGTTAGGAAAAAAAGTTTGTAATTACCCTAGGTGCTAATTTATTATTGGTAAATGTATTCAACCAACGGTTACTGATTATCTATTATATTCCAAACATCCCACCAAACTGAGAATACCCAGTAAGACAAGGTTTCTTCCCTTTAGTCAACAAAAACTTAGTGCCTATACATTAGGTACTAGGAATACATCCATGAATAGCTTAGGATTACCTTTTTGGAATTTCTAGTCTAATAATTATTGAGGTGCTCCCAATCTAATAATAGTGGCATGCAAAAAAATATTATTTCATGATAATCACATAAGACAGGCACAAGAGAGAAGACTGAAACCATGGACTCACAAGGTCACTATACACAAAGCATCGGGGGAGGGTTTGTTTGCAGCATCAGTTTTTCAACTCATTTTAATGAAAGAAGTGATAACAATAGCTGGTGAATAACAATGTGTTTTTCCCAAGTAAATATTACAATGTTGCTAAGACCTATTTCTTAAGGACAGCTGACCAATAAATTATCTGTTGTTGTATATTAGCAGGGTAATTAATCCTAAATTCTAAGTTGTAAATGCCACATGATTCAATTTGGACAGGTAATCATTAATATTTGACATCATATCATTAAAAAGGTATTCAGAGTTTTTCATTCATTCACCCAACTGCTCCTCCTTATGGCCAAGGAGGTTATTTGCAAGACTGAGAATAAGGCTGCTGTTCAAGACTGGGACAGAATGAAGTTTAGCTTTTTTATGCAACTCTGGCTTCATTAGCATCTTTATCTGAACTACCAAATCCAAAACCCTCTGAGGAAAAGTGAGATGATGCCTCATCTCTAATGACAAAGTATCAGAAAAAAAAAAGTGTTAACTTGTGGTTACTGAGACCAGAGTTAAAAATCCATACCTGTCTCTCAGATATTAATTCCAGTTGACCACATAGACTACTATGCACCAGACCATAACCTGCAACGAAATACTGTATTAATGGAACATTTTAAGTAAATTATGGGTGTTAATGGAACATTTTAAGTAAATGATGGGTGTTTGGACGTATATTTATCTGAAATTTAAATAATTTCTACAAAATGATCACGTTTTTTTAGTCTTAAATTGACATTAATTTTTCCCATTTAAACTTTCTAATTTTTTCAAATGGAAGTTATTAATCTTGAACATGAGAAATCTCTAGCATCAGAGTGTATGAGGGTAGAAGGTATATAAAGTCAGGAAGCTTGCTTGGTCATCAGATATTGACAATCAACAGACTTAATAAAGCAATTTCAGTGTTGCTAATTGTCATGTATGGAGTAAAGCAGTTAGACTGATGAGAATTTTGAAAAAGAGCATGAGAGAATTACTCTTTGCACTCAGAGTAGGTTCTAGTTAGGAGAAAACCCCACTGGATCCAGTGTCAAGATTCTTGGCAAGACCTCTGTTGGTGGGCAGTACTGAATCAACCAGTAACACCAAGATGACAGAATTAATATCACTGTCTTCAATGCCACCGAATGACACTTTCTTTTTTGGTACTTACTTCATGGAGAAGTAACTACGTCTACTGTTACTCTCTCTTCTAAAATAAATACCTTTGAAAAAGTGTGTATCTAATCGTCTTATTCCCAGAAGAGACAGTATGCCAACACCGTCAGGAATGGCAGCTTCATTTATGGGAACAGTGTTACTTTAAAATTTCTCAGAAATTCTTTTATTAAAAAGGAACAATTGCTATAGGATATCCAAAAATGCCCCCATCAACATTAGTTCTCTTAATCACTTATAAAACTGAGAATTATAATACAAAAGGGAATTACTTTCATAAAATGAGAGATCTAATTGAAATGCCACATTTTTTAATTCTGGTCTTTCTAGTTTTAAGAAGCGCATTTTAAACACACAACACAGCCAGATGAATGTAGGTCAAAATAATGCACAGATCAACTAAATTAATAAAATTAATGTCTAAAGATCATTGCACTAAGCACTATATTTTATTCACAAGACATTGGAGACATTTGTGTATCATATGTCTCAGAATATCACTTCAAGAAAACAAAGAACTCATGTCTTCTGGGAATTCAAGGAGTCTGCAGAAAATATAATCTTCTTGTTCATCCTTATGTTATCCTGTATTGAAAAGATGAGGAGAAAGTTCTGAGAAAATATATAAAGAGGTGGTGAGGGGAAAGGAAATGGTAACCAAGATTTGTTGAATCATTACTCTGAAGTAGACACCAGGCTAGGCACTTTACATTCATTAGCTCACTTATAAGCAAAGCAAAAACATTAACAAGCTTTATTTTAGCCTTCATGGGTTTGCTGAGCATGGAGATGAAAGGAGATACATATTCTCTCCCATTGTTTTTTATGTGACCTAGGAAGGAATCACTTTCCCCAATCAAAAATGCTGTAGCTCTGACACATGAGAGAGACAGAAAGGTTGTTGCAGGCTCATAGGAATTGTCACTATATTCCCAGGAAGAATGTCTGGGACATTTCCGGCTAGCTACAATTCCAGTATTTGGCAAAAGCATAGTAACTGCACATAAACCATACCTAAAATACCAGGTTCTGTCGGGACACCAAACTTCAAAAGAGATGTAAACAAACAGAGGCACATTCACTTGGGACAGTGATCAGAAAAGAGAAAAGACTTCAAATCATGTCTACACCGTGTTCATACTAAGTGGGGACATTTAGCCTAGCCAGCAAATATTTCAAATATATATGGGGTGTTGGATGGAAGAGGAATTATATGTATTCTATATACTCATGTTTGCTTGGTGTGAGAAGCTCAGGAAGGCTATTTTCAATGCAACAGGATAAAGAATTTTCTAAACAAACTGTTCTAAAATAAAATACATGACCACCGGAGATAGCACATTTCCTATCCCTTTGAAATGTTCAAACTTTGGCTAGGCCCTGGGCAGAAATATTGTAAAGGAAGTTCAAGCTTTAGATGGAAGGCTGGATTTTAAATGATGACTTTGAAGTTATTTCCAACCCTGACATGATGTAAAAATGATTGGTAATTGAACCAAATCTTCCTGCCTCTGAACTCATATCATTCAAAATATAGTAAATCTGAACAAACTGTCCTCATGTGAACCATACAATAAAAAATCAGACTTCTATTTTCTTGCCTCTTCTAATTCAAGTTAGAAGATACATTTTACCCACTGTTTTCTTTCATAAACTGAGACACAAACCAATGACTTGACCTATTAATTCCAGCACTGGGATCAGGCATCATTAGTTTATCCTCTATAAATATCAAATATGGAATCAGAGTACTTTGATTCATTCATGTAATGAGTTTATTGAGCACCTACTTTATTCCAATAACAGTACTAGAGATTAGAAGAAATAATGACAAATAGCAAAAAACAAACCCACAAAAAAAACATGATCTCCACTCTCATGGAATTTACAGTCTAATACAATTGTTGTCTCCTCACAGATTATATGAAATGTACTGGTTTTATACATTTGCTTTCATTAATTTACTTTCTAATTAAAAATGCCAAAATAATTTTTAAAAAGGAAAAAGAAAAAACATTTTCCTTCTGCCAAACATTCAGCAAAAAAATCCTGACTACTGACAGAAATACTCAATTTACATTTGAGAAACTGTATCTCTGCCAAAAGTACATTACTGCTTATATTTCTGGAGTTAGTATGAATATACATAATATATGAGAATGTTCTTTGCTATGATTAATTTACATTCACAAATTAATTTGCATAAAATATGATTCATTAAGAGACATAATTACTTGAATAATCACAAATCACTTATGAAAAGTAATCAGCTGGCATTTTGCTGTTTTCAGATAGGTAGTCCAGTCTGGCTCGGGATTAGAAACCTTTGTACTTAGTATGTCTAGTTCTTACACACCGCAATAGTTTAATTTGCTGCAAAATTGAATTTGCAATTGAGCTGGAACTTTTGGTGCAGTATTAGGTTAGGAGCTAGAAAAAACTTTCAAGACTAAGTTATGTGATTTAGATACTGACATTAAAAAGAATAATATACTGAGAACTCTGAAAGAAAAGTCTATGAAGGTTTGCATTGCTGTCATATACATAGCCATGTTATGAAAAGGGGAATTCCCGTATTCTTGAGGCCTACTCAGAATCTTTTGTACGTAAAACGACTCCTGCATCTGTAATCACAGTTGATTAAACCAGTCATCATTTCATGAGTCACAGGAAACCATGTACAGTTCGGCATATAGTAGGAACTCAATGAGCATTTTCGGCTGAATAAGCAAATGGGCAGAAGTGGAAGTAAACTCAGAACAAGGTCTAAAGTAGACAGGGTCTAAAGAGAAAGCTATTCATTACCTCATTCAATAAACATACTGATCTCTATAAATAGATCAGGCACTGTCAGATACTCTTCAGGGAGTATACAAGAATAAGCAAAACCAGACATGATCATACTAGCCCTCAGGGAGTTTATAGTCTAACTGAAAAGACAGATATTGCACCAAAAATCACTTGTGAAAATGTAAATCTAATATGCATAATATGGTGAGTGGTATGATAAGAAATACGGTACTACAAGCCAGTACAATAGAGGATTTGACCTTGTCAGGGAGGTCAGGGAAGGCTGTGCTAAAGGAATTGACAAGGAATTATCCAGCCAAAGTGAGGATGTAAGAGTGTTCCAGGCCCAGGGTCTGGCCAGTGCAAAGGTCTTAAGAGCAAAGTAAAAGCATCAGAGTGGGTAGCAAGGTTAATGATTTAGTCACCACACTCAAATGTGCACACAAAATGTGATGTCATTATGTTGTATGTGTGTGGACAATGTGTACATATATACATATATTTTTAAAATTGAGATATTGACATTACAGAATTGATATGCTAAAACTTATCCTTTTAAAATGCACAATTTGCTGAGTTTTAGTATATTTGCAGAGTTGTGCAACCATCACTACTATCAAATTTCAGACCCTCTTCACTGTACCAAAAAGGAAATCCCACACCCACCAGCCATTCCTCTCTCCTCCAGTCTCTGAAAATTGATTTTTTGTTTCTGTGCTTATGCCTATTCTGGACACTCATATAATGGAACTGTATAATATGTGGCCTTTTGTGTCTAACTTCTTTCATTTAGCATTATGTTTTTAAGGCTCCTCCATGTAGGATGTATCACTACTTCATTTCTTTTGATTACCAAGTAATATTCCATTGTATGGAAATGCCACATTTAATTTATCTGTTGATCAGTTGATGAACATTTGCTTTGTTCCCATTTTTGGCTATTATAAATACTGTTACCTGAACATTTGTGTGCAAGTTTTGTGAGGATATATCTTTAAATATCTCTTGGGTAGAGAAATCTTGGAGTGGAATTGCTGGGTCATATGGATGTCCTGTTAACACCTGTGGGAGATGAACTTCTGGCCTATTCTTCACTCTGCTTAATCAAAGCCCCGTAGTGCCCCTTGGTACTTGCTCAGCCTCTCCTGGGATAGTGCTGTGTGTTTTCCACATACTTCGTCCAGCTCCTAGCAGAATGTCCATAGCAGGCCTCCAGCTCTAAACTCAGCACCTAGCCCACATAGGACTGAGAGAGAATCAAAAGTGCATACAAAACCTCCCTCTGAGTAAGCACACCACGGCACCCTTTCAACTATGGGATGCACTCTGCCAAGGGGGTGTGGGACTGCCCTGCACTGCAGGTTCCTCTCCCGATCCCAAACAATCAGTTGAGAAGTAACTCATCCACTCTTGGTGTTCCTCCCAGCATATCAAATACACCTGCCCACAATGCATGAGGCTAGGAGACGGCCAGCATGTCCCATCTCCCCTCCAGAGTTTTAGGAACTCAGAAGAAAGAGATGGGAATTTGTCCAGTTATCTTCCCACCCTCATTTCTGTCCACCAAAATGGGTAGACATTATTTTTACTTCTACAGTTCTGTGATTCTTCAGGACTTTTTGGAACTCTGTGAGGTATTATTAGTTGTCAGGAAGACTGGGAAGTGCAACTCGCATTTAGCTGAGCAGGACCAAGGTACCAGATGTGTCACAATGCTTAAGAGCTCCTTGTGCAAAGGAGCCTTTAAAAGCCTTTTTAAAAGAATAGCTTTATTGAGGTGAAATTCACATACTATGAAATTCACCTATTTATGGTATTATTCAATGGTTTTTAGTATATTCACAGTTGTGCAACCATCACCACAATCCATCTTAGAACATTTCATCAACCCCAAAAGAAACCCTTACCCATTAGCAATCACTCCCCATTCTTCCTCAACACCCTATCTGTAGGCAACCACAAATCTATTTTCTATCTCCTTGGATTTGCCTATTCTGAAAATTTCATGTAACTGGAAGTATATAATATGTGACCCTTTGTGTCTGACTTCTTTCACTTAGTATAATGTTTTCAAGGTTCATCTGTGTTGTAGCATGTATCAGTATTTCATTTCTTATGATTGCCAAATAATATTCTATTGTATGGACATACCACACTTCATTTCTCCATTCATCAGTTGATGAACTTTTGGGTTGTTTACACTTTGGGCTATCATAACTAGTACTGCCAGAACATTCAAATACAAGTTCTTGTGTGGGCATATGTTTTCATTTTTCTTGTGTATATGCCTAGGAGTGTAATCTCTGGGTCAAATGGGAACTCTGTTCAACTTTTTGAGGAAATGCAGACTGTTTTTCAAAGTAGCTGCACCATTTAACAATCCCAACAGCAGTGAATGAAGGTTCCAGTTTCTCCACATCCCTACTAACACTTGTTATTGTCTTTTTTTATTATAATCATCATAGTTGGTGTAAAGTGGCATCTCATTGTTTTGAGCTAATTCCCAGACAGCTAATAATTTCCCTGATAGTTAATGATGGTTAATATCTTTTCAAGTGTTTATTGGTCATTTGTATATCTTCTCTGAAATTCTGAGTTTCATAAGATCACTAGACTTTCAGAAGGGTAAAAAAATGCTTATAATTATCTGAGCCTAGAATCAAACTCCAGTTTACACACAATCATGAAGTATTTTCCCTGGTTTTAATATATAATGAATTCAAGGACTGCAACTACCATGTAAATTGAGCATTGTTACATCTTGTTTTGTTTGGAAGCTTAGCAATTGTTCTTTATATCAGAACACATCATCAGTGGCAGTGTCCTCATGGTATTGAATTGCTGGTGCAACAGCTTATCTGTATCTGTCCATCTTTGTTGCTGTGACATGCAAATACATATCATAGGATGTCTGAGACTTTTTAACAGACTAAGAAACACAGAGATCTCATTGAATGTTATTAATAAGATTGCTTTAAAATATTTTGGTCATTTCTAATATATATTTTAATACTGTGTAACTGTTGTCTATGCTGTGAAAATTACATATTAATATTGTATAATTTGCAATGGTCTATTATTCAGTTTTACTTCGATTCTATTCCTGGAAGCCTGTTAAACAACCTTCTTTTGATATGCTAGTTTTCCAATCTACTTCTTCCTTTTTGCCTGTGTAAGGATGCAGTATCCAAGGTCTTTTTAAATACCAAAGATTGAAGGCAGTGGGACTTGAAGACAGGAGATACATTTTTTATGGGTTTTAACACTTCATCACTGCCTGTCTGATATCATAATAAAGGCAATTATTTTACACTGTACTAACCAATAAAACCAAGTTGATTTATACAATTATCGTATATCCTCATTTTCTCCATTTCAGTTGTCTTGGCTTATTACACTTCAATTATGATTATTTCCCTCCATCTCTTATCATATATATATATATGATATTATATATATATATATAAGTCTGACCTGATTGTTACATTCAAATTGCATCCTAATTCTTGTTTATATTTCCATTTAAACTTGTACTTCTGTCCTCCCATTTTCTTATATTTCTTATACAGAAGAACTTCTTAATTCTCTTAAATTCAAACCTTTCCATTAAGTAAGACTCAAGTATCTGACCCCTAGACATATCATTTTATATTTAATTATTTCCCCTCTATTTCTCCTTTATATTAGGCTTAGGTTATTATATTGATTTTTTAAATTAAATGTAGAGATAATTTATATTATCTGACTTCATTTCAGGATAATAAAGGAGGCATTACAAGACATTAGTTATGAAAATGGGACGTTGGAGCTGAGAGGGCTGAGAACCACTGTTGTACATGGTATCTCATCCAGCACGGGACAGCCTCATGGCCTGGCTCTCATACGGGGAAGGGATTTCATCTCGCACCACCGCAGGCTCTGTGATCGAGTGAGTAGGCTTAGTTCTTGATACGCTGCAGGAATCTAGACAGTCATTCCTAGCCCTTGCCCGAGTTCCAAGATTAAAGGTGTCAGGAAGCTTCCCTCTTATCCCCAGAGCAGTAAGCCTCAAGGCTCAGCTTCAAATGTGGAAGACGATAGAACTCATGATTTAGAGAAAATTAAAAATGTATGGATTTTAATGATTGCTAACTATAAGTGTCTTAAGCAGGGTAGGGGGTAACATAATCATATTTGGGTTCTATCAACTCCAACTGCTGTACAGATAATTGACTACAAGAGGCTCATGTATTGACTCGAGAGAAACACAGCATCCCTTCTGGTTTTCTCTGAAATCTAGAGCAAATGTGACTGGCATTCCCCCTAACTCCCCCAGGGGGGCAGGTATCATTAAATTAATCCTTTGTCACTAAAATTCATCTGGGACCTTAAGGGATTAACAGCATAATAGTATAATACCAAGACATGAAACACATAATGGACAAGTGGCTTAATGATGTTAAGAATCTAACGCCCTTACATTCTAACTTCGTGTATTGATTATCTCCAAATAATGCAGTTAACGCAGCTGAGGCCTGGGGCTCTACAGCTTCCAGCTAATAAAGGCAGGTCTCAGAATGGGAGCCCAGTTGCTGCTGCAAGAACTAGAAAGTAGGGAGGCTTCATGCATTCTTGCTTTCTCAATCTGAATCCTCCCATTTTATTTTAGCTATAATATGATTTAATGAAGTTGAATTAGATTCAATATCAAGACATTTCTATATAACCATCACATGGCATTATAGCAATGAGTCACACTGGTTCATTGTATTATTTAATGAACATTAAATTACTGATCCAGCCACCAATATGGCTATGACATTTCAGAATAGATATAAGGAAAGAGTCATAACTACCTCAAATTATTCTGGGGAGGAGGTGGGTATAAATCATAAATGATGAAATACCTAAGTCAAGATGGACAAGAAGAAAAGATTTCTGAGAAGGATTATAGAATATTTTCATGGGAACTATTCCATAAGAAAAATATATATCTATTTCTATTGTAATAGATATATATTTTTCAGATAGAAGATTCTGTGATTCATTAAGAATTGTTAACTATAATAAAACTATTTAAGGTTTCTTTGATGATTTGCTAGCTGATTACTTGATTCAAATTGCTGGTTCACTCTGTGTACCTTAGTAACACATGCTTTCTGTTTTTTTTGTCTTGTTTGAAGAAAAGACCCACACTTCTTAATAAAATGGAGAACCTTTATGAAATATGACTTCTGACCTCATGGATTCAGGAATCCTCTCACTCACTGGATTAGTTTTCTAGGGCTGCCATACCAAGCGCCACACACTGAGTGAACTTCAACAACAGAACTTCATTATCTCATAGTTCTGGAAGCCAGAAGTACAAGATCAGTTGTCAGCCAGGACTCTTGGCTCCTCTGAAGGTGCTACAGAAGGATCTGTTTCAGCATAACAGTCTCCACGTGGCATTCTCCCTGTGCACACGTCTCTGTGTCTGATTTTCCCCTTTTTATAAGGAAGCCAGCGATATGGGATTAGGGACCCGCCCTACTCCAGTGTGACTTTTATCTCAACCAATTAGTCCACAGAAACCCTATTTCCAAATAAAGCCACATTCTAAAGCACTAGGACTTCAACATATAACTTTCTGCAGGTGGGGGGATACAATCCAACCCATAACATTTACCTTTTTGCTTCAAGCAATAATGCTTTGTCTGATATTATGGCTGTGAGAAAGGAAGTAAAATAGTGGTTTTGAATAGTGGTATGGTAACCACGACTTCTAGTTTCAATTTCTAGTCCTCCTGCTTATTTTTCTTCTTGATTTTGAGGAAGACAAGTATCAGAAGTCTTAGATGATTAAAAGCATCCATAAGTACCGCTGAGTATGAGACAATATAATAGCAATAGAGATAACAACTACTTGTCATAGAAGAATATGTAAAATTACCAGCCAACCTTCAAATCATCAAGAAGTTGTAACTCTAAGCATTTAAACACCTTGGCTTCCTGCTGCTGTTTTCCAAGATTAAAAATCTTCAAAGCAAAATTATGAGGTTAAGGAGAACTGCCTTTTTGCTGTTTCCTTCTCTTCCTTCTCTTGCATAGTCTGCCTCGGGCCCTTCACTGTGTCCTATTTGTCTTTCACAGCCAGGATCCTCTGGGTCCTGCAGACATTCAGCCTGAGTCTGTCAACCTTGTTGTTTGGCCCATCCTGCCACTACCTCTCAGGATTTGTTATTATGAATTTACTGGCAGAAATCTGCCAGTTCTGGATATCCCCAGGTTCAGACTTTCTAAGATGTGATCTTTGATCATAATTTGCAAAACTAAAGAATTTGATCCATGATAATGTGAAAGACAGAGGATCTTTCCATCTCTTATAGGTAAATAAGTGTTGGAAGGAAAAAAGAAAACTTCTGAAACAATGGCAGATGCCTCTGTTGGATAATTCAGCAGTGGTGGCTTTTACTAGGATTCTCAGGCTAGGATAGATCCATAATTTGCAGGGTCCAGTGCAAAACAAAAATGCAGGGCCCTGGAACCAGTGCCCCAACCCACAGGAGTGGGCAACCCCCAAAGGACTGAAACCCCCATGCCAGTACACACTTAGTGCCTGGACTGGGGATGTTCAAGAGGGGCCCCTCTGAGTCAGCTGCCAAATGTGTAGGGGTGTTGCCACCCTGAGACAACATAGGGCATGCCCCTGTCTCTGACCCTCCTTGCACCTGCACCAGGTCCATTGCCAGGGACAAAAGGAGGCAACAGAATGTGAGTTTCTCCCCTTTACTGAAGCAACCTGGTTGCTGGGCCAGGCAGAGGGTGGCAGTGGTCTTAGGGCAAGAGTGGGGAGGAGGAAGCAAGGCAGTCCCACGGGACCAGGGACAGATGGCAGGCAGCCAAGAGCCTGTCTAGGGAACAGGGGTGAGGGTGGCCCTGCATGTGAACCAAGGCTCCAAGTCCCCAGAGAAAGCTCCATTGTCCCATCAGACTTCGCTTACAAAACATAAATTCAAAGATAAAATTATTGAGTTTCAAGACAGTAGTCACAGAACATTAAACCCCAAGCGCAGTGGCCCCATAGAAAAGAGAGCAATATTTTCATGCAAGAAGATCCCTGTAGTGTAGTGGTCCTTCAATCACATGGCAAAGAACACCAAGATATAGTGCAGATCTTACTACGCTGATGGACAGTGACTGTAATGGGGTACGTGGTGGGGACTTGATGATGGGGGGAGTCTAGTAACCATAATGTTACTCATGTAATTGATATAGTGCAGACTGTGTAGGATTTGGAACAAGAAGATCCAGACTTGTGCCCCAAGTTTCTAATTCACTAATAAATGATGCTATCATTAAACTTTACAAAACCATGCTTTGATCAGTTATGATGGCATCATAGAAGGTGGTATCCTACAAGGGATACCTTAAATCAAATTAGGTTAGTGTGCCAGAGACTGCAAGGTAGCACCAAAATCCACTCACTTCCTCTTTGGGTACACAGCCAGCCTATGCTTCCTTGTCTTTCTTACATATGACTTACAGATGGAGCCATGTGACTAAGTTCTCTCCCATAGAATGTGAGCAGAAGTGACATATGCCAGTTCCAGAAAAGGCCCACAAAAATCTTCTGCAGCTGTTTCTCTATTCCATTCCCTTCTGCATTTTAGCTGTAAATAATAATGAGGCTCTAGAAACAGGAATCCTTAATTTGGGGTACATGGAGCCCCAAAGGACCTATGGGTAGAATTCAGGGAGTCTGTGATTTAGATGAGGAAAACCTTCAAATCTTAATTTTCATTAACCTCTATTTGAACTGTTGCATTTCCTTTAATTATTAATGTAGGCAACAAAACACAGTTCTATGAGCCATAACTGACTCTTTCACCAATAAAAACTACCAATATTGTCATATTTTATTACAGTTGTTATGGACATCTCAAAATACAATGTATGTTCATCACTAAGGCATTAATAAAAAGCACATATATTATTAGATCACAAATTAGCTCTTTTAAAACTTTAAAAACTATATTTCTACACAATTCGTTTATAAACATTATTCTACAAAAGAAGTTTAGAGGCTCAACCAGACTCCTAAGTGGCCATGACACAAAAAGTTTAGGACCCCTGGTAGGATTATGCTAAGAAGAAAAAAAAAAATCTAGCCACAAAAGGCTGTTATCTATACGATCCCATCTCTATGACATTCTGGAAATAGCAGACTTATAGGGACAGAAATCATTGTGGGAGGGAAGGAGACTGGCTGCCGAGGGGCACAAGGATATTCTTTGGGCTGATAGAAATGTTCTGTATCTCAAGTATGAAGGTGGTTACACAATTATACATATTCATCAAAATTCATTGATCTGTAGACCTAAAAAGGGAGAACTTCACTATATGTCATATTATATCTAAATGAACCTGACTTCTTAAAAAAAACACAAAACCCTGCTAAGGGTTAGCAGAGTCAGAAGAAAGAAGCCTGCCTGACGACATGGAGGAAATCCACCCACTGACCAGAAGAACTGCCTGGGCTGTTGTTATGTGAGAGAGAAATACTGAATGACATCCAGGCTTGGGCCTGTTTGTTACCATGCTGTAGACCACCCTAACCCATTTAGGAAAATGTAAAGCATAATATAAATGTTGGAATGAGAATGTTCATGTTCATGTCTTGACGTGGTTATTTTGGAGGTTTACCTAATTTGAACAACCATTTAACTTCTCTGAACTTCAATTCCTCAACCATAGAGTGATTGAAATTGATAATACTCCCTCACAATATGTTACCAAGATGAGAAATTCTATAATAATCTCAGGCTAAAGCACCCAATAAATAAAGAACTGTTTTTTTTAAGGAGTCACCTACTCTGATGGTATTTGGGGCATTGCCTCATGCATTTGTCATCCCCACCCTCTACAATGTAGTACTACACTTCCTTACCAAAACTAGTTCTTGAGATGTAAGCCTCCTTTATCAAGTGACTTTCAAATCTTATAGTGAGATAGGATATTCAAGACCGTATAACCTAACCTTTCATTTTCTATTTCTGCTTAGGGGAACCAAACTAAAGCAATAGTATGGCTTTAGGTTCTGAGTGACAGAATTGGCAACTAGGACCCAGAGATGAAAGAAAATCCCCACATTCTGTGTCAAAGCCACAGCTGCTGAGGGCAAGCCACCATCCCCTGGGCTTGTGGAGAGCTGCCATCCTGGAAGACCAAAGGAGGGAAGACCTGGAAGAGAAGAGGTCACAGTTTGGAAGGCTGGTTTTATTCAAAGAGGCTATTCTCTTCCTTGAAAGCCAAAGATAGGTAATCAGAAAGATTAAGGAATTCCCAGCTTTCTCCCTTAATTAACCTGGGGGCTAGAGATAAGTATTTTATTTAAGAGTAGATATAGGACTAGGTTGGCTAAGTGCCTGATGCCCCTTCAAAGAACGGTGATAGATCTGAGAGATTTGCCTGAGAGAGGCAACCTCCATTTCCACTATTTGAAGCAACAAGAATTCTTGTGTGTCTGTGGGTCAAAATGACATTGCTGAAGGAGTCCATGAGCTTGAGCCATCTTACTTTCACTGCACTGAGCAATCACCCAACAGCTGATGGAACTCCAAGTGGCAGGGACTTTGGAGCCCAAACCAAATCCCCCATATTAGGTAAGTCCTATTAGCACCCTGTAGAGAACCAACAAATACACCTCAGAGAGAAGAGCATTTGGTTGTCACCATAAAATGCAGATGTACAAACGCCAGTCACAATCCACAGAGTAGTGTAACTGCTGCTTCACTAGACACCATTCTATAGGAGACCTCTGCCTTTCCTACTTGCTCCCCATACCAGCCAAAGAGGAAGCAGTGAAAAGGCAGGGGGAAGGAGAGGTGCCTTGGATAGTGTCCACTATTCTGTCCCCACTCCAGTCAGCCAGGCCACCATCGCCTTTATCACCAGCACCGACCCCACCACCACCATTCCCCATGCCCCCTCCCTGCCCACCACCACTACCTTCACTCTCAGTACAAAGCAGCTGGAGCAAAGTTCTGGCCTGTCTGGACAGGAGGATGGATGAGGATCCGGCCAAGTGTGAGTTTAATATCTTTAAAGGAACAGTACTGAGCCTTAAAATATGGTTGAGAAACTATTTTAAAAACTGTACACCTTCAGAATTGTGGAACTATACTGCCTTGAAAAAGCCCATTACCCAAGAGCACAGTATAAGTTGAGAAAATAAAATCATTTCATGTTTATACCTACAATGAATTGAGACTTTTTGATAGAGTGACTAATAAATTGGCATTCATTGAGCACCAAGTACATCCCAAGCACTAAGCTTGGCACTTATTTAAACATGATCTCTTTCACACCTAGAAGAACTTCCTCAGTGAAATAGCTCCTGAGCCAAGGTAAGCTGCTGTATTATTTCCAACTCCAATGGCAAAAGTATTGGTTTTCCAATAGATTGTTTAAATACATCTTAACAGGTACACTTACTAGTCTGGAAATCATTAGTACCTCATGAATGAAGAGCATGAGGCAGAAACAAGAGGTCCAGTGGATCTCAGGGCCTTCCAAGCAACTGCACACAAGGGCATTTTCTTGTTGGTTAATGGTTACCCACATAGCAGAAAATGTGGATGTGCAAATCGTCACTTGGCACTGGTATATTTAATGTATGGATGATCAGTAGTCATTTGCAGAAAGTGAGGACTGCAGTTTGAGACATATTATTACTACCGAAAACATAGTCACAACTAATATTAACACCACTGAAAAAGCCAGATTTTATGGGGCCTTGCAGTAATTCTTAGAGAACAAGACATGATTACATAAATCTGTTAGCACTTAAAGTATATGTGCTGAAGTCAAATGGTGGTTTCATTATTATTTTGTTTGACATTATTGAGGCCACAACTTTCTTCTGGGATTGGTTGGTTTTTATTTTTGGCTAGTCAAAGGTTCACTGTGAAATGACTTATCAAAACAGAACTGAAAACCCATAATTCTTCAGTAGGATAAAAAAGCAAAGGCTCAAATTGCATGCTTAGCCATTGTTATGAGCTGAATTGTGTCCCCTCAAAATTCATATATTGATAGGCAAAAATCTCTTGAATATAAACATGAGCAACTTTTTCCTGAACACATCTCCTCGGACAAGGGAAACAAAAACAAAAATGAACAAATGGGACTACATCAAATTAAAAAGCTACTGTACAGCAAAGGAAACCATCAGCAGAACAATACGGGAGAATATATTCATAAATGGCATATCTGATAAGGGGTTAACATCCAAAATATATAAAGAGTTCAAATTCCTCAACACCCAAAAAACAAATAACCCAATTAAAAAATGGGCAGAGGATCTGAACAGACATTTCTCCAAAGAAGAAATTCTGATGGCCAACAGGCATGCTCCACACATCACTAATTATGAGGGAAATGCAAATTAAAACCACAAAGAGATATCACCTCACACCTGTTAGGATGGCCAACATCTGAAAGACAAGAAAAAAACAAATGCTGGTGAGGATGTGGAGAAAGGGGAGCCCTCCTACACTGCTGGTGGGAATGTAAGCTAGTTCAACCATTGTGGAAAGCAGTATGGAGGTTCCTCAAAAAACTAAAATTAGAAATACCATTTGACCCAGGAATTCCACTCCTAGGAATTTACCCTTAGAAAACAAAAGCCCAGATTCAAAAAGACATATGCACCACCTCTATGTAGAGAAGACAATGACTCTATAGCATCTTACTACGCTGATGGACAGTGACTGCAATGGGGAGGGTGAGTGCTTGATAATATGGGTTCATGTTGAAACCACAATGTTGTTCATGTGAAACCTCCATAAGATCGTATATCAGTGATACCTTAGTTTAAAAAAATTCATATGTTGAGGCCCCACCCCCAATACCTCAGAATGTGACTGTATTTGGAGACATGATCTTTAAAGAGGTAATTAAATTAAAATGAGGCCCCCCCTAGGGTGGGTCCTAACCCAACGTGACTGGTTTCCTTATAAGAAGAGAATATTTGGATGCAAATGCACACAGAGAAAAAGCCATGTGAAGACACAGAGAGAGGATGGCCATCTACAAAACAAAGACAGAGGCCTCAGAAGAAACCAACACCACTGACAACCCTGATCTTGAACTTGTGGCCTCCAGAACTGTGAGAAAATTAATTTTTGTTGTTGAAGCCACCCAGTCTGGGCTACTTTGTTATGGCAGCCGTACAGATTAACTCAGCCATCATTATTCTTTAAGACTCTATTTCACTTAAAAGCATAGCTCTGTAAAGCTGGGACATGCACAAGCATTAATTATCCAGCCCAATCCTGTCACTTTACATATAGTAACAATAACCAGCAGTACAGACTGCCTACTGTGTGGCAGACACCTTGAGGGGCATATTCTCATGTTTACATTAACCCTTCTGTTAATTGTCACTAGTCCCATTATTACGGAGTCCCAGAGCCAGTGAGTACCAGAAGCTGAGATGCAAGCCCAGGTCTCCTAGACACCAACATGCTGAACTCCTGAGCACCACAGCAGGTGGAGTTAGGCCATGTGTCTGAATCTAATAACTGAGTCACAGCAGAACTAGAGTTGGAATGGAGGTCACCTGACTCCCAAACCAGAATTCTGATTCAACGGCTGTGAAGATGTTTTGAAATACAAAGTTTCAGACTTCCTGCACTGGTATGTGGTTGCCTGGCAAAGGTCTGAGACCTGCTGGAACTCATTCCTGTCTTA
Organism: Manis pentadactyla; assembly: GCF_030020395.1. Classification (NCBI taxonomy): domain Eukaryota; kingdom Metazoa; phylum Chordata; class Mammalia; order Pholidota; family Manidae; genus Manis; species Manis pentadactyla. The sequence continues at coordinate 125,634,056 of NC_080025.1, forward strand.
TGCTCTACAGACTTTTTAATAAAGCATGAGAGGACTTGCATACTTTAGGAAATGTGTGAGGCTTCTGGACAAGAAACATTCGATAGGTAAGAGAAGAGGAAGAATTCATGCTGATAAGGTTGAGGGTTTCAGAAGGAAAACTCACATGGTAGGGTTTAAACCATGAGAAACAGAAGTTCTCACCATACATGCAGATTCATAAGGTGGCACACACCCTAAATGTTTTTATAGACAATCTGAACATAAATAGGAAATTCTAGGATTTAGGAGGTTTTCTTTTGAAGGATTTGCTTTTCCTCTCTCATGTCTATAAAGAGTTCAATTGAACTCATAATTTATACTTGTTTCTGACATCCTCATTAAAATCAGACTACAAAGTCTCATTTAAAAAATCCTAAATAAAACCTAGAGCTCATCACTGTGATGTGAAATATCCCAAATGGAAGATGCATGTTTGGGGAAATTGCCTCTTGTAAGCTGCCTTCATAGAATTATGCCCTATATTAGTGGTTCTCAAAATGTGGTCTCTAGGCCATCTGCACTAGCTGAGGATGGGGACTTCTTAGAAATGCAGTCCCAAGCCCCATGCAGACATACTCAATGAGAAACTCAGCGATTTGTGTTATAATAAGCTCCCCAGGTGATTTGGGCACATAGGTTTTTTTCAGTTCTTTGTATTGAGATACATAAAATAAAATGCACAAATCTTAGTGTACAGCTTGGTGCATTTGACATGTCTATACACTCATGTAACCAACACCCAGATCAAGATAGCAAACTTTTTAATTTTTTTCCCCCTTCACCTATTTCACCCCTCCCCTCCACCCCCTTCTTTATGGCAACCACCAGTCTGTTCTCTATCATTATGAGTATATTTCAGTATAGTTTGTTTGTTTTGTTTTTTTAGAATCCACATAAAAGTGAAATCATATGGTAGTTGTCTTTCTCTGGCTTATTTCACTTAGTATGATATGCTCTAGGTCCATCCATGTTGCAAATTTAGAACCAATGCCTTAAAATAAATATTTTTAAAATTTTGAAAAGTCTTTAAATACTGTACTCCAAAATCTTGAATAAGTAAAATGATTTGAAAAGGTAAGTTGTCAGAATGACCCAAGCCAATTACTAAATCATGTTTTGTCAAAGAATCAATACCACACGCCAAATGGATCCCTGTATTTTGGCCTCTTGGGTACCTTTCACTACCCAAGCATCTCCTGAGTGTTGAAAGAGAACAATCTCCTGACTGAATAATTGTGTAATTACAAATAATTGGCACTTTAATTTTTCTAAAGTTTCTATTTTCCATTCTCCTTTTTTAAAAAGTGCCATTTCTAGGAAAATATCCTGAAGCATGGCTACATTTAGCATACCAAAATCTAAATAAAGAATATACCAAAATGTTAACGGTGATTAGTTATGGCCAGAATTGTGGATGAATTTTATTCCTGTCTTTACATTTTTGTAATACTTTTTGTCTTAAAAATATTAAAGTAAGGTTAGATAAGCACAGAGTTTCCATTAAACTCAAAAGAATTTTATCATTCATAATTACTATAGCCAGACTCACCATTCAGAAGAGAAGATAGGTTTTTTTAAATAAATTAACTTAGGAAACACTGTCAATAAACAAGATGGAGCAAACTTTTCTCCCCCGTTATTTTTCTTTTACTTCTAACATATCACAGATGAACTGTGGGAATTAGAGAGGAAACATTCTAGGAATGAAGTTCAAATAGATTTTAATTATAACAGAGTTTTTTTAAATGTTGAAATGTTACCTACTGTAAACAAAGCATACACTTTGGAATCTACAGAAAAATTATTTTTATAATAAAACACACAGTCATTGTATGTAACCCCTGTCATACCTAATCGTCCTTAATTCTATGGGCTGTTATTCTCTTTGGTTGATTGGCAGTTACATTGTAATGAAAAGGGATTCATATTTTAGCTAAACACTCTTTATTGTAGTAACTGAAATTGAAATTTTATTTCCTGACTTTGATTCTTTAAGATGTATTTCATTCACATAGATCTACTGTTTTCATTTTTAAATGTTTTTCATTTAGATTTCCTTTCGGAATCCTCTCTGAATTTTATGGGCCTCCATCTGATTATTGCTGTAGCTGTCATTTCTAAATTCAGTGACGTATAGCCCTTTACAGAATTGGCTTGTACAAATCTAGGAGCTAGCAGAAATTTTGGCTTTCTATTTCTCTGCAATTTCCTACCCAAACATGACTCTGTGTGTAATGTTGTTAGACTAATTTTTGAAATCTTAAATGTGATCTATTTTTGTTATCTTCATTTTTATCATGTCCCATATACTATGCTATTGTCTTTGCAGTATGGTTTAGTAAAGGAAACACAGAGCTAGAGTCAGAAGCCCTGGATTAAGTCTTTTTGCCACTTACTCATTCTAAGAATCACTTAACTTCTTTGAACTCCACTTTTTTCAGTTGTAAAATGGGAGTAATATTAAGTACATCACAGGGGTTATAAAAAAGAAATAATATCGTAGTGAGGCCATAAAATTTTATAATAATTGCTTTTATTGTTTTCTATTCTGACTCAAGTGCCTCAGGTAGCATGCAGAAACTAAAGATGGAAATGGAAAGAGTGTAATTCAAAGGAATAAAAATTTTCCTTCAGAATTAAGTCTAGAACTTGCCCTTGTCACATTCTCTCTGCTATATACACACCCTCCACTGACATATCCCACGTCGTCAGCTCACAATTTTTTTCAGGTGGTATGACTATGAAGGTTTTTAACCAGGGCCAGGAGTTTCTGGATTGAAAGAGTTTCTATGGTGGGGTTGGAGTCTTGTATTAAAAAAAAAAAAAATCCTATAATGAAACAAAATGTAAATACTCCCCTAGCACTTCAAACATCTGTTCAACCCATACAGTTTCCCTCCAGAAATCACTGCCATATCCTTCCCTTCAGGCAATCTAAGGAAAGATAGGGGCTCTGAGACAGAGATTTGAAAAAGCTGGATAGCTGTGCAGGTGTGCACTACAGTGTATACAGGGTCACTTCACTTCACAGGCCTGCATGGAATGCGGGAAGGGAAGGAAGACAAAGACTTTGTGGTATGGATGAAGTGCAGTTCCAGAGAAGCTAGAGGAGTCTGACAAGTCAGACAGGACCATCTGCAGGGAGGTCTGAATCTTAGGGTGACTAGAGAAGGGAAACAAAAGTCATAGCGCCAGGCCACTGATATTTGAAAAGCAACACTAATGCACTGGTTGATGATATGTAGAAACACAAGAAGGATTGCCATTTAGTGTTTAATCTCTCTTATTTCACTGTGCTTCTTGCTCTGTTAAAATATTTGTCCAATTAAAATGAAAGCAAAGGATTGGCTTAAAGATGGCGGCATGGGAGGTGAGACAGAAACCTCCTCCCCAAACCACAGATAATATGAAAATATAGCAAATACAACTAATCCTGAAAGAGCAACAGGAAAGAAGGCTGCTACAGATTGCCTCCATGTGGGGAAAAGAACAGACCTCACAGAAAAGGGTAAAGTACCAAAGCCGTGACCCAGCAGGACCCAAGCCCTTCCCCTGCCCCAGCTCACCAGCAGGAGGAAGAGAAATGGAGCAGGGGAGGGGGTATAAGCCTAGGACTGCTGGATACCCAGCCCTGGAGGTCTGCTCTGGGAGCACGAACCTACATTACAGGGTTCTCTGGAGATTAGTAGGGTTGAAAAGCTAAGACAGGCAGAATACTTGGAGAGACTGAGATTCCAGCAGCTTGTGGAGAACAGGTACCCACAAACAGCCACTCTGGGACAAAAGAAAGGCAGGCACTCTGAGAGACTTCCTAACAGCAAGGGGGCCGCTAAAAGGACCAGGATTGCACAGAGCTTGCTGCTAAGGAGAAAGGACAGGTGGACAAAGTTGTCCCAGCACACTGGGAATTTTCAGGAGCTTCAGGCACTCCATCCCCCTCACTGGCAATGCAACTGTGAGCATCCCAATGTGATACGAAGCCTACCACTCCTTCCTCCTGGCTGGCACCAGTTCATAAACCTCCTACTCCCGCCTTGCATGAGGCTGGCCACAGAGTGGCCTGGTCCACAGCAGATACAAGGATGTAGCATAGAGGCTACTCCCTGCCTGCTCTACCCACTGGCTCTGGCAGTGGAGGCAGGACCTGTAGCTGGGAAGCAGGAAAGAGCTCTTTATTCCTGGAAGGCACCAGCACCAGTTGCCTGAAAACCGTGCCATCGCTCCAGGGGCTGAGCAGCTCCAGAGAGTAGAGGTTCTGAGCAATAGAGGGCACAGCCTACAAAAAACTTATAAACATGAAACATCAAAAGAACCTGGTACAAACTAAAATTCCAAAAACACCAGAAAGAGGTTCAAGTGAAACTGAACTCACCAATCCCCCAGAAAGAGATTCCAAAATAAAAACCATAAACATGCCCATGGAGCTACAGAAAAATACTCAGGGACAAATTCAAGAAAGAGATAGAAACTTTGAAAAATACAGTATCTGAAAAGAAATATACAATGGAGATAATTAAAAGCATATTAAATGAAGTAGAGGAGACAGTAAATAAAATAGAACAGGAATACAAAGAAGCTGAGGCACAGAGAGAAAAAGGATCTCGAGGAATGAAAGAATATTAAGAGAACTGTGTGACCAATCCAAATGGACCAATATTAACATTATAGGGGTACCAGAAAAAGAAGAAGAGAGAAAAAGGAATAGAAAGTGTCTTTGAGGAGGTAATTGTTGAAAACTTCCCCAATCTGGGGAAGAAGATAGTTGCTTGAGCCGTGGAGGTGCACATATTTCCCAACACAAGGGACCAAGGAAGACAACACCAGGACGTAATAATTAAAATGGCAAAGATGAAGGATAAGGACAAACTATTAAAAAGAGCCAGAGAGAGAAAAAAGATCACATACAAAGGAAAACCCATCAGGCTTCTCAACAGAAACATTACAGCCTGAAGGGAGTGGCATGATATATTTACTGCAATGAAACACAAGGACCACAAACCAAGAAAACTCTACCCAGCAAGATTATCATTTAAATTTGAAAGAGGGATTAAACAACTTCCAGATAAGCAAAAGTTAAGAAAATTTACCTCCCACAAACCATCTCTACAGTGTATTTTGGAGGTACTGTTATAGGAGGAAGTGTTCCTAAGGCTAAATAACTGTCACCAGAGAAGACAAAACCAAATTAAAGGAAGTAGAACAATTAATTAATAAGAAAATTAATTAATAAGCCAAGGTCAGTCAAGGGATACACAAAGAGTACAGAATATGATTAATATATAAAGAATGGTGGAGGATGAAGGAAAATGAGGAAAAAAGAAAACAAACTTTGAATTGTGTTTATAATAGTGAGGTAAGTCATACTGTTAGATAGAAAGAAGCTACCCATGAACCTTTGGTAACCATGAATCTAAAGCCTGCAATGGCAGTAAGTACATATCCATTGATAATCACCCTAAATGTAAATGGTATGAATGCACCAATCAAAAGACATACAGTCACTAAATAGATTAAAAAACAAGACTTTTCTATATGCTACCTGCAAGAGACTCACTTCAAACCCAAAGACACACACAGACTGAAAGTGAAGGGATGGAAAAAGATATTTCATGCAACTACTGGGAGAAAAAAACAGGAGTTGCAGTACTTGTATCAGATAAAACAGACTTCAAAACAAAGAAAGTAATAAGAGACAAAGAAGGACATTATATAATGATAAAGAGGTCATTCCAACAAGAGGATATGATCACTATGAATATATATGCATCCAACACAGCAGTACCTACATATGTGAAACAAATATGAATAGAATTAAAGGGAAAAATAGAATGCACTGCATTCATTTTAGGAGACTTCAACTTACCACTCACTCCAGAGGACAAATCAACTGGATAGAAAGTAAGTAAGGAGACAGAAACACTGAAAAACACATTAGAACAGATGGACCTAACAGACATCTACAGAACACTCTACCCAAAAGCAGCAGGATACACATTCTTCTCAAGTGCACATGGAATATTTTCAAGAATAGATCATATAGTAGGCCACAAAAAGAGCCTCAGTGAATTCAGAAGGATTGAAATTATCCCAACCAGCTTCTCAGACCACAAAGGTATGAAACTAGAAATGAATTATGCAAAGAAAACATAAAAGCCCACAAACACATGGAGGCTTAACAATATGCTCGTAAAATAATCAATGGATCAATGACCAAATAAAAACAGAGATCAAGCAATATATGGAGACAAATAAAAACAATAACTCAACACCACAAAAAAAAAATCTGTGGGACGCAGTGAAGGCCGTGCTAAGAGGGAAGTATATTGCAATACACACTTATCTTAAGAAAGAAGAACAACCCCATATGAACAGTCTAAGCTCACAATTAATGAAACTAGAAAAAGAAGAACAAATGAGGCCCAAAGTCAGTAGAAGGAGAGCTATAATAAATATCAGAGCAGAAATAAATAGAATCGAGAAGAATAAAACAATAAAAAGAATCAATGAAAGCAGGAGCTGGTTCTCCAAGACAAAATAGATAAACCACTAGCCAGACTTATGAGAAAAAAAGAAAGTCTACACACATAAACAAAATCAGAAATGAGAAAGGAAAAATCACTACAGACATTACAGCAATACAAAGAATTATTAGAGAATACTATGAAAAATTGTATGCTAACAAACTGGATAACCTAGAAGAAATGGACAACTTTCTAGAAAAATACAACCTTCTAAGACTGAGGCAGGGAGAAACATAAAATCTGAACAGGCCAATTACCAGCAACAAAATTGAATTGCTAATAAAAAAACTTCCTAAGAACAAAACACCTGTACCAGATGGCTTCACCACTGAATTTTACCAAACATTTAGTGAGGACCTAGTAGCCAGCCTCCTTCAAGATTTTCAGGAAGTAGAAGAGGAGGAAGTACTTCCACACTCATTCTATGAGGCCAGCATCACTCTAATACCAAAACTAGGCAATGACACCAAAAAAAGGAAACTACAGACCAATATCACCGATGAATAAATACACTGATGAATAAATAGATGCAAAAATACTCAACAAAATATTAGCAAACCAAATTCGAAAATACATCAAAAAGGTCATCCATCATGATCAAGTAGGATTTATTCCAGGGATGCAAGGATGGTACAACATTTGAAAATCCATCAACATCATCCACCACATCAATAAAAAGAAGGACAAAAACCACATGATCATCTCCATAGATGCTGAAAGAGCATTTGACAAAATTAAACATCCACTCATAAAGAAAACTCTCAACAAAATGGGTACAGAAGGCAAAAACCTCAACTTAATAAAGACCATATATGACAAACCCACAGCCAACATCATACTTAATAGCAAAAGGCTGAAAGCTTTTCCTTTAAGACTGGTAACAAGACAAGGATGCCCACTCTCTCAAGTTATTCAACATAGTACTGGAGATCCTAGCCATGGCAATCAGACAACACAAAGAAATAAAAGGCATCCAGACTGGTAAGGAAGAAGTGAAATTGTCACTGTTTGCAGATGGCATGATATTGGACATTAAAACCCCAAACTAGGAGGGGCGGAAGATGGCGGCGTGAGTAGAGCAGCGGAAATCTCCTCCCAAAATCACATATATCTATGAAAATATAACAAAGACAACCCTTCCTAGAATAAAGACCAGAGGACACAGGACAATACCCAGACAACATCCGCACCTGAGAGAACCCAGCGCCTCGCGAAGGGGGTAAGATACAAGCCCCGGCCCGGCGGGAGCCGAGCACCCATCCCCCCAACTCCATGTGGGAGAAGAACAGGCAGAGCGGGAGGGAGACGGAGCCCAGGGCTGCCGAGCACCCAGCCCCAGCCATCCGGGCCAGAGAGCAGGGCGCTCGATACTAGGAAAACAGGGCAGCAAGAACAGTGAGCGGGCACCGGAGGCCGGGCGCCTGAGGACATAAGAAAAGCGCGCGACCAATTTTTTTCTTTTTTTCTTTTCTGTTTTGTTTTGGCGAGCGCTTTTTGGAAGTCTTAAAGGGATAGGGACCCCAATACTAGGGAAACAGGGCAGCAAGACCGGTGAGCAGATGCCTGAGGCTGGCGCTGGAGAATAAAGAAAAACGAGCGGCCAACTTTTTTTTTTTTTTTGGTGGTCGTTGTTTTGTTTTGGCAGGTGCTTTTTGGAAGTCTTAAAGGGGCAGGGTGGGACACTTAATCCAGAGGTAGGGAATCCGGGGATCTCTGGGCACCCTAAACCCTGGGCTGCAGGGAGCAGGAAGGCCCCTTATGGAGATAAATAGCCTCCCAGCCGCTCCCCCTCCAACGCGACTCCACCACTTTGGAGTAGCTGCCCAAGCCAGGCCACGCCCACAGCAACAGCGGAGATAAACTCCATAGCAGCCGGGCAGGAAGCAGAAACCCTGTCTGCGCGCAGCTGCGCAGCACAAGCCACTAGAGGTCACTGTTCTCCCAGGAGAGGAGGGCCACAAACCAACAAGAAGGGAAATTCTTCCAGCCGTCACTCGTCCCAGTTCTGCAGACTATTCCTATCACCATGAAAAGGCAAAGCTACAGGCAGACAAAGATCACAGAGACAACACCAGAGAAGGAGACAGACCTAACCAGTCTTCCTGAAAAAGAATTCAAAATAAGAATCATAAACATGCTGACAGAGATGCAGAGAAATACGCAAGAGAAATGGGATGAAGTCCAGAGGGAGATCACAGAAGCCAGAAAGGAGATCACAGAAATGAAACAAACTCTGGAAGGGTTTATAAGCAGAATGGATAGAATGCAAGAGGCCATTGATGGTATTGAAACCAGAGAACAGGAACTCATAGAAGCTGACATAGAGAGAGATAAAAGGATCTCCAGGAATGAAACAATATTAAGAGAACTGTGTGACCAATCAAAAAGGAACAATATCCATATTATAGGGGTTCCAGAAGAAGAAGAGAGAGGAAAAGAGATGGAAAGTATCTTAGAAGAAATGATTGCTGAAAACTTCCCCAAACTGGGGGAGGAAATAATCGAACAGACCACGGAAATACACAGAACCCCCAACAGAAAGGATCCAAGAAGGACAACACCAAGACACATAATAATTAAAATGGGAAAGATCAAGGACAAGGAAAGAGTTTTAAAGGCAGCTAGAGAGAAAAAGGCCACCTATAAAGGAAAACCCATCAGGCTAACATCAGATTTCTCGACAGAAACCCTACAGGCCAGAAGAGAATGGCATGATATATTTAATACAATGAAACAGAAGGGCCTTGAACCAAGGATACTGTATCCAGCACGACTATCATTCAAATATGACGGTGGGATTAAACAATTCCCAGAGAAGCAAAAGCTGAGGGAATTTTGCTTCCCACAAACCACCTCTACAGAACATCTTACAGGGACTGCTCTAGATGGAAGCACTCCTAGAAAGAGCACAGCACAAAACACCCAACATATGAAGAATCGAGGAGGAGGAATAAGAAGGGAGAGAAGAAAAGAATCTCCAGACAGTGTATATAACAGCTCAATAAGCGAGCTAAGTTAGGCAGTAAGATACTAAAGAGGCTAACCTTGAACCTTTGGTAACCATGAATTTAAAGCCTGCAATGGCAATAACTACATATCTTTCAATAGTCACCCTAAATGTTAATGGGCTGAATGCACCAATCAAAAGACACAGAGTAACAGAATGGATAAAAAAGCAAGACCCATCTATATGCTGCTTACAAGAAACTCACCTCAAACCCAAAGACATGTACAGACTAAAACTCAAGGGATAGAAAAACATATTTCAAGCAAACAACAACGAGAAGAAAGCAGGGGTTGCAGTACTAATATCAGACAAAATAGACTTCAAAACAAAGAAAGTAACAAGAGATAAAGAAGGACACTACATAATGATAAAGGGCTCAGTCCAACAAGAGGATATGACCATTCTAAATATATATGCACCCAACACAGGAGCACCAGCATATGTGAAACAAATACTAACAGAACTAAAGGGGGAAATAGACTGCAATGCATTCATTCTAGGAGACTTCAACACACCACTCACCCCAAAGGATAGATCCAATGGGCAGAAAATAAGTAAGGACACGGAAGCAGTGAATAACACAGTAAAGCAGATGGACCTAATAGACATCTATAGAACTATACATCCAAAAGCAACAGGATATACATTGTTCTCAAGTGCACATGGAACATTCTCCAGAATAGACCACATACTAGGACACAAAAAGAGCCTCAGAAAATTCCAAAAGATTGAAATCCTACCAACCAACTTTTCAGACCACAAAGGCATAAAACTAGAAATAAACTGTACAAAGAAAGAAAAGAGGCTCACAAACACATGGAGGCTTAACAACACGCTCCTAAATAATCAATGGATCAATGACCAAATCAAAATGGAGATCCAGCAATATATGGAAACAAATGACAACAACAACACTAAGCCCCAACTTCTGTGGGACACAGCAAAAGCAGTCTTAAGAGGAAACTATATAGCAATCCAAGCATATTTAAAAAAGGAAGAGCAATCCCAAATGAATGGTCTAATGTCACAATTATCGAAATTGGAAAAAGAAGAACAGATGAGGCCTAAGGTCAGCAGAAGGAGGGACATAATAAAGATCAGAGAAGAAATAAATAAAATTGAGAAGAATAAAACAATAGCAAAAATCAATGAAACCAAGAGCTGGTTCTTTGAGAAAATAAACAAAATAGATAAGCCTCTAGCCAGACTTATTAAAAAGAAAAGAGAATCAACACAAATCAACAGTACCAGAAACGAGAAAGGAAAAATCACGACGGACTCTACAGAAATACAAAGAATTATTAGAGAATACTATGAAAATCTATATGCTATCAAGCTGGGAAACCTAGGAGAAATGGACAACTTCCTAGAAAAATACAACCTTCCAAGATTGACCCAGAAAGAAACAGAAAATCTAAACAGACCAATTACCAGCAATGAAATTGAAGCGGTAATCAAAAAACTACCAAAGAACAAAACCCCCGGGCCAGATGGATTTACCTCGGAATTTTATCAGACACACAGGGAAGACATAATACCCATTCTCCTTAAAGTTTTCCAAAAAATAGAGGATGAGGGGATACTCCCTAACTCATTCTATGAAGCTAACATCACCCTAAAGGATAATACCAAAACCAGGCAAAGACCCCACCAAAAAAGAAAACTACAGACCAATATCCCTGATGAACGTAGATGCAAAAATACTCAACAAAATACTAGCAAACCGAATTCAAAAATACATCAAAAGGATCATACACCATGACCAAGTGGGATTCATCCCAGGGATGCAAGGATGGTACAACATTCGAAAATCCATCAACATCATCCACCACATCAACAAAAAGAAAGACAAAAACCACATGATCATCTCCATAGATGCTGAAAAAGCATTTGATAAAATTCAACATCCATTCATGATAAAAACTCTCAACAAAATGGGTATAGAGGGCAAGTACCTCAACATAATAAAGGCCATATATGATAAACCCACAGCCAACATCATACTGAACAGCGAGAAGCTGAAAGCTTTCCCTCTGCGATCGGGAACAAGACAGGGATGCCCACTCTCCCCACTGTTATTCAACATAGTACTGGAGGTCCTAGCCACAGCAATTAGACAAAACAAAGAAATACAAGGAATCCAGATTGGTAAAGAAGAAGTTAAACTGTCACTATTTGCAGATGACATGATATTGTACATAAAAAACCCTAAAGACTCTGAAACTACTAGAGCTAATATCAGAATTCAGCAAAGTTGCAGGATACAAAATCAACACACAGAAATCTGTGGCTTTCCTATACACTAACAATGAACCAACAGAAAGAGAAATCAGGTAAACAACTCCATTCACAATTGCATCAAAAAAAATAAAATACCTAGGAATAAACCTAACCAAAGAAGTGAAAGACTTATACTCTGAAAACTACAAGTCACTCTTAAGAGAAATTAAAGGGGACACTAAAAGATGGAAACTCATCCCATGCTCGTGGCTAGGAAGAATGAATATCGTCAAAATGGCTTTCCTGCCCGAAGCAATATACAGATTTGATGCAATCCCTATGACACTACCAGCAACATTCTTCAATGAACTGGAATAAATAATTCAAAAATTCATATGGAAACACCAAAAACCCCAAATAGCCAAAGCAATCCTGAGAAAGAAGAATAAAGTAGGGGGAATCTCACTCCCCAACTTCAAGCTCTACTATAAAGCCATAGTAATCAAGACAATCTGGTACTGGCACAAGAACAGAGCCACAGACCAATGGAACAGATTAGAGACTCCAGACATTAACCCAGACATATATGGTCAATTAATATTTGATAAAGGAGCCATGGACATACAATGGCGAAATGACAGTCTCTTCAACAGATGGTGCTGGCAAAACTGGACAGCTACATGTAGGAGAATGAAACTGGACCATTGTCTAACCCCATATACAAAAGTAAACTCAAAATGGATCAAAGACCTGAATGTAAGTCATGAAACCATTAAACTCTTGGAAGAAAACATAGGCAAAAACCTCTTAGACATAAACATGAGTGAACTCTTCCTGAACATATCTCCCCGGGCAAGGAAAACAACACCAAAAATGAGTAAGTGGGACTATATAAAGCTGAAAAGCTTCTGTACAGCAAAAGACACCATCAATAGAACAAAAAGGAACCCTACAGTATGGGAGAATATATTTGAAAATGACACATCCGATAAAGGCTTCATGTCCAGAATATATAAAGAGCTCACATGCCTCAACAAACAAAAAACAAATAACCCAATTAAAAAATGGGCAGAGGAACTGAACAGACAGTTCTCCATAAAAGAAATACAGATGGCCAACAGACACATGAAAAGATGCTCCACATCACTAATTATCAGAGAAATGCAAATTAAAACTACAGTGAGGTATCACCTCACACCAGTAAGGATGGCTGCCATCCAAAAGACAAACAACAACAAATGTTGGTGAGGCTGTGGAGAAAGGGGAACCCTCCTACACTGCTGGTGGGAATGTAAGTTAGTTCAACCATTGTGGAAAGCAGTATGGAGGTACATCAAAATGCTCAAAACAGACTTACCATTTGACCCAGGAATTGCACTCCTAGGAATTTACCCTAAGAATGCAGCAATCAAGTATGAGAAAGATCAGTGCACCCCTATGTTTATCACAGCACTATTTACAATAGCCAAGAATTGGAAGCAACCTAAATGTCCATCAATAGATGAATGGATAAAGAAGATGTGGTACATATACACAATGGAATACTACTCAGCCATAAGAAAAGGGCAAATCCAACCATTTGCAGCAACATGGATGGAGCTAGAGAGTATTATGCTCAGTGAAACAAGCCAAGCAGAGAAAGAGAAATACCAAATGATTTCACTCATCTGTGGAATATAAGAACAAAGGAAAAACTGACGGAACAAAACAGCAGCAGAATCACAGAACTCAAGAATGGACTAACAGGTACCAAAGGGAAAGGGACTGGGGAGGGTGGGTGGGTAGGGAGGGATAAGGGGGGGCAGAAAAAGAGGGGTATTAAGATTAGCATCCATAGCGGGGTGGGAGAAAGGGGAGGGCTGTACAACACAGAGAAGCCAAGTAGTGATTCTACAACATTTTGCTATGCTGATGGACAGTGACTGTAAAGGGGTTTATAGGGGAGACCTGGTATAGGGGAGAGCCTAGTAAACATAATATTCGTCATGTAAGTGTAGATTAGTGATACCAAAATCGAAACAAAACAAAAAAAAAAGGGCAGTTCCTGTGTGGTAACCTCCAATGAGTTCTACACAAGGGTATAAAGGGCATATAAAAGTATAGGCAAAGGGTCTGTTTGTGTTTATACAGAGGATCAAAGCCTAATTGGGCTACCCCAAAAATGAACTAAGATATGATATGAAAAAGAACTTCCAACATCAGCACTCTCTGGAAGACTCATGACAGAAGATGATCATCAAAAAACCCCAACAAAGATCCACGCACTGCTACAGCTGTAGATGCACTCATCCCACCAGTTCCTGGACTTGCCATGGGAATGAGGAAGGAGATATCTAAGCTGGCCTGTGCATACAGTAAAACAACAAATTTGACTGGATCTATACTGTTGGAACTCAATCAAGAATTAGGAGAAGTGCAAATTGCAGCGCTCCAAAATCTTACAACTACAGACTATTTACTGTTAAAAGAACATAAGGGATGTGAACATTCCCCAGGAATGGGTTGTTTTAATTTGTCTGATTTCTCTCAGACTGTTCAAGTTCAGTTGGACAATATCCACCATGTCATAGATAAGTTTTCACAAATGCCTAAGGTGCCTAACTGGTTTTCTTGGTTTCACTGGAGATGGCTGGTAATTACAGATATGCTTTGGTTATGTGACTATACTCCTATTATGTTAATGTGTGTCACAATTTAAGTAGTAGCTTAAAACCTATACATGCTGAAGTTACTCTACAAGAAGATATGTCAAAGAAATAATCAATCTTCCCATGTTTTCTGCCACCTTCTACTTCTATAGCTTTTCTTCTTCCTTCCTAATTACAACCCTTAAATAGAATTCGTGCCTCATATCAAATTTACTGAGTATCATAATTCTTCCAAGTGGTAAAGATATCTCAAGACAAATGCTGGGCATAGAAGCTACAGGGCATAAATATGCAAAGAAATAAAAAGCTAACCATTTCAAACAATAAGGCTTCTCTCTCACTTACCAACTTCACATTTCCCTGTATGGCCCCGGAAGATGACTGGTTAGCCAGAGACGGGTAAGATTCCTCAAGGGAGGAACAACCTAAGACAGGCACAGTCACAGGGGGGCCATCAGGTGAGAAATTGGGGATCAACAGAGTTGAGGCTTAGAACCTTACCCCCCCTGTTCTGAGAGAAATCTTCTGCATACGTGGATGTTTTATTGCCCTTGTCTAGCTTGGATTAACACATAGTCTACAGGCACACACCTGATGTCTACATTTGCTCCCTTACAACACTAAACTATGTTTTCTACCTTTATCTTGTATCTACGTACCACTTCAGCATTTTATTAAAAATAATAATAATAAAGAGAGAAATGTGGTATCCACATATAAATCAAGTATAAAAATCAAATGAGTATTCATATTTGAACTGACTGTTTATAGTTCATAATGTATGAGCAAATCCGAAAGTTTCTGTGATGACTGCCCTTGTCCTGTTCAGTATGTAACTTATTCACTATGTAAGAATTTGTTCTCCATGTAAGAACTTGTTTGTTATGCCTCAGAAGATTGGAGACTGACGAAAATTAGGCTTGGCGTGGATTAATGATTGTGCATTGAGCATTGACTCCCCTATACAGAATGTTATTGTTGTTAACAACCATTTGATCAATAAATATGAGAGATGCCCTCACACACAAAAAAAAAGTACATACTTCCAATGGTAAAATTAATAAGTAACCGGGATGTAATGTATAGCATAAGGAATATAGTCAAGATATTGTAACAGCTTGGTATGGTGATAGCTGGTACCTAGAATTGTTGTGTATATAAATGTTGAATCACTATGTTGTACACCTGAAACTAATGTAATGTAATACTGTGTGTCAACTACCCTTCAATAAAAAATAATTATCTACAAAAAAAAAAAACCCAAACTACTAGAACTAGTATCTGAATTCAGCAAAGTTGCAGTATACAAAATTAATACACAGAAATCTGTTGCATTTCTATATACTAATGATGAACTAGCAGAAAGAGAAATCAGGAAAACAATTCCATTCACAATTGCATCAAAATGAATAAAATACCTAGGAATAAACCTAACCAAGGAGGTGAAAGACCTATACCCTGAAAACTACAAGACACTCATGAGAGAAATTAAAGAAGACAGCAATAAATGGAAATATATCCCATGCTCATGGATAGGAAGAATTAATATTGTCAAAATGGCCATCTGGCCTAAAGCAATCTACACATTCAATGCAATCTCTATCAAAATACAAATGGCATTATTCAATGACTAAGACAAATAGTTCTAAAATTCATATGGAACCACAAAAGACCCTGAATAGCCAAAGCAATCCTGAGAAGGAAGAATAAAGCTGGGGGGATTATGCTCCCCTACTTCAAGTTTTACACAAAGCCATAGTAATCAAGACAATTTGGTACTGGCACAAGAACAGACTCATAGACCAATGAAACAGAATTGAGAGACCAGATATAAACCCACACGTATATGGCCAATTAATATACAATGGATATACAATGGAATAATGACAGCCTCTTCAACAACTGGTGTTGGCAAAACTGGACAGCTACATCTAAGAGAATGAAACTGGATTATTGTCCAACTCCATAAACAAAAGTAAACTTGAAATAAATCAAAGACCTGAATGTAAGTCATGAAACCATAAAACTCTTAGAAGAAAACATAGGCAAAAATCTCTTGAATATAAACATGAGCAACTTTGTCCTGAACACATCTCCTCAGGCAAGGGAAACAAAAGCAAAAATGAACAAATGGGACTACATCAAACTAAAATGTTTCTGTACAGCAATGGATACCATCAACAGAACACAAAGGCATCCTACAGTGTAGGAGAATATATTTGTAAACAACATATCCAACAAGGGTTAACATCCAAAATATATAAAGAACTCACACACCTGAACACCCATAAAGAAAGCAACCTGATTAAAAAATGAGCAGAGAACCTGAACAGACAATTCTCTGAAGAAGAAATTCTGATGGGCAACAGGCACATGAAACGATGCTCCACATCATTAATTATCAGGGAAATGCAAATTAAAATCACAATGAGGTATCACCTCACATCAGTCAGGATGGCCAACATCCAAAAGACAGGGAACAACAAATGCTGGCGAGGATGCGGAGAACAGGCAACCCTCCTATGCTGTTGGTGAGAATATAAATTAGTTCAACCATTGTTGAAAGCAATATGGATGTACCTCAAAAAAACCTAAAAATAGAAATACCATTTCATCCTGGATTTCCACTCCTAGGAATTTACCTAAAGAAAACAAGATCCCAGATTCAAAAAGACATATGCACCCTTATGTTTATCACAGCACTATTTATCATAGCTGAGAAATGGAAGCAAGCTAAGTGTCCATCAGTGGATGAATAGATAAAGAAGATGTGGTACATATACACAACGGAATATTAATCAACATAAGAAGGAACCAAATCCTACCATTTGCAACAACATGGATGGAGCTAGAGGGTATTATGCTCAGTGAAATAAGCCAGGCGGAGAAAGACAAGTGCCAAATGACTTCACTCATTTGTGGAGTATAGCAATGAAGCAAAACAAGGAACAAAACAGCAGCAGATTCACAGACTCCAAAAATGGACTAGTGGTTACCAAAGGGGATGGGTGGGGAAGGGTGGGTGGGAAGGGAGGGAGAAGGGGATTTAGGGGTATTATGACTGGCACACATGGTGTAGAGGGGGTCACAGAGAAGACGGTGTAGCTCAGAGAAGGCAAGTAGTGGCTCTGTGGCATCTTCCTACACTGATGGACAGTGACTGCAATGGAGTATGGGGGGGACTTGATAATATGGGTGAATGTAGTGACCACAATGTTTTTCATGTGAAACCTTCATAAGTGTATATCAATGATACCTTAATAAAACTAAAATAAAATAAAATAAAGAGGTTTTCATAAATCATTATCAGTATGACATCATGGTCACTCTAGTATTCTAGCATACAACTAAAAAGTATAGACACTGTATATGCATTGTGATCTCAACTTTGTACCTTAAAAAACTAGGAAATATTACACAAATAGTTTACTCTGAAAATTAGTAAATAAAGGGAAATTACAGAACATTTACCTTGCTTTTTACAGAGGAACCAAAGTTTATGAAGCAAAGCTCTTCTTTACAGAATACTCCTAGTTAATAAATATGGAAGGAATAGAATTAGAAAATCATTCTGCAACACCCAATAAAAGTATTTATTCAGGCAAGCATCTCATGAATGCCAAAACCATTAGGTGAAATGATGATGAAGGACTAGATATTCGAAAGTGCTAGAATTTTATACCACAGATTATTTGCCACTCACAAAGGGGAAAAAATGGAGGGATGTGGCTGGGCCACTTTAGTCAGGGAAGCAAACAGCACCACTCCTAGTGAGATGACCTGATATTCCATGCCTCTTGACATGAACCAGTACGAACTTCACAGCACCACCTATGAAATACTCTTGCCAAAAATGTTAGCCTAAATCTACCCAGGGTCTAAGATCTAACTTCCAGTGTGTTGGAAACACAGGGAAAGAACAAGTCAAATGCCACTTTAAGGAAACAATCATCCACCAGAATGTCAGACATTCTACAAGACTAGTGTCTTCAAAACACAACATCATGAAAAGGAGCTGAAGAAACTTAGTTATCCAATAGCCATCCTTCATTCTACCCTGGCTTGAAAAAACAAGCAATTATAAGACATTTGGGGGACATTAAGGACATTTCAGACATAAAATGAGTATCAAGTTATATTTGGGAGTTATTAACTTTGCTGAATAATATTATCACTCTAACGCAAGAGAATGTCTCATTTTGGGAAAAGTAAAGAGGCATGGCTCCCTCTCCTAAAATAGAGACAGAGACAGAGAAAGACAAACTGAGACAGAAGAAATGAGAAAGATGAATCATCTTGCAAAATCCTAGTAACTGCTGCATCTAGGTGGTAGGTATATGAGAATTCCTAATTCCGGTCTTTCAATTTGTCTAACATATTTAAATTTTTTATCATTATAAAAGCTTGAATATATACATATATAGAAAAAAGATTAAGAAGAAACATACCAAAATATTGACTGTAGTTATATCAGCATAATTATAGGACCATTCCACATGGTTTCTCCAGAAGAGTAGTTAGACTTCTTATTTCATGGCTGACTTATGATCAGAGCGTCAAAGGGCAAAGGAGAAAGCTATCAGACCTCTTAAAGTGTAGGCCCAGACCTGACAGTGTGCCACTTACACTGTGCTCTATTGATCAAAGCAATCCAGGCCACCTGACTCAAGGGCAGGAGAAATGGGCCTGTCGATGGGAGGCGTGTCAAAGAACTTGAGGTGATCTTTAATCCACCACAGATGCCCTTGGAAAACTGTCAGGAATGGAAAAATATCCCTGTCTGCTTTAAGGAAAGCCAGAAAGGAATTTTCCTGGATTAAGTGTTTATTCAATAAAAAAGATAAATAATTCTATATTTCTCAGTATTCCTGCTCTTAGCCAAACAGAATATTCTCAATCACATATGGAAGGGTTTTGTTCCTCAGTTTGCTTGTGTGTGGGTGTGTATAAAATATTGTATCATATTGTATAGGCATTCATCAAATGACATTATTGAAAAGCTGAGGTTGTTCTAGATAACATGATAGAGAATGTATGTCTTCATCTTTAATTTCCTTTAAAAGTCTTAAATTATGAGACCATATAATATATAATATAAATATATAAGAATTATAAGAATAGCACTAATAATAATGGTTACTGGTGCTAAGATGTGAAAGCATCCTTTAATATATTTCATCATTTAATCATTACAAGAACTTGCAAGATGATATTGTTAGCACAAGTTCATATGCCATAACTGATTTGAACCCAGGTTCACTATAGCACTAAAGCTTATAGTCACATTACAAATGTAGTAGAGAAATAACAAGTGTTGGCAAAGATGTGACAATAAGAATTTTCATCACAGCTGGTGGGACTGTAAGTTGTCACAGTTATTTCAGCCAATTAAGAAAACACTTACTTGAAAGCATATATTGTGTGACCCAATATTCCCACCACTAGTTAAATTCCCTAGAGAAACTCATGGACTTGTATATGAGGAGGCTTACTTTATGGCCTTACTGTTAGTAATGTCAAAGAATCAGTAAACAACACAAGTGTCAACCAATAGTAGAACAGATAGCTAAGTGGTCATGTGTTCATCTCATGGAAAAATGCACTAGTGAAAATGAATGGCCTGGAGTAAGGTACATCAACAAGGATGAATCTCAGAAATCTAAAACTCAGGCAAAGGAGCAAGTCAAAGATAAATACCTATGTATGATTCCATCTGTATAAAGCAGAAAACACTGCACAATATGTTTGTTAAGATCACAGAGAGAGGTAAAACTATGATCAAATAAGGCAATACTGCACAAAATTCAGCTAGGAGGGAGAGGAATATGATCTGACAAGAACACACAAGGGGCATCTGTTTATAATATGGCAAAGTTTATTTCTTGGCCTGGGTAGGAGTTCATTTTGTTATTTATCTTTTAACTAAAATGCATTCTTTACACATCTAGCCATATCAGTTGTCCTCCTACACATTCCAGTACCTGAAGCTAGTTTGCCACACTGCAGTTATCTGTTGACAGCTTTTCTATCATCCATCCCAACATGAATGGGCAAGGTGAACTAAGCTAATTGATACACCTGCCCCCACACTGACCAGCTAACAGTAAAGCCCGCTGGTACACCTAGGCAATTGCTTTATTTTTTTCAAATGGTTTATCATCAAATTTCCTTTTATTTTTTTTAATTGAGGTACATATAGTAAAATGCACAAATTCTAGTATATGGCTCAATGAATTTTGTTATGTGTATACAATTGTGTAACCATCTCCCAGATCAAGATATTGAGCATTCTCACTAATTTTCCCATTTCATCTATTTCATCAATTTCCCCTCCACTATGGCAAACACCAGCCTGTTCTCTATGAATCTACTTCTGTTTTTTGTGTTGGTTCATTTGTTTTTTGTTTTAGATTCTACATATAAGTGAAATCGTATGGTATTTGTCTTTCTCTGACTTATTTCGCTTAGCATAATACCCTCTAGGTCCAGCCATGTTGTCACAAATGGTAAGGTTTCATTCTTTTTCCTGACTAATTAATATTCCTTATATATATGTACCACCACTTTTTTTTAATGTGAAAAATCTGTTACACAAAATAGAGATTATTGCTTTTCTAACAAATTTATGTGAAACAACATTTTTTAACCTATTAAGGTGAAATATGTGAGTCTCCAGTTTTCCTTTGCATTTCATTTTTTAAATCACCCCCACAGATCAACTATACAGTATAGTGCCTATTGTTAACAATATTGTATTGTATATTTAAAAATTTGCTATAAGGGTATATTTATATTAAGTGTTCCTATAAAAAAATAATAACTATATAAATAAGTAGAATAGGAGGAAAATTTGGAGGTGATAGATAAGTTTATGGCATAGATTCTGGCAATGGATTCATATTTATCCCCAAACCCATCAAGTTGTATACATTAAATACATACAGCTTTTTGTATATTAATCACACCCCAATAAAGTGGCTCCTCAAAAATCACCAGCACATGCCACTGTGAGATATATTGCTTTAGAAGCAGAAGACTCATTATATCTGTATAAAAAGGGTAACCATAGTTTCTATTATGAGCAAATTTGTCTATATTTGTTGTGCACAAAGGACAGCAAAAATGTGTTTGTAGCTTCATAATGAAGATAGATGTAATGAAAAGGAAGGAAAATGTCCTTGCTCCAGTATAAAAAGATGAAATCATTAGAAAAGTAAACAGTGTTTATATGCAATATATTCTATTTTGTAATATAGATATTCTAGAGTAGAAGGGAATCAAAATTTTTTTAATTATCAAAGTTTTCCACCTTCACAAAAAATAAATAAATACAATAATAAAAATCTGAGTGAAATATATTTCATTTCTACCTGTTGGCATAAATGTAAAGCAGAAAAACCTCTTAGGGTTTTTTGTTTCCTTTAACAATAGGTTAACGTCAAAAAGTAACTAAAGAAAAAGAATGTCAAGTTATAATCCTTTCTCCCTCATATCAAAGCAAAGGTTTTACTCCCAGTTATTTTAACAGATAACATATTAAGTCAAAACAAAGCAAATTAAAATTCATTCTCTAGAGGGTACATTTTTACAGATTAAAATGAGACAGTAAGTTATGCATCAGGTAAGAAAAATCATGCTTTCAGGGCAATTTGAAAGGGAAATATTTTTCACCAGTTGTGAGACTTTATAACTATTCATTTTAAAAATTGCTAGTTTGACATATTCTATTTCTTTTCAATTTTATGAGTAATACACTCCAGAATCATGTGATCTTCTATTACAGATGCTTAAAATAACTATCTTCAAGGCAAAGAATGAAATTAAGATTATACAACATGGGTTCATGTTTGCTTTTAGTAATATTAATAGGAATTCCTAGTAACACTCATTATCAAAATTAATATAATACTAGATTCCCTAAATCTTTCCTGGGCAAGAATAAAAATAAGTAATAAAAAGTCAATTCTACCATCTTTGTGTCAAGCATCAAATATTATCTCTAATCCTTACAATATCCATGCAAGTTGTTTTTATTCCCATCTTATACAGGAGGACAGCAAGGCTTGGAGAAGTTGAGCCACTTGTGCAGCCCTGCATTACTGGTAAATGGCCAAATGTAGGTTGGCATCTAGATCTTCCAATACTTCCATATTACTATGCATATTTATACTCATGTCAGTTAAAATATGGCCTTTGGATTACAACTTTAATACAGCAATATCTACTATGAAATGGAAAGTTTGTCATGTTCCCAAAACACTAGGATTTTTAAAAGGGAGTGGTTTTCTGTATTTGAAACTTAATTAGAACATAAATTAATTCTGAATTATATAGGTACTATCCTCACATTATTCAAAGGTTGTTAGAAGTGAATGTTCTGTAATAGCAGGCACTTAAAAATATTATTGTTTATAATTAGCTGGAAATGAAGTATTCAATAAAGATATTATATTCATTAGGAGTCAAAGCAATCTTGAAAAAGAAAAACAAGGCTGGAGACATCACACTTCCTGATTTCAAACTATATTTCAAAGTTACAGTAATAAAAGTATGATGTTGGCATAAAAACAGAAACATGGATCAATGGAACACAATAGACAGCCCAGAAATAAACCCATGAATAAATGATCAATTATCACAGCAAAAGAGCCAAAAATATCCAATGGGGAAAAGATAGTCTCTTTAATAAATGGTGTTGGGAAAACTGAACAGCTACATGCAAAGGAATGAAACTCGACACCTCTCTTACGCCACATGCAAAAATCAAGTCAAAATGGATTAAACACCTAAACAAAAACCCAAAACCATAAAACTGCTAGAGGAAAATGTAGGAGGTATACTCCTTGACACTGGTCTTGGCAATGATTTTTTAGATTTGACAGCAAAAGTTAAAGCAAAAATAAACACATGGGACTATATCAGTTACATCAAAAGGCTCTGCTCAGCAAAGAAAACCATTGACAAAATGAAAAGGCTACCAATGTAATGGGAGAAAACATTTGTGAACCACATATAAGAACTTATTACCTAAAATATATAAGGAACTCATACAACTCAATAGCAAAAAAACAAGTTAAAAAATTTTTGAAAACCCAATTTAAAAATGGACAAAGGAAATCAATAGACATTTTTCCAAAAAAGATATACAAATGGCCCAAAAGTATTGAAAAGATGCTTAACATTCCTAATCACCAGGGAAATGCAAATCAAGACCACAGTGAAATAATACTTCATACCTGTTAGGATGGCTATTATCAAAATAATAAATGCTAGTAGGATGTGGAAAAAGAGAACCCTTATACACTGTTGGTGGGAATGTAAACTGATATAGCCACCATGGAAAATAGCATGAAAGTTCCTAAAGAAATAAAAATAGAACTACCATATGATCCAGCAATCCCACCACTTCTGGGCATTTACCCAAAGGAAATGAAACCATTACCTCAAAGAGATATCTGTACTCCCATTTTCATTGCAGCATTATTCACAATAGCCAAGATATGGAAACCATATACACATAATGGAATATTACTCAGCCTTTAAAAAGAGGGAAATCCTGTCATTGGTGACAACGTGGATGAACAGGAGGGCATTATGCTAAGTGAAGTAAGTCAGAGAAAGACAGACTTTATGTTGTGCCTTAGTTGTGGAATCTAAAAAAAAAAAAAATTTGAACTCATAGAACTCACAAAATAAAGAAGTGGTTGCCAGGGGATTGGGGTGGGGGAAATAGGGGGAGAGATTGGTACAATGGTACAAACTTTCAGTATGATCCATAAAAGGATATGATACATAACATAGTGACTATAGCTGATAACACTGTCTTGTATCATCAAAATTTGCTAAGAAAGTGAAAGTTAAATGTTCTCACCAAAAAAAAGGTGGGGAATAAACATATGAGGTGATGGATGTGTTAATTAACTAGATGGGGACATTCTTACACAGTTATATCAAATCTTTACATTGTACACTTTAAATATCTTACAATTTTATTTGTTAATCATACCTCAATAAAGCTAAGAAAAATATATAAACTGATCTCTGCTTGGTGAGTTTAAACCCCATCAGATCCTATGTCAAAGAGATATCTTTGGGAACTGAGAGGACCATTTATGTTCTCTCAAATAGATCAGCACACTGCAGTTTGAAATTCTGAATTGCATTCAAATTCTCAGTCATAATATAAATTAGTCTCAGGGATGAAAGTATATCATAGAGAATATAGTCAATAATTCTGTAACATCTTTCTCTGTTGACAGATAGTAACTACAGTAGCTGGGAAGAGCATTTAGTAATAGATACAACTATTGAATCACTATGTCGTAAATTGAAACCAACATTGTATATCAACTATACTTCAATAAAAAATTATAAATAAGTAAATAAAATTTAAACCCTGCATCAACAAAACTCACTAGCTCCAGGAAATAACAAGCTTAGGATTTTGTTCATGCTGCACTTCTCATAGCAGCAGCAGAGGAAGGAGAAGTAAATAGAGAAAAAGGATAAAGGACAAAGAGGGAAAAGAAGAGAAAAAGTAAGAAGGAAGGAGAAGAGGAGAAGACATACAAGGAAGGAGAAGGAAAATAAAGAGGAAGAGGTGAAGGAAGGAGAGGAAAAGGGAAGGGAGGAGGAAGAGGCTCTGCTACAATATTCTAACTCCAGATCATTATTTGAAATCCTGTTCACAGGTATTTCAGACCCTCCAAGCTTTTCCTACATGGAAATAGACCAAAGAAGATGATTTACCAAGTCATCCCGTCCCTAAATTTAGACACCTCCAACAAAGAGTAGAGATTCTGTACCATAAACTGGGGCCCGCCATGTAAGGGAGTATAAAGTTCAATTTACCAAGAGGGGAAACATTAATATTTATTGAATGCCTACTATATGCTAGGTGTCATACTAGGTGCATTACATATATTTCATCATTTGATAACATTAATATTACTACAGCCATTACAGATGGGAAAACTGAGAGTTTAAGTAACATTCCCATGGCTACACAAGTGGCAACCCAGATTGTAATCCTGCTGGAATCTTTCTAAGTTTATTTTATACTTCACTGTCATACATCAGTATATATGATGCTTGTTAGTAATATATTCTAAATAGCAGCTCAAGGCTTCCTTCCCCCTGCCTCTCTTGAAAAGAGCTGATATGGCCAGAAGCCAGTCATTACCACTGAGCTAAGGAATTATGGACTGAAGTTTTCAGTATGGATCAAAGACTCTTCTGTCAACACGGCTTGCTGCCTTGGATCCTTTACTTTAGCCTCCCATTCTTACCTTCTAACCTGCTTAGACTTAACAGCACAACTGTTTTAGGAGGGATGGCCACGTGTGCTGTTGTCCATGGTCCTGAAACACTGTGCATGAGAGGGTTGCTCCTCTGGGAAGAAACTGTGGTTATGGATGTGGGATGGGGCACAAAACCAGGAAGGCCTAGCAGAACTAGATGTGGTCCAAAGAAAAAAAAGCATGGAGTAGATGGCTTAATCAACACCCATCCATTAGAATTTTCTGCAGCAATGGTAATGTTCTAATTCTGCACTGTTTGATATAGTAACCATTACCAACATGTGGCTATTGGGTACTTGAAATGTGGCTAGTAGATGAGTAATCAAATTTTTTATTTTATTTAATTTTAACTATTTAAATTTAAATAGCAACATGTATACCATATTGGACAGCACAAGTTAGACCATCACTAAGCTGTTTCCTGAAAATGCAAATTCCTGGGCACCAGAACAGACATACTGAGTCATAATCTGATGAGTCGAGGGATGTGCACTTTTAACCAAAAAATTCCTGTGCTCATTGACATTTGAGACCCACTATCTCACAGGGCATTTGTGTAAGCCTTCTAAAGCTTTTCCTCTGATGCCTTCCACTTTAATTTCAATTCCTGAGCTAGTCCTGATTGAGGAAGTTTTAAAAGCCTCAGCCCAACTGTAGCCCTGACTTTACACCTGAGACCCAGTAGTTCAAGACAGTTGCTGAACTTCCACATCATCTTTCTACATCAAAAGATTACTTAAGGACACACTTTAAAGACGCTCATGATACCTAAACTATAAGCACTTAGCTGTCCCTGCTCTGGATCACAGTACTTCTATATTCATATGTTATTTGACCTTTATCCCCATGTATTTTTGTCTAGTCCAGAAATGTACACATTTGCTTTGGTTTCTGCCTCCTTAGGTCCCCTGTCCTTCCCCTAATTCCCTGTAGGTGTAGAGATGGCACTTTCCTAGTTCCCACCTGTCTATCTCAAATGAATCCTCGTCTTCACAATCTCCATCCACAGTCAGGATGTGTGGAGAGCTCTCATGACATTGACCCATTCACTACCCTTCTGACTTTCAAGTTAAACTCACTTAGAATGGACCTCCAGATTCTGATGAATGACTAATTCATCCATTAATTTGATATCTCTTTGAAACACTGAGACTTGGACTGCCAGCTCTCTTTAGCTGAATCCATTCTTCCAAACTTCCTACATTGATCACATTATACAGATTCCAGCGTGCCACACCTCTGAGCCCATATGAATTAAATATGTCTAACAGTAGAAGTCAGAGATAAAATTATTTTCAGGACTGAAAATCTAATATCTGTTAAAGTTTTCATATCTTCTCCCAGTCACCACCACCATCACTCATATACACACATAAACACCACACAAAACTTATACTAATACAACACTTAAAACTAGTCAAACTCCCACATCACTGTAGCTATGTGAGACCCAAGGAAAGACCAACAGAAGAACTGCCCAGCTGAACCCAGCCCACACTGTGAACAAACGTATTATCATGTTTTAAGCCACTGAGTTTTTAGATAGTTTGTTAATTAGCAACAGATAACTGATAGAATGACCCTAGGAAATATAATTATTTTTATTTTTATTTTATAAATTAATACTGGGAAGTTCATAGAGATTAGATAATTTATTCCAAGACCTTAGAACTAGAAAGCAGCAGAAACAGGTCTAGAACATCAGTCTGTCCACAAGTTCAGCACCTCTGCACTACAATAGGCTGCATCTATACAAATTCTATTCTTCTAGTAACAGGTCAATGACCAGCCCAGTGCTTGCAGACCCCATTGCTGATCTAGTCATCAAACTCCAGCATGGCTTTATTGAGGACAGAAGTTCTTAACTGTCTGTGATGACCTCACCTTGATACTTTCATTCTGAAAAATTAAGGCCAGGAATTATTTTAAGGGTACCACTTGAAAATAGGTAGTGGAAACATTAAAAAGTGAGGTCTACTTTATAGGCAAAATTAGTATGGCCTCCAGTCTTGACAAAGGTCATCATAATGGAAGAAAAGGGAAACAAGCTTATATAGTCTGGAGGAAAGCAATGAACATTATCTATGGATCAAAAGAAATTCTTTAGTGAAAAACAGATTTTGGAATCAAAGATCTTATTCATAGAGAACATTACAGTTATATTAATTCTTTAATGCGCACTGAAGAATGAAATGGATTTAAATGACAAAACTGAAAACGTGCCACAAAACTGAATAAAATTTTTAAATGGAAATCTTGGGGTAAATAGAGCCCTGATAAATGTATCATTAAAAAAAATACACCTTTTGAAAAGTCTGCAGATAGAAACAGGTTTATCCTTCATTTCTTCTACAGATTCTCAAGTAACATTATCATGCCCATTGGCCTAATAATTTGAAAGCAGTCCCTGCTTCTCAGCTGGAGATGGGTTCATTTCTATACTATCAAAAGACAAGTAAAGTTTTTGTCCTGGAAAATTTAATTCAAAAAGTAGAATTTTCGTATCAGAATGTAGTTATTTTGCAGATGGTGATAAAAGAGTAAGAAAGCAATCTGGCATAAATTAAGTGAACTGATCTCCAAATAATTTGAAGAATAACTCTTATTGTGATGATATGAGGTCACTGGGAAAACTGGCTCAGGGTTTTTCCTAATGGGTTCAAACAACAGAGGAGATAAAACATGTGATCTCATAAACAAGCTTTCACAGAACACATCCATCTACCCTGCAGCCCTCTGTGCACACAAGGAAATGAGCAATCATGCAGGTGTGTCAAGCAGCTCTATGTGGCCCAGCTCTCTTTGTTCCAGTAGACCATGTGTGCCCACATAATTTCATTCCGGAAAGGAAAGTGTGGGCTAGTGGGGAGGCACCACTTGCCTTCAGCCCTTCATTTAACCTCTCTGTGCCTCATTGATCCTGTCTATAAAAAGAGGGTAGAAAAATCCATGCTTCTACTTAAGAGAGTTGCAAGCATAAAAACTGTAAACAAGCTTTGAAAAAGCTAAAAATGCTGTGCAAATACAAAGGGCTTTATATCTGGTGAAGAGCATAAAGAGGCAGAACCGCTGGGACAGAGCAGCAGTGGCTCCACCATCAGGCCATGAAATGCTGGTGATGTCTCACAGGAATGCAAAGGCATTTTAAAACACAAAGACCTAACAGGGATCAGAAATAAAGATGTGCTATTTGCAAAAAATGATAGTGTTTATTCTTGGGTCCTCACATAAGAAAATAATATTTTGAAAAACTGTCATGTTAAATTTAAGCTACCCTTGGGTGACTTCAAGCTATACAATCTGCATTTAGCCCATGCTTAATTATACCCTAGAAGAATTTCTCCACTTCTCATTCATGACAATAATCCTGCAAAACTGAACTTAGATCCACTTATGAAGACTTATGCACAAGGTTCATAAGAATAAATAAATCATTTTTTCTTTCTGAATAATGATTCCCTTTTTTCTGCCTAGTACAAGGGTTCCAAATCCTGTTTACATACAAGCCACACATTTTCCATACCATTTTATTAACTCCATACATAATTTCACATGCACTAACACTGAAAGAAGAATGCTCTGTTGTTCAAGCTGGACTATTTAACTCAATTAAATAGATTTTTTTATATTATATTTCACCTAGTACTTTTCTTGTACCTGCACTACATACATTTGACATTGTTTTTGGCATTTGCAGGGCGAACACACTTATGACAACATCTGAGTCTCTGCATCAGAGAAGCTTACATTCTAACAAAGAAGGTTTAAAAAGAGCAAAAAGATAATGTGTGGCAAAGTAGAAGACCTTTAAGAGAGGTTTAAAGACCCTCAGTGGCAAATAAAGAGATCACATCTTGTCAGGGTGAGGTTTCAAAAGGATGCTTTCTAAATAAACCTCAGAGCAGAAATGGAGATAGAAAAGAAAAGATGTATTATTTGCAAAAAAAAAAAAAAAGCATGTTATTTGCAAAAATAATCAAGGCTTGGGTGGGAGAAGGAGGAAGGACAAGGGCAAAGGCTTTGAGGTGGCAAAGATTAGAGCATGGTCAGGGTCTAATGGTGACAAAATCTCAGTGGAGTTCAGGGTACCAGCCTCTGTAAGGGCAGGAGTGAAAGATGAAGCAAAATTAGCTCTTCTTATTTTGAACAGCCTTGATTGCCAGGCCAGCATTCAGTATGCTAGAGGGTCTTTAAAGAGTGGAGAGCAGGAAAATATGATTATCTCTACAAAACTCTGACTCTTTCTATTACACAATCATTAATGCAAACAATGCATTAAATGATAAAATCAAATATACATGTTTGCATTAAAATCCTGATCAAATGCTGCTTTACTTGTGTATTTATAAATATCATCCTGTATTATTGTATTTTACAATATTATTGTAGCTTTGCTTATAATTAGTGTTCTATAGAAAGCATTCTCATATGTTTCACTTTGTGATCATCAAATGCTACCCAGTTCTTCAGTATTTAGAAAGTTTTCCCCCAATATAATTTCCAATTGATAATCTGGACTTCTATTTCTATCAGTATGGTTAACAAAGTACCCTGTTTGGCCCTTCCGCAGAAAAAAAAAAGACTGGATAAAGTAAAAAAAAATTTTTCTGAATACATCAATTATCTGGCTGTTTAGTAAGGGGAACTCATTGAAAATGGGAACCCAGAGAAGTAATCAGAGAAACGGAGTCACCTTTTGTTCTGGGGGCATTTGCCAAACTAAATGAACTTGCTCTCTGGTTTTTCCAGTCCCATAAAGCCACAGATTAGAGGTCACAAAGCCCAGGATTCACCCAACATGAGAGGTTTAACAGGCAACCATAAAAATGAGACTGCAAAGTACCATTCGTCCAGTGTGAGAAGGAACTAGGGAAAACTTCTGCCACTCAAGGGACTGAAAGCAAAATTTCCTATCCAGAAATTTAGCCTTGGAGAAGATGGGATTCTTCTCTAAACATTCTTTCTTAACCACAAGCCAGATTTCAGGCAATTTGGCTGGCCAAATCCATACTACCTGGGAGGTCCAATAAATCACAAGCTAAGGAATCAGAGGTCACACAGAAAAAAAAGAAAAAAAAAAACCCCACAAAACACACCAGGAGAAAACATTATTAAAATAACAGAAATTAAGTATATACTAAATGAGGAAAATGTAATGAGAAAAAAATACTCAATTCAAAAGAATGCAAAGAAAAAGAAACACAGAGAAAGTAGAACAAAAAACTCATAATAAAATGGTAGGAATAAATCCAAATATATCAATAACTACAATCATAAATGTAAATAGGCTAAATATTCAGAAGAAGATAGGTTTTCCAACTGGATAAAAAAATAAATCTACTTGCAAAATCTACCACTTTAAAAAAAACACTAAATATTTAAAATACAAAGATATCTATGACTGTTGCACACGGCATGGGCAGCGGGGGGGGGGGTCACAGGGAAGACAGTGTGGCACAGAGAAGACAAGTAGGGACTCTGTGGCATCTTATTACACTGATGGACAGTGACTGCAAAGGGGTATTGGGGGGGACTCGATAATAAGAGTGAATATAGTAACCACATTGTTTTTCTTGTAAAACCCTCATAAGATTGTATATCAATGATACCTTAATAACAAAAATGGAAAAAATAAATAAAATAAAATACAAAGATATCTACAAAGAAAAAAATGGTCTTTACCCTTCATAAATATCAACAACATGAAAGAAAGACTGAAGAAATGTTTCTGTCCAAAAAGCTAAAGAAATACAAGTAAATGCAATGTGTGGTCCTGAACTGGATCCTGGCACAGAAAATTTTTTTCTCCTTAGCTCTACAGGATATTAGTGACACAAATGGTGATATTTGAAGTCCATAGATGGGATAACAGTATTGGATCAGTGTTAATTTCCTGATAATGCCTCTACCATGCCTTGGGAAGCACACACACTGTGCAGTCTGCTGATCCAAGAATGGGGAGGGACATGCAGAGCACAGTTGTCCTAACCCAACCACAATCCTCACTAAGAGAATGAGCTGTCCCGACTTCTCCAGCACAAAACAAAGCCATTCAGCATAGATCAGCCAAAACCCAGATGACCTAAGATTCCTGGTAATAAGTGCTTATTGTTATATGCCACTGAGATTTGGGGGTGTTTGTTTTGCTACAGTAGGTAACTTATCCAATGGAAAATCATATTAT
Organism: Manis pentadactyla; assembly: GCF_030020395.1. NCBI lineage: Eukaryota > Metazoa > Chordata > Mammalia > Pholidota > Manidae > Manis > Manis pentadactyla. The sequence continues at coordinate 125,665,957 of NC_080025.1, forward strand.
TTCAGGAAGACAAGTTATTTTAACATAAGAAAAATCAATCAGAATAATTCACTATAAACAGAGTAAAGGAAACAATGTGACCATCTCAGTAGGTATAGATAAAAGCATTTCATTAAACTTAACATCCACTCATGACTGTTACAAAAAATTGGGTATGTAAGAACATGCTCTGACAGTGCTTGACATATTATGAAGCTACAGCAAATAAGATTGTGTGTGTTTTTGTATAGAAATAGTCGAGTATAACATAAGAAAGTCCAGAAAAGGATACATATACTCAAATCTGGATGGGTTATAGTTAAGAGATGTAGCAAGGCAGACCGATTAGAAAAAGACAAATAGGTTTTCAATAAATGGCTCTGGGAAAGTTAGGTATTCAAATGAAAAAACAATTGTACTCCTATATCACATCATACATAAGAATCAACTCTAGATGGATTAAAGATCTAAATGTAACAGAAAAAAAATAAAACCTTTAAAAATAATAAAGGAGAACATATTTGTATCCTGAAGCTAGGGAAATAATTTCTTAAACAAGACTAAAAAACATAAACTGTAACAGTAAAGATTGATAATTTAACAATAAACAACCTTAATATAGCTTGTTTTGCAAGACTAATTTGACCTGGGTCATTCTTGCTTATGCCTCTGAAAATCATAAGCAAAACTTAAACTGATTCCTAAGGTTGATACGAGGTAACCACTGACCAATTTTTTTTATCATTTATGAAAATTCTATTATAACCAATCACAGTGAAGAATAAACAGTCACTACTTCCTCACTATATAAGCTGCTTCATAACTATATACCTTGGGCCTCATTCCCTGTTTTGGTCTGAGTGTACCCAATTTACAAACTGTCCTTTCTGTGTGTGGACAATAAACTGTTCCTAATTACTACTTTGGTGATCTGTTGGTTTTCCTTTGGCTCTTTTGGAACTTTTGACACATCTCTCCTGCAGTCCTTTTTTCTAACCAAAACTTCTGCACTTCAAGAAGAGGTGAGCATGGATAAAGAAGAAGATAAACTGTCACTGTTTGCAGATGACATGATAGTGTACATAAGAAACCCTAAAGAATCCACTCCAAAACTACTAGATCTAATATCTGAATTAAGCAAAGTTGCAGGATACAAAATTAATACACAGAAATCTGTTGCTTTCCTATACATTAATGATGAACTAGCAGAAAGAGAAATCAGGAAAACAACTCCATTCACAATTGCATCAAAAAGAACAAAATATCTAGGAATAAACCTAACTAAGGAAGTGAAAGACCTACACTCTGAAAACTACAAGACACTCATGAGAGAAATTAAAGAAGATAGCAATAAATGGAAACACATCCCATGCTCATGGATAGGAAGAATTTATATTGTCAAAATGGCCATCCTTCCTAAAGCAACCTACAGATTCAATGCAATCCCTATCAAAATACCAATAGCATTCTTCAACAAACTAGAGAAAATAGTTCTAAACTTCACATGGAACCACAAAAGACCCCGAATAGCCAAAGCAACCCTGAGAAGGAAGAATAAAGCTGAGGGGGTTATACTCCCTGACTTCAAGCTCTACTACAAAGCCACAGTAATCAAGACAATTTGGTACTGGCACAAGGACAGACCCATACACCAATGGAACAGACTAAAGAGCCCAGATATAAACCCAAGCATATATGATCAATTAATATACGATAAAGGAGCCATGGATATACAATGGACAAGTAACAGTCTCTTCAACATCTGGTGTTGGCAAAACTGGACAGCTACATGCAAGAGAATGAAACTGGATTATTGTCTATCCCTATACACAAAAGTAAACTCAAAATGGATCAAAGACCTGAATGTAAGTCATGAAACCATAAAACTCTTAGAAGAAAACATAGGCAAAAAAACTCCTGCATATAAACATGAGCAACTTTTTTCTGACTGCACCTCCTTGGGCAAGGGAAACTAAAGCAAAAATAAACACATGGGACTACATCAAACTAAAAAGCTTCTGTACAGCAAAGGACACCATCAGCAGAACAAAAAGACATCCTACAGTATAGGAGAATATGTTTGTCAAAGACATATCTGACAAGGGGTTAACATCCAAAATATATAGAGAACTCACATGCCTCAACACCCAAAAAGCAAATAACCCAATTAAAAAATGGGCAGAGGATATGAACTTCTCCTAAGAAGAAATTCATATGGCCATCAGGCACATGAAAAGATGCTCCACATCACTCATTATCAGGGAAATGCAAATAAAAACCACAATGAGACATCACCTCAAGCCAGTTAGGATGGCCAACATAGAAGAGACTAGGAACAACAAATGCTGGGAAGGATGTGGAGAAAGGGGAACCCTCCTACACTGCTGGTGAAAATGTAAACTAGTTCAACCATGTGGAAAGCAAAACTAAAAATAGAGATACCATTTGACCCAGGAATTTCACTCCTAGGAATTTACCCAAAGAATACAAGTTATCAGATTCAAAAAGACATATGCAGCCCTATTTTTATCACAGCACTATTTACAATAGTCAAGATATGGAAACAACCTAAGTGTCCATCAGTAGATGAATGGATAAAGAAGCTATGGTACATATACACAATGGAATACTATTCAGCCATAAGAGAGAAACAAATCTTACCATTTACAACAACATGGATAGAGCTGGAGGATATTATGCTCAGTGAAATAAGCCAGGCAGAGAAAGACAAGTACCAAATGATTTCCCTCATTTGTGGAGTATAACAATGAAGCAAAACTGAAGGAACAAAACAACAACAGACTCACAGACTCCAAGAAGGAAATAGTGTTTACCAAAGGGAAGGCGGGTGAGGAGGGAGGGAGAAGGGGATTGAGGGGTATTATGATTGGCACACATGGTGTGGGGGAGATCATGGGGAAGACAGTGTAGCACAGAGAAGGCAAATAGTGACTCTGTGGTGTCTTACTACACTGATGGACAGTGAGTGCAGTGGGGCATGGGGGGGGACATGATAGTATGGGTGAATATAGTAACCACATTGTTTTTTCATGTGAAACCTTCATAAGAGTATATATCAATACCTTAATTGAAAAAAAAGAAGAGGTGAGCATGCTTTGTGGCAAGAGAGTCAGTCTAGTTAACGACAGCATCCACCTAGTATATTTTAAAATATCTTTCCACATAAAGCCAAAGAAATACCCACTGACTCCAGCCACTGGATGTTGTCCTGAACTCCTTACGTTCTCCAGAGAGAAGCTGCTTTGGGGTCTCATTATTTTTCTCCCCTCTTTATGGGCCACATTCAATTTGTCACTTCTTGGATATTGAACACTTTTCACAAATTAAAGAGAAAGTCACCTCAGGCATTTCTCAAATACAGACATATTGGAGAGTTGATGATACTGCAAATCATTAAAGAGCTTAGGTTCTGTACCACTGCCCTCACTGATCAAATAGAGGGCACTGCTTTGAAGCCACTAGGACCCCTGGGATTGACTTAATGCTTTTTGCCTTCAGCTTCTGAAGTTTATCACATTGCTAATGTTTGAGCCTCTGAATTCTGCTGGCTACTTTAATCATCTTGAAGTACAATAATACCATTAACACTGTCAGAAATGATTCTTTGTACTAACTGTTTCCCTCTGCTTGATTCATTCATTTTACTTATAATTGTGCAATTATAAGTTTTCTCCTGATAATCCTTCTATTTCTGGTCATTAAAGACCATACTATCCTTTGTTTTGTGTTAATCTGTTGCTTTTGAGATAGAGTTTCCAGTAAGGGATTAAATGATCCAGGAGTAATAAATAAAAAATATTTTCCAAGAGAATATTTGTGTTCAAATATTATCCCTTTAAACTAAGCTGCCATATAAACATTACACAATTATCAATTGAGCACTAAATATCTAGCAAAGTGCTAGGTCCTAAGTGGTACAGAGAAACCTAAAGTTCATAAAATTGTGTTCCAGTTGAAGAAAGGAGACACATGACACAACATACAAGCATGTAGGACTATATATAATTCAAGTGTAAAAAAGACATGTTTGGGATCATAAAAGCAGTAAAAACAAAAACCAGAATAACTAACAAATAAAGGCAGATGGGCTTAATGTGGATAAGCCACTGGAATAAGGCTTTAAAGCAAAAATCAGGAATTTTAAACTCATAACTAGAAGTTAGGTTTAGAAAGTATAATATAATCAACATGCTGCCCAATGTAGATGACTTCATTTGTTCAATCAGTGAACAGTTTCTGAAGGTCCTATTGGCATTGAGCCCTGGGCTAAGCATCAGGGCATGAGACTATAGAAAATACTGAAACAACATGTCTTGGACCAGTTTCTGAGAAGCAGAGCCTGACACAGGGATTTGGGTGCACGTGATTTATTAAGGGAGGCTCTAAGGAGAAGAGAATATGAGAAACAGAATAGGGCTGGGGAAGGAACTGAGCTAAGATGTGTGTCAGCAGGAGTTGGGCTTCAGCTTGATCCCTTGGAGAGTCCAGGAGTTCAGTCAGGCATAATTTGGAGGTGCTTTAGAATACTCGAGTGGAGATGCTCCTTAGACACTAAGCTGGAGACAGACATAAGTAATCAGTACCCAAGCGACAACTGAAGCTATGGGTCTAGACGAGATCCCCTGGGAACTGCCCATAGACTGAGAAGAGTAGGAATCCAAGCTGGAAGGTGTTCCTGAGAGAAAGATTCTTGACTTTATGGAATTAGACAGCAATGGGAGAGAGTTCCTCCATTACATTCTCAGAAATTTGTCTGTAAGCACTACACCTCCTGCAGTGTATGTAGCCCAGACTCCCCATTCTCCAATTTTCCCTAGCCCAGAGCCCATTTCCTACACTTCTGGTGTCCTATAACATCCTCTGTAAAAGCAGCCCCTTCTCGAAATGGAGTTTATTCAAATCTTAAAAGAGTTCTAACTATAGTCAGAAGGCTTCTGTAACAGCAGTGCAAGTAGCCATCCATGTAATTCTCTTGCTCCATCTCAGAGTTCCACTCTGTTAAATGTGTGATCAGATGAGACAACTACACCAAGCAGTGCAGAATTCACAAAAGGTCACTTGCACTTACACAATTTGTACTAATTTTCAGCCTGTTATGCCTTGACATTTACTAGGACTACACAATTTAAGAAAGAAACCTCACACTAAATCACAGGGAGAACCATAGAATTACAAAACTACACCATTCTCTAAACATTAACATAGTGCAAATCAATGAGCTTGGAACACTGAATTTCTCCTTTACTTTATACCCAGGAGCCAGCCTAATACTCAGGATCCTGGTTCTCTGCCTCTTCCCCACTACTACCTGATTTTTGGTAATTTGGCTATTGATTACTCAAAAAGAAACAAGAGGAAAGAAAGACAAGAGATTAAAATTAATAAACAGTGTGCTGTATGATATAAACAGATTTTGTAAAATTTTAATGGTGCTTAAGGGGTGGAGCTTAAAATTGATGACTGCAAGGATTGTTTCTTTCCCCATTAGTGGAATTTCAAACCTTAAGTGCTAGAAGTTTTTAAACTATTTGACAGGCCTGGGTAATAGCTGTACTCCAAATCATGTGGCTCCCGACAGTTACGGAACTGAGTTCTTTCTTTCCATTGTCTTTCCTCTTGTTTCAAAACACATTTGGAAAAGTCTGTATCTCCATGTCTATAACTCTGTGCATGTACCTTTGCCTTCTCCTCCCCCAGCAGCACAGATGGCCAAGATCAAGCATGAATGATGCCACCTTTCAGAACACTGCTCCCACGTCCTGTACAGTTTGTCCTTCAGCCTCCTTGCTCTGACAGCACCCTATTTGGTATCTACTATCCCCTAGCAGTTGGCATACAATATTTGAATATTTGCCAGGTGTGTCTTGCCCTCTAGTCTGTGAGTATCTTATACCCAAGAGATCTGTCTGGTGCATCTTTATGTCTCTTAGACACAGTGTTTGATACATAGGTGATAGGTAGAGTTTTCTTGAATGAATGAATGAAATGACTTTCATTCAGCAGGTTATCCCTTTTGACCAACCTTTGCTTTGTCCATGAAACAAGCGTCTTCTGCCATCCAAGGAGTCCAAGTTTATGCCTTTTCATTTTGGTTCCTAGCATTCTGGATACTGCTTCTTACCTCCTTAGTCCATTGCAGATAGACATTGTCCCAACACACTACTTTTCCATTTAGACTCAAGGGAGAGGAGGAAGCAGGCAGGAGACACAACAGAAAGAAGGAACTCAGTTCCGTAACTGTCGGGAGCCACATGATTTGGAGTACAGCTATTACCCAGGCCTGTCAAATAGTTTAAAAACTTCTAGCACTTAAGGTTTGAAATTCCACTAATGGGGAAAGAAACAATCCTTGCAAAGGATTATTGCAAAAGAAATAAACATTGAAATGCAGAAATGATGCAATAATAATAACTAACATTCATTGAGCACTTACTCTGGGTCAACTACTGTTTTAAATCATTTAATTTCACTGTAGCTCTAAAAACGGTCCTGATATCTGGTAGGACAAGTCCTCCATCTTGCTATTCTCCAAGAGTAATGTAGCTATTTTTGGTTTCTCTCTCTTCCATATAAATTTTACAATCAGTATTTCAAAGTTCCATCAAAAAAAATCCCTATTGAGATTTTAATTGGAATTGCATTGAATTTATAAATTAATTTGGAGTGAATCAATGTCTCACAATGTTGACTCTTGTAATATATCAACATAACACATCTCTCCATTTATTTAAATCTTATTAACTTCTATAAAGTCTTATAGTCTAGTTCATAAAGATCATGTATATCTTTCAGTAATTCATTCATACGTACCATATTTCTGTTGCTTTGTAAATGGAATAATCTTTCTTCTCTAACATTATCTATTTGTTGATGACAAATGGTTTATATAACATTATATCTAAGAACCTTCTTAATAATTGTCTAAGACATTTATAGATTCTTTGCTTTCTGGGCAGAGAATCATATTATCTGCAAATAATGACTAATTTACTTCCTACTCATATCTTGTCTTACTAGAAATCCAATAAAATGTTGATGGGAAATGACAATAGAGGGTGCCCCTGCCTTTGCCTAGTCTTATAAAGAATGCTTCTAAGATTTCACCATTAAGAATAATGTTCACTGTCAAATATTGGGATTTTTATAGTATCTTTTATCTGGTTAAGGGAATATCCTTCAATATTTAGTGTCATGAGATTTTTAAAAATCATAAATAGGTTTTGAATTTGTCAAACTTTTTTCCTGCATCTATTTAATTTTTTTTCATTTACTCTCCTAATATGATGAGTGACATTTATAACTATTTGAATGTTAGAGCACCCTTGCATTCCTAGGGTAAGCCCAATGTAATCATAATGCATTATTTTTTTTTATACACAGCTGGACTTTGGCTTGTTAATATGTAGTCTAGAATTTGTGCACCAATGTTCAATAGTAAGATTAGCCTGTAATTTTCGTTCTTATACTATCCTTGCCAAAATTGGGTGTTAAATTTATAGAAGGTTCACAGAATGAGTGTGTAAGTATTGTCTCTTTTTCTATATTCTGGAAGCATAGTATAAGATTGAAATAATTTATTCATTAAAGTTCAGCAAATATATCTGGGTGTGGTATTTTTTTGTGGGAAGATTTTAATTACATGTTTAGTTTTTATGTTTTCTGTTTTCCTCTCATGAGTTTGAAATTATAGAATCTATTTCTGTTCTTTTAGTAACTACCTTTGTGATTTTAAATTTTCATTCTTATTTTTCTCAAAAGTACAGGTGGACATAGAGTGAAATAGATCTATGAATTTGTTATATAAAACAACACTTCCCTGACCCCAATCTGCAGCCCCATTTCCTGATCCCCAGAAGTACTTTTAATTTTTTTAATTGATTCTTGTGCTACTTATCTCCATATCTCTGCATAATATGTTTATACTACTGCTTGGTTTTTTTTGTTTCAGGCATTACCTATTGCCTTTCCAGGTTGGAAAACAAGGACTTAACACACTTTCACGAGTACCCCATATCCTCTCATAACCCTGCCATACACATACAAACACCATTCCCCCAATCCTCACAATGTACTAATTATTTGAAGTCTAGATAGGGGCTGCTGTTTTACAGACATTCAGTATCCACACTTCAGTATATAAAGGTTAACTACACTCCATTCCCAAACGTGTCTACCACACCCCAACCCAGAAGTCATATGAATTATCATATCCATAGAAACCTGCAGGGGGTGAAAGGAAAGCTGGGAAGCCAGCCACTAGGTAGTAAACTTTCCCCTGACACTTCCTTTCGTATTGCAGCCTCACCTTACTGCCACTTCCAGGAGGCACCTAATGACACCTGGGCCATTCAGGGATTCCTCAGCATAAAGAAACTGCTCCTCAGCTCTCCATCTGGATGCACATGATGCCATTATTTCTTCCAGGTACACATTGTATGTCTGATAGTCTCTTGTTGCTCTCCATTTTATGTGAGTACATGCAGATTTCTTTAACAATTTCATACATAATCAGTTTATGTTCTCATCTGGTAATTCTAAAATCTGAAATCCTTAAGAATCTAAATCATTTTCTATTGTTTCTTCTGACTCCTTGTGCAGCTTGGAACTTGGCTTTCCTAGGTTGTCTAAGACAGTTACTGCTCATCCACTTGCTCTCTGCCTTCCTAAGTTTGACTGCTATTTCACCTAATTTGTTCCTATAGGTGCATATATATATATATTTAAAACATCCCTTTATTATCATACTTGAGACTTTGGGAAGAGAGTGAAAATAATGCATACACTTACTTTTTATTGGACATACTTAAAATGTTTTTCCTTCATGTTTAAGTTAAATTCTAAAGTTATTTGGCACCATAACCCTCCCTCCCAAACACCCTTCCCAACTTATTCCCAATGCTATTTCACCCCTCCCAGTTTATATACTACTATTGCCTACAATTTAACTCTAGTATTTCAGTCCCCATGAATAAGCGGTATTCTCTCATATAGATACGATTAGTTAGAGCACCAGGTCCTTGCTCACTAGTCCTTCTTTCCGACCTTGGTCCCAGAGACATTTTTCTCATTCTTTTAGGACAGTAGTCTCAAGGTGTGTTTCACAGACTTATAAGGGTCCTCAAGATCCTTTTACGAGGGTCCACAAAAACTACTTTCATAATAATACCCAGGTATTAATTGTCTTTTTCACTTCATTGACACATACGCTGATGGCAACAGCCATGGGGGGCAAAAAAGCTGGTGTCTTAGCACAAATTAAGGCAGGGACACCAAACTGCTAGGAATCACGGTGTTCTTCCCTGTCACCCACTCACCGTGAATTTTTTAAAATGCTAGATTCACTTAACAGTATGCTTGGTGAAGCAGGAAAATAAAAACATACTAATTTTATTAAATCTTGACCCTTAAGCAATATCTTCTTAATACTCTCTGTGACCAAATGGGGTTACAAAAAACACTTTTACTGAACACCAAAGTATGACTGCTGTCGCAAGGAAAGCACTTGTGTGATTGAGTTGCAAGCTGACGTAACCGGTTTTTTCATGGAACAACATCTTTACTTAATAGCATGACTGACAGATGAACTATGGCTATTCAGACTTGGCTAATTGGCAGACATTTTCTTAAAATCCAATGAAGTGAGCCTGTTATTTCAAGGAAAACAACTCACAGAATTTGTTGCCAATGATAAAATTCAAGTTTTCAAGCAAAAATTAAAATTTTAGAAAACTTGTATTTCCCTCTATGAGCTTAACAGCTTCTCAGTACATGGACTCCTCTAGAAAGATCAGCAGTGATATTAATGAATGAGATTTTTCATCAATGTTTGGAAGGTCTACATCACTCAATGAATATTTTCCAAATCACTAGTCCATTGTGTTATGAAATCATACATAGGTAAAAGGTCCATTTAAAGATTAAGATAGGCAAATGAATTTTAATGTAACAGAATATGAAAAGTTTATTAATATGGCTTTCAGATTCCACATTGCAGCTAACCATTAGGAAGCTCCCATGTGTTGAGTTTTGGTATAATATCAAGAATAATTGATATTCACCATTATCTGAAAAGGCTATTAAATTACTTCTCCCTTGTCCAGCTGCATATCTGTATGATGACACATTTTCTTCACACATCTCAACCAAAACATAGTGACAGAATGAATGCAGAAGCAGATGAGAATCTAGCTCCTTGTATTTACTCAAACAATAAAGACTTTCAAAAACATAACAGATTCTCACTAATGTTTTTGTGTGTGAACCTAAGTCACCTATTCTTGAGATATGTGATTTATGTTAACATCAAATGGGCTTATTATTCTTTTTAAATGAATAAAAACTTGTTTTAATTTTGATTTTAACCTCTGAAATGATAAATACAAATAGATAGAAAAATAAACTAAAGTTCTTTGGGGTCCTCAGTAATTTTTTAAGACTCTAAAGGGGTTTTGAGACTAAAACATTTGCTTTCGGAGTTCCTTCACGGAGGGCCTGTGCTGATAAAATCTCATATTTCCCATCTGCTTGTCTTTCTGTGCTATATTCTGGGCAATGCCTTGCAATCCACCTATCAGTAATTCTCTCTTCGATTGTTGAATCTGCTGTTTGACCAACTCATTAATATTTAAAATATCAACAACTATATTTTTCCATTTTGAAATTTCTATTTTGTTTCTTTTCAGGTCTTCCTGCTTATTTTGGAGCATTCCTTATTGCTTTCTCATATCTGTGAGATACCAGGTTATTTCTTTAAATATTTCACACATAATCATTTAATACTCTCCATCTGATATTTGCAAAATCCGACCTCATTAGGGCTCTAAATCCTTGGTTGATTGCTCCTGCTGACTTTGCTCATGGTGAGACAGAGGCTTTTTCTTCTGGCATTCTGGTGACTTTGTGAGTTTATATTGGTAGATCTTAATCTATAGGACTTCTGCAGGCCTACTTTGGTTGCCTTCCTCAAGAGCAGACTTTTGCTAGCTTCTGCTGACAGCCAGGGTGCCCTAGACCAGAGCTGCCCAATCTGCCTTCCAAGGCCTGAACTAACATAGGAGTCTCAGGATTCATTCACTCACCTTGCACAGAGCACGAAGATTAATCTCCTGGTCATATCTGCTTACTATTCACAGCATCTCTTACTCAAATTTCAACAAGCTAGTCTTATTTTTTTTCACACCATTAGGCATTTCCCCCTCAAACTTAGCACTGCATTTGAAATTGTGATGTTACTCAAGCTCACCTGTATCACAATGTAATCTAAACACTTTATTTTGGCCTCTCACTGCTCCATTAGGCTTTATTTAGCAGGGGCAATGTTTCCCTGTGCCTAGATGAAACACAGCCTTTATTCAGAAACTAGAATGTCCAATTCTGGATAATGATTATAACTCTGGGCTTGATTTAATAAATCTCCTCCTCTCCCAGCTTGCTTCTGCTCCAGGTTGAAAGCTGCAGGGAGGAGGGAATGATTGGCTTCTTCCCCAGTTCCTGCCCTGGGTTCCTCTCCTTCTTCCCTCTCCGGAGCTGATGTTTTATGTCCTCGGGGTCATGTCAGGAAGAAGGCGAAGAGGAATGGGACTAAACGTTTTTACTTGACCTGATATCCTCATGAACTGAAGGTTAATGAGCTCTTCTTAGCATCAGTGGACATCTTGCTCTTGTAACTTCAAGCCCGAGGTGGGTACATGTCCAACCCGAGTGGTCATTCATAACTCCCCCCTTAGTCTTGGCACACCAGTAGTCATCCCCAGCCTCTGTCTCCTGAGGTCTCCTCACCCTTGCAGATGGCAGGCTCTGAAACAAATCCCACTGGCTCTTTCTCCCAAGTGTCCACATCTAATTTATTTGACACAAGGAGACATCCTTTGGAAAAGAAAAAGTTAAAAATAAACCTCAGAGCCAATCGCTCCCAAAGTCTGCCTGGAGAGTGGTTAGTCAACCGTTCTCTTGCCTTCTAGATTTCCAACCTCAGAATCAGACTCCAGCCCATAAGCTCAAAGCTCTCCAGAAGGCACCATGAGTTCTCCTGAGATTAAGAAGTATCTCCTTCCCACTGTGGGGAGAAGCTGGGGTATTTATCACACATTTTTCTCCAAAGATATCTCCTTCACTAACCCTTTCCCCTCCCATGAAATGACCCCTTTTCATATCCTTGACCTCTGCCCTCACGGACATGGTTCTCAGAATTTTCACTCTCTCTTTGGTATCTACCATTCTGGTGTTTCAATCAAAATTCAGGGGGAAGACTTCAGTCCAACATCCTGCTACTCATCAATACTGTGGTTCATCCAGGGACTAGATGAGTATTTAGTCCACCTATTGAAGGACACAGAAGCATGTTCTAGTAAACTTAATTCACTCACTTAAATTTTATACATGTATGATAAGAAGCCTTAGTAATAAAGCTACAGAATCTTGTCAGAGGCTGAAAGCCCTGAGCTGTGAAGAGCGTAGTCACACCCACAAATCAGTGTCATTTCTGGAAAACAGTGATCAAGTATGCCACCGCAAAGGACCTGCCTTCCTCAGAATGCATCGTGCTCCATGTGCCCTGTTACATGAGTATGGCTCAGCCCACTTTTACCTCATTTGGATGCACATGAGGCTGTCTATGCCTCCAGATACACATTGCATAATTATTTTCCGCTCTAGTAAATGAACAACTTAATTAGCTCTTTAATTTGATTTTAAGAGCTGAAAAATATAAGTAATAGTGCATTCTTTTTTAAAAAAATCCCCAATTATCACACTTCGTGACTAGTTCTTGAATATGTAAACTGCACAAAAAGAACAGCAAAAAAGAGCAAAAGCAGCATCTACTAAAAGCTATTTTTGACAATTAAGAGTATTTCTCTTGTTTACATTGGAGGAGAAATAGTACAAAAGTAACTGAACACATGCCAGAATAATTAGCAGCTCTTGGCTCATTTAAATTGTGTGCACATTGCCATTTTAATGCATTTTTTAAACACCCACTTGGAATCCTATTTTATTCCTGGAAGAAAATTAGTAGCTTTCTACTAAGTATGACTGGTAAAACCAAATTTGTTTCCTGTTTTCTTGTATCTTCCTGGCTTTATAGACCAACCTACTTATAATAATAATTAAAAACATAAAATAATAATAATTGTAATTTGTTTTTATATGATACTTCTGCATGAAAACTGGAGGTATTCTTTTATGGAAGATAATTCCTCCATAAGAATCATTGTTGTTTCTTCATGCTCACTATATAACATGTTGATTCTAAGGAGCATCTAATATTAATAATAAGAGGATTAAGAGTGTGATTTTATTTTTCAGGAGAATACTCCAGTGGCTCCCTAAAAACAAATTCAAGGCATGAATTTCACACATTTTCTTCCAAACGTAAGGTCCCTGATGATTAGTCTCAAAGTAGTGATTCACAAGAAGTGCATGTATAAGCATGTTTCACATCCTAGGAGATAAAAAGAGGGGGCAAAGAGAAGAGATAGCTGTTCTTCTTTTTGAAGACATAAATGGAGAGGATTTGGTCATAAGCACAGCAGCAGACTCACTGATCTCAAAGCTATAATCCAGACCAACAAAAGTTTTGCCATTACATGTTACAACATACAACATAAGTATGGTGATATGCCTCACTCAGACTTCAGAATACATAGAAAACATTGACACAACCTGTGCACTGTTATCCTGTGCCCAACTAATATCCTACAGGCCCCAACCAGATGCCATGTGAAACCACAAAAGTAGCTATAACAAGACCTGAGCCCTCCAGAGGATTCCAGTCTACAGAGAAGTATGACCAGTGCACAGGTATTTATTGTATCAAGATAAAGAGTTAGAAATTCTCTAGGATAGAATCAGATAGAGCACTGAGGAAATTCACAGAGGGGAGCTATTACTACTGCGCAGAGGGACCAGAGAAGGCAAACACAGCCCTCAACCACAGAGCCAAATAAAGCCATGAAAACGTATGGACATCAAGAGGGGCCCTTCAGGCTCACGTGAACATTTGTCCCACTTGATCATTGGGAAGGAATGTAGCCCCACTTGATTCATACCAAGGTTTGCATAAGCTATACAAAATAAAATAAGGGCATACCTATCACAGAATTGTCAATAAGCAAGAGAATGAAGCAAGGTCAGAAAGTATGACGAGGTGATCCAAAGAGACAAAAGCAGGGCCTATTTGAGCAATTAGCCTGACATATGATGTTTTACACTGGGTCTCTTTAGCTCTGGGTTCAAGTCTTAAATAGGATCTTTTAGATGTGATTTGCTCCTGCAGTGTTCGGCAGCTGTCACATGAGGGAGGAGTACCCAGGCCAAATGACATTTCCATGGTCTCTCCAGTGCTAAGCATGAGGAAAAAGCACAGGAGTTGAGCCAAATATGGAGGAAACTATACTGTTAGCCCAATAAGACCATGGTTTTCTGACTTCCATTAGTATATTCACTTCCTTCTTTGCTTTGAAAGAAAAAGAAAACTAATTATAAAAATGGCATCTTTATTTTTGGAAGCTTATTCTCTTCATTTGATGATCTACAATCAAGATACAATTGTGAAGACCAGACACATCACCAAGGTCCTTGAAATTATGCATTCATTGTTTTCAAGATATGTGTGCAATAATAACATTCATATTATTTTATCACACTTTTGACAAAATAATGTATAAAATATGCTCTTTTAAAACTAATAATTTTTGCAAAACCATGAAGATCTGATTACATATTTTAAAATAGCTCTTCTAGCACATGTAAGAACTAGTTTGTGAGCTGATTTAATTTGACAGGTGAAAATGAATCAACATTCCATCTTTGATCCATGCATGTAATTTCATTGATTTCAATGGAATCTAACTTCAAGGGCCAAGGGTAGAATCACTCCATAATTATTTTTACCAATCCAGTTGCTGTATTCATTACAAACGCCACTTCACTTTCTACACTCTGAGTTTTGAAACTCAGAGTACATACATTATATTCTATTGAATTTGTTTTTTCCACATGCAGACTGTGAAATCCATCATGAAATTTATAATATGAAATTACCAGAACAAGGATTTGTCTGAATTGATGACAGGGAGCACTGGACTATTTCAGAGGGAGATACAAGTTTACATTTACTTCTTTAGTGTACAACGGGGGGTGGAGGGAAAGAGCCTCCATGGGTCTCTTATTACCATCCAGTAATAATACTGATAACCCTTATGTTTGTGTCCCATCCTTCAAGACACTGATTCTAAGCTTTTATAAATTTCTCCCTAATCCCTTTCCAAATTTGCCCTATAACTTGCCTCAGCAGGGCCTTCCAGCCATAATCCAGCAATATAACATGGAGCTTAATTAGATGCTTCACCACTGAAAAAGTCACTTCCCACTTCTGAAACTAGAAGAACAGATAATGAAACAACTAGTAATGAGAAAATTGAACCGGTTCATAGAGCTCTCTTCTAATAAGGTATCAGCTAAAATTACTTGAACCCATAGCAAAAGCAATTGAGCAGGAGTCATAGAATCTTTTTTCATTAATTTTCTTCAGAAAGGAACTACAAAGTCAGGTATTCCTTTTTTTTTTTTTTTTAATTTTGAAGTAAGGTATTCCTTTCCTGATGGACACATGAAAAAGAGCTCAAGGCTATGCCCAGGGAAATCTGAAATGTTCTTAAACTTATTTTTCTATTAAAATCTGCCAACAGGCACAGTTTATCTGCAGAGGAGATGTCTATTTTGGCACCGACTGACAGCCTCACTAAACTAGTGACACCATGAATACAATCTTCAGGAGCCAAAAGAGTCTGAAATCAGCTCCTATCACCTTGTTTTCTTCTATTAAAAGAATTTATTCCTCCTACACAAGTAAACTCACAAGATCGTGGACTTAAATGTAAAACTTAGAACTATAAAACTTTTAGAAAGAAAAAATAGGAGAAAAACTCTAGATCTAGGGATAGGCAAAAACTTCCTAGACTTCACACAAAAAGCATAATCCATAAAAGGAAAACTTGATAAATGGAACTCATCAAATTGAGAGGTTTTGCTTTGCAAAAGATCGTGTGAGGAGAATGAAAAGCAAGCTAAAGACTGGGAGAAAATATTTATAACCCACATGTCCAACAAAAGACTAGTTTCTAAAAAATAGTAAAAAAACTAACAACCCACTAGAAAAATGGGCAAGAGATATGAACAGATATCTGAATGAAAAACAAAAGGATAGACAGTTGGCAAATAAGCATGTGAAAAGGCGTTCAACATCATTAGCCATCAGGAAAATATAAATTTAAACCAACCACAATGACACATCAGTGCACACCTATCAGAACAACTAAAATGAAAAATAGTGGCAACATCAAATGCTGGTGAGGATGCAGGAGAAAAAGGATCACGTACATATTACTGGAGGGAACGTAAAATGGTAGTCATTCTAGAAAACATTTTGGCAGTGTGGCAGGCTGATGATGGCCCCCAAATGGTGCCCATATTGTAATCTTCAGAACCTTTGAAAATGTCACCTTATATGACAAAAGAAACTTTGCAGGTATGATTATATTAAAATCTTGAGATGAGACGATTATCCTGGGGTATCTAGTGGATGTAATGTAATCACAAAGGTTCTTAAAGAGGAAGGCAGGATGTCAGAGAGAAAGAAGATGCTACAAAGCTGGCTTAAAACCTGGTGGAAGGGACTCCAGCGGCCTCTAAAGCTGGGGGAGGCAAGAAATAGATTCTCCTCTGGAGCATCCAGAAGGAATCAGCCCTGCTGACTGTTAGATTCATTTCAGACTTCTGATCTCCAAAACTATAAGAGAATAATTTGTGTTGTTTTAAGGCACTAAACTTGCAGTGGCAATAGAAAACTAATACAGGCAATCTTTCATAAATAGAAGTAGACACACCATTACCATATGACATCATAATTGCCTCTTGAGCATTTATTCCAGAGAAACAGAAAACTTGGTTCACACCAAAACCTGTACATAAATGGTCATAGCAGCCTTATTCATAATAGTCAAAAACTAGAATCAGCACTTGTGGATTAAACAGAGGAACACACATACTACAGTTCACCACACAGCCGTACAAAGGAGTGAACTACTGATACACAAAACAACTTGGATGACTCTCAAAGGAATCATGTTGAGTGAAAAAAAAACATTCCCAGAAGGTTACAAACTGTATGATTGCTTTTGTCATTCTTGAAATGACAAAATTATAGAAGTGGAAAACAGGAATAGAAGATGTGGCAAGAAGGAAGGAGGATGTACTTATAAAAGGACTTCACAAAGGATCCTTGTGATAGAATTGTTCAGGATCTTGAGTGTAGGGATAGATACACAAACCTACAGGTGTGATACAACTGTACCAGACCAAACACACACACACACACACACATACACACACACAAGTGCAAATAAAACAGGAAATCTGAACAGTAAGAGGTAGTTCATATCAAGGCAAACATCTTGGTTGCGATATCATGCTACAGTTTTGTAAGATGCTACCAGTGGGGAAATGAGAGTTAATGGTACATGGGAATTCTCTGTATTATTTCTTGCAACTCCATTTGAATCTACAATTATCTCAATAAAATTTCAATTAAAAATGGTGTTTATTACTATCAATCAGCATGCTAAAATAATATCTTCCTCTTTAATAGGCATTTTATATCCTTCATACAACCAAATATTACTAACATTTTAGTAAAACTACTTTTGTATCTCTTACAGATAGTTTATATTGGCATATAAACTTAGTCATAAAGAAACACTATTCATAAGTCAGTACAATTCAATACTCTAAACATTTGTTTTTATTTTTGCCATGTGTACATTTTGAATGCCCTCCTCTACTAAATCTTTCATATCTATTACCTCTGGTAGAATGATGGTTAAGGCCTCAGGCTCTAAATGAGATTATCTGGGTCAAATCCAAGCAGCACTATTTATGATGTATGCCCTTCAGTTCTCCATGACTCAAGTTCCTCAACTGAGGAATGGAGTGAAAACTACTACTTCCCAGAAGGGTCACAATGATAATTAAATGAGTTAATATGTGTATGCAAAAACTTGACAGAGCATTACACAGAGAAAACACTCAATCAGTATTACTTATTATTCTAGTACATGCCATTATTTGTGCTATTTTACCACCATAGGCGTATATACTATGACTGCACAGACAGGATCTACAAATCTAAGTAGGGAACCTGTAGAGCGCAGGCTATTCCGTGATGGGGGAGCAGCCATCCTTGTGAGGGCATGAAGGGACACTTTGTCGCCAGCCAAACGACTAATGCCTGGAAATCTCTTTATGCTCCAGATGGAAAAGCCCCTTTGCTCTCTCCCTTCCTTTCCTAATACCCCTACGTTACTATGATACAAACAAATATCTCTGATTAAATTGAATTCAGGGTACCCCCGAGTAATAACAGATTGTGTTCTGTTTCCTTTATAACTTGATTTTTGAAACTTAGAAGAGATGGCTTAGGTTTATAATAACAGAAAAGGCAAAAAGTTGTAACTTTCTAAGAAATTGTGGTAAAAAATACATAAGATAAAATTTGCCATTTTAATCATTTTTAAGTGTACCATTCAGTGGTGCATTGTTGTACAACAGATATCCAGAACTTTTCACCTTGCAAAACTACAATGCCATGCCCATTTAAAAAAAAGAAAAAAACTTCATTTCCCCTCCCGCCCCTGGCAACCACCATTCTACTTCTGTGTCTGTGAGTTTGAGTAATTTAGATACCTCATGTAAGTGGAATCAGGCAGTATTTGTCTATTTGTGACTGGTTTATTTCACTTAGCAGAATGTCCTCAAGGTTTGTCCATATTGTTCCTTCCTTTGTAAAGCTGAAAAATATTCCATTGTAGTATACATTTCCTTTATCCATTTCGTTCATCTACTGATGAACATGTGGATTGCTCCCACCTCTTGGACTATTGTGATAATGCTGTATGTATGCACATACCTCTTTGAGACCCTGCTTTAAATTCTTTTGGATATATATACACAAAAGTGAAATCACTAGATCATATGGTAATTCTATTTTTAATTGTTTTGAGGAACTGCCAGACTGTTTTCCATAGCAATTGCACCATTTTACAATCCCAACAGTACACAAAGAAGCAGCTATTTGATGTTTCTATAAAAATATCAAAATGACTATCATAGGGAAAATCAGATATTTATTAGATTTTGTTACATTTATTTTATAATTCCATGTTATTTTTATTTTGAGCAACATAGGAGGACTCGGAGAGATGCCAGGAGCTTGTCCATGCTTAGGGTCTCCAAACTTCTTAATCCAACCCTAATTTTACCCAAAAGTATCCTCCATGCCTCACTGTTCTCCATCAAACTATCACTACCCAAGTTCAGGCCCTGCATTTCTCCTTACATGACCTGCTCCTTTTAAACTGGAGCCCTTGGCTCATGTCTCTCCTCCTTACAATCAGGTCTCTGCTGCCCAGACTATCTTGTTGAAAGACAGCTCTGTGCACATCATTCCTCTGCCGGAAATGACTTCCCACCATCTACAGCCAAGCCTAGGTTCCTTAGCATCACTTTCAAGGCTCCCTGAGATGGGAACCCAAAGTACCTTTTCAGCATTGTTTCCTACTGTCCTCTCAGGAACCTTGCCAGGCTAGGCAGCCTGCCTCCTCCTATCCCACTTGTGCACCTTTAGAGCCCTCCTTTACTCTAGCTGTTCCCTTGGTCTGGAATTCCTGTCCCCCACGCCCAGCATTTTCCACCCAATGATCTTGGTCATTGTTTAGATCAACAGAAAGTTTGTGGGTTGAATTCAATTAAAAATGGACCTCAGGCAACCAAGAGCCGTCCACTGTGACCCAAGCCTGGCCAGGATGCTCAAAAACACAACAGCAAGAGCTTGTCAGTATTTTTCTCAGGTCTACCTCCCCCTTCATGATATGCAAAACTTGATTACTCCATCTGCCTCACAGAACAGCCCCACCCCAGCTGCTGGCTATTGCTCAAAAGGGAACAGGGCAATGCAGATATCTTGGCCACCCACAGCTGGCCTTTGTCCCCTGGAAACCAATCAGAGCTCTCTTTACTTTGTGTCTCCTGGTTTGGGCTGAGTCATAATCAAATCCGGGTACTTCTTACACAACTTCTGGCATGTTCCTGGACTTTCTAACAGTATCCTAGCAAAATTCCTGGTACCAAATATGTGCAATTGTAAATTTAAGATACAACTTCATTATCTAGCTGCCAGGTTTCTGGTTTCTATCCTAGTTTCAGCCATTAAGAATGAGAATGACACAGTGTGAATGTGCCACATCCAGTAAAATACCTCAGAATGCAATATGGTTCATTAGCATCTACCTTGTGTGCTAATAGAATTAGCTTCTTTACACTCTAAGGTTGAATCCTCCTACTACATTAAGCAATTTTATAGTCCTCGTGATTAAGTCACTACCATGTGCAAGTCCTTCTCTTTTAAGTTCCTGGACCCAACTGCAATGTGGTGGGGAGTGGGATTTTCTTTCCACACCAACAAGCAATTCTCAGGACACCAGGTGGGTGTCCTATAATTCAACTCAGTTCTGATACTATGTATCCTGAGGCAGCATCAGATCGCATAGGGTTGATGACTCAGTCCCACACCATTGTCCCATCCCACACCTCAGACTCCAGTTACAAGTCCAATTTTTACTGTGCTTCTGACCCACCAGCTACAGTTTGAGGTTTCCATGACCCCCACCTTGTACTTCAGACTCCAGCTATCCTAATAGATTGCAAACACAGGTTGTTACTGTACTTCTGACCAGCGACTATAAATCAGAGGTTCCCATGACCCAACCCCTGCCTTAGGTTTGATTAATTTTCCAGAACAGTTCACAGAACTCAGGTTTACTCACTAGATTACCAATATAATAAAACGATACAACTCAGGAACAGACAGGTGGAAGAGATACACAGGGAAATGTACGTGGGAAGAGGCACAGAACTTCCGTGCCCTCTCCAGGTGCACCACTCTTCCCAAATCTCTGTATGTTCACCAGCCAGGAAGCTCTCTGATGTTGGGTTTTTATGGAGGCTTCATTACATAAGCAAGGTTGATTAAATCATTAGCCATTAGTGATTGAACTCAATCTCCAGACACTTCCCCTCCCTGGAGGTCAGGAGGTGGGGCTCAAAGTTCCAACCCTCTAAATCATCTGGTTGGTTATCCCAGCAACCAGCCCCCATCCTTAGGTGCTTTAACATAACAAGACATATCTGTTGCTCTCATCACTTCGGAAACTGCAAGGTTATTAGCTCTGTGCCAGAAATGGGGATGAAGACCAAATATATATTTCTTATTATAAATCACAAGATCACACCTTTCAACTGTTGACAATCCAATCTTTTCTCTATATTATAATTGAATAAACAAGTCCTGGAAATCAAGAATATTTTCTCTTGTACAGTCAGAGTCAAAATTCCTTCTTTTCAGATAGAATGTTGTTCAAAAGAGCAGTTGGTTGTATCTAGGAAGCCAGACAACAAAGAAGGCCAAATTCTTGAATAAACTTGAGAACACAGGATGGCTAGCAGCTGCAGGTGCTCAGGAGTATAACTTCTCTTTCTTTGACCTTGACCCCTATGTTATCTCTTCTCCTTCCCTGTGTTTTCAGCAGATGGTTGCTTACATTGTCAGCAACTCTGTCATACCCACAAAGAAAAAACACATTAAACTAGACCGAAAAGAACTCAGTCTGCAAACTCATCCCCATTCGATTACAAGTTTAACATCCAAATCACCGCTTTAGGTAATACTCTAAAAAAACAGCATCCTGGTGAGATGTGTAACTCTATTCAGCCCTAATAACATGTCCTTTTGGTCACAGTACAAGGCTTTCCAAAGAACAAGAAGGAATCAACTGCTTACTGCACTGTTAGTCCTCTCAGGGTTGCGCAGACCCCACAAAATAAATGGATGCCAGCCTCTAGCAAGCAGACATGAAGTGAGAAGGGCTGAACATACTATAGCATTGCCTCTTTTAAATGAGCATAACTTTCAAAGGATGCGACAGAGCCTAATGAATGAATAAATACGGCACTCTTCAGTGTCAGTGACTGTGCCAAAAAAAGATTTGTGTTAACACTTAGTCCAACACTTTCCTCACCACTGACCGTTTCCCCTGTGCATTCCTAGACATTCATTATCAGATACGTTTTCCACCAAGTGATAGCGTTTTGCTGTTTGCTGCAAAGAGATGCCGTGATATGACATCAACTATTGTCCCTTCTTAAGATTAGATAAAACTTCTAGGATGTGAGAAACAGTTCTGTGCATATAGAAAAACTGTCATTACAATGTGCTTCCTCTGACATTTTTTTAAGGCAGGGGAGGCAGCTGACAATACTCACACATTAAATCCAAGCCTACCGTAAGGAAGGAGAGGAGACTCCCCAACTCTGCTGTACATCGCTTCACAACACTGACATCTGTTGGCTGAAGTGTCCCTTCTCCCTCTGCAGCTGCAGAGCCCCTCCTTCTAAACCACATCTCTTCCTGGCCCTGAACAATTAACGTTATGTCCTTCGTTCCTAATAGATTGCAAAGTCATGTTCATAGCTTCTTATGTTAGCCTTCAACTTTTTTATGAAACAAGACTTTATGGCATTTTAATTCTTCTCTAAAACAAAAATCAAACACCTGTGTATACAACAGCCCCATTAATCCAAGCACAAGCTACATAAATAAGAACTGTCATTTTACTGATACAATTTTTAAATGTCAATTATGAGGAAGATTACACAAACATGTTTATTGACACGTCCCAGGTCCCACATACAAATGCCTCCTTCCTTTCAGCCCGTAAGGCTTCCCTCCTCCTTGGCTCTCCTATTTAATCCTCCTTTCCTGACCCCATCCTCCAATGTGTGCTTCCCTTCACTGTGAACCTAAACTCTTTTTCTTCCTCTGCTCGCTATGAGGATCCACAAAGACCCCCATTCAGTCCTCCAGAAGCCTTCTAACACTCGGTAGCTAGGGGACTGTTTCTAAAAACATGGGTGGGTTAATATCCCATAGAACAAGAATTCCCTGACCCTTCCTCTCCTGATGTTTCAGACTTAGAATAAGAGGGATTACCTCCACAGTCCCTCCTTTCATGCAATGATTTTATACTCTATCAACATCTGTGGCTTTAACATTATAGAGATTGTGCCCACTTCTGAACCACCATCCCTTTCCGACTCCCTCATTTCTATCTCAGGCAGCATGACCTGCACAGCCCCCGAGCTGAAATCAGATGTGGTACTGCGGCTGCCCCCTCTCACTCCTTTCCCACAACAGTCCCTGCCCAGCCTCATTCCCCGATCCCACGGCCTCTTCCCGACAAACACAACAGCATGCTGATCCTCTTCCATGGCACCGATTACCATCTATGCACTGCTGACTCCCACATCCCCTTCTCCAGCCTAGATTCTCTCTTAAACCTCAAATCCCATGTGATCCACATAATCCATAATTGGTCATCTTCACTTGGATATCCCCAGGTGCCTGAAACTATATCTGAAATCAAATTTCTGTTCTTTCCTTTCTCCCACACAACCTGCCTGCCTCTCCTCTGTTTCTTAGCTCTCTAAATAAGGAGATCATTGACTTTGTTGTCCAAGCCAAAAACCTGGGTGTCTTCCACAACTTCTACCTGTCCTCTGATATCTTATCCAGCCAATTACAGAAGCTTAATTAATTTGCCTATTGACTCCAGCTCATAGGTTACTCCTGATTTCATTCCTGTCTCACCAATCCAACTGCAGCAGAGACTATCTCTGACCACCCAAAAATCATGCTCCTCTCCTGTACTGCGGAATTGTCACAGGGTAACAGCTGTCCAGCCAGAAACTACATTTTCTATGCCTCTACTATCTGGGGTGGGGAAGAGGCATTGATTAGTTGTCACCCATGGAATGTAAGCTGATGTAACTTGTACTACTTAGTATTTATGAAGCAGATGTACATTCACCAGATCTTTCCTCATCCACCACCTGAATGGAGCAGACTCCTAGGTCTTAAAGGATGGTGGCCATGAGATCAAAGGAGCCCAGGTCTTGAAATGAGCTCTTGGAAGACCACCTACCAGGAATGGGCTATGACACAGCATGAAAACACTTTGTGTGGAGCCTCTGAGCATTTCAGGCTTATCTGTTACAGTACCTAAAGCACCCTCTGACGCTGCATGGGTGAGGCTACCATCATTTCTCCCCCGGATGATCGCAGGTCACTCTCAGCTGATGTCTGTGACTTTAGTTTTGTCTGTGTGCCCCTCTCAACTACAAGCCCCAGTGAAGGCAGAGGCAGCCTCCGCTTGCTCACAGCGTGTACCCATCATGTAGCACAACGCCTTGTATGCAGTAAAGTAACTAGGATCTTTCTTCCCAGTTACTCCCTAGCTATACCCTCCACTCTTGGTTTTTATTATCTAATGGTCTTCTCCCTACCCCTCTGCCAACATGTGTGTGCGTGCACACACACGCACGCACACTCACACATTCCCTAGAGTTGACTTGAGTCCCCCTCACGCTGACAACTGCTTCATGTCCCAACCCCTCCCATTCCTTTCCAGTGCCCTCCCCCTTTTCACGTTACTTATACCTCAGGTTCTGTGGAGATATTTCCCACTTTATCTAGGAAAGATTATTCTAATATTTAGTTATCCCATTGTTGTATGCACCTTGTCCTAGACCCCTGCTTACATTTGCAATAAATCCTTTATGTCTAGCATGTATTCTTTCCTAGCTCCAGTACTATATTCTCTCATACAGAGCTCTTACACAGAGCTTTTCGGTGAATGCTCAATAAATGCCCACACTAAATACAATAATTTGCTTTGTAGAATACTCTACTAGCATCTTCTGGGATGCCTCTGGGTCCAATCTTTTTTTTTTCATATACTACTTCAATTTTAGGAATTTTACTGAAAATTACACATAAATCTAAAGCAAAACCCAGAATCTACAAAGAAAAGTATCCATTACCTTCTTTGTGACTATGTAGTTTTCCACAAAGGGGGAATAGATTGTTGGAATATGAAATAAGCAGTTAGGTCCAGTGTATAATTACCATTAATAACAATTAATAGAAAAAAATAATTTGATGTCTATTAAACCAGTGTCTGGCACATTGTAAATGCTCTATAAACACCTCATTTAAATCTAACAACAACCTATAAAATGGTTTTCTTGCTACCGTTTCTGAATTTCGTAAGGTGCCTCCTGAGCTTCCTCTCCTGAAAGAGCCCATAGGTGAGGAAGGGAGCTCTCCTTGGGAATCTGAGAGGCTCACTGCTGAGGGCTTTCAAAAGACAAGGGTGAGCGTGCCAGAAGACAGCTGAAGATGCAACGCCTCAGAGAAGACTCTTCCGTCTTTAGAGGCTGACTGTTGGGAAGTTACAGGGAAATCCTGAAGGTACAGTGCCCATTCCTAATATGGACGCATTACCACCACTGTAACCCATCCGTTCTATGTGCTCCACTCTTCACACTGACATTCGGTCCACCAATTATGCTGGGTCATCTTAAGCACAAGGAGGCTGTGCACCCATCCTGGGATGCTGACACACAGGCCAGCCCAAGATCAAAACCTCTTCAAACCATTCAACTTAGCACTCCTCAAAGACGTGTAACCTAGCTCTCAAGTAAATTTGTTAAAGCTTTCAGGCATGCTTCACCATGCTTTTGAAAAATTATTTTCCATTTATGTGCTGTTCATTATCACTTTGTGTGAAGGCATCACATATATTGTGCTGCACAAAAAAAAATTGATTATTCATGAGTGACAGAGTAATTGGCACTACCCTGGTTATTCAGCTATTTTTATGCATTATAATTACCAGCTTCAGTACACTAGACAGAATTTAATGTTCTTGAAAATTAATATTATTGAAGGACTTGATACAAAAGAATGCAATGTTCTTAAATTAAAAACTTGTCACACACTGATAGAATCTCACATCATTGGCTATTTATCAACATTTGTTTTAATCATTTCAAACCCCTTTATCAAGGTACAGAGCCTGGAGCTCATGTCAGTTCAGTACAACTGAATTCTAGTAAGTTTACAACCTGAATTAAAGTTTGCAATAGTAATATTAATATTTAATGGTGTGTTGAAGACCTAGAATCTTTTACCTACTGACCTGCATTATAACTGTGAGCTCCTTGGAAGAAAATAACCAAGAAGTCATTTACATGTGACCCTAACAAGTGCCTGGTGTGCTCAGGCTGCGTGAGATATATTAAATAAGCAAAATAATATGCAACAGTGATGCCTATGAACTCACTAGGGGAAATTCCACCTTCTGCACTGTGTTCCACTGTGACACAAGAGAGATATGCACCCAGGATAAAAGATGTGTTCATAAAGCAGAATCAGCTCTTACCTTGCTGTCATCCTACCCAGGGTGACAGATAGAATAAAGATAGGATATCTGCCATTATGCTTTTGATTGCTTACAGGAAACCCCCTTTAAAATGACTTAATCCCAATCTCTCAAAATGCTTATTACTTCATGAAAACTGGTTTTCTCTTCACTGATGTCAATATTTCCTAGGTTTGCTTCAGTCTTTTTCTTTCCTCTTTTATTCTGTCTACCTTTGTATTTTTAACATCACGGGAACATTTGTAAATTGAGTGCCATTCATCCAGGTGGGTCTCCATTCACCACAGTCGCCCCAACTCCCTGTTGCCTACACACCCCACATGAGCCACCAGGCCATACTAGCCATCTGGGTGTGGCTTTCCTGGTTTTTCATCTCTCTCCCATCTCCATTTCCCTCATCCTTCTTTCCCAATCTCATCTCTTGTTTTCTCTTCCTCAGCAGTTGGCCAATGTATAGAACTACAGCATATTGAAGTACTTAGTACTTAAGTGCTTGAAAAGTACTTTCAGTTGCCTCTTCCTAATGTATTGACTCTTTTTTTAATATTTAATATTTTAAAATATTATTTTTTAAATAATAAAACTTATGTTTTACTCCCATGGCTCATGAACTGCTTCTTTTTTTTTCTGTGAGTTAGCAAAAGTCCCTTAACAGAAAATGATTTTCCATCCCAACCACAATGGCTTAACAAACAGGAATCAAAGAATCATAGAACATTGTATTGTTATTAGAAAATTAAAGTTAGAAAAGACAGGGGTAGAATCAATCTCAAATTTGAAGCTAAAATTCTAATATTTCTTCACAGTCAGATTAATAGAATAACATCAATTAAAGTAATTGACTATATTGTTCTAATTTACATCAGTTTAATAATCAAAGTGGTGTCTGCCAACTCAATGAACTCCCGTAAGTTTTCATAGGAAAAAATGCTTACTGCCTTGTACTGCATACAAAAATCAAAGAGGATTGTAGACCTAAGCTTATAGTTCTTATATAGTTTGTAACAATTGAAACTACAAAACTCTTAGAAGAAAACATAGGAGTAAATCTTTCTGACCTTGGATTAGGCAATGATTTCTTGAATATGACACAAAAAGCACAAGTGACAAAAAAGAAAAAAATAGATTTTATTTTTATAAATAGTAAACATTCATGGACATCATCAATATTTAAAACTTTGTACTTTAGTGACACTATCAAGAAAGCAAAAAGACAACCCACAGAATGGGAAAAATATTTGCAAATTTTATATCTGGTAAGAATCTAGCATCCAGAATACATAAAGAACTCTTACCACTAAACCCAATTAAAAGTGGGCAAAGGGTTTGAATAGTTATTTCTCCAAAGATGATATATAAATGATCAATAAGCACATGAAAAGATGCTGAACATTATTAGTCATTAAGGAAATACAAATCAAAACCACCATGAGATATGACTTTACGCCTACTAGGATGGCTACAATCAAAAAGATAGATAATAACAAGTATTGTCAAGATTTGGAAAAAAAACATTGCTGGTGGGAATGTAAAATGGCACAGCCACTTTGGAAAACAGTTGGGCAGTTCCTCAAGTTAAACATAGAGTTACCATATGACTCAGCAATCTTACTCCTAGGTATAAATCCCCAAAATTTGAAAACATAGCTTCCACACAAAATCTTATATGTGAATGTTCATAGCAGCACCATTCCTATTAACTAAAAAGTGAATCAACCCAAATGTCTATAGATTGATGAATAAATAAAACATGGTATATTCATACAATAGATTATTCAGCCATAAAAAGCAACTGACTCATACTACAACATGCATGAACTTGAAAACATTATGCTAAGTGAAAGAAGCCAGATACACACACAAAAAAAAAGTTATCTTTCAGAGAGCTTGCACCTTCGACCATAAAAGAATACTCTGCCCAAAAAAAAGAAGCCAGACAGAAAAGGCCACATTATTGTATGAATCTATTTATATGAAATGTTTAGAACAGGCAAATCCATAGAGACAGAAAACAGATTAGGGTTGCCAAGGGCTGGGGAAGCAGGGAATGTGGGGTGGGAGTAATGGGTATGGGATTTTTTTTGTGGAATGATTAAAATACTCTGGAATTAGATAGTGGTGATGGTTGTATAACTCTATGAATACCTAAAAGCCATGGAAGTGTGTATTTTAAAAGGGTGAACATTATTATATGTAAATGATATCTCAAGCTTTTCTTTTTGTAGGTGTTTATTGATAGGGAGTGTTTTGTGCTCTGCTGGGTAAAAGAGTTTCCAGAGATGGAGCTGGGAAGTGTCTAAGACCTAGAAGGGACAGAGTTCCACCCCAGAACCCTGCGTTCTTCACCCTGGCCTTGTTTTCTTTACTTAATTCAGAAAATCAGTTGTGTGCCAAAACCACTTTATGTAAACTAACTTCTCCTGACTTGTTTTATTTTCTAAGGTTTTCACCCAAAGGAGTCAGAACCTAGACATTAAGAGCACACACTGGAGTCAGCACAGTTACTATTTTAATCCCAGATCTGCCAGATGAGAGACTTTACATTCAACTCACAGACTGCAGAGAATGAACAATATTCACACAATTTATTGGGGGTCCTTGACAGGGAGCAAGCACTCTGTAATTGCACCCTTCCAGTTCTAAAATTCCCTGCGATACCTAGTAGAATTATAATTAAAGTAGAATGTATAATGAAAATAACAATGAACACAGAATATAGCTTAAGTTGACTTGACAGAGAACTTCAAATAATAAGAAAATGTTGAAGTCCTCTTGTCATTCTCTACAAGCACTCCCATTACAACGGTGTATACTCAAATGCTTTTTTCCATCTTCTGCCAATTGCCTGATTTCTCAGGTGAAACGGAGAGTCCAGTGAGATCTGATGTGGTAGTTCAGTTGATCCTGAATACACAAACATTTCCTTTCAAGAATCTGGCTCGATTCTTGGCCATGACTTTATCATAATTAAGATCACCCTGGCTAAGTCACAACATTGATGGTCATGCAAGTGTAAGTCTGAGTGTAGTAAGTCACAGTGATAACTGTTTTCTCTGCCTCTTATGTTCTGAATCAGAGAGGATGCTTTGATGATGACTTGGGGTTTTTTCCCTATGTTGGTGCCTGTGTGCTTGCGATGCTATTTCTTTTATTGCCAAGCAAACGTTACTGGCATCATTTGCAAAATGAAAAAATTACAGGGACATCTCCACTGTTTTGAAAGACTGACATTTAGCTCTCAAGGTGTCTTCCCTTCTCTTAAAGCAGTAATTTATCTCAAACTTAATTGCCAACCATTAGTTCCCCCACTGTGCTGACCCAGCAGTCTAAGTTGAGAGTGAAGAAAAGTGGGAAATCATGTAACACCCTTAGTGCAGCCACAGTTATTCTTCTCTGAAAATAAGGAAACAGAAATAATACTAAAGGAAAGTCTCAGTAATACAATAATAATAATAATAGCAACAAATTCCTGCAAAAAAAAATCCCTTAGACCTAGTTTCAAGATAATGGGCTCTCATTTCATTTTTAAATGAATACATGCTACACAGAAAAACAACCTTTGATTAAATCTAGAGCTATTCAAATCCTCTGAGCCTGTGAACATACCATAAGGTGAAAAAACACCCTGGTGTTCACAGGTTGGCCCATCTGTAGTAAATTTGCCAATGTGAGAGAGGAAGAGAAGGAGAGCAGATATACACTTCAAATAGTCCCTCTCAAACTTACCAGGGCTTCTACAACAAGCTTGTCCTTCATCTTCAGAGCACCCATGGGGAAATAACAACCCGAACACAATATGTTGAATTGTAATTTTGAATAAATGAAAATGGTATCATTCCACAAATTATTCCATAGTACCAGTAATTGGTAAATTATGCAGGCCTCATCAAAACAGTTGACATGCACAATGACATTTAGAATAACATTACTCCATCTTGATCTTGCTTCCATCTGTGAGACTCCACGATTAATGCATCTTACCATAACTTAGCGTGTTGTCACCCTGCAATAGTGCAAGTAGGTCCACAGGTGTGGGGAAAATTGAAATTCCTGTGGCCAGGATCCTCACCTGAACCTAAACTACTTGATGATGTAACTGGCCTGCTGCTAGGCTACTGCTTCCACACCTGTAGGCAATAAGCTATTAAATGAGTCACTGTATAAAGAGTTCAGCCCAGTGCTCTGGATGGAGGCAGAGACAAGGAGGATTACAGGTCTGCAGACTGTTGAATGCAGATGTAATTCTAGTGCTCGAGCTATCCTGGGAGAACAAGCTGGGTAATAAACCCTTTCACCCCAAGAACATTCCATTAGCATTCCTTGGTCTCAATGAATCCATAGTGAACTTGCCCTGGGGCTGAACTTTCATTTTATCCACACTCCACCCCTCCAGGATTCTCACCTCTCAATCTATGTGCCCTCAATCCTCTGCAATGGTCCCTGTGCAAGAAAGCTGGAGCATTGTAACCAAATTGCATAATAACAACAGAGGCTACAACAATATACAAATAACAAAAATTACAACAAATAACCCTCAAGCCTGAGGAGATTCATTGCCAGCAAGTGGTCATCCTGGCTGTATTCAAATCAGTTCTACTCAAAGGAGTTAACCAAAAGGACTATGGGTGGGCCTTACAATACCCACCTTCTCCAGCCTCTCCAGCAAAAAGTCTTGCAGACACACAGGCCCATCTTGAGGCTTTATCTCTGCCTTCTGCTTTGTCCTCAGCAGCCAGAACCGCTGCTCCAGTCTCAGTTGTTGCCACAGCTCCAGTCCAATTTCTTTCCGTCTGCTCCTGCCTTTTCAACCAACCCACATCTGGGTCCTCACAACCTTCACGGGGCCCTTTAAATTCTTCCTTCGAGAAGCAGACCGTATTTCCTTTTGCGCTTGAGCCTGAGGATAGAAGCAGAGCATGGAGTGCTCCGTGACCTGGGGAGGGGGCTGCACCTCTCCTGGAGGAACCCGTGGATGCCGAGTCCTTCTGGCTTTCCACTAGCTTTCAACCACGTGGGGTCTCAACCAAGGAGGGCCCGATGCCTCCAGCACCAGCAGGGCCTCCACCCCCACCTGTTCGTCCAACCTCCGCTCCTCCATTTCTGGGGCTGACGGCTCCACTACATCCTTCACCTGCCCCATGGCACCCAGCAGCCTGCACTCCCATACTGCTGCTTCTCATGCCGCTCCTTTTTGGGCCACTGCTCCTTCTCTGCTGCTTCCTCTCGGGCCACCACGACATCCTTTACTATTTCCACAGCACTTCGTAGTGATGCCATTTCAGTCAGCAGCAAATTTTCTCTCTTTTGGGGTGGACCCCAGTCCTCCACCCCTTCACAGTATCACATGTCCATAGGGGGACAACAGAATGTCTCCCCGTCCATAGGTGCAGCCTGCTGAAACACTCCTTCCATGAGGGCAGTTTTTCCTTTTCCTTGGTCACCAATTAATCCTGCCAACTGTCACCAATTGTCTTGCCAATGGGTTTCAGCCCTGGTCAAGTTCACTATGGATTCAGTGTGACCAAAGAAATGACAGTAGAATGTCATTCTTGGGGTGAAAGGATTATACTCAACTTTATTTAGGTCAATCACTAAAATCCCATTCAATCAGAGTGAGTTGTATGCAGCAAGCTGGTCTCTGCCTCTGGGATTCTCAGCCCCACAGCTGTCCCCTGGGCCTCTGTCCTCAGCGCTGCCACCACTCCAGCCTTAGCTCTGCTCTCCTGCAACCTTGCAGCTGTGCCACCATGTCACCCAGAGCACTGGGCGGAGCTCTTTACATAGAGTCAATAATGACATATTGCCCACACATGTGCAGTGAGCTAGCCAACCAGGGCCAGGTGAGAATCCTGGACATAGGAACTTTCATTTTATCCACAGCAAGATAACAGGCTTTGTGATATAGTGATTCAGAATAGGGAACCAAAACAAATTCTTGAATGTTTTGGACATATTAAAATTGAAATATTTGGCATTCAAACAGATAACTATCATAAGGCCTATGAAATTGCTTACTCTTTTGAAAGGAATGACTGAACTCCAGAGCCAGATGAGCTGGGTTTGAACTTTTGTTCTGCTAAACTGCATCATGCTGTTGGGCAATTTAACTTCTCTGTGCTACAGTTTTCTCATCAGTAAAATGGAGATAGGAATTGTGGGGAAGTTGAGGTTCCTATGGCCAGGATCCTCACTGAACTTAAACCACCTGATGATGTAACTGGCCTGTTGCTACACTACCACTTCCACACCTTTAGGCAATAAGCTATTATTGTGCTCTATAGAGAGCTTGGTTCAGTGCTCTGGGCGGAGGTGGAGACTCTAGTGCTTGACCTACCGCCAGGAGAACAAGCTGGGTAATAAGCCCTTTCACCCCAAAGAATGTTTTGTTGTCAATTTCCTTGGTCACATTGAATCCATAGCAAACTTGCCTGGGGCTGAAACCCGTTGGCAAGAGAATTGGTGAAGGATGGCAGACTTCATTATTGACCAAGGAAAAAGACAGGCTGCCCTTATGGGAGGGGTGCTTCAGCAGGCTGCCCCTGTGAATGGGGAGACAGTGGATTGTCCCACAATGGGTATGTGGTCTGAGGTGGGTATGTGGTCTGAGGTGGCTTTCCTCCTAGAGGGCTGGGCCCCACCCCAGGACTGGAGGCAAGTGGAGGTGATACCTGAGGGAGTGGGGGTGGCCCTTGGTATACTAAGTAGGTCTTTTGAGAGACAGAGTGTCCATGAGGGAGCAGGGACTGTGGGTTGGCAGCTTCTCACAGTTTTAAAAAAGTCTACAGAAAAGAAGGACATGCTTCTGAAAAAGACCCAAGAAACGGTGGCACGAGAACATGAACTGCAAACTTTGGTGGATTCCCTTAAGAAGGAAATGGCATTGATGCAAGAGGAGGCAGCACGAAAACGCTGGCAGCAAGGTGCCATTGAAGAGGTAAGAGATTGCTTACAGAACGAGAGGGCAGCACTGCCAGGTGCTCTGAAGGAGGAAGAGGCCATCAAGGAAAAATATGAACTCCCGAGGGAAGCACAGGCAGCGGTGGCACGAGAACGCCAGCTGCGAAGCATTGAGGCGAAGGTAAGAGAGCTGCTGAAGACAGCTGGCATTGCTGTGAGGCACAGTAGAAAAGATAAAGGTTGTAGCAGAGGAGGCACTCAGGGGAGGGGAGAGAAAGGTGCCATCAACCCCAGAAATGGAGGAGCTGGGGAAGGATGAAGGGGTGGTGCCGGAGGCACTGACCCCTCCTGTATTGAAAGCATGCCCAGTGGTTGTAAAGAAAATAAAGACCCAGCAGCTGAAAGTTCCCCAAGGAGAGGAGCAGCCCCCTCCCCAGGTCGTGGAGCACTCTATGGTCCGCCCCTACACTCAGGCTGAGCTGGTGGATTTGGGATCCCGCTTCAGGCAGAAGCCCTCCGAGTCAATATCAGCTTGGCTCCTGCGTCTGTGGGACTTAGGGGTGGATGGAATTGTTCTGTCGGGATCAGAGATGGGAAAGCTGCCTTCCCTGACAGTGTGGCCCGCCTTGAGGCAGCGATTACAAAATGCACATCAGACAGCAGGGAGTCACTCCTTCCTCGATTGGCTTATGGATGCACGTCGTGCTGTGTGGCCCAATCAGGGTGATCTGCCATCCTCTCCTGTTAGATGGCAGATGTATGCTGAGCTCCAACAGGTGTTACAAGAATTAGGCATAAGAAATGCCATCTATAGTCCAGAGATTTTCACTACAGGGATGAGAAATACTGTGCTTTAAATGGCTCCCACATCCCTCTTTGGGTCTCTAGTGGCCATTCTTTCCCCCTCACTTAGGGCATCCCATAAGCGAGGTGACACATACAGTAGCAGACTTAGGAGGGGCTGAAGCAATGAGAACATAGAAAGAAAGAAGGTCTGCTACTCACAAGAAGAATTTAAAGGGTCCCATGAAGGTTACAAGGACACAGATGTGGGTTGATTTAATACGGGCAGGACCAGATGGAAGGAAATTAGATGGGAAGTAAATAGGATCTTACTAGAGCTATGGCAACAGCTGAAACCAGAGCAGCAGTCCCAGCCATTAAGACCAAAGAGGCAGAGGTCAGAGACAGAGCCACAGTTCTGGCCTGTGTGTTTGCAAGAATTCCTGCTGGAGAACGAGCCAACCTCACTTGAGCCCACACAGGAAGATGATTGGGGATCACAGTTTGACTGAGGGGAAGGTCAAGGTATCTGCCCTGAGGGACCAGGAGGGAAGCAGAGGCCACATGTTGAAATAGCCATCCATTAGTCCCCAGTGAACATACGACGTGTTCCGGCTCTGGTGGACACTGGGGCTGAATGTTCACTGATTCATGGTAACCCTGAGTGGTTCCCCAGGAACCCCACTATCATAGATGGATACGGGGGTAAGGCTATCAGAGTTAGAAAAGCCCAAATCCCTTTGGGAGTAGGGCATCTACCCCCAAAAGAGTATACTGTGTATATATCTCCCATCCCTGAGTATATTTTGGGTATTGATATCCTGCAGGGTCTATGGTTGCAGACCACTGCAGGTGAGTTCAGACTGAGAGAACGTGTGGTGAAGGCAGTTCTGAGGGGACATGCTAGGCACCTGCCCATAGCTTTGCCTGTGCCTCAGCTGGTGACTAATACCAAATAATACAAACTGCTTGGAGGGCATACAGAGATTGGAGAAACTCTCCAGGAGCTGTAAAAGGTGGGTATTATAAAGCCCACCCATAGTCCTTTCAATTCCCCAGTGTGGCCAGTAAAAAAGACAGATGGCTCCTGGCATATGACTTGGATTACAGAGAACTGGATAAAGTCATACCCCATATGCATGCTGCTGTCCCCTCTCTTGCAGGCCTGATGGATACCCTCAGCTATGAACTAGGAACATTCCATATGTGGTAGATCTTGCTAATGCCTTCTTTTCCATTGACATTGAGCAAGAAAGTCAGGAACAGTTTGCCTTCACGTGGAAAGGACAGCAATGGACTTTCACCGTCCTTCCACAGGGATACCTCCACAGCCCCACCATCTGTCATGGACTTGTAGTCCAGGACTTGGCTACATGGGAGAAACCACCAACGGTGCTGCTGTACCGTTATATTGATGATGTCATGCTCACATCCGATTCTCTTTCAGATCTAGAAGGTGCAGCACCTAGACTGCTACAACATTTACAGGAGAAGGGACAGGCTGTGAACAGTACCAAGGTTCAGGGGTCTGGTTTGTCTGTCAAACTCTTGGGGGTCATCTGGTCCAGTAAGACCAAAGTTATACCAGAAGCAGTTATAGATAAAGTCCAGGCCTTTCCTACCCCTACAAGTGTAGCATTGCTACAGGAGTTTTTGGGTCTTCTAGGCTACTGGAGAATGTTTATCCTGCACTTGGCACAAATTCTGAAGCCCTTATACCAGTTGTACGAAAGGGCATCAGGTGAGACTGGGATGAGACATGTGCATCTGCCTTTATTACAGCAAAACAGGCAGTCAAGGTCATGCAGGCCTTGAGTGTGATAGACCCATCAAGGTCCTGTGAGCTGGATATTCATGTGACTGAAGATGGTTATGGCTTCATCTTTAACCATATGGGGTCTCTGGCAGCAGCTTGAATGAACTCTCCAACCTATTGGATTCTGGTCACAACTCTGGAAAGGGGCAGAGGTATGATATACTTTGATGGAAAAACAACTGGCTGCCATATATCACGCCTTGCTGGCTACAGAACCCATCACTGGAATGGCCCCAATAAAGGTAATAACCACTTATACCATCTTGGGGTGGGTACAAGACTGTACCCAAAAGCCAAGGAGTGGTGTGGTGCAAAAGCCCACACTGGCCAAGTGGGGTACTTACCTACAGCAGTGTAGTGCCCTCTTTAGTAGCCCCTTGAGTGAAGAACTCCAACACTTATTGGAGCCGGTGACATATACTAGTGAAAAACAGGAAGAACTTGCTTTTGAACCATTAGTAGCAGAGAGTCTCTATCGGGAGGGAAGAGCCCCTATACCCAAAGATGCTTGGTACACAGACTGCTCCAGCCATGGGCAGCCCCCCAAATGGAGGGCCATAGCTTTCCATCCTAAGATTGAGACAATATGGATGGAAGATGGTGAGGGGAGGAGCAGCCAATGGGCAGAGTTGTGGGCTGTGTAGCTTGTGATCAGCCAGGAGCCCTCCCCTATAGTTATCTGCACTGACAGCTGGGCTGTCTATCTGGGCTTGATCCTGTGGCTACCAACCTGGTACCATGCCAATTGGCTGGTTCATCACTGACCCCTTTGGTGGCAAGAATTGTGGCAAGACTTATGGGCCTGTGGTCAGACCAAAATAATTACAGTATACCATGTGACAGGTCACTTGCCACTGGCATCCCCAGGAAGTGATGAAGCAGATAAATTGGCCCAGATATGTTGGTTAGAAGGAAAGCCTGCCTCTGATGTAGTCTAATGGTTACATTAATATTTGTTGCATGTGGAGCAAAAGACAATATGGGCTGTAGCCCACCGGTGGGGCTTGCCTTTGACCTTTGAAGAAGTTATTAGGCCTGGCAGAAGTGTGTCGTGTGCTCCAAAAGGGACTTTCACCAAGTTCCACAGCAACATGGGACAATAGCTAAGGGGCCTATACCCCTCGTCAAGTGGCAGATAGACTATATTGGGCCTCTACCTGTGTCAGAAGCATATCGGTATGCGATGACTTGTGTGGACACAGCTACTGGACTTCTGGGTGCTTTTCCTGCCTGTTGTGCAGACCAGCAGACAACCAAAAGAGGCCTGGAGTGTCTTTTTTCTGCCTATGGCCAACCACAGGTGATTGAGAGTGATCAGGGCACCCATTTTACTGGACATACACTGCAAGAATGGGTGCAACAGCTGGGAATCAAATGGAAGTTTCATGTGCCATACAATCCTACCGCAGCAGGCATGACAGGGGCACAAAGGCTTGTTAAAATCCGAACTAAAGTCAGATACCAATAGTCTGCGGGGATGGTCATTCCGCTTATGGACGGTGCTACAGCGTTTGAATGAGAAACCCCGAAAGGGAGCCCTGAGCCCTGTAGACATGTTAACACATATGGCTGCCTTCCCTATACAACTGCAAGTACAAACAAAGGAAGAATCACTGAAGCCAAGGTTCAGCCACCAGAATAATATCTTGCTGCCAGTACTAACTGCACTGAACCCTGGAGTGGACGTGGCCTTGGACCTTTCGACACATGGACCAACAATGGCTGGCTCTCCTGGTACCTTGGGGACAAGGCCTGGAAGCTGACCTCCTGTGTATTCCTGGAATAACAGCAGAGTGGCCTCCAAAGGTCACAGTGGTATACCCTGAATGGCCAGAAGGTAGGAGCATCTTACCAGGGAGTTTTGTTTTATCATTATGGCCAGTGCATGCACCTCTAGAAGCACTATATATAGACCCTTCAGTAACCCCCATGGGGAAAGGAGTGAAAGTATGGTATACTAGACCTGGAAGGGACCCCCTTCCTGCTACAGTCCTATCACAGGATCACTCTCTTGCATGCATCCTACCTGATGGACAAGATTTGCCTATGTTGGTATCGTTAAAACATGTTTCTTATCACCCGTACGGTCTTTGTGGATTGGGAACTTCCTCTGGCTTGAAGATTATTATAATTTTTGTTACCTGTATCAAAATCTTGCTGTATCTTAATTTTTGTTGTTATCTCTAAGTTGTTGTTATCCTCTGTTGCTGTTGTGGAATCTGGTTACAGTGCTCCAGCTTTCTCGCACAGGGACCATTGCAGAAGACTGAAAGTGTATAGATTGTAAGGCAAGAATCCTGGAGGGGTGGAGTGTGGGGAAGTTGGGGTTCCTATGGCCAGGATCCTCACTGAACTTAAACCACCTGATAATGTAACTGGCCTGTTGCTAGGCTACCGCTTCCACACCTTTAGGCAATAAGCTATTATTGCGCTGTATAGAGAGCTCGGCCCAGTTCTCTGGGCGGAGGCAGAGACGCTGCTGCTCAACCTACCGCCAGGAGAACAAACCGGGTAATAAACCTTTTCACCCCAAAGAACGTTTTGCTGTCAATTTCTTTGGTCACATTGAATCCATAGGGAAACTGCCCGGGGCTGAAACCCAATGGCAAAACAGGAATAGTCCCTATTTAATTGGGTTATAAAGAGAATTAAGCAAGTTAACATGTGTATAACACTTAGAACAGCATCTGGTGCATAAGATGTACTCTGTAGGAATCAGTTGTCATTATTTATATAGTACTGTGGTCAGGGGAGCCTCCAGTAGGGTGCCATTTTAGCATGCCCAACATAAAATAAGCCCTTGGCTAGGTACTTCTGGATGCTTGGACCCAAAAAATCCAACCTGACTGATGATCTAGACCAACAGATGAGCCCTTCTGTTGCAGTGTTAAGGAGGTGCATATGTTCTCTTTTGTCCAGGTTCCTTCAGCTCCTGAACAAGTGTGCTCTAGATTAGTGTGAATAAAATGAAGGTTCCTGTGGCCAGGATTCTCACCTGGCTATGGTTGACTAGCTCACTACACACGTGTGGGCAATATGTTGCTGTTGACTCTATATAAAGAGCTCTGCCCAGTACTCTGGGTGACACGGTGGCATGGCTGCAAGGTTGCAGGAGAGCAGCAGAGGCTGGAGTGGTGGCAGCACCGCGGACAGAGACCTAGTGGATGGACATGCGGGCAGAGAGGCCCAGAGGACCGCCGTGCGTGTAAAGAGGCCCAGAGGTAGGGACTGGCTTGCTGCATGCAGACTTGCTCTGAGTGAACGGGATTTTAGTGATTGACCTGTCACCATGGAAAAAA
The DNA here is from genome assembly GCF_030020395.1 of Manis pentadactyla. Lineage (NCBI taxonomy): Eukaryota > Metazoa > Chordata > Mammalia > Pholidota > Manidae > Manis > Manis pentadactyla. The sequence goes on from NC_080025.1 coordinate 125,705,145, forward strand.
AGTTGTGCATAACCCTTTCACCCCAAGAACGTTCTACTGTCATTTCTTTGACCACACTGAATCCATAGTGAACTTGCCCAGGGCTGAAACCCATTGGCAAGACAATCAGCAAACATTAATAAACTAAGAGATGCCATAACAAGACCATCCAAGCATCACCACTTTGCAGAATATGGTCATACAGTAAAGTTCACCTATACTAACATTTATAGAACTGTTTGGATAACTCAGCACTTCAAGATCCAGTATTTCAGAATCAGCATTACAAGCATTTGTTATCACTGTACCATAGAGATGGAGACATACAAGAGTAAGTTAAACCTGCATCATTATATCCTACAAGTAGTCTTTTTTTTCTTTTCTTTTTTACTAAATGTCCCTGATGTTAAGTATGCTTATGTAACATTTTGTTTTTCTTCTTTTTTGAGTCTCCTGTTGCTTGGACTCCAGGCAATAAGGACTGTATCAAGTCCTCTTTTATTGTGTTCTTTACCCAGCCCCCTACCACAGACCGATTACCCTTGGAATGTAAAACAAAAAAATCAAATATCCAGACCTAATATGCACTGTAACAGTAGTTCCTAAACATTTTCACCCCCTTGTATTTTCTTTCCCCACAAACAATGTTTTGAAAGATTTTATTTACTGAAATACAATCATTGGCTAGCCATTTATTTGTTGAAGGATATCTAGGTTGTTTCCAATTTTTAGTTATTACAAATGATATTATGAACATTTGTGTACAGGTTTTTGTGTAAACATAAGCTTTCATTTCTCTGGTATGAATATCCAAGAGTGCATTGCTTGGGTGTATGGGAGATGCATGTTTAGTTTTATAAGAAACTTCCAACATTTTCTGGGGTGGCTGCACCATTTTACCTTCCCACCAGCCATGTAGGAATGATCCATTTTACCTACATCCTCATCAGCATTTGCTGGGGTCATTAGTTTCACTGCAGTGCTTCTGGTAAGCATGTAGTAATATCTCATGGTGGTTTCAATTTGCATGTTTCTAATGACTAGCAATGTTGAGCTTTTCATGTGCTTATTTGCCATCTGTATACCCTCTTCAGGGAAATGTCTGTGTGTTTTTTACTCATTTTCTAATTGCATTGTTTGGTTTTTACTGTTGAGTTTTGAAAATTCTTTATATATTCTAGACATTAGTCCTTTATGGATATGTAGTTTGCAAATATTTTCTCGCAGTCTGTAGCTCATCTTTCCATCCTCTTCACATAGTCTTTCACAAAGCAAACATTTTTAATTTGGTGAGATCAAGTTTATCAGTTTTTCCTGTTATAAATCATGCTTTTTGTATCAAGCTTGAGAACCCCAGAGCAGGAATCATTACACCAGAACTAGGGTGACCACTTCATCCAGGATTGTTGGGGACTTTTCTGGTTTGAGCACTGAAAGTCCCATATCTTGGGAAATACCCTCAGTCCTGAGGACACACACCCTCAGGACAAACCAGGACAGCCGGTCACTCTTCACTAGAACCAAGGGAACCCACCCCTCTTTTGCACCAAAGCAGCCTCAGCTGAACAGTAGAGCCAGGGAGACACCACGTCTTATGGCTTAGAATCAGTACACGATGTCATTGACCCATGAGTAGTTGTGATGCTACAAAGTTCTGAAGGGCACACGTGGTAACTGATGTTTCCTCTCGCACCACGATAGGCATGATGCTCAGGAAAGGCAGCCTGGCAGGGAAAGAGAGTTCCACTGGCATAGTCATCCCACTGTCGCCCCCAGCTTTGGAGTCTTCATATGAGGCAGCTCTTCTCACCATTCCCCTCCCCGCATCCTCCCTCATCTAGTTCAACTCTTCGGGTGGGGCTCCTCAGTCCTGGGTGCACACTATTTTCCTGTGAGGAGTGCTTCAAAACTGCAACTGACTGGGCTCCACCCCAGACCAATTAAATGTGACTCTCTGAAAGCCGGAGTGGGGCCCAGATATCTATTAATTATAAAATCTCCCCCGGTGATTCCCATGTGCAGCGAGGGTAAGACCCTCTGCTATGGACTCTGGGAGTGCAAACCACCTAAGGATAGGAACAAGCCCCAGTGTACCTGCAGCTCCTAGCACTATGCCTGCATGTAATCAGCATCCAATATATATTTAGTAATTTTTTAAATGAGCAAATAATATAGAAATGATCAAAGATTGGAACCAAATATTTACTTTGTTTCTCCTGCTTGGAATTTTAAGAATCAAATCAGGTGCAAGATAAACTGCAATATAAGCCTTCCTAAAACTAGATTGTGCCCAAGCCCTTCCTAATCTCCCAAACAGCTACTGGAGTTGAAAAGTCAAGAAATGCCTGATTGCATCCATGGGCACTTTTGTTCCCATGATTGTACAGATAAATACTTGGCTCTGGGACAGTGAGAGCTATTCCTCAGCTCCAGGTGGGTTAGAATCTAGAGCCCTGCAGCATCAGCACCACCAAGGAGCTTCGTGCAGATTTTCAGGCTGATCCCAGAGCAACATAACCAGAATGTGCATTTTAACATGATCCCAGATCCCTCCCATGCTCATTAAAATTTGAGAAGCACCAGTTTAACCCTAGTGGCTGAGAAGTTACTGTGGGAGAAGTCAGCCGGCTCCTCGGCACTGTGGGAGGGTCCTTAGCACCTGGGAGGGTGTAGGAAGGGAAGAGACCCTCAGATGAAGTTGAAGAGGTGAAGCCACACCCAGAGGTCAAATCACAGAGCTTTTTGACCTTCATAAACCCCTCAAAGCATCTAAGGATTGAATCCTTAGCTTTATCAAGTCTAAGCCTTGAGCTTGAAAGATTAATGAGCAAGCAAACTGACATAGCAGCTTAATCTATAGGTACCATAGAGTGGTATGGTAAAATATCGTAAAAATAAATTTATTTTTACTTCCTGAAGGATCTGGCTGAAGTCAGGGCATGAACAGATAGTATCATCCTGAGATGGCTCAAAGAAGGCAGCCATGTCTCCAATTCCCCAGCAGCTGAGGCCACTCATGGAGGTTCGCTCAGGAGGCAGAGTGGGTGGGCCTCCTCGCTCCCTCCCCCACGTGGCCAGAGTTCATAATTCCCACATGACGTCCACCGTGCTGGGCAATCTCCTCAGAGCGCCAAGATCCCTTAGAAACCCTTGCTGATCTCTCGCCCTGTTGGTGGTTTAGATTGGTTGTCAGCACCCTCACCAGCATTTACAATTCGTGGCTCTTATTTTCATGATTACTTGATCCCTAAAAGCAGCCTTCTGTGGGGTTTGCAGACAGATAAAGGTGGTGTGGTCATCTTTTCTTTTGTATAATAGGGGAACGTGTACCCACGAGGAAATAATTTATATTTTGCAAATTTTAAATACTTGATTGTACCCCTTTATGCAATTTTCTCCAGATTCTGGTATCACCTACACATCCTTTCCTGCAGAGATGATAGCTGAAGTCCATGGAGAACAGCTCCTAAACTAGGGTGAACATCAAGGGAAGGGGGAAATCCTCTACTCATTCCATCCAAAGCACCTCTCTGCCCTCAATGTAGCTACAGACACAGAAGCACAGAATGGAAGATCTCAGCTAGAAACTGTGTTGAAACAACTATGCTTTGCCCTGGATGAAATTGTTTAAAACTATTTTCTGCTTTACAACATCATACACAGAAAACATTTTTCATGTCTGGGCTGTGGCTCCAGGCAGTTTTTGCATTCTGCATTGGGAGGAAATTGATTAATGTGAATGTTTTAGCTGTGGTTGTTGTTTGTGTATAAACTTTTGTTAAAACAAGTACGGCAGAATAAATGACCTTTATGTAGACACCTATTAAGGCACTAAAAGGCTTGGCTACATTCATCTGAGACGCGTACACATAACGAGTGGAACAATGAGGGGATCAGCAGCTGCAAGGGGTTGAATTGAATTCTTCAACAATGGAAAAGTTTTTCAGACCCAAATACCAGCAATCAAAGAGAATTTTTTGCAGATAATCCAAGAGAAAGAAAATAATAAAATAAAAAAAATGCTAGCCAACTTTGCACCAGTTAGCATAAGGTTGCCATCTGAAACATGTCAGCTTAAGAACTGACCATACCACCATTCTTTTGCCCAACTGCAGTATTCAGAACTGTTTCCCCAAATAATCCCAGATGGCATGCCACAAAATTTCAATTCATTTTAAAAGCTTTCTTTGCCGTTATTATGTGATTGAAAGTGCAAAAGCAAGTTGCCATTCTCATAGCACTATTTGCATTGACTATTATCCCCTAAAATCCCCTTTAAACAGCTACATTGTCAGCCCATAGGCCTCATTTAGAACTACAAAAAAGCCCAGATTAATTCGATCAAAGAAAGAGCCAAGTACAAAATGCACTTTTCAAACTGTATCAGAGTGGGTCCGCTTTACAGATCGCTTCGGGGCAAGAACCGCAGGGGAAAGAAAGCCCTGAAATAAAGCTTGGTTACGAAGCGAAATAACTAGGTTTGGCTCCTTCTCTGATTTATTCGAGCACCTCAAGGTGAAACCTCCAATTAAAAATTCTTCGCGGGAAATGTATTTAAATATAAATGTGGAAACACCCCCCACCCCCGCCCCAACGAGTCTCTGCATCACACTGTACCCTTGGCCTCCAGCCACCATTCTTGGCGGCAGTTCGAAGCCTTGCGTGGGGAACTTGCCGGTAAGGGGCATTCGGAAGTCTCAGGCTCTGAATTAAGCCAAGGGACTCTGCCCTTGTGAACATTTATATCCGACTCTTTCATCCCATCCCCAGAGGAAATGTTTTAAGTCACCACAAAGAAATAAGTCGCTGGAAAGCAAAGGAAAACGGTGATGACAGCATTTCTTTTCGCAGAACAAAACATGCTAAGATTCAGGTCGAATTCCGCGGTTACAAGCCTGCCGCAAGCCCACCTTCTGCCGGCGGGCTGACGCGGCGGGCGGGAGGTCGCGGGGCTTATTGGTCGGTTTTAGTCTCACCTGGGGGTCTGGAGGTGGGGGAGGAAGCTGGGGTGAGCCAGGCTGGAGTCTGGGTTCTTAGGGATGCTCCATTAGTTTCCTAGGCGGGGTGAGCCGCGTCCGTTTCCACTGGAGATGGTGCCGCGGCGCTGCAGCCGGCAAGCTCCCTCCCTCTCTTCCCGAAGCCGTTCCCTTCAGCGGCTGCTTTTGTGCACTGAGAACATTTTACTGAGGAGGGAACAGGCTGCACAAAGGTAGGGCTACAGGACGTGTGCAGCAAGATGTGCGACCGCCTTTGAGAGACCAAGCAGGGCCAGGAGAGAGCTGAAAACGCAGGCAGCTGCAATAAATAGGAAAGTCACTTGCAGGAGGGAAGAATCAGGGACCATATCAGTCGGTTGTTTTCGTGCAATCTGTTGCTCTGGGAGAGATGGGCTCAAAGTCTTGAGCTGTCTGCTGTGCTGTTCCCCCAGCCCACCCTGGAAACAAAAGAACATCATGCTGCTGTAATCACATTGCATATAATGTTTAGAAAGGGCATGCTTACCAAGAGGCTCCAGTCGTAAAACAGAGGTGTTGAACTTCTTGGTCCCATGCTTAGCTAGAAATGCACAGGGCTATTTATTAAGTTATTCAGTTCACCAACCCCAATAACCAAATCCTCATAATCATCCTGAGGAATATCTAGAGAAAATGAATGTGGATACAACTGGGCAAACGGGATTTATTACTCCACCTCCCACCTGTGAAGCCAGGAAGACAGGAAAGAAGCAAATGGTGAACAGATATACAAGAAATAGAGTGGTTTTCAGTGAAGGAAAACATTCCTTTTCCCAAAAAAATCTTCCAGAAAAATTATTTGGAGTCTTTCCCTGATAGTCCCAACTTTTATCTACAGCAACCAGTACAAAGAAAAATGGTTCTGGTTTTTTGAGACCTAGATAAACTTTCTAAAATTCTGCAAACCTAAACCTGTATGGGAAAGGGGAAAACAACCACATCTATTGATTTATTATGAGACAAAAGTCTCTGTGAGAAAACATATATGCATGGTAATTTCTGTCTAGTGAGTTTTAACAGACTGTTAGCTAGTTGGAATGGGAAGGTTTCCTACAATTTTTTGTCGGTCTCGCTGGAGCCCTAAATGAAAACACGATTACTTCCCTTGATGGTAAATACTTGTTTGATCAATCAGGAATATTCCGAGCAAAATAAGAGAGGAAGATTACCACCTTCATGGTTTAGCACCACTGCCAGGATTCAGAGACCCATGGTGATCCCTCCAGGGTTCACAAGGACATTGTTTAGAGCAAATCCTTTGAGTATTCGGTTTGTTTATTTGTTTGTTTTAGTTGGGAAGGAGGATAAAGGGAAAAGTGTCTGGTGTATTGTGAAAGCCTCAACTCTTTGATAAAGGGTTTGAATCCTGATCCTGGCTCTGCCTCCATCAGAATGACCTCGGGCTGGTCACTTTCCCTCTCCAGGCCTTACTTTCCTCATCTATAAAACAAGAAGGCTAAACTACACCATTCCAAGGGCCATCCCAGAAGAAATACCAAAGAGTGATGACAGTTCCTCCTGAGAATGCAGACAATGGTAATACAATGAATCTAAAATAAGTTTCTTATGTGCTCTTCTATGTAACAGAATAGGTCCATTGGTACAGAGTGAGGCTTGAAAGGTTTTCTGTGGGCCTCCCAGAGGCTCTGGTCATCTCTGTGATTAACCTATGAATTAACTTCAATGAGGTCAATTTGAAATTAGCCACAAAGTTTCTGGCAGTTAGCAGCACCAGTGGATCCCAAATCTGAATCCTCCATAGGAAAGCTTACTTTATGTATCTGATCCCAACTATTAGTCCTCTAGAAGTAGCCTCTATGTTTTTTCTTCAGTCAAATGGGAAAACAGGATGCCATTTTTTTAAAGTTATTTGGCAAATATCTTTTAGGCTTTCTGTATTTATAAAGAGGAATTCTTGGTTTAGTCCTAAGTACTTCTATTACAAGCATTAGTATCCATACATTCATTCAAGAAGTATTTATTGAGTGCCTACTTTGTGCCAAGCACTATATTAGATGTAATAAATACAAGAGTGAAAAATAATGACCAGTTCTCTGTTCTCAGGGTGCTCACGCTATAGTGGAGGCCAGGAAGAGACAATAAACAAGCAAAAGGAAAATTAGAAATAGGAGGGTGGGCTACACCAGATTGGGTGGATTCCTTAGGAAGAACTAGCCATGCATAGCTCAAGGATGAGAGCACTCTCAGCAGAGGGAACACCTAGGGACAGAAAGAAAGCCACTGTGGCTAGAATGCAGTGGTAGAGGAAGTAAGTGGTGTGAAATAAAGTCAGAGAGGTAAACCAGAGCCAGACCTTGTACAACATTGGATTTTATGCTAATAGGAGGGAGTTTGAAGCACGTAGTGACATGATTTACTTTCCATTTTTAAAAAATACTCCTGCTGTGTGAAGAATGGATTCTAGGTAGTACTGGTGTAGAAGGGAGAACTATTAGTAGGTTATTACAGCAGTACAAATAGAGGTACAGGTAGCTTCAGTTGGGAAGTACTGGTGAAGAAAAATGAGCATATTCAAGATATGTCTTGGAAGACTTGGTAACTGAAGCAAATGGGGATGAGTCAAGGGGGAGGATACCGAGGGAAAGAGAGGAACAAGCTGTGGAAGAAGCGAGTCTAATCAGGTGGGTGGAACTGAGAGTTCAGTATGACAATGTTAAGGCCAAGTGACCTATTAAGCATCTATGTGCAAGACCAAGTGGGCGGTTGAACACATGAGTTGGAGCTGCAGGGAAAGGTCCGGGCTGCAGACAAGGTGTGTGAGTCATTGCAACAGGGCAAAAGATAGCCACAGTGAATCCTTCTGATAAAGACATTTCATCTCAGAATTTAGTGGAGCAGAAGCCCTGCCCCCCAGTTCATCAGGGATCTGTAGTTGGTGGATAAACCAGACACACCTGTGTGCTGCCTGAGGGCTCTCGGTCTCAGCTGAGACTAGGGATTTGGGACACTTGGTCTGGATCAGCTGCCACAGTCCAGTTGTGCCTATCTTTGTGCCCACACCCCACATCTCTCACATTTGACCTCCAGGTTTTTCCTGAGAACCCTTGAGGCACATCTGCTCCCACATATGTGAGGAAATGAATGCCCCATGGGGCGAGTCTTTGACCAAGGCAGGATGGTAGCTGACAGATAAATTCTTCTCCCTTCCACCTCCATATGGACAGCCCTGAAAAAATACCAAGCCTGTCAGAAAATGATCTCACAATGAGAAATCAGTCATTCTTAATCCAGGGGGTGGCCAGTTGAATAATGCATGCTCATATTTACTCACTCTCCTCTTCTGCCTTACTCCCCCTTTTACATCACTCTTCTAGGATTGCATTCAAATGGCAGGTGTCCAGGCAGAGGTGCCAGCTCAGATCTGGTGGTGCTAGGAGTACCTGTGGTGGATAAGAATACTGTGTGGAGCCTCTGGAAAGCCTCAGTAGAAGAGTTTATGCAAAACGCTAGATTAGGGTACAAGGCCACACCTTTTAGGCCAAGAACTATTTTCCACTTGAAAAACAGTTCTTGGTGTACCACTGAGACCTGACACCTAGTAGAGACTGACTTGAGATACCAATTGACTGTGCAAATGACTATAAGAATTGCTCATCCAGCTGAATATGATTCCATTCACTGAATCATGAGGTCAAGGAAAGCCCAGCAATCCATTAAATGATGGAAAATGGTATATTCAGGATTGGGTCTGAACAAGTCCAGAAGTCATGAGAACAAGTAGTCCAACTTCCCACCCACCTACTCTATTGTATTAACACCTCTTTGTCAACTCACTCCCACAACATCACAGAGGATTCTTAAACCAAGTAATTGAGGAAGACAGAACTCAAGCCTGGTCCATAAATGGGTCAGTAACAACATAAGAGCACAAAACCAAAATAAAACAAAACAAAATTTTAAAAACAGAATGAGTGACTGCTACTGCATTACTCAAGAATAGGCCCAAAGGACAGTGATGAAGGGAGATTCTCCCTGCAGGCAGAGCTCTGGGCTATATACTTGGTCCTCTACTCTATATAGAATGGCCTGAAGTTCGGATATGTATAGATTTCCGAGCAATGGCAAAAAAAATGGCTTACTTGTTTGGCCAAATCCTGAAAGGAACAAGATGTGAATATCGGGAATAAGGAGGTCTGGGGAAGAAGTATGGGGATGTATCTATGGAAGTAGATACAAAGTGCTTAGATCATTCTGTCTTATGTTAGTGTCCACAGGAGTTGTGCCTCCCAGATAAGTCTGTCACCAACCAGATGGACAGGATGACTTGTCTTATGGGCATGAGCCAGCCTTTCTTTCTTGGGCACCACAGTGCTTGTGCAATGGACCCATGCTGTATCCCTAGCCTCCATCCTTGTCACCATGCTACAGACAGCCTAAATAGCATGAATCATTTCTCCCTAAGACTGAAGCAGCTAGCATCACTGCTGAGTGCCCAACCTGCCCACAGACGGCCAATAGACTGACCCTGATATAGTGGCATGGCACTATTCCTTAAGGAATTACTTATATCATCTTCCATCCTAGATGGAATAGTAGTTGTTCTTTCCAGATTTGACATGTGCTTGAGATAAGGTTTGCCTATCCTCACCACAAAGCCTCCAATAGCACAACCATCCAAGGTTTACAGATGCCCCTGCTATTGACACTGTATCACACATATGATTGACTTGGTCCATTTTGCAGCAGAGGAAGTATGAGAAGGAACATATGCCCACAGACTCCACTGCCTTACCAGTTGCCGCATTGCCCTGAAACAGTCAGGCTGACAGACCGTAATTGCCTTTTAGGACCCATTTAAGTGCTGGAATCATTGAGTTCTCTTCCAGTACATGGCACAGACACTGAACCCACAGGCAGCACACAGTTCTGTATCTCCAAAGCTGGAATACCCAAATCCAAGGCCCAGGGGTGGAAGTGTCATTAGTCCTTCTCACTATCATTCCCAGTAACTCAGTCACAGAATTTGTGCTTTCCATTCCTTTAGCCTTACACTCTGAGGGGTTAGGAGTCCTGATCTTGGGTGAGGATACTTTTACAGGGAACACAGTTAAGACGTCTACTAACCTTGACCCCTCCATTCCTATTTGGTCATTTTATCTCCTCATTTCACTAGACCAATAGACAATTAATTACATGAGCTTATTTCTAATTACCATGAGAAGCTAGGATGGATGCTACGCAGTGGGGTCAGGAAGGGGTGTGTCTGAAACCCAAGGGGCTTACCAGGGTACCTCTTGGTGCTTCCATGCCCAGTAATAACAAGGGGCTGGACAATGAGGCAACCAGTGCCTGACCAAGCTAAGGCAACTAAGCTTAGTTCCAGAGCAACAATTCTTTCTTCAACTACTTTTTCACAGGCTTATGTTTAATTACATAAAAATCACAAGTACATTACATGTAAACAGGTTATATCTTTACAGTTATAAAGACAATCACAAATACAATACATATAAACAGGTTTCAGGACAAATACAATTGATTCCTGGTAACATTCAGTCCACTAATAAGGACAGAAAACTGTGGCATCCTTTGATCAGTGGTTCTCAAAGTGTATCCCCATCAGCAGTGTTCCCTGGGAACTGGATAGAAATGCAAAATTCTCAAGCCCTACCCCAGACCAACCAAATCAAAAACTCAGGGAGTGAAGTCCAGTAATATCTGTCTTAACAAGCCCCCCAGGCAATTCTGAGGCACATGCGAGTTTAAGAACCACTGTCCTAGGGAACAGCTCAGTAACCAAGAGCATTCACGTGATGGACAATGACTAGTGCATTTTACAGTGGAAAGGGAGGGTGTCCTTATTTAAGTAGTTGACTGGAATTCAGGTAAAAGAGCTTCTATTGTGTTTTAGTTAGGATGAGGTTTGGCTTTGTATAAACAAAAACTCCAAAACAGCAGTAGTATGTAAATAAACTTAACACTACAAAAATATACACTTAAAAATGGTTAGGATGGTAAATTTATGTTGCTTTTTTACCACAATTTAAAGATCAATTAATTAAATTTAAATTTAAGTACCAGTGGCTTAAACAAATTCAAAATTTATTTTTCTTTCATTTAGAAACCCAGGAGTAGGCAACCCATTACTTGTATGGCACTCCACTAAGTGACCAAGGACCCAAGTGCCCTCCAGCTCACTCCACTATCCCATCAGGGCCTTCATCCTCATGGTCTAACAGGGCTGCTAAAGGTCCAACCACTCAACTGCATCCCCAGCAGCAGAATGGAGCAAAGGAAAAGACAAGAGTCTTTTAAAAAGACCTTAAAAAGAGCCTTCACATAAATTCCACACAACACTTCCATTTAGCATCTTGTTGTCTAGTAATCCCATGGTTTTGCACAGCTGCAAGGAAACTTGGCAAAAGTCTTTTAGCTTGAGACACAACATGCCCACTTAAATATTGAGATACAATCACTAAAGGAAAAGAGAAGAATAAACATTGTAAGATAATTAGTAGGCTCTATCACTTATTGAACTATAAAATCGTACCTGCCATTATCCAACTCTCGAATAAAGAAATCTAAGTATTTCTAGACACTGCACTAAGTAGAAATACACATGGATTCAGCTGTCTTTTGAGAAATAATAATTCACATTTTTCATGAGATTTTTAAAGGGAAAAGGGGAATAAAAATAACCTTCACCAAGGCCTATTGAACTGAGTGCCAAGCACTAGACCTTTGCATCTGTCATCTCATTGTCCACCACCAAACATGGTAGGAAGTCTAACTTACTGTAATAGGATGGGCTAGATTTGATGCAGTTAAAAAGAAAACTCACTGGTCATTCATCAGGAGGCATATAGGGAAGTGGAAGAATCACACAAGAATTCCTCTAGGTCAAAGAAAGGGACATGGCCACACCTAACTTCTACCAAGTGACCAAATGCCTGGGAGAACTAGAAATGCCAGGACTAATGGACCAGGGTTAGAAAGCAAGCTCCTTGAGGCCAGGAACAGTCTCACTGCCTTTGTACCTAGCATCTGGCCCACATCCTCACACATCCAAGGAGAATGATCAATACATGTTTAAGTTGAATTGCTTGCCTAATGGAAGTTTCAAAATCTCCCCCAATCTTTCACATGAACTCCAATCATCTTTCTAGAACCACTCCTTTCCCAAAAGAATTACCTTCTGCAGTATTTATTCCTAGAAGTCACCCAGGTAATGAAAAAGTAAGAACTTGCTGAAAATTAGGCTTGTCCCAACTCTGTCCACACTGCCTGACACCCAGGGGAACGACTCCCCGACACAGCGCGGACACCAGCCCTCCAGCTGGGGAAGCACTTATTTTGGCTTTCATGCTGCTGTATAATTTTATGTGTCAAAATCCTGCCTTTAATCTGCCCTCTTACGAGGCAGTAATAACAAATGTTGTTATGGGAATTACATTTTTCCAATAATTTGGTTATACAGCAAACTAATCAGTTTTGCTTTTATGAAGAATAAAGTGCACCACACTGCTGAAATTGTTATTAGGGATTGTCAACTAAATAATTTAAGCCAGGCTGTTTACAAAAGTCCCTAATTACTGCTGGGATTTGTACAGTAAGATAGAGTTAATGGTCTTTTCTGTCATATCTCTTCTGTAATGTGATGACTTTGGTGAGCTTCCTCCTTCTAATTGTATAAAACAACTAAAGCACTCTGTTAAGTAAAAATGGCTAACAAAATAATGATGAGTCAAAACCCACCTAATTAAGACATGAGTGCCAGAGCTGAGCACAGAGCTGCTTAGGGACACACTCCTAGTCATTACTGGATGTCTCAAACACAAGTTGTGCATTAATATACTGAAGGAAACAGCCAATATTAACCATCCAAGCATTTTCTTCAGTACATTCTTAAGCCTCTAGAGTCAGGATTTTAACATCATTAGCAATGGGATGCTGGAACTAAATAACTTGACACCACATTTGAAAATAAATCTTATTATGTGGATTCTCATCCTACCTTTCAACTCCCCAGCCCACTTCTGGCTCCATAAACACTTTGTTTTTCTTTTTTAAATGGCCTTTTGCCCATTGCAGGCCTTTGATCTTTCTTATGAAGTCATGGAGGCATTTGCTGGCCTGGACTCTGACCCAATGCAGTCAGTGCAAGCAGCAAGGGAGCTGAGACAGAACTGCCCTGGCCTCAAGGCTCAAGAGCGCAGCCGACAAAGAGGTTCCCACGACGGTACCCTGGATCCCATATTACTTTTAGTCATCAAGTTTCCTTGCATTTTTCCTGGATATGACAGCTGGGACACTATCTTTTGCAATGGCTTTACCATCTCAGACTCAACCTCCATGCGTCTCCGTACTACCTAGGCCTCCAGAATCCATGAACATGGGGAAGGAGGTCATAGGAGCAGATATGAGTCACTAGGGGTCATGCCTGGAGCCTGATCCAATCTGTACTTGGTAAAGGTCTATTAGCACAAGTGGAAGAACTCTTACAGTGATGTGAAGAGTGGCATCTTGTCCTGTAAGAGACAGTACCTTAGTTGGTACAGCACAAGAGAAGGAATAGGAAACAGATAAAAAATAAAACCACTTGCCCATGAGGGTGACATCAAATGTGTCTCAATAAGGAACTGCTCTATCAACGGGGATGCGAGGAAGGATGAACAGGCTGAGGGCCCAGAGCAAAGACAGCCAGGAGAGCAGGGACAGACACTGCTAGCACACATCCCCTTTGGAGGTCAGGGACACAGGCCGCCCTGAGATTCTTTATCCTCCAAACAGATGCATAGGCCACAGGGATGTATGAGGCTCACAGAGCCCCTCCCCTGTGCCATCCTGGCCAGGGACTCCCAAAGGCATTTGTTTCCCAGAACCAGAGGTGCCTTTTATATGGGGACACCCTCAGGAGCCAGGGGGTGTGAATTCCAATCTGTTCTCTATTTCCATCAGCACATTCTCCATTTGATCTCCACAGGGATCAGAACTGCTGGCTGTCCCCTTGTCTGGGGCCAGATCAGCCTCACAGAGTGAACATTCTGCGGATTGTAGTAGGGGACAGGAAGGAAACCTAACACATGAGAAGAAAGAGGTGACCACTCAGAGTCCTAGTGAAGGAACTGGGGGGAGGGGAGAAAACTGAGAGGAGGTACTTTTCCAATCTCTTCTTCCTGTCCTCTAATTATTCATCACCCTTTTTGCCTCCTTGATCCTCCAAGCATTTTTCAGAAACTTGATTGCTATATAACTCACACACAAAATGATTCACCCACTTAAATATAATTCAATGATTCTTTTTGTAGGGTTTTTAGTATATGCACAAAGCTGTTCAACTCTTCACTGCAATCTAACTCCAGAATTCATCACCCCCGTCCCCAATATAAACCCTGTCCTCACTAACCATCACTCCCCTTCTGTCTCTGTACTCCCCAGCCCTGGCAACTACTAATCTGCCTTCAGTCTCTATGGATTTACCTGGTCTGCACATTTCATATGAATGGGATCGTTTCATAGGAATGCATCAGTACTTCATTCCTGTTTATGGTTGAGTATTATTCCATTGTGTGGCTGTACCACATTTTGTTTATCCATCTATCAGTTCACAGATATTTAGGTTGTTTCCCCTTTGTGACTATTGTGAATAATACTATTAAGAACATAAGTTTACAAGTTTTTTTTGTGGGAACATATTTTCAATTCTCTTGGATAATATTCTCGGGAATAAAATTGCTGAGTCAGATGATAACTGTGTTTAATTTACTGAGGAAATGCCAGACTGTGGCTGCAACGATTCTTTCACAAGAGCAAGAATGGACCTTCTCTGCCATTTAACCCCATGTTCTTTCAGGTTTTGATATATGTACAACTGAGCCTAATTATTACTGGCACACTTGGCCATTAAGTCTTTAGTGTTTTGTAAATGGGAACATATGTTTTAATTGCCAGGGTGTGTCTCTTATGCCCAATTAAGACTGGAGGCAATTTGAGGATGGGAATCTGGTCTTATCTTTCTACATCTAGATCTCAGAGACCTGTATGGTGCCATGCCCAAAACAGAATTAAATACTTCTGGATGTATAAATGGGCATGGGAGCTCACACTAAGCCTAAAGAATATAAAGAAGACAGGTCAGACTCACTGGCCTTCTCCCTCTGTGAGAAGTAAGAATTTCCTTTGTCCACCTTCAGTCACTGAACTGCACCTCCTACTCTACCTTTTTAATTACAGGACACTGTATGTTTTCTCCTGAAATTTATTTAGAGAGACACTAGGTGTTGCTGGTTTCCCATGAAAAAGAATATTGCTAAGAATTAATCAGTACCCAGGAGGCTTTATACCAAGAAGTTAGGAAGAATTTTGATGTCCTATTTTTGCTTTTGCCAAAGTTCTTTCCAGATATTTACAAAACATACAGTGGCAGGCAGAATAATAATCCCCTATAGATGTGCATGTCTTAATCTCCAAAACCTGTTAGGTTACATGGCAAAGGGATATTCAAGTTGCTAATCAGCTGACCTTAAAATACGGAGAGAATTATCCTGTATTATCTGGGTGGGCCTAAGGTAATCACAAGGGTCCTTAAGAGTGGAAGAGAGAGGCAGAAGAGAAGCAGAGGAAGAGGTGACTATAGCAGAGAGAGATGGAACATTGCTGGCTTTGAAGATGGAGGAAGGGTACCATTCCACTTGGGAGGTGGGTAATAAGCAAACAAATCCCAAGGCCAAAGGGGCTATGAGATCAAAGAAAGGTAGACAAATCCAGCTTGAATTCCATAGCGCTTTATTGAGGGGCGCTTACCTACAAAGCTTGTCCTGGGAGGCCCCAGGACTCAAAGATCTTCACTCCAGAGTCTACATGCAGGACAGGCACTTCTGTGCATGACGGAACAGAGGCTGACATGGAGTATTATCGCTGGAATTCAGAGCAAGAAGTCCTGCCCCAGGGAACAATGTTGATTGTCAAAAGCTGGATATCATGTAAGAATAGTTGTGTTCAAGGAAAGGGAGTGTAAGGCAGTCAGACCGTCAGTCTAACAAGATGGCATTACTCCTGCTTTACAGACAGGGACCATGAGAAAAGAAATGCAGGCAGCTTATGGAAGCTGGAAAAGGCTAGGAAACAGATCCTCCCCTTGAGCCTACAGAATGGAACACAGCCCTGCAGACACCTTGATTTTAGCCCAGTGAGACCCCTCTCAGACTTCTGACCTCCAGAACTGTAAGATAATAAATTTGTGTGGTCTCACAGTCACTAAGTTCAAAAACAGAAACAGACTTATCAAGGCAGAGAACAAACTGCTGGTGGCCAGAGGGGAGCAGGGTGGGGGGGATAGTGAAATAGGTGAAGGGGATTCAGAAGTTAAAACTTCCATTTATAAAATAAATAAGTGCATAAGGAATGTAGTCAATAATATCTTAACTTTGTATGGTGATAGGTGGTAACACAGTTATCATGGTGAGCTTTTTGTAATGTATATGGATGTTGAATCACTGTGTAGTACATCTGAAACTAATATAATATTGTACATCAACTGTACTTCAATACACAGATGAATAAATAACTAAATTCACTAAGCTTGTGGTAATTTGTTATGGCAGCAGCAGAAAATCAATACATATACTAATATTATTCCCCACTTCACCCTTTCAAAAGTATGAATCTACTTAAGAAGATAAGTGGGATGGGGGTACCAGGGGGTACTAGGTGACAGTTCACCAACATACAGTTACTTTATCATTTTATTATGTCATCTAGTATATATGATGTCAAACATGAATAATTAATTTGAAGTAATTTATACTTTTGCAAGACCTTTCAATACATAGTTTGATTTAATCATCACAATAACTTTGAGAAGCTATGTAAATACATTTCTTCCCTTTTTGACAGATTAAAAACAAGGTCCCGGGGACAGGTAATGACAGAATCAGCTCCTTGTTGTATCTCTTTCAGGAGTGGTCTTCAACCTTTTATATGGTTCTCTTTCAAAGACCTTGGGTCTCAGGGGACTGGAACCCATCTTTCTAAGGGCACATCTATGTTTGCAGGCATTCTGCCACCATATATAGAATTTACAGAAAGAGTTCAAAGACATTAAGTTCACTGAAAGTTTCCACTGTTGGGCCTATAAACCTGAAGTCCGGTAGGCAGACAGATCCAGGTATTCCAGAACCACCATTGTAGCACACATGGTTCCCAGGGTAAAGGGAGCTCTCAGATGCTACAGGCTCCTTCCCTCAAGGGTTTATTCCTCACTGGCTCTCGCCTCCCACCCAGCCTCAACCTTCTCCTAAACCCTGGTAGCCACAGCCCTGCTAGCACGGGTTCGCCATTTGACTAACACTTAAGAGTCCCTGACTTGAACACACCCCTCCTGCCCATCCTACTCTGGACACCAGAAAACCAGCCTGTTTGTGGCCCCTCAAAGCCCAACACCCACCCAAGTCAGACACACTCTAGTTTCTCTCACCTGCATTCCCTGACTCCAACGATGCCCCCCACCTTGCACCTTCCACCCTCCCTTCCTTCCTCTGTCCTTCAATCCATGTTAAGAGCCTATCTATTCACTGTGCTACAGAAGGCACTAGGGAGGGAGTTGTGAAGAGCAGGCCTGCTCCTTGGCCTCCAGGCGCTGACATCTGTTGGAGAATGTACACCTACACTAAATAGTAAATTCTAAAAATGGGGAAACACCGGGAAATTGCACTCATTTATCAGGAAAACTGGCTCCAGCTCTCTTAATAGCCTTGGATTTGACTACTTTAAGCACAGTGATGCCATTCCAGGGAGGCTTTGTAGTATAATGATTAAGAACCTGAGCCCAAATCTCCACCTACTGCTTGCTAGCTAGGTGATCTGGAGCAAGTTATTTAACCTTTTTTGTCTCAGTTTCCTCATATGTAACGAGGATGATAAAATACCTGATAGTTGTTTTAATGGTTAATTAATGATGATTAAATTAATAGCATGGAGAAGTTCTTAAATCAGGTCTTTTAATACATGTAAATACAGGATCTGGCATACATTATATTGCGAGCATATGAAATTGCTGTTGTTATGGATTCCATGTCAGCAACCCCGTATGTTTTAATCTTAACACTATATAAGTGTAGTCACTGTCCTTTCAGCAGAGTGGTGGGGGAGATGCAGGGGCAAAGAAGGGAGTGGCTAGGGAAGCCTCTTCCCTCTCTAATCAGTACAATCATTAAAGCAGGTCAGCACGAACGGGGAGGAAGACACATAGAAAATGAACATGTGTTACAAGACAATCTCAAGGTAAAAGCAAAACACCAAATTATAATTCATAATTTAATACTGTGCATAAAGGAGAGTATTCCTGTGGACAGACATTAGACAGGAGCATCAAAATGAAAAGTTGCTGAATTACATAGCAGAATGTGTGTGAATGTTTAAAAGCTTCTTAAAATCCTGTTATGAAGTGAGTTAAAATGTAACAGGGCTGAGTACTGTCTCCCTGATGAAACTCATTTCTCCCTTGAGTCCAGACATCTCCTCCAGCTTTCTCCTCCTTTCCTGGCTGTGCCTCCCGTGTCTCCTTGTGCTCTTTAAGGTCTGCCTTTTAAATGTTAATGAAACATTTAATATTAATGAAACACTAACAGGCTCCATTCTAGGCTTCTTGCTATAGAAGAAAGGAAATACAACTATGGAACAGGGATGGGTAGGAAAACCTGCGTGGAAGTGAATTGGATTTGGAGATATTGGTGTGAACTCATGATTTCTAAAATGGGGATATGTATGTATGTTACATATATAGCTACATATGTACCTATATATATGTATATACCATATATGCATATTTCCTAACTCTGTTGCTGTTAGAACCTAAAAGCAAAGACCCTAATAGCAATGAGCTCACAAAATGAGGTTTGGAAAATGTAAACTGACCAAGTTTATATTAGGTAAGCATTCAAAACCAACACAAAAAAGTATGGCCTCCAGACTCCTTCAGATCTCATCTCAGCTGACTAATGGCCCAACTTGGGCAGATGGCCATGGAGTACACAGAATGCCAGGGCAGGATGCCCCATAATGGCCCTGTGAAATTCCCTAGGCTGAGGCTTCATCATAAGAGACCAGACAACTCTTGAACTAAGGGAAAGACAGCGCACCCTATCGTATGTACTAACACCCAAAATACTTTGACAGTAGACGGCTCAACGTGTTAATAAAAATTGTATTTTTAATCTACATTTAAAAACTCATATTCGTCATTCCGGCGGCTGCAGGAGGAGCAGACGGATGCCCCCAGGTGTGAGCACAGACAGCAGGCAAGCCCACGGCGCAGTAACGGACTGCTCTGCAGTTGGCCTATGCCAACAGCCATGCAGAAGTGGTAACTGTCCTGGTACAGAGAAAATGTGAGCTTAACCTCCATGACAACCTAGAGAGGACACCCCTGATCAAGGCCGTGCAATGCCAGCAAGAGGACTGCGCATGTATTCTTTTAAACCATGGTGCTGATCCCAATGTGAGTGACATCTATGGCAACACTGCTTTACACTATGCAGCTTGTGGTGAGTGTGTAACAATACTGACACAGCTCCTTTCGCACAACGCAGACATCAAGGCGAACAAGGAAGGCTTCACACCGCTTTTGCTTGCTATAAGGCAAAGAAAGTATGAAATGACAAAGTATTTACTAACTAAAGGAACAAATGTACATGCTGTTGATAAGAAAAAAATAACAACACTCATGCTTGCTATAGATAATGGATCAACAGTTATAGCCAGGCTGCTTCTTCGGCAAGATATTGATGTCCTTTCGGAAGATACTCTTGGATGGACTGCAGAAAATTATGCTCGTAATAGAGGTTTGAATACGTTCGGACTCTCCTGGTATCACTGTCAGTGGTGTGCCCAGTCAAACCTGGGGATCTGAAAACTGAAGGTTCTCATGAAAAATATCATCACATCAAGCCTGCCACAGAAGCAAAAGACTGTCGGCTATATAAGAGTATCAGAGAAGGCAACACAAACATCCGGAGCAGGTTCGGACTCTCCTGGTATCACTGTCAGTGATGTGTCCAGTCAAACATCTGGGGATCTGAAAACTGAAGAACAAGACTTCATAATGATGTCAAAGAAAGAAGAACAGCCTGATGGAAGTGACTATAACTACCCACCGGTACTTGTGAGACACCAACTCCAACAAGAATTGGCTGACGCTGAAATACAATGATTTGCGTCAGAGACTTTGCTAGCAGCTACCTCATACTATACTAATGAGAGACAGGACTTAGAGAAGAAATTAAATCAAGCCCTAAGTCAAGCTGTTGGTCTTTCAAGAAAACTGGAAGTTTCATCTTCAGAAGTCAGAAACCTTAAAACTCACATGGCAAGGATTTCACTGGAACACAATAAGACAGAACAGTACAGACAGGACACTGAAGAAAGAGCAAGACAGAAAACAGTAGAAAAATTAAAAGAAGTCGATTGGTTTTTACAGGATGAATCACAAAAGAGATTACAGCAGTGGAGAGAGAAGGATAATTCTTCATTTAGAATGCAAATGGGACTCAGAATTAAAGATCTGGAATTTCAACTCTCCAGAAAAATTTCTCAAGAAGATTCTATTAAAGCTGAATTGGATAAATAAAAATTTTAAAAAACTCATATTCAATCTTCTGCATACGTGGATGTTTATTGCCCTTGTCTAGCTTGGATTAACACATAGTCTACAGGCACACACCTGATCATCTACATTTGCTCTCTTACAACACTAAACTATGTTTTCTACCTTTATCTTGTATCTACCTACCACTTCAGCATTTTATTAAAAATAATAATAATAAAGAGAGAAATGTGGTATCCACATATAAATCAAGTATAAAAAATGAGTATTCATATTTGAACTGTTTATAGTTCATAATGCATGAGCAAAACCCAAAGTTTCTGTGATGACTGCCCTTGTACTGTTCACCATGTAACTTATTCACTATGTAAGAATTTGTTCTCCACGTAAGAACTTGTTCGTTATGCTTCAGAAGATTGGAGACTGACGAAAATTAGGCTTGGGGTGGATTAATGATTGTGCATTGAGCATTGACTCCCCTATACAGAATTTTATTGTTGTTAACAACCATTTGATCAATAAATATGAGAGATGCCCTCACAAAAAAAAAAAAAAAGTACACACTTCCAATTGTAAAATAAATAAGTAACGGGGATGTAATGTATAGCATAAGGAATATAGTCAAAATATTGTAACAGCTTGGTATGGTGATAGCTGGCACCTAGAATTATCATGTATATAAATGTTGAATCACTGTGTTGTACACCTGAAACTAATGTAATACTGTGTGTCAACTACCCTTCAATAAAAAATAATTATCTACAAAAACAAAAACAAAAAAAACAAAACAAAAAAAACTCATATTCGTGTGAAGTGGAAACAGTCTTCAGATACATTCTCTCAGATACTCCCTCAGCAGTAGCCCAAAGGGACAAATTTACGCTGAAACAGAGATGGTCTCCTTGCTAGTCAAAGGACAGGGTGTGCCTCCTTCTGAGGGTCTTTGGCCTCCCAGGGCCTGCAGGAAAGCAGAGTAGAGGACAGAGGCCAAGACCGGCTTGCGGCATGCAGACTCGCTCTGAGTGAATGGGATTTTAGTGATTGACCTGCCACCATGGAAATAAAGTTGGGTATAACCCTTTCGCCCCAAGAACATTCTACTGTCATTTCTTTGGTCACATTGAATCCATAGTGAACTTGCCCAGGGTTGAAGCCCATTGGCAAAGACAACTGCACTGTAACAAGAGTCTGTTTCATAATTTTCAGTGTGCCAGAGCTCTGCTGCTTGTTAAGAATGAGGCTTTTGAGAAATAGTTAAGGCCATCAGTTGCCACTGAAAAGAGAGACCTACCTAGACAGGGACCCCTTCTTCCTGCCCATGCCAGAAACACAGCTCCCTACATTTCCCAGAGAGCCACACATTTTCAATATTCCTCATTGCTCTCTGCCGGGACACAGCACAGAAATCAAAAAGCACCTGGGCCACTTGGTTCAGATAAACGTGTTTGAATCCTGGTTCTGCCATTACTGGCTCTGGACCTTGGGCAATTCACATCATTTTGCCAAGTCTCCATTTCCTCATCGGCAGAATAGATACGCTTCATGATTCATGAGATTGTCATGAGAATTAAGTAAAATAATGTAGGGAAAATGCTAGCAGTCTGCTTCATAGCAGGCACTTGATAAAAGACATTATTTTTCCTTTTTCCTTAATTACAGCAATATTTGTGGCTAAGAAACACTGGACTTAAATCCAGAAGAGCTGTCTGACTTCCAGTTCTGCTACCTAACATTCTTAGAAAAAAAGAAACTAATGTGGTTTAGCACATTAGTGCTATGCTGGTTCTTTATGTACTTAAATTTTCAATGGGAGGATATAACCCTGAAATATGTACTATTATTCCCATTATATTAAGTTCAGAGAGATTAATTTATCAAGGTCACACAGCTGGTAGGAGATTGGACTGATATTTCAACCTAGAATGTGAGTATAGTTCCTTGCTCCAAAAACCATAAATCTGAGGTAACCAGGCTGTCTGAAGGAGGCAGGGAAAGACAATGGAGTGGAGGGAGTAAAGGTGGTTGAAGATTTGGTAAAGTGACCCACTCATTAGGGTTCTATTTCCAAATCCCAAACACACCATACCAATAGCGGGTACCCAGCCCTCCTTTTATTTCATTAAAATGATCTGAGTTCTAAAATGAGTGGTTATCTGGAACCTGGGGGACAGAATAGCTCTAGGGCTCTTGGGAAGAACCAGTTACCTGTTCAACCCTATAGTGTAGCAGCTTAGCGTGGCTGTAATTTATAGCTGGAAATGCTATTTGAATCAGCCCAGTTCAGCCTAGACTGTCTCCCCATCCCTAGCAATTATATGTGGAGACAAGCCCTGACCCTCCCAAGTCCTGAGAAGATAGGAGCACCCCCAAATTAAGCAGGCTTTGCGGTTAATCTGACCTGGTTCAGACATCTAGTAGTTACATGACCTTGGGTAAATCTGACATCTTAGCCTGTTTCTTCATTGCTAATAGGGGATAACAACCTGAGAGGAGTAAATGTTATAATTGGCGTAAATGGCTCAACATGGTTCTGGCACCCTCAAGCAGCTTCTCAAGACAAAGCGCAGGGCCTTAGAGTTCTGAGTAACAGGTGGGGACTTAAGGCATTCAGGGCATGATTATAAGGATATTTCTTTGGAAGTGCCCAACAGGAGGGGCGGGAGGGAAGCAGAAAGCCTTAGAGTTATCAACTTGCCTTCCCACCCCTCTCCCTCATCTCTTCTCTGCAATTCTCCTCTGATTTGCACAGTAGTAGTTAAACATGAAAGGTTCATTCTCATAACCCTACTGACACCTTGTCTACTGTTGATATCATTCTGGGACAAGGGCCCAAGGAAAATTTATTTTTCCATGTCTATTTCAATTATCTTTTTCCCCCTTTCCTTTCTTAGGGTATCGAACACAGGCAAACCAAATAACTGAAAATTTCATTCATAACAAGGAAGTGGGGAGACAGGACCTTGTGTCCTTAAAGGTAGGAAGGGACCAAGTTAGTTCGCTTCAGCTGGGAATATTCATAGCCTCATGTGTATCAACACTTAAACTTACTCATCAGAAATTAACTTTCTTCTTGGCCCATTTGGTGTCTTCTCAAAAGTCAAAAGCATATGAACTATTATTAATCCTAGGAAAGCAGTTGTGACAATGGAGCTTTCTATTCTACCCAAAGCCAAAAAAACAATTATAATAAATACAGTTGACCCTCAAACAACATGGATTTGAACTGCAAGTGTCCACTTAAACATGGATTTTTTTCAATACATTGTAAAACTTTGTGGGAATCTGAGAAAATATTTTCTTTTCTCTAGCTGACTTCATTGTAAAAATACAATATATAATACATGTAACATACAAAATATGTGTCAACCCATTGTCGTCAACAGTAGGCTACTAGTTAAGTTTTGGGGAGTCAAAAGTTATAGGCAAATATTTTACTATGTCGGGGGAGGGGGTCAGTGCCCCTGAACCCCATGCTGTTCAAGAGTCAACTGTATATCCAACATTTAAAGGAATCAGGTAGAAAATTAAGAGATTACTATTATTACTCCTAGTTTAGCTCCATGTCCTGAGAAACCTTTCCAGAATACCATGAATCCTAATTTGAAGCATAAGAAAACATTTATAAACAGATGATTTCTAAAGTTTGAAACAGTCATTATGGAATTTTCAAGCCCACCCACTAAACCCCTGACAGAACTTTCTCCAGTGTAACTGCCTACAAAGAACCACATACTTCCAGGCTAAAAAATTTGTGTTGTAATGAGGTGCTTAAAGTACTGAGGTATTCCTCCCTTGATTCAAACTCATGGATTAACAACATTTCAATACATCCTTTTCATTCACATACTATTTGTGTCCAGAGATAGACAGATCATTAAGGAAACACATAGGCCAAGCTGTTCAGGTGTAACGATTCCATGGTTTATGTTATCATTTGAACAAATCATTGCTGTTCCATTAAGTCCGCTCACTGTTTGTAGATAGCCAGGTCACCCAATCTCCTGATCAGAACATTTAATCTGTCTTCTGCACCCCAAACCCTCACAGAACAGATCCCTAACCATGAAATAATAGAAAGAAACATATTAGTCCACTTGGTGGCAAAGTATTGGTCTTTAGGGCCCAAAGATCTCTATAATGAGCAAGAGCCAAAGGGGGAAAGGAAAAAATAGGGGAACTGATAGTTTGAACATGACTTTTCTGAGTCTCTCAGAATTTCCAAACTGTCTGAAAAATAAGCCTCCTTTCTGTAAGTGCTGAAATAATTTACTTAGAAAAGACCAAATCTAAGGAACCCTAGGGAAGGAGAAAAAGTTATAGTAACAGTAGGGAAGATGAAGATTGTGGATTGAAACAATTACCTCCTGAGAGTCCTGACTAAAAAGTCTGGGCATAAGCTACTCCATTTTTTCAATGACTTCGTTTTGTGGGAAACAGGTCACACCCACTCTGCACGCAGCCTGCTCTGTGCACAGCCCATTTTGCGCACGGCCCGCTCTGTGCACGGCCCGCTTTGCACATGGCCCATTTTGCGCACAGCCCGCTCTGTGCACGGTCCGCTCTGTGCATGCCTGCTCTGGTATAAAAGAAGAATAAACTTGTACTTTGGGGGTTTCCACCTGCGCTTGCGAGACCCCAGCATGCTGGCTACCCAATAAATGCTCTTGCTTTTGCATCCACGTGTCTCCCGGTTATTTGGAGGTCGATTACACGGACCCAACACTCCCTAAGGTGGCAAGCAAAACACCCTGTGACAGAAACCCATGAACACGCTGGTTGTAGGGCCATGGAGATTTCAGTGTAGATAGAATGCTATCCACAGCAGCAAGTACCCTAGCCAGGCCTTGGCTCAACTTCCATCACTTGCCTATGAGGGTCACAGCAGTCATCTGGAATCCTCTGCAGCAAATCCTCCCTCTTTCCTGTCTCTATAAAGGCAGAAACAGCTTGGGGGTAGGGATGGTGGGGAGGTGGCAGGGCAGTAGTTGTCTGTAAATCTCTTATACAAGCTAATTCCTTGTATCCAGACAGCAGGATCAGAGCTTCCCAATAGGACTCCTCTCTGTAAGAAGTTAGGACTTTTTCTTAACGGAAATTAACATTAAGAAACACCAAAGTCATCAGTCCTTAGACTCTATAAGTTCCAGTTCAGAGGAAGTTTTGAAAAAGATCAAAACCCTAAAGACTGAAGATATTCAGAAAGGCAATGCTTTAAATTGCAGGTGGCTTTTTGAAAATCAACAAATTGATATGATAAAAGAAAGCTAAGATGGTGAGGAATTAGTTAAGACAGTGACAGACATACAAGGTGGAGATGTAAGAAAGGGGTGCTTTATTTTTGAGACTTTTTCTTTAGATGAGATTAAAGAAGAAGCTGACTGTATTAGCACCAAAGAAACAATCACTGAAGAAGTAATAAAGGGTGATGTAAAAAGCTATAGGATGCTCTTTGAAACCCAGCCACTCTATGCAATTCAAGACCGAGAAGGGCATTATCATGAAGTGACAACAGTTAAAAAGGAAGAAGTAATTCATGGAGATGTACGAGGGATGAAGTGGCTTTTTGAAACAAAACCATTAGACCTAATTAATCAATCAGAGACTGTGTATGCTATTAAATCTGTCACACAAGAAGACATTCCAAAGGGAGATGTTAGTTCTGTCAGATACAGATTTGAAACCCAGCCACTGGATCAGATTTCAGAAGAATGACGTGATATTGTGCCCACTGTAGACTATATTCAAGGTGTAAAGACAAGTAAAAACTCTTTGAGTCTTACAATTTTGATAACAATACTTATATAAGAACAGTGTCAATGAAATACAAAAGGGCAATGTTAAAACATCTACCTGGCTGTTTGAAACCCATACGATAGATGAGCTGAGTAGAGAAGGGTCAGAATATAAAAATATCAAAACAGTCACCCAGGAAGATATGGAGAAAGGTGATGTTAAGCAGGCAGTATGGCTTTTTGAAAATCAAACTTTGGATTCTATTAAGGAAGTAGATGAAAGCATTACAAAAATTATCAAGGAAGAAATCCCTCTTTCTGATGTGAAGACAACTACATGGCTCTTTGAAACTACACCCCTTCAAGAATTTTATGAGACTAGAGTTGAAAAGGTGGAAATGATTGGCAAGAGCATTAAAGAAACCTTAGAAGAACTCTGCTCCCAAGAAGTTATTGAGGCTCCTGGAATCATTATTGAAGCTGATGAAGTTGGGGATGTTCAAATGGCAAAATATAAGCTAATGAATCCAGCCTCTCCTGAGATACAGAAAGAAGAAATTATCAGGGTTGATCTCAAAAATATAATGGTGAACTTACTTTCCAGAAGAGACCATACAAAAAGAGAGATTTTGGTTAGTGAAGAAGAGAGGGGAAATGTTAATTTGACCAAAATGCAATTATAAATAGATCAACAGAATTCAATGCTGAGATAGAAGACATAGTGAGTGGTGATGTACAACAAGCAATAAAAAATCTGTTCTCTGAGGAAACATCTGTAAAGAAAGGCATTTTAATTCATGAGGAAAGAGGAGATACTAACATGATTATCTATTGTCTTCTTCATGAAAATGCTGGTAACACCATTAAATGGGATTCACATCAATAGGCGGTGATGTGAAACGTACCATTCATAGTTTGCTATCCTCTCTCTCAGACAATAAAATATCTGAAGGGGCTAAAACTGATGCCTCTGAGAGAGGGAATGTACAGTTTTTCACAAGATGGATAGAAACTGGAGCTTTGGATTATCTCAAACAACTCCAGACAGAGTCAAATGAAACACTAACAATGAGGAAACAAGAAGGAGAGGAAGAAATCATTGGTGGTGATGTAGAGGGCACAAAGCTGTTGTTAAAGAAAAGGCAGTCGCAGGTTGAACGTACTGTTAATGAAACGGACAGAGATGTGCAAAATGCGGTTAGGGTTTTCATGACAGAGCCTCAGAGTACATCTTGTAAGACAACCAAAGAAGAAATTATAAAAGGTGATTTGAAATCAACCCTAAATTCCCTCAGCCAGGCCATAAATCAAAAAACAGTAGCTAAAACAGAATAAATTATAAAAGGTGACATGCTGGCCACCCTCAAAACACTAAAGGAATCAAACCACCCATGGAAAGAATCTAAACAGCCCAATGCCATCCTTGGTGACATTGAGAATGAATGCCTTGAGACTACAAACACCAGGACAGAAATCCTGAAAAAAGGAGCTCATCTGAGATGACCTTGAAACGTCATTCAGGAATCTGAAAGAGACACAAAGAGCTTTCAAAGAGGTAGATAAAAAAGCTGTAATCAAAAAAGATGTGCAAACTGTGAAGGCAGGATCCTCCGAAGAGCAGAAGACAGAGATTCATCAGGTGGCTCTCCAAAGGGACAAAAAAAGTGTTTTTCAGCCAAGACCAGGACCACTGGAGCCGGCAGCCAGGTGGCAAGGGGGAACAGACACTCTTAATCAAATGAGAGGCAAATCTGATCATGGGAATTTAATAGAAGAAAGAAGTGAGTTTAATCTTCCAAAAGCTCCCAAAGAGAAAACAGTAACAGTAAAATTACCTATAGAACCCATGGAGAAAAGCCACAAACATAAGCTCAGTACAGTTCATGAGAAGCAAAGAGAATTCATAGAATCAGATGGTGAGCAACTTCCAGAAAGTAAAGAAACAATTCAGGGACCACTGATGACTGGTCCAAAGGAAGAGAGACTGACAGCTGAAAGAAAACAAGACCAATTGAATAAATCAGCACAGAAGGTGGTCGAGCAAATGGTTACTGATACACATCTTGATTACCAGACTCAGAGTATTCAGCAAACACAGACTTCTGAAGATCAAGTTGAGCGTAAAAAATTGCCCCAGCTGTATAATAATCTGCAGGAAGAAAAATGTCTTGGAGTCAAGGGTCCACAACATAAACAAATCTTTTCTAATACTAAAGATTCAAAGCAAGAGATTACACAGAACAAAACTTTATTTTCCTCTGTGAAAGAATCCCAGGATAATGTAAAATATGCTGTGAACATATTGGAATTCTTGAGAAAATGTGAAGAAATACACCAGATTTTGTCTAGAGTAAAGCAGTTTGAAGCGGAGCCAGATAAAAATGGCCTTAAGACATTTCAGACACTGTTAAGTATTATTCCAGTATGGCTATTAAGTGAAGAAAAAAGAAAATATGGAGTTTGCATTGCTGTGGAGAATAACATAGAGAAAATCAAAGAAGAAATCACGCATATTAAAGCTAGAGCAGAGGACATGCTTGTGTCCTGTGAGAGTATGATTCATACAGCCATGACATCCTCCAAGGCTGAAAAACAGAGAAACAAACCTACTAGGTTCAATGAAACATCATCTAAAGTATCTAGTGTTAATGTCAGCTGTAACAAAAACACTGAACAGAAAGAAAATACAATCGTAGTAGAAACAGAGCACCATCAAAGAGCAACACATCATGAAGCAACTGTTCAGAATCAAGTGAAAACCCATCAGATTAAACTAGGTGATAGTAAGATTTCTCCTCCCTCCTTAAAAACACGCCAAGTGGACAGGATTCTAGTGATTGACTTGTGGGAATAAAGTTGGGTATAAACCCTTTCACCCAAAAAAAAATAAAAAGAAACACCAAAATCATTCACTCACAGTCTCAGGCCAACCTCAGGCAAGCAGGTTAAGGCAGGGACAAGTGTAAGAGGTCTATTATAACCCTATCCAGGCCAAAGGCAGGTCATTCAGGACATCCCTAAGGCTGAACTGGTGTTCAGGCTCTCTTTCGAATGGTCACAAGTGGTGTGTTTTTGTCCAGAATGATTAGGTCATACCCAGTCCTAATTAGACCAAGCTTCCCAGTTCCAGGATGAACCCACTATTCCTTGGCCTATGGACTAGTGGACAATCTGTCACTATTTTAAACTATTTGGGTCCTCTCCATCCCAATTTATGTCCCCAGAGAATTGGGGCAGCAGTGGACCAGATTCACATTGGTGATGAGATAGAGTAAATAGCTGGTCCGTGTGTTTAAAAATTAACTGAACTCCCTTTGGAGTCATATTTACTCCCAGCTGTAGGCTAGGACAATAACATTAAAAAGTCTTTTCTTAAAAGATTCTCACTTCCCCATCTCTTGCACCTCTCAATCTTAATCTTGCCCCTGCTTTTCCCCTCATGCACACACCACCAGAAGATGCTGTTGGGACACTTCAGTTTCTCTAGGGCCCAAGGAAAAAGTGAAATTAATGGCATATGGCAGAAAATCCCATTGAAGACTCCTCCTAGTTCAACACAGTGAAGAAGTAAATGATAATGTAAGAGAAGAGGCAGTAGAAACCAAAGCCTGTCCCCTCCCATGTAAGAGGCACAGAAATTTCAGGAGTTAGTGAAAAGAGCATCATCTCTTGCCAGAAGGCCACCAGCTGCCACTGGTTGGGAGCCGCATTATCACTTGTTTCTCCTCTGGACTGAAATGCAGGATAGTCAGGATAGCGATGAGTGTCTGCTGGCGGCCCAGGGCATCAGGCAAGGTCAGGAAGCGGTAGATGATGTTTTTGAGGTACTCCAAGTTGGCTCCCTCCCTACTCTGGTCCCTGATGCTCTTTTCAATGTGGCTCTGCAGGGCTCCAACCTCCTCTCGATGCCGCTCCCCCTCCTCCAGCAGCCGATCCTGTAGCTGATGCACCTCTACTTCCAGCCTATATTTCTGCTTCCTCAGTGATGTGATCTCCACCTCCTTGCGGGCCAACTGCTCGGCATACAAGAAGAAAGTGGGCTCGTTGGCCGCAGCAAGCTGCAGTGCTTGGGTCAGGCTATCTGGGGAAGATGGGTCAGCTGGGTCCCCAGGACCCCCGCCTCCAACTGGGCTTCTGCGTCCTGGCAGCCCAGAGATCAAGGCCACAGAACGCAGTTGCTCCAGCTCCAAGTCCTTCTCAGCCAGCACGGCCAAGGCACGGTCCCGCTGCTTGTGCAGCTCCTCCTCCAGTTTCAGCGTGCGGTCCCTGAAGTCCAGCTGGCTCCGCTCCAGCTCCTGCCTGTGGAGATGCTGCAGCCGGGCCAGCTCCTGCTTCCAGTCATCAGCCTCCTGCTGGTGCTGGCGCTCGAGCTCCTCGCAGGACAGCCGCAGGGAGATATACTTCTCCTTCAGCTCCGCAAGCTGTTCCTGGGCTTCCTCCAGCTCCTTGGCTAAGTTACCGTCTTTGGTGTTCCTGCTCTTGAGGACGACCTGGGCCCTCACCTTGTACCTCTCAAACTCTTCCTTCAGCTGTTTCAGCTCCTGTTGGTAGTAGAGCGCAGTAGCCTTCTCCCCATCCGCAGCCTCAGAGCTTGGCATTATCTCCAGGTTGCACAGCTTCTCCACATCCAAGGTCACTTGGCTTTTCCTGACTGCAACCTGCAGCAGCCTCTTCAGCTTCTCCATCTTATCTTTTAGGACATTAACATCCAGATTGGAATCCTCTCCATGGCTGTCTAGAGGGGACCGGTTGGAGGCTGCTAGAGCCAGCGTCTTGTTCTCCAGGTCCAGCTGGAGAATGCGCTCCTTCAGCTTCTGGATGGCCAGCTGGTCCTTCTGCTTGGCTTTCTCATAGGTGCCCAACAGTTCCGACACCTCAGATATTTGATTCTCCAGGGCTGCCACCCTCTGCTCTTCCACCTGAGATTGCTGGCGAAGTTGATCCTCTACAAGGGCAGTCTGTAAAACAAGGGAACAGATGGGAATGCATCCAGAACAGCCACAAAGCTCTATGGCAAACTTTGAGAACAGGGAGGGGAGCAAAAGGGTCACAGGAATGATCTGGCAAAGATGAGAACTGGGAATTTTTCTGTTGATTTGGTTGCTAACAAAAGTTCCTGTAACCTGCTTGGGTTCTGCTTCCAAACACACATTATGCTAAACAAATTAAGAGACTTCATGTACCTGCTGTTGTTGTGATTTAGTGCCTCCACTTCCTCCTATCATACACCAAGCCCATAGATGAAGTGTTACCTTTGTCACGTGCTTCCTCAGCCCGATAAAAAAAAATGACATTCTTTTCCTCTTCCAGTATTCCTGGAAGTTCAAAAGTGAGTCGGATTGCTCTCCACACTGCACGGAGCATGATAAATTGTATGCCTTTCCAGAACAGGCCAATAGTGACTAAAAGCAATGACAAGAAGCTATTTCTTCTGAGAAAATTCTTTTTGCCCCCTTCAGCCACCTTACTTATAGGCATACAGTGCTACCTATATATAGGCATATACCTATGGGCATACACACCTTTCACTGCACACCTCCCACTATACTGCTTCACAGATCACAGCTGGTAAATTGCCAATGCCCAGAAGCTCACAGCTGTCTGGCTCCAATCCAGCCTAAACTGAGGAACTCCACATCCTGTTGAAAGCACACTCTGCGGATACTGTCAACACCACACAGAACAGGATTTCCCAGGACTCACAAGTGGCACTATGAAATTGACAGTGCAGCCACTTAGTTCTAACTACCAAAGAGAAAAAAACCTTAATATTTCCCACTTCAGGCCAAATGACTAATGTATAAAGGAGATGAAGATAATTTACCTTCCTCATTTCCTGCTGCAACTGAGCCTGGAAATGGCTCTTAAGACAGGCGGCCTCTTCCTGAAGCTCCTGCAACCGGGGGTCTGGCCGATTCTTCTGTTCTCGAAGAGCCTGCAGCTCACCTTTCAGCTCCTCCACCTCAAGGGTCAGCTGCTTGGTCTGCAGTTCAAACCCTTCCATCTGACCAGCTACATACGTCCGCCCCGCCAGGGCTTCCCGGGTCTCTTCCAATCGAAGTTCCAAATCCTGGCGCTGGGTCCTCTCCTCCTGCAGCAGTTTCTGGAGCTCACGCAGCATCAAGGCATGGTCACTCTGCTCTTGGGCCCGATCGTGCTGCTGTGTGATAAGTCTAGCTTTGGTTTCTGCTATCTGCTCCTGCAGCCCCTTCAATTCTCCTTCCAGACGGCACCTCTCCTCCTCTGCCTTTTTACTGGCATCCTCTAAGTCCTGTTTCATCTTCTTCTTGTCAGACAGGTAAGAAGCTTCCATGCGGGACTTCTCCTGGGTGACCGTAGCCAAAGAGCTGGTCAAAGTAGCCAACTGAGTCTTCAGCTGGTGCAGCCGTTTGTCCACTTCCCCACCCCCAGATAGTCCATCCCCACTGCTACTGCTAACGCCACTCTCCGACCCACTGGCCTCTTCGGACTTTGGAGGTGGTGGTCCACGGGCCAGTCTGTCATCTTCTACCCCAAACTCACCCTTGGTGCTGGTAAGACTGGCTGCAGTATCCAGGCTGGTGGCGGTCCCAGTGCTATCCTCGCTGTGAGTGGAGCATCGGTCTTCCACGGACTCAGGAAAGGTGAGGCCTGGAGGCTGGACACCTGCAAGGTCCACATCTGCCTCGTGAGATACCGACAAGACCTTAATGCTGGCCTCTAGCGCCTCTTTCTCTTTCAGTAGACTTTTATAAGCGCGGACCACATCCTTGAGACGGGCCTGGTACTGGAGGAGCTGCTTCTTCTGCGTCTCAATGGTCTCCAGCAGCTCCTTCTTGCTCGGGCCGGCCCCGAAATTCATCCCAAACTTCTCCATGAGGATTCAGAACAGGCTGCTAATAGTTTCGGGCAGCACGAGTGAGGGTCGCGCTGACGCTGGCGGAGGCTGCAAACAACTGGGAGGGAGCTGTCCCCGCGGCCGCACAGCCGCTCCTAACGACTGTCCGGTACCGGATGCGGGACGGTTGGGCGGCCCGGCAGAAGCGCGCGCCGGGTCGCAGGCAGTGAGAGAGGGGGCGGGTCCTATCCTAGAGGCGGGGCGACGCCGGCACGAGAGGAGCACACTGCCAGGGTTCGCCCGCCCTGTTCCAGATGCCGCTCCGCGCTTGCTGCTGGCCAAGGCCACAGCGGCTTCGGCCGGCCTCGGCCCGCCGTCAGCCCAGGAATTTAGTTGCGCGAAGCTCCAACACGATGTCCTAACTACCACGGCCGACAACAGCGCTTCCGGGTCCGCTGGAAGTGACGACAGCACGACGCCACACGCCCCGCCTTCAGGGGGCTCGAGGAGGACGGGGCTACTTCAGCCGGGGAAGGGGCCGCGGCCTGTCGAGAGCCAAGTGGAGCTACGAGCTCACCAATCTCGGCAACAAGAGCAAAGTCGAAGATACAGGAAAGACGTTGGTTTGGTGAGGGCGCCTGAGCTTGTCTTCGGGCTTCGATCAGCGAGGGACAAGGGACAACGTTCCACTGAATACTTACTAAACACCTGGGTGAGCAACGCATACCATTTGTAGGCTCAATACCTTTGTCCCTAAAAAGCAATAATTAAGATACCCATTTAGACCACGAAAACTGCAACCCTTTCTAGGACAGTGTTTGAGACCTAGAAGGCATATAATTTAATTATTAGCACCTTTCCTGAGTTCTGCTGAGTTGATTCAATAAATATATATAGAGGGCACCATATATCCATGTCGTCCATCCTAAGTACCAGCTATATTCCAAGAGCTTCACAAGAGTTTTACTATTTAGTCTTTACAATAATTCTGTGTAGTATTATTAGCATTACTTTACAGATAGGGAAGCATGAGGCACAAAGAGGTTAAGTAAGGTGCCCAAGGTCACACAGCTGGTAAGTTTAAGAATCCCATCCAGATAAGTATGACTCCAGACATTCCACGTGCTGTTCCAGGTGGTCACCATAAAGGGAGAAGTCTCCCTCAAGGGGCTCACATGTAGTGAGGAACCAGACATGCAAACACAAGTCCTGCTATCATACCAATATTTATGAGTAAATTTAAAGTAAAGGGGAGACAGGCCTGTCTAGGGGAGGTAGAGAACACTCTCAGGGAAAATACTTTTGAGAATTGAAGGATGAATAGTGATTGTCCATCTAACTATAAATGAAGAAAACAAGCATTCTAGGCAGAAGGAAGAGATTTCAAGGACTTCTGGAGCATCAGAGAGCCTAGCTCACATAAAGTATGGACAATCATCTCAAGTCAGTAGCTTAGAATATGTGAAGGAGGTGGCAACAAATGGGGTGGCACAATAGGTAGAAACCCGAATTAAGGCATTTAGATTTTTCTCTTGAGTAATAAAAAGACACTAAATGATTTTAATATTTTAAGACTGGATCAGGACTTGTATGACAGCATGAAAATATCAGGGGGCTGGAGACCTGTGAGGAGTCTATTTTAGTCAAGGGGAAGAGAATGGCAGTGAAATAGGGCAGGAATGAAAAGAAAATGACTAATTAAAAAAGCTAAAAATGTAGACTGGCCTGACTTGTCACTACTAGTTGTGTTATATTGGGACTCTTAAATGTACACTTCAATCTTGTAAAAGCCTTCTTAGGAATGCAAGTCTATAACTTTAGAATAAAAGGAAGTCATGCATTCACTCATACCTAATGCCCAAAGTCTTTTCTCTTTACCGACTTTGCAGGTCAGGATAGGGCAGATCCTGGGGGTCTGTTCAGACCCACTTTCTTAGTGGCAGATAACAGCCAGCTACATTATACAAAACATTTAGATACAGTATCTCACATTTTAATCTTCATAACATGAGGTTGTTAGGGCAGTTGTTAGTCTCCTTTCATAGATAAGAAAATGACAGGTTGTAAGGATTGTTGAAGCCAAACCCTAAAAAAACTATTTTTTTTTAAGGCAAACCATTTGACCTGAGGTCTGGAACAATGGCATCTAGTGAACACTCAATAAGTATTTGTTGAATGAGTGAATGAATGAATAAAGGTTCTCTGATTCCCAGCTCACTTCACCATGTCTAGTCCATAAGCAATTGATCTTGGAAACCAAATGGGAATCCAGAATAGGCAAAAAGTCTGCCTTTGCTCCACTGGACAACCTATTACTCCATTCAACCTGGCAAGCATTTGTCATGTATGCAATGAGGGCCCTGGCATTGACCCAGTCTCCGACAAAGAAGAAATTTGAATTGATTTCCACTTAGCTTTTTCCCCTCAGGTGCTGAATAGGGAAAATACTTGTGAAGCTCTTTGGGTGTAGGACTGCAAGAGCCTCACAAAATCTTAAATAGAAGTGCATTAAAAATACAGGCTCCCAGGTCTGTGGCCTAGTGAAAGAGCTTCAGAAAAGGCTGCCTGGGTCGGCCGAAAAGCATTGGTTCCAGTGCCGTGGAGGCGAAGACGGAGTTCTCCGTTGTGCAGGAGTAGGGTCTTTGACCGCGCCAACCAGAGCTGGGAATCTCCCCCCGGTGCTGACTGAGGATCTATGAAGCAAGCGGTTTAAGGAACCATGAAGGCCAGCTAGTCCTTGGCAGGCATCTTCTATCTCCAGAGCACCCCTCTACGGTCACTGAACCTCTTACTGCACTCAAAGACCCTCGCTGGGAGCCCAGGGGGCAAAAGGGAGGACTAAGACACTTGCACAGAGCCTCCGCTCCACTAGTTGGGCGGTGCAAACAATCGACGATGCTAGTTACCAAGAGCTAAACCGGAGCCCAGAGTGGGCTAGATGCAGCAAACCAAAGCCCAGCCTGCCACTGAAGATGGGGGTTGGGAGCCGTGGAGCGTTGCAGGCTTCCCTCGGCCCTCCTCGGGCCGCCGGTTCAGCAGCCACAGACCTGACAGTTCTGGAAACGAGGAGACCCAGGTCCTTTCTCTCTTTAAAGCCTTCACGGCACCTGAAAAAACCGGCCGACACGGGCTCAGCTTCGGTTTCTCCCTAAGCCCGAGCCTGGGGGCGGAGGAGGCGGGGCCTGGGCGGGGGCGGGCCCACAGTGACGTAGGGCGGGCCGGGACGCGCGGAGGCGGTGGCGGAGCCTCCTCCTGCTGCTGCTGCGCCCCATCCCCCCGCGGCCGGCCGGTTCCAGCCCGCACCCCGCGTCTGTGCCCGCGCCCCCTTCCCCGGGCCCCGCCATGGGCCTCACCGTGTCCGCGCTCTTTTCGCGGATCTTCGGGAAGAAGCAGATGCGGATCCTCATGGGTGAGGCAGATCAAGCGCATGGCCCGAACCGGAGCGCCGGCCCCCGCTCAGCTCACCCGCCCCCGCGTCCCTCCAGCCCAGCTCACCCGGGTCTCTGACCCCCGAGTCACCCACTTCCTAAATCCCCGGAGCCACTGCTCTTTGCGGGTCGCGGTCTGCAGCATCGCCCCCGGGGCCTGAGACCGGGAGCTGCGGGCCTGGGTGGGGTGAAGCTCCTTCCGTCCCAACCCGGCTGCTAAGAAGGGAGGATTCCGCCCTTGGAAACGACTTTTAAAAGGAGCGCGGCCCTCCTCCGATGCTCCTTACTCGCCAGTCCTCTCCCGCCCCTCTCCAGCTTTGGAGGCAGGAGTTGGCACTCACCACCTAGACTGCCTTCAAGGCCTCGAAGGTAGATAACAGCGCGCACCTGGTGGCGCTTGGGCTCTTCGCCCCCGTCACCCGCAGCTGTCCTGGCCTCTCCCCTTCCCTGGTCTCTAGGGGGCTCCCTTGCTCCCGTCTCCATTCCTATGCCCCCTCCTTTGCAGTTGGCTTGGATGCAGCTGGTAAGACCACAATCCTGTACAAACTGAAGTTGGGGGAGATTGTCACCACCATCCCCACCATAGGTGAGTCCAGAGGCGAGGCCGGGAGGAGCGGGCGCGCAGCGGCAGGCCTTGTGTTCCCCATTCTGCTCAAGGCCCTTGTCCCTGTGCCAGGAACTGACCCTGACACCAGATAGGGTTGCCTGAGAAGTGGGTCACCATATCTTTATCCTGGATGGTGCTGAGGCTGGGTGGATGTGACCTAGGCCCTCCCGATCTGTGGACTGCCAGCCCTCTGGGTTTCTGTTCCCTTGGGACTCAATCATTACTTTCTGGGTTTTTGTCCCCGCAGAATCCACGTAGTTTCAGTGAGTTCCTTCCTTTTAGGACTATTTCCTCAAATTTTTTTCATTTATCTGCAGGCTTCAATGTGGAAACAGTGGAATACAAGAACATTTGTTTCACAGTCTGGGACGTGGGAGGCCAGGACAAGATTCGGCCCCTGTGGCGGCACTACTTCCAGAACACTCAGGTGGGGGTGGGGCTCCCCAGGCCCAGGGGAAGAGGTGTTAGGGTCAGGGAAGACTGAGATGTTGGCCTAGGCTGGGCCCCCAGGCCTGGAAATAAAAACCCTTAACCTCCTTCAATCCCTCCTTTTGTAGGCTAGCCTCTACTCATCCTTCAGAACTGACCTTAGTCTTCTGAGACTTAGCCACCTTAGGCTTCTCTCCGGAAGTAGGGTTCGGGGTCCACACCACCTGATTTAGCTCTCATCATATGCATATATCTTTTAGCTCAACGTCTTCAACAGACGCTATTATTTGCAGGATGTCTCCAGTGTGTGCCAGGAGGTCTGCAGAACCTTAGTGGAAGTTTACTAGATGGGAGGGATTTAGACACAGTTTAAGATGTGAAGAAGAGAGAAAGAAACTAGGGATACCCCAGGTGGGGTGATTGCACCTCCTTTCTTCCTTCATATCCAGGGCCTCATCTTCGTGGTGGACAGTAATGACCGAGAGCGGGTCCAGGAATCTGCTGATGAACTCCAGAAGATGGTGAGCACCCAAAGGCCTGGGAACAGAGCCTTTGGTTTGGAGACGAAGAAGCCTTTGTGCTGATGTGGAAGTCAGGAAATGCCTCACAGGCCTTGAATATGCATTTCTCTGTGTGGACATAGACATAGGAATATCTCACCCTGTTTTGAACTTGGGTCAGGTAAAAAGTATAGGACTGACTTTTCCCTTGAATTTTCGTGTCTTCACATCTGAGTCTTGAGAAGTTGGTGGGGAGAGGGGAATTATGTGTGGTTGAGAGAAACATGATCTCACATTCTTGGTTTAACATTAGAAAATTTTGTCCTTTTATCTAGGACAAGTACTCAAATTAGAAAAAGGCCCTTTATGGACTTAAGGTCAAAATGGCCTCAAGCTGACTTGTAATTCTGTGTCTTCTGTTTACCAGTAGACTACACAATGCTATATTTTCCCAAAATATGCTAAGAGGTAGAAAGGGGGGCTCTCCTCCACAGCAGTGAAGAGGGAGCCAGAAGACCCTGCTCGGACCCCAGATTTCACCCCTTTTGCCTCTCAGCTGCAGGAGGATGAGCTGCGGGATGCAGTGCTGCTAGTGTTTGCCAACAAACAGGACATGCCCAACGCCATGCCCGTGAGTGAGCTGACGGACAAGCTGGGGCTGCAGCACTTGCGAGGGCGCACGGTAAAGGTCCCCCCTCTTCCAAGGGAGCAGCAGGCTGGGGCAGAAAGTGAAGGCATTCCCTTTCCTGCCCTGCTACTGACTCTCCTTCTCCCCACAGTGGTATGTTCAGGCCACCTGTGCCACCCAAGGCACAGGCCTGTACGACGGGCTGGACTGGCTGTCCCACGAGCTGTCGAAGCGCTAACCAACCAGGGGCCGGCCCCTGCTGCCCAGAAGCTCCCGCGTGCGTCCCGGGATGACCAGACTCCCGGACTCCTCAGGCAGTGCCCCTCACTCCCACTCCTCCCCCACAGACATGGCCTCTGCTCCTGCTCCCACCTGCATGTTCCCTGTTGTTGGAGCCTGGAGCCTCCTCGCTGGGCACGGAGGGGTCTGCCCTCCTGCCTGCTGGGACCTGTAGAGGGGATTCCAGGACCAAGGCCCCTTCTTCCAGAGGAGGAGCAGGGATCTGGGTTTATTTTTTGTTTTTTTCCATTTTGGGGGGGGTACCCTTAGGGCCAGGTGGGGGAGGAGGGAGGGCTCTGGGTGGTGCTATGATGTGGCACTGGATATTGAGTAATAAATTTGCTGTGGTTTGTACACGTGTTGTCTGTAGCCTAGAAGCCTGGGGGCTGGGTTACTGGGTGCAAAGAGACAGTGTCGGGGAGGCTCAAAAGCAAGTAGGTCTGCAGGGCCAACCCCTCTCCCACTGCATAGGCATTGCTAGCTTAGCTTCTCCCTGCTTATTCTTCATGCTGGAAGTACTTTAGGGGATCTGGTGGAGGGAATCCCATTCCTTCCCCAGTTCCAAGGAGCCTTAGCTGAGAGTAACAGGATCTACCTTCATGGTTCTCTAAACCGTGTAATTCCCATTCCTGCCAATCTAGCTGCTTAGAGCAGTGGTTCTTAATGATTATGCACATGAAAATTGAAGGGGAGGGAATATTCATTAAAAATCAGGGTCCTGAGGCACACTTCAGAAAATGTGTTTCATCAAGACTGGTCTGAGGCCTAAGAGTGCACATCTTTAAAATTATCCAGGCGATTCTCTCCCTTGTAGTCTTTCAGCCTTATTTTATAAAACCCTGATGGGGCCTTGGGGATTGTACTTCCTCACTGGGCACCACTGGAACTCATTCTGCCACCTGGAAAGACCCCATCTGTGGGGAATAGGAAAGTGT
Source organism: Manis pentadactyla (assembly GCF_030020395.1). Taxonomy (NCBI): domain Eukaryota; kingdom Metazoa; phylum Chordata; class Mammalia; order Pholidota; family Manidae; genus Manis; species Manis pentadactyla. The sequence continues at coordinate 125,745,056 of NC_080025.1, forward strand.
ATGTATGGAACCAGGGCCACAGACTCTTCAAGTACGGTTCACTCTCCCCATCTCCCTTTGTGGTCCAGCAAAGCTTAAAACCCACCATCACCCCCACTATTAGTTTTTGCCTTTCTCCCTTGTTTCATGTTGTTAGTGTCTCCAGGTTCTGGTCTAGTTACCTCCATGAACTTCACAGGAACTAAGTTCCGGAGGCTCTTGGCCAGCAGAGCCTTTGGATGGGGAGGGCTGGTATCCACAGAGGCAGCAGTGCAGCTGGAGACTATAACCCAGGTTCCATGCCCTCCGGCACCTGGGCCATTCTTACCCTGCTCCTGAGCCAGCCCTTTCTAATGATTATGAGTAACTTGAGCCTTGATGATTATCTACCTAGGGTTTCCTCATACTCCCTGAAAAGTGTCTTCTGAGACATTCTGGCCTCGCCCTCTCAAGGGCCATAAAAAGTTAATAGATTTTTCTTGGGTATCTTGAACTCTAAAAACACTTGAGCCCCAAAGGAGACAGGCAGAACCCACTTCCTGGGGAGGAAAGAGGTTGATTTCTAGCCTTCGATTAATGTGAGAAACAGAAGTGGAGGAGAGACTTGCCTGAAGTCACAGGTGGCCGCCTGCCCAGGCTGAAGTTCTGATACCCTTCTTAGCCTACCTCGGTGTCTGAAGGAGTGTGGGGAGGCTAGTGCCAGAGGCCCTGGGCCTGCTGCGCCTGGACCCTGGACTGATGTCACTGGGCCAGTGCCCTTCCCCACTGTGGCAACCCCACAGTCACAATGCTCCTGGGTCACAGAGGCGCTGGGCCCTAGGCCAGCCCTGGGAAGTTCCCTCTGGGAACGTCTTCTGGCAGGAAGTATGAGCCTGATGTCAGGCCCTATGGCCTGTGGAACCTGACCACTGGGTAGAAGGCTGGGCCAGACAGAGTCATCACCTGTGGTGCTGGGCCCATGGATGAGGTGGAGTGGACACGAAAACTACCCAGACATGAGGACCTAAGGGTTGGGCTCATCAGCTGGGCGGGAGCCTACCTCACTTCTGAGCCATGTAAAAATACAGTCACTGCTACTGCAAAGGGTTTGGGCCACAGACAGGTAACAAAGCAAACCTGTACTTCAGCCATTTTTCCCATTGTCTTAAGTTCACACTTGCGTGTGTATGTGTGTGTGTTTGTGTGTGTGGAGTGGCACACTCTCAACCTGATCATTTCCTGGCCTCTGCCATTGCCAAGCCAAGACCCTTCTACCCCAGGCTTTTGCTCACAGATCCCCATTGCTCCATCTTCCCCTCTCCAAACCTATGCCAGGAGGTGCAGCCTCAGCCCTAGCCTTGTGCCTTGTCTTGCTCTGGCTGCCCCCTGCCCTCCATCCCAGCTCAGAGTGGTTGTTTCATCAAAGGGGTGAAGGCAGATTTGTGGGCATCCAGGGGAAGTTGGACCAGTGGAGTAACTTCAAGGCTTATGTTTCTCTTCTGGTTGTAGTTTGAGAATAAGATACTCTAGAAGTACTAGGAGCAATCATCATTTTAGAGAGGGCTATAGGCACCTCTGGGGTGGCACTACAGAATGAGGCAGTGGGAGTTCCTCTCACAAAGGAGCTGATCGCAGCTGAACCAGACAATTGAATCTCAACTGTCTGTGCTCCCATCCTTGTCCCTGGAGTCTGGGCCTACTTGAAAGAGGTCTTGCTTTTCTCCTGTCATGTTGGAGAAGTGGTCCTTGGGGATGGAAGTGCTATCCAGGCAACAGTGAGGAAGAGAGAAATAAGACTTAAAGCATTTCTTGGAAATCAGATACTGAAAGAAGTGGCCAAGGAAGAGAGTGAGGTTAACCTTCTGTTAGCTGGAAAGGGTGAATGTCTGTGACCTCTCTTGAGATCTTGAGAAGCCCTATGGCTACATTGGTAGAGGTGCCCTGAGATCTTCTCATACCTTAGATAAGAGGGTAGAAGGGCTGACAGCAAGGAGGCCAGCTTGGAGGGGAAGGTGTTTGGTCTCTACAAAGGGGTGATGCCAGGAGTGAAGACTGTAGGGCTCCTTGGTCTAGTTACTTGGCCGTAATGATTTGCCTCTTCTCCCTCCTCATGCTCCAGACCTGGGAGGTCTTGTTGAGCAACAAACATGATACACAAGCTGTGGTACGACTTCGGAGTTTGCAGGGCCTCTACCTTCTCTGTGAGGCAAATTGCTCTCTGTGCTACGGCCAGCCAAGGGGCAGTCACCACGGATGCTTCCTACTCTGTTTCCATTGCAATGGCAAGTGGACCCTCCAGTGCTTAATCGGTGGTTGTTATATGGAGTCTGATGGCGAGGATGTGTTCTGCAACTCCCGGGTCCTCTCAGCTTACCACATGTGGACTCCCCGGCCAGCCCTGCATGTCCATGTGATCCTCTACAGTCCCCTCAACCACTGCTATGCCCGGGCCGACCCCACCAAGGGCCGTGTCTGGGTGGATGCACCAGTTCCCTGCCTGGAGGAATGTGACTTTCTGTTGCATTTCTGAGATGGTTGCTACCACCTGGAGACCTCTACACACTACTTCTTATCCCACTTAGACCAGCTGGTCTCCCAACCCTCAGCACAGACCGCTTTTCACATGCAAGTGCAGCCTGGAGGGCTCGTGGCCCTGAGCGATGGAGAAGGAAGCATGTTATATCCTCAGGGTGCATGCCTGCTCCTGGGCTTGGGCTCCAGTCCTCACAGGGGCGAGGAGTGGTTCATCCTACAACACTGCCTGACCTGGGTCAGCCTCAGGTCAAAGACTCGGAAGTTCCTCTCTATCATCTATGGCAAGTATAAGGTCCAACACAGCCATGGAGGGAGGAAGGGCTGGCTGCTGAAAAGAGGAAAATTATTGGGATCAGCAAGGATTTCTGAACCTGGTGATAAGGGAGATCCTGGGGCTCCAAGAGGATCTCTTGGTGCCATTGAACACAAGAGATAAAGCAGGGGCTTGGGGAAAGTGGCCTGCGTTTTCTCCAGGCTGCTATGGTCCAAAAGAAGGTGATGAAGGCTAGAAGGGGAAGCAGAGGGAAGCCCAGCCATAAAGCATGAAGGAGGGACTGAGACCAAAGATGCCAGACTCAGGCATCTCCTGACATGTTCTTCCTCTGCAGATGAGCTGTGTGCTGCTTCTGAGCACTTAACCCCAATGTTCTTGTTCCAGTTTGAATATGATAGCAAGAGCTCCATCTTGCAGCTTCGTTCATCCAACGGTTGCTACCTAGCCCAGGTGAGCCCTTGGCTCTCTGAACAAAAGAACCCTAAAGCTCTCAGCGCTCCCTCTCTAGACAGCCTTTTTCCTTCAAGGCAGATGACCAGATAGCATGGTAAACTATGGAGGCCCTTGTCAATAAACATTCATTTTCAAACAGTAGGCCCATTTCCACCCAGTTTAAATGCAATTCAATACATTTTGACAAATGTGTATACCTACACAACCATGCCACAAGTTTATCACAATTTAGAGAGTATTTCCATTACCACAAAAATTCCCTCTTACCCTTTTTCAGTGAGTTCGCCTCCACCTTTGCCCTTCCCACTATCACTGAGATAGATTCTGTCACTATAGGTTAGATTTGCCTACTTTAGAATTTCACATAAATGGAATCATACAGTATTATGGTATCTATGCTTCTTTCACACAGCATATTTTTTAAACTCATCCAGAATATTGCATATCAGTACTTCATTCTTTTTTATTGCTGAGTAGTATTCCCTAATACTCCTCATAAACACAAACATAATTTGTTTATCCATTCACTTGTTTGATGAACACTTGAATTGTTTACAGTTTGGGCTATTATGTCTAAAATTGCTATGAACATTTGTGTACAAGTCTTTTTGTAAGCTTATATTCTCAGTTATCTCAGGCAAATTAGAGTGGAATTACTGGGTCACATGATAAATGTGTTTAATTGTCTAAGAAAATGTCCAACAGTTTTCTAAAGTGATTATATCCTTTTACATTCTCACCAGTAATGTATGACTGCTCTAATTGCTCCACACCCCTACCAACACTTGGCATTATCTGCCTTTTTTAATGTTAGCCACTCTAAAGGGTATGTAGTGGCATCTTATTATGGCTTTAATTTGCATTTCCCTTCTAATTAATAATGTTGAGCATCTTTTCAAGTGCTTTTTTGTCTTCTCTGTGAAGTGCCTATTCAAATTCTTTGCCCATTTGTTATAGATTGTTTGTCTTATTATTGAGTTAGAGTTCTTTGTATGTTCTAAAGTCAAGTCCTTTGCCATATATATGTATTACAATGTTTCTTCCCAATTTGCAGCTTGCCTTTTCATTTGCTTATTGGTGTCTTTTGAGCAGCAAGCTTTTAATTTTTATGAGGTCCCATTTCTCCATTTTATAAATGATTAGTGTTTTTTTGGTCCTGACAAATCATTAACAACCCCAAAGTTGCAAAGAATTTTTCCTATGTTTTCTTTTAATTGTTTTATAATTTAACTTTCACTTTTAAGTCTAAGATCCATTCAGAAGTGATGTCAGAGATGGGTCTCAGGTTCATTTCTCTCCATTTGGATATCCAGGTCCCTTTTGGATACTGGCTCTGGGATACAGCACAGACTGGGGAAGTAGAAGAACTGAGGCCACAGAATGTTTCCCAAAAGGAATCTGAAAGCATAAAAATACCCTGGGAGAATGAAAATGGCTAATGGGAAAGAGGATCTAGGAATAAAACTAATGGGAAGAAAGCTGAGAGTTTTGGTCATTACTTCCCTTCTCTGTTCTGGATATTCGCTCCAGCGGCACCATAGGACAGTAATGGCTGATGGGCACCAGCTGGAGTCTGACACCTTCTTTTGTATGCACTGGAATTGTGGCAGAATCATCCTGCAGTCGCCCAATGGACGTTTCTTGGGCATCATAGCCAATGGCCTGCTGATGGCCAATGCCAGCATTCCAGGTGAGTCATCCAGCCCCCTGCCCTGACAGGTTATTCCAGCCAGAGGTGTTTTCAGAGGTATCTGGAATATGACAGAAAGAGCACTGGAAGTTGAGGTCAGAAGATCTGGGTCTGTATACTTGCTGAGTCATTGAATTTTTTTCATCAATTGGGCAAACCACCACTTTGAGCCTCAGTTTCATTGTCTCCATTATCAGTGGAAGTGAGGTAAACCTGCCTGCCTCCCAGCATTATCGTGAGAATTAGATTCACACATCTCAAAGGAAAGAAAACTAGTAAAATTTCTTGGGCTCCAGACTATACTAAGTGCTTTCACAAACACCTGGCACATAGTAGGTATTTACTAGATGTTAAAATACTGGGAACAGCCTTTGGAAATTAGTCTCCCCCTTCCTGCTTCCGTCAGGGAAAGCATCTAGAGACAGACTGTCCAGATAACTTCTTCCTACTTCTTTCAGGCCCAAATGAGGAATTTGGAATTCAGTTAGCCAACCGTCCTTTCCTCTCATTGAGAGGTCAGTACAGGTACGTGGGCACCTCTGCAGAACACGACCTCATGCAGTGCAATATGGATCAGCCCCACTGTATTCACCTGTTGCCCTGTCACCAGGGCATCTACCACTTCCAGGGTGAGTAGGTCCTCTTCCTCACCCCTGGGTTCATAGGCTAGCCCCACCTTAGCCTCAACTCAGACTGCAGGGCCTGCTACTCAGAGCCCACTCAACATAAAAGGAAAACAAAGTTTCTATTTGTCTTCACACTTCAAGGCCCCCAGATTGGGTTGGCAGAAAAGAAACCAGCCTCCTGCATTTCCATGGAGAGACCTGCCAACGCAGGCAGGGTAGGGCAGTCAGGGAGGGGAACTCCCCTCCAGAATGCCTTACCAGCTTCAGCTCTTCCTCCCCAGCACAGGGTGGATCCTTCTGGTCAATAACATCCTTTGGCACCTTTCGCCCTTGGGGGAAGTTCGCCCTCAACTTCTGTATAGAGCTTCGGGGGAGCAACTTGCTCACAGTACTGGCACCCAATGGCTTCTACATGGCGATCCGACTGAAGTGGCACTCTTGGCAGACAGCGAAGACATTACCAAGGAATGTATTTGGGAATTTTAGGTAAGATAAAGTGGGGCAAGGTCCAGGGAGCCAGAGCTGGACATGAGGGGCAAGAGAAGAAGGGAGGCGAGTGGGGAGATATGAGAGTAAGACCAAAACACACACTCAGCCTGGCTGACTTCTGACCTATGACTTGATGGACTCAGGCATTTATTCCAAACATGTGCCTTTCATATCAGGGCTTCTAAACCTGGATTTACTGGGGAGAGGCGAAGAAGTCAGACCTAGGTTCCTCACTATTGTGCCACTGACACATGGGCTTGCACGCAAGCCTGGAGGGGACAGGATGAGGTAGTCATGCAGCCATCTCGCCTCATTAAGATGACGATACAGTTTTGCCCCATTTTTGGGAGAGACATTTAACTCTGAGGGTATACTTCCTACCCTCTTCACTTTCTATTCCTACACCCCTGGATTCCTGGGGTGCTGATGGCTCCCAGATATTTATCTGCAGCCCTAACCCTTCAGAACTCTAACCTCATCTATTTCCAACTTCCTGATTGACAGTTGACTTAACTTCATTCTGCCATCCCCTCAAAATGAGCCTTCTCCCCTTCCCTTCTGAAGGTGAGGCCTCCTGTCCTCTCCATGGCCATCCAGGACATTGCCATCCTCTCAAATGCTCTGGCTCAAGACCTCAGCACCATCTCTCCTTCCTTCATTTCCTTCTCTTCCCCAAACCCTGCAGATTATTGGGTGCTTCTTCAACACCTCTTGGGTGCTTTCTCCTTCTTAATTACCACTGTCCCCCATGGTTCCAGGCTTTTCACCAAAAGCCTGCACTGCGATAAGGGCCCCCAGCAGCTCTCCCTGCTGCCAGATCTGTCCCCATCCAATCTCTTCTCCACACCAAGGTCACTTTCCTAAACTCTGTCCCCATTCCATCATTCCCTGTTCACAATTCTTCAGGCCACCTTGCTGCTCTTAGCCCTGTCCTTTTACAACTGACCTCTTTCCTGACTTGGAAAGTCATAAGGATGTTGTAGAAAGTGCTTCAGTTTTGATATAACATAGACATGGAACCCAGAGCTAGTAGGGCTTGTCCTGGTTTCGTCCATATTAACACTGTGGCTTTGGGGGTGTTGCTTTAACATTTATAAGGGCTTGGTTTCCTTTTCTGTATAATGGGGGTAATATCTACCTCATAGAGTAGTGTAAAGGCTAAATGACAAAATGAATCTAGATATAGGCCTAAATATGTTCTTTAGAGACATGTAGAACAATGCAGGTTCACTCTTTTCCTCCATTTTCTATCAGTTTCCTACACAATTTTTCCTGTGGCCAAAGTTGGAAAAAGAAAATGAAATTCCACAGGGCCTGTTTTCTTATCTATTCCATGAGGTGTTTGGAATGTACTAAATTTCTCAGGCTTCTTACAGGCCTGACATTCTAATAGACCGTGTATCATAGTGATTAAGACTTCATTTCTGGACTCAGAACTGGGTTCTAATTAGGTTTTTTATCAGTTAAACTTGTGGTTTGACCTTGGGCAAATGATCCTTTCAAAGCCTGATTCTCATGGGCAAAATGGGAATATAGTATTTATCTCATAGGATTGTGGTGTGACACAAGATAATGATTGTAAAATGCTTATAAACAGGCTGGAACCTAGTACACTTTATCAGAAGTCTTCTCCAATCTAGTTTGAATTCTTAGTAAATCTTACCTGATAACTACAGTCTCCCTGTGAACACCAATGATATTTTTGTGCCATTAATTTGATTTTTAAAAATAATTTCTACTGCCTTTTCCTATAAATTAACTTCAATACATCTGTGATCCCTCAAGAATGGAACAATCACTTTATTCTCTGTCTTCCCACAGGATCTTACCAGATTTTTTCCTAAAAGCCAGAGATCAACAAATGACTGACTGAGGTTTCTATTTCCTCTCCTCTCCAATTCCAGGTCAATGCAATGCTGCCTACCAAGATCCAAACCCTCCAGGAGAAACTACTGCACAAAACAGAACAGAAACCCAAGTCAAGACCCATGAGAAGAACATCTGTTACACAGCTTGTCCTACCCAGTTTAGCAAAACACCTGTTTCCAGCAATAATACATCACAAAGGGCCACCCCCAAGTCCTGGTGTGCATCTGACTCAGTACAGATTAGGGGTCTGGATGTGGGTGGATACTGAGGCCCCAAGCCGCTCCAAGGTCTCTCCAGAAGAGGTGTGACCAGTGGTAGCCAGTTCTCCCACTGATCTCCCCATCCCCAGCCAGAACCACTGTGTCTTTTCCCGTGATCCTGTATGGAGCCAGCCCTGCCCTGAGGAATTCAGAGTCCACATATGACTAGGTGTCCTTTAGCTTTAGAAGGAATGAAGGATTATTGCTCCTATGGCACAGGAAAATGGTCATTACACATTATGCCCATAGAGCTCTCTCCCTCACCACCAAAGTTTACCAACCATCCCACTTTATCATTAACTTTGATCCAGTCAGTTGGGCACAACAGGTACTTTCCCCATCACTGCCCACCTTTAATAGGAGGCTGAAGTGATATGCCCAACGTCTCATGACTCAATTCTTTAATTAGAGTGGATTTGAATGTCTACTACTCTTTCCATCAAAACAGAGCTTCCAAAATGACTGTCATTCTTGCACTGTCTTCATAAGGTTGGCCTTTATCTACCTAACCAGCTGCCCTGTTAATGTTTTTATTGACATAGACTCTTAAGTATGTTTATTTGGAAAGGAATATTTTAATTACTATCATAAAATGAAAGACCAGAATTACTTGCCATAAATAGAAAGTGACCATAAAAATAAATACAATGAAAACAAAATAATGTTATCAAATCCTAATAAAATTTCCCTTCCAGGCCCAAGGCTCAGAGTCTGAGGCTCCCTTTCCCTCTGTTAAAAAAAAGGAGATTAGCAACTGTTACAGAAGAGCTGAAAACTAGGACCAAAATGAAAACTCTCTTTGATGCAATCAGAAATGAAAGGGAGTCCAAAGGGAAGTCATTTTCTCATCTCTGACTCAGTGTTATTTAAGGCAGCATCCACACACCTCCTAAAATATTCTCAAATACCAATAGTGACGCTTGCCCCCCACTTTTGGGAAACTGTTTTTTTAAGTCCAGAGAAGAGAAGCTGAAACTGGAACATGAGAGATTCCGCTGAATAGAGAAAAATGACCTTAGATTTTGTAAGAATGTTTCTCCTTAAGAGATCTAAAAGAATTTCATAAAAAATTTAATTCAGTAAGTGAAGGTTCAGAACACTAGAAACCAGGGCATATCCTTTCCTAGAGAACATGAAGAACAGGCCAAAAATGTGGAGTGGAATACATTTTCCAGAAAGATAGGACCTTGGAGGCCATTTAAAAGCAGAATGTTTCCTTAGCATTTCATAAATACGTATGCACACACAGATGTGCAGGCACACATATGCACAAGAACACACATGCACAAGGACACACACACACACACATTCTCTTATGCTGTGTTCCTACAAGTGCTGTCCACCCCCTTGAATGTGCTCAGCTGTAGGGCTTCAGCTGACAGCTCCCTCCATTGCTCACATCAGTCCTGTTGCTGAAGTGAATGCCTTAGCCTCATGTGCAGATTATCACCCCACAAAACCTCACCCATTTCCCTAGGCAGTCTGTCCAGCAGGGCCTCCAGCTTGAGTCTAGAGAAGGTAGGGCAGGAGCAGGTGCTCTCTATTATCCTTGGAATTTCATTCCAGAGCTGTGAGTCCCATAGAACTTTCTGTACTGATGGAAATGTTCTCTAATGTTTACTGCTCAATACAGCAGCCACAGGCCACATGTGATTATTGGGCATTTGATATGTAGCTAGTGTGAGAAGCTGAATTATTTTAATTACATTTAAACGGCCACAAGTGGTTAGTGGCTATTTATTGAGAAGCTCGGTTCTAGAGTATTTGATGATTAAAAAGATCTCTTGAAGGATAACTTCTGGACCAGAACCTATTCCAGATGGAAGTAAACGTGCCCACACACCCTGACACACACACCCTTCTTTGCACCATCATTTCATCCCCTGGAATTTGGGGAAAGAATCTGGAGGGATAAGCCCATCCCCCATTCCAAATATCCCCTTTACTACCCCTTTCCCTCATATTTCTCTCTTTCCCTACATCCCAAGTCTTCCCAAAAGGATCCTAGAGATTTTTCTATAGAGAGACTAAATTGAAAAGATTTGGAACTTATTGTCAAGAAGAAGAAAGCAAATATGCCCTGGGAGTATGGATAGAGGGACAAGCAGAATATGACAAATGGCATTTCTACTCTGTTTGCTGCTATGCAAAAAATGAATATACAGTTAAGGAATTCATATCTGTTTTCTTAGATTAAGTAATCATTGTACATTTTCTTAGATGTGGTAATGCTGCTGTGTTTATGTAAGAAAAGTTCCTTGTATTTTGGAGATGCATGCTAGAGAACTTAGGGCTACTATGCCATCACGTACTATCAGTGTGTATGAGCACTCGAACATCAAGATAGATACATACAAACATATACACATATGTAGATGCATAATAGATTGGATAGATAATGGTAGATACATTAGAGAGAAGATATATACATCACACGTTGCTAAATAGATAGATGACAGATAGATGATAGAGAGTCAGATGAAAGAGAGAGAGAGAGAAAAGAAAGAAAGAGAAAGGGAGGAAGGAAGGAAGGAAGGAAAATAGATGATAGTAGATAGGGCAAACTTTTTGTAATTGTTAATTGGACGGGTGGTAGTATGAGAGCTCATGAAAAAAAACTTGATGAGCAAGAAGAACTATGGTTAATTTAAAAAATATGTTTATTACTGTCAAGTGGAGGCCTTTTAAGGTGTGTGAGAAGTGGGAGGGCACGAGGCAAGGCCGGTGAGGAAGAGACACAGGAGGAAGGAGCGGTGATCTGCCTGGGCAGGGCGGCCTTAAACCCTCCCCACCCCACCTCCCTCGCCCGCTTGCCCTCCTCCCTCATTCCAGGCCGTGCAGCAGTGCGGAGTCGGGCCAGAGCAAGGCCTGCAGGGCACCAAGACCGGCGACGGGGGCAGTGGAAGGAAGGGCCAGGGCGGCAAAGCAGTGCCGGGTCCTGGGAGATCGGCGGTGGGGGGCAGGGGGCCTGCAGGGAAAAGAAAGGGTGAGGCGGGGCTTGTCGCCGCCAGCCGGACCCTGACAGCCTCTGACGGGGAGGAGCGGACTGCAGCTCTCCGCCTGGAGGCACACGCTCAAATCCCAGTCCCAACCCCTTTTCCTGCTCTTGGCTGTCAGGAGTACAAGAGCCCCAGGACACCAGTCTCTCCAACTTTGCGGGCCATGCCAGGGCTGAGAACAGCTGTACCCAGGTTCTTCTGATGACCCTACCGGAAAGCCACGCCCTTCCGGGGGGCAAGACGTCTTCAGCCCTCCCCACACCCTTCAGGAGTGAGGCCTGGCCTGGATTCTTACCCCAGAAGGGTTTGAGACAGGCTTGGGGTGGGGTGTCACTCAGACACCTGTCTGGTGCTGTCCCCCAGAACAGATGACAGCAGGAAGGACCCAAGGGCCCCAGGGCAGGCAGGGCTGCTGCGGACACACTGCCAGGGGACCGCTAGAAAAGGTAAGGAGAGAAGCTCAGCTGCCAGTGGTGCCCCCCGTTTAGGACTGGGACCCCAGGGCTGCAGGCGCCCAGGCTGTATCCTATATGACTCCAGAGGGCGCCATTCACATAGTAAACTGCGGGGATGGCGCTTTCTGGAAGTGTGCACTGTGGGGGCCTGGGCAGTCAGGATTCCAGCTCAGGCCTTCATGGGATGGGAGAAGCAGGGAGCCCTTCAGTTCTCCCAGTTCACAGATTCCGCTGTCCTCCCGGATACCTGTGCAGAGATGGTCCTCGGGGAAGCACTCGGTAGAGTTGGGGCAGCACCTGCAAGGTGAGGGGAGATCCGCTCAGGGAGGAGCAGGGGCCCCAGTACCAGTGACAGTGAGAGGCAGGGAGCTTCTGGGGAAGGCAGCGACTTCCAGCAGGGGTGGGAGGAGGTGGGTGCTGCAGCCCTACACTGCCCTCCTCCCCAGGCAGGGCCTTAGGAAGCTGGGGAAGAAGTATTAAATGCCAGAGGTGGGAAACTGGGGAAATGCAGCCCTAAAGAGTAGGACTGTATGTGTGCAGCATCTAATACAGGGCCTGGCACATGGGAGGTGCTGAGTAAATGCTTGGTGGATAGACAGACAGATGAACAGAGAAATCACCTGGAAGCTGCATTTCCCACTTGAGCTTCTCTTGTCGGCGCCATTTGGCTCTGCGGTTGGAAAACCAGACCTGAAATGGGCAGGAGCAATGGAGCTCATTATGCTGTCCACCACCTGGCTCTGACTGCTCTCACCACAGGCCCCTGGCCTGGACTCGGAGCGCACACCCTTCCTCAGGCCGCACCTCCTCCCTCCCTGCTCCAGCCTTTGCTGTCTGTCCACTTCCTCAGCTCAAAGGCTTGCCATGGGGAAGAGGAGAGCAGTTGGCAGAAGGGAAACAAGGAGGGTCTTGTCTCTGATTTCTGCTCCAAACAAATCTGTTTCCGTCTTCCTGCCCCATCCTCCACCTCAGAGAACCCAAACCCTTTCCAGCACAGACTCTCCGTCCTTGTGGTTTGTGCATTTTGTGTGGCAGTGCTCACTCACCCTCACAGTGTCCTCAGGCAGAGAGGTGGCAGCAGCCAGCTTCCCACGGGCCGCTGAGTCAGGATACTGCCCATGCTGGAACTCTGCAGAGATGGAGGGCACATAGCAAGGGCATGGGAGAGGAGCAAGTCCTGGGTTTCCCCTCAGGCCCTGCTCCTCACCAGCTACCACCCTAAACTACCCTCCTCGCCCATGCAGGATGATCCACAGCCTCCCCCTCAGCCTTTGCCCACAGGCCTTAGGGCCGTTGCCTCCAAGCGTTACACTGCCCACCCCAGCCCTGGAACCTTTCTCCAGTGCCTCTGCTTGTTCTGGGGAGAAGACAGTCCGATTCCTGTGGCCAGTCCCTGGGTGAGGACCCCGGGGCGCCTCAGAACCACTGTGGGGAGTGCCAGGCACCAGAGGCAAAGCTGCTGCATGAAGGGCCAACGGCTTATGGTGGTTTGTGATGGAAATTCCTCTTGTCAGATGGGGTCCCCGAGTCCCTGGGGCTGTGAATGGGGACAGCATGGGTATAAGAGCAGAGCTGTGCTGGGGGTGAGCATTCACAGCTACTTGGAGGCCACTGCAGGGGCACTTGGTAGGAGGCATGCTCAGTGCCACGATGGGTTGTGTGCTTAGTGTTTTGGGAAATAGCAGCAAGGTTGCATGAACCCACAGAACACAAAGGGTGCTCTGAGAAGCTGTGCGCAAGGCAAAAAAAGGGGTGTGGAGCCCAGGCCTGCCTCTTCCTCGGCAGATCCTATGAACCTACAGACTGGGGGACCTGGGTTATGTTCCAGGATGTGTCAGCAACTAGCTGGACACCTTGGGTAAGTCATTTCCCTTTTTTGAGCCTCAATTTTCTTCTGCCAGGACAGAATAAGGCTCCCTTCCAGGCCTTCCTTATTGTCTTATTGTGAGGGTGATTCAAGAAAGAACAAGAAAGGGTTTCGAGAACTATAAGAGCTTCAAAACCTGTAGGTTTGGTTCTGATCATCCCTGGGGACAGCTCCAAGACCCACCTGGTGCCCTGAGCTGTGCTGCCCAGGGTAGTCTCTGTTCCTCCTGTAGTGCCCGCAGGACTCGGTTGATGGAGGAGACCTGGGGTGTTGAGTGGAGAGATGGTGCACAGACCCAGGGTTGCATTCTGAGGATATTTCCCAAATATTCTCTCTCCTTTTGTCTCAGCCCACAAATCATTGCCATGGGCAGCCTCTTCTCTCTCCCCATGCTTTCTTCTTCTCACCTGTTCCACCACCACTTTTCTGAAGAGAGCCCAAGAGCCCTGCCCCTCAGCCTGGGATGGCCCCACTGCCAAGTAGAAGGTATCTTCTTCCCAGACAGCCTATTTACCAGCCCTGATGTGGGCAAGGGACACCACTTACACTGGGAATCTTGTCCTGGGTGCACAGCCCTTCGACACAGAGCTGGTGTTGGATCTCCCAGGCAAAGAGGGCTGGGCACTCACCCTTCAGCTGGGCTATTCGAGCCACCACGGGGGGTGTGGCCAGACGAGGCTTGCTTCCCCCAACCCCCTTGGGCTCCAAAACACCTGTGTGGTAGTAACGTCCTAGGATCTTGCTCACACAGCCATTAGATACCTGGGTCAGGTGAGAATCAGAGGCAGGTAAGTGTGAAGGACAGAGGCGACTATGCCTGAGACAGAAGGAGGCTACCAAGTAAAGTGAGACTTCTTGGACCACAGAGTCTAGAGTGATCCAGCCTCATCTTTGGGAGTCTGCAGCTCCCCATCCCAGCCCCAAAGATGGTCTTCTAGGACGTAGCCCAAGTCCCAAAGGCCCTCAGTCTGCAGACTCCCCTGAATAAAGGCCCCTTCTCCCTGCTTCTTGTCCCCACCACTGGGTGAAGTTCCCAGCATACTACCTTAAGTCTCCGTGAAATGTCGCAGGGCCGCATCCCACTGACTGCCAGCTGCACGATCTGTTGCCGGGTGTCCAGGGGGAGGGGCCGGCCATTCACAAAGAGACCCCCCAGCTGATTCACACTGCTGACCCCTGGGCATGAGAAGGAGGCACCCGCACACTATGTCTCCCCTCTCCCCCGCCCACCTTTGGCATGGAGGGTCCTACAGCCTGGCTTCCCACCATAGAGAAAGTCCTATCCCCAGGGCCTCTTCTGTTACCAAGGTCTCCAAACATGTCACTTTCTTTGGAACTGGCTCATGCGTGAGTCTTTGCTCCTTGGCCATATGCACTGACCCTGTGATCTAAGGGAAGCAGGGTGGAACAGGGAGGGGCAACTAGACAAAGCCCTCCCCCCCACCGAGACATTGGTCAAGGGCATGGAAACCATGTGGATGGAAGCAGAGCCCTGAGATATTCCCTCTCTCCTTATTCCACCCTGTTCTTCCCATGTCCCCCAGGCACCTTACCATCCTGTGGCATATTCCAGGTCCCCTTGTCACAGGAGAGCAGGAGCTGGAAAGACTGGGGGCAGGCTCCTCTGACAGTCCTTCTTTGGTCTTGGGGCTGAGCCTACAACAATCAGGGGTTATTTGGGTGAAGTCTCTTTCTGAGAATGGTCTTGAATGTAGTGTTCGTGACAGGTCAGGTTTTTTTAAATTTGCCAGTAGGTTGGCTATGAAAATTCAAATTCTCTTCACTTAATTCAAACTCTCTTTACTTAAACCCTTCTGTGGTCAACTAAAACATCACAAGGCCAACAGAGGACTGGATCTTTCTGGATGTCCTGATAAGAGCCTTGGAGGTGGGGTTACTCTCATTTCTCAAACATCTATTTTAAGAGGTCAGGGAGATAAAAAGGAGGAATGTTTCCAAATGCTCAGGCTTTCCCTTATTCCAAATGGACAACTGTCACCCCTGACCCCTCAAAAGATTCCTCAATCCTGGGTGATGCACTTGGGCTGGGCTCCTGCCTCCTAAGCTCAGATCCATAGGTCAAAAACCAAAACTTAGGATATTCTGCTCAGCCATGGGAGGTCTTCAGTAACTAAAGATCCCAAATGCCCTGATTTGAGACTGGAGACCAGGTTCAAGGCTCTGCCTTCACTGTCAGGCAGCTCCTGAGGTTAGATTCTCCAAACCACCAGGCAGAAAGCTTCCCTCAAAACTACTAAGGGGAGGGTTTGCTCCTGTCTTTTATACTCTCCAGGTTAACTTGGTTAACACGGGGACTCAGTTCTAACCCCAGGCACTGTAAACCTCTGCCCACACACTGAGAGAAGATATGAACAAGCCGAAAGTCCTGGCTTCTCCTGGGACACACATCTCTTGGCAGCTTCTGACCTGATGGGGCTGCTCATTCCTTATGGAGGTATCTTCTCCCCAGACAGCCTATTTACCAGCCCTGATGTGGACAAGGGACACCACTTACACTGGGAATCTTGTCCTGGATGCAAAGCCCTTCGACACAGAGCTGGTGTTGGATCTCCCAGGCAAAGAGGGCCGGGCACTCACCCTTTAGCTGGGCTATTTGAGCTCCAAATGTTAAATATGGAGCATTTTGGACCTCACAATGAAGATTTACTCTCAAAGCCCAATTCTCTGAGATCAGACACTCACTAATTCAACTAACACCAAAGGCATGTCAAAAGGAGGAAGGCAGAAGTTGGAGAGAGCTGTCTGCTAACTGGCACAGAAGCCACTGCGAGCACAAGAGAGTCTCTGGGCAGCAAGGACACCGGTCATGGGCCACCATGTCTTTCTTGCTTTCATCAGCAAGTAACTGGAGTTGATACCACCTGGAACCCTGGCAGTGCTGGAGGTCACCCCAGAGAATAGCTTGTGCATAGAACTTTCCTGTAATAACCATGCTATCTTGGCTCAATTAACTAATCTGCAATTATTTACTGAATAAAGGGTATTAATCATGAACATATTGCTGGTTACTCAGGATGAATGGAATAAAAAGAAAAGGGACAAGGTTTTTGCCCTCCAAGAGATTATTGTGCAACTGGGGAGAGACCAGCGCAGGTGAAGCAACAATGAACCTGCAAAGAAAATGGAAACCAGTGCAGCTTTTTAAATGCAATGAAGTCACTAAACTGGCTTTTACCCACTCTTCCCCAGGCAGTTAGAGACTCTTTCCCCTTAAAGCTCTCATCTTTCCAGAAAGTTAGGAAAGAAGGCAGAGGTTTTTCCAGAAGAAAATTTAAGGCATTGATTGGGGTTCCCACAAACCAGGAGCCACCCAAGGAGCAAGACTCAAGGAGATTTAGAAGCCAGCCCCTCACCAGAAGCCAAAATTTCCAGCTCCTAATCCTGGGATCCTTTCTCTACTTCATGTTTGTGTAATTGCCATCAAAGCAATGGAGAGAGGAGAGTAAAGCTGGGAATGTAAAGGGCTCTGCCCAGAGTGGGGTGGGAACTCAGAGTACCAGCCAAACCCTGAATCCTTGATGGGGCTATAGCCCCCTGCCTAAGTGACCAGACCTCAGAGGAGCTGTGGGGACTCAGGGCCAATTTGCAAACCTAAGTCATCTCCAAAATCATGCCCCAACTCCAAAACAGAAACCCCTCTCCTAATAGCCAGACCACACATTCCCAGCACCCATACTAGCTTGTCTGATAAAAGAACTGGTGCTCGCAGGTGAGAAAGCAGGATAGGGGGTTGAAGGGGCAGGAGAGTGGGTAGCTGCAAAGGCAGAGGAAGAGAGAAGTTGGCTTGTCCACACAAAGGCATGGAGACAGCATGGGAGGCAGAGCAGACAATGAGCCTGCAGGTGAGCTACCTGTGTGGAGGCAATGAGGTGGGAGCTTCAGTGAGAGGGTCTCATCTCAGTCTTCTACGCTGAGACCCCTGCAGGTTCCAGGGGGGCTGGTAGTCTGATCCTGTTAACAGCCTCCACTGTGCTCCAGCTTCAGTCCTGTCAGGGGGTCCAGAGCCACAGAAAGCCCGTGCTCAGGAGCAGAGGGCAGCCTTCTGGGAGCAGCCAGTGATGTCACAGGCCATGAGCAGAGGAGAGAGGAGGAGGGAGGTGTGAATGGGGATGACTGACACGGGCCCTGAGGCAGGACAAACCACAGCCGGTGACCCATTGTGTCCTTCCATGGGAAGTCCTCAGAGCCCACATTGTGTCAGCCTGCCACCCTGAAGCAGGTATAGAGCCACCGTCAGGCAGACCCCCACTCAGGGGCCAGTACTCCTGAAGGGAATGGGGAATATGGAAGTGGGGGAAATTCAGTCTGTATCTGCACAGTTTTGAATGCCCAGAAGCCCCAAAGTGACTTACAGAGCCACAGCCACAGCTTGCCAGTCAGAACATGTCTGGGTTTGGAGGCCAACTCCAGGATCCTGTATGTATTACCATAAAAGATAACTGGGTGTATAGACCGATATCTAAATACTGGCCAAGTTGGCTCCTAAATACCTGAGAGGATGAGGGTGCATGTGGAAGGGTGTGTGCTATGCAGCACCAGCAATCTCCAGTGTGTCTCACCAATGCTCCAATTGGCTTCTTGACCAAGGATGAGTTCTTGCCTGGAAATAGGGGGCTCCTGGATGGCAGGATACTGGCAATGGCGGTGGTGGTGGGAATGAGCCTCTGAGGGCTCCTGTGAAAACATATGCACCTGGTTTTCATTCCTCCATCTCTAGATGTCATCAGGCTCCACTAGGAACTTGGTCTTTGAGATTCTAAGTTATGAATGACACTCCTGTTCTCACAGAGGACACCACAAGACACGTGGCTCATTGCTGGGGTTGGGGGAACCAGTAGCTGGATGAGTGGTTCTTCAGAAGCAGGTTGTTGGCAGTGGAACACAGCCCTCCATGCATGGAAGCCTTGCCACCACTGTGGCCTCAGGCAGATCCCTTGTGAAAGAGCCAACATGGAAACGCTTGGGGCCCATCCCATGCCTTAGATTCTGTGAAACCCTCTCAGAAGTCAGGCTCAAAGTAAACAGGGTGTAGGGCAATAAGACTAGAACCAGACGGGGCAAGAATGGGTTTCCCTGGTAAACGCCTTGGTTTGTGAGGGAATAGGCGGGTGTTGTACGTTCAGCTTGATCCAAAGGTTGGGAATGCTTGTTCTTAAAACAGGGCCAAATGGATTACAGAAGTGGAGTTTCTACCTTCCCTCTGCACGTACTTCTCTTTCTCCAGCCCTGTCCAGCATCCTCAGGCTGGCCCAGAGCCCTGAGGCATGGCACTGACCACAGCACATGGTTTCAGCACCGTGGGCAGAACAGCATGTGTCCTACTGCCTCGTGGAGCCCATTCAGTTCCAGGGAAGTTGAGACTGCTGGTCAGTCTACTCAGCCATGCCTGGGTGGGAGAAGGTCCCAGGCAAGGCATGTGGGAGTCCTGCTCTTAGTCTTCCTTTCCCACCTCATCCCTTCCCCCAGATCTGCCCCTGCATCTGGGGGCACAAGGCTCTGTGTACTGACCCGCTATTCCCATAGACAGCTGCATGAGGCTGGAGATAGGCTATCAGGGAGAGAAGGGACAAGCCCTGGCAGATGGTGGTGGCAGCGATTTCCCCCATAAACTACTCTCTCCCCCCGCCTTTATGATGTGCTCTTGGGTCTGAACAAACACAGGCTTTTGACCCAGAGGGGATGGGGGAGGGAAAAGAGAGGATGGGCCTTGGCAGGGGGGCCTAGCAAGCCCAAAGACTCAGCCACACAGCCCTCTGCCCAGCATGCCAGACTGTTTGAGAAGCAAATATCTGCCTTCAGTGGCTGACTCTCTCAACCTCCCCCACCAGGTTTGGGGTTAATTGTCCCTCATTAGCTGGGCCCAGGCCCCAGGCTGCCGCCAGCCCCTGCCATCTGCTCACAATTATACATTAACTCAGAGGTCTTGCCACCCGCCAGCCAGGCTGTGCGCCCCTCTCCAGGACAGCCATGGCTATTCTAGCCTGCCCCTCACCCTGATGTAGAGCCCTGACCACTGGCTTCTTCTGTCCTTGGGAGCCCCTCGTATAAAGCCCAGTGGCCATGGAATACGATCTGTTCTTAGGAGAGGTGGTTGGAGTTCCCCTGTCCTCTTCAGGATGCTGTAAGACAAGACAAGCCCGTGCGTAAAGCTGGAGAGGGTGCCAGCGCAGCAGAGACAAGAGGCTTTGATCTGACATCTCACCTCGAGTTTTTGGCACTGTTGGGGTAGACAACACCAGTTGCAGGTTGTTTCCACCCCTCCCTGTGGCACATTTTAGTGAGCTGTGGGGTTCTGGCTCCATCTTTCCTCTTTCCAGGGAGCTCAATCCCTTGCCACCCCTCAGCTTTCCAGAGCGCACCAAGCCATCTCTCCAAAACCACTCTCTGACAGCCCGTGCCTCTTAGTTTAAAGTCACGGTAGTTTCCTCACTACAGAAACAAAGAATCTTCACGTTCTCTGGATATAAGCTTGGCCCCGAAGTTGCAACCCCCGAAGCCTTCTGCAGTCACCCTACTCACCCAGCCCAGCCCTTGCTCTAACGCCTGCAAATCCCTCCGCTTTTCTGCTTAACTTCCAGAACGCTAGCTAGCCGGCTCCCTCCCTCTGATTACGCCAGGAAGGGAGTGAAGAGCAAGACTTCCCGACTTTGGCTTTGAATGGGGGTCACAGAAATGCCCCCTTTCCCCGCTTCTTTTTAACCATGAGCCCTTAACCACTGAGCTCAATTCTGCCCATGTTTCTCTCCAGACGAGGCTTTGCCGGGTAGGGTAGGGTGGTGAGTCTGCACTCCCCTAGACAACCCCCGGTAGAGCTGGGGAGTTCAAGGGCTTGAGCCATGGGCCCAAGAGGTCAGGCAAGGAAACCATAAAAAATGTGAGGAGCGGGCTGGGAAGAGCCCAGCCCAGAGCCGCCAGGACCAGCCCTGTGCGCCTCCGATCACAACAGACCAGGGCGGTGAGATGATGCTCTGCAGCCATTCGGGGAGCGTGCCGTTGGATCCGCATGCGCACCAGCCTTGCCAGTGTGGGGCAAGTGCTGTGTCCTGCCTGGAGTTTCCAGACCCAGCCCAGAACCTGAAATTCAGTCTGTTCCCTGGGGACTGCCAGGTTCGTGCTCCCCCAAGTCTCCCCCACCCCATCCTGCCCCACTTTGCATGGGTTGGAGGATCTGGGGAGGCAGATGGTGGTCCATTTTTTCACACACTTTGTTTTAATAAACTTGTTTTTAAGACAGTGTTAGATTTACAGAGAAATTTCAGAGATAATACAGAGTTCCCAGATACCCTACACCCAGTTTCCCCTATTATTAACATCTTATTTAGCACTGTACATTTGTTATAATTAATAAACCAGCATTGATATGTTACTAACTAAAGACTACTCTGTATTGGGAGTGCCACAGTTTTCCCGCCTGTCCTCTTTCTGCAACGAGAGCCCACCCAGGACCCACTTTACATTCAGTCATCATACCCCTCTGCTCCTCTTGACTGGCAGTTTCTCAGACTTCTCTTGTTTTTGGTAACTGAAATTTCTGAAGAGCCAGGTACTTTGTAGAACCTCCCTCAATTGGGATTTGACTGACATTTTTCTTAAAATTAGACTGGGCTTATGGTTTTGAGGAAGAAGAAGAAAAAAGGTAAAGCACCACTCCCATCACAGGACATTAAGGGTACATGCGGTCCACACGACATCACTGTTGATGTTGACCCTGGTCACCTGACTGAGGTAGTATTTGTCTGGTTTCTCCCCTGCATGTACTTTTCCCCGCTCCTTTCCATACAGTACTTTTCTGAGGCAAGTCCTTGGGCACAACCCACACTGAACGGGTGGGAAATTGTCCTTCTCCTGCTGGAGGGTAGAGGATCTACATAAATCACTTGGATTTCTTCTGTCCAGATTTCTCTCTTCTCTCCCATTTATTTATTCAATAACTTATTTATATCAATATGGATTTATGAACTTATTTTGTTCTTTGGATTAGAATCCAGTATACTTCTTTATTTGTTTTATTGCTCAAATTGTTCCAGCTTCGACCACTGGAAGCTCCTTCAGTTGACTCCTGTCTCCCTTTGGCTACCCCCACCACACACACACCCCCACCACCCATTGCGGGTTTAGGTTTGGGAGGCACACAGTGTGTGTGTGTGTGTTGGAGCATTTCCCGGCTCTCTGGCACCGCAAGCTGCTCCAGGCTCCTCTTGTATACTTCCCACCCCAGTCCTAGAATCAGCCATTTTCCCACGGAGCCCTGGTACCGTTTGGTGGAGAATGGCATGAGAAAAGACGATCTGGACACTAGATCAGAGTGTCAGTGCTGCTAGGCTCTCTCAGCTGATGGAGCACAAAAATATCTGTGTGTACTAACCCTGTGTATAGACATATCAACAAATAATTCTACACGTAACCATTTGTGTTCAAACTATACATAACTTCATGCTGATGTCTGCATCTCTAATTCATTATTACACAGATCATTCCAGTTTCCTCCCTTGCTTGCTTATCTATAAACCCTGATAATCCTTGTGTACAATTTATTTTACCTTTAGTCTTACAAACTCCACTCGTTTCCAAAGTTACTTAAGTCAGCACATTTCCCCCATTCCCTTCACTGAAGCTGTTTCATACATTAGTAATACAGTTAGATTATTTTGTCACATTCCCCATTTCATTTTAGGATCCTCTGACCTTCACATAATTTTTAAAAATTTGCATACATTAAGGTTCATTCTTTGTGCTATGAAGTTCTATAGGGTTTGATGAATGCATAGTGTATCCACAAGAACAATATTATAGAGAATAATTCCACCATCCTAAGAAATCTCCGAAGGTTCACCTATTTAACCCTCCTTACCCCCCACAAACCCCTGGCAACCACTGATCTTTTTTATCATCGTTATAGTTTTCTCTTTTCCAAAATGTTATGTAATGGGCTCACACAGTATGTAGCCTTTTCAGACTGGCTTCTTTCACTTATTAATATGCATTTAAGATGCCTCCCTGTCTTTTCATAGCTCATTTCTTTTTAGCACCGAATAATATTCCATTATCTGGATGTACCACAGTTTATTTATTCATTCACCACTGAAAGACATCTTTGTTGCTTCCAAGTTTTGGCAATTATGATTAAAGCTGCTATAAACATCCATGTGTGGTTTTTTGTGCAGACATAAGTCTTCAGCTTCCTTGGTGAATACCAAGGAGCATGATCGCTGAATCCTATAGTAAGAATATGTTTTGTTCTGTAAGAAAGCACCAAACTGTCTTCCAAAGTGGCTGTACCATTTTGCATTCCCACTAGCAATGAATGAAAGTTCCTGTTGCTCCATGTCTTTTTCAGCATTTGATGTTGTCAGTGTTCCAGATTTTGGCAATTTTATTAGGTTTATGGTGGTATCTCATCATCATTTTAATTTTCATTTCCCTTATGACATATGATGTGGATAATCTTGTCATATGCTTATTTGTCATCTGTAAATCTTCCTTGGTGAGGTGTCTATTAAGGTCTTTGGCCCATTTTTTAATCAGGTTGTCTTCTTACTATTGAATTTTAAGAGTTCTTTGTATATTTTGAATAATAGTCCTTTATCAGATGTGTCTTACAAATATTTTCTCCCAGCCTGTGGCTTATCTTCTAATTCTCTTGACATTTTCTTCCAAAGAGCAGAAGTTTTTAATCATAATGAAGTCCAGCTTATCAATTATTCTTTCAGGGAGCATGTCGTAGGTGTTGTATCTAGAAAGGCATCACCATACCCACAGATATATATTTTTTAGAGCAGTTTTGGGTTCACAGCAAAATTGAGAGGAAGATACAGATATTTCCTGTATACCCCCTGCCCCTACACATGCATAGCTCCCCTATTTTCAATATCTCCCATTTATTATAACTGATGTACCTAAGCTGTAGGATTTATAGATGTTCTTTATCAAATTGAAGAAGTTCCCCTCTACACTTAGTCTGCTGAGAGTTTTTATCATGAATGGGGATTGGGTTTTGTTAAATGCTTTTTCTTCATCAATTGATAGTATTTTTTTCTTCTTTAGCCTGTTGATGTGGCAGATTATATTGATTAATTTGTAGATGTTGAACCAGCTTTCCATATCTGGAATAAACCCACTTGGTCATGGTGTGTGATTCTTTGTATACACTGGAATCAGTTTGCTGGTATTTTGTTGAAGAGTTTTTCATCTATGCTCATGAGCCATATCGGTCCTCAGTTTTCCTTTCTTGTAATGTCTTTATCTCTTTTGGTATTTGGGTGATTAATGTTGGTCCCATAAAAGGAGATGGCAAGTGTTCTGTCAGATAGCCAGCTTTGAGAGGGAGGGCAGGGTTTATCAAGCAGATGTAACTCAGGCTGAGAGACACATTAAGCTCATCTCGTGTAACTGCTTTCAGTACAGCAATTAACAGCAGAACCTTTAGAGCCATCAAACCTCAGTTCCTATCCCAGCCCTGCTCAGCCATCTACACGATCTTGGGCCAGTTAACTGTTAATTGAACAAATAATTACTGAACACCTACTATGTGCCAGGCATTGGGAGAATAACAGTGAATAAAGAAGACAAATTCAGGCTCTCTTGGAACTTACTTTTTTTTTTTTAAGGCTTATATTTTTAAACAACTATGCTTCACTTTTCCACATCTATAAAGTGGGACTATAATAGTACCTGCCTCAAAGGATTGTCAAATTATATGAGTTGATATATATGAAGAATATTATATTATTATTGTTGTTACTACTATTACTACCACCATTATGTGCCAGAAAGTAATACTATTGTCTGTTGACTGAGTTCAGGGGTTGGGGCCTAGGAGATTCCCAGGCCCGGCCTTGCTGCCTGAACTGCCCTCCTGTCATCTCTGTCTCTCTGATGCTTCAGTTGGCCCTCGTGATCTCTGGGCTTATTAAGCCTATTATATGAAATTTCTTCTCTGACTTAGACTTGTCTTACCTGGGAGATAGTTGGGTGGCTATCTTTCTGCTGCCTTTGAAATGTACCAAAACTTTTACATTTCTGAAAGGGAAGGGGATGAGGAGCATATGTCATTGATGATTCAAGGTCTTTGCCTATATGCTTTCTGAAGGTTGTGGGGTTTTGGCCTGGGGGAGAGGCAGGTGGGTGGTGGGCGAGCGACTGCATTAACTTAATCTAGCTTTCACTAAAACTAAGGCTGCAACTGGTGGTACATAGGAAAGCTCAGTGCTCCAGCTTGCTAAGTTTCCACTACTTAGCAAGACCCAAAAGCAATGGGGAAGAAAACTTCCCTTAGGTAAGGGTCCAGCCTCTGTCCCAGGAATCAGAGCTCTTCATCTTTGCTGTGCCCACAAGGGCCCCCACAGCAACACCTGTTCAGCCCAGCAGAATTCACGGCACCACCCAGAGAACAGCTATATAAAGATCAGTAATTATAAAGAATATCTCATTACTGTTTCTAGCTTGGCACCATCAAACACAACAACCAGACTTGAATGGTCCACTTTCCTGGGTTTCATTATCATCCCAGCTGGCATCCCCTTCGCCACCAATCCTCAGCTCACCTACTCCTCTTCACTGGCCCTCGGATCCTGAACTTTTTGTTCTACATCAAACCACTCTTGCTCTCTCGAGTCTCCACCACCTGCAGTCAATGATTCCCACTTTCCTGGGCTAATGCTTCACATTTCTCTCTCTCTGTTTTCTCTGCTTTTCTTCTGGAAGACAGTGCAGCACTGATGTTTATGGGAAGCCTCTGTTTACTCTCTGCTTCTCTTTTTCTCTCCAACTCTCCCACATTCAGACCATTCACTGCAGCCCTGACTTTCTCCATCTACTATGCCGGCTTCTTGTCATAGTTTCACATCCTAGTATTTTGAATTCTTTATCTTCGTTTTCTTTGTATTTCCTGTGATTTAATGTACAACAATAATAATTGTTCCAACTGAACAGTGTTTTGGAGAAAAAAGCTGGCTAGGGCAACTTGACTTCAGCTTCCGGGATCAGTCACTCCTGAACCTGGCAGATCAGGACGGTCCTGCTGTGTCTGCACACGGGCTCCCCCTGCAGCCTGCCCACCACCCTGGGTTTGGCAGGGACACTGAGCATGACCGCAATTGCCTGTCACCCAGGCTTCCCTCATCACAACTCCCCCAAGAGCCTGAGCAGTGTGACTCGCAGGGGAGTCAGCACTAGGTCAGAAAAGGCAAAGGAGATGCAGGCTTGGGAAGTCATGGCAACTGAAAGTGAGGCTCCCCGTCCCCCTTCCAGCACCATCCCCCAGCACCCCCTCCCCACACAGGGATGGCATTGAACTGACAGGCTCTGGAAAGCAACAGGGTAAAACTTTTTGGGTGCTCTTGCCACTATTAGAGGGAGATGGGTTTGAGAATAGAATTATTTTTCTCTTTTCAGGAATTTATTTTAAAACACCGGTAAAAGCATCGGTCAAATTAGCTGACATAATTTCCTAAAAATACTAATCTTAGTAACAGAAAATACTGTAACACAAAGCTTATCATTTTAACCATTTTTAAGTGTGCAATTCAGTAGCATTAAGTACATTCGCAACCTTGTGCCACCATTGTCACTACCTATATCCAGAACTTTTCATCATCCTAAATCCTGTAGCCATTAAACAATAACCCCCATTACTCCCTCCTACCAACCCTGGGGACTCCTATGCTACTTCCTGTCTCTATGAATTTGCCTGTTTAGGTACTATCTATAAGTGGGATCATGTAATATTTGCCCTTTTGTGCCTGGCTCATTTCACTTAGCATGCTGTTTTTGAGAAAGCAGTTCTTATGCATGTTTCCACTTCCCTCTTCTTTATCATCCTGGTCTCAAAAAATTAAAGCCGCTTTTGGAGCTATTGGTGGATGGAGCCTTGGGGAAGAAAGGAGGGGTCAGTTTTTGGGTCTTGGGCAATAATGGAGATGTCAGGCTATGAAGATGAAGGATAGAAGCAAAGCAAGTCTGTAAAGACATCAGTGCATGAAATGAGAGCCGGCTTCTTTAAGAGACTTGAGTCCTCGGAGAACCCCAGCTGAAAGGGGAGACCAGGCAAGAGGATCTTCCCCACAGAGCTACCAACCAATTCAAATGGGAAAGTGGCAGCTTGTGTCTCTCCCCCAGACGCTGGCGTTTTCCTGCAGCGGAAAGTGAGTCCCCTGAGTTTCTGTCTGCTTGGAAAGGTGACAAGGGGATGGGGCAAATTAGAGGAGTTAGGAAATCTAAGTGAGTCCTGCTTCCTAGTTTTTAAATTCTTCCTTTCCCAATCCACTTCCATCTCTTAATAATTCATTGACCAGGAGATGAAAGGGAAGTTTGAAGTAGGAGGAAGTAGTATGTGGGAAGAGAATGAGACAGAGAAGACACGTGAAAATCTGTCCTTTTGACTGCCTGGCATCTTTGTCCTGCCCCATCATGAGACACTGGGAGAACACCATGGACAGTGTGTGGAGGGGAGCATGTTGCCTAGAAAAATTAAGATTTAGGCCAAATTCTGCCACTTGTTCCCTGTGAGGCCTCAGCTTCTCATGAATAAATTAACCCTAGCTCACCTTTTTGTTTTCTTTTAGAGGGCATCTCTCATATTTATTGATCAAATGGTTGTTAACAACAATAAAATTCTGTATAGGGAACTCAATGCTCAATGCACAATCATTAATCCACCCCAAGCCTAATTCTCATCAGTCTCCAATCTTCTGAAGCATAACGAACAAGTTCTTACATGGTGAACAAATTCTTACATAGTGAATAAGTTCTTACATGGTGAACAGTACAAGGGCAGTCATCACAGAAACTTTCGGTTTTGATCACGCATTATGAACTATAAACAATCAGGACAAATATGAATATTCGTTTGATTTTTATACTTGATTTATATGTGAATCCCACATTTCTCCCTTATTATTATTATTATTATTATTATTATTATTATTATTTTTAATAAAATGCTGAAGTGGTAGGTAGATACAAGGTAAAGGTAGAAAACATAGTTTAGTGTTGTAAGAGAGCAGATGTAGATGATCAGGTGTGTGCCTGTAGACTAAGTGTTAATCCAAGCTAGACAAGGGCAATAAAACATCCATGGATGCAGAAGATTTCTCTCAAAACAGGGGGTGTGAGGTTCTAAGCCTCACCTCTGTTGATCCCCAATTTCTCACCTGATGGCCCCCCTGCGACTGTGCCTGTCTTAGGTTGTTCCTCCCTTGAGGAATCTTACCTGTCTCTGGCTAACCAGCCATCTTCCAGGGCCATAAAGGGAAATGTAAAGTTGGTAAGTTAGAAAGTAGCCTTATTGCTTGAAAAGGTTAGCTTTTTACTTCACCTTTTTGCTTTTGTCATAGGAAGTTGTATTAGTTTGCTACAGCTGCTGTAACAGAATATCACAGATTAGGTGGTTTACACAACAGAAATGTATTGTGTCACAGTTCTGGAGGCAGGAAATCTGACATCCAGGTATCAGCAGGGCGATGCTCCCTCTGATGGTTCCAGGAAAGGGTCTGTTCCAGGTCTTTCCCCAAGCATCTGGTTGTTCATTGTCCTGTGGCTAAAACTCCATTGTTCACATAATGTTCTTTGTGGCTGTGTTCTCTTCCCGAGGCATTTTGTTCAGAAGGACACTAGCCATATTGGATTAGGGTCCCACTCCACTACAGTATGACCTCATTTTAACTTATTACTTAACAATGACCCTATCTCCAAATACAGTCAAATTATAAGGTACTCTGAGGTAAGAACTTCATCATATGAATTTTAGGGGATACAATTTAATCCACAACAGGAACGGATCCATCATTTTAATTATGCCTTTCCTATGGTACCCTCTTAGTGCTGAGGCCTGGAGAAAGACAACTGGCTCCCCAAGAAGGGAGCATGCTTTTACTCTGTTCTGTCCTGTCTGGTCCCAAAGATGAGCTCTTACCACATTTCTTGGGCAGGGACTCTATTGCCCAGGAAGGCAATGATTTTGGCTCTCACTAATGTGCCATTTCAACATTTTACCCTCACTGGAAGTTCTTCTTTGTGGATTACTCCATGGGATCAACACCACTTTGTGCTGGTCATGTTCTTGGTGCTTTTAGATGTCCTTTTAGGTTCATTCTGCCTCTCCTTAGAATTTCTAGCCCTCAGAGTTAAAAGGAGGTCAGGAGCTAGCCAGGATTCATCTGATAAACACAGTCCTTAAGTTAACTGGCTGCCTCCTGCAAACACATTGACAATCCTATGACACCCAGAATATGTGAATTGGTGGGGAGAAAGAGGCCATGAGTCAAGCACTGGGCGAGGCCAATAAGGTCTCTGTGGCACAGCCAGAGAACAGCATGTGGCCGCCATGTACCTGGGAGGGGGGAATCCCGAAGATGGGGTAAAGGTTCTGGAAATGGGGTTGGGCTTGGGACAAGCAAGGCCTATTAAAGCAAATCCCCTCCTTAAAGATTCCCAGGACTTCCAAACCTTCTCAGACAATGTCTTAACCCAAGGAAAGAGCTTAGAGGAGATTTGTGGGTAGAAACTTCCAGATTCTACCTTGCAGTAGCAGAAATTTTCTTGGCAGAGAAAGGACAATCAAGTTGGATACAAGAGGAAAAAAATTACCCAAGGTGCTAGATAACAAGTTTCCAAGGGAGGAACACAGAGAATTGCCACAGTTGCTTGAAACAATGACTCATCCAGCTCAGCGTTTTGTTTCTGTGTCTGCAAAAAAAAAAGTATCATTTGATGGGGAAAATAAAAGATGGATGTGCAAGAGGCCTTGTGAAACAGCAACAAAAAAAACAGATAAGGGGAATGTTGTTAAAAGGAGAAAGTCTTTGACAATGACCTCAGCCTTTGTGTCTGGGGGGACGGGAGGTGGCCTCTGTGAGGCTTCCAAAACAACATCTCCTTAATGGATGAACTGGTAGAAGGACTAAGCTTGACTTTAGGAGTCAAATAGACCTGGGTTGGACTCCTGATCTCCTGAGTCTCAGTTTTATTGTCTTTATAATGGAAACAACATTTCTCCCATGGGATTATTATAGCAATTTCAGGAGAAAATATGATAATCCATAAGAAATATCTAGTACTATGCCTGAGCCATTGCAGAGACTGGATAAAAGAGTTTACAATTCACTTAAGCACAAATAGAAGGCAACATGAGGTTCTTAGTTATCAAAAATGATGAGCATGTGGATTATGCAGGCACACTGAAGTGATGCATAACAAAACCAGACTAAGCAAAAAACTGAAACACTGAAGAATCTTTTGCTATTTTTCTGGGTTGTTGATTTGTGGTCATATGGGACTCACTCCTATTCATTCTTTCTCCTGGGTGAATTCTGATCTTCAAGCTAGAAAGGCATAACCATCCATCATGCTGTCACTGGAGAGAAGCAATTTGCTCTCTTGCCAGGGTGCACTCGGGGTTGCGTTGGCCAGTAGATAGGGCTGGTGGGACCAAGCCCTGCAGAGTAGCTGCAACACTATTCCCTGAATGAGTGATAGAGCTGAACTTCTGGGTTCTTCTCTAGCATTATACAACCAGCACCTCCTGACCAACTACTACTGACATTTAGAAATGCCCTCCCTATGGGGTCTGGGGCAGGAGGGAGAGAAGGGCCTCTTTGACTTCAAGGCTGCCTTGTTGGGTAAAAGTTACAGTAACACCTACCTCCTAAACCATTACAACCCTTTTCTGTAAGCATTTATTATGCTCCCACTGTGTTTTGGTTCCTTCTTTCTGTCCTGTACTACCTGGTCCTAAGTTGTTTTAACACAGATATGAGGCATGAGGGTGGAATTTTTGTTTAGAGTGTTTAATCAGGATGTGTTTATTTTTAGTTTTGTTGTTGGACAGTCCCATCCTGGGGAGGTCTCCCTGTGCACTGGGTGAGAACTCAACCAGGGAAAAGTGTCTTGACTTTGAGAAATAATTCACCAATAGGCTGAGCAGGTACAAGCAAAGAGTAATTTAATAAGGAGAAAGTACATACTCAGGAAAGGAGTGCAGGCGTGCTTCTGAGCTGAGCAACAGTGTAGTTTAGTGAAGCAAATTACACACTCATGGAGGAAATGTAGGCGGCCTCCAGAGATAGGCAGCATGTGGGATTTGGATTGAGTGGTCTTACAGCTGGAGTTTAAGCAGAGGGTGGGGGTTTCTCAGAATAAGGAGGGGATTTCTGGGAAATAAGAGGACATTCTCTTTTTGTCCTTAGACGGTCTGCTTCAGAACTGCCATGGTGCCAAGTGGTGTGATTTTTAGTACGCTAATGAGTGTATATGTATTTGGAGTTGATCCTCCATGATGGAAACAGTCAGTTTTGGCAGGTCTGTTATCTGTACCCTCACTCCCCACATCCCAGGAGGACAGTTTACATGGAATGTTTAGAATATAAACAAGCATCTAGCTGAATGTAAACACCAGCCAAAGTCCCTAGCACCCCCTCCCTCATGTCTGGCTCTCTACCTACTATTACAGTTTGAGGGAAGAAACAAAATCATTGAGGAATATGAAGAAATCATAAGCAAGAAGGAAAATGAATGGAAGGAAAAGAAGAGAGAATAAGGAAAATGAATGACTAGTGGGGTGGGTGTAGCAGTAACCACTAGGATAGCTGATCAGATTTCCCCATTTGTATGGTGTGGTTAGAAAGAAGAAATTAGTCTCACCTCGTAGAAAAGAACAGGCTGGAAATCTTACTTCACTGGAATTCCATGGATAGTAACTCTCAGGAAAAGAACCAGTCCTAATCCATCTAAGGGAAATTCAAACACAAGATGGAAGTGTCTAAAGTTACAGTTAAAATGCACTGACATCCTCATGTTTGCCCCTAAACCCGGGAATCCAGAGTTCAGAAGAGACATTCTTTTTAATCATTTCGTTCTGGCCTCAAGGGCCGGATGGCAGTGGGAAAGTGCATGCTTGTTTGGCTATCACAGTGAGAAAGGGGGAGAGCCATAGCTTCAACTTGGCTTGGAGGAGAGGTCTGAGATGGGGAGAACAGAATAAGTGGGTAAAGTTTTCTGCAGAAATTGGGTCCCAAATGATTGAAGAATAGAGTTTTACTCTTCTAGGGTTTTATCACTTGACTCACAGTTCAAGACTTCAGTGCTCTTGGAGCAGGAGAATATTCCAAGGTCAGATCCTTTCTCATTCTCCTACCTTATTTTGGATTAGGAAAGCATGTAAATGGCTGTCATCCAAGAAGATGACATGAAGAAAGACAAATGAAATCACATTGTAATACCTCTTGGATTTGTTGCTATTAACGTGAAAGGCAGAATAATAAAACTCCTAGAAGATGATATAGGAGAATATCTTTATGACCAAATACTGGATACACATATTTAAAAATGTTAAACCTCATTAGAAGTCAGGGAGATGCAAATTAAGAACATAATGTGATATCACCCAAATCACTGGAAATGAAAAAGATGGACATGACCCAGTGTTGGTGAGGAATGTGGAATCACTAGAACTTTCATGTGCTGCTGAAGGGAATCTAAGTTCGTGCAACCATTTGGAAAAAGTTTGGTTTTATCCACCAAAGGTAAAGATATTCATAACCTATGATCCTAATTTATTTCCATATGCATGAATGTTTGTTCATAATTGCCAAAAACTGGATACTATGCTGATCCAGCCACTATTACTTGTATTAAACCACTTCAAACTTAGAGGCCATAAACCACCACCATTTTGTTATGCTTATGGATTCTGTGGGTCCGGAGTTCAGAAAGGGCCTCGATGTCTGTGTCCTCTCCTCAGAGACTCAAAGGCTGTGACTCAGTGGTGGGGGGCTGGAATCATCTAAAGGTTTTTCACTCACATATCTGGAGGTTGATGCCAGCTGTCCAGCAGGAACTCAACTGGGTCTGTTAGCCAAACACCTGAAAGCAGCCTCTCCATGTTGTAGCTCCAGCTTTTCCACAGCATGCTGGCTGGGTCCCAAGGGCAAGCATCGCAAGAGAACAATGTGAATGTACAGGTATATTTATGAATGACTTGAAAAATCACTTTTGCTGTATGCCATTGGCTGAGGCAGAGCAAAGGCCTAGATTCAAGGGGAGGGGCCGTAGATTCCACCCCTTAAAGGGAATAGTGTTAGAGGTCACTTTGTAAGATGAACATGTGTATTGACATTCCTTTGGCCATCTTCGGAAAACACAATCTGCCACAAGACAAATATCCATCACAGTAGAATGGATAAATATACTGTATATTCCTTATGATGGAATATTACAATAAAGATGAACAAACAGCAGCTACACAAAGCTGCATGGATGAATCTGTCTCACAAACAGCATGTTAAGCAACACAAGCCACATGAAGGAATTCATATTGTTTACTTTCAATTATAAATATTTTTAAAGCACAAGCAAACTTACAGTGTGACAAATCCAAAACTCTAGAGACCGAGAGATCTCTAAAATAAAGGGGTTTACTGAACAGATGATAGCCAAAAAAAGGAGTGAGTCCTGGGATGATAATTGCCTGTTCACCAGCAGCAAGGCCAGTTCACAGGAACAACTTGCCCACCAGACTCAAGAAACAGGGAACATTTATGAGGGGTCTTGAGGAAAGTGAGTTGTTTAAATTTACATTGGCTATAGATAAGGAAGGCAGGTGAGCAAGAAGCAAGGAAAATCCAGGGATAGGTGGATAGCCCATTGGGAAGGCTTATAGGTTGGTTGTTGGATGACAGTTAGGGACTCACATGTAAAGGGGATACAGGGGTTTGGGGGCATTCTAGCTAATTGTTGAAATGACTTCATTCTGGAACATGGGGTCTCTGGTTAGCTATAGCCCTCAAGTATTGACAATTAATTTCTCTTGTCTCTGTCCCACATTCTCTGACCCTTATGTCACTTAATTTTAGGATAACTCAGGATTTTTTCCTTCTCAAGTGTTTTGAGATACATACTTAGAGAGAGTGGCAATTAGGAGGGTAGTTTCTGGGGATGCTGGCCATTTATTTTCTTGACTTGGGTGGTAATTACATTGGTGTACCTTTTTGTTTGGGGCACTTTCCTGTCTTATACTTCACAATAAAAAGGATAAGAAATGAATTTCCTGGCACTGATAACTAAGTTCATTTGGAAAATAATTCACTATGAACTTTAGAAACAAAACCCAGCAAATCAACAGAACATTAAACTCTGTTTTCATCTCTAAAAATTCTGCTGGGTTGTTTTTAATGCATACATGTCTTCTTATCTTGTTATAATCAGTATGCAAAACTATTTCACATCCTGGCTTTTTATATTGCACTATAAAGATAGTTTACATATGTGGGTAAAATTGCAATATTTCCAGAATCTCTCACTTGACCTTAGTGCATCTCCATATCAATAGGTATTTCCAAGGAGGGGAGAGAAGTAGTCCGTCTTCATATCAATAGGTGATTACAGGGGAGAGCTAGGGCATGTCTGGACCTGAGAGGTTCGGTGAGACCCTTTTTTGCAGCCAGGTCATGAAAGACACAGGCAAGCAGAAGTGAATGACTGCTTGTAGGCAATAAGTAGGTTTCTCCCACTTTATTTCTCCCTTTTACTGATTTCAGCATCAAAGGTAATTTGCCCCAGGCTGGGAACGTATTTTCTCCCAGGAGTTACAACATACATGTCATTTTGTACAGCTAGCTGGTATTTCATTGTGTTTACATTTCTTAAGTTTTCTTAGCTTTATTCATACCTTTTGGATTTTGAGTGGCTTTATATTCACAAAGTCACTATTATCATTATTATCACTAATATCTTATTAAGAGCTCCCGATACCAGGCACTGTAAATATAAACTTCATTCATTATCTCATTTAATATCACAACAACTAGTGAGATAGACACTACTTTTATTTCCATTTTGCCTAGGAGGAAACTGAGACTTAGCACAGTTAAGTAACTTAAAAGTTTCACAAAGTGTAAGTTTCACAAAAATTCACCCTGACAATAACATTCCAGCACTCTCACTCTCAATCCCTTTGTATAACACTTGCTTTGAACTCCCTGTCCCAGGCATCTCCCAAAGTAGAATTGCCAGGTCAAAAGTCTGAAGTAATTTTAGAAGGTTCTTATACACATACCAGATTATTTTCCATAGCCTATGAACCAATTTACAACTACATCAGGAGGGTTTAGTGAAGGGTCAGGGTCATGTCAAGTTTAGGGAATCCAACTTTAGGCCTCTCTCTGTACCTATTCCTTCATCAAGATGGTATGTACTGGTGAATGCCCTAATATTATTCTCTCGAATGAACCCACTTAGAGTATTTTAGAGGGTTTTGTTTTCCCTTTCTTAAATATTTTGGTTGACTATTAGTACCCAGATGGAAAGAATTAAATCTTTTGGCCCTCTTGTGTTAAGCAAATTTTTTTCTTGATAATGATTGCTGTTTCCTACCATGGAAACTTCCACTGAAATACTATCCAATAGTATTTCTTTAGGTTTTACATCAACTTTTTATAAGAAAGAGTCACATTTCTGCATCTCTTACAAAACTCTGCTAAGAACATTGCCCATTTAAATGTTCTTTAGATAAATAGTCATGTAATGAAAACCTTCTAGAATTCAATGACAAGGGAAAAGTTTGTCTCTTCCCAGAAAATGCTATGCTTCCCTTGATCAGACAGTGAGAATTGTATAACCTTAGTATGGCTTTTTTATTTTTGCTTTGATTGCAAGTACCTTTAATCCAAATTTAAAGTTCAGCCATCACAAGTATTCCATCCTGAGTTGCTGGTATTAGAATGTAAAGCTCCTATAAGGAGAAAAAGGGAAACTTTATGTGTTGTTGGTAGGAATATAAACTGGTGCAGTTACTGTGGAAAGCAGTATGGAGATTCCTCAAAAAATTAAGAATAGAAATACCATACAACCCAGTAATTCCACTTCGGGGTATCTACTCAAAGAAAATGAAAAACTAACTTGAAAAGATAGGTGCAACCCTATGTTTATTGCAGCATTCTTTACAATAGCCAAGATACGGAAACAACAAAAGTATCCACTAATAGATGAATGGATAAAGAAGATGTGGTATATTTCTATATATACACAATGGAATACTGCTCAGCCATAAAATGAATGAAGTCTTGTAATTTGCAACAACATGGATGGACTTATAAGTCAGACAGAGAAAGACAAACACCATATGATTTCACTTACATATGGAATCTAAAAACCAAAAGAACAACAAAACCAGAAACAGACATAAATACGGAGAGCAAACTGGTGCTTGCCAGAAGAGTTGGGGGAGGGAAGATGAGAGAAATAGGTGAGGGGGATTAAGAGGTACAAACTTCCAGTTATAAAATAAGTCACAGGATGAGAAGTACAGCACAGGGAAAATAGTCAATAATACCGTAATAACCTGGTATGGTAACAGATGGAAACTACACTTACTGTGGTGAGCATTTTATAATGTAGATAATTGTCAAATCACTATGTTGTACACCTGAAACTACCATAGTATATGTCAACTATACTTCAATTTAAAAAAAAAAGCATGTAAGCGCCCAGAGATTTTGTCTATTTTTTTGCTTGCAGTAGGAAGAGGGCTCCAGGCAGAGGGGAACAGTTTAAATGTCTTGTATTGAGAAAGAGCTTTATTTAAAAAAATCATGTAAATACCAGGTAACTCTATGGTTTAGCCTGTTTTGATTGCAGCAGAAAACAACATCCCATCCTCTGAAGCACTCTTAGGAGTAAGAGAGCAAACTCTATTAACTGCTCTCCACTGAACAACAGAGTGTAGTGTAATTCTAGAACTATCTTGCCTTTTCATAAAATCAAAGATTTGGGACAAAGAAGAAAGAGATGATTTTCTGACATCGAGCGTCTCTGTGGTATTTATGTGGAGTGTAGCTGAAATAGGGAATTCTATGACCTAAAGTAGCTATTCTTTGGATGAATTATGCTGGAAGAGATCCAGAAAAAGGTGCCTAAAAAAAAAAAATACATGGATCATCCAGAAGTCCACCTACCCAGAGTGGATTTTGGGTGCCTTCAAGGACTACTTGAACCCAGGCTGCTTGCTTAGGTCCACCCCTGCCCTTTCACTCTGGGCAAATGACAAGTTGCCTGGCCCCTGGTCATTTAACGCTGACAAGCCTATCTCCACACATTTCAGCCACCCTGCCTCTGTTTTCACAGCCCAGGGCCTGGCTTCCCACTTTTCACCTTGCCCTGCATTTCCCACCATCCTGTCACCACTCACCCAGATCCCAACCTCTTGTTTGGCTTCCTCTTCCTCGCTTTGGCCCCTCAGCTCTGACAGCTGACACTGGCTGTCCTGGTGAGGACCATGCCAACCCTCTCCGGAGTCCTGGCTTAGTTTGGATCATCTCCTGGATACTCCAGGTCACTGCCTTTCCTGGAAAGGGCCTCATCTGCCATCCTGAGGTCACCGCTTCCATAGGGACTCATCCTGTCTTCTGATTCCTGAGTCCTCCTACTGGTGTGGAAGATTGGGAGCATCCAGTGTGACATCACATTGTCTTTCTTCCCTTCTGCAAAATGTTTCTGCATCATTACATGATCCCTCTTCCTTTCCTCTTGACTTTAAAGGAGAACTGTTCTATTAGAATCCCTGTTAATGGATGGAGGAGCTGCAACCACAAGGTAAGAAAGAGAACTGCAGAGATGCCCACTCAGAGATGGTTGAGTCTCTAAACAAATACTTCCAACCTTTTGATCTGTGAAAGAAAAATACATGTTTACCCTGTGGTTAATCTAGCTTGTTATTTACTTGCTCAAACGTTCCTAACTCTGAGTTTGCTAGGCACCGACTTCAGGATTCTGGGGATAGAGAGAAAATAATCCTCAGGTTCTGTACTAACTTGATCACCTCAGTTTGCCGAGAGGACATAGAGATTCAGAACAGCATGGTGCCCTGTGATAAGATGGTACCACTGGTGAGAGCTTTCCTTGTGCCTTTTTTTCTTAGAGACTTGGGTATGGCAGGGAGGGTCCAGAGTTTCCTGTAAAAAACAGGAACCCTTGACATAAAACACCTGATGCCTGCCTCTGACAGGGCCATGTAGAGACATCTCGGAGTAGGGAAGGTTTCTGAGGGGAGGAGAGTAGGGGGATCATTTGCTATTTTGGAAGTGTGATGAAGCTTGCATTTCTGGTTTCGCTCAATAGAATATGATGAGTACTCTGGTTCCTGGCCCTAATTGTGCACCCTGATCTTCTTACTTAGAACTAGGTCTAGGACTCCTGTCCTGTCTCTCTGTTATACACCAGCTCCTTGGAGAAAGATCAAAATTTAGATGGATGTGGATGGGGCAAAAGGTCAGAGCAGAAACTCTTCTTACATACACTCAAACCCAGAACAACCCTAGGAGGTAGGTCCTATTATCTTTATTTCACTGACAAGAAATCCATGGAACAGAGAGATACTACATAGCCTGCTCAAGATTATACAGTTTAGGGATGTGAACCCAGACCTGGTTCTAGCATGTGTATGCTTGACTGTGCTTCTGTACATCTAACAGATTTCAGAGATTGACAAAGAAGTAGGGAATGAAGAAGAAGGGGGAGTCATTGATGATCTCCAGATTTCTGAATTGCAACTGTGCAGACTTTGGTGTCATTATTTGGGCTGAAAAATATACTAGAGAAGAGCAATTTTGGGAGGAAAGATAATGTGTTCCTGATGAAACATGCTGAATTTGAATTTCCAAAGTGACTTCCATAGGCATATATCTAGAGTATCATTGGACATATGGGTCTGGAGCTCAAAAGAGATTTTATCAGGAACTATATATTTGAGACTCATTAGCATGTAGCCAGGAGAGTGGATAAGATGTCTTAGGAAGAATCTTTCAAATTAGAAAAGAGGATGATTTGAGAACCCAGAGGAGCATCAATATGAAGGGGCAGTCAATAGAAGAGTCATTCACAATGGAGATGAGGAAGGGTAGTTAGAGATGGGAGAATACAAGCAGTATGGGAAGGAACAAAGCATTTCAAGGAGCAAATGGTATCAAATGCTCAGCCAAGTGAGGTGTGAAAAGTGTCCATTGAATGTAGTCAGAAGTAGGTCATAAACGACCTTGGAGAGAGCAGTGAGGTAGATTGGTAAGAGCAATAGTCAGAGTGCAGTGGGCTGAGGATTGAATGCAGGGTGAGGTTGTGGACGCAACAGAGAATTTCACCAGAGGGTTTGCCTATGAAAGGTAAGAGAGCTCTCCAGAGAGGGATCGGGGGTAAAGGAAAGATTTATTTAGTTTCTTTTGACTCTGCAAGGAATTCGAGAATATTTAAACGCTAATGGGAGGAGTCTGAACAAACTGAGAGACTGTAACAAGATAGGGAATTATCTATTAAGAGAATCCTTGAGAAGGTGGAGGGGCTGGATCCTAAACAGAGCTGAAGAATTTACAGCAGTAGGGGCAAGCTTTTTCTTTGTAACAAGGGAAAAGAAGAGAGGAGTGAGAAGGAAGATAAGGTTTTAGATTTGGTGGTGGGAAATGGAGGGGGTTCCCATGACTTTTATTATCTCTCAGAAGTAGGAGGCCTTATCACTACAGGGGAGTGTGGGAGACAGTGGAGTTGGAGTTAAAGAGGACAACAGAGAAAGTTTAAAGTAGCCCCAGTGAAAATCCTCTGTATGGTACCAAATGATGGATAAATGTCATAATATTTGTCCAAACCCACAGAATGAACACTACCAAGACTGAGCCCTAATGTAAACTATGGATTCTGAGTGGTTCTGATGTGGCAATGTCAGTTCATCACTTGTAATAAATGCACCACTCTGGTGGGGTATGTAGATAATGAGGGAGGCTATGCATGTCTATAGGCAGGGGAATATGGGAAATCCCAGGACCTTTCCCTCAATATTGCTGTGAACCTAAAACTGCTCTAAACAAGTAAGATCTTAATTAAACAACCACCACCACAACCAGACCCAGTGGAGTTGGAGACCAAAGTAACTGAAGAAACATAATGTGTGAGGCCCTGTGATTACTGTGTCACCAACCTGTACATTTGAGTGTTTTCTCTAGCTAAGTGGTAGGTTTGGAGAAGGCAGAGAAATTTTGAGTTGGAATTTTGACACGTGAGTCTGGTGGAAGACAACAAGGATTAGAGATAAGGATACTGGTTGGAAAGGGGCAAAAATAACAGAGTCTAACCAAACCAAGGATCCAGGAGAAAGCAGAAGGGAGATGATGAAAAGAGTAGAGGTTCAGGGACTTTGAATTCTACTTAATGAACAGTGTCTGATAGGCAGCCTCTATGATGACCCCCAGTGATGCTGCCTCTTGGTATTCATGCCCTTGTATACCCTCTCCCCTCTGGTGTGGGCTGGACCCAGTGACTCTCCTAATGAATAGAAAATGGCAAAAGTGATGGGATGTTACTTCTGAGATTAGGTTCCCTAAAGGCTGTGGCTTGCTCTTGCTCTCTCATTTGCTTGCTCTGATGGAAACCATCTACCAGTGCTGTGAGCTGCCCTATAGAGAGACCCACGTAGTAAGGAACTGAGCCAGCAAGGAACCAACGTCCTAGTCCAACACTCTAGAACTGAAATCTGCCAACAACTACGTGAATGAGCTTGGGAGCAGGTCCTCCCTCTCAGACAGGGACCTTTAGATGAGACCACAGCTCCTTGACACCTTGATTACAGCCTCGTGAGAGACCTTGGGGCAAAGTTTCGAGGTAAATTGTTATACAGCAATAGATAACTGATACAAGGTCTAAGAGACATAACTGAGTGAGAAGGGAGAAAGGTCAGCAGCTATAATTAGAGAATGGGGTGTTTTGAGTTGACAAGTTCAACCATGGAGCAGCTCTGATGCATCATCTGTCTTGAAGAGGGTGGCTAAGCTGATGTAAAAAGGTCAAGTTCACTGAAGAATGGACCAAGATGCTGAGAGACCAGGCTATCAGATATGTCAGGCTCATAAATGTTGAAGTCCCTGGGGATCACTGGGGAGAGAATAGTGTGCACCAAGTGTCAGTTTCAGTGATTGACAAGGTGGCAGTTGGGGCAGACAGGACAACCACTTCAGTGCGATGGAGATTAGTATAATCAGATGGGATGAGCCTCTGCCCAGACTCGTTTTTTTGAAGACAGTGGCAAATTAATGGTATGGAAGGAGCACTAGGCATCTAGGAAGATGCCGAACCCAAAACTTCACCTTGGGACCGGTGACCCTTCCAAAGCTAATCTCAGAAGAAAATGTGAAGTGTGGGAGAACAAACAACCTCTTAAAAGAGCTACAGAGGAAGCGGTGCCCTTAGTGTAGTGCTAAATTTTAAGATTAAGGTTAAATGGCATAAAAAGTCCTCTGCTCCACACAGTGGGCACTGATGAATATTGTTTGTAAACATTTACCTAAATATTTGTATGCCCTTACTCTGCGCCTCCCTCCCACAATCTCTATTTAAGAGACTAGGCTAAGTGAAGGGATGGGATCTGGCGGTCGGAGGCCATGCAGTTCTTCAGTAAGTCAGAGGACTGCTGACTGGGAGAGCGTGTAGTAAGGCTGATCCCCAATTTCATTGGCACAGCTGATAAGAGCCCAAAACCAAGGGCCATTCTCCCCACCACACAGGACACATAGCCCCTAAAAGTGATTTGTTTCTTCCACCAAACATGAATACAGCACCTTACCAGTGCTAGACACCGGCCACACAGATGAGATACACTCCCGACTACACAGAGGGAATGCGGCCGGCTGCATTCCCTGTCAAGGCAACATCGGAAGGAGGTTTCACCATGTCCAGAATTTTCCAAGTTCTCCCTTTACTTTTAGGTGAAGTAATATGCCAGAAGTTGGTGAGCACCCAGTACCCATGATGCCAGGGTTCTTGTTCACGGAGTTGAAGAATGAACTTCCCAAACACTCAAGGTAGGAGAGCAAGCAAGAGGACAGAGCTCCTGGCTCAGGCCAGGAGGAGACAGGAGAGCCCCGGTGGGGTGTGTTGTCTAGGGGTTTTATAGGCGGTTGAGAGACAAAGGGCTAGGGATGTACACCTGTTAAGTGGTCCTAAAATGTTTATCTTTGAAGAGACATTAAATTTCTTATTAGTCTTCCTGGTTATTTATAAGAAATTTACTGCTCTGATTTCCTCCCAGGATAGCAGCTTCCTGGCCTAGGAGCACATTTCTTAAGACTGCCTGCTTTGCTCCTGAGGTTAAGAAACATACTTTTTAACTAATTGGGTTTTAAATACAATCTTATCTGAATGTAAGTCATGAAACCATAAAACTCTTAGAAGACAACATAGGCAAAAATCTCCTGAATATAAACATGAGCAACTTTTTCCTGAATGCATCTCTTTGGGCAAGGGAAACAAAAGCAAAAATAAACATATGGGACTACATCACGCTGAAAAGCTTCTGTACAGCAAAGGACACCATCAGCAGAACAAAAAGGTATCCTACAATATGGGAGAATATATTTGTAAATGACATATCTGACAAGGGGTTAACATCCAAAATATATAAAGAACTCACATGCCTCAAAGAACCCTATTAAAAAATGGGTGGAGGATATGAAGAGACACTTCTCCAAAGAAGAAATTCAGATGGCCAACAGACACATGAAAAGATGCTCCACATCTGTAATTATCAGGGAAATGTAAATTACAACCACAATGAGATAGCATGTCACACCAGTTAGAATGGCCAACATAGAAAAAACTAGTAACAACAAATGCTGGCGAGGATGCAGAGAAAGGGGAACCCTCCTACACTGCTGGTGGGAATGTAAATTAGTTCAACCATTGTGGAAAGCAGTATGGAGGTTCCTCAAAAAACTCAAAATAGAAATACCATTTGACCCGGGAATTCCACTCCTAGGAATTTACCCTAAGAATGCAGGAGTCCAGTTTGAAAAAGACATATGTACCCCTATGTTTATTGCAGCACTATTTACAATAGCCAAGATACGAAAGGAACCTCAGTGTCCATCAGTAGATGAATGGATAAAGAAGATGTGGTACATATACACAGTGGAATATTATTCAGCCATAAAAAGAAAACAAATCCTACCATTTGCAACAACATGGATGGAGCTAGAGGGTATTATACTCAGTGAAATAAGCCAGGTGGAGAAAGACAAGTACCAAATGATTTCACTCATCTGTGGAGTATAAGAACAAAGGAAAAACTGAAGGAACGAAAAAGCAGCATAATCATAGAACCCACGAATGAACTAACAGTTATCAAAGGGAAAGGGACTGGAGAGGGATAAGGGGAATAAGGGGCATTACAATTAGCACACATAACATAGGGGGAGGGCACGGGGCACAACACTGAGAAGGCAAGTAGGGACTCTTTAGCATCTTACTATGCTGATGGACAGTGACTGTAGTGGGGTATGTGGTGGGGACTGGATAATGGGGAGAATCTAGTAAGCACAATGTTGCTCATGTGCTTATGTATTAATGATACCAAAATTAAAAAAAAAACTTAGAAATAATATTGAACATAACAAAGTAAAAATGAAAATTGTAATTTCTTAATCAGTGAAACTTACACTTAAACAAATGTATTTTCACTTGAATAAAAATACACGTTAATTTCACTATGTTTATAGACTATCATGTTTTTTAACATAATGCACCACTGATCATACTGTCACTTAGAAAGTGGTGGGAAAAGAATAAAACAAAATGCAATCTTATTTTCAAAATGGAATCCTTCCTGTTTTTGCTACGTTGTTTTGGGCTTCCTTGCTACATTGCCAGGTTGCAAATCATTTGTTTAGGAAGAGGAAAAGCAGCACCTGGGTAAAGTCAGAAAAACAAGCAGGCACCCCAGCAGGCCAAAGCAAATCCCACAATGGATTATCTTGCCTTGTTTTTTCCGGAGGCCCTCACCCTACTCTGTCTAAGCCCATGCTCCCTTGTCTCTCCCATATCCCTCCAGGACTCAGTCTCGCTGACTGCAGGTTCCCAGTCCGCACTCCCCTAACCCGGTACAAGCTCCCCGACCGTCGGCGCTCACGTGGGCTCTTGAGCAGCCCGCGGGGCGGGGCGCAATGGGCGGGACCAGGCTGGAGGGCGAGGCTGGCCCCGCTTTCGGGGCTCCCATGGCCCCCCGCGCCCCGCGGCCAGATGCTGACGTGTCCTTTCCTTCCCACTACACCTCCCGACACTACCACCAAGGCTGCCCCGGAAGTCCCGCCTCATACTCAGTCAGTCACCGCAAATCAGCTCTTTCAGCGCTTCCTGGAACTAGCCACCGTTTTGGGACCAAGAGGCGGGGCTCCCCCAGCACGGTGCCTATTGGCTTAAGGTACGGCGGGCTCTGGGTGCCAATTGGCCAGAGGGCGGTGGCGCTCTGGCACGCTTGCGCGGAGAGTAGAACGTGTGGCGGCGGAGATCGCGTCTTTTTCGCTCCCAGTGCTACTGCTGCTCCTGTAAGAGTCGGCGGTGTCCGTACAGTCCGTCGCGCACAA
Organism: Manis pentadactyla; assembly: GCF_030020395.1. NCBI lineage: Eukaryota > Metazoa > Chordata > Mammalia > Pholidota > Manidae > Manis > Manis pentadactyla. The sequence continues at coordinate 125,788,935 of NC_080025.1, forward strand.
CCCGTCGCTCGCTTGCTCCTAATAGCGGCGGCCTGTGATCAACACCGACAGCCACATTGACACCTCCACGCCGGACTGTCTCCTTACTGGCTGCCTTCCCATCTCCACACATGGCCTCTTCCGCGCAGAGCGGCGGCTCCTCCGGGGGACCAATGGTCCCCACCGTGCAGCGGGGCATCGTCAAGATGGTGAGAGCGGGGCCCCGGACACCGACCCCATCACCCGCCTGCGGGCGGGGATCTAGTGCTGGCTCCTTTTTCCCTTCCGCCAGGCTGAATGGTCTCCCGGACCCCCTTCCTGACTTGAATCCCCTTCCCTAGAAAGAGCCCAACACGGACTCCCCTTGGTACTTTGCCTCCCGGACACCCTGGCATCAGGGGTCACAGTGATTTCTGTGGTGATAGCACTCTCCTGGCTGTTAACCAGACAGATCGATTACTAATTGATTAACGGAGGGAATTTTGTTAATATCGGCCCTCCCGTCCCCCCCGTCCTTCTATCCTTTTTGACATCAGTGAGCAGTGCAGTTTTTCGAGATCCTGACGTCCGCCTTCCCTGGAACTCTGGAGTACCTGGCCATCTTGAAGCTTTTCTATTTCCACCGACGCTCAGCTACCTACTGCAAGTTTTCTTACTCTCTGGCCCTCATTTAACGTTTTTTTCCCCCTCCACCTCTTCTGTTAAGTCTGTAGTCCTGAGAGTTCTGATATAGGTGCTCCGCCTCCTTTTGGTCTTTAAAATGTTAGGCTGGTAGGAATCTTAGCGATGATTACTGTTCCCTTACGGGTTAGGAGACTGATTTGAAGAGGGTAAGCGACTTGCCTAAGGTCACATGGTGGTTTGGTTGGAGCCAGGAACAGAGACCAAGTGTTCTGATTCTTCCGCTATAGATACTGCCTGATTTTTTATCCCCCTACTCCCTACGTTCTTGAATTTTGAAGTTAAAACACTGCAAGATTCATTTAAAAAATTTACTTCCACCTCCACGTTAATTTTGTAATATAAATTCTCTTTATCACTTGTCTGCTCCATTGTCCTCTCCCCTACCCTCTCAGATCTTGAAACCTGACATTTCTTGGTTGTTACAGATTTTCTGGTTATGATGACAGCAGACCTCTGGATTTTATTTCAGACTGCAATTCTGACGTTTTCCATCTGGAACAGCAAACATCCTGTATGGTGCTTTCTCCCAAAGCTCCACAGTTTTTTGCAGTTTTAGAAAGTTTAGAAAACATTCTATTTTCTTGGCTCATGATTATTTCACAGTATTAAAATATTCTTCAGCTTGTTTGTGTAAATCAAGATTTTTTTCCACCCTATTTCTCAAGTATTCATTTCTTAGGTAATATTCTGCTACCAGCTGAGATTCTTCGGGTTTTTAGTATTGCTTTGCCCCATTATTCATAATGGGGAGTCAGGATTTTTCAGAAACTAAAAGATAAGGGAATTTCCAATATCCATATATTTTCCCCTCTCTTTGAAATATTGACCTGACCCATGAAAGGATTACCCTGAAGTAGCTCCTCTCTGATTAGCTTTTTCATTTGCATTGATCTTTCCCTTTGCCATAGGAACAAAACATCCCTTGGTGGTCTGGTGGTGTAATTGTCAGCACTGAGTGGGTCTGAGTTTTTTCTTTTGCTAAGGCTTGGGCTTTTCTTAGAGGCTTCTCTCATTTGTGGGGTGGGAAGGGAATGAGGCTAAGCAAATTTTTGCTTCTGCCAATGCTGGAAGCTTCCAAGGTGTCTGGATTCTGTGAGGTGACCATGCCTGCCCATAGATAACCCCCATGAATACAGAACATCAACAATTACTAGTTTATTAAGGGTCATGTGTTGTGCTGAGTATTCTCCTTATATTGCCTCATTTATAATACCTAAGAAGTAGATAGGGTTATTGATTACATTTTGCAGAGGTGTAATCTGAGGTTTAGAAATAATAAATATTTTATCCAAGGATAGGCTCTATTTATTGGTAATAAGAGGCAGAGCTGGGACTTGAACCCAAGCTTGTCTGCCAGAGCACATGCTCTTCATGCTCTGGTGCCTCTGACTCCAGGGCATGTCTTTAGAGCATGGAGGGTGGGGCCAGTGATGCCTAGCCCAAAATTGCAGGAAAATGTAGTTGACTGCAGTTAAATTGAGGAAAGATTAGCTGTTACTCTTTCTGGTCCAGGAACTGCTAGGTAAGTGACTGCATAGGAGTGGTGTGGAAGGCACACTGAAGTCAGGGAGAAAGCTTTTACAACTCAGTCATTGAGTAGTTGTATGGCTTTCTTCTGTGACCAAACTAGACAGAGACAGACGAGTGAGTTGTGGCAGGGATTAGGGAAGGGAAGCCAGGTGAATTGCAGAATGACAGGCAGATTTGTGCCTAGGGATAGAAGCCTTGTCTGGAATGACGATTGATGACTGGCAGATTGTTCTATGTGAAGCCCTTCTGCTAAGCAAAGTTTTATTTTCCTGGAGAGCAATCATTTCTGGTAGTGCTAGGAACTGGTAAGAACACTATGAAGGAAGACTGGGGGAGGGGGAAGGAAATAAATTTGACGACTAGGAGAACAGTAGCTATGGCTTTTCTGCCTTTTCGGGGAGGGGCAGGAGCTGGGACACAGACTAAGCAGAGGTGTGCTTTTCAGGGTGAGCTCTCCAAGACTGGTCAGGGCTCAGGCTGAGCTGAAGGTCTGAAATGGTCTAGGGTTGAGGATGCTGCAGTGAAGAGACGTCCTTCCTCTTTTCTCACAAAAGAATGCATTACAGGGCCATGGCAGGTGCAAGTTTCTTCTGGTCACTTCCTTGCAATCCTAGTAAGTCCTGAGTTACACTTTTCATTTAAGGTTGAAGAAGAAAGACCATGGAAATCAATTTGTAAAAAAATCTTTTCATCTGACCAGTTTTTAAAAATAACAATGAAAGAGGCTGTGTCTGCTATTGAGAGTGGGAGCAAAGGGACAGAAACAGAGTTGGTTTCTGGAATGTGTTTAAGGAGGAAGTGGGCAGTTAGTTGACTTACGTGTTTTGGAGCTGTTCCATTACTAAAAGGCAGTAAGGATGATGGAAAAACTGAAGGTGGATTTATATTTTCTGAGTTGTGATGAGACTGGTAAATGAGTAGGCAGACAAAATATAACCTGGCAAAATAAATGTCTGTCAAATAAGATATTTTCTTAAAACACTGAAGGATTCTAACTCTTGAGTTTCTTTGAAGAATTTGCTAGACTTTCTTTAGCTGCAACAAAACATTGTCAGCACTTGTTAAATAGATAAGGTTGGGGGAAGAAGTCTTGGGGCACTTAGTATAAAATTTGGTCACCCCACTCAGCAGCTACTTAGAGATGGCTTTCTCTGGTTTTGCTGACAGTTAGTTACCTTCTGGTTTGGGGATAGACCTTTATTTTTTTTTCCACTCTAGCTTTCCCATCTAACTCAGTATGTTTGCATGTCTTTTCAAGCAGGAGCACAGGGCTGCTTTTGCCATAGAATAAATCCACCACAGTTTTTTTGTGCTCATCAGAAATAGCCGGGGATGCAGCATATCTTACCCTGTTTTCAGTGTGGAAGGCCAAAGAGAGGACAGTGCAAATCTTGGTTTCCATTTCTCTCCACCCTATTTAATTGTCTAAATAGGAAAGGAGTTCCTCTCCCAGCCTGTGGTTTTGTGCTAAGAACCATGATTGTCACAAGGTGCCGAAGGTACAGGGGTACCTAAAGGAGGAGGTGGTCCAAATGTCCTCCTTCCACAAAAATTGTGCTGCCAGGATGTTGTAAAGTGGGATATTGACTTCCTGGTGAGTAGCTTAGTGGAAAGTTCTACAGTGCACAGCTTTAAGGAAAAGCTACCTATAATTTAGGTCATTATAACTAAGTGTTTCTTAGGTTTCTGCACTAAGAAGTATGTGCCTTTCCATTATATAGTGAGGACAGAGATCTGTTGATCTGCTTCCTACAGTGCTTAACTCATGCAGGTGGTGAAAGAAAAATCACCTTTCCTAAGCTACATGAAATGCTCTTTATTCTACTCAAATGGACAAGGTAGCTGAGCAATAGTTCAGTAGGGCCATGTGCAAAGAAATAGGTAGAATATGGTGGAAAGTTTTTCCCTATAGTCTTAAAATTTCCTGCTTCCCAGCAGGTAAGCATGGTACCTTTCAGTCAAGATTGTAAGTAAAGGAGCGCTAAGTTTTTACTATATCTTAAAGGCTTTCTGTTATTTTTTTTCCCTACATGACAAGGAAGCATCCATCTAGCTCTAACTGGTTGCTGCCATTGTAGTAAATAGTGATACAGAATAATGAGCAGTCGTATTTCCTTTTTTTCTAACATTGTATGGATCATATGTGTCAGACTTCTAGATATTGGTGGTAAAGTTCAGATTGCTGTGCTTAGGGTTTAGGGAGAGACAGACAATAAACAAGGAAAGAAGAAATAAGTATTTCAGGTAGGGGGGTGGGACTGAGTGGTTGGGAGGAGGGCAGGGTGGCTGCTTTAGAATAGGGTGTTAGGAAAGGCTTCTCAGTATTGGTGCTGAGATCTGATGAACATCCAAGAACCAGCCATCAGGGAAGTGTGTTCTAAGCAGAGGGAACAGCAAGTGCAAAGGTGCGCTAGGGTCTCCATTGATGATTTTCTTCAGTGTTTTTATAGTAGCTCTTTAATTTCTTCAAGTTAAGTGTTCCACCAAAACGCTGTGGGTTTAACCTGTGCTATTATGTGTTTTAGGGTGATAAAAGACAGAAAGCAGTGGATGTCATTGTTCTGGTACCTTGGTGAGATCAATAGCTGGCATTAAGTCTGCTGAATAAATGTAAACCATGGGAGACTGGTCAAAAAATAATTGCTCTTTTTCATGTTTCTCACAGGGCCAAAACTAAGGTTTTTGACTTCTTATCAGCCAGTCCTGTGTATTCCCCACCTTTCAAAGGAGGGACCTGGATGAAAAGATAAATGACAAGAGCAGGCTCAATGAGAGTTAAAAACCATCTAGAACTTTTTCAGGTTTCATGTTTCTGTCAGCATTTTATTACTACATGGCATTTACTGCTGCTTTGGCCTCTGGCAACACTTTTAACCTAGCAAGCTTTAGCCAGCATTGATGGTGAAAAGCAAAGTAGCATGCTTCAGAGCTCAAACTGCTGGTCACAAACTAGCTCATGTGCAGTGTATTTCATTAACAGGACACCTGAGGCCAGATAGTAGTGATCAGCGCTGGTAATATGTGGGCAAACTCTTTGGTGGAATCTATGCCCCAGTTTACTTAGTGAAATTTGGGGGATAAGTGAAGATTTTAGTTGCCCTTGTAAGTTCAGAAGAGGTAACTGGCCATGCTTTAAAATCTAGGTAAGGAGGTTCTAAGGCCTGTTGTGCAATCACCTGTCAGCATGGGCTAGCGATCCAGCTGACCCGTGTGCTTCTAGCAGGGGGTGCAGTAGCTGTCCTTTGGGATCTGGTCTTTGGATTTATATTTTACTTCATTTTTCCAATGAGTAGCATAGCTAAATATTGTAGGAATCCTTTGCCTTATCAGGGACGAGGAATGAAATTCAACTTCCTGGGCTGATATAGCTTTTCTTTTTATTGCTTGTTGAGAGACGGGTACACATCCGGTTTCTGGTGTTACTCTCTTCGGAGACTGACATATGCTTTTTGTATTTACAGCAAAAATGGACACAGAATCACAGGTTGTGAACATTTGATACAGATGGAACATTGTGGGATTTCACTTAATTTCAGTGAGACTCAATATGATAAGTTAGTGTTAGGTTTTCTCAGTGCTAATGTTTGGGAAAAAAGGGACAGTGGTTTCAGTTGGCACTTTTTCAAAATTAGAATAAACCTGATGAAAATTTATTTTCAGATGTCATTTTTGAGGTGTTTCATCTGTGATAAAAACTGGGCTTGGTACATTTTTTCCTTTATATGCTATGATTGAGTGATTTAGGGTACTGTCTCCCCTCTCGCTTTATGCCTCAACACATTTTGAGTGCTTTGCATTCTCTTTACGGGGGAAGTAAACTGCTTGGGATGGTCATGTGTAATAAGACTTGAGATTTGGGGAATCTGTGCTTAAAGTTAATCAGGTTTATTAACATTGTCCCTGGGAAGCAGCCTGGCAGAGAAGAGAGATCATTGGCCTAGAATTCAGGGGATACAAGTGCTAGCCCAGATGCTGCTATTCTTCATCCGGGTGATACGAGGTAAGATATTCCACCTCCCATACTCCTTCCTTTTCTCTTAAATGAAGTGATTAAACTCATCATCTCTAAGCTCCTTACTGTCCCCAAAGGCTGCAATTGTATAAGAAACCCTGTATTACATGTCCTTTAGACATGCGTCAAAGCTGAGAAATCTGCCTTATGGTAGGCTTCATTTTGAATTGCTGCATATCCTGCATGAAACATGTCTTCTGTTCCCATTGCTTGATTTTCTTCCTTTACTTTTCCATTTCCCCTTCCCCTCTGCTTTCCTCCCCTCTCCTTTTTTTTTTTTTTAAAGAAAGTGGATTAGTTGAAATATGGTTTCCTAGGGTGGAAGACCAGAGAGTTAGAATTTAAATTAGATAAGTGATCAGGAGAGTGGAGTGGGTGGAGGGTGGCTGGAAGTGAGCCACGGAGGTTCCTGGTTTTAGTAGTAATGATAGGACAGGCTAGTCGGAGTGGTTGATTGGGACCCAGAGGAACATGGTAGTGGTAGGTTTTATTTATACAGTCTCACCTGTACTTCAGAAGACCTTGACATTCTCCTGGGGCACAGCAGGTCTTGAGTGGGGCACTCTGGGAACCTGTAGCTCACTGGAGAGTTGAGTCTGTCTCTGGTTTTGACTGGGGGAGTCTGGGTGAAGTGTGGGGCTTCACAGGTTTCTGAGCGTCTTGAGGCCAGAGCATCTTCATTTAGATCATTCTAATTGTCCTTTGCAAATCTTTTCCACTTGGATTTAATGCTCAATATTGGCATCATCTTAACCTATTATTGGTAGATCCCCACATAGTTCTTTTATGTTTTGTTGTAAGCTTTGTTAATTCTTTCTGGGAGTAAATGGAGAGAGGGAGGGAGCCTGTTGATTTCCTAAGCAGGTCACTGTATCAGGACCACTTTTCAGAGTTTTTGTGAGTGTGGCCTGGGGGTCTGTATTTTTTAAAAAGCCTCTCCTAGATGATTCTGAGTCCATTTGGGGTTGGTCCGGAGACTGACATTTGAGACCTACTGATCTGTTCAAAAGCATATGCAGATGGGCCTTTGTACTGTGTTCTGTACTGTATGTAGTTGAAGGAGCAGGACACAAATGACGAAAGGAGTAAATGTTTGTTGGGGCAGGTACACCAGAATTTTATATGAAGGGAGGATAATAATTGCTCTTTCCTTTTAGCACTTGTCTTGATGGTTCCCAGGGCCCTTCAATTGCTTTTAATCTGTAGCTCAATACTGGGTTGATGTTCTCAGGGGTCCATTTACAGTGACTCAGATCCTATTCCTGGGTCATAACTGACAGCTGAGAAGTGTTTTATATGCCTGATTTAAGCCATATGCTCATTTGAACACTCATCTGCCACTTTTCTTTCTATTTGCATAGATTCCCAAGATCTTCTGTAATTTCGTGCTAATAACTTGGGCACATTTCTGTGGAGGTCTTTAGTATCATCTATAAACATAAAGATTCTATGCTTCTCACTGTCTCCTCCTGTAATCCTTAGGAGCCACACACTTGGACCTTTTGGTTTATATCCATCCTTTTTCTTTCCTTTTCTTTTTTTTTTTATACAAGTAAAGGGTAGTTTAACAGAGCAAAATACTCACTCAGGGCAGGAGTGGGTGTGCTCAAGAGGTGAGCAGAGTCTCCATCCTGTTTCTTGTTTATAAACAAGTCCCATTTGTAACAACAGTAAAACCCGGAATGATCTCTTTGGTGGTCTTATTCTTTACTTTTTATTCCACTAGCTTGTCCAATATGGAAATAAACTTTCTTATAATTCTCAAGTCTTTTAAATTCTTATGATTAAGGGTCATAGTTGCAGTTCCCTTGGTGGCCTTTCCTCATTTTGAACCAGCAGTTTTCTGGTTCATCCCTGAAGTCCTTAAAAATCCTCAGGTGAATGCCACCTAGTATTGGTAATTTAATAATAATTGGTATTTAAATTTTGGACTTAATACTTCTTAATACTTGCTCATAAGACTTCAAACAGTATAGAAGTTAAATATAGTAATCTCCCCCTGCCCTCCCTACCCCTCAGCTTTCTACTACTCATTCTCATTCCTCTAAGTAAATGTGCTTCCAAACTTTTTTATGCAGTATATGCACCCTTCCTTTTTTTTTTTAAGAAACCAAAATGGGGACATAATATACATGTCCTGCAACTTTTTTTAATTGACATGATTCTGTGTTATAATTACAGGTGCACCTCATTCTTTAATTGTATTCCATAGTTTGGGTGTATTTACTTACCCATTTTTCCTCTTTTTCACAATTACAAATACTGCTACACTACCTGAACATTCTTTTATACATCTTCGTATTCTTGGGTTAGCATTTCCGTAAGAGAGTGCAGTCACTGGTACCTTCAATGTTTTTGGTAGTGGTTCTAGGAAGGCTTTACTTAAACTTCACCTGATTATTTCTTACAGGTATCCCAGATAAAACTTAGGACACAGTATAGCTTAACATCTTTGTACTCATTTCATGTTTAGCAGTCTTTTATTTCCTCAGTAAGAGTATTGGGGAAATAATCCTTGAAAACCACTTTGTGTTCAGTAGGAGGGCCAGCACCTGAGGATAACTACTTTTTAATTGCTTGAAGACTAATATCTTAGTATTTACAGGCAAGCAGGCCCTTTGAGCTTTACCCTCATCTACTTTCTCTGGGTTCTAGAGAGCTCCTTGACTACAGAAGTGAGCAGCTCCCCATCTACAGGTGACATGAGGAGGCTGAGAAGGTGGGTCATCTGAGAGCTTTGAATTTTCTTACAGGCTGGCACACAGCTCTTCCTCTTTTTTTGTTTTTCTTCTTAGATAAGAAGGTGGGGTGGTAGGTGGTGGTAGTGGTAACTGTGACCACTCCTCCATGGGAAACTGCCATTTCCAGAATTGTTTGGAGAGACTGAATGCACCAGGGGAGTCACGGATGCAGCCTTTCAGTGGAGCTGATCCCAGTACTAGTAACAGTTTACATAAAGTTCCTGGGTGTTGAAGAGTGTGTACCCATACCATGATCTTCGCATATCAGAACACTGCCTTCACTTTTGTTTAGTTTGAAAATCTTTTGGACAATCAGCTATTTTTAAAATTGAAATAGTATTTTAAAAGACAACCAAATTTTGCTATTGAAGATGGAAAACCATTATTAATTGCTGTAACTAGAAAGTACCTTAAACCACAAAGAAAACAAAACATTACAGTTTAGCTAGGTGCTGTGTTTTGCAGAGGGCTCTGAAGGACGTTTGACAAGTGGTAGAGACATGCTGAAGGTTTCCTGCCATCAGACTGAAACTTTCTTCTTCCTTTGATAGGAAGGACTGAAAGAATTGAAAAGGGGAGGGTTCTTACTTGTAGATATTAAATGCTGGTACATATAGGATTCGTATACCACCTGGACCAGTTTTTTTTTTTTTTTTTTTTTAACATAAGCCCACACGTAGGAAAACAGACATAACTTGAGGCAGAACTGTACTGACTTTCTGGCGTGACTGGAGTTCAGATTATTAGCTTCACTGATGATTAGCCATATAACCTTGGGCAAGTAATTTTACCCCTTCAACTTCCAGCATTGCCTGTAAACGGGCAAAATAACAGTACTTGCTTCATGGGGTTGTTGCTGATTAAATGAGAGAGTGCATGTGAAACAGCCCAGCACAGGGTCTAGTGCATGCAACATGTGGTAACCATTAGCTGGTACTAGTAGTCCGGCAGTTGCCATATGTATCCCCAAGGCAGATGGGGATGGAGGTGGAACTAACTGGCTGAGGCAAATGAGAGGAATAAAGATACCTGGCAAGTTTCGTGAGGTTCGGGTTGTTCAGCTTCAAGGGTTTAGATTTAAGAACATATTCTTTTCCCCTAAAATATCCTTCATTGTATAAATAATGTGATAGCATTTGTTTTCCTTAATGTCCTTGGCAGAAACAAAAAGTGGATAACATGTACCTAATTTTGGGAGAATGGGGGAAACTTAACTGGTCTGAAATTTCAAAGTCTGGGAGCTCCTGGCATAGCAGAAATGTGTGCTGGCAAATGTGTAATTCTTCTGAGCTTTAGCATGACCTGTTGAACTGTTAGGAAAGATTACATAAATTTAGGTAATGTGCAGGAAATTGCAGTGTGTGTGTGTGTGTGTGTGTGTGTGTGTGAATGAATACCAGTTCTGTGGCACAGAGGTGGCTAGTTAGGCAAAAATACAACAGGCAAAGTTCTGACTCTGGCTGCTTGCACCCATTCTCCCAGCAATCCTCTAGCAGAGCCTTGGTATTTTAGAACTGGCTTGCATTTCATCCCCTTATCCAGTACCCTTACCACTGCCCCCACCCCCTCACCACTTATCAAAACTGGAAGTTAATATGTTGTATAGAAAATGAAAGTTCCTATGGCCAGGATTCTCACCTGTGCCTGGTCGGCTTGCTCATTGCACACTTACAGGCGATACATTATTACTGACGCTGTATGAAGAGTTCAGCCGAGTACTCTGGGCTGCACAGTGGCAGGAGAGTGGAGGCTGGAGTGCTGGCAGTGCCTAGACAGAGACTGAGATGGCTCTGAGGGCAGAGAGACCTGGGGGAAGAGAACTGCTTGTTGCATGCAGACTGTCTTGACTTGCCACCATGGGAATAAAGTTGGGTATAAACCCTTTCACCCCAAGAATGTTCCATTGTCATTTTTTGGTCTCACCGAATCAAGAGTGAACTTGCCTGGGGCTGAAGGCTACTTGTAAGACATATAGAACAAACTGTTCAATACATGTTTTCTATTTTCTTTGCCCCTGAGGGGACTAGGTAATTCAAATTTGTTTGGGGGTTTTCAGGTCTTTGCCAGCTCCCCAGACTAGCAGTCTCCCAGGGAAGAAGAATGTATACAACCAGCATAAATTAGTTTCTTTGCAAGGAACAGCCCCTTAAACTGGCCTTGGCACCTTTGTGAGGACAGGGTGATTTACACCCACTTTGCCAGGGCAGTTGGCAGTTAACACCTGTTGTATGGCATAATTATCAGTAACACCCCCTTTTCACATTCAAAGTGTCCTCATTTGAGTGCTAAGGTGTACGT